>NC_053208.1:6255000-7505000 GCF_905163445.1 Pararge aegeria
TATTTTCCCCGGGATTCGAACCCAGAGCCTTTTTATCCTAAGTTGAACATGTCGACCACTAGACTACCGAGGCAGGTATTTCCGGAACCGACGCAATTGCCTTGATAAATTCGGCCACGGTTCGGTTTGTAACTCTATCGTTCGCTAGATGCTAACGCAATCGAAAGATTGAAGAAAAAGTATACATATCTAAATATCAAGATTGTAGGGCCGTGAACCGTAGCCAAATGGTTTAAAACATTCGAACCGCTACAGCTGCAAACACATAGGTTCGAATCCCATAGGTATCGCAATTATGCTGACGGCCGATTGGCGCAGTGGGCAGCGACCCTGCTTTCTGTGTCCAAGGCTGCGGGTTCGATTCCAACAACTGGCAAATGATTGTGTGATAAACAGGAATGTTTCTCAGTGTCTGGGTCTTTATATAATAATTTTATGAATAAAATACATAAATACTTATATTATATAAGTATTTATGTATTTTATTCATAAAAATATTCATCAGTCATCTTAGTACTCATAACACAAGCTAGCCTTACTTTGGGGCTAGAAGGCGATGTGTGTATTGTCGTAGTATATTTATTTATTTATTATTATATTTATGTTCCTACTACAACATTTAAATAATGTTTTTTATTAAACTCACTGTTAGGACTTGATAATTCCACCTGCACAGCTAGCTCATGCAGGCCATAAAAATGATCATCATATCATCATATCAACCTACAGGACACGATCTCCTCTTACAATGAGAAAGGGTTAATGCCGAAGTCCACCATGTTGGCCCAGTGTGGATTGGTGGACTTCACACACCTTTGCGAACATCATGGAGAAGGTTTCCTCCTCCTTCCTCGTGATGTTTTCCTTCACTGTTGAAGCAAGTGATACTTTAATTGCTAAAACGCACATAACTTTGAAAAGTTAGAAGTTGCTGGGATTCGAACTCCCCCCCCCCCCCCCCCCCCCAAAGTGAAGTCGAAGTCCGATCCACTGGGCAATCACCGCTTAAAAAAATTCCCGTCCGCTAATAATCATATCCCCGACTATGTCCCGAGGAGATCAACTTCCCACAAGCACAAAAATGTTTTCTGACCCTGCTGGTGGTAGGTAATGATCTCGTTCAAGATGGTAGCGGGCTAGCATGTTAGGATAAATGTTCTAAGACAAATTCCAATTAAAAAAAAGTCTAAAATGTTTCATTCAAATTTAATACATAGAATTAAGAACATACAGAAACCGTGTTCACGACCAACATTGAAGCATCAAAAACCACTCCACTAACCGTCTGTTCGAGAAACACCACTAAGGTGTTTCTCGAACAGACGGTTAGTCACTTCGTTCCATTTAGCAGTCGACAGTAATTATTGTACCTCGAATGTTTTAAACCTACCATAAAATGGGGAAAATGGGAAAAGTTTGTTCGCTTGTTGTCACATCCAAATTCAATTTTATATTTTAAATTAACTCCTTATTTATTTATATAATCCTTAGTTTGTATTATAATAGGAACGCTATAATCCAGGAACTCTAAATCACTGGTCTATACCGGTAGTGGTAACCACAAGACAAGACCAAAGAAAGTTCAGAAATAATAACTTTCCCTATTACACCTGCAGGGAATAGAACCCTGGCCCTCCCTTGTATAACACCACAGCGCTCGCCGCTGCGCCTGGGAGGTCGGCAAAACTTACTTGAAGTACACCGATACCGATGGCATAAAATGGCCGGTAATTTGTTGACCTCCATAAATTTTTAAAAGAAGCAGTCGTTACTTGGTGAAAGTTCATGGTATATACAATAAAGTATACACACTTTTGTTTGTTTATTTTACAAGAACACACTCCGAGAAGCATTACAGTTGCCCAATTCGTCTCCCCAGAGCTATAGAAAGAATTCAACAATTACAAATAATTAAAAAATAATATAAATGGCTATATAAAAATCGAGAATCACAAAATAACAGTAACGAGAAACAACTCAATTAAAAAAAAAAAAACATTCAAACATATAATTATTATTGCAGATTTCTCATTCTCTAATATAACTTTATTTTTTTTTTGTTGTCTCGGTGATAGCAAATGCACAAAATATTATTTCTCGTAACAAATTATTATTTCTCGAAGCCCATCAAAAATTGTTATCCTTTATAATAAGTCTGCTCTATTTTATCTGCACTTCATTTACCCAGACAAGTCTTAATAGAAAAGATTATTTAATATTCCATAAAATAAATAATCAAAACTCACATATTCTAAATAATATACAGTTAAAAAATGTATTTAATAAAAATAATTTGAAACTTTCGCACTTTCTAATTGTAATTTTTTCTCATTTTAATCACATTTATTTTATTTGCATAATACAGGTCCTACTTAATATTTTTTGCATGGCGAACATGGTTTGATATTATTTTTTTGCTTCGTTAATATTTTTTCATATTACAATATGTGTAACATAAACACATAATATATATTATGTTATAATGCAATTTATATTAAATACATCTGTGTATATAAATAATGGATTACAAACGATAATCCCAATATTATAAATGTCAATGTAAGTTTGTTTGTTACGCTTTCACGCAAAAACTACTAAACCGATCCTCATAAAACTTTATACACATATTCTTGGAAGTATTAGAAGTAATATAGGATACTTTTTATCCCGACATTAAGCTCGGTTCCTTTGGGAGAGGGGATAAAAGTGTTTGACGATTTTACACCATAACTCCGACAAATTATAACCGATTTAAATAATTATTTTTGTACTATAGAGGTTATAATATTTGTTTAATTTAGCCCAAACTGTGGTTGGAGATAGAGGACAGAACTCCTCAGCGGACAGCAGCAAACCCCTCATTTAAGGCTTAGCGATACTGAATACTTTAAATTTTTTTAGAACTATAACTAAATTTAATGCCACATCAAAAAACAATATAGTAATAGTTATATTTTTAACGCTATATTCAGTAGGTACTCTAACATTAAATAATATAAAAGTTATGCATTGCGAAGTTTTTTTTTTGCTGCCCGCTATTTATCATACCTATTGGATCATATTCTAACAATAAATCGTGTTGTAAAGTTGAATATCCTTTAACCTTGTTTAACAAACAGGATTTCTAAAGTAACACAAACATATAATTATCTTATTTTATTTATAAACAAGCTTTCAAATGCCAATAAATAGAAAACTATAAAATTAAAGCAAACTATCTAATGTTAAAATCTGTTGATTTTATTTGAGCTGTTACCACTCTACTCAAAAAGATAGACGTGCCGCCAAGCGAATAGTACTCCTGTACAATTCTGCGTACTATACAAACCGATTAGGGTTATTGGTTTAATATAACTGCCACAGGCTAACCCGCAACCATCTTAAACTACATCGTCACTTCCGTTCAGGTTACATTGAGGACGAGAACTAAATTGTAGGGGAAAACAATATATCTTGCTTTTGTTTTCATATTGTATGATATCCACTTGATAACCAACCATTGAATTCTACCAATGAATTCAACCAAACGATGAATTACAAGCAAAAGCAACACTGATAATAACAAGTAAACTTGAATAATATTTACATAGGTACAACGTGTAACCGAATTACGAAATAATGTTGAAGGATGCATAATTATTATATTTCATAAGGAATCTCGCTGTAAAATATTAAATCAAAAGAAGCATATTTATTTTTCCGTACAAACGAATTCAAAACATTCTGAGTGTTTAATTATTACAACCCTGTTTAGGATAAAAGACTGATACGCCCATAGTACCTATGCTACACAACGCGTACCCAGTGGCGTTCCTAGGGTTTTGAAGATAGGTAAGCTTTAAATAAATATACTAAAGTGTGTCCTACGTACGACTTTCAGACACATTAATGAAACCCAGGAAACGATGAAGAATGTCGTTATCTTAGTAATACCTCATTCTACCACACCTCCAGCCGTAGTGTTTGTATACTCATTGTGAATACACTATTGAGTCAAAGTTAATACATCGTGTTTATTTCCTCATTGCTATCAAGTATGAATTATTTTAGGACAGTTTTTGTAACGCAAGCCGGGCTTTTCGGCTTGTATAGTAGTAGCGCCACTGCGGGTGCCTATAAAGTGTCAGAAGTCACATGATTTTAATCTTGCATGTGATGTTAGGGCTGTATCTGATTACTTCCCCGCGTCTTCGAGTACGAGTACGAGTCATAATCACAGGCCTTTTTTAGATCTTAGATTTTCCATTTTATGAAATCTCCCTGGTTAATTCCTACTCAGATCAAATACCCTTTGCCTATTAACGGTCAGGTGGACAAATTTGTACCTAAGAGTAAGGATAGTCGTATAGAAGACTAAATAGACTGTCTAAGCAGAGAAATCGTTCTGAAATTACGACGCAACAAAAGGACCCTTTATTGGGCTCAGTAGTAAGGGACTTATAGACACTGTAGACTGTGGCGGCAGCAAAGTCGTCGAAGTCTCTTGTAAAACAGTATTATATAAGAGATACAGTACTTTTTGAACAAACAGGAGGACTTAATATATTAATATATATAAATCTCCTGTCACGATGTTTGTCCGCGATGGACTCCTAAACTACTTAACCGATTTTAAATTAAATTGGCACACCGTCAGCATTCTGGTCCAACTTAAGAGATAGGATAGCTTAGATCTTTAATTATAGTCGCAATTTTATTTTATTGCAAATTATTTGTCTATAATTAATTGACAGTCACATGTTATATATATATATATATATATATATATATATACTACTATACTCATTTAAGGCTTAGTGATACTGAATACTTTAAAAACAAAATCAAACGCAGACAAAGTTGCGGGCAATAGCTAGTAGGCTATAAATAACGAATGAGTCACAGAGAGGCGCACGATGAAAAAAAACACGTTATGCGCACTTAATTTAAACACATCTAACACTTGTTTTCGTTTTAGTGCAGTCAAAACGTTATTAAACAGGATCCTAATCTCACTTGATGATCAAATAACGAAGGAAACCGTAAATTTGTGATAAACCTCATACAAAAATCTCGCTAATATTATAATTCATGTGAAAGTTTGATTATAATTATAGCTCTTTCACGCCAAAGTAACGGAATCGTTTTAAAGGAAATTCGGAATATGATATCTTTGTACGAACTTAATTAACTCACGCTTTTTTTATCCCCCGGTTCCCGCAGGACTACAAAATATAATTATATTTCATGGATTTTTTATGACAATCCTTTTTGATCTGTGTTCCTGTAATTTTGAATTCGTAGTCCAAGTTATACCGACCACAGATTATGCCTAATTTTGACCAGTCTAAACGAAGATACATAACCAAATGTACAAATGCAGGTTTTTATATTAGAGTAGTCGTTTAAGAATGCTTACCTAAGTATATGTTAGCAGACCGAAACAAACAAATTAACTATCTGATACCCAAATTAAGCAGTTCATACAAACATTTTCGTGTTAAGGATAAGTCAGTCGATAAAGAAATACTGCCCAATTAAAAAAATAAGCTACAAAAATACTTGGCTACCTACTCAGACTTTGTTATGTGCATGCTTGTTTTTCTCTCTTTCTTTCTAAAATTAATACAGCAAATGATTTTTTCCAATTAGTTTGTATCTTTTTTACCTGTCCTGTGTGTATAAATAAAGAAATAAATAATGATGCATTTTGTGTTGTAGACTATTCACTTCTATTCCTCTTTAGGTAAAACTATACCTATCTAACCGTTTTGTGGAGAATTATTTTTTTTTTTTAATGCTTTCTTGTGTCATGCCTTTCTTGTGCATCAATAAATAATAATATCAATTTATTCTTTGAGGTTTCAAAAATGTAAATAAATTAGTACCACATGTTCGAAAATAAGAGAACATTGTACTTGAGAGCATTTTTCGTATAACATGGCATCGCACTATTAGGTAAATCATACGGTGGATTTGTTGCTAAAATAACTTCGGAAAATCTGAATTTATACGCAGACGATGTATACTTTTATGATGCTTAGTTTCTAATTGTATATTTTAATTCAATTTCGACAATAACCCTAAAGTTAGTGTAGCTTGTGCTATGGGTACTAATATATAATTGCTGAATATTTTTATGAATAATAAACATAAATATTTATAACATACAGATTATAGATAAACACCCAGACACTGAAAAACAATAATGTTCATCACACAAACATTTTCGAGTTGTGGGTATCGAACCCACGACCTTGGACTCAGAAAGCAGGGTCGCTGCCCACTGCGCCAATCGGCTGTCATATTTTTATCAAGAACATGTCATATTATTACGTAGAACTAAAAATCGATTATACCTAAAAGAAGTCGTTGGAACAAGCACATGTGGAAAATTCTATATTAGCAAAGATTAAAGAACTTTAAGAAACTTCCAGTTGACACAACAACTGTGAAAGGTAAAACTTTCGTAATAAACATGTAAAAATGCCTACACAATTTCTTGCATATAAATTAGTTTGAAATCGCGTAGCTATTGACCGTTACGTCACTGCAAAAGTTAATTTAAAAATAACCAGTTTTCTATTACAATAAGATTATTAATTCCTTAGTTGCTTCATTCGATACGAACTGTTTTATATTCTTACTTGCAGACCCAATAGGCATCGTAGTCCTGCCCGGACAAGTAGCATCACATTAAAAATGATATTTTTTTCAAAGCATCACCCGCAGGTACCAATTGTGTTATGAAACCATCTGGGAACCCATTGAAATATTTATTCACAAAGTGTATCCAAATCAGTCCAGTAGGATCAGTTAGTAGGAGCTATATTGTGACAAACACAGGTACAGAAAAATTATATACAACGTGTAAATGAAAACCGAAATATTACTTCACTGATTTTAGAGGTACGTTATGTACTGTCTCTGAGACTTATCTGTGAAACCGAAAACTACTAACTTTCTGAGTATACCACTGCAATAGTTTTTACTGAAAGAAATCAGTTACAGCCCTAACATCACATGCAAAATGAAAATCATGTGACTCTTCTTTATAAGGTACACTTCCCGTAGTGTAGGTACTTTGCGCTTGTCGGTCGGTCTTTTATCTTCAATAGGGTTGAAATAAGTAAACACTCAAAATGTTTGAATTCGTTTAAATGGAACAATAAAAATGCTTCTTTTAATTTAATAATTTACAGGGTGATTTCTTATGACATATACGTATGCATCCTCAAATAATATTTCGAATTTTGTTACACGTTGTATATTAGGTCAAGATTATTTAGACATTTTATCAAACAATGAAATTAATCTAGATTTATATTTTAATGACCCTAACTTAGATACATTTAACTTTCACATAATCTGCCCTACACCCTACACCCTACATACCCCCACCATAACTCAATATATTTTACTTTGCTGTTTCGAAAATAATAGCCCAAACAAACCTCCAGACAGCGGCGGGCGCAAATTTTTAAAGTGTTTTTGAGTTATGATCTCTTTTAAATAGTCATAAACATCACCAGACTTTTTTTGTACCTAAGTTAAGACAATTTATTATTTAAGATTATCATTAAATTATTTTTGAACGATGTAACCTATGTAGTAGAATAAAACTAAATAAAATCTAAAACGGCCTTGAATCCACAGGTTATTTCTTAATCATAGGTAGGCACTTTAGTCTTATTTATTAGTATAGATACGAGTAAGTAATAACAAACGTTCATCGTTATTACCACATAGTGTGTAAGCACATATTTTGTATTTACCTAACATACATATTATATACCTACTCATTGAAGGCTGAATAAATTATCCAATATCTTAAGACAGCTACTCTAAATTAGCGATTTAATTAACAAAAAAAAAATTCCCGGAATTTCGTACCTTTGTAAAAGCTGTGGCTCCGTAGGAAACGGCACTCGAGGTATTTTTAAAGGATTGTCAAAAAGGGTTAATGAGGCTACCAGGGATAGCAGATTCTCTGGCCAGCATCTAAGAACTATACTTCGTTGTGGTGGTTTCAAAGAAATTTAAAAGAAATTTAGTATTATATATATTTTGGTGCATACCTATTTTAGCTTATTTTTGTTTATAAACACTATCACACTTTTTGGTACACAACCTGTTGCAACGGTTTCGTAAGCGTTTATCCGTTTTTTTTTTAATTCTGCGAGTACCTACCGTTTGTTTGTCCCGGATAGACGTATCATGTATCCGGCTCCAAGATGTTGGATTTCGTCAAGATATTGTGTTAAGGGTTTTTTAATTCTCCCCTGGAGCTTTTAAAGGATTAAAGCATCACATGACCATTTCAAGGGTACAAGTTATTTATTCATCTAAATTTCATAAAGGTCGGAGCAGTAATTGAGCCATACATAAGAAGTAATGAAAAAAATAGACAAAAAGAAACACTTGTCACTTTGGCATTTCAAATATTAGTTTCGATTGAAGTCCACATAAATAATACTTAGATATTTAGATTTGTCAATTTAGATTTGTCAATTTAGTTAATTTCAGAGGTTTGTGTAGGTACAACAGAATTGGCACATTGTCAAAATCGCACTGTAGTTTTACAAGTGGCAGGTTCATGATGTTTTCCTACACTGTTGAAGCAAGTGAAGTTTTAATTACTTAAACGCACTACTTTTAGAAAGTTAGAGGTTCGTCCTGGGATTCGAACTCGGCGTCCCGAGAGTGTAGCCGCAGTCCTTACCACTGGTCCTTATCAACGCTTGGCCAACTATAATTAGGTAAACATATATTTGCCTTAGCGGGGCCATCGGGAACTAATGGCTGTGGTTGATTTCTCCTTCCGATTAAAGTTATGCCCGAGAAGTAATATCTAGTCGAATCGAGTCTAGACTAATCGCACCGGCGGTGTCGCTGCGGCTCGACACCGGTCTGTGCCATTTGTTCAGCGTAGTCAAATCGAAGTGGTTATACCGCCACTTGTCGGTCGCCAGAGCCTCGTCGGTTAGTGCACCACGGGAATGTGAGGTTGGCAATTTGGAGGCTGACTCGTACTAGCCTGCCTTACACCACTAGCCGCTGGATCCAAGCGGCACGAAACCGTGGAATTTGACCTACAAAAAACCTATGGTCCAGTGGACGTCTATCGGTTGATAAGATGATGATGATGAGATATAACCATTTTTCTATCCGGAGTAAAAGTGATACTTTTAAATTGTGCTGTCACCATTTAGAAATACGACCAAGATGATGATGGTCTTTCATAGAAACATCAACTTCAACTTATTGAATGTAATATGCTCTCGAAAAGTTCTTGGCAAAAATAATGCTATACCAAACAAGAAGCGGTGACCCGCAACCGAACATGACCAACTAACAAGCAAGCTAGGTGTATTTGAAGCATATGCATATCTCAATTATGCCTAAACGTGTAAAAAAAACAGTGAAGGAATAGTTTAGTAATTCATTATCAAAATGTTTAATATTTTAATGCCGGAATGGAGTGATTAACACTTCATATAATCTTTATCTTTGCATAGTATAAAACAGTCGCTTCCCCGGTTTATACGCTAAGATATTTTAAACTACGCAACAGATTTTAATGCAATTTGCTGCTATAGATAAAGTGAGTGTTCAAGAGGAAGGTTTACATAAACATGTATATAACAATAGAGAAGATTCAGAAGATCGAGAAATTGTTTTCGCGATATCGTAACAACGATATATTCGTGCGCTTACATTGCTAACGCTGGCTTTACCTTGAAAGATAGATCAAATTAATACCAAAGTGTATTACAGAATTGTATATCTTAAAACGATCAATAAAAAGTCCGCGAAGGTACATGTTTATCTCCTAAGGAAACCCCATACTTACTATTTATATCTTTCATCATCCTCATATCAACCTATTACTTCCCAGCCCACTACGGTTCTCCTCCCTCAAAGTAAAGGCCGTACTTTGTCTCCACCACGCTGGCCCAGTACAGATCGTTGGACTCCTTTGAGAACATTATGGAGAACTCTAAAGTGACGGCCGAGTGGCGCAGTGGGCAGCGACCCTGCTTTCTGAGTACAAGGTCGTGGGTTCGATTCCCACAACTGGAAAATGTTTGTGTGATGAACATGAATGTTATTCAGTGTCTAGGTGTTTATCTGTATATTGTAACTATTTATGTGTATTATATTCATAAAAAAAATATTCATCAGCTATCTTAGTACCCATAACACAAGCTACGCTTACTTTGGGGCTAGATGGCGATGTGTGTATTGTCGTAATATAAAAAAAAAAGTATGCAAGTATATTCACAATGTTTTGCCTTCACCTTTTAAGAAAGTGATATTTAACATCTTAAAACGCACATAACTTAGAAAACTTAGAGGTGCTGGTATTTGAACTCGCTCCCACGAAAATGAAGTCGACGTTTTACCCACTGGGGTATCACGGCTTTCATACCGGTTTTCACCGCTTTTTCTATCTTTAATGAATCACTATCATCATATTAAATACCAAACTTGCTCACATGAGGTTATCAGTAGTATAGAACCCGTCCGAAGCCAGGGCGGGTCGCTAGTTAATTATAATATATAAGTAGAGAGGTGTGAAGATAAGGTAGGATATGTAACATGGACATGATAACAGTAATTCAATGCCGTTGCAAGATGCAACATTTAAGCCACGATTCGGTTGCGCAAGTACTTACGCTCGGTATCCGAATGTCATTAGGTATTCAAGTAACTTGCATTAGATAAATGTTTGCCAGAGCTTGCACCTCGTATTCAAGGTTTTACTTTCGACATCACTGGCTCAGTGGTGAGGATCTTGTGGAAGAGACCGGATTCATTGCCGGCAGTAGAATTTTAGAATTTTTATTTCCGAATTAAGCTTCGAGCGGTCTTACTCCCCTATACCTTCAACTGCATTATAACTAACCACCAGATAAGATTCAGTCAAGGGCTAGCTCGTAGTGGAGTTAAAAAAGCACAACTTTAAAAATAATAGTCAAAGTCATGTAGATATAACATGAACAGTTTAATGAACGTTTATCGTATTAATAGAGCGAGTGGGGTCATTTTTGGGGAAGTTTCTAATGAATCTATTATCAAAAATACTCACGTAACTAATCATACTCACTGATTTCCTGATTTTGATTATAATAGTGTTTATTTCCAAAAGATCCTAAGTCCTAAGTCCTAAAAGGTCCTAAGTCTTAACAATATAGTTAACGGTTTTCTTATTTTATTGGATGGGGCATGGCGCCTTAATTAATTATATTACTTCAAGTTTCTGGAGCTAAACTAAGAAACCTTGTATTTCAGCTTCAGTGATAAGATTAAATAAAAGATTGAGATTTAATGTAAGTTACACAACTGGTTAAGGGTCCCGACAATGGGAAAGTAATGTGTTTATTTTATTTTGGAGAGGAAAAGTATTGCTCTTTTCCAACATTAATAGTTGATAATTATAATTTTGTCTTGCGAGAGATAAAAGCGTAGCGGTGTGCTTTTAAGCAACCGTGTCTTGTTATTAGGAATTAATCAATTTTATAGTAACCTCGATGTATGTATATGGTGGTAGAAAGGTAAATTCTGGTTACAGTCCATTCACTTATTACATTCCCCCTATCCTTTATAGTCCCTTATATTATGAAGGGGACAAGTTATTATATAAGGATTAGATTTTTAGGTCTTTAAGACAAGCAAAGGGGTAGGTATTATGTATGGTACTCAATTGACTATCATTATGGAAGAACCTGGAGGAGGCCTATGCTAAAGCAAGACGTTCAAGCGAAACCGGTGTCTTTATAAGTAAATAAACAGTAAGATAAGATTGTTGAAAAGGCTATAAATAAATCAGGTTGTAGTGATACTTTAATCTTTTAATAACCAATGGGCGTGACAAACGTAATGTCACTCGGGGAATATCATAGTAAAATCTGTCACAGGCTCGGATCGTACCACCATCTTACTTAATATAAAATATTTCCTAGGTTCCAAAATAAATCGAATACGAACCCTGGAGTAAATAACTCACTGAATCATCCAACTGCATGTTGTCATTTTGTCAAATATTTAATAATAAATAAATAAACATACTACGATAATGCACACATCGCCACCTAGCCCCAAAGTAAGTGTAGCTTGTGTTATCGGTACTAAGATGACTGAGGAACATTTTATGAATAATATACATAAATACTTAAAATATACATATAAACACCCAGACACTGAAAAACATTCATGTTCAGCTCACTAGCATTGTCCAGTAGTGGGATTCGAACCCACAGCCTTGGACTCAGAGAGCAGGGTCGCTGCCCACAATCGGCCGCCAATCTATAATATGTAGTACTTTGTGGTGACGATACATTACAGATATAGTACATCGATACATACGACACCCGTTCTTTTTCCACGGGTGTCGTGGAAATATAAAGAAGAACGGGCAGTGGAGTCCTTTGTACTAACTACTGCGATCGCCATCCCCTCTGCCCAGCGTGGTGATTATGGGCAAACTCTCTCAATGTATTGGGAGAGGCCTTGAGTCCAGAATAGGACTGTTACAGGCTATATTCATTGAATTGGATAAATAATCAGTAGCTTAACATTTGGTAGCTCTCGCTCATCGTAAATTGTATCAATCAGAGTCGAGATGATAAATTCTCAAAACAAAGGTACAAGTTACGAAAAAGGTGCATTATGTAATATCAATTTTCACAAACATCGCAAATGTTGCAAGTATCTGTGGCTTAGGTACTTTAAAATTGGTTCACTCTAAACGTATTTTGTGGTATACGCAACCTCGCTTAGCTGTTGGTGAATAATAGTGATGAGCAATTTTTATGTACCGTAAATCTACTTAAGTGGTGATCGTCTAGTTTTAGGGCGTAGGTTTCCTTTCAGGGGACATCTTTTACCCCTAATAATCTACGGAGTTATGTGCGTTTTTAATTTAGGCAATTAAAATATCACTTGCTTTAACGGTAAAGAACATCGTGAGGAATCCCGCATTCCTGAGAGTTCATAATAACGTTCTCAAAGACGTGTGGACTCCACCAATTCCCACTTGGCCATCGGGGTGGACTACGGCTTACACCCTTGTCATTGTAACAGCAGACCCGAGCCCTGTGGCCGGTAATAATGAATGACACCTTGATGTCGGATGTCTACACATTAATACAGACACTTCAAAATGTTCAAAAGCAACACGTTTATACTTGTCGTATCTGAAAGACGTTTTTTTCGTATTGTGTGTAGCTGATTAACCCTAATGATTGTAATAGCGTAACGCGCGCTTGTTGGCGTGCCTCGGAATGGGGCTCTGCCAGGAAGTGTTGTAACCCTAGGGCTCGAAGAAGCAAAGGGATCGTCGGCCTGAGAGCGTCTTAATTGGTCGAATCTCGGCTCAAGCGACGATTGGAGTGAGAGCGTTTCGGACGGTGATTAGTCTGCAAGCCTCCGAGGCCGTGGTGTGAGCCCACGTCCGGATTACGTCAGAAGTCGGGGACTTCGTCTTCGCCGGCGAATCTGCAGAGGTTGATTGTGTGTCCTGATAGGGGCCGAAAGACTGCGATCTGTGATAGTCTACTTGTTCTTTTTTATTTTTGTTTTTGATCAACTTAAAGGAAAACAATTAAATTCAACTAGATAACTCACCTCGTCCACAAAGGGTCTATGTGACGCGGCATTATGTTATTAATTTTTTTTATTGCCTACTAGCTGTCAGCACAAAGCATGGTAAGTTTATGATTACAACCTATAATTATATATGTAACATGTTTGTGCTTCGGCATATTTTTCAAGTTCAATCCCCAGACTTATTTTATGTATACTAAATAATAAATATTTAATTTCTTAAATATTATTATTTTGAATTCACCTTTTTATTGATAAAATTTAAAAAAAAATTATAACCAAACAAATTACTTAAAAGGTCATGCCAAAATATATGAAAACTTCTTTCTGTCTCTCGATAAGTCTGGTTACGGAACCTGGTTTTCACAGGATTTCATATAACTGACATTATAATTGTGAAATCTCCTTATGACTAGATTATGAGATTATGTCATTGTAACGCAATAAATGTGACAACCAGTAGATTACTACTTATTGCGAACTCGTCAAACAGTGCTTTACAAGACATAGGGGGCGTTCATAAAATACGTGAGATGTTTAAAGGGGAGTGGTCAAGGGATCACGGCAAATATCACCCAATGTTTTGTTAAATTTTTATTATACTTATAATTAAACTCTCAGCAATAGTGATTACTAGTCTTAACTAGTCGTAAGTGAAAGCACGAAGCATTTTTTTTTCTTTTAACAACAACAATCCAACGCGTTTCCGTAAGAAACCCACATTTAGAAAAATCTCATGTGGATGGTTGATTAAAATCTCACGACATCTCACATTCAGAAAATTTAAAAAATCAGCTCACGTAATTTATGGACGTCCCCATAACGATAAGCGCACATTTCAAATTGAACTTTCGTTTAGTTCATATTATGCTGAGTCAAGGTCATATTAAGAGGCTATATTTATGTATGCATAAAGTGGCATTTTTTTTTGGTATTGTTTAAAACACCTACATAATGACAGGATTTAAAGGTGCGGTGAAGTCTATTTTGAAAGTAAACTCTCGCAATGCGCTAAAAATGCAGTTTCCCGTTGGATTTTAGGGATCAAAGGATGTTTATACGTTATCTTGTATCTTTAAACGAGCCATTCTTGTATAAAGTATATATAATTGGAATCTCGGAATCGGCTCCAACGATTTTCATGAAGAAAATATCATTTTATATGTGTTTTAAGGTTTTAACCGATTTGGTGCAGGCGAAGTTGCACGGGTCAGCTAGTAATAATAAATTAATAAAAATCTTAGGTAAGTTGTTACTGTGTTTAAAACGGCTAGTTAGCTTAACTAGCTATTTATATATTTATACCAAAAATGATTTATTAAATAATGTAACACTCGTCATTAAAAACCCATTACATGACACGGGTCTTCTCTCAGAATGAGAAGGGCTTTAGCCGTAGTCCGTCATGGCCCAGTGTAGATTGGTTGACTTCACACGCCCTCGAAAAAAATATTGAGAAATCTCAGTAATGCAGGTTTCCTCACGACGTACTCACGAGTATCTAATATTTAATTGCACAACGCAAATGACTCCGAAAAGTTAGTGCCGGGGATTGAACTCGGTCTCTTCGAAATGGAAGCCGAAGCCTTACCCGCTAGGCTATAACCAGGTAACACTTATCGTGAATAACTAATTATTATTGTAAAATTACGAAGATTTAAAAATCGAAAAAATATACTCTCATCTGAGTTAAGAGCGCCCCAAAATAAATAATTATAACTTCAATAAAATATGTGATAACTAGGTGAAAGCGACATCTAATACGGAGGTGAAACAATAGAATGGGTTTTTAAATTGCGACGGGGGAATATGAAATTTCCAACACTTATAGTTTATAAGCAGTGCAGAATTCTCATATATTTTTAAACATATAACACACTTTATATTTGGCACTTTTTAATTATTTTTTGGATTATAATTTGTTAAAAAAAAAACCAGCAAATTAACAGTGTAGCGTTGTAGTTAAAGAAGTATAGTCTTTGGCAATAGAACGTTATATACCACCAAAGGCCTAATCCATTCTCAATGTGGGAAGAGACCCGTGCCCTGCAGTGGTCCTATAATGGGTGGATATGATGATGATGAATGTTCTAATCAGTAGACGACTTTTAGTTCTTACAACTATTTAAACAAGATAGATACATGTCTATATCATATTAGTAGTAGGTAGTACAGATTTTTGTGACAGAGCTCGAATATATAGTGATAATTACAAAAGTAATTTTGATTAAAGTAGAGGCGATTAGACCTTCGTTATGCACCTAGGAGAGCTTGTATTTTTTTTTCTACGGCAGTACACGTATCACTATCTAGACCCAAACTAAGCGTAGCTTATATTGGCACTATTTTCGTGCTGCAGAAGAAGGCTGTTCGTGCGATTTATAAAATGGGTCCGAGAGAGTCATTGAAAGATAAATTTAAAGATGTTAAAATAATGACACTCTATAGCCAATACATATTTGAAAATTTAATGTATATTCACAAAAATATATCAAAATTTAAAAGAAAATGTGACTGCAATAATGACAATGACAATGTGAGATGGTGATAACAAAAAGAACACCCGGCTAAGTTTGTTGTGGGCTTCTTCTTAGACCAGGGCGCGATTGGAACCCTCGTAGCTTTAGTTTTAAGTTTACGATTGTAGTTATCGCCATCACTACTCACTGCTATTTACACATTTTGTATATAATAACGCATCAAAAGTGCCATCTATGTGCCTATTTGAATAAAGATATATTTGACTTTGACTTTGACTTATGGGTACTAAGATGACTGATGATTTTTTTTTTAATAATTAACATAAATACTTCTAATGTATGAAATAAATACCCACCGACATTTTCCAGTTGTGGGAATCGAACCCACAGCCTTTTACTCAGAATGCAGCCGGTCGCTGCTCACTGTGCGAATCACTAACACACAGTAGGTAACAAAACGTCAAGTAAGAGTTGTAGTGGTTACCTGAAGATCAAATAAAATAATCCATCTGAACTTATATGTTCATATTTTTAAATGAGTAAATAATTTAAGGGTTCCAAAGTATCGACTAAATTACGTCTTCCTTTAGTTGAGTAGCTAGATCAGTTACAACCGGCGTGTTACTTTTCAACGTGGTACCTAATAAGGCCCCAGAATAGAGTAACTACCAAAAACGACGAAAACTATGTAGTCCAACCGGGTCGATGGACGGACTGTTATGCAAAACGTCTACTAGTGAGACTCCGATTAGGGCTATCACTAACAAGTTACAAATTTTATGACAAGTAACATTGCCCGGCACGAAGTTGGTCCTCCGAGACGTTCCCGTATATACCATTTGCCACTAACCAATTCTCAAAAACTATTCGTCACGGCCGTGCCTACCTAAGAATTAATTATTTTGGCACGGCCAACATAGATCGCGCGTACATTTATACTTTTGTAAAGTTGATAAAAATGCAGTAAATTCAAAAATGGAGACTTCACAGGTGATAAAACATATCAACAAGGTATTTTTTACAAAAATAAGGCACAATATAAATTACAAATTCAGTTTCTTTACTACAAAAAAGAAAATCTGGATTTTGGGCCCACCGTGCGTCCACATCCCGTGAGACATTTTTTATCATAAAAAATATAAGGATTCGGAGTTTGGAACCAAGGTGGTGCGACGAATACAACCTCAGGTATTTTCAAGCCGGTGGGAAATGGAGAAAAGAGGCCTCCAAAAACCAAATAATATTAAAATCGTTTAAAAAAAGCTTTAAAAGTTCACGAGAATATGGACAACTGACAACCCTAACTGCAGTGTAACTAAACACGTGTTTCGGCGCGTTTTGGAAAACTACCTGCTAGTGAAAGGAGTCCAAACCGCCGAATCTCACAACAATCGTAGTTTTTAGGATTCCGTACCCAAAGGGCAAACCGGGGCCCTATTATTCAGTCCATCTGTCTGTCTGTCACCAGTGAACCGTGATAGTAAGACAGTTGAAATTTGACAGATAACTAGATGTGCTCTGCGGCTTCGCCCGCATTAATTACGGGACGCAATGTACTGATGCATAGTCTACACCTACCACACTAAATCTGATACTAAACGTGAAGTTTTTTTCAATCGTACTGGTAGTGCCAAATATAAAAATCTATGAGAATAAGAACAGATAGTATTTCAACATATTTAAACAAACGACTCTGCTCGATATATAATTTTTTGCTCTTGGAGCTTTAACCGACCACTGTTCAATCACGTCAGCAGTGCCAATCGTAATAGCCCATCCCGAAGACTAAAGACAATAGGAATTGACGGAGTTACGGTGTAAAATTGTCAAATACTTTCATACCCTCTCCCAAAGGAACTAAGCTGAATTTCGAGTTCCAAAGTGTCCTGTGTCTTACCTCATAGTATGAACTCAAATCGTACGAAGTTTCATTAGAATGCATTCAGCAGTTTCAGAAAGTTTTACAGTTTTACCGAAAGATAATTTTTACAAGATCTTCAATGTATAACCCGTCCGAATTCGACCCGTTTTAGTTTTATTATAAATACGTACGTATAGGTACGGAACCCTTCGTTCGTTAGGCCGAGTGCACTTGGCCGGTTTTTAATTCATTCTCCGGTCTATCGAGCTATGTCCGAATTACTTGCAGCGGCGACAAGGGCCCGCCTTAACATGTTCGATTTAATTTCCTAGTAGTTTCAATGGGGCAGTTAGTTAACGCTAGATTTAAGAATCATCATTTATTATCATCTTAACCTATTACCCGCCCATCACACAGTCCACCACGCAGTGCGGATTAGTGGACTGACTGCACACGCCTTCGAGGACATTACGGAGTTCTTTATTTTCAGTTGCGTAGTTAATATGCCATGAACACATACGCTTTGCTTCCTAGTTTCACCTAAACTCTCTTACATTCTAATCACCGCATACACCGGAATACACTTCCTGCTTCCTTTTTCCCCACTATGCGCTCAAAGCATCAATAGGTCCTACCTACTTTCTAGTTAAGCGCGCTCCACCCAAGACTACATCGTCTTTCCATCGGGTGTGTTGGGCAACAGTTTGAATGACATAAAACGTCACGTTATAAAGTAGGTACCTACAATAAAATATTCTTGTTTTTAAATTTGACGGCCGATTGGTGCAGTGGGCAGCGACCTTGCTTTCTGAGTCCACGAAGCCGTGGGTTCGATTCCCACAAGTGGAACAGCTAACATCTATTATCACAATTAACTAATAATAACCGGGATCGACGACTTAACGTACTGCCAGGGCTGACTCCGCCAATTTCATAACTCAAGTCTAGTGCTAATATTTTTTTAAAAGAAAATACACAATATCCAATAAAATTTGGCGTAACCCGGGACCTCTTATAATCCGTAGTTGAACATGCTAACCTTTGCACCAACGAGGCAGAAACAACATAATACCTTTATCATTTCATCCTCAGTCTTTTCATCATTTAAAGCATCACAGCAAGTCATATTTGATTGCTTTAATGCACATAACTTAACCACTGGGCTATCACTGCTTCGAAACCGCTTCCCTTAAGAAATATATGAAATAAGATTTTAAAATATATATATATATATATATATATATAACTAGCTGACCCGTGCAACTTCGTTTGCAACAAATCGGTTATTACCGGAAAACACAAAAAAATTACATTTTCTAAAAATGAAATTTTGTAAAAATTATATATTATATACAAGAATTGCTCGTTTAAAGATATAAGATAACAAATAGACTATGATCACTGTGACATAATTTAGGCCCTTCATTTATTTGGACCTTAGCCGGTGTTTATAGGAAAATAAGGAACAATTTGTTATGTAAGATTTAATGGAATAATAAAATCATTGAAATGAAATATGAAAACCCACCCAGTGTCTTGGGTTCGGTGGTAAAATAGAAAGGGAGAACACGATCGATTTGATGCATGCCAACTTTTCGAAACAAATCTCTTAAATTGAAAGGGTCGTTGCGGAAACCTTAACGATTAAC
This sequence comes from Pararge aegeria, assembly GCF_905163445.1. NCBI lineage: Eukaryota > Metazoa > Arthropoda > Insecta > Lepidoptera > Nymphalidae > Pararge > Pararge aegeria. Next base: position 6,274,578 of record NC_053208.1, read on the forward strand.
AATTTACCAACAATCAAAAATTTCATGCTTTTTCATTGTTAAACAAGTGATTTGGTCACGCTCAATGGGTGGAAATATACAGAATTGCCGCTATTAGAATTCCGTTTTGTATGGGCAACTGGCGTACGAACTGTTCATTGGTAATCATGTTCACATCAAAGCTAGCGTAAGATATACAGATATAACTATTAGATAGATAGATAGATAAAAAGCCTTTATTGCACAAACAGAATAAATGAAACAAAACAAATGGATTGATTGATGAAGCATGTTTGGTACGGAAAAAGGGATATAAGTGAAAAAAAAATAATAGTAGGATACAAGCCATTAGATAAGGATGTGGATGAGGATATTATAAAAATAAAAGGAAAAATAATTTACGGGCGAGGTCGGGAAGGGGATTGGGGTGAGTTTTTAAGAGTAAAAAACGGTTTTACTTGATTTCCGGCAAAATATATATATGAAAATATTGAGTTAGCGCTTACAAACCTTGTCTGTGGTTGGAATATGACGATTGAATTTGAATTTAAACTTCCAAACGTAAAAAATTGTTTGTTATGAACAATTTTATCGCCTGTGTGTATTTTGGATATCATTATAAGCTTATTAGTAATACCAGAGTGCAAATTTCAAAATCATTATCAAAACTAGTTTTAACTGAACAGTTTACGGATACCTACAACCAAAAATACCTAAAACCAACCAAACCAATATATTCGGTTAATAATGTCCAGGCATGTCCTCCTAAAAGCTTCCTAGCTTTGTCAGCGTGTGGCTTTGTGCTTCTCGACCAGGAACTGCAGGATTTAAAGATCAACCGCAGCACTTGCTTCATCTGCAGTTGCAAAAGTGGTTGGCATCGAGATGTTTTTTATTTTTGATCCGATTACTTTGACATTTGCAACTGTGAAGACCATGGCGTTTACCGTCGGGGCCAAGAACCAGCATCCCTTGTCCAGCATTGAGAAAAACCAAACTATTGTCTCACAGCCTGAAAAGCATAGTGTCGCTCCTTTGTCAAGAGCTCTAATAAAGTGACCCATGTTTTAACTGAGTTCTCGAAGACTCAGAACACAGATAAGTCACAGAACATTATCAATATAAGCACTTACAATGACTGAGCTTGGCTACTGTGAGTTCTGGTAGGGCAAGATGACCTGATAATACCTTCATATCTGCAGAGGACACATTTTCTTTCTGCCCCTCAGACGCACCATGAACAAACAGCATTTTCCTTCCATGTCTCTATTATTTCATACTGTTTTGACAGTACCTGGTCTTGTAGTTTTAGGCTCTCTAGCAATGTCAGACCAAACACTCTAAATGCAGCAAACTGTGCAGCAACATTTGAAGATTGACTTGTTACAGGAATGGATTTCTGAATTGTTTTTGATACACACATTAAAGTGTTCAGCTAGTGTGAGTAGAAATTGAGTGTTCAATGGACTCCAGATTATCCATGTTGCTATTATAAATTCAAGGTTTAAGTATTAAGAACTAATAGTTTGGATTACTTGCAGCTAAAGTACTTTAAATTATTTTAAATAAATTTTAACTCAAGAGTACTTCAAAAACACATGGGAAATTTTATTAGCTCCATTTGGCAGATAATGCTTTACAATCCACAAACTCTGTAGAAATTTGGAGTGAGTATGTTACTTTGTTACCCAAAGATATAATTAACTTAATCTCGACCTATTCTAACTACTACCACCCATCACTTACTTATAAATTAGGTTAGCCATAATTTAGTATTTTCTTTCAATTATTCATTAAAAAGTTAGTTTAAGTTTTAAATAATACAATAATATGAGGAAAATTTTTTGAAAGCTTGCGTAACATAAGTTCTAAGAATCCATGTTAAGAAATATATTGTGTGTCATCAAAATTTCGTAGGAAAAAACAGAATGTAACATAGAAGTTGTAAAGAAGTTTAAACATTCAATATCCAGTGCACTTCTTATAGTTGATGATGTTCATCTATAAATACACAGAAACTTTTATTGTTACAGAAATGACTTCAAACATCTCAATAAGGGAATTCTACAAAGGCAAAAATGTTCTGATTACGGGCGGAACAGGGTTCATGGGCAAAGTCCTGTTGGAGAAGTTGCTCTTCAGTATACCAGACATCGGAAATTTGTATGTTCTAATGAGGCCCAAAAAAGGAAAGTCGCTTAGCCAAAGATACGAAGACATGCAACGCTTACCTGTAAGTATTAATTATAATACATTAATAATTAATTCATCATATCCACAGTGGCGTGCATAGAGGTATGCAGATGATATAAAATGAAGAAAATGAAAAATTTATTCAAGTTTAGTACATCTCTCATTGAGGAAGAAAGTGTCGTTTATGCAAGTTTAGCACGTGTCTCATACTATAACGTAGTGTCATTTACGCAAGTTCAGTATGTCTCTCATACAGGAAGAAAGTGTCGATTATGCAAGTTCAGTACATGCCTCATACAGGAAGAAAGTGTCGTTTATTCAAGTTCAGTACGTCTCTCATTGAGGAAGAAAGTGTCATTTATTCAAGTTTAGTATGTGTCTCATACTATAACGTAGTGTCATTTACGCAAGTTCAATATGTCTCTCATACAGGAAGAAAGTGTCGTTTATGCAAGTTCAGTACATGCCTCATACAGGAAGAAAGTGTAGTTTATTCTAGTTCTGTACGTCTCTCATTGAGGAAGAAAGTGTCGTTTATGCAAGTTTAGTACGTGTCTCATACTATAACGTAGTGTCATTTACGCAAGTTCAGTATGTCTCTCATACAGGAAGAAGTTATCGTTTATGCAAGTTCAGTACATCCCTCAATCAAGAAGAAAGAGTCATTTATGCAAGTTAAGTACGTGTCTCATACAGTAAGGCAGTGTCATTTATGCGAGTTCAGAACGTATCTCATACAGGAAACAAGTGTCGTTTATGCTACTTTAGAGTGTCTCTCTTACAAGAAGAAAGTGTCGTTTGTGCAAGTTAAATACGTCTTTCATAAAGGAAAAAGTGTCGTTTATGCAAGTTCAGTACGTCTCTCATTGAGGAAGAAAGTGTCGTTTATTTCATTTTGTACGTGTCTCATACAGTAAGGCAGTGTCATTTATGCGAGTTCAGTACGTCTCTCATACAGGAAGAAAGTGTTGTTTATGCAAGTTCAGGACGTCTCTCATACAGGTAGCAAGTGTAAATTATGCAAGTTAAGTATGTCTCTCATACAGGAAGAAAGTGTCGTTTATGCAAGTTCAGAACGTATCTCATACAGGAAACAAGTGTCGTTTATGCTACTTTAAAGCGTCTCTCTTACAGGAACAATGTGCCGTTTATGCAAGTTTAGTATATCTCGTATACAGGAAGGCAAGTGTTTTTATGCAATTTTAGTACGTCTTTCATACAGGACGAAAGTGTCGTTTATGCAAGTTTAGTACGTCTTTCATACAGGAAGCAAGTGTTGTTTATACATGTAGTACGTCACGCATATAGAAAGTAATAAGTCCTATGTTTTGAAGTTCGGCCCATGGAAATTGCCATTTAGGTTACCAGCTTTAAACAATAAAAAACTGTATAACACTTTGATATATAGTTTTGGTAACAACGTTCCCTCCGTCCGACTCATTGAGTTTTAGTCAAACTATTTCTCGAACCTGTGTTGCGGAAATAGATGTACTAGTGGTGTTCTTTAAAGATTATCACATGTTAGTGATAATAACCGAAAAAGAAAAGCCCTAACGCGCCCTTCAAAGCACTTTGATTTATTGAGATTTTTTTAAAAGAAAACCCCAATTTCTAATGCCTGACTTGAAAATCGAACCTACCAAGTGTAGTACCACGTGATTCGTACTTAAACTTGCCCACTGTATAAGAGACTAACGAGGCAGTTAAAGGTTTTATTAAGCGTACTATTATAATACCAAAGGGGGTCGTGTAAATAAAACAATGCAAGCGTTAGGTTCGAACTTGGTCTGACGCACTATCCTTTGCCTATATCCGTGTCTATACCGTGCCGCAAGTGAAAGGAAAATTCATGTTATTTTTCTCTACTAGGTCCTCTTAATTAATTATGTACCTTTAGTAATTATATGTATACCTGTATATTTGTTTGTTACCTATTTTCGGAGCAGTCGTACAACAGATCTTTATAAAATTTGGCGCGAATCTCGCCCGCATCCTGGAGATGGATATAGAATGTATATATTGGTCCCGAAAAAGCTGCTGGTAAAAGTTGCTCGTGGGATTTATACCATTTTGAACCGATGCAAGGCCTAACCGCTTAACTTAATTAAATTAATTTAAAATAATTAAAAATAATTAATTAATTTTTTATATTAAATTCAATTTAATAAAAACTTAACTAGAAAAATTTTGCATAGAAATAGTTTGCGAACTATTTCCGCCGGCCATACTCGGCGGATAGATCGGCCATACTCGATACAGTTCATCGCGGAAAATTAAAAGGTTCCTGCGGGGTTATAAAAACCCAAAATAAACGCGGATGCAGTCGCAGGCAACGGCTAGTTCTTTCATAAGATTATTTATATCCCTATGAATATTAAAAAAAATAACGATTAGTAGGTAGTTATCTTTCGCAATCGGTAATACGACGAAAAGGTTTCTTTGCCATAGCGTTATTAGGCTACGGCCTTGCACTCAAGTGAGTGTGGAAAAACACCGATCTTCTGGTACATTCTCGTAGGTTTCGACTTATTGGTAACATAGTACTTTCCGCTAGCGGAACAAATAATGAATTGTAGTATAAAAGTAGGTTGTTGTTACAACCAAGGTCAAGTTTAAATTTATAGTGTGGACGTGTAAGACTATCGTTATTATTTCGAAGTTGAATCGCGAAGGTGAAGTGAACACTGACCGAGACTTCGTCTGCGTTTGATTTTGTTTTTTGATATGGCATTAAATTTAGTGATAGATCCAAAAAAAAATTAAATTATTCAGTATCGCTAAGCCTTGAATGAGGGGTTTGCTGCTATCCGCTGAAGATTTCTGTCCTCTATCTGCAACCACAGTTTGGGCAAAATTAAAAACATATTATTCTAAAACTTTGTACACGTATTACTGAAGGTATTAATAATTCTAATACCTTCAGTAATACGTGTACGTGTCGGTATAAAAAGCATCCTATATTAATATATAGGATGCTTTTTATACCGAAATTAAGCTCAGTTCATTTGGGAGAGGGGTAGAAGGTGTTTGACGATTTTACACCATAATGCCACCAAATGATAACCGATTTAAATAATTACTTTTGTACTTTAGAGGTTATAATGTCTGTTTATTTTTGCCCAAATTTCGTGTAAATCTGATGAATGTGATTGGAGATAGAGGACACAACTCCTCAGCGGACGGCAGCCAACTTTTCATTTAAGGCTGAGCTATCCTAAATATTTAAACCGAATGCCACATGTCTTTCGAAAAACAAAAACAAACGCAGCCGAAGTCGCGGGCAACAGCTAGTAAATCATAAAACTATTTATCAGTCATCTTAGTACCCATAACACAAGCTACGCTTTCTTTGGGGCTACATGGCAACGTGTGCATTTTCGTAGTAACGTAACGTAACATTTATTTATTAATAACGAGTCAGAAGACTACTCGTATATCGAGATAGTCGCTGAGCGGATAATTTCTAGCCAACCCGAGAATTGAACCGTTCATCAACGTGATCAGTAATCGAGCATCTTAAACACTAGTGACTATACCAAAGATGTAGTTCTTCACTACTCAAATATTCATCTTCTATTGCAAAATATTGTAAGTTACGAATTAGCTCCTTATTCACGCACCATGTAGCGTAAACACTATATACGGTATATATGGTATGTGCAGGTAACTGAAACCGGTTCATCAGCTCAGCGGCAACCTATTGCACGTTGAAGTGAGGGTATAGGTCTGTGATCGAAGGGCATAGGTCAAATTTACTTTGCATAGATCTAGCAACACAGGTGTTGAGAAACATATTTTTTTTGTTCCCCTAATGCTTCGCTTACGTTTTCATATATTTTTGGAATTAATTATCAAACGTTACAGCAATGGCGTGTATGGGGATTAAGCACAGGTTATGCAGATGATATAAAATGAAGAAAATCTTCCGAACGAGTTATAAAAAACTTAAGGCTAGGCATTGTAAGAGATTGACTCTTTGAATTGAATTACCTTATTGTTACCAAATTAATTAAGTTAGTAAGTTAGTAGTTTTACATTTATTATAGTTTTTATTAATAATAATTTAATAATAAGCTCATTGACCACATTATATTCTTACAATAACATACAGATAATTAGAAATAACAAGAGATAAAAAATATAAATACGTAATTAAAAAGTACGTTGCGTTGCTGTGCGCAATGAGTTTTTGTACAGTAGTAGCATGGCAGTAGGTTACTGCCAAGGAATACTGATTTACAGGAGGTTCCCAAAATCCAAATTGATACTAATGATTTGTATTACTGAAATTATTAGTGACCAAATGACGTAACGTCTACTTACATAAACATAATTTTGTACCGCTTTAATTTCGAAAATCTCTTCTTATTTTCGCATTTCACGTGTTTTTGTAACTTCACACTATCGGTTGCTCAGTTTAATTTATCAGTATCGAAATCTTTAAGTATAAAACAATGACTGAACTAAAGCGATAGCTCGAATTTGACTATGACGTCACAAGTGCGGCCATCACACCTGGCGAACGTTTTCGAGCGAAGAAATATTTTTTAAATAATTAAAAAAAAGTAATAATATAAAGATATTTTTTGGATATGGTAGATACTTCCGTAAATCATAGGGCAGTTTTTTTTTAAATAGTCATCATGTCTATTAATATAAGAGTCTCCTGTCTAATGAGCGGAAGAAATCGAATATTCAAGCACAGAATCAAGAACATACAGCAGTTAACAGTAATTATTTTACCTCTAATGCCCTAAACGTTTACCATAAAATGAGAAAATAGGAAAAGTTTGTGAGCTTGCATCATTCCGCGGGTATGAAGTGAGAAGTGCTCAGGACCTCTAATGTCCTAAATGTTTACCATAAAATGAGAAAATAGGAAGTTTGTGAGCTTGCAACATTCCGCGGGTGTAAAGTGAGAAGTGCTCTGGACCTCTAATGTCCTAAATGTTTACCATAAAATGAGAAAATAGAAAAAGTTTGTGAGCTTGCCACATTCTTGCTCGGGACGTCTTCTCTGTTTTTGAACACAATGCACTGCATGCTATAATGGCTGACTGAGGATTCTATATGATCTTAATTCTGTGAGCTCAATTTATTAAGTAACGTTATTAGATGATTTTCAGGAAGCTTATTATCAATTCAATAGTAAACAAAATTGAAGCGGTTCGGGTCGGCATTTAATTTACTGTTATCGAAACTTTCAAATCTTGTGTCATAAAGAGTACCCACTTAGTACCTATATAAAACTTTCATTATTTAAACTCGGTGTTATCGGTAATCTCGAGGTGTATAATGCATTAAGCCTTATGATAATAAGGGGCAGCTAATCCTTACTTATATTATAAATGTGAAAGTGTGTTTGTTTGTCTGTCCTTCCTTTACGTCCTAACTAAGCATCCAATTAACTAGATTTTTGGCATAGAGTTAGTTGAAATGAGGAAGAGTAACAAGGGCAATTATTTATCTCAGGAAAACAAACAGTCGTGCGGGATTTTTCTTTAAAACCGTAATAAACGTGGAAGATAAACTCGGGCAACAGCTAGCAACTAACAAAGTTTCAATCTATATCATATCGTATCGTCAACTGTATACAATAGTTTAATTTCTTCATTCATTTTAATATGAACTATGAAAAACCACAAGTCTTAAAGCTTAAATTAATATGATATGTTTCTAAAAGATAGAGACCTTTAATCATCAAAACAAGTTTGTCGCGTCTAACGCCGCACTAATAGCTAGTTGTACTAAACTTATGCTTACTACAAAAATGCAGTCGGTATAAGATTTCTTCGTTATTTACTTAAATCATAGTGTAGTAGTAAGATTTTGTGGCAAATGCCAACGTCGTCTAGACAGCATCACGACATTGTATATAGTAGATGCTTTGAGGTCGGTTACTACTGAGGTAATTACGAATCATTTTCTTGCACTGCGATTACCACACGATTCCTTGGCTTTGCAGCCTTCGTCGAATCTCTGCACGCTTATTCATAGTCAGTGACTTAATTGTAAAATGCTCAGGATTTAAAAAACTATTTCAAAGCAATTTAGGATATTGTGCGAGCGAGGAAACTCATAAGTGGACGCCTTCGCCCAGACTGCGCTGCCATGGAGTGTTGAGAACTTCAGTTCCAGCAGCTTTGGCTATCCGTACTCTGTGCTTAAACTAAACAATGCTGAGGATTTTAAAGGCATAAAATAATCTTGCGAGAGAAAACATATAACTGTAGTATCTTAATCTTGCCTTTCCCTAGAACACCTCTCCAGTACATTTCCTGATCGGTTGGTCTCTGACTGTGCTATCATGACTGAGCGTTGTAGATTTCAGTTCCAGCAGCCTTGAGTTGACTGTTATGCGAGGCTAGAGAAAATGTTCTGGCGTCAGTGACAACGGGACCAAATCAGGAAACCGTTGCAACTGGCTCATAAACCGAGAGATGCAGTGACGGAAGAGACCAGAAGAAACTGGCGCCTTGTTTAGCTACTAGATAGATTCTGATGGCTTACCTCTTATCGCTCATATCCGCATTAAAAGGAGACGTGGACTGATTATTATTCTCTCGCACGTTCCCTTTTCTACTCGCATTTATTTTTTAACGTTAGCGTTTAAGGAGGCGTTTGGAAATTACATTATTTCAGCCAATATGAAGTGGAGACGGAAATGTGAAACTACTAAGCGTTATGTCTTATCTCTATATTATATTGACGACCGATAGGCCCAGTGAGCAAGGCCGTGGTATCTGAGTCCAATTTCGGGTTCGATTCCCACAACTGGAAAACGTTTCTGTGATGAACATGAATGATTTTCAGTGTCTGGGTGTTTATCTGTATTTTATAGGTATTTATGTATATTATTCATAAAAATATTAATCAGTTGTCTGAGTACCTATAACACAAGCTGAGCTTACTTTGGGGCTAGTTGGCGATGTGTGTACGTGTAGTATATTTATTTTATTTATTTAATGTATTTATTTACTCCGCTGGAACGTTTGGTGTTTCATTCTAGACCCATGTTAATCTAACCCATTTAATGTTATTCAAATGTAAAATTAATGTTAAAATGTAAAATGTAAATTTTTGATGTTGGAAAAGAGCAACTGCTGAGTTTCTTGCCGGCTTCTTCTCGGTATAATCTGCCTTCCGAACCGGTGGTAGAGTCACTACACCGGGACAGACTTGACGTTTCAAAAGTGCTTGTATTAGGCCTACTTGAAACAAATGAATTTTGCATTTTGAATTTTTTGAATTTCAAGAATACCCGCTTGCCAGGTACCTCAGGTCAGGTATTCATGCGTTACAATAAGCAATAGCTTTTTATGATCTATGATTGATTTTGATTGATTGATGACTTATTTGTACCAAAACTAATCCAGTTATCACCACCACGAATTGGTCGAGCTCTGTTTTCCCGACGGATTAGGCATTATGAAACAGTTTTTCGGGATATACAGGTAAATCTCGACATTCACCTGCGAGTCTCTGGCAATCGCGGCCAGAGCGCTGTAACCAGTTAAGCTACATCTCTCCTGCCGTCGATGCTGAAATTAGTATATGCCATTTTACATCACTCTTATACCGACTGTAGCGTATTATACAATGTAAAAGACCACTTGCCCTTATACGGTTGTTCCTAATAGAAAATTAAAATTAAGTTATTACTTTTACAGCTCTTCGATCGTTTGAGAAAAGAAAATCCATCAGCATTAAAGAAAATCAAGCCACTCCAAGGTGACGTGCTGTTCGAAAATCTAGGGTTATCTGACAGAGAGATAGAGAGATTATCAGAAGAAGTATCCGTGCTGTTCCATTTTGCGGCAACCTTGAGATTGGAAGCCCCCCTTACGGCTAACGTGAACATGAATACGGGCGGCACGCAACGGACTATGAGTGTGGCAAAAAGATTGAAGAACTTGCTAGTTTTCGTTCATTTGTCCACCGCCTTCTGTTATCCGGATTACAAGATTTTAGAAGAGAAGGTGAGCTTGAGAAATACATTTACCTAGAAAATGCATAATATCGTCCTAAGACTAGAAATATTTGTATATCAAACGTAGCCTAGAGGGCTTCAGGCTTCCTTTCGGGGGTCGAGTTCGTTCCCAGACCTTTAACATTCCGGATTTATGTGCTAATTTTTTTAAATCACTCGCTTTAACTGTGATGGAAAACATCGTGACGAAACCTGCATGCCCTAAAGTTCTCCATGTTCTCAAGGGAGTGTAAAGTCTACCAATTTGCACTACGGCCTAAACCCTTTTCGGGATTTTTTTGGCATTTGTACCATAAAAATATGTGACCATTCACTGTAACATAAAAATATGTTGTATTCGCACATATTTGTATAGTCCAACAACCCACTTTGGGCCAGCCAGTGGCGTGCATAGAGGGTATGCAGATGATATAAAATGAAAAAAAAAAAAATATCTAGTACGAGTTATAAAAAACTCAAGGACAGGCTTTAGTAAGCCGACCCTTAAGTATTTATACCTTGTATTGGAGATTTTCTGAATTTTGTATCATCTGCATATCCTGTACATACATACCCTATATGCACGCCACTGGGGCCATCGTGGTGGACTACGGTCTAAACCCTTCTCACTGTGGGAGGAGACCCGTGCCCTGTGATAGGCCGGTAATGGATCGATGATGATGATGACGATAGTGATAATTTTCTTGGGATTCCGAAGAGAAACTATGTGTCGAAATGAACGTCACAGCTATTTTATTCAGAAACGACTAAAAATAAAAATAGAGTATATTAAGAGGACTTTCTTATATAATAAGAACGTAATGTACGTAGTAACATGACAAGTTACGTTGCCACTAACTTAAAGTATGAACATGAACAAGACGAAAATTATGTCTAACGCTCATGTTCCGCTCTGGGTGGACCCAGTTATAACTGGGAGCTCTGCACTCGAAATTTTAGACGAGTTCATATACCCAGGACACACGATCCAGTTAGGTAGGCCCAATTTTGAGAAAGATGTGAACCGCCGAATCCAACTCGGATGAGCAGCGGTCGGGAAACTTCGAGACATCTTTTCGTCCAAAATCCCTCAGTGCCTGAAGACCAAAGTCTTCGAACAGTGCGTGTTGCCAGTGATGACTTACGGATCCGGAACGTGGTCGCTTACTATGGGCCTCATAAGAAGGCTCAGAATCACTCAGCGGGCGATGGAAAGAGCAATGTTGGGAGTATCTCTACGTGATCAAATCAGAAATGAGGAGATCCGTAGAAGAATCAGAATTACCGACATATCTCAGCGAGTTGCTAAGCTGAAGTGGAAATGGGCGGGGCACATAGCTCGGAGCACCGATGGACGTTGGGGTTCCAAGGTGTTGGAATGGCGACCCCGCACAGGTGAACGCAGTGTTGGTCGGCTCCCAACGAGGTGGGCAGACGACATCAAACGAGTCGCTGGAAACAAGCGGCCCAGGACCGTGGATTTTGGAACTCTCTACAAAAGACCTATGTCCAGCAGTGGACTTAAATCGGTTGAACTGATGATGATGATGATGATGATACTCGTAAAGTTACCCTTAAAGGAGTGGCACCATATCTCCTAGTTAATACTTTTATAGTTGTGGTTTTATCAGCAGTGTTCTTTTAGGTCGCAATTTCAGCAACTTGGGGACCGCATTTGTCCCCTTAGATACCTAAGGATTTAAACTCGCTGAGCCGTATCGATAACTCTTGTATCATCATCGTCATATCGACCGGCCCACTACAGGGCACGGGTCGCCTACAATGAGAAGGGTTTAGGCCGTAGTCCACAATGCTGGCCCAGTGCGGATTGGTGTACTCCACACTCCTTTGACAACATTATGGAGCACTCTGAGGCATGTAGATTTAGCGGTGATAGCTTAGTGGTTAGGACTTCGCCGTGATTGACGGGGGCCGAGTTCAAATCCCAGCACCTGCATCTTTGTTCATTTATGTGCAATTTAGAAATTATACTCAGTTGGAATCGTCTTCATTTATATATAAAATTTTTTTTAGACATTTGAATTGTTAGAGAAAATATACCGGCAGTTTGATTACGTATAATTGCAGACACACGCACCACCAGTGAGACCTTCGGAAGTGATGCGACTGATCGAATGGCTCAGTGACAGTCAGACTGCTCTACTAACACCATCACTCCTCGGCCCGCATCCTAACTGCTACACATTTTCGAAGAGATTAGCCGAAAGCGTCGTAGAAGAAGAATTTGTAAACTTACCTGCCGTTATTGTGCGTCCTAGCATAGGTAAGAAATATAAAAACCTGAACGGCGGCAGCTCTCACAGCATATACGTGTAACAGAATTACGAAATAATATTGAAGGATGCATCAGTATATTTCATATGGAAACATCCTATAAAAATATTAAATCAAAAAAAGCATATTTATTTTTCCATACAAACATTCAAATGTTCGAAGTATTTACTTATGACAACCATATTGGATTAAAAAACCCACACGCTCATAGTACCTACGCTACGTGACGCGTACTTAACAAACGGTCCGAAATCACATGATTTTAATCATGCATGTGATGTTAGGGCTGTATTTGGTTTCTTTCAGTAAAAACTATGGCAGTGGTTTACTTAAAAACGTTAAGATTTTCAGTTTCACAGATAAGTCTTAGAGACAGTACATAATGTAGTCATTTACACTTTGTATATAGCCTTCTACTTAATATTATGACTATAGTCTGTACACATGGGTGTTCGTGGCTATAACCCGCTTTTAACTCATCATATCCATATGTGCATTTTTTTTATTTGCCCTTGACTTCAAGGCCTGTTACCTGTTAGGGAGTATGGCAGATATATTTAAACCATACTCCTATACGGTTTCTACGGGACATCATACCGCCAAATCGCTTAGCGGCACGTCTTTGTCGGTAGAGTGGTAACTAGCCACGGCCGAAGCTTCTCACCAGACCAGAGAAAATTCGGAAATAATAGATTCGGAAAGAATACATTAAGTATGTGCCCTCGGCACATACTTAATGTATTCTTATTGACTTTGACGGCCGATTGGCGCAATGGGCGACCCTGCTTTCTGTGTCCGAGGCCGTGGGTTCGATTCCCACAACTGAAAAATATTTGTGTGATGAACATGAATTTTTTTCAGTGCCTGGGTCTTCATATGTATTTATGTATATTATTCATTAAATTTCTAAATATTCATCAGCCATATAGTACCCATAACACGAGCTACGTTTACTTCGGGGCAAGATGGCGATGTGTTTATTGTCGTAGTATATTTAAGTATTTGTTTTATTTATTTTCAAACCATCTTTATGTTTAAAGTCCAGTTGTTGGAACTTCTGTTTTCCTTTCGCTTAGCATTAAAGTGGCTTTAACACAATTTCAGTTTGTCCAGCTGTACAAGAACCCGTGCCCGGTTGGGTAGACAACCTGAATGGTCCAGTAGGCCTGATGATTGGAGCTGGGAAAGGTGTTATAAGATCCATGCTGTGCGATGGCAGTCTCATAGCCCAAGTTATACCAGTGGATACAGCTATCAATGCCGTCATAGCTATTGGAATGATTGAAGGAACTAGAAAACAAAAGTAAGTTAATAAAATAAAGTTGGCCCATGACTTAGCGTAGGTACTATGCGCGTGTTGGTCGTTTATTCTCAATAGGGTTGTCATAAGTAAACATTTCATAAGTTTTGAATTCGTTGGCATGGAAAAATACATGTATGCTTCTTTGAATTAATATTTTTACAAGATTATTCCGTATTAAATAAAAGGCCTACTACCTCTCTTTGATGGCATTTGAATTTGTTGCTTTATTATTGTATGTGTGTTATGTATTAAAAACTACTTGCCTATACTTCATATACAACGTGTAACAGAATAACGATATAATATTGAAGGGTATATGCAGTGGCGTGCACTTCATACATGCACAAAAGCACTGCATACCCAAATTGTTTTATATAACGCGTATTGGAGGGGAATTTTACCATTTTATGCCGTGTACCTGCTTTATGCATACCCTGGTCAGAAACCCTGTGCACGCTACTGGGTGTATAAGTATATTTCATAAGGAATAGCCTTGTAAAAATATTCAATCAAAGAAGCATATTCATTTTTCCATGCAAACGAATTCAAAACTTTCTAAGTGTTTACTTATGAGAATCTTATTGAAGATAAAAGACCGACACGCGCCACTACGGCAGTAGTTTACTCAAAAACTATTAGGTTTTCGGTTTCACATATAAGTATCCGAGGCAGTACATTAACAGTACATGAAAACCTCATTGTAACATGTTGGTTACAATGAGGTTTCATTTACACAGTGTTTTTTATGTAGGTATATTTATTTATATAATGTTTGTATATTGTATATGTATTTGTATACATTTTGGTTTATTTGCTTATATTAGAAAACTCTTGGCACTATCCCGTTCTCTTGCTGTAAGTCCTATTTACAGAGGATGCCTGTAAGATATTGTTTACAGAAATAAGGCCGTCTTTGCATGCCTACAATGTGTTTTAATGGAAACTTCTTACTGTCTCTTCTCTTTATTTTTTGCGTTCTAATATTTAATTCTCACTAGGATGGTAAGGATGGGGATACATTATTCACAATAATAGACGTCCAACGCTAGACCAGACAGCCGGTTAGTGCAGTGGGCAGTGACCGTGCTTTCTGCATCTAAGGCCCTGGATTCGATTCCCACAACTGGATAAATGTTTGTATGATGAACATGAATGTTTTTCAGTGTCTGGGTGTTTATCTGTATATTATAGGTATTCATGTGTATTATATTCATAAAAATTCATCAGCTATCTTAGTACCCATAACACAAGCTACGCTTCCTTTGGGGCAAGATGGCGATGTGTGTATTGTCGTAGTATATATATACCACTACAGGGCACGGGTCTCCTTCCACGATGAGAAAGGTTTAAGCCCGTAGTCCACCACGCCCGCACAGTGCGGATTGGTGGACACTATATTTATATTTGATATCGGTATTTTGCTGGTAGTTCAAAATACCACTGTCTTTTGCAGCTTGTGTCCAGCGGATGAATATAATTTAAAATAAAGTACTGAGACGAAATTAGTAGCATTAATTGCGTTAAATGTGATGATGTGAATGTAAGGATTACATTTTTCTCACCATTGTTTCCAGGCCGGACGCGATACCGGTTTACAACGTGAACATAGGTCACCAGAAACAAACATCCTGGGGCGAGGTCATTAAAGTTGGCAAGGACTATGGGCGAAAATACCCGCTCGCTTGGCCACTTTGGTATCCAAACGGCGATATCACCACAAACTACTTTATGCATGAGTTCAAGAGAATTTTCTTTCACCTGCTACCTGCATATTCCATCGATCTCCTGCTATTTTTGCTGGGCCAAAAACGTTTGTGAGTATTCCCAATTTCTTTTTGCTATTTGTGTTAAATGATTCTAAGCTTTGGCCTGGCACCCTGACCTTTTGCTTTAAGAAATATAAATAAATAAATTAATATATACCACGACAATACGCACATCGCCATCTAGTCCCAACATAAGCGTAGCTTGTGTTATTGGTAATTAGATTCATAAATACTTGAAATATACATATAAACACCCAGACACTGAAAAACATTCATGTTCATCATACTAACATTTTCAAGTCGGGGTTAAAATATATATACTTACTTAGTTTCCTTTAAGGTAATACAGGTAGTTGTACTGACCAAAATATCAACTAGTGCGCTTAAACTCGTATTACAAAAATGGATTCCTTCACGGTTAATATCTTGTATTTCATGTTATTACTGTAGACTTCAAGCTGTGATAGCGCAGTGGGTAGCTCGACTTCACTTTCGCGAGGCCGAGTTCGAATCCCAACACGCACCTCTAATTTTTCTAAGTTATGTGCGTTTTAAGTAATTAAAATATCACTTGGTTCAACGGTGAAGAAAAAACATCGTTAGAAAACACGCATGCCTGAGAGTTCTCCATAATGTTCTCAAAGGCGTGTAGAGTCTTTAATCCGCACTGAGCCAGCGTGGTGGACTACGGCCTAAATCCTTTGCATTGTAATTGGAGATCCGTGCCCCGTAGTGGATCGGTAATGGGTCGATATGATGACTGTTGACTTGAATTTTACATTTAAAACTAATTATTTTTGAAGGTAATATGATCCAAAAAGTAATATTTTGACATAACTCTGTGCGAGATTCGATACATTTAGATACTCTATTCAGCACGAAAGGTTCTCGACTCGGACTATCTTTGTATCTGTAAGAAATACTACGAGATAAAACGTAAGCTTACAGAAACATTCTATCATAATATTAAGGATTGCTTAAACGACAAAAAAGCTTGGGTGTCAAGTGCTCTAACTTCATAGCTAATATTACTGTGAGATGGTGATAACAAAAAAAATTATCCGACTAAGTTTGTTGTGGGCTCTGCTTAGACCAGGGCGCAATTGGAACCCTCGTAGCTTTAAGTTTAAGTTGGCGAACGAAGTAATCACCATCCCCTTACAATTATGTAAACATAATATATGTATAAACGCCTCATAAATGCCTATGATAGGCCTACAGGAATAAAGGATTTTTGAATTATGAATTTGAATTTGAAGAAGTGCGCTTACATAGATCTGAAACTACAGTTCCCAACACAGACGGTTTAAAAAAAGCTTTTAACCAAACTTTACCCACTTTCTAACTAAGATTCTTAAATAACTGAAAGTCTAAAGTGATATGGCGACTAGTGTAGTGTAGTAGCGTAGTGTCTTAAATAAATAAATATAAATATACTACGACAATACACACATCGCCATCTAGCCCCAAAGTAAGCGTAGCTTGTGTTATGGGTACTAAGATAGCTGATGAATATTTTTTTTATGAATATAATACACATAAATACTTATAATATCCAGATAAACACCCAGACACTGAAAAACATTCAATTTCCTCAAACAAACATTTACCAGTTGTGGGAATCGAACCCACGACCTTGGACTTAGAAAGCAGGGTCGCTGCCCACTGCGCCACTCGGCCGTCAAAAAAATGTCTTGACCTTGATGAATCGAAATCTTGACTAATTTGGTGTGCACTGACGAGTCCTTATTGTTATTAATTACAAGGTCTGTTTTTAATGATTACAGCATGGTGCGAATTCAAGATAGAATAAGTCAAGGGCTAGAGGTATTGCAATACTTTACCATGAGACCCTGGAATTTTCAATGTTCCAACTACGACGGCATTCAGGCAAAGTTGGACGAGGAGGAAAAGATTATATTTAACACTGACTTGACTACAGCTGACCGTGAAAAGTACATGCAGCAATGCGTCGAGGGTGGTCGTATCTACTGCCTCAAGGAAGATCCCAGCAAAGTCCCCGTTAACAGGGCATATCACAATTTGTAAGCACTTTTTGTTTTATCAAATAGTTACTGTAATATTATAGACATGTTATTGCGCCTTGCGTTTTGCTTGAAGGATTCGCAATTATAAGGTTAATCCTTCTAGGCTAGAATGGCAACATCGCATCATATTTAGACACCTGCAGGGCTAGGACAGACATTAATTATATCCCCCGATTATATCCTCTGACAAGGGATATAATTAACGTCCCCACCTGGAAACATGGAATTGGTGAAGTTTATTACATTCAAAGTCAAAGTAAAAAATAACTTTATTAAAGTAGGCCACTTTTGATATTTTATAGGTGGCACTTTTGATGCGTACACTAAATGAGAATTACACGTTAGTGATATGATGGCGATAAACACATTCGTAAACTTAAAACAAAAGCTACGAGACTTCCAAACGCGTCCTGGTCTTAAAAGAAGCCCCCAACAAACTTAGCCGGCTGTTTTTTTTTTTATAACCATCTCGCATTGTCATTTAAAATTATTAGAAGAGCAACCTGGTTAGACTAATATATCACCCAAGCTTTTTCATCGATAACGTATTACTTTATACTATAATAGGACTTTTCTAGAACTTTGAAGAGACAGCTCCTCTCGGCCAATAATAGATTATTGGGATATTATTTCCACTTGTGCGCCCAGTGCTCTGAGAGTTGATAAAGCTGTGGGAGAAGATTCATTTGTATCCTCTCCCCGGGGAGATAATTGTCTCCTGCCCAGTCTAGCCGTGCGGATGAGGTTGACGGGTGACATAAACTCTGCGAGTCGCAGGGAGCCGTTCGACCCAAGCGGCACAAGATCGTGATATTTGGAACTCCCTACAAAGGACCTATTTGCAGTGGACGTACATTGGTTGACATGATGATGATGATTATTGTGAATAATATATCCCCTTTCTTTCCATCCCAGTGAGAATTAAGTATTAGAACGTTAATCCATTTAAAAAGTTCGCTATTATTTTAGAGAAAAATTACTAACGCTCTTATTGTTACCAAAATTAAGAGTGCGTGAATCTGATCAATATTTTCACTGATCAATTGCACTTAAACTTCATGCAGGTGCTGAATCACGTAAAAAAAATTACTTTATTTGTTTGAAATACTTCTCCTCAAGTATTTTTTTTAATTAAAAATATGTCCATATCAATTGTAAATTTGTAGTATTTCTCACATGACTTTATCTGAGAAGGTTCTGAATTCTTT
Organism: Pararge aegeria; assembly: GCF_905163445.1. Taxonomy (NCBI): domain Eukaryota; kingdom Metazoa; phylum Arthropoda; class Insecta; order Lepidoptera; family Nymphalidae; genus Pararge; species Pararge aegeria. Next base: position 6,293,339 of record NC_053208.1, read on the forward strand.
CATTCTGATAGAGTGAGGGAATAACAGAGACAGTAAGATTTCAAACAAGTTAGCTGTAGAATCATATAGTAAAAAAGTGGCAAAAAACAGAGTTAAAAAATTATACAATATCGATACATGTGATAAGAGCGAATTTTTGAAGACCGGTGTGTTTTAGCGAATGAAAAAAAACATAAGTAGATAGATTTCATTATACTTAAAAATAATACTAAAAAATTAATCAATATTTAGAATTTACACAAAAACACATACTTAAACGGCCACGGATAAAGTTTGTTCTGTATTACTGCATATCGACACGTTTTTGTTCGTTGATTCTAATCGTGAAATGAAATGCTTGGTATTAAACACGCGGTATTAAACACATCTTGGAAAAGTTTTACACCACACTAAAAATAAGCCCAATACCTATCTATTTAATTTTTCAATAATGAAATTGTGTCAATTGTTATAGATTAGGAATTGATATTTCCTCCACGTGTAGGTAAAAATACTTTTCATCATCATCATTACGTCAACCCATTACTGGCGCACTACAGAGCACAGGCCTCCTTCCACAATAAGAAGGGGTTAAGGCCGTAGTCCACCACGCTGGCCCAGTGCGCATTGGTGGACTATACACACCTTTGAGAACATTATGTGAATCTCTCAGGCATGCAGGTTTCCTCACGATGTTTTTCCTTCAATGTTGAAGCAAGTGATATTTTAATTCCTTTAGACGCATATAATTTAGAAAAGTTAGAGGTGCGTGCTGGAATTCGAACTTGGCGATCTCCTACAAAATGCTCAAAAAACACATTTGAAAAGATCGGAACTACAATGTTTCCTACTAGATGGTTTCGAAAATTTTGACATGCCTTTTAAATTATAAAAAACAAAGAGTAATGTCGTTAATGTTGTTTTTTTTTAAGCTTGTTCATCCTGGACTGCTTGGTCAAGATATTCCTCTGGCTTGTTATATTCTCGTTCCTGGCATCGTGGTTCAGCCCAGTGAAGACTGTCTTCAGGTATGGAGAGCCGGTTGTAAAGCACCTGCCGATATTAGGACGGACTGTGTTCGACAAAAACTGAAGATACAACTTCCTTATCATGGTTCTTAAACGGGCGTTTAAAAACTGCAAATCGCTGTAAAACTTGCATAAAATATAACGGAAGCTGGAGTTACATAACTCCACAATATACAATATATCGAATCGGCAAATAGACTCAGGTTTTTATCTTATACCTGATTCGCTTTATAACAAAATCCTAAGCAGTCCATTTGATCGGATCACTAAGGGGTGGAAAAAAATCCTTTAGTATATACCATCGGGTGACTTGTTAAAGCTGCTGGAATCATCTAGATTTTTTCACTCTCAGGTAAAAGATTATAGTAGTCTAAACATTCCTTTGGTGGATTGAATACACGCATGGCCGATGCAATGCATACAAACGGCGCACGCATGCATGAAACATGCAAACATCGCTCTGGCTTAAGAAAGGCACGCGGTATTTCTAACCTAAAGAACGCGGTTTGATGCATTGGTTTAGATTTATAACTTTGAAATGGATAATAATATCACCAGTTTATATCTAATGCGATCCGGCAATACGATCCAAGGCCCTCTTCTGCAAGGAAATATTTGGATTTGTTAGTTGTTTGATTAGTATTTGTAATTAAACGACCGGATAGGACCGAAATTACAGCATTTCGGATATATTCGGATAACCGTTTTTCAGATTGACCCTAGGATAAATGCCTCAGAGAATGTATAAATAAGTTATAGCTTGGAGAGATTGTGCACTTTATACATATACTAGATGCATGCGACTTCGTCCGCGTTTATTTTTGTTTTTTAATCTTCCCGTAGGAAGAGCTTATTCGGGACATGTGTGGCATTCAATTGAGATGTAGTTCAGGTACATTTATTTTTAAGTTATGTATTCTTGTAAACGTAAATCGGGTGTAGTTAAGTGTTTATCTTAAAAGAAAAGGAGTATTAAAAAATTGTGTAATAAAACAATGGTTTTTGTTATAGGGGTTTTAAGAAGTTTCTCTTGTATCTCTCTTGGGGTTCTAGTGTTATTACTGTCTATTAGGTTTAGAATAAATATTATCTGTTAGGACTGGAGTTATTATTATCTATAAGGTTTAGAATATATTGCAAAGGAAAGTTAGTAAACAAAAATTACACAACAATTGCTGAGCAACATTTAATAATTGCGAATCGAATAATAGGATTGTAAAGTGCTATATATTCAGCCTTTAAGCACATTAAGCAAGTGACATGATTTCCGTTACAAAGAATCGCTAAATTCAAATTCAAATTCAAATTCAAAATTTCTTTATTCATGTAGGCCTATCACAGGCACTTATGAAGCGTTCATACATAATTGTTTACATAATTGTAACGGGATGGTGATAACTTCGTTCGCCAACTTAAATCTAAAGCTACGAGGGTTCCAAACGCGCCCTGGTCTAAGAAGAGCCCACAACAAACTTAGCCAGGTAAATTTATTTTTTTGTTATCACCATCTTCCAGTAAATTTAAATTAAGCTATGAAGCTAGAGCAATTCACACCCAAGCTTTTTTATCGTTTAAATAATCCTTAATGTTATAATTCAAAATTCAAAATTCATTTATTTCAAGTAGGCCTAATACAAGCACTTTTGAAACGTCAAGTCTGTCCGTGTGTAGTGACTCTACCACCGGTTCGGAAGGCAGATTCTACCGAGAAGAAGCCGGCAAGAAACTCAGCAGTTGCTCTTTTCCAACATCAAAAATTTACATTTTATATTTTAACATTCATTTTTCTATCTTGTGAGAGATGAAAGCGGAGCCGGATGCTTCCAAGCAACCTTGTCATTAAGAAACTCATCAATTGTATAATAACCTCGCTGTAATAAATGTGTTTTAACACATTCTTTAAACTTATGCATTGGTAGGTCCAAAATTACCTTAGGAATCATATTATAAAAGCGTATACTCAATCCCACAAATGACTTCTGCACCTTTCGCAGACGATATGCAGATGTCACTAATTTATGACCATTTCTTGTAAGTCGACTGTTTATATCCACTTTTTGTTTATAAAGACTAATATGTTGTCTTACAAATACTATATTGTTATAAATGTATTGTGAGGCTACCGTAAGTAAACCAATTTCTTTAAATTTTTCACGGAGGGATTCACGTGATTTAAGTTTATATATTGACCGTACAGCTCTTTTCTGCAATATGAATATAGTTTCAATATCAGCAGCTTTGCCCCATAATAAGATCCCGTAAGACATCACACTATGAAAGTACGCGAAGTAAACAAGTCTTGCTGTTTCTACGTCAGTAATCTGTCTAATTTTCCTGACGGCGTAGGCAGCCGAGCTTAGTTTACCTGCTAGTGTATCTATATGGGTACCCCACTGAAGCTTACAATCCAAGGTCATGCCCAGAAAAACTGTGGAATCTTCCATTTTTAGTGATTCTCCATTTATTATTATATTTTTATTAACTTTCTTTACATTTGGTAAAATAAATTCCACACACTTAGTTTTTTTTGCATTTAAAAGTAAATTATTGACAGTAAACCAGTACGACACATGCGACATAGCACGGCTTACATCGTCAGAGTTGTCTCTACCTCTATCAGTTTTAAAAATTAGAGATGTATCATCAGCAAACAGTACAATGTCACAGGTTTCACTGACATGGTGTGGTAGATCATTTATATACACCAAAAATAGAAAGGGACCCAAGATTGAACCCTGTGGGACACCCATTGACGTAGCCGACCCCTGCGACTTAATGTCTTTTATGCAAACCCTTTGGGTTCTGTCACTGAGATAAGAGGCAACCAAATTTAGTGCAACGTTTTTGATACCATAATGGGCTAGTTTAAGAAGCAAGGTTTTATGATCAACACAATCGAATGCCTTGGATAGATCACAAAAAACACCAATAGCATTCTGCGAACGTTCCCAGGCATCGTACACATGTTTTAAAAGTTTAGCGCCTGCATCCGTGGTGCTACGACCTTTAGTAAAACCGGAAAATAATAGGATTTTTCTGTAAGCTTACGTTTTATATATATAAACTTTGAACTTATTGAGAGACAACTCAAAGATTTCATTTGGTAATTTGTTATAAAATAATATACAATTGCCCTTGAATGAATTTGCAATTTTGTGTAGCCTAGTAAACTGCACAACGAGTTTATTTTTGCTTCTAAAATATTGTACTTATTTATCTAATGATATACCTATGATTTATGTATTATGAATATATATATAAAACGTATTTATATATATATATATATATATAAATAAAAACTACGACAAGACACACATCGCCATCTAGTCCCAAAGTAAGCGTAGCTTGTGTTAAGGGTACTAAGATGACTGATGAATATTTTTATGAATAAAATATAAAATACTTAAAATATATATAATGTAATAAGTATTTTTATATACTAGACACTAAAAAATTCGTGTTCATCAGACAAATATTTTTCCACTCGAACCCACCGTCTTGGACTCAGAAAGCAGGGTCACTGTCCACTGCGCCAATCGGACGTCGATTTCTATAATTTCGTTCTATTCTAGTTGCGTATGAAATTTAGGAGAGTTCGACATCCATTATGACAGGTGAACGTCGAATTCACAATTACGACGTAACGTCTATAATTATTTACCGCTTAAATTTTGTAATTTCAAACTATCAGTTGCTAAGTTTTTTGTGTTCAATACAAAAATCAATAATTTTAGCTATTGAATTCTTTAAATTATGGGGGGGGGGGGGGGGGGGTGGTGTGTCTATGCGCTGAGCCTGTAATGATTCGTTTAACATTTATTTTCGTTGTGAGCCACCCGGTACTACTGGAGCAAGTCCCTCTACCCCTTCCAGGTTTCGTTAATTGCAAAGATATAAACATCTTTTTCACTCATTGCCACATAAAATTCCTTACGTCTAGTTCCTAGGAAACCGGCATAAAGAGTTCAACTTTAATGAATTGTGCTTTCTCTTTTGTTGACATAATATATTTTAATATAATATATTTGGTAAATTTCACATATTTTTTAGAGTCAAATAAGAATAAAAAGATAAGTCATAAAGTAGAAAATTGTTGTTATACAAAGACAATTACTCTTTGTATAACAACAATACAAGACGATACCTACCTTCTTAAGGAATATAGCAAGTAGGTAGGTAGGTACTCCTTCAAGCACGACTCAACAGTGCGTCGCGTGGTATATTTCAATATCCAAATATCGATATATCAATATTTTATGAACAGTCATAGAGCTACTTTATTGCTTTAACCATAGATTAATTATTATTATCCTTTTTGTGTGGAACAGACTAAGATCTGTTTCATGCGAACAATTAATAAAAAAATGTCTGTACGGTGCTTTTATATGTTTGCCTTTTTCCTATGATATGATGAAAGAATAAAGAAAAACATATAAAAAGTTCTTCTCTCTTGCAATGGTTCGTTGCAGTAATGCTGTAAAAGTTGCAATGAAAGGAAATTCGATGAAATAACATTTTACCAGTAAGTAATCAAATATTGATTTTACGTTTTATAGCAATGTTGGATTCGTGAATTAAAGTAACTTAAATTAAGCATGTGTTAACACTGTTTAATATAATCAATTTATTACATATGTGGTAGTAGTTGCAGAACCAGAACCTTTTCTTCAATTCCACCTAGCACGCTAAATATGTACCTAGTAATTAAGTCACCGTGAATATTGTGAAAATTAAGCTGAATTTGCTCCGCGAAAAGCAGGAGAATCTGGCGAAATTTATAATTTCTACAATTTTCATACTCCACACCAAACAGATCTTCGGCAATGTACCTCCTAGGCACATTTCGCTTCGAAACAGAAAATCATTATAACATCATAAAAAAATACTTTCGTAATTTATAATGAATAAACTAATTTTATTTCGGTTATTTTATTTTTGAGTCACATGTGACTCATGAACGTAGGGCGATAAATTATATTGACCACGTTCAATGAGTCATATGTGAACACACACACCCAAGTGAAGTTTTGAGTGACAATAACAACACATCATCCGTCAAATGTCAATCAACTGTCATAACTACAATTAGATTAGAAAGTTGAATGTTTATTTGAGATTATAATTGAAAGTTTTTTTATTTTTTATTATTTTTTATTTATTTTTTTATTAAGTATTTATAGTAGCGTATTTGTAAGTTTATATGTTTGTATATATGTATGGAATATATTTTATATTTTTGTACATATCTTTAATATGTTATGTTTAGTATATACTATGTTTTATGTTTTTTTTTTATGTTAATTTAGTTTTAAGTCCTAATATTTAATTTTGTTTTTTGTACCACCTACTTATTTCTTATAACATTTTCTTGTTTGCCTTTGGTTGCCTGGAAGAGATCGCTATTTAGCGATAAGGCCGCCAAATTGTACGTTCTACCTAATTGTGCTGTTGTATTTGTATCTCTGTAAATTTTCTCTGTGGTGTACAATAAAAGTGTATTCATTCATTCATTCATTCATTCATAGTTTATTGGAAAAGGGTCTTTTTGTGGTTATAAATTAATATTTTTCAAGAAAATGGCTAGGAGAAGATATACAAATGAAGAATTATTGCGGTGTTTAGAAAATTCAGAGGAAGAACCATTTAGTGGTGGAAGTGACGAAGAATATCAGCCCAACGATGAAGATGAACAAAGCGAGGATACAGAGGTAATTGCATACCAATAATTACGCCGCGTTATTGAAAGAATTACGAACTGCACAATTTAGTCGAATGGCGAGATGGAAAGACGTCACAAGAGAGCAATTGAAAACATTTTTTAGAGTGATAATCTACATGGGTCTCCATCCTAAGCCGTCAATCGAGCACTACTGGAAATTAGACGCGCTTTACTATAATCCTCTTATGCACAGAATAAATATGTCGTATAACAGGTTCTGCTCCATTCTAAGATGCTGGCACTTTACAGAAATCCAAATAGGAGTCATTGGAGAGCAAAGAACTCATAAAATAGACCCATAAATAAAATGGTAAACAATTTTCGTGGTCTTTATACACCTTCCGATATTATTGTCGTTGATGAGTCAATGGTCAAATTTCATGGAAGGTTGCTAATAAGAACTTATAACCCAGCCAAAACAGATCGCTACGGTATGAAAATATATAAGGCCTGCACAATAAATAGCTACACATGGTCCTACCAAATTTATTCCGGGATTTCGCATCAATTAGAGGGTCTTGATAAACCTGGTTCAACAGTGGTACAGCTCACAGAGCCACTTTTAGATGCAGGTCGTATTATTGTCGCTGACAACTATTATACCAGTTTGCCATTGGCTGAGTATCTAAAACATTGATTTTCAAAGTGGGGGGCGCGATGACATTAAAGGGGAGGCGCGGGCGCATTTCGGGCGCCCGTGCCGCACACCGTATCGTTTGCATACGCGCCTAGTGATCACGTGTACTTTTGTTGCAAAAATAAACACGCGATCTGTTGTTTTGTGTTTATATAGTGACCGGTTATTTCTTTTATTTAACCATGAGTTCGGCAAAAAAACGCAAATATAATGACGATTACATTAAATACGGTTTTACTGCTATACAAAAAAAATGGTATCGACCAGCCGCAATGTGTTATTTGTTATGAAGTGTTGAGTAATGATGCTATGAGACCTATGCGTCTGGAACGAAATTTGACAACGAAACACAGCGCGTTAAAGGACAAGCCGAAGGAGTTTTTTTGCTGCAAAATCTGCAAGTTTAAAACGCATGAAATTGGATAGTGCTGGATCCTTTGCTCAGTCATCTGAGAAAGTACTTGAAGCTTCGTTTGAATTGTCGCTACTCATCGCAAAGGCCAAAAAAAGCCACACTGTCGGAGAAACTCTCATCAAACCCTGCTTGTTGAAAGCAGCTGATATTGTACTGGGATCAGAAAGTAAACAAAAACTTTCACAAATATCTCTTTCTGACAACACTGTCAAACGTCGCATTGATGATATGGCTGAAGATATTAAAAATCAAGTAGTGGAGGCCGTGAAAGCGTCAACTTTTTTTGCAATACAGTTGGACGAGAGTACGGATGTTGCACAATGTTGTCAACTGATAGTTTTCGTGCGATACATACAAAACGAAACAATTAAAGATGAGTTGTTGTTTTCTAAAGAGTTAACGAAAAGCTGACAGCAATCTCAGAATTCTTTGACAGACATGAATTGTCATGGACAAAGTTGATAGGCGTATGCACAGACGGCGCTCCGGCAATGCTTGGATCTCGCTCAGGATTCGTACAGTTAGTCAGAGTCTAATTACCATTCACTGTTTTATACACCGTCAAGCCATGGCGGCTAAGACACTTTCAAACGAACTCTACGATATATTAAAACTATGCATCAAAATTGTAAATTATGTTAAAAAGAGTGCATTAAATACGCGGCTTTTTAAGGTGTGTGTGAAGATTTGGGCACAGAACACAAGACACTATTATTTCATACCGAAGTGCGTTGGCTCTCGAAAGGTAATATGTTGGCAAGATTATTTGAACTTCGAGATGAAGTCATTCAGTTTTTAGAAATTCAAAAACAAAGTGAATTATTGGTGGAATTCAGAAAACCATGGGTTCAAGTAGTATTTGCTTATCTATCAGATGTGTTTGATTCAATGAACTCATTGAACTTGAAATTACAAGGTGGAGATTCGAACATAATCTATCATCGGGATGCTATCACGGCATACATTGAGAAGTTGCAACTCTGGAAACGCAAAATTTTGGCATGCAATTATTCCTGCTTTCCTAAATTATTTTTGATCACAGAAGAAGTGCGCTTTAAGGAAGTTTTGGATGAAACTGATACCACGAATAAAATATCAAACCATTTGCAGCAGCTCACTGAGGAATTTCAGCTATTTTCCGAACTCATGCGATAATAACATTTATCGATTGGCGACCGATCCTTTTCACGTCGATATAGACGCGTTGCCAGATATGTTCCAAGAACAGGCTTTGGAAATTAAAAATGATTCTGCTGCCAAATATGATTTTGAGAAAATGGATAAGGCACTATTTTGGGTAAAATATCTCAAAGTTTATCCCAGCATAGCAGAGGAAGCACTAAAATTGTTTTTACCTTTTCGAGCACATATTTGTGCGAAAAAGCGTTTTCGACAGTGGTAGTAATTAAAACAAAATACAGAAGCAATTAATTAGATATTGCAAGTGACCTACGTTGTGCGCTTTCCTCAATAGAACCCAGGATTGGAAAACTTGTCAAAAATATGCAAGCTCATCCATCTCATTGACTCTTTTTGATTTTTATAATAAATAATTTAAAAAAAAAATTGGACTTTATTACCTACCCTTATTTTATTTTAAAACTGCGTGTCGACTTGCACTTTCTACATCAAGGGATGGGGGGGGCGAGGGGATTTTCATTTTAGGCAGTAGGGAGGCGTGATAAAAATTACTTTGGGAACCCCTGATCTAAAAGGTCGCAATACTGATTTATGCGGTACTCTACGTAAAAATAAAAGATTTTTGCCAGAAGAAGTAGTAAAAGCGATGCTAAAGAGGGGAGAACAAATAGCTAGACAAAAGGACAACCTCTATACTGTACTAAAATGGCATGATAAACGCGATGTCCTTATGATCTCAAGCTGCCACGGAAACGGTATGTCTAACGTCACTACCAAACGCGGCGACGTTATGAAACCTGATGCAATCGTCGATTACAATGATGCCAAAAAAGGCATTGATATTTCAGATCAAATTGCTTCCTTTCATTCGCCGTTACTTAAAAGTTTAACGTGGTACAAAAAGATAGCAATAGATTTGCTATTTCAAGTCGCCATTATCAATACCAGATGCATCTACAACGAGAGGACTGACGATCCTAAGTTGACAGTTTTAAAAGTCCAAGAACATCTAGTCCGACATTTCCTTGGACCTGCAGCATCTACCACAGAAAGTAACCAACCTCAAAGATCTTCAATCTCCTGTAGCTCTCCAAGATCTTCAATTGCTTCTTCTAGCAATTCTGGACATTCTCTACAAGAAATATCTCGAAAGGCAAATAATCAACTCGTCCGAAAAAGATGCACTGGGTGCTATGTCAAAATGAAAAATGAAGGATTATTGGCACGAAAAGCGAAGCAAGTACACACTGAGTGCAAAAGGTGTGAAAAAGCATTCTGTTAAGAATGTTATAATGAGACACATGCTTGATTTTATAATATTAACTTTGAATAAAATCCTTACATTCCGGTATATGAGTTTTATTTAAGGCAAATTTCTTGTAGTGATTAAATGACAAATATTTAAAAAATCGCGAAATTTCCTTTTATCATTGTATACATTAGCTTTTTTGCTATACGTCCACGTATGATTGAAATAAATATCACGGAACGTTCATACCGAAAAATGTGCCTCAAATTGTATATAGAAATGAGTCACCGGTGACTCATGAACTTATTCTAATACGTTCCTATGAGTCATATATGACTCAGTGGACAGGGAAGTTGCTAGTATTAAAAACCCTAGAAATTTTGTATCAGAAGTTATTAATTTACTAAAGTACTTTTCGTTAAATCCCATATATAATATAAGTATAGATAATATTCATAGGATAGAAAGGTCTATTAGCGTTACAGCTTATAGTACACAACATTCGCTAACATTTATACTAGAAATCCAGTACCATTATACCAAAATCCAAATTTCTTGCACTTGGAAGCGATGAGTACGCGTATCTAGAATAAAACTGCAAGAAAAAAGCTGAAGACACCTAGCTCTGCAAAGCATTAGACATGAGATCAATAGAGAAGTCAGAAGATTTAATCATTACACTCAATAAACAGAAACTGTACTGTACTGTAAGATCTTTTGTTCACCGCCATATCGTAACTTATGTCTTTAATTTTTTGTAAGTATGGGTACGAACGCTATTTGATATGTAAACAATGAATAAAAACAATATTTATTGTTAACTTCTCACTTTGCAATGATTGCTGGAAAACATAAATTATTCACTTTTCATAATTTAGACAGCGTTTGGTTTCATAACTTATTTTTAAAACGAAGACTAATTCGATAATATTAGTTCCTTAATTTTCTTAAAAGACACTGAAAGGTATTTACATTTGTTAATAATATTTTTTATTCTAAAAAAGAATAAATGACAGTTAACAAGAATAACAAAACAAACAAATCAGTTTGTTCATAAAAAAAAACAAACATATAATTGATTATCCACTTTCGTAAGCAGTGGTTATAGACACCCACACTTACAAAATTTATGAATGAAATTGTTTACACAAGACCAATGCTAATCTTGTAAGTACAAGCGCACGATTATAACATTACACGACACACGCTACTAACTCGCACGCACACATCTAGCAGAACGATTCTTTCTTTGGGCGTGCTTATTTTATTTGATATTTCTTTGCAACAGTAGAGGGCGTCTTATGTCGAGTGATTCATAATAATTGATTGAATCGATAACATGAGATTTAAACAATAATATAGGTATTTTTACGTGTTTTAAAAGGTAAATATTTAGCGTTTACGGTTAAAAATTAAAATACGAAGTAGAAGATTTTATTTTGTACCCCATACGCCTATCTAGCGACGATTGACCTAGAAGTCTGGCCATCTAGTAATGATGGCGATTTCATTATTTTTTACTTAGTGTTTCTTTAATTACAAAACTTGAATGGTCTTATCTGAAGGCTCTGTAAGACCCTGAGGGTAGGGTATATGCAAATATGCACTGCTTATTTGCATATATGCAATGCACGCCACTGAGCTTCAACAAATTACAATTTCAAAGTATAATAACAGCTTATCTCTAAAAATATGCGTCAACTAAACCTGTATTGCATTGCAAGAAGATGGACGACGTAGTATTTACTTATCACATTTTTAAACTGCTTATCCATTTACGATTTTTGTAAATAGCTTTATCTATATTATTAATAAAGTTAAAGGATATAGTTTTGAATAAGATTGTGAGTGCCTGCCTACTGCCTAAGAAACTTGTAGCCTTTGTCCTTTTAAAATCACTAACCATTTCTTACGCGGACTCAATTCAAACAGAAACACAAAATCACTCAAATTCGTATAAATATTTTCTGCTTTACATGAATAATATTGAGAAAATATACTGATGGAAGAATCTTTAAGTAGGCAGTTATCTATTAGTAGGTTAATAATTAAAGAAATACACTTTAACATGTGTTATTGCTACATACAAAATTAAACAAAATTGAGTTCTCTTGTAGGTCTCAAAGGAAACCGCAAATCATTGAAAAAAAGAATAATCACTCGATTGAAAGATTTTTTTTTTTTATTAAAGACGATAACAGCTGAGCTTCTGGCGGTAAAGAAAAGTACAAAACCTTAGTAGATACTACGAAAAATGTACATCCCTACTAATAACAAATAAACTTACATTCGTTTATTAAGTAAGGATTGGTCTGTATTTAATGGTACGATATGGTTTTCAATATGATCCAATTATCCTTTGATTGTTATTGGCTCATTAAATAAAAAATGTCACTATTGCGATGCTTTCAATGAAAGATGACACTTACTTTACTACCAGAAGAGCCTTTAAAAACTAAATTTTTGAGCGTTACAGCTGAGTCAAAGCAGTTTTTAGGCAAAATAAGAAAGTTTAAATCTTGCTTTCAAACCGTCGTTGCCGGTATATTTCAGGAGTAAAAAGAGAAACAGTATTGAAAATGTTACACAATCACAATGTTTTGATGAAGATCTTTAGAAGTGCAATAGACAGACAGCCTTCAGATAACTGCAACTTCCCGCTAATTCCATTCCTGGGCGCTTAAAATTGTACTTATGACATTTTTGAGCTCAAAATATAATTTATGTGATATTTTGAGCTCGCTGAGTTCAAAGAAATAATATTTCTATGCATTTGAGCTCTCCCAGCACGAAAGTCTGATAGAAGTTTCATAGAACACTATTTTTGAAATTTTCAAACCGCAATAACTTTTGAATGGATCAAGCAATTTTCACGCGGTTGGCGGCATTCGACGCAGTTTTATCATCCTCATAAGTAATTTTGCAATTTTAATTGATCGAACCACAAATTTCGGAGTAATCCCGAAAAAACACTTTATCGGGTTTCTTTCGTTCACGATATCTCTCGAACGAATCGACGAAAACAAATTTTTTGTAAGGTACATTCACCACAAGATACACATATTATTTGTGTGAATTAAAGTTTATATATTTATAAACTTTAATTTCGACAAATAATATTAAAATAGCAAAAAAAGCCAAAACGTTGGAAACACGTTGTATACAGTGTGCCACAAACGAGTCTTTATGATCAGCTGTGATGGCGTCATGGCAGCAGAAACCAGAGTGGGGACGGAGTGAGAGAGTAATAGATAGAGAAAGAGTGAGAGAGGAATAGAAACGCGGAGAAGGAAATGTAGGCATCACGCAGCTGCATGCATTTAACTTTATCGACGAATTTTTGTTATTTCGGCTTGCGGATATCGTCAGATTATATATTTTTCATTATTATCGAATTATTTCCTTCAAAATAAAAAAAAAAATTAGCTACGCTCGAGAATGTCGAGATGACGTTTTTTTTTTTTACAACTTTGTTGCCCTCCCCTTTTTTTACGTCACTCTCAAATTGTCAGATTAGCGGAATATACACTTTTTAGGATGTAATTAACTCACCCTACCTTAATCTGACGCGCTCGAGAATTTCTGATGGTCAATTATTTTTTACTAATGTAACGACTGAAAAAAAAGCGCGGGAAACTTCGAATTTGGCAGACGTGGTTTTTAGGTTTTAATTTTTAATTATTGAAAAAAGTGGATCAGATAAGGAATTTAGTGTTTAAGAGTATTTAGTAAATTGTTTCTAGATATCTATTTTATTATTTTGTGTTATTATTAGTGTATGTATTAATTATTGAGAGTTGGTAAGTTTTTTTTCTTTATATGGGGGTCGATCCCCCGGACGACCCCGGAGGTCCGGGGCCTGGCCCTGGACCTCCTGTAGGATATAACGTCATCATTGATGATTCGTCAATGGACACTGAGGATGGCTTTGTTCCTCCTTCTCAACGTAAACGCACGAAACCGCGAAAAAGGTGTCGTCATTGCAATTGTAAAAAACGAAAGAGTAAGGATGGAAAATTGTATGTCCAAGCATGTCAGTGCGAAGACTCTGACGGAAAAATTATTCCAATGGTTTTAGATGATATTAAAGATGAGAACAAAAATATGTTACCTCCTAAAAGCCATGCCCCACCGGTCAATACTGGTGCCAACATGACTCAACCCACTGCCTCGGGCCTCTCACAACCACTACCTAGAAAGTATGTTAGCACAGATTCCGGCCCTTTCACTGTCCACATACAAAGAATCACCTCATCCCCAAATGATCCAATTACTTTGCATCCAATACAGTTTGGCAAAGATTTGAAAAAATATAAAATAAATAATATTGTTAATGGCAGTTTAAAACGCATAGGCAGAAATAGATTGTCCATGGCTTTTTCCAATAATGAGGATGCCAACTTGTTTACAGAGAGCTCATTAATAGTGGGCCTCTCTTACAAAGTTTTCATTCCTAGCTTTACTGTTACACGAGTGGGTATAGTGAAGGGTGTGCCCCAAGACTGGACAGAAGAAGATATCCAGGAAAATATCAATGTTCCTATAGGATGTGGTAAAATCATAAAGGTAAGACGTATTAAAAGAGAAAATGTTACTGATGGTACAGCTTCATTTTCAAATACAAACATGGTTGTATTGACGTTTGATGGTCAAATTTTACCAAAAAGGGTTTACATGTGTTATACAGCACTCCCTGTTGAATTATATATTTTCCCAACCATCCAGTGCTACAATTGTTGCAAATTTGGCCACACTAAAATTCAATGCAGATCCAAGCCCCGTTGCTTTAAATGTGGGGATGAACACCCCTCAGACACTTGTGCCGTTGTCTCTGATAATGCTCGTTGTCTTCATTGCACAGGTCGCCACTTTACGACTAGTAAGTTGTGTCCAGAATTTTCTAGACAGCAGAAAATCAAAATTTCAATGGCCCAGAGCTGCATATCATATGCAGAGGCGGCTAAAGTCCATCCCCCTTCTACATCAAAGTCTTATGCTGATGTAGCTGCTACCTCTCCTCCACAATCTGAAAATAAAAATCATCCTTCATCAAACTTCAATTCATATGTACCATCAGCACCAAACAGTTCTCATAAAAAAACTGTGTTTGTTCAACGTCGTGTACCTCCAAAACAAACTGGAGGATATGACCGTTCCATGCATCAATCGATTGACAGTGATTACAATAATCCTAATTCTCAGATGCCTGATGGTTATGTCTTAAAACAGAGATCATCAAATACAATCCCACAACAATCCATTGCAGAATTAATTTTGGAACTTATAAAATTACTCTCTAATTCTAGTTTAAATAACACTTCTATCTCTTCACCGTCCAACGTCGCAAATTCTTTATTGACAGCTCTAAACCAAATCTTTAATTATGGACCACAAAATCCTTCAGTGGAACTGTAGGAGTGCCATAAGCAAAAAAACTGATATTCTTTACTTGCTAAATAAATATAAGCCTATGGCTATGTGTCTCTCTGAGACATGGTTAAAACCAGAGTTCTCTTTCAGGATCTCTGGTTTTGTTACTGTGAGAAATGAAAGGCTTGATGGATATGGTGGAGTGGCCATACTCATTGCGAAAGCTTTCTCCTATAAAATTTTTTCACTCCCTCCCCTCAGTGATGGCATTAATGCCATTGCTGTGATTGTAAATAAAATTTGTATTATTTCTGTTTATATTCCTCACCCTTCTTATTCCTTATATAATGAGTTTAGTCATTTACTTACTACTTTACCTAGTCCATTTTTAGTACTTGGGGATTTCAATTGTCAAAATCAGTCATGGGGTAGTACTAGTTCTAATTATTATGGTGAATTGATGGCAGATATTTTAGACTCTCAAAATATATGTATTTTGAACAATGGCACTCCAACTCGACGTACTGGTCCTGGTGAATGCCTTAGTGCTCCTGACCTATCTCTTTGCTCTCCAAGTATGGCCTCTCTGATATCCTGGAGTGTACTTGATCATTCTTATGGCAGTGATCACTTACCACTTGTTCTTACTTTACCTATCTCTTGCCCTCCTTCTAACCTACAATACAGTTCTAAATTAAAACATAAGCTGCCAGATGACTGGACTACATTTAAACATTATGTTGATTCAAAAATATCTAGCCTTCCTACGGTTAAAGGTGGTAATGAAACAATATGTGCAGATGCATTTAGTAAAATTCTTATTGATGCTGCTAACACTTTATTCCCACAACGAGGTAATAGACAAGGTAAAATTCCATTTCCCCCTTGGTGGGATCATGAATGCACAATTGCCATTAAGCAACGGAAAGAGGCTGAGAAAAAATATTGTTCCATGATGACTATGGATAATTTTGAAAATTATTCTCAAACAGTTTCTACAACTCGTAAGCTCCTCAAAAAGAAGAAATTTGAGGGTTGGAAACGATTTTGCGAGTCCATAAGTCCTGATATTTGTCCATCGGTAGTTTGGAGAAATATTAGAAGGTTTAAATCAGCTTTCTATGAATCTCCATCTGGTGCATTACCTATTGAGCTAGCCGACCAATTTATGGATAAGTTGGCTCCTCCATCAGTTCCTGACTTTAATAATGTCCAGTGTTGTACTTTTTCCTCTAAAGCTTGTAGTTATACAGACCTCAATGCTCCCTTTTCTTTGTCTGAACTAGAAGGGGTTTTATCTTATGTAAAAGATTCATCCCCAGGCGAAGACGGCATTACTTACTCTTTCTTAATAAACAGCAGTGTCGCTTCCTTGAACTACTATTTGAGTATTATTAATGCCACTGTGTTGTCTGGTAATATTCCTTCTTCTTGGAAAACCCAAGCTATAATTCCCATATTAAAACCAAACAAACCAGCCTCTGATGTTTCTTCTTTTCGCCCAATAGCCCTATCCTCTGTTCTTGCTAAAATAGCTGAGCATCTTGTTAAAAACAGGTTAGAATTTTTCATTGAAAATAATAATATTTTGACAGCTAATCAGCTGGGATTCAGAAAAGGCCGTAGTACCACAGACAATATTAGTATTTTGGTTTCGGATATTCGGCTAGCTTTCTCGAGTAATGAGTCGGTTCTTGCGGCCTTTCTTGATATCAGCTCAGCGTATGATAATGTGCTGATCTCAGTTATGCATAGAAAACTTCATGACCTCCATGTACCACAATTATTAATTACATTTATTATCAATATGCTTTCGGAGAGGTGTATTAAATTAGACCTACATAACGGTACTCAACTTTCAAGGCTGGCATGGAGAGGTTTACCCCAGGGGTCCGTCCTCAGTCCATTACTGTATAATATTTATACATATGATTTAGAAAAATCATTAAACTCTGATGTAAATATTTTGCAATATGCTGATGATCTACTCTTATACAAATCGGATAAGTGTATTGAAAATTCTAGTAACTGTTTAACTACAACTCTAAAAAAGCTAAATTACGGGTTAGATGTCCACGGACTGGAATTGTCTGTTAATAAAAGCACTGTTGTTCTATTTTCTAGACGGAGAATCTATCCCGATTTCAACGTCCTTTATAGGGATAATACTATCCCTGTAAAGTCTGAAGCGAAATTCTTGGGCGTTATTTTAGACTCCAGACTTACTGGAGTTCCTCACTGTAACTATATTGTAGCTAAGTGTGAAAAAAACTTAAATATGATCAGGTGTCTAACCGGTGTCTGGTGGGGTGCTCATTCTTTTTCCTTGCGTCTTATTTATAATGCCCTTATTCGTAGCTTATTAGATTACGCCACTTTTATTCTAGAGCCCTGTAGTGCCATTGCTCTTAGGAAATTAGATAGCGTGCAGGCAAAAGCGCTAAGGATCATCCTTGGTGCTATGAAATCTACTCCTATCAATGCTATGCAAATAGAGTGCGTTGAACCCCCTCTATGTTTAAGACGACAATTTCTAGCTGATAGGTATCTATTTAAAGCTATGCAATTTTCACAGCATCCTTTACGTGATAAACTTCAACTCCTCTTAGAATTTATAGATACTTGTTCGTACTGGTCCCATAAATCTGCCCCGTGTCTTATCAAAAGCTATCGAATGTTTTGCTCCATACAAGCGCCGATCTATAGTACATATTGCTATCCTACTTTTTATTCTAAATATAATGCATTAATAATCTCTCCGGATGTTAGAATTAATCCAGGTATTCCAAGAAACCAGTTGGAAGCTCCTCAATATCTAAACATATTAAAAGAAAATAAATTTTCTGATTTTCATTATATGTATAGTGATGCTTCTAAGCATTCACCGGATGGCCCGGTTGGAGTTGGAGTTTTTCATGTTCAATATAATATTGTCCAGAAAATAAAATTTCCACCGGAATCATCAGTATTTACTGGAGAATGCTTTGGTTTGTTAAAATCTGTTGAATATATTCTTCTTGCCAAACTTAAGGAATCTATCATATTTACCGACTCTATGAGTGCTCTGCAAGCTTTATCTAGATTTCCATTTAAGTATGCCCAGATAAGCCATGTTATTTTAAAAATTAGAAACCTCCTGCTTACTTGTAATGAAAAAGGCTATACAGTGGTGTTTTCCTGGGTACCAGGTCACACTGGAATTTCTGGAAATGAACATGCTGACCAGCTTGCCAATGAGGCTATATCATGCGGAGATATTGCCGACTATTGTAACTATGCCTATGATTTATGTGCACTGCCAAAACATTCCCTTCAGGAATCTTGGAAAATGGCTTGGTCGATTTCTAGCCAGTCAAAGGGTAAATCTTTCGCTAGGATTCAAAACTCTATTCCGTCAAAGCCATGGTTCTCGGATTTAAAGTTGAGCAGGAGAGTGACATGTATCTTGACGCGTATGCGTTTGGGCCACGTTTGTTCTCCTGTGCAACTGGCGAAATTTGGAATTGTGGATAGTGATTTGTGCGAATGTGGTGAGGTGGGGGACCTGAACCACATATTCTTATCATGCTCAAAATATAACCGGGATTCATTTTACCAGGGTCTTATTAAGTTAAACATCCCACTTCCTACTTCCGTTGACATCCTCTTGTCCATTAATAAAACCAATCAACAATATATTGGTACCAATCAACAATATATTGGTACAACAAAATATTTTTATATGTGGTATGTACATGCATAAAGCATTAAGCGATCTCCAAGAAGATAGACTCGTCAACATAAAATCACGAGAACATCGTTGATCCCGGAATTCAATCCCGATAGTGATGAATGTACAGTCCAAGCATGGATAAGAAAAATTGATCAGATCAGTTTTTCCTGCGGTCAAGTCAAGGAGAAGTAGATTTTCAATTAGAAATAGACCGCATCACAGTGCATTGCCGAGCCTACTTATGTAATGTGAACATGAGTGAGATCCTGTCTGTGATAGAATCTTTTGAGGAACGTGACAGGGTTGCGGTTGTCACAGTCAATCAAGAGCGACTCTCGCCTGGTACCTCTTTTATTCATGTTCTTGTGCTGGGTAACAAAGTGGATAACGATGTCAAGTCGCGTGGCGACGCGACGCGACGGCGTGTCTTTTTCATTGCCGGCAACATTTCTGCGCGGTGGGAAAGCTTGCAGTAAAGTTATCAACACGGACAACTTTACTGCAAGACCATCGAGTGGCCTACAGGGAGGTTTTGTCTAGAGCCGAAAGCTGCCACGAGACTTTGCCAGATAGCCGGCCAGGTTTGTTGTTTTCCGTTTGCACTAATTCTGCCAGTAGTTATGTTTGCCAAATGCCAAGCCATCGATAATATTTCTCCTATAGGCGTTATAGGTTTATATAGTAAACATCGATGATATTAAAATAGGGCCAATAAATAATTTCACTTTAATACGTTTATTATTACAATATCAATATTGTTTTGCTTCTGGTACAAATGAATTAGGTTTTACAAATTTAGTACAGATGAAAATTTAAATTACAACAGAGCAGACGGTACGCCAGCCTTATAGATTATCGCATAGTGAACAATCCATAGTCAAATAGTAAACGAACTATTAGATGCAGGCATTATAAAAGAGTCCGAATCTAGTTATACTTCTCCGGTTATCCTAGTAAAGAAAAAGAGCGGTGATAGTAGATTATGTGTTGATTACCGGTCGCCAAATGCTGTCACCGTAAAGGAAAGATATCCATTCCCGAATAGAGACGATCAGGTTTCCAAGCTAATAGGCGAAAAGAATTTTACTAGCTCAGATTTGGCACAAAGTTATCACCAAGTACGTATCGTTATGAGTACATTAGAGTTCCTTTTGGTTTAGAAAATAATTCTTCAGTTTTTATGCGTTTAACTAATAAAATTGGTAGAATCAGCTGGCAAAACGCAGCACCTAAGTCAGGATGAAATATTAGCATTTTTAGATTACCTATTACTGCCAACAATCGAACAGGCTTACAGATGTTAAAAAATATGCTTAGTCAATTTGCAATCGAAAATTTAATATTAAATTTAAAACTCAAATAACGTAAGTAACGTACGTACGTTTTATAGGATCGTGTAGCAATTTCAGGAAATTTATTTCTAATTTTGCTTTAATTGCTCGCCCCTTAACAAAATTGACGATAAAGAACACGTCTGGGAAAAAGAACAAAATGAGTTTTAAACAACGAAAAACTGTTTATGCTCTAAACTCGTACTCGCGCTATATGACGCTTCGCTATGAACTAAAATACATACTGACGCATGTAAGTTAGGTGTCGCCGGTATATTGCTGCAAAGGCAAACTGATAATTCTTTGAGGCCAGTACTATATTTCGGCGGAGTTAAAAGCAAGGAAGAAAATATGTATCATCGTTATAAACATGAAACTCTTGCAGTCGTCGAATCCTTACGTAGTTTTCGTTTGTATGTTGTGGGTAAACATGTTAAGATATTTACCGATTGTACAGCGTTGCGACCAACACTCACTGAACGCGACATAATACCACGTATAGCCAGTTGTTGTCTCTTGATACAGGAGTATGACATTAATATTGAGTATAGACCAGGCGAACGTATGAAGCGCGTACTGAGTGCGTCTACATATGCGCTCAGTAGATGTCTAGTCGATAATATAAATATCGACCGTCTAGAAGCAGTTACCTGGTTTTATACGAAAAAGCGAAAAAGTCCAAAATATACAAGAAAAGCGATTTAGTTCTTTGGAGACAAGGCCCAAGGGTTAATACTAAATTTGATGACTTGTATTCTGGCCCATATATAGTCTAGTTACTAAAGTGGTAGGAAATGATATATGTTGGATAAGAAGTATAAAGGGGTTACGCGGGTACAAAAGCTTTACAGGTTTAGTGTCAGCTGAAGTGTTAAGACCATCAAGAAGTTTAGCTCCCTTATCTGACAGTTCCAATAGCGCACTTATTTACTTGCTGGAATGCTAATTGTGATCTTTGTTCTTATTGCGGGAGCAATAATTGTTGCAGAATGGCCGAGTGTAACGAATAAGACGTCAGCCAGTGCCGACCGACCACAGATTATAGATAGACAATTTGTCAAAGCCAAGCCGCCATGTTGTCGTACATCACCGCCATGCCTAAAATGCCGCCAATATGGTTTGGTACGTCAAGCTAGCCAAAGCCCGCCATTTTTTTTGAAAAGTATAAAAATATTTTGTTGTACCAATATTGTTTTATTTGCGTATCCGTTACACTAATCTGATCCTGTATCCTTCACGGGTGGCCTTATATATGGGACTCATGTTTTGTGGGTGTCTTAACCGGGTACAAGGTATCCCCCTGTATATTAATCTGCCGCGCTTTAGAAAATCCCGAAATCCCCGCTTGGGCTCCCTTACCATTACTAGCAAGTCGGTTGTGATTACTGATTCATTAGTGAGTAAGTTTTTAGGCATGTTTGTAGGCAACAAATGTACGAACTTTATGCAGAACGTCAAATTTAATACTGATGATGAGTTTAGGCATTATGTTAAATAGTTTTCCATTAGTTTTAAACGCGATTGCTACTTGGAAAAGTCGCGATACATACAGCATAAAATAAAAAATAGCAGTAATGTTATTAGAACTATTAGGAAAATAATTAACGAGGAGACAGGATAGTACCACAGCGTAATAATAACTTTAAACTGTCATCCGTCGAACATGTCAGATTTTTTCCCATTTATTTACAACAACCAAATAATAATACTTTATTCAACTTTTATTCAAGAAAAAGCAAGTTTACAATAGAAATACCTAATAAATAATGTACAAGATTTATGAAAATGAGACGCGGTGGCGGCAGAACAAGATGCGCACAAATTAGATCGAGCCAGGAATCTAAAATCATATCATTTATAGAGCCCTAGCGTTATTTTACACACACAGTTTATGTAGGAGAGGTTGCTCTATACAAACAACTTGTTCCAAAAGTCCTGATGTTATAAGTGATCATAGTAGTTATGTTTGACCTGCCTTATGTGTCTTGTATAAAAGGGCCTAGCCTTATACCATATGACAATGTTGTAATTGTGTTTATAAGTCTTGTTTTAATTGATTGAATGAAAGAGCAAAGGTAGAGTTTCTTGCCAGTGGTCTTCTCTGCCGGAGACAGCATTCCGAACTGGTAGTAGAGTCATTTGAAGGTAACAAGTAATATGAATTATAGAGAAGCTTAATATACAGTATTAGAGTCAGTCCAGTTGTTTTATTTCACTCCTTGGGAAGTCAGGTTTATAGAGTACATACCCACAACACTGCTCTAAAGCAGGTTGGTGGGCTTTAAAGATGTATTTTATAAAATGAATACTTTAATAGGAAGGAAGAATAATAGTCATGAGAATAAATGATCACTGCTAAGAAACTAGGTATTTAGCTTCAATAATACTGTTAATTAATGAACGATCTAAGTGCCATCCTGAACATTGTTGGTATTGAAGTGAACATCTGAATATCTGGTTTTCCATATATATATTTTTTTTTAACAGCTGAAGTGTTAAGACCATCAAGAAGTTTAGCTCCCTTATCTGACAGTTCCAATAGCGCACTTATTTACTTGCTGGAATGCTAATTGTGATCTTTGTTCTTACTGCGGGAGCAATAATTGTTGCAGAATGGCCGAGTGTAACGAATAAGACCGAAAATGAGACGCGGTGGCGGCAGAACAAGATGCGCACAAATTAGATCGAGCCAGGAATCTAAAATCATATAATTTATAGAGCCCTAGCGTTATTTTACACACACAGTTTATGTAGGAGAGGTTGCTCTATACAAACAACTTGTTCCAAAAGTCCTGATGTTATAAGTGATCATAGTAGTTATGTTTGACCTGCCTTATGTGTCTTGTATAAAAGGGCCTAGCCTTATACCATATGACAATGTTGTAATTGTGTTTATAAGTCTTGTTTTAATTGATTGAATGAAAGAGCAAAGGTAGAGTTTCTTGCCAGTGGTCTTCTCTGCCGGAGACAGCATTCCGAACTGGTAGTAGAGTCATTTGAAGGTAACAAGTAATATGAAATATAGAGAAGCTTAATATACAGTATTAGAGTCAGTCCAGTTGTTTTATTTCACTCCTTGGGAAGTCAGGTTTATAGAGTACAGACCCACAACACTGCTCTAAAGCAGGTTGGTGGGCTTTAAAGATGTATTTTATAAAATGAATACTTTAATAGGAAGGAAGAATAATAGTCATGAGAATAAATGATCACTGCTAAGAAACTAGGTATTTAGCTTCAATAATACTGTTAATTAATGAACGATCTAAGTGCCATCCTGAACATTGTTGGTATTGAAGTGAACATCTGAATATCTGGTTTTCCATATATATATTTTTTTTTAACACGTGCGTACTATGGGGCGATGAGGGGGGAACTAACCTCACTTCGTACCGATCAAGGATGCTGTCTATGTTTCAGGCACTTCAACCAACAATGACCGTGACTGCCCAACGATTGTCGGATCAGGTGCGGGCTATCCAGCGACGTCACCTGCTGGATGAGGCTCAACTTGAGCGGCTGCGCTTAGCCTTACCACAGATAAATGCCATCCGTAGCTTACCTCAGCAAACAGTGCAAACCAACATCCAAGAGGAATTACAGGATGATGTCGATCTAGCAGTAAGTACTGACCAGGATATTGAGCTATTTTGATGTATAGGTATAAACCTCTTCATTTAAGACCAAAACTGCCTCGGTTGCCCATACATAGACGAAATATGGCGTTAGTAGGAGTTCTAGACCAGACATTAGGTGATACCTCATAACATATGAGTACCTAAGTGATACGCATTCGATTCTATTCTGCGGAGCCGTTACGGCGTGTGGTATTGCAGGTATTAAATTCCCTGAACCACGTACGACCGCAGCGGACGGATCAAGCTCCAGCTTGGCGGACCAGAATTGAAAGGCATATCACACTGGCTAGAACACTCATTGCTAAGCTAATCTGTTTTAGGGAGGGTAATAATCGCCCTAGAGTCATGCGATTTGTGAACCAGGCCTTTGCTGGGAGTGACATACATCTGTCCCAGTACTAAGTCTGTGTTACAGATCGTATTCACTTCCTGAAGCAGAAAGTTTATGCATGGGCACAACGTATCAGGCGATACAAAGAGCGTTATGTCCGATACCATCAGAATCGTATTTTTCAAAGAGACCAACGGAAAGTGTACAGGAACGGGGAAAGTGTCAGATGGGGAACCACCGACTTCTGATGCTATGTCAGACTTCTGGCGTAGTATCTGGTCGGCCCCTGTATGTCACACTAATGGTATTTGGATGAATTATGGTAAAAAGACCAATTGACCAAAATAGTATAATTTTTTTTTGTTTCAAACAGGAAAAAAAATTGTGTGATATTTGCCGATACCCCACCCCTCTCTCCAACGTAAGATTAGATGAGATTTGACTTCCTCCCCCCAGATAACAGATAGTGCATCTTGGAATGTCAGAAGCACTTGGTATTGAGGTAGGGCACATGAAACAGGTAGTGCAGGAACGCTTCTTTAGCCGCCTGAAAAAAGTACTGAAGAGTCTTTTATCAGGTGGTAATAAAGTACGTGCCTTTAATTACCGGGTCATGCCCGTACTCATATACACTTTTGGCATTCTATAGTGGACTTAAACTGAACTGGACTCCCTGGACTGTTCGCAAAACTGTTGACGGCTTATCGTCAACAGTTTGCGCATGCATCACCCACGTTCGTCTGCAATGAGGTTGTACATCCCACGCAAGTGTGGAGAACGTGGTCTTCTGAATGCCAAGAACTTTCATAATCGTGAGGTGTTCAATCTTAGAGATCATTTTCTTAGAATTAATGTGGGTATGTGTAAGGATGTTGTTACAGTAGATAAAGGTCTTACTCCACTATTCCTTGGCAAAGAGAACTGGCGCAAGCCAAAAGTACTTAGCAACTCAGATCGTGTGGCGGTATGGAAGAGGAAGGAGTTTCATGGCAGATTCTACAAGGCCCTGTCGGGACCAGATGTAGATCAAATCGCATATGTATCCTGGTTACAGTTCGGTGACCTATTTGGGGAAACCGAGGGTTTTGACTGTGCAATTATGGCCAAAATCATCAAGACGAGAAACTACCGGAAACACATTATGAAAGATGGCACTCTAGACAAATGTCGAGCGTGTCATCGTCCTGGGGAGTCCCTCAGGCATTTAGTTCCCGGTGTTCCCATCTTGCTAACACTTGCACAGACATAATCAAGTAGGATAGTTCATCAACAACTTGCTCTTCGATTTGACCTTATCGATTTTGAGATGCCTTACTATAGGTACGACCCGGCGTCAGTTCTTGAAAATAGCAGTGCATTGCTCTACTGGGATCGAACGATTATCACTGACATATAACAGCTAATAGACCTGATATAGTGCTAGTCGATCGATCAGTGCGTCATGCAATAATTGTTGACTTTACTATTCCACATGACGATAATCTCGTGAAAGCTGAAAGGAAAAAGTATCTAATTACTTGGACCTTGCTCACGAGATTACCGCCATGTGGAATGTTCAGTCGACCGTTATTGTTCCGATCGTCGTTTCAGTCAACGCGAAAAGCTTCGACCAACATCTTAAGAAGCTTTCGCTTGGTTGTTGGATACAGAAGGTAGTAGTCCTTGAAACGGCGCGTATTGTGAGGAGGTTCCTCTGACCGCCGGTTGCTTGAGCCTACAAAAGCCCCACAAGCGGAGGGTGGATGTTTTTTTTTATAAATTTTTAATTAATATTGTTTATTATTTTATTTTCAAATATTTTTAAAAATTATAAAAAGAATGAATAAGAATAAATGATAGAAAATTTAAACTTAATGTAGATATTATCTACGACATAACGTTAACGTTGTCAAATATTAATTGATATCGTTGCACCCGATTTAGCATTAATGTTTAATAACTCTACAGGGGTCTATATTAAGACCTTTTCTATTCCTTATTTATATTAATGACCTTCCTTACCTTGCTAAGGATAATCATAGGATAGTGTTGTTTGCTGATGATACATAACTTATGTTTAAAATTAAAAGAAGTGAATTAGATTTTGACGACGTAAACAACTCTCTCGCTAAAGTAGTACAGTGGTTTGAAGCCCATAATTTGGTTTCACATTACCAAATGTTAAACACGTAAAAACCACTTTACTACTCAATAATGAGGTATTAAATCTGGTGGATATGGCAGTTTTTCTAGGAATAACGTTAGATGCTAAACATCAATGGGGCCCACATGTTCGTGCTGTGACAACCCTAGCTACTGGCTGCATATTGCTGACTTGCTGTTTCCTAATTTATGTCACTATTAAATTTTCGATCAGCAATATGGGCCTATAAAATCGATACATTTTGCCAAATCCAGTCAGTTCTTATTCTTCAGTCAAATTGCTGCCCAACTACGGACCTGGGCCCCAAGTCTGCTATTTTACAAGATTTGTCATTATGACACCATTCCATTGCAATCCAATTATCATTGCGCCAAAAGTTCGTAGTCTACTAAATTCACAATGGTCTTACAATTGGATTGTAATTGGATGATAATGGCATTGTGGTAGAAAGGGAATCAGTGTTGCCATTTGCTCAAAATGTGTTTGAGAAGTAAAATTCAAAAAACTACCATTAATTAATAATGTCCAATTAAGCGAATTTTTGATTAGAAACATTTTTAAATGTTATTGATTTGTGTTCTAAAGACGAACTTTGTATGACATTTGGTAAAACAATTGAAGGAATCCAAAAAAACAAATATTTTGTGTGCCGTAAGAAGATGTAATGCCAAAAATAATTGTATTTAATCTGTCACTGTTGAATTGACATTAAATTTCATTGACGTTGTTTCGTGTTAGTGAAAATATATAAATTATAATCAAAACAAACAAAATGCTCCTTATCGAGCAAACTTCGGCGCTGCTTTTGGAGAGTTAGACAGATCAGCCTGGACACTGCAGCTGTACCAATATCGGACGTTACCCGGCGAAGCGGCATTGGGTTGCGTACCTACGCTCAAATTTTATAAATAAATTCCCACAGAAGAGCGAAAGTAAGTAGGTAATGAAAACTTGCACTGTTTAAGCATGATATGAAGTCTAAGAAGTTATCAAAATTAAAAAAGCACAAATATGGGGATTAATATATTTTTTTTTTTACTTTTAAATAATATGGTACATTTGTAAAGCACTTTGAGATTTTGTATGTAGTACTAATTTTAGAATATTATTGTATTCTCGGTGTAAGTGAACTATTGTGTTCTTTTTGAGAAATAAATGTCTTTAGGCCGAATCAAAAATTTAATAAAATTCTTAAATTCTTAATTCATGTACGCCTATCGCAGGTGCTTATGAACTTGTACTTATCATAGTGGTGCTAACTACATTTTTTAACTTAAAACTAAAACTAGGTTTTCATTTCATTCAATTTTCTTTTTAAATTTTAATCTTTTATAAACTTGTGGGCCCATTAACCCGTGAGAAGGCGCGCTATGAGCATTTTGCTCACGCAAAAATTTGTTACAGTTTATTTTGATTACTATAAGCTCCACAGTACCTTCTTAACTATTCATCCTGACGCGACTTGTGCGCCGCTCAGTGTCGCTCTGTCCACGTATTCGTGAAGTATTCGTCCGCAGTGCATCGTGAAGCGCGGCATTTTACTCATTGCGCGCCTAATCGTGTAAGTTTTTTTTTTTTAGTAAATGAAAATATTTTTATACTTATTCTCATTTTTCATATATAAATATTAACACATTTACTAGATTTATTGTTTGCTGTTTGATATTTTTAGCATAAAAAGTCTAAAATGGATGACCGACAAACCTCTAAAAATTTGTGCTTGGCTAGAAGAGCCCGATTCTGAAGGAGACTTAATAGATCCTGAAGATACAAACCAGAATCGAGTAGATTACGTAGAAAGCGACTGTTCAGTCACGTTCACAGCCCCCACGAAACTGACACTGAACAATCTTCCGATGAAATCGAAAATGACAGTTTACACGAACCAAGAGGTAAGAAAATAGGCGTTCCAAAAAAGCATGCACTTTGTGCAGTAAATTAGTATGCACCGAGCATGTGATATTTATGTGCCGTATACGTTATGAGAGACACATATCTCAAGATCTCATTGAAGTATAAACATTCCAATTTTTGTTGCAATAATTTTTTTTTTGTCCATTTTCTAAAGATTAGCCAAAAGTTGAGGCCAAAGTTTATAAGATTTTTAGTTTTGTATTTTTGTTATTTCGTTGTAATAAAACATTATATTTCAATAAAATAAGACTTTTAATTAATTATAGTGGGAAAAGTTTTAATATAATTCCTTTCTTTCCCCACGAAAAAGTCATTTTAATTTGCCTCAGCATTTTGCTCCACGTGCGCCTACTCGTGTAACTTTTTAGGGCGCGCCTTCTCATGGGTTAAAGATATTGCACAAATTGTGACCAGCATCCCCGTTACAGAGTAAAAAATTGTTGTAGATTAATTAAAAACATAATAGATTAATAGGACAAAACACTATGTTTAACCCTTGGAACATATACTCATAATATATGCCTTTGTCCACAGTCTTTTAACAAGAGCCTGCTGCAGTGCCCAACCTTCAAGTAGACCCTGGTTTACTTGTTGAAGTCTCTGTGAACCAAGTCCTTATGTGATAGAGCTTACCAACTCTGCTCTAATTGTGAATAAAGTGATTTGCTGTTATCTGTTGAAGAATTCTGTCCTCTATCTATAAGGAACTTCATCAGATAAAATAAACGAGAGATAAAATAAATATTTCTTGAAATGAATATAAAAAGGGTAAAAATAAGGTTTGGATTTACAAAATGAACTTTTTGTACTCCTGCTTTTATTAGAAGCCAGCTGAAAAGTGTTTTAATGTATTCATTTGTAAACTAAATTACTGTAAATAAAAATCATTGTTCAGTGTCTTATCTTTATTACCTTGTATTATTTGTCTCCTCATAGATTTATAAAAATAATTTTAATAACACACAAAAGTTAAATGCCTGTTGCAGAAGAATTGCTTTAATTGTGTTGTGGGTTTTATATTGTGGTAAAAACAACTTGCATCTACAATCTTGCCAGCAGTGATTGGATTATAATGCATACTTGCTCTAAACAAACACCTGAAAAAGATATTTGGAAATAAAACACCTGACCATCAAACTATGTACAGGATTTACAACAGTTTTATCTGGGAGACCCTAACATGCTATCTAAAGACAGTTATTTCAATATATCCACAACCTAACAAGTGGTCCTTCGAGCCTACGTCTTTCGAAGTTTGAAACGTTATCTATATTAACGGAAAGGTGTTGGTGTATCTAAGTAAGACAGAGTATTTCAAACAAAATGTCTGAAAACCGTTTAAAAGAGCTTCGTATGAAGCGTACTACCTTAAAGGGTACTATTACCCGTGTGGAAACTTTTGCAAAAGACCCTTCATTGGACTCAAAAGGTGTGGAGTTGGTGGAGGCTAGAAGAGACATGTTGATCTTAGCTTTTAAAGCTTATGAAGAGAGGCAGCTTGATATACTTGTATGTGATGAAAAGGATAGAGAAGACATTTCAATTGTGGAAGATAAGTATTACAGTGTTTGAGCCTTATTAAACAAGGCAATCAAAGTCTCGAAACAATCAGAGACATCCCAATCTAGTAATATTTCAAACTCAAAATTACCAAACATAGAGTTATCAATCTTCTCAGGAAAAGGCTTTACTCAATTCAAGCCGTTCATCGAGTTATTTCAAGCATTAATTCACAATAATAAATGTTTGTCTAATATGCAAAAACTATTTTAATTTATGTGACGAGGCACTTAATATTATAATTAATTTACCAATAATAAATGGGAGTCATTTATTATTGGAAAATGACAAAGCCATAGAGTTGTTAAACAAGCGTTATGACAACAAGTCACGTTTAATTAGCAATAATGAAGGCTTGCTCCTTGACCTGCCCGAGGTTCAAAAGGGTACTAAGGGCTGCATCTATTCGCTTATTTATCTCTGAAATACAACAGCAGCTGTACGCATTACAAAATTTAGAACAACCAATAGACAAATGGGATATGATCCTAATAGTAGGGGAGCCCAAGCGGGGATTTCGGGATTTACTAAAGCGCGGCAGATTAATATACAGGGGGATACCTTGTACCCGGTTAAGTACCTCCACAAAACATGAGGCCCATATATAAGGCCGCCCGTGAAGGATACAGGATCAGATTAGTAAAAAAAAATTGACCATCAGAAATTCTCGAGCGCGTCAGATAAGGTAGGGTGAGTTACCCGTGTGGGGTTGCTAGTCCCCCATCGGGCGCGTCCCCGGGTGGTGGATAGGGGAACGCCTCCCAGATATGGGGGGTACCGGGGAAACCCGGCGCGAACCAAAACTAGCACGAGGCGGGGTGGGGCGCTTCTGTGCGCTGCCACTGAGGGTGGGGCCTTACAGGCCGTGAGGAAGGACAACCTCGGTAAAAAATCACCGGTGTGGGTGGAAACGCCCAGCGCGGCGGGTTCTCCGGTCTTCATGGCCGGTGAGCGCTGGCTTCGGCCACCGTCGGGCAACCCGTAATCCGCACTGAGCGGAACCGGGGGTCCCGCGCACTGAGCGTGGGGCTGCGAGGAAGACAACCTCTATAAAAAATTACCCCAATCCTAAGGTTTGATGCCCGCCGATGGGATGCATGGTTGCTGGGAGTGCAGCCACTAGGGTGTCTGGGCAGGGTCCCCATTAGGCCCAAAAACAAAAATGGAAGTACGAATTGGGAAAAAATCTACCCGGGAGGGTCCCCGCGAGGGGGAATCCCTTGGTGCGTCACTAGTGGCGCATCGGCCCCATGTATACGGGGGGGCCACCGTTCGTAAGGAAGAGGAGAAGATTGTGGGGGGTTTAGTGATAGATGGAAACGTGCAAGGGGGGAAAGAATTGGTCGTTGCCTTAGAGAGGTGCGAGGTTTTAGTAGAGAAAGGGACAGAAAAGAGGAAGGAGAGGGAGAAAAGTAAGGAGGAGTCGTCCGTCAGGATGGACATGTCAGAAGAGGCCAGTTCGGACTGTAGCCTCATAACTGTAGAGACCAGACCCAGATCGGAGTCTGAGTCTTCTTGTCATGCGTCTGGCTCAGGATTTGGCCGTCTGTGGAAGGGGCCGAAAAGGCCGCGACTTGGGGAGTTCGACGTTCAACTGTCGCTGTCTTCTGAGGAGGAAATAAAAGAAGCGCTATCTCCCCGTCGAGGGAGGGGCAGGCCACGCCTCAGTAAGGGCGACGGTATGTCGACCGATGAAGATAGGCCGGGGACACCAGTTCCTGTGAGAGGTAGAGGACGTCCACCTACCCATGGTCGCTATGTCGGTCTGAGTAAAGCTAGGGAGAACATGGCAGAAGAAAAAGCCCAGGCGAAACAAAAGGCGGAGGATGACCTCCTCAAGGAGGCCGCCGTCGCCCGTTTTCGGCGGGAGACGCGCAAAGAAGTGGCATCTCCATTCGGGCAACGTGTGGACGAAAAGACCGCAGCCCGACTGCAGGACCAGGTCTGGGAAGACTTGGACCTTATTAGAAAGGTGCCCACTAAGTCTGCCCACTTAAAGGGCACCTTCGTGCGTGACCTGAAAGACGCTGTGGCTTCCATCAAGGAGACAGTAGAAGTTCTCGGGTCGCGCACCGTTTCGGATGAGACGCGGCGACTGCAGGCGGACAACACACGCCTGCAAGCCGAGATGGCTAGCCTCCGCAGAGAGCTGGCCCAATTGCGGACAGACATGGAGGGTATGCGGAAGCAGGTGTATGAATTTAATTCAATATTATTTAAGATTTTTCTAAATCAACTAATTTTGGAGCTGCAAAGTATCAATAGTTTATAATCGATAATTACAAAATATTTAAATTAATATGAAAATTTAGTTAGCTGACATATAAAAATTTTTAGAATTTTTTTTTATTGAAAAAATGATTACAAAAAAATAAAAAAAAAATTCACTTGTAAAAAAACTTCAAAAACTGTAAGTGCAATTTTTAAAAAATTTTTTTTTGTTATAATTTAATTATTAAAAATAAAATCAAAAAATTAAAAACGTCGGCTAACTTTAGTATCATTAATTATTTATTTAACATATATGTTTCTTATAAAATAGTTCACTATTTATTATTTAACTTAGTGATAATATCTTTTTAATTAATATTTATTTTAAAATAATGTTAATTACATGAATTAAAAGACAAATATTGTAGTACCAAATATTGTAGTACGAAACTAGATATTGCTTCCAACAAAGTTCCGGAAAATTATTAAAATCTTCTATAATATAAATTTAAAAAAATATGGATAGAATTACTATATTCGATAAACAAAATGATTAAGTCTGTATTAAAAATTTATGAACTCAATAAAAAGATACCTAAATATAATATTATATAGGTACTACAATATTTATATTTTTGTTCAAATATTTTAATTCATGAAATTACTATTATTTTTGAGAAAATATTAATTTAAAAAAAATTATTATCAAGTTGCATAAAAACTTAAATATTTAATTGACCATTTTTTACAATTGATTATTAATATAAATAATTTATTTCATATTAAATGGTATTTCTATCGAATTTGAAATTTTTTAACCAATATTTTTATTTTATGTTATACTTAAATTATTGTTATAAAATTTTCAGAGCGGGAGAGTCGAGCAACGTTCAGGAAGGCTTTCAGGATTCCAATAATTCATTCAGTACAGATGAGCCTGTCGCTCATGAGGATTCAGCATCACAAACGTGCTTCATTTGCCAAAAACAGCGTAAACGGCATCATGGTCGTGAAGTTCGTTTAGCTGTCAATAGATTCAAAACATTTGAGAATTTGAAAAGCGCGGCCACGGAACAAAATGATGTAAAAATGTTGGAAAAGCTCAGTTCTTGCTCTGATGATACCAAAATTCCCTACCATAAATGTTGCAAGGATCAATATTTACGCGATATTTATAAGGATGATAATAGCGAATTACTGAGGAAAAAAAAAGTTACCAATACTGCGTATACTATTCTTTGTGAAATGTTAGAAGAAACAGTGGTCAAGAATAGTGAATGTTTGTTTTTTGATTTCGTAAAAAAAGAATATCAAAAATTGTTAGAGCAGCAATGCAGTTTACTATCTAATTCCATCAATATTTCTTCGTTCTCAGACCGACACTTGGAAAGAAAATTGATGGAAACTTTTGACAATAAGATAAAAATTATTTACGCTGAAAAAAAAAAGTTTCTTGCTCCCTTCTCCGCCTCTGTTTTAACTTACACGGATTTATTTAAAACGATGGCAGTAAAAGAAACCATCCGTTCAGTTGCAACACAACTGCGTGAAGAAATTCTTAACTCAACCAGAAGAGAATTGCCTGAAAATTGTACAGCTGAAGATTTGATATTGGGAGAGTGCGATTATGTGCCAGAGCTTCTTCATTGTTTTTTGGAATCTTTCATTTGTGGTGATGTTTCTCATCTATCCCAAAAAGCACGGGAAAATAGAAAAAAAAAAAGAACTTTCTATTTTTTCCATTGGGCAAGATCTGATTTATGCAGCTTTTGGTCACAAAATTAAAACTTCGAAGCAAATTACCCTAGGTCTGGCAGTGAAGAGCTTATGCAACAGTAAGAAAGTTGTTAATATACTTTCAAAATATGGGCACTGCTGCTCTTACACAACTTTGGAAGAGCTAGAGACTGAGCTGACATTTTCAACGGTAAATAGTGATCACGTATGTCCTGAAGATATTCAACGTCGCCCGGACTTGAATACTGGTGTCGCATTCGACAATTTCGACCGCTTCGTAGAAACCCTCAACGGCAAAGATACTTTGCATGATACGGTGGGAATAATTTTTTAGGATATCGTGCAGAATCCGGATCCGGTGTCATTGGAATCTTCTAGCCCTTCTGCAAATGAAAATTCAACAATCGATGAGATTGTGCATGGTAGTTTTCCAGAATTTTCCATTACTACTCCAAAAACAAAAAAAAGAAAACGCAGGGCTTTTGAAGAAGTTACTTTTGAAATGCATCCATTTACTAAGAAGTTAAAAATTACCACCTGGAGTCAGCTAGACATCTCAGAGCTTAATAAAGCTCCAGACAATTTGAGTATGTCGAAACAGCTGGACGTTACGTGGATGTTATTACATAAGTATAAAATATCGAATGTTCCAATGTGGGTAGGATTTCACAGTAAGATTTTGATTGACGATTCACGAGTTCAAAAAGTTCATATCTTACTCCAATTAATGAATCTCCCACCAACCATTCAACTGTTTTGAAAACTCTAGAATTGAGTCAGGATATTGCAAATGAGTGTCAAGCTCCCTACATCCAGATCACCTATGATCTAGCTATTGCTCGCACTAGTTATTGTATTCAAGCACAAGAATCTCCAAGATTTGATAACATTTTTATTCATTTAGGGGCCTTTCATATTGAATTGGCTTTTTTTAATGCAGTTGGTACTTTTATTGAAGATTGTGGACTGAGCAATATCATGACTGAATGTGAATTGATCGCTAATGGTTCAGTGTCAGGTTTTATTAGCGGAAAAAATTATAACAGATGTAAACGGTTGCATTCTCTCGTGGCGTTGGCATTGCAACAATTACATTTCGAAGCATTTTTGGAAAACAAACAATTGACAGTTGACGAATCAGTGTTCGAATATCTCACCACATTTTTGGCTCATGAAGATGTCTCTCCTCAAGTTCAGCATGCAGAAACACAACGTCTCATTCAATCTTATGAAGAATACACAGAAGACACATTAGACGGCAAGCACGGAAGAACGGCGCAATTTTACGCAATGTACATCGATTTTATAAATCTTTACCACTTATTCATTAAAAGTATTAGAGTTGGAGATTTAGAATTGTACATATATACCATTGCGAAAATCGTCAGCTTATTCTTCTATTACAATCAACCAAACTATAGTCGATGGCTAGTGTACTACATAAATTTACTGCAACATGTAGATAACACACATCCAGGCCTCCGATCTGAAATGGCGAAGGGTTCGTTTGGAATCAGAAGAACCAGCAAGCCTTTCTCACGAATTCCTGTGGATTTAACGCTAGAGCAGACGATAAATGGTGATGCTGCTCGTCGTCTTACTGGAATTGTTAACCTCACAAATTCAATTTCTGCTAGACAACGTTGGGCTAAAAATCATGGAGCGCGAACAAGAATCATATCTCATGTGCTTACTCGTGCAGGGCTTGACAGAAACTACCATGATATTGCTGCCGATCTACACCCAGATCGAATGAAAAAACAACACATCCAAATTGAAGCTTTTTCGAACAGTGTCCTGCAGACCATCAATCCATTCTCTTCTTCAATTGATGCGGATCAGTTGTTTAACATTTCAACGGGGCAAGCTGCTTCTCTAGAAATTACAAACTGTTTACTAAATACAGGGTCTGGAGGAACATTTCTGCGCGATCAATTCATAATGGAATGTAATTTAAATTCAGACAGGTTTCACCAGCCAATAAAAAAAAATAAGGTGCTAAGTTTTGCAAGCCTCAAGAAGAAAAAAAAAATGAAAATTGGTGAAAAAGTGCACGAAGTTACATTGCAGCGGGATTTATGCGGACGGTTATTAGCTCTATCTCTTGACACGAGTATAGACTTGGAGAAAGTACTTTGTTTTCCCATAACTCCTATGCCGTTATCACTGTGCCATATAGATGGTTCTTTAAACAAGCCTGATAAGTCAGTACTAATTCACGAGCTAGAGAAACAAGTTGAAGATATGGAGCAACCGCCACCCCAAGTTGACCTTATAATTATAGATGGCTTCTTTTTTTTAAATACTTTTAAAGAAATGCCCCGTAGTTTTGGAGGTGTGTCAAAGAAAATATTACAATGCCTTGTCAATAACGCTGCAAGTAAAGTTGCCATTGTATTCGATCGCTACTTCACACCCTCTATCAAGGATTATGAGCATTCTCTTCGAGGTAGTGTAGATGACAAGGAATCCCACATTTCCGGTCCTCAACAAACACGAACAGCAGAATTTACGAAAGACTTAAAAAATATAAAGTTTACAGAAGCTATTGTCAAGTTTTTGATCGATCATTGGGCTGATCAGGAGATGGCAACGATTATCGGTAGTAAGGTAATTTACATAATACATGATTTGTGTTATGAATATTCTGTTACTGATAATAAAGTAACACGCATCATTAATAATGAGTTGTCATGCCCTGATCACGAAGAAGCGGATACGAAGATAGCATTTGTTGCTTGCCAACAAAATGAAGATTCTACCATTACTGTCAGAACTTCTGATACTCATATAGTGGTCATCATGTTAGCAAATATGGAACACCTGCAAGCAAGAGTAGAAGTTTGGATGGATCTTGGAGTTGGCAATGCCCGCCGATGCATCGACGTATGCGCTCTCTACAAAAAATTAGGTACAAAAATTTCGAAAGCGCTTCCAGCTTTGCATGCATTCACTGGTTGCGATTTCAACCCAGCATTGTACCGACGAGGGAAAAAGAAACCTTTGCAATTATTAATGAATTCAGAAATTTTCCAAGACGCATTTCTGGATTTGGGATCAAAGGAGCATAATGTGCAGGATTCTTTTAACATTATACAGTCTTTTACTTGCCACTTGTATGGGTTAAAAAAATTAGACGATGTCAATCAAGCCAGGATTGTTTACCCGGTTAAGCCGGTGATTGTTCACAAGTCTATTTACCTAATAGACTTTTTGAGTAGCTCTGGAAATACACCGTCATCTATACATTTGTTACAAATTATGGCAATAGTTTTCGAGAAAATATTTACCCCTTTTTTAATCAAAGATGTAGGAATTCCATCCGAGCCACATTATCTACTAGATTTCAAGTTTAAAATTATGTGTTTAATTTCATTTTCGTCGGTTGGCAGAAGCAAAAATGAATTTACAGGTGAACCTATGGTTTGAATATTTTGCTTTCGAGTAAGTTCTTGTTCACTTTTTTGTAGTCTAGTCAAAATATTATTAGATAAATCACTGCCGATTTGAATAAAATAATTATTCACGTAGTTGAGTGAGGCCGTAGGTATAGGCTTTATATGTAATAGCTCTGGAGAACTATTTTCTTTATTATTTAAATTGCACATTGCTTTAATAACATCCCATTTATCTTTCAGGGTTTTCTTTTTATTATTTATTTCATCTCTATAGTAGTTATTTTTAAGTGTCTTAAGTAATTTATTACAAGTGTTACGATAACGTTTGTAAGTTATTTGAATTGTATGATTATCAGGATCTTTACGGAGCTTTTTATGAAGATTATCACGATTCCTCATGCATCGGCATAGTCCCGGAGTTATCCAAGGTTTTAAATTGGTCTTACGTCTAGATAATTTTAAAGTAACTGTATATTTATTCATTGTTTCTTTGATAAGTCCCACAAACATGCTTGTCATCGCATTAGAGTCAAGATTAGAAAGAATTTGTGACCAATCTAATTTACTTAAGTCTTCTAATACGGCATTAAAATCAGTTTTTGTACGTTTATTAATATGTTTAGTAGTTTTAATGTTTATTTTACGCATTGATGTCAAAACACAATAGTGGTCCGTTAGTGATGTATTACAAACAACAGTAAGGGTGGGTTGCACCAAAATTCTAGTTAAAGTTACTGTTAGGGTTAACTATAACGAGAATCTTAACGAGCGTTAGTTCACATCGTCGAATTGTGTTGCACCATCATAAAATTCGCTAACGTTAAAGTTATTCGGGTTACTAGTAAAATGAGGCATTTATGTCCCTAAAGATGCGTGGGCAGTATTTTTTCATATGACAATACTTTATGAAAATGAATGAAAATCTATTTGAAATTATGGTTCCAGTAACAATTTGTTCTCGATCAAAACAATCCG
The DNA here is from genome assembly GCF_905163445.1 of Pararge aegeria. Classification (NCBI taxonomy): domain Eukaryota; kingdom Metazoa; phylum Arthropoda; class Insecta; order Lepidoptera; family Nymphalidae; genus Pararge; species Pararge aegeria. The sequence continues at coordinate 6,331,823 of NC_053208.1, forward strand.
GATTAGTATAAGAATTAGTCATTTTTTTAATTAGATAGTTATGCAATGCACAACATGCCATAACGACGGATTCAATTTTATTTGGCTGTAAATTTATAGCTGTATGAAAGATTCTGAAACGTGAGGCCAGAATGCCAAAGGCATTTTCCACAATCCGACGTGCTCGTGAAACACGATAATTGTATATTTTATTATCTATTGAAGTCAATTCTGCTTGTCTGAACGGTTTCATTATATCAGATCTCAACGGAAAGGCATCATCAGAAACAAAAACGTATGGCAAACGTCTCTGACTATTTCTCACAGCTTCTTCGCTTGGAATTTCCAACTGGTTATTCTGGAGATTTTCAAAAAATTTTGTATTTTGTAATACGCCTCCATCTGAAACTCGCCCGTTCGTACCGAAATCACATAGTAAAAACTGATATTGAGCGTCAACAACAGCCATAAGTACCATGCTGTGGTGTTTTTTATAGTTGTAAAATTCCGTTCCACATCCTTTAGGTGGAATAATAGCAATATGTTTTCCATCTATTGCTCCAAGTAGATGTGGAAAGTTCCACCTTTCTTCAAATAACGCACTAATTGCTTTCCATTCATTGCATGTTCGTGGAAACTGAAACAAAGAAAATGTTACAGATTAACGTGATGGAATCATCGGGTGCAACATCAGTGTCTGAAAATGAGGCAGCGCATTCGGAGTTAGATGTTTCTGAAAATTTTTCTGCTCCGAGTCCTACGGCTTCCATCTCAACCATTGCTTCAACTTCGACTGGTCATGGTTTAGCACCTAAACGGCTACCGAAAAGAAAGAATAATGAAGATTTAACAAAAGAAGTTTTGCAATCTGTTCAGGACCACTTTAAACAGCCGACATATAAAGAGGATCGCTACGATATTATTGGAAAAATGGTAGCATTGAAACTTCGAGAATTTAAAAATAAACAACAACAGTTGTTAGCGGAAAAAATAATAAACGAAACGTTATTCGAAGCTGAGATGGGAAATCTTACAATGTCACATAGGGTAATGGCTCCAAGAACAATGATATTAAATGATATTCAATCACAATCAAGTACTTCCATTTCTATGCCATCACCATCTCATAACTCTATTCCATCACCGTCGCAATATATAAGTATAGATACTTCAACTCAGTTGTGCGCGCGGCCCTATGTGTGCGTGCGCTTGTAAATATACAACTTTCATTCGTGTGGCAGTGACGCGGCAGTCGTCGTTCGAGCAAGACGTGTTCCTATCGCTTTTTCTTACGGGTACAGTCGTTTACGAAAATGTCTAGTTCTTCACGGAAAAAATGTTTAAGGAGTCAGGTAAATATTTTTTATTTTTAAATTTAGATGTAATGAATAGGTATTTATTATGATTCTATATACGAAAAAATATATCCTTGTTGACGTTTACGTATTATTGTTTTAGACTCGAGAAACCATTGCTAAGGTATACGAATTTCTGAAAATAGATGCGAGAGATATATTGGAACTAGTAAGTGATCCAGTTTGCAGTGCAAGTCCAATTTTAATATCGAAACTAAGTGAACATTTAAATAGCGTACGGAAAAGAACAGCAATGGCAGTGGGGGTATCAGAGAGAACAGTTACTAATATATTGGCTGAAGGAAAAGAATCTGACTCTAAGTTTAAATCTCCGCATAAAGACCGTAAAAAACGTTTAAAGAAGTTAGAATTAGACAACTTTAACGTTGATGTTATACGTTCCACTATTCAAAATTACCATTTAGAACATCGTGAGTTACCTACCTTGCTAAAGTTGAAAGGAATATTTCAAGATAAACTTAACTATGATGGAAGTATTTCGACTCTGCGTACAGCTTTGTTAAAGTTGGGATACAAATGGCGAAAAACTGTGGATAACAGACGTGTTATTATAGAGCGGCATGACATCCAAAAACTACGATTTTCCTACCTAAAAAATTTACTCAGATACCGTCAAGAAAATCGGTGTATCGTATATACAGATGAGAGCTATATCTTAACTAATCATGTTCAAAACAAAGGATGGGGTAATAAAGATGGACCACCTTTAAAGAGAAACCTGTCGAAAGGACAAAGAATTATCATTGTGCATGCTGGTTCAGAACAAGGTTTCGTACCTAACGCACTATTGACATACAAAGCAAATAGTGTTTCTGGTGATTACCATTCTAACATGAACGCGGAAAACTATGAAAAGTGGCTAAAAGAACGTCTAGTACCGAATCTTCCACCTAACTCTGTGGTTGTGCTTGATAATGCCTCATACCATAACGTTCAAAATGACAGAGCCCCAAATTCGAATTCCAAAAAAATAGAAATGCAGAGATGGCTGACAGAAAAAAATATAGCTTTTAATCAAGATATGAAAAAAATTGAACTGTATGATTTGATTAAAAAAAATAAAGAAAACTATATCTGTTACAAGATTGATGACATACTTCAGCGATATGGCATAAAAGTTCTTCGATTGCCACCATATCATCCTGAACTAAACCCCATAGAAAATGTGTGGGGAATTTTAAAAAATTATATTGCTTCGCGTAATGTCGACCAAAATGTGACGGAAATAATGAAACTCATAAATGAATGTTTAAGTCAAATTGATGAAGGGATGTGGGGTAATACTTGTCGACATGTACAAAAGAAAGAAGAAGAATACTATAGACATTTTGACATGGAGTCAGAATTCATAATTAACCTTGATGAGAGCAGCGAATCCGAAAATTCATCATTTGATTTTTCAAGTAGCGATTCAGAATAATGTTCAATAAATAAACATTAAATTACCAAATAACTGTTTTTTTAAAAAAAAACCCGTATATAACCCGTAAATAACTGTATTTGTATTTGTACCCGACTGTACCTCTTGTCACGCACACAAAGTCACTGTATATGTACAAGGTTTACCCACACATAGGGCCGCGCGCACAACTGAGTTGATGTATCTATACTCCAAATCAGTCACCCATAACTCAGCCTCAGTATTATGCTGTCGCACTAGCTCCTCAGACGCCAATAATAGATACTATGAGTGCTACTACGGTACAACTGTCAATTCCGGACTGGACAGAGGATACAGCTGGATCATATGTATCGCGATTTGTAACCAACACCGATGTGATGTGATGAGAAGATGATTTATTTCATTAAATAAATTTATAATAATAATAATATGAGTAATTTTATTACTTACCTTTAAGTAGTCCTTGTGTAAAACCTTATAAATTGCTTCACAGGTTTCTGGTATGATGGCGGAAAGTGCTTGTGGCGATATTATTGTAGAAAATTTTAAACATTCATAAGATCTCCATGTAGCTAAAAATCTTAAAGTTGCCGTTAATCTTTCATGAGGTGTTATAGCATTTCTCAATATGGTGTCTTGCTTTTTTATTAATGGTGTCACTAAAGACAGAAGGTGTAAATAGGTATTCTCATTCATTCTCAAATAATTATTGTAATCTTTTGGAGTAATTTTCAATTCATTTATCAAGGAGGTGTGTGAATATGATTTTCTCAACAGAAGCCAGTGTTTACACCACAATTCGCGTTTTTTTCGTTTTCTTCTATTTTCTTTTAACACACACATTAGCCCTACGATCGCTAAAGCGTCGTCTCTGGAGGCCATATTGATAAAAACTGAAAGGTTTTGCTTGAAGGTGTGTAGGCTGTATGGACTTACGTTTTATTTGTACAGTTGGACTGTACAGTTAAATCGCACAGTTAAAACTGAAAGTATGTAGCGCCTATAATGCCTCATACATACGTAACGATTTATCGTAGCGATAAATCTGTGCAGACCAGTTTGCGCAGTTTTGTCGATCGTGTGTATGAAAAATCGTTGTCGATAATCGTTCGTCGGTGGCAGTTGCAATTTCTTTCAGATAAATCGTTGTCGATTACATTTGCACAGTTTTATCGTTGCGTGTGGACGGCGATCGCTCAGTTCGGCAGTACTTCACGGAGCTTGCTAGTGTGCGCACGTGCACATCGCTTTCACAGAAACATGTCGGAAGACGAAAGAGTTGGACAGCGCGAACTACTTCAAGATTTTATAGAAAGCTACAGAAACGAAACTTGCCTTTGGAAGACTACAAGTAAGGATTACCACGACCGCAACAAAAAAAATGCCGCCTACGACAGGCTAATCGAAAAATACAAACCCATAGATCCAAATGCCACCAGGGATACAGTGGTTAAGAAGATTAATAATCTTCGAACTACATATAAAAAAGAGCTCAATAAAATAAAAAAATCGTGTAAATCTGGAGCAGGGACTGACGAGATTTATAAACCTCGTTTATGGTACTTTGAGTTATTGAGTTTTTTATACGATCAAGAAGTACCAAGACCATCTACATCGAATATTGATGATGACGAAAATGAGGTAAGTTTTTATTTCTGAAAAAATATTTATTGCTTAATTATATTACTCGAATACAAGTCCTGTATTTTGACATTAATGAACAAAATTGTCTTGCCAAGGAACTTTCCCTTCAGTTACAAAATACGTCATAAATTGACTTCTTATCTGATTTGCTGTTTGAATTGTACGGCCTTGTGTAGTTCTTTGTAATGGTTCAAGTGTTGAGTCGTTGGTTGTGAATCCTGACGTTATCGTACCTTCCTCATAATGTTCACTATCGAAACATTCTGAAGGAGCGTATGAATTAAGCGATGATGACATCAAATAATTATGCAAAGCACAGGTTGCTCTTACGACTGACCCAATAGTTTCAGGCGACATATTCATTTGTGTTCTGTAAATTCTGAACCTCGCCGCTAGTATACCAAAAGCGTTTTCGACTATACGGCGTGCTCGCGATGTCCGATAATTATATATCTTCTTAATTCTACTATCTAAGTCACTTTGCCGAAATGGCTTCATCATGTCCTTTCTTAGAGGAAACGCGTCATCAGCTACAAATACATATGGCAGTATTCGTGGACTATTATGTAACCTTTCTTCTGTAGGAATATTTAACGCCTTTTTTTCAAGTTTTTCATAAAATTTTGTATTCAACAATACTCCGCCATCGGAAACCCTTCCATTTGTCCCAAAATCAACTAACAGGAATCTGTATTTTGCATCAACGATTGCTAGTAATACCATACTGTGTCTATGTTTATAGTTATAATAAAACGAGCCACTGTTACTTGGGGGCACGATTTCAACGTGCTTGCCATCAATAGCACCTAAACAGTGAGGAAAGTTCCACTTCTGCTCAAATTCTCTCGCTATTATTCTCCACTCTTCTTCTCTTTTTGGAAACTGTAACAAAATGAGTACATGATTAGTATAGTAATTTCAGGAATATAATAGTTCTTCTATTTTACAGACGCAGTCAACCACCGGCATTAGCTCAACGAGCTACGATTGTCCAGACACCGATCGAGACACACCAACACTGGCCTATTCCGACAACGAATCAGACACACCGACCCCGGCAAACCGTTCTGACAGCGAACGAGCTACATCAATCTCGGGTCGTGTTCGGCCAAGACCAAAAAAAAATACATTAACTGAAGACGTACTTAAGTCCGTAAATGATCATTTTAAAAGGCCTAAACAACCCGATAATCGTTTTGAAGTTTTTGGCAAAAATGTTGGGATGAAACTACAAGAGTTACCAAAAGAACAGAGAATTATAGCAGAAAAAATAATTAATGAAACTCTGTTCTTGGCTGAAATGGGTAGCTTAACTATATCACACACTGTAAGAAAATATGATGACTTTGCAAATACTACTTTTTCCACACAGCCACACATTCAAAACTTTTCCTCTGAGCCACACATACAAAACCTTTCCACTCAGCCACAAATTCAAAACCTTTCCACTGAGTCACACACTCAGTCACACACTCAAGTCATTTACACTCAACCACACACTCAAAATCTTTTCACTCAACCACACACTCAAATCATTTACACTCAACCACACACTCAATCATCAATAGAATTAACATCACCATTAGAGCCAGACCATACACAATCTGATTTTATTTTTATTTTATTTTATTCATTTATTTGTAATCAACAGCGTTGCATACAATATAATTTTACATTTAGACTTAATGCTAAAATAAGGCCAAATAGGATTACAATCCTTAGCTTGACAATTTACTTAAATGCTATACTTAAACTACTAATTACAACAGGTTTGGAAATTTGAAGAAACTAAACAATTTAAACAAGCTTTACAATTTAACAAGATATTAATAATACAAAAGAGTAGTAAGATAATTACAAAAGTGTGTGTGTGTGTGTTTGTAGTGTGTGTGTGTGTGTGTGTGTGTGTGTGTGTGTGTGTATGTATGTGTGTGTGTGTGTGTGTGTGTGTGTGTGTGTGCGCGTGTGTGTGAGAGAGAGTATGCATTGATAATATGTATTTATGTACTATTATAGATATTAATATAAATATTATAACTTACACGTTATTAAGTTTCCGATGTAGGCTAGATATTTCTGTTTTTAATTGTATTTTGGATAAGTGAAAAAGATCGATATCTGAGTAAGTTTTATTATAGGTACGTGCCAGGCGTAAAAGCACGGAATTTCGAGCGTAGATTGTATTTGATTTTGGTACACATAATAGCTGCGGTTTTCGAGGCCTAAAGGAGGAAGCATTGAGTGAAAATGCAGACAGCAGTCTAGGACAGTCAATTCGTCCAGTCAAAATAGCTTGTAGCAGTAGCATGTCACTTTGGTTTCTTCTTAGTTCCAGGGAGTCAATTTTGTAATGAGTACAGGCTTCTTTGTAACTGTTAAATTTTTTGAATTCTTTGAAGGCCAGGTACTTAAGAAATTGTTTTTGTATTGATTCAAGCCTATGAGTATGTATAATATAATAGGGTGACCAAATGTTGCATGTGCTAAAAAAATATAAAGAATGAAAGGCCCAGGTATTCAGATATTCACTATAATACCCACAATGTTCAGGATGGCACTTAGATCTTTCATTAATTAACAGTATTATTGAAGCTAAATACCTAGTTTCTTAGCAGTACTTATTTATTCTCATGACTATTATTCTTCCTTCCTATTAAAGTATTAAATTTATAAAAGACATCATTAAATCCCACCAACCTGCTTTAGAGCAGTGTTGTGGGTCTGTACTCTATAAACCTGACTTCCCAAGGAGTGAAATAAAACAACTGGACTGACTCTAATACTGTATATTAGGCTTCTCTATAATTCATATTACTTGTTACCTTCAAATGACTCTACTACCAGTTCGGAATGCTGTCTTCGGCAGAGAAGACCACTGGCAAGAAACTCTACCGTTGCTCTTTTATTCAATCAATTAAAACAAGACTTATAAACACAATTACAACATTATCATATGTTATAACGCTAGGCCCTTTGATACAAGACATATAAGACAGGTCAAACATAAATACTATGATCACTTATAACATCAGGACTTTTGAAACAAATTGTTTGTACAGAGCAACCTCTGCTACATAAGCTATCTGTATGAAATAATGCTAGGGCTCCATATATGATACCTAAATAACCCAAAGGATATAAGAGATATACTTATCTGATGCAACATCAGGTACAACCATAGTACCAACAACTTTTAACAACTTATCTCAACTCCATCACCAGTATATACGACTCTTGTTCCGCCACAACAATATTTCGTTACGTTTATCGTTTCCATTATAAATCATCTATTCACAATTTGTAACGTTCTATCCACAATACTTTACTTAATCTCCTTTTCTCAATTCATTAATTTAAATCCGTCCTCCCTTTTCTTTGCCGCCAATCTAACTTGTCAAACTCGCGTCTCCCGCCATAGATCCTATACTTTTATTTGACAGTCTACTAAAGTCCATTATTCTATTTTCAATACATTATCAATGAGTATACAAACTATGATTTGTTGATATATTTAATATAATCATCGGGTTTATCATAGATAAAGTGCTGTAATTCCCTATTTCCTAACACGGCCATTCTGACAAGTACTTCGTTCTCGAAGTACATAGGGTTATTCTTTTTAGGTATATGTATTGTATCATAAGTCTTTAGGTTCAAAGAACATCCTTATAAGTACATCATCTTATGTAAACCTCTATTAAATTAGTTCAAATGGTATATAAGCATAAAAAATCATCAAATCAGTTACATTCTGTATACACTTTTATCAATAAACTGTAACAATATTTTATCAAAAGATAGGCATAATCAAAACATTTTATAATTAAAGTGAAAGAGACCAAAAAAAATTTTCATCAAAATTCCACACCATTTAACAAATTATAACAATGTAATACTTCTATTAAAGTAAAAAAAAATGATTAATTTTCAACAATGTAAATCAAAAATACTCATTTTCATTTATCTTGTACATTTTAACATGTACAATTACAATCCAAATATTTCCATCTCAATATAAATCTCAAACAATTTATCCATTTGCCTCCAGTCCAACTTTATCAAAATATACACATAATTGTATTTCTCCTCAATTCTGTTATTTGCATTGTTAGTCTCATTTAGTCACAGATGCAATAGGTACAGTCTAAATATGCCAAGGCAATTCGAACAATGTGCAATACAAGTCTCAACAGCTCCTTACTCACAAACACTGAAGCTTAATCAGCTGTGGGCAAGAACCTGACGCATGACTTACTTAGCCAATACCAAAACACCAACTCCTACTGATGATATCAACATAATCATCACCCACTGGTGGTATTCATATTCTTTTCACTGTCCAAGTCAAGTAATATATAAGATAAATATAAATAAATTAATATAAAAACGCTAAGATGGAATTATTTCTATTATGGAGGGTTTACCTTTTTTTTTTATCATATCATCAAAAAAGCCAAGGTATATGTTCAATTGTTATTTCTATTATTCAATGTTTTATTTCAATCTAAACATCAATTAAACCACCTGTTTAACAGAATCATTTATCATGCAAGGACTCTTAAAATTTCACATACAATTTGATAATTCAAACAACTGTAAACCTAAGTATAATCTAATTATTTATAATGCAACTTATATATTTTCCTTTGCGGCAGCAACATTAATTTAGTTTATAATTGTATTTTATTTAGATAATTTTAAGAACTTCTCTAACCATCATACTGAAAGATTACTAACCTAACCCATAACATTTAAGCTGACTCCCAATTATTTTCTTCGCACAATCCAACATAGACACTAAACTATTTCATTTAGCTATTCACTAGTAATTTTCCCTATATGTATTGTTCTGATACATAATCATATTCTATTCTATTCTACCAACAAAAATTTTTTTTTTTTTTGTTTTTTTTTTGTTTTGTTTTATGTGTATTCTTTTATATGTTCTGAATAATTTACATAATCTCTCGTATCTCGGCTTTCCTGACAAGTACTTCGATCTCGAAGTACATAGAAAAGTTCCTAAATAAAAGTTAACAGCTCGGCTAACCTGACTAGTTGCTCAATATAAACTTGAAATCTTGTATGTAATAAATAAGAATCAAAAGAAAAATCTATTACACATTCCGTTCGGCTAACCTGACCAGTTAAATTATTTTAACCTGGACAGTCTAATAAAATAAAACTTAGCACAAATTCCATTTGGCTAACCTTATTAATTAAATAAAACTTGATAATTCAAATTAATCAAACTTATCACACATTCTGTTTGGCTAACTTGACTAGTTGGTTTATAACAAACAAAACAAATATAAATCAAATCTATTTTTGACTCCAAGTAAAAAAGAGCCACTAGGCCATACCAGTTTCAAATAATAAGTACTATCTTTGCAAAGAAGAAACAACAAAAATAAAAAATAAAAATATCATATCAATTGGTTCTCCGGATCACATATCCTTATATAGAATTTCAACAAGCATGGTGCTTTGTCTCCAGAGTGTTTCTGTTTCAGCACATAGCAGCAAAAAGTTGAGGCATCATTAAAAACATCAAACTCTTTACTATGTCCACATTTGACGGGATGGTTCTAAAAAAAGTAAATCTGCATTAGAGAAAGGCATAAATTGGACATGAATAGGATCCCACTTCTGATGCTAAAAAAATATAAAGAATGAAAGGCCCAGGTATTCAGATATTCACTATAATACCCACAATGTTCAGGATGGCACTTAGATCTTTCATTAATTAACAGTATTATTGAAGCTAAATACCTAGTTTCTTAGCAGTACTTATTTATTCTCATGACTATTATTCTTCCTTCCTATTAAAGTATTAAATTTATAAAAGACATCATTAAATCCCACCAACCTGCTTTAGAGCAGTGTTGTGGGTCTGTACTCTATAAACCTGACTTCCCAAGGAGTGAAATAAAACAACTGGACTGACTCTAATACTGTATATTAGGCTTCTCTATAATTCATATTACTTGTTACCTTCAAATGACTCTACTACCAGTTCGGAATGCTGTCTTCGGCAGAGAAGACCACTGGCAAGAAACTCTACCGTTGCTCTTTTATTCAATCAATTAAAACAAGACTTATAAACACAATTACAACATTATCATATGTTATAACGCTAGGCCCTTTGATACAAGACATATAAGACAGGTCAAACATAAATACTATGATCACTTATAACATCAGGACTTTTGAAACAAATTGTTTGTACAGAGCAACCTCTGCTACATAAGCTATCTGTATGAAATAATGCTAGGGCTCCATATATGATACCTAAATAACCCAAAGGATATAAGAGATATACTTATCTGATGCAACATCAGGTACAACCATAGTACCAACAACTTTTAACAACTTATCTCAACTCCATCACCAGTATATACGACTCTTGTTCCGCCACAACAATATTTCGTTACGTTTATCGTTTCCATTATAAATCATCTATTCACAATTTGTAACGTTCTATCCACAATACTTTACTTAATCTCCTTTTCTCAATTCATTAATTTAAATCCGTCCTCCCTTTTCTTTGCCGCCAATCTAACTTGTCAAACTCGCGTCTCCCGCCATAGATCCTATACTTTTATTTGACAGTCTACTAAAGTCCATTATTCTATTTTCAATACATTATCAATGAGTATACAAACTATGATTTGTTGATATATTTAATATAATCATCGGGTTTATCATAGATAAAGTGCTGTAATTCCCTATTTCCTAACACATGCATATTCGAGAATACTACGAACATACGCAAAATACAAGGTTTTTATACATTCTATATTACTGAAATTACGTGTTACTCGTTTAATAAATCCTAGTTGTTTGTAGGCTTTGTCCGCCACAACTTCGACGTGGTCATTCATCGATAGTTTAGTGTCAATTTTAATACCCAGGTCTCGGACGGTTTGGACTTTAGCAATGTTTGAACCATTGATTTGATAGTCGTAAGTTATTGAGCTAGTTTTACGGGATAGAGTAATGTGGTGACATTTTTTAACGTTAACAATAATTCTATTCCTGGCATAGTACTTACTCAGGTTGTTTAAGTCTTCTTGCAGCCGAGAACAATCCTCAAGGAAACGTATTTTAAGGAAAATTTTCATATCGTCAGCAAACATTAAATGTTGCGCATGGCTGAAACAGCTACCAATATCATAAAGATAGGCGTTGTATAAGAGGGGACCAAGGATAGACCCTTGGGGTACCCCTGACGGTATGGTTACAAAGTTGCTCCTAGCACTGCCCGTTACTACAGCCTGCATACGGTTTTTGATGTATGAAGTCAGCCATCGGAGCAAGTTCCCGCTTATTCCTAGGACGCTTAGCTTGTGGAGTAGGATCACGTGATCCACACGGTCGAAAGCTTTTTCGAAATCCGTGTAGATCACATCCACCTGGCATCTCTCATCCATGCTTCGCAATACATAGTCCGTGAAGACTGCTAAGTTGGTAACAGTGGAACGATTTTTCATGAAGCCATGCTGCTCGTAAGGGATAGATCTCGAAATGATTGGGGATATGTATGAATAAATAACTGATTCGAAAAGTTTGCTCATTACGTTAAGAATAGAGATAGGTCGGTAATTCTCTATTTGAGTTTTTGATCCACTTTTATGAATGGGGACTATTAGTGCTTGTTTCCAGATGTCTGGGAAACTGCAGTAGACATTTAAAGAGAGGTTAAAGATGATCGTGAGAGGTTTCGCCAGATTCGTAGCACATTTGGTTAGAAAAATTGGAGGAATACCATCGCTACCGGCTCCCTTATTAGTTTTTAGAGTTTTGAGAAGCTTGAGTACAGTATTCTCGTCAATGGTGATTTTACAGATGGATTCTTTATAGCTCGAATTTGAGTGGCTCATAGCGTCGTAGGAACTTGCCGGTTTTGCGAAAACACTCTCAAAATATTCACTGAAACCGTAACAAGCAGACTCTTCATCTGTGTATACGGTGTTGCCTAATGTAAGCTTGGTGGGGTATCCATTTTTACTATTTCTAAGAGATTTAGTGAAGGAAAAGAGAAGCTTAGGGTCCTTTGCAATGTAAGTTTGCATATTTTGGATGTAAGAGGTGTAACACTTATTCTGTATTTGTTTTTGTCTCGCTCTTAGAATAGCAAACTCATCATAATCGCGGGGATTTTTGTACACTTTCCATTCTTTGTGCTTACGGAGTTTATCTTTCACTATGTGGATTAAAGGTTTAGAATACCATACTGGAAAATTAGATTTGTACTTTACTTTTGCTGGGACAAATCTCTTAATTGCTTCGTTTAGAATGGAATAAAATATTTCAACTACATCGTTCATTGATTTAGCTGAGAGTGCTTCGTGCCAATTGATATTGGACAAATGCTCGTTGATTTGCCTGTAGTCTCCTTTGAAAAAGTTGGGTTTTTTGACAGGTTTTTGGCGAGTGTTACGAAGAAGCAGATTAGAGAGATTGAATTGGAGACACGGGTGAAACGTGTCTTCGGGGACTAGAGGATCTGGGCAGTGGTTCACACTGAAGTCAATATTACTGAACAAAAGATCCAAGGTGTTATGCTTACTGTTAGGAATAGTATTAAGTTGTTTTAGTCCAGATAGGTTACATATATCTATTATATTCATAAAGGCATTATGTAACTCAACTGGTCCGCGTTTGCGGATGGTGGGTCCGGAGTCAGACCACGTTACGTTAGGTAGATTGAAGTCTCCGGCTAAGATAATGTAGTCGTTAGGGTACTGGGCAATGAGCTCAGCAAGTCGAGAGGAAATGGATTCAAGTCGAGTCGGTAAGATGTTGTCTGGTGGCGCATAGATTAACCCGATGTGAATATTACGAGTACCTTGAATTTGCTGGGACTGAGCGGGTATAGTCGCCCATAAAGATTCGACGCCAGGACACGTCCATTCCCGATGGAGCTGTATATTTAACTCTTTACGCGCACATAATAAGACTCCGCCACCCTTTTTTTTAGTGGATGTCTTTGAGTTTCGATCACACCGAAGGACGTCATATCTATCATCGCAAATTTCACGGTCGTAAATACCTTCTGTTAACCATGATTCTGTGATTAAGATGAGATCATATCTGTGATTTAAAATATTTAGTCGAAACATCTCAGTTTTGGTACGCAAACCACGTACATTTTGGTAAAGTAATTCTATGGGACTAGCGCCTGTGGACATAACGTGGTCAATACAAACATAAAACTATAATATATACTGTATTTTGAAGAATTACGTGGTTTACGACGTGTTGCTCTTAAAGGGTAAGTGTAGGCTAGAAGGCAATTATTTGAAGCATGGAGAAGAAATTTGGAAACAGAGTTACTAAAGTAGTGTGTGCTTGTTTTATTGAGTGTAGTATGAGGTGCAAAAGAGAACTGTAGGATGTGTGGTTTAGTTTGCTGAAATTTATTTATGTGTAGTGCATAATATGATGAATGAAATATTAGAGTGTGTAAGTTATTGTGTCGAGTATGGAATAGTCGTGTATGTTGCGAATATTTAGTACAGGTACTAAAGTCATTTATAAAAAGATAATTCGAGGAAAGTTTAACGCTTACGGTCACTTTATTTTGGATAGATCCTTTTCGAGACGTATGTTCAAAGCAGGTGATTCCTCGTTTTTTCTTAAAAAAATATTGCAGTTACGTACCCATACATACTTGTAAGCCTTTTGTTGTGCAAGAGTTTTAGTAGCTTTTAGTAACTGCTTGTTTTCCGGTGTTAGGTGCTCGTTTACGAAAATTTTTTTCTCCGTGCCTTCGATGCCTATGTCTTTCGTACAAACGCCCTTTTTTCTTTTTAATCCGGAGAGTAGATTGTCTTTGCACAGTCGGTTTTTCATTTTTACTACAATGGGCTTGGGTCTTCCCGTTATGGTCTTTTGTGGTTGGACACGGTGTGCAAATTCGATATCGCCCTGCTTGAGTTCAACGCCCGCATGCCTGGCAATCTTTAAAACAAGATCCACTGGCGATTCACTACTCGTTTGAGGCAGCCCTACGATTTCTAAGTTGTTAATTCTTGCCTGTTGCTGTTGTCTGCCGAACTGGGCGCGCAGGTCCGATACCTGATCATCAGATGCATCGATGCGCTCCTGTAGTACGCGTAAGTCGTTTTTGAGATGATCGTTTTCTATCTGGAGCTGACTGTAAGAGGCCTGAAGTTGGGAGAATTCTGACGACAGAGATGCGATTTCGCTTTTTATTTCCGCAAAAATGGTCGTTTTAAGTTCCTCGACTATTTCGAACTTGATTGTTTTCAGCTTAGAGTCTAAGATGTTCTCAAAACGACAGAGTAACTTTGAGTTATCAGTTAACTCTTTTGTGACGTCACGTTTGGACAACGCATCATCAGAATCGTCACAAACCGAGCGCTGGATCTTGTTTAATTTGTCAACTCGAACTGGCGTGTTACTGTTGTCCCCGCCTTTTCGTGCTGCAGCAACGCAGTTCGGGCACTTCCACTGAGTCCTCGCTTGCGTCGAGTCACCCGTAAATCCAACGCAGTCAGAGTGATACATACAGCTACACAGATTGCATTTTATCCGCTTTACGGTTACGCTGATGTGCTCTTTGCATGCTTCACAAGTACCAACCATTGTTGTAACGAAATTATAAAATGAAATTAAAAACGAAAATAATCTCGGCACGTAGTTGGTAGGATTCGAACCGGGTGTTATGCGAATTTAAGGCAGCTGTAGTACCAAACTCGCTACTGATGCACGTACTAAAAGTGGCGAAATAGTTGGCCAGGATGATGTTCCGGTCTCGTAGCGACAGGCCACGTAATGTGATTAGTTTTCTACCCACTTTTGAATATGTTTAATAGTATTACTATGAACTACTATTTTTTGTGATAAATCTAAATTTTCAACACTAATTGATAAAAATCAGTTATAAGTAAGTCGAAACACCACTGCACATTGCACAATTTCAAGGTCTGAGGGAGATTTAATGTTATCTTTACGTTCTTTGTAGTATGAAAACACAGAGACTTGTCAGTATTTACAACACGGGTTTTTACCGGATTTCTTTAAAAGCTAGCTTCACAAACACTTCCACTGTTGCTTTACACTGTTATAAGTTTAAACAGAACTTATTTTTGGACAATTTGCGTTGTATTATATTTTTAATAATAGTTTATCACGGAGCTAATATGCCGTTGGCGACACTAGCGCCGTCGCATTGATAATACAATTACTTCCTATTTACGTAATTTTAATGATTAATAAAAAAGTACTTAACTTATTCGTAAAATGTTCTTCAATACGTCCTAAAAGCTTAATTAATAAATAATTTGTTGATTAATATAGTATTTTTCATTCCTTACCTTTAAGTAATCTTTCCGTAGAACCTCGTACAGAGCATCACAGGTTTCAGGGATTATTTGGCTAAGAGCTTGCGGTGATATTATTGTAGAAAACTTCATACATTGGTAGGAACGTCCTGTAGCTAGAAATCGCAGTGTAGCAGTTAATCTTTCATGAGGACTTATAGCTTCTCTCATTACAGTGTCTTGTTTCTTTATTAGTGGAGAAACTAAAGCCAGCAGATTTAAATATGCCTCTTCATTCATCCTTAAATAGTTATGCCAATCTTGCGGAGCAAATTTCAACTCGCATAACAAGTTGGTATGAGAAAATTGCTTCCTTTTCATGAGCCAGTCTTTACACCATAGACTCCGCTTCTTTTTTGTCTTTAAACACATAACCAGGCCTAATATAGCAAGTGCGTCATTATCTTCCATTGTTAACATGTATCTTGCGCGAGCTTCTGCGGAGAACTGCCCGATCGACGTCGATATCGGAGGCGTGTGGAGGCACTAGGAACGTTCGATTTCAGACTGTGCAGATGCACAGTCTGAAATCGCTACGATAAATCGTTACGTATGTATGAAGCTTAAGGCAAGGAGATCCGATCTCTCCCAGCCTTTTTAATGCTCTCCTAGAAAATATCTTCAGAAAGCTAGACTGGACTGGATTAGGCATAAATATAAATGGAGAATACTTAAACCATCTTCGATTCGCTGACGACTTAGTTATTTTAGCAGAAAACTATGAACAACTCATATATATGATAAAAACACTAGATTTCCAAAGTAGAAAATGTGGTTTAGAAATGAATCCAGAAAAAACTTGTTTAATGTCAAATGGAGAGCATAATAGTTTCTATACGCGAAAAATCTATACAATACGTTGATGAGTATGTGTACTTAGGCCAGAGTGTATCTTTTCAAGGACATTATGTTGTTGAAGTCGAAAGAAGAATCAAAAAAGCCTGGGCCTCATATTGGTCTCTCAAACATATATTCAAGTCAAACATGGATGTCAGAATGAAGAAAAAAGCTATGGACTCAGTGGTTACACCGACTCTATTATATGGATGCCAGACCTGGCCTATTACTAAGAATGTGATTCATAAAATACAGGTTTGACAGAGAGCCCTGGAAAGGAGCATGCTAGGCCTAAAAATAAAAGACAAAATTAAAAATATATACATTAGGAAAAGGACGAAAATAATCGACGCGGCGAAACTAGCATGTATCCTTAAATGGCGCTGGGCCGGACACATAGCGAGAGCCAAGGACGGGCGATGGACTGAAAAGATACTCCACTGGTACCCACGCGAAGAAAGTCACGTTATGTGTATTCCTGAGGGCTCTGCACATTTGTGTTTTGTGTACATTCCTGAGGGCTCTGTACTAATTGAGTTTTACCGTGTATTCCTGAGGGCTCTGCACGTGTGTGTTGTGTACATTCCTGAGGGCTCTGTACTACTTTGACTTTTACTGTGTTACCCTGAGGGCTCTGCACAGTTCCTATTCCTTTTCCTTTCCTATACTACGAGGGTGCATTTTTATATTCGCGGAATGGGTAGGTAATTAATAAATGAGGGTACTTTCCTTAGTCGTAACTGGTTAAGTAGCTCATTATTAGTATAAATAGAACGTGTGTTTTAATCGGGCCATTACTATTTGAATTATCGTCGATCAAACAACTCAGTTGGGAAGAACATTGTGAAAAATGGAGAAAATCGAGCACCGCGCTGTCATAAAGTTCCTTACCAAGCAAGGTAAATAGGTTCAAACCATACTTGAAGAGATGTCATCCGTTTACGGGGAGTCTTGCCCCGGTAAAACCATGGTTTATAAGTGGCATACCCTTTTTAAGCAAGGCAGGGCCTCACTTGAAGATGATCCTCGGCCAGGACGGCCGATCGAGGTGACTACTCCGGAAATAATTCAAAAAGTGGAAAAATTCATACTGGAAGATGCTAGACTAAAGAAGAAATAGCTCGCAGAAATGGTTGGAGTATCCGATACAACCATATTTAAAATTCTTCACGATCATCTCGGCATGACCAAAGTCAGTGCAAGGTGGGTGCCGAGAATGCTCACGCCGCCTCAAAAACAACAGCGCGTAGAGTGTTCTCGCGCGTTTTTGGACCTCTGTAATAAAGACCAGGATGGAGTATTGACTCGAATTGTTACTGGGGATGAAACTTGGGTTCATCATTATGAACCTGAGTCCAAACAAGATTCTATGCAGTGGCAAAAAAAAGGTACACCACCACCAAAGAAATTTAAGGTGTCACAGTCGGCGGGAAAAATCATGGCGACAATCTTTTGGGACTCAGAAGGAATCTTGTTGATAGGTTATAAAGATAAAGGTGTCTCCATAACCGGAGAATACTACGCTTCAATCTTAGAGCGATTAAAGGAAGCAATCAAGGCAAAAAGAAGGGGAAAATTAACCAAAGGTGTCCTCCTTCTGCACGACAACGCGCCTGTGCACAAGAGCCGTGTTGCGTTGGCTTCCCTGTATAAGATGGGCTTCGATATTTTGGTTCATCCACCCTACAGTCCTGACCTGGCTCCCAGTGATTATTATCTCTTTCCAAAAATGAAAAAAGAACTTCGGGGGAAGAAGTTCTCAAGCGATGAAGAAGTGAAGGAAGCAATTTCAGCTTATTTTTCAGACAAAGAAAAAACATTTTTTTTCGAGGGTATACATAAGCTAATTGAAAGATCTGAAAAATGTATTAGGGTTGCAGGAGAATATATTGAAAAGGAAAAATAAACTTATTATTAGTTTTTTATTTCCGTCTTACCCCCGATTCCGCGAACTTAAAAACGCCCCCTCGTATGTACCCGGGCAATACATAGTTGGCATCCTGAGGGCTCTTCCGTCCTATTCCTTTCCTTTTGTTCATATTGTAGCGGGTATCCCGAGGGCTCTACCCTGATGATATGAAAGTTTGAGAGTTTTCTTTCTGGATATACCCGAGGGCTCTGTCCAAACGTTTTGAAAGAACATCTCTCTTACTTTCAATTGGTTTAAGTTTAACTATGAAACTAATTATGACTTTCAGGTGACGATGATTTTGAAACAGGTGAGAACCAGTTATCCAGTAGTTTTTAACGCCAGGTGCCTCAAATCCTGCATCACCCTCCAATAAGCTTGGAGGTCTGCAGCCACTTCAGCTCTCCTATTTAGATGATTCTGCTGGCGAGGACGCGCCGCCATCAGGAGAAGCCGAATTAGCAGAGAATTATGGCTGGTTTACACAGTGCGAGCTAGCGTACGAGTAAGCCTTCCGAGTAGCTGCACTGCAGTTACTCGCACTGTTTGGACGTAACTTACGAGTAACTCGTACGTGCGAGTTGGAAGCAGCTCGCATCCGAGTTACTTCAACATTTATTGTTTTCACTCGCCTGCTCGCCCGGCAGCAACACGCTCATGACAGCGGCTCGTGCGTCGCTCGCATCGTTTGGACGCGTTCGGCAGTAGCTCGCCAGTGCCAGCCGGACAGTTGTGAGTGGAAGCCGTGTTTTTTGTGTGCTACGCCTATGTACTAAATCGAGTTCGAAATGGGTACGGATAGATAGTCTTCTGACAATAATATTTCATTCATGAAACTCTACAGCGAACAAGAAAACCTATGGAATTGTTTCGATAAAAACTATCGAAATAGGGATATGAGAAAATAATCTTTGGAACATATCGCAAAAGAAATGCACCTAGGTAACACCGGTGAGGTAACCAAGAAAATAAAAAATTTACGGTCCACCTACAATCAAGAAGTGAATAAAATAGAAAAAAGCAAGAAGAGTGGCGCTGGCGCAGACGATGTGTACAAACCTAAAACATAAAATGGTTTGATATAATGGATTATATAATGAAAACAATTAATTTAAAAGAAAAGAAAACAACATCCAATCTGGTGAGTACCTAATTCTTTATTTGACTGATAAATGTACTTGGTTACATTTCTAGATATTAATCATACGACTTTGCCAGGAGACAGCACCGTCATTACAGAAGTAGTTTTTATATTTTTCTCTCAATTTTTCGGCAACAGCTTTTGATCTGTTATTTGTTCGCGATCGGGCGATACTCGGTAATGCATTTATTTCTGATCTCCACGTTCCAAGGTTGACAGTGAAATTTGTAATATCTTCATAATCTAAACTACCAGGAGGAGTGTAGATTATGAAGATGTGTGGTGAAGATTTCCGTAACCAGTTGTGCAGTACGCATGTAGTTCGAATAATTTTTATTGTGGTCTCCTCTTGCAACTGGATAGGTTTTCCCAAAACGCGAAAGCGAGATGCTAAAATACCGAATCCATTTTCTACTATGCGTCTTGCCCTAGAGAATCTGTAATTGTAAGTTTTTTCAGCTGTCGTAGTCTCATTGGGATAGCGTTTCAATAAGTACGTCTTAAGAGGAAAAGCATCATCTCCCAGTACAAAACCGCCTTCTGGCAATAATGTGCCATTTTCCAACACTGGATACAACGAGGAAGCTTGGAAAACACCACCGTCAGAATTTCGCCCATATGAGCCTATGTCCACAAAAAGCAGTAGTCATGATCAACGATCGCTAGGAGCACCAAGCTGTTTGTTCCTTTATAATTGTAGTATTCACTACCACAATTGGGCGGAGCTTGAATCACCACATGTTTGCCATCGATGGCTCCACAACATCCTGGAAAGTTCCACCTGTGGTGAAATCCTACTTGTACGTCTTCCCATTCCTTTCTGCTTGGTACCTGAAAAAGATAATATTAATTTTATATTCCAATTGCAGAAAGACAACACACCGGCGGATTTGGAAAATGCTGTTAGTCAAGACATGGCGGATGAAAATGTTAGTCAAGACGGCACTGATGAAAATACTGATGATAAAACGGGTGATAAAACTCTTGATAAATCTGATGATAGATCAATCTACTCCAGTGACAGCACATTGACAAAGAAAAAAAACCCGGGTAAAGCTAAAAAGTCACATAATACTGCCCAAGAAATGAGCGGAATTACAGCAGCTATTGATGAGCTGAAACTACTAAACAGTACTATAGAAGCTTCCAACTCTTCTAGACAAGAAGACGAGTATGACATTGTTGGAAAACATGTCGCTATTCAATTGAGGCAGCTCCCATTACTAGATTTTTTAGACGCCAAAGATGAAATTCAACAAGTACTTTCACGATACCGAAAAAGAGCTATATACGCTCGGAACGCATCTGCCCTTTCCTCATACAGTGCTTCGTCACCACAGTCCTACATAGCGTCACCATCATCAGGACCCAGTGTGTCCTTCCCAGGCACAACTTATCAGCCTACAGAAACAGTTTTGGTGCATCAGCCACTTCAATCAGTTGATCACCAATCATCACATTCATCATACGAGGCAGCCAATTTAGAAACGGTTTCTGCGCAGCAGCCAGTTCAACCAGGACAAGCATTTGACTTTAATGATCCAATAGTCAAAGCGATGATAAATGCTTATGTAAACAACATGCAATAATGTTTTAGTTAAGCTTTAATTTGTTTTTGAAAAATAAATGAGTCAATCGTCTTGTATTATTGAGTTAATTGACTTTTACTTACTTGAAAATATTCGTCCAATGCTTCAGAAATAGCGTCACAAACTTCTGGTATAAATTTTGATATAGAAGCTTTATGGCGCATCCACACATGCCCGGCGGCACGGCCGGCGGCATGGCCGGCGGCCGGGCCGCCGGCCATGCCGCCGGCTCATGCATCTTTTACCTGCGGCACGCGCGGCTTTTGGTGCCGGCGGCAGTTTGCTTGCGGCTTCGATACGGAGTGGTAGTGTTGTCGTATTCATTTAAATAACAAAATGACAGAATTTAACTGGGATGATAGTGCTGTACTTTTATTAATAGAAAAGTATCAAGAAAATGAACTATTGTGGAACCCAAGGCATATGGATTTCAAGAATCGCAACAAAAGAAACGATGCTGTTAGGGATATTGCTTCTGTGTTCAACATAGCATCAACAGAAATTGAGAGAAAACTGAAGAATTTATCTAGCCATTATTTTCGAGAAAAACGCAAATTTGAAGAATCTAAAAGGAGTGGATCTGGACGGGATGATGTTCAATTGCCGAAATGGTTTGCTTATAAGGCGTTATCATTTCTTAATGACAAGAATGCACCGGTACCGACTCTGAACAGCCACACACCTAGTGTAAGTACCCATCAAATTCTTATAATTACCTAAGTAGACTAGTTGGTCGACCATAATAAATTTAAAATACATATTTCATTATGCAATATTTTCGTTAATAGGGGTAGGTACAAAGTTTTTGCTTCGCGTATTAATATTTTAGATACCTACTACCTACAACCCGGTAACAATACATAATACCACGGAGCGCGGGCGAGCATACTCTCGTTTTTGACCTTATGTAGTCGGCATAACACTTACCGAAAGCGAAGTATTCGGGAATAAGCGCTCGTGAAGAGTGTACAGGGTTACTGGTGAGACATTTGCAATACTTGAGGACGTGATATATGGCCAACTAGCTGATGCCCGCGACTTCGTTCGCGTGGATTAAGTTTTTAAAATCCCTTGGGAACTCTTTGATTTTCCGGGATAAAAAGTAGCCTATGTCACTCTCCAGGACCTTAACTATCCCCATGCAAAAAATCATGTCGATCCGTAGCTCTGTTGCGGCGTGATTCAAGGACAAACCAACAAACACACTTTCGCATTTATAATATTAGTATATATTAGTATGAAGTATGAAGTATGATATGTAAGATGAAAAAAAATATATAAAGAAATAATATCAATTATTTACTGAGTAAATGTAGCTTAAACTTACATAATTATTTGTATACACTATACATACATGTTATGTTTATAAGCTTGGTTTTTATTTAATATTTACATACTGATAGGATATATTCAAAATATAGTATTGAAGCTTGTTTGCAATTATTTATAAGATTTCCTTTTTATTTTCAGTCTTCTCAAGATAATATCACTCCCCAGACTACGCTACCTTCGACAAGGACTTCACGAAAGCGAAATATAGAGAGAGAACCTGAAGTTGATGAAGCTTTGCAATTACTGAGGGAGATCACGTCTAATGCAAGGCAACGCGATGATGCTGCTATATTTGCAGACTATATAAGTAGCAAGTTGAGGAAGATGGATCATTACACGATGTGTACAGTACAACATCAAATCCAGAATATTATCTATGAAGCAGAAATGAGAATGGGTTCGATGAATTTTGATACTAGTAATACTACTCAGCCTCTTCGTTATCAAAATGTTCGTCCAGGATACTTCACCGGCCAACCTACAACGTTAGCAATGTCACCGTCGCCCTCAACTTCGCGCTCTTACTCTGTTCAATCAGACTATGAAATGCAAAATAGCCCAGATGTCAATACAAGTGACAGTCTGTTACAAGTCTTGGAAAATAATTTAACCAAATAATTTAACCGAAAATAGTGTAATAGATTAAAATAAGGTTACATATTAAAATGACGAAAAACGCAATGCCTTTACTTAAAACTAAAATAAATGTTTATATTTTCGGTTAAATTATTTTATTTTAATAAAAGCTTAAAATTATTGATACATGTTTCTGATTCCTAAATAAAACAATTATTTGAATAATCATATTTTATTTCTTTCAAACATTATATTTGATATTGCCAAGGAAGCTGACCTTGTTCCGATAGAAAATAACATTTTAGCTCATTTCTAATTACACTTGGTTCTACATTTAGAGCGATCTGCGGTATATTTTGTTGCATTTCGTTCAAAACTCCATCAGTAGTTCTTTCATTTCTCTTCATAAAATTATGCAGATGCACACAAGCCATCACGACAATTTTTGCTTTCTCATTTTGTAAACCAATGCGTGAATGCAAAATTCTGAATTTATTAGATAAAATGCCAAACGCGTCTTCTACAACCATGCGCCCGCGACTAAGTCTATAATTAAAAACCCTCTCAGGTGATCCTTTTGCATGATATCCAGAAAACGGTTTTATTATATTCTGTGAGATGGGGAAAGCATCGTCACCGATGAAATAAAAAGGTACAGGTGTATTTCTCCCTTGTAATGGAATCGCTTGTGGCAGACTTAAAGTTCCATCTCGTATCATATCAAATAAAGTTGAATTTCGTAGAACTCCACCATCAGATATTCTGCCCTGACATCCAATGTCTACGTATAAAAAGTTATAATTGGCATCGATTAAAGCTAGCAAAACAATACTGAAATATGACTTATAATTAAAAAACTCAGAACCGCTATTAGTTGGACATAGTATACGTATATGTTTCCCATCGAGGGCACCTACGCAATTAGGTACATTCCATTTCTGCATGAAACTTCGAGCCACTGATAGCCATTCTCCATGTGTATTCGGCATCTGTAAAAAAAATTGTTTGTGATATTTGTGTGTTTAGTTCTAGTTATATGTATGTAAAATGTGTGTGAAGTTCCAGGTAGGGGAGAGTGGGTAACGGTGGATCAAGGGGTACAGTGGATCGAACGCGGCCTATATAATGCGCACATTTACACGATATAGCATTTTACGTTCTATTTTGTATTGCCCTTGACTCGCTACCGGGGTGCGACGGAAAAGTAAGTATGAAAGCAAAATATTTTGAAGTTTTAAAAATGTAATGCTGCAGTTTGTAAAAAGTATTTAATATGAATCAAAAGTCACATGGCGTCATCAGATATGACTATTTTTTTTAAAGAAAGGGAAATCCTTTCTTTAAAAAAATAGTCATATCTATAAACCTGAGAAAGGTAGCCCTAAGATTGCTATGGCAGTGTGTACCTTATTGATTTTGCTCAGGCTTTATTATAAAAACACATTCTAAAAGTGTTAAATTGTGGCAATATTTAGCTCTACAAAAAAGTTGATTCACTGTTACCCATTGCACTCTCCCCTACAGTATAAAATCAAATATTATAATTGTGTCTTGTACATGCCGTAACTGTGTGAATGTATGTGGTCTGTTTTGTTTTCTAATGTAGGTGTTCAGTTTCTAACTACCTAATGTGTTACGGATATTTTGTACTTACCCTTAAATAATTGGATAATGTAGACACCAAAGTTTGACAAACATCTAGAATTATTAAAGAAATAACTTGTGGAGACACTTTAAACAGTGTACCGAGTGAAAAATAAGAGTCTCCTGTAGCCAGGTATCTCAAAGTAATTGCTAGTCGATCGGAAGCTGACACAGCATTTCTCCAGCGGGTGTCAGTTTTTGATATCATGGGTCCAGTTAAATTCAGTAATATTTCAAATTCTTCACTAGAGATCCTTAGAAAAGTGTTAAATTTCGAACGAATATTTCTTCGGTTTATGTCGTCCCTTCTAAAATCTTCAAGTATCGGGGACACATTAGGCCTATTTCGAAGACTTGGTCTGACCCAATATCTTCGTTTGATTTTGCGGTTCTTTTTATGAATAATGACATACAACACTACACTTGCGATACACGCAACTATATCATAGTCCAACATCTTTCGATTCTACGTACACGACTAATTTCAACGAAAGTCACAACACTACTGCGTAAATTGCAACCGCGACTGCAGGCCGCCGGTAAAGCCGGCGGCAAAGTCAGCGGCAAGGCGGTCTGAAAGTCGGCGGCAAACCCGGCGGCATAAGCCGGCGGCATGTGTGGATGCGCCATTAGATATCCTGAAAAATACTGATAGCAGTCTGAATGACATTCCTGAGCTTAGGAAACACAGAGTTGCTTCCAACTTTACCCTTGCTGCTATGGCATCTCTAATCAATGTGTCTTGACGTTCTATTTTTGTTTTTATCAAATTTAAAAGTCTTTCGACTTGTTCAGGTGTCACTCTCATCACTGCTTTATATTCTCGGGTGTCTTCATGGTAAAGCTCGTTGAGAATCATACGTGTTGCCCCTAAAGATCTTCTAGCCATCCATTCTCTAATCCAAATCCCTTTCTTTCGCTCTTTTTTCTTATATTGGCTATGGTTATAGATATTTTCCAGTTCCTGACATAAAATTGTTGTCATAGAGCGTATCACCGTTTTTTTAATTAAAATAAGTTCACTCGACATCGCGACACGACTCTGACTGAGCAGTAGCTAGGTGTGGTGTAGACAGCAAAGGCGAGCCGAGCTACTGGCGTACGAGTAGACAAACCGAGTAGCTGTCTACTGGCCAGGCAGCAGCACGCACTGTGTAAACGAGCCATTAGTCTTGACTAGTCAAGTTGGGGGGCGTGGCCTACTCGGACGATGCCGTGGCGTGAGGCAAGCGGACTTGGAGGGGCGCGCTTGGAGGGGCGCGCGGGGTACAAGGCTGCGCGCACGCCAGACGGAGCTCAGTTCTGCTTCAGCACCAGAGATAGACGGACGTTATAGTTAATTGCTGTCCATTTGCATAATCATTTCATAAAGTGTTTCTTAAGTTGATAATTATTAATTGTTTTCTTTAGTTTTTTTAGTTAAAATCAATCGTAATTGCTAATTGTAGATTATTTTATTGGTTGTAATATTAGGACAATTTTGTATAAATTAGGCTAGGTTTGACGATGAAATATACTCAGTTACCAACCATCGTGAGTTTCACTTACCTACAACCATCTGAAGGAACTAAATTACGCAACACCTTCATAGAATAAAGATATATAAAAGTAAAAAATGCAAGTACTGCGAAAATGAGGATGCTGACGTGAATCCTAATATTATATTTAGTTGTTCAGCTTTTAGTGTTCAGACATTAATATTAGTCAGTGAAATAGACAGTATTAACACTGAAAACCAACATAAAACGAGTGATCCCCGCCACATTAAAAACTTATTAAGAAATAGTTTATATTTTAAGCCTATTTTTGCTTTTATTTGTAATAGTGTAGAAAAATTGTAAGATTTAAGTTAATTGTTGTTGTTGAGGTGGCGGATAGGGAAACGCTCAATGGTGGATCAAACCTCAAAAGGGGAGGAGGAAAATAGAATACCTCCCGAGGAGCACTAAGCCCGAGATGGATACTCCGCACGCAGGCTTCTTTGACATATTCGGAGTAGAGACTGCTCGCGTGCTGGGTACTTACGGTGGAGTGCTCAGTAGGATGGGCGGCGGAAAAGCCCCACGTGTAAGCATTGTGATTATACGTCCTTGACTTCAGGTGACAAACGGCCATACAATAGATAAAAGCTAGACACCCTACGTACAGAGAACGAACAAGTTATTATCTTTAGTATTTTATGTATGTATTAAAAAAGAAATAGTGGCAATCAAACTGATCTAAAAGCCCTCGAAATAATGAATACCACTTACTTCTGCCTAAGTGAAAGAATGGAAGGATACTTTAAATTCACTAGCCTAGAGAACCAAAATGATGCTATGGAGTTTCTTACGCCTCTTCTCAATGACAATTGACATATGGACACCTTACGAATTGGAAGTAGTTCAAAAAGACAATATCAAAAAAGAGATGATGAATACTCCGTTATCAAACCTCGTACGCAGACTTCTTTGACGAATTCCGAGTAGACTGCTTGCATGCCGGGTACTTAAAGTGGAGTGCTCAGTAGGTTGGCCGGCGGATGAGACCTTCGTGTGGTCGTAGTGGGTTTATTTCATGGCGTCAGGCGGCAAACGGCCATAAAATAGATAAAAGGTTAATAGAAACCCTTAGTACATAGATCCAAAAAACCAAAATATCCATTTTGACCTTCAACTTATTTCAGGTTCATCGTCACACACAAACTTGCAAAAAAATAATACCTCCATAACATGTCGATTCAATTTTCCGCGGCAAGACATGAGACGCGTATAGTATCCGTAATGGAGCGAGAATTTGTTTACTCAAGAAACAAGAGGAAGATGCTTGGATAAATAATTACCACCCGCAGTTATTCAGCAATAATAAATAATAAATATATTACGACAATACACACATCGCCATCTAGCCCCAAAGTAAGTAAAACGACTGACGAATATTTTTATAAATAAATACTTAGAATATACATATAAACACCCGGACACTGAAAAACATTCATGCTCATCACACACACATTTTCCAGTTGTGGGAATTGAACCCACGACCTTGGGCTCAGAAAGCAGGGTGGCTACCAACTGCGGCAATCGGCCCGTCAATCAATCGTAATTGCTAATTGTAGATTATTTTATTGGTTGTAATATTAGGACAATTTTGTATAAATTAGGCTAGGTTTGACGATGAAATATACTCAGTTACCAACCATCGTGAGTTTCACTTACCTACAACCATCTGAAGGAACTAAATTACGCAACACCTTCATAGAATAAAGATATATAAAAGTAAAAAATGCAAGTACTGCGAAAATGAGGATGCTGACGTGAATCCTAATATTATATTTAGTTGTTCAGCTTTTAGTGTTCAGACATTAATATTAGTCAGTGAAATAGACAGTATTAACACTGAAAACCAACATAAAACGAGTGATCCCCGCCACATTAAAAACTTATTAAGAAATAGTTTATATTTTAAGCCTATTTTTGCTTTTATTTGTAATAGTGTAGAAAAATTGTAAGATTTAAGTTAATTGTAATGTTTCAAAGAAAATGATAATTACTTAGTTTTAAGCTAAACTGTAATATTTTTTTAAAGGCCTTAAAGGACTTGAATACATGGCCGTAAAATAAATTTAAAAAATAATAACAATGTTATGAACCCTCGGGGTAGCCTGATTCCCTAGAGGACGCATCTCGAGGTGGCGGATAGGGAAACGCTCAATGGTGGATCAAACCTCAAAAGGGTAGGAGGGAAATAGAATACCTCCCGAGGAGCACTAAGCCGGAGATGGATACTCCGCACGCAGGCTTCTTTGACATATTCGGAGTAGAGACTGCTCGCGTGCTGGGTACTTACGGTGGAGTGCTCAGTAGGATGGGCGGCGGAAAAGCCCCACGTGTAAGCATTGTGATTATACGTCCTTGACTTCAGGTGACAAACGGCCATACAATAGATAAAAGCTAGACACCCTACGTACAGAGAACGAACAAGTTATTATCTTTAGTATTTGATGTATGTATTAAAAAAGAAATAGTGGCAATCAAACTGATCTAAAAGCCCTCGAAATAATGAATACCACTTACTTCTGCCTAAGTGAAAGAATGGAAGGATACTTTAAATTCACTAGCCTAGAGAACCAAAATGATGCTATGGAGTTTCTTACGCCTCTTCTCAATGACAATTGACATATGGACACCTTACGAATTGGAAGTAGTTCAAAAAGACAATATCAAAAAAGAGATGATGAATACTCCGTTATGCAAGCAGTCTACTCCGAATACGTCAAAGAAGTCTGCGTACGAGGTTTGCGTACGCAGACTTCTTTGACGTATTCGGAGTAGACTGCTTGCATGCCGGGTACTTAAAGTAGAGTGCTCAGTAGGTTGGCCGGCGGATGAGACCTTCGTGTGGTCGTAGTGGGTTTATTTCATGGCGTCAGGCGGAAAACGGCCATAAAATAGATAAAAGGTTAATAGAAACCCTTACCTTACGAATTGGAAGTAGTTCAAAAAGACAATATTAAAAAAGAGATAAATATGAAAAACCTCCCGAGGTCCACAAAGCCGGAGATGAATACTCCGTTATCAAACCTCGTACGCAGACTTCTTTGACGAATTCCGATTAGACTGCTTGCATGCCGGGTACTTAGGGCCGCCGTACACGGACTGCTCGAGCAGTTAGCGGCTGAGTGAAATACACGGACCGCTCGAGCGGTCGGCGTCGACTGCTTGAGCTGTCGGTTGTTGACTGCTCGAGCTACGACTCAACTGCTCGAGCAGTTGATTTTCTACCACAGTCGAGTCATGGATTCTGACGAGGAAGCACTGCTTTTGCTGCTCCTGCTCAGGCGGAGACGACGGCGGCGACGTCAAAAGAGAAAATTTTGGGTTCATCCAATTTTGCAATTAAGAGAACAACGTGGACAATTCCATCATTTGTTTATGGAACTTAGAAGTGATGAAGAAAAATTTTTCAACTATTTTAGAATGTCAAAGTCTTCGTTTGATGAATTGTATAATATACTAAAGTCTCACATTAAACGGGAAGACACAATTATGAGGAGAAGTATCGAACCTGAAGAAAGACTAGCAGTAACATTGAGGTAAGAAAAATATATAGTAATTATTAAAATTTTTATTCATTAAAAATATTGGAAATTACATCATCGGACATTACAGAACATGATGAAAGGTCTTCAAATTGAGAATTTTGGTCATCAGCCATTGATGTAGAGGGGCCGGTTGCTGATCTAGAGGGACCAGGCACTGATGTAGAGGTAGAGGGGCCAGTATTATAACCCCATGGTCCACGATAATCATTAAACGATGAATATCCCCTGTCACCATAACTCGAAGGATATGTGTGATTTGTCATCCCTTTAAAGTATTTCACTACGTTAAGTATTTCGGTCTTAGCATCTAATTTATAATGCTCATTAATTTTTTTGAATTCGCCAACTAATGATAGTAAAAACAATTTATCTTCATCTTCATTATCAATGCGCGAATTCTGCGTTTTTTCATCTAAACGTTTGGATAATTTTTCAATTAAGACGTTCTCATCTGTGATTTTAGTAGTTAATTTTCTTTTGTTTCTTTCTCTGGGTATTTTATTTTGACCATTTTCGGTTTCTCCGGACGTAATTTCAGTGTGCTCACTCTCTTGTAAACTATTTGTTTTGTCGGGTCTATCTTCTATTATTGCCTTTAAAAAAGACATCTGCTGATAATATGCATATGGCCGAATGTTGAGGGCTGCTGAACCACTCTTTGGTTTAATTTTTTTAGCATATCTGGTGTATCCATCTCTTAATGTTTTCCATTTTTTCTGTATTAACATGGCTGTAACAACAAAAAAATATAAGTTAGTATAATTGATTGATTTATAAATATGTTTTACAGGTATTTGGCAACTGGATGTACATTTATGGATTTGCAATATAGTTTTAGAATAGCATCAACAACAATAGGTAAGATAGTGAGGGATGTTTGCAGAAATATATGGATACATATGAAGGATATGTGTATGGAACAACTAACTAAAGATAAATGGAAAGACATAATAAATGGTTTCAAAAAAAATGCTCAGTTTCCGAACTGCCTCGGTGCCGTTGATGGCAAACATATTAGAATAATACAACCCGCGCAAAGTGGATCGTCATATTATAACTATAAAAATTATTTTTCGATAATACTTCTAGCAGTATGTGATAGTAATCATATGTTCACTTTCGTGGATATAGGCTCATATGGAAGGCACGCTGACTCGACTATTTTCGAAGAGAGTTGTCTATATAAAATGTTACAAGAAAAAAAGTTAAATATACCTCCACCTTCTGCAATATCACAAAATGGACCGTTATTACCGAATGTGTTTATTGGGGATGAAGCGTTTAGCTTGCAGGAAAATTTAATGCGTCCATATGGTGGCAAGAATTTACCAGAGAAAAAAAAAATTTTTAACTATCGGTTATCACGTGCGAGGCGATATATTGAATGCACGTTTGGCATATTAGCTAATAAATGGCGGATCTTTCATAGACCACTCAACGTCAACGTTGATTTCGCAGTGGATATAGTAAAATCATCGTGTGTTCTTCACAACTACGTAAAACAACGAGATGGAAATAAATTTGAGGATACGTTTGAGGGTCTTCCTTATTCTATAATACATTCAACCCAGCAAGTTCGTCCAGGTGGACCTATGTTAACAACAATCCGTGAAGAATTTGCTAATTACTTTGTGAGCGAAGAAGGCAAACTAGATTGGCAATGGAATATGATATAAATCAAAAGGGCGCCGTCCGTATAACATAGCCTCTGTATTCTTTTAAATATTAAAAATATAATAAGAAGCAAAACAACTATTATATTGTTACCAGTCTGTTTTTTAATAATAAATAAAATAATAAATGTGTGTGTTAAATGACTGACTTTTTTACTTACCGATTTGATTTTTTTCTTCAACTGGTTTTTCATCAAAGTTCTCAATTACTTGGGCACAAATAATTGCCCATGCATTGTTCTTCTTTATTTTGTCGCTGTGTTCCTTAAGTTTATAGTTCCAAATAAGTTCTTGCGTTTTAATTGCGCTAATAAGGGCATCACTATCGCACACGCCCTCCATGTTCAAAAAACAGCCGGCAAATGAGAAAACAGACGCCGCGAGGCCGCAAAGGGCGGGGGGGAGAGGGAAGTCGGAGAGCTGTCGACTGCTCTAGCGCAGTCAACGGCTCGAGCAGTCGGTGTATGCCTCGCAACCGCTCGCGAGCGGTCGACGGCACGATGGAATTTCATCATGCAGTTGACGGCTTGAAGCGGTCGCGACTGCTCGAGCAGTCGTGTGTACGGCAGCGAATGAATGACTATAGTTCACTGCGCGGTCGCGGCTTTAAGCAGTCGGTCTCAACTGCTTGAAGCAGTCCGTGTACGGCGGCCCTAAAAGTGGAGTGCTCAGTAGGTTGGCCGGCGGATGAGACCTTCGTGTGGTCGTAGTGGGTTTATTTCATGGCGTCAGGCGGCAAACGGCCATAAAATAGATAAAAGGTTAATAGAAACCCTTAGTACATAGATCCAAAAAACCAAAATATCCATTTAGACCTTCAACTTATTTCAGGTTCATCGTCACATACAAACTTGCAAAAAAATAATACCTCCATAACATGTCGATTCAATTTTCCGCGGCAAGACATGAGACACGTATAGTATCCGTAATGGAGCGAGAATTTGTTTACTCAAGAAACAAGAGGAAGATGCTTGGATAAATAATTACCACCCGCAGTTATTCAGCAATAATAAATAATAAATATATTACGACAATACACACATCGCCATCTAGCCCCAAAGTAAGTAAAACGACTGACGAATATTTTTATAAATAAATACTTAGAATATACATATAAACACCCGGACACTGAAAAACATTCATGCTCATCACACACACATTTTCCAGTTGTGGGAATTGAACCCACGACCTTGGGCTCAGAAAGCAGGGTGGCTACCAACTGCGGCAATCGGCCCGTCAATGCGGATCAAATGAAGCGATAGCGTACTATTGCTAAGTACCTATAAAAATTAGAACCCGAAGGCCGGGTTCCCACTATGCCGGACCGGCAGATCTCCCGGTCCGGTAAAATTGCCGGAAGGCCTAGTGGCGGTACAAATTGTATGAAGCTATTCACATGATCCCGAGTCTGGCTTTTTCGCCGAGCCCGGCATTTTTACCGAGCGTTTTGTCACTACAAAATGCCGGCAAAATCACCGGACCGGAATAATGTGAACCAGTTCGACCCGCGTTCCCCGCCCCGCCCCGCCCGTTCTCCCCGCACTTCATTCGGCTCGCATTTTCTGAGTAAAGTAGACGTGTAGCATGAGCGACATACAAATAGAAACTTTAATTACGCTTGTCCAAGAGAGACCTGTTCTGTGGGACAAGACCGAAGATGTCTATAAAGACAAAAACTTAAAGTTAGCAGCATGGCGTGAAGTATGTTTAATACTGAAACCAAACTTCGATGAACTGGAAGAAAAAGAAAGAAAACAGTACGGTGAGTTTTTTAAATATTTTTATTGATAAAAATGCATTCACAAATTTTAATTTATAGCTGCTGCCTGCCACGGAACGGAACCAATATCCGAAACAAAATAATTAGTAAATGCTGTTCGTATAGCATTGGCATTAGGGCCACCTCGAGTCGACCCATTTCGATCCACGGGTCTCGTTTCTTGTTCTTGTCCATTTTCTATATTTTGGTAACTTTCAAAATTTATACCGTCTTTTTCTCTAACAAAATTATGTAAGACTGTACAAGCTTTAATTACTTTAATTGCTGTGTCTACGTTCAGATCTATAGGCCGATGGAGTATTCGCCACTTATTTGCTAGAATACCAAAAGCGCACTCAACGTACCTTCGTGCTCGACTTAATCTATAGTTAAAAATCTTTTTATCATTATTCAAATGTGTACCTCCATATGGACGTAGGAGATTAGGTGTTAAAGCAAAGCCTTCATCGCCAACTAGTATAAACGGTAATTCCTCGTGCATGTTTGTATGAAGTGGTCGAGGCTTTGGTACATTTAAAGTACCATCATTGATTTTTTTCCAAAATATACTATCCTTTAATATAGTGGAATCGCATTCCTTGCCATACGAGCCCACACTGATAAAAATAAATCGGTACTCTGAATCGACAATTGCCATTAATACAAAAGAATAATATTCCTTGTAATTAAAGAACATAGAACCACTCTTGGCTGGCTTCAAAATTCTAATATGTTTGCCATCTACTGCTCCAATACAGTGAGGAAAGTTGGCTTTTCTTTCGAATCTTAAAGCGATGTCCTCCCATTCTCTCTCAGTATCAGGCAGCTTAAGAAAATCTGTCTGTAGGCTTTCCCAAATGACGTTGCTCATTTCTTTTATTATTTTACTTATTGTCGAAACGCCTACTCTGTATGAGTAATGTATTTCTTTGAATGAACATCCTGAAGCTAAATATCTGAAAAAAGTATATTTTGTTACTACATATTACATTATATGTCACCAATAAATAAATTCAATTCTGATATTTTTTTATTTATTTCAGGAAAACTGGTTTCAACTAAATGGAATAATATACGAGATTCATGGCTTAAGACGGTGAAAAAACAAAAAGATGAGTCTAAATCTGGATCTTCGGCCAAAAAGACACGAAATTATTTATATCACGAGCAATTAATGTTTTTGAAAAAGGTCTCCGAACCTCGACCGCCTCATGAGTCGGGTTCAAAAAAAGCAAGAACCGAGACTGAAGTAGGCATGGAATCAGATTTTCGTTCATCTTTAATTAAAGATAAAAGAACAATTGATAATAAAGAAGTAAATGAGAAGATGTCAAAGTTTTTGGATTCCAGAATGAACCCAGAAAAAGAAAACCATCATCTTTCTTTTTTCAAAGGCATTATACCAGTCTTGAACACTTTAACTATCGAAGAGACTTTAGAATTTCAAGCCAGCGTCCTGACAATGTTGCAAAAAATTAAAAGTAGGAATTATGAGAGAGAGAATTACGGACATTGGCGTCATTATAATCAGATGACCGGACCAGATCAGTATACTCGCTCTGGATACTACACACATCCTAATCAACAGGCGACACCTACGCAAGATCAACACTCTGGATACTCTACAACACCTATACCATCAACTTCTTCCCAAATTCCAGTGAATCCAGTTTCGCCAACAGCATCTACTCATTCCATATACTCCCAAGAGTCAGAATATTTAGATTTTGAAGGGTTTTAAATTTGAGTACAAATAAATACTTAAGTGACTAATTTGCATTTTTAATTAATAATTATTTATTGTCAAAAGAACACACACACACACTTTACCTTAAACAAATGGCCAATCTTTGTTCTGGGCAAATACATTCTCTAAAACTTGTATTTCGTACTCTTATGCCTGGTGAAAGTCGTCCCAGTAAATCGTCAAAAGTGGTTGTTGTCATTCGAAAATAATTGAAGAACTTTGATCCGTCACTTCTAAGTTCACCCATCAATGTTTCAAATGTCCCTAGTGTAAATCTTTCCCGTAAAATAGGATGTACCCAATACTTTCTTCTTTTATTTTGCCTTCTGTACCACCACCACCACAACACAACAATTTCGTCGTCCATTGTGGGCACAGGTCCAAATTCAACTGAGGTGCTTTAAATGTGAACACTCTGTCCGGTGTCCGGTTTCCGGCAGATCTGCCGGTCCGGCATAGTGGGAACCCGGCCGAAGGAGTAGATTCTGGAACAGCTCGAACAATACAACAAATACAACGCGAAAAGTTCTCGAAATAATGAATACCACTTACTTCTGCCTAAGAGAAAGAATGGAAGGATACCTTAAATTCACTAGCCTAGAGAACCAAAATGATGCTCTGGAGTTTCTTACGCCTCTTCTCTATGACAATTGACATATGGACACCTTACGAATTGGAAGTAGTTCAAAAAGACAATATTAAAAAAGAGATAAATATGAAAAACCTCCCGAGGTCCACAAAGCCGGAGATGAATACTCCGTTATCAAACCTCGTACGCAGACTTCTTTGACGAATTCCGATTAGACTGCTTGCATGCCGGGTTCTTAAAGTGGAGTGCTCAGTAGGTTGGCCGGCGGATGAGACCTTCGTGTGGTCGTAGTGGGTTTATTTCATGGCGTCAGGCGGCAAACGGCCATAAAATATTAGGTTGTTCGGAAAGTCATTTCGTTTTTTCCCGCCAGAGGACTTAATTACGTTTTTTCGAAACTAACTTCACACTTAAGCCCCATAACCATTATATGTCTTGAGAGCTGATATTGCAAGGCTTGTGTGTGAAAAAGTTCTATTAATTCTACCCAGTAGTTTTTGGTTGGTGCCCTTTTAAATATGGAGAGCAATAAGCAGCATTTTCGTCATATTTTACTTTTTAACTTCAGAAAAGGTAAAAATGCTGTCCAAGCGAGAAAAAAATTGACGGATGTGTATGGAGAAGGCGTGTTAACAGTACGCCAGTGCCAGAACTGGTTTGCAAAATTTCGATCCGGCAATTTTGATGTCGAAGATGCACCACGGTCTGGAAGGCCGGTCGAAGCTGACAAAGATGCGATAAAGGCATTAGTTGATGCAAATCGGCGAATCACCACACGAGAGATCGGTGAGAGGTTAAATTTGTCGAATTCAACTGTTTATGGCCATTTGAAAGGCATGGACTTAACCTCGAAGCTCGATGTGTGGGTGCCCCATGTCCTTACCGAGCGAAATTTGTGTCGTCGTGTTGACGCGTGTGATTCGCTCCTCAAACGTCTAGAAAATGATCCATTTTTGAAGCGGATTATTACTGGGGACGAAAAATGGGTTGTATACAACAATGTTAAACGCAAGAGGTCATGGAGCAGAAAAGATGAACCGGCTCAAAGCGTGTCAAAAGCCAACATTCACCAAAAAAAGGTGATGCTCTCCGTTTGGTGGGATGTCAAAGGAATCGTTTTTTTTGAGCTTTTGCCGGACAATACAACGATTAATTCAGAAGTCTATTGTCATCAGCTGGACAAATTGAATGATTCACTTAAAGAGAAGAGGCCCGAATTAATCAACAGGAAGGGTGTAGTGTTCCACCAGGATAATGCGAGACCTCACACAAGTTTGGTCACTCGCTAAAAACTTTTACAGCTTGAATGGGACGTACTGCAACATCCACCATATTCTCCAGATCTGGCGCCTTCCGACTACTATTTGTTCCGGTCCCTGCAAAATTTTTTGGATGGCAAAACCTTTACCTCAAATGAAGATGTCAAAAACCACCTGGACGAGTTTTTTGCCAGCAAGAACAAAAACTTTTATGAGAGGGGAATTATGTTACTGCCAGAAAGATGGCAAAAGGTGTTGGACCAGAATGGCCAATATATAATTTAATAAAATATTTATTCATTATACGAAAACTGTCTTTCATGTTCCCCAAAACAAACGAAATGACTTTCCGAACAACCCAATAGATAAAAGGTTAATAGAAACCCTTAGTACATAGATCCAAAAAACCAAAATATCCATTTAGACCTTCAACTTATTTCAGGTTCATCGTCACACACAAACTTGCAAAAAAATAATACCTCCATAACATGTCGATTCAATTTTCCGCGGCAAGACATGAGACACGTATAGTATCCGTAATGGAGCGAGAATTTGTTTACTCAAGAAACAAGAGGAAGATGCTTGGATAAATAATTACCACCCGCAGTTATTCAGCAATAATAAATAATAAATATATTACGACAATACACACATCGCCATCTAGCCCCAAAGTAAGTAAAACGACTGACGAATATTTTTATAAATAAATACTTAGAATATACATATAAACACCCGGACACTGAAAAACATTCATGCTCATCACACACACATTTTCCAGTTGTGGGAATTGAACCCACGACCTTGGGCTCAGAAAGCAGGGTGGCTACCAACTGCGGCAATCGGCCCGTCAATGCGGATCAAATGAAGCGATAGCGTACTATTGCTAAGTACCTATAAAAATTAGAACCCGAAGGAGTAGATTCTGGAACAGCTCGAACAATACAACAAATACAACGCGAAAAGTTCTCGAAATAATGAATACCACTTACTTCTGCCTAAGTGAAAGAATGGAAGGATACTTTAGATTCACTAGCCTAGAGAACCAAAATGATGCTCTGGAGTTTCTTACGCCTCTTCTCTATGACAATTGACATATGGACACCTTACGAATTGGAAGTAGTTCAAAAAGACAAT
This sequence comes from Pararge aegeria, assembly GCF_905163445.1. Taxonomy (NCBI): domain Eukaryota; kingdom Metazoa; phylum Arthropoda; class Insecta; order Lepidoptera; family Nymphalidae; genus Pararge; species Pararge aegeria. The sequence continues at coordinate 6,369,847 of NC_053208.1, forward strand.
ATTAAAAAAGAGATAAATATGAAAAACCTCCCGAGGTCCACAAAGCCGGAGATGAATACTCCGTTATCAAACCTCGTACGCAGACTTCTTTGACGAATTCCGATTAGACTGCTTGCATGCCGGGTACTTAAAGTGGAGTGCTCAGTAGGTTGGCCGGCGTATGAGACCTTCGTGTGGTCGTAGTGGATTTATTTCATGGCGTCAGGCGGCAAACGGCCATAAAATAGATAAAAGGTTAATAGAAACCCTTAGTACATAGATCCAAAAAACCAAAATATCCATTTAGACCTTCAACTTATTTCAGGTTCATCGTCACACACAAACTTGCAAAAAAATAATACCTCCATAACATGTCGATTCAATTTTCCGCGGCAAGACATGAGACACGTATAGTATCCGTAATGGAGCGAGAATTTGTTTACTCAAGAAACAAGAGGAAGATGCTTGGATAAATAATTACCACCCGCAGTTATTCAGCAATAATAAATAATAAATATATTACGACAATACACACATCGCCATCTAGCCCCAAAGTAAGTAAAACGACTGACGAATATTTTTATAAATAAATACTTAGAATATACATATAAACACCCGGACACTGAAAAACATTCATGCTCATCACACACACATTTTCCAGTTGTGGGAATTGAACCCACGACCTTGGGCTCAGAAAGCAGGGTGGCTACCAACTGCGGCAATCGGCCCGTCAATGCGGATCAAATGAAGCGATAGCGTACTATTGCTAAGTACCTATAAAAATTAGAACCCGAAGGAGTAGATTCTGGAACAGCTCGAACAATACAACAAATACAACGCGAAAAGTTCTCGAAATAATGAATACCACTTACTTCTGCCTAAGAGAAAGAATGGAAGGATACCTTAAATTCACTAGCCTAGAGAACCAAAATGATGCTCTGGAGTTTCTTACGCCTCTTCTCTATGACAATTGACATATGGACACCTTACGAATTGGAAGTAGTTCAAAAAGACAATATCAAAAAAGAGATGATGAATACTCCGTTATCAAACCTCGTACGCAGACTTCTTTGACGTATTCGGAGTAGACTGCTTGCATGCCGGGTACTTAAAGTAGAGTGCTCAGTAGGTTGGCCGGCGGATGAGACCTTCGTGTGGTCGTAGTGGGTTTATTTCATGGCGTCAGGCGGCAAACGGCCATAAAATAGATAAAAGGTTAATAGAAACCCTTAGTACATAGATCCAAAAAACCAAAATATCCATTTAGACCTTCAACTTATTTCAGGTTCATCGTCACACACAAACTTGCAAAAAAATAATACCTCCATAACATGTCGATTCAATTTTCCGCGGCAAGACATGAGACACGTATAGTATCCGTAATGGAGCGAGAATTTGTTTACTCAAGAAACAAGAGGAAGATGCTTGGATAAATAATTACCACCCGCAGTTATTCAGCAATAATAAATAATAAATATATTACGACAATACACACATCGCCATCTAGCCCCAAAGTAAGTAAAACGACTGACGAATATTTTTATAAATAAATACTTAGAATATACATATAAACACCCGGACACTGAAAAACATTCATGCTCATCACACACACATTTTCCAGTTGTGGGAATTGAACCCACGACCTTGGGCTCAGAAAGCAGGGTGGCTACCAACTGCGGCAATCGGCCCGTCAATGCGGATCAAATGAAGCGATAGCGTACTATTGCTAAGTACCTATAAAAATTAGAACCCGAAGGAGTAGATTCTGGAACAGGTCGAACAATACAACAAATACAACGCGAAAAGTTCTCGAAATAATGAATACCACTTACTTCTGCCTAAGTGAAAGAATGGAAGGATACTTTAGATTCACTAGCCTAGAGAACCAAAATGATGCTCTGGAGTTTCTTACGCCTCTTCTCTATGACAATTGACATATGGACACCTTACGAATTGGAAGTAGTTCAAAAAGACAATATTAAAAAAGAGATAAATATGAAAAACCTCCCGAGGTCCACAAAGCCGGAGATGAATACTCCGTTATCAAACCTCGTACACAGACTTCTTTGACGAATTCCGAGTAGACTGCTTGCATGCCGGGTACTTAAAGTGGAGTGCTCAGTAGGTTGGCCGGCGGATGAGACCTTCTTGTGGTCGTAGTGGGTTTATTTCATGGCGTCAGGCGGCAAACGGCCATAAAATAGATAAAAGGTTAATAGAAACCCTTACCTTACGAATCGGAAGTAGTTCAAAAAGACAATATTAAAAAAGAGATGAATATGAATTATGAATATGAATTTATGAAAAACCTCCCGAGGACCACAAAGCCGGAGATGAATACTCCGTTATCAAACCTCGTATTGGTTAAGAATTGCTGTTTTCGGATTGGTTAGTTTTTAAATAGATTATTTTATTGGTTGTAATATTAGGACAATTTTGTATAAATTAGGCTAGGTTTGACGATGAATTATACTCAGTTACCAACCATCGTGAGTTTCACTTACCTACAACCATCTGGAGGAACTAAAGTACGCAACACCTTCATAGAATAAAGATATATAAAAGTAAAAAATGCAAGTACTGCGAAAATGAGGAAGCTGACGTGAATCCTATTATATTCAGTTGTTCAGCTTTTAGTGTTCAGACATTAATATTAGTCAGTGAAATAGACAGTATTAACACTGAAAACCAACATAAAACGAGTGATCCCCGCCACATTAAAAACTTATTAAGAAATAGTTTATATTTTAAGCCTATTTTTGCTTTTATTTGTAATAGTGTAGAAAAATTGTAAGATTTAAGTTAATTGTAATGTTTCAAAGAAAATGATAATTACTTAGTTTGAAGCTAAACTGTAATATTTTTTTAAAGGCCTTAAAGGACTTGAATACATGGCCGTAAAATAAATTTAAAAAATAATAACAATGTTATGAACCCTCGGGGTAGCCTGATTCCCTAGAGGACGCATCTCGAGGTGGCGGATAGGGAAACGCTCAATGGTGGATCAAACCTCAAAAGGGTAGGAGGGAAATAGAATACCTCCCGAGGAGCACTAAGCCGGAGATGGATACTCCGCACGCAGGCTTCTTCGACATATTCGGAGTAGAGACTGCTCGCGTGCTGGGTACTTACGGTGGAGTGCTCAGTAGGATGGGCGGCGGAAAAGCCCCACGTGTAAGCATTGTGATTATACGTCCTTGACTTCAGGTGACAAACGGCCATACAATAGATAAAAGCTAGACACCCTACGTACAGAGAACGAACAAGTTATTATCTTTAGTATTTGATGTATGTATTAAAAAAGAAATAGTGGCAATCAAACTGATCTAAAAGCCCTCGAAATAATGAATACCACTTACTTCTGCCAAAGTGAAAGAATGGAAGGATACTTTAAATTCACTAGCCTAGAGAACCAAAATGATGCTATGGAGTTTCTTACGCCTCTTCTCAATGACAATTGACATATGGACACCTTACGAATTGGAAGTGGTTCAAAAAGACAATATCAAAAAAGAGATGATGAATACTCCGTTATCAAACCTCGTACGCAGACTTCTTTGACGTATTCGGAGTAGACTGCTTGCATGCCGGGTACTTAAAGTAGAGTGCTCAGTAGGTTGGCCGGCGGATGAGACCTTCGTGTGGTCGTAGTGGGTTTATTTCATGGCGTCAGGCGGAAAACGGCCATAAAATAGATAAAAGGTTAATAGAAACCCTTACCTTACGAATTGGAAGTAGTTCAAAAAGACAATATTAAAAAAGAGATAAATATGAAAAACCTCCCGAGGTCCACAAAGCCGGAGATGAATACTCCGTTATCAAACCTCGTACGCAGACTTCTTTGACGAATTCCGATTAGACTGCTTGCATGCCGGGTACTTAAAGTGGAGTGCTCAGTAGGTTGGCCGGCGGATGAGACCTTCGTGTGGTCGTAGTGGGTTTATTTCATGGCGTCAGGCGGCAAACGGCCATAAAATAGATAAAAGGTTAATAGAAACCCTTAGTACATAGATCCAAAAAACCAAAATATCCATTTACACCTTCAACTTATTTCAGGTTCATCGTCACATACAAACTTGCAAAAAAATAATACCTCCATAACATGTCGATTCAATTTTCCGCGGCAAGACATGAGACACGTATAGTATCCGTAATGGAGCGAGAATTTGTTTACTCAAGAAACAAGAGGAAGATGCTTGGATAAATAATTACCACCCGCAGTTATTCAGCAATAATAAATAATAAATACAGGATGTTTGGTGCATCGTGTGCCAAATCGAATCTGATGATTGGAGGGGTCTTTGGCTATCTCTTCAGCCCTCGTAAAAAAATCTTGCTCAAACGGTTTTTTTTATACTGATTTTAAATTGTTTTTTTAAAAATTGTAAAAATTCTACATTTAAATTTTAATAAAAAATAAAGTTGTTAAGTATTAATTAATTTTCTTTTTAATCTTTAATTTGTAACGTTTTACGCTTCTTTTGAAACTAGAATTACACGCCAGCAACATCTAGTTTTTGTTTTACAGCCCCGCAAAGTTTTTTTTACGTAAAAAAATAAGCTTGAACGTCAACTTTCGGTTTTAATAAAAAAAAAACTAAAAGTGATCATGTTCTTCCAATTTTTTTAAAACATCTCTGGACTGTCCCCTTTCTAATGGTGTGCAATATGCCATGAAAAGTAATTAGTAACATCACTAATTTTCAAATTTTCTAAACTTGGTCGCAATTTTCTAATATTCAACAGGTGAAAGAAAAACAAGGGTTTGCGTAAATAACACTCACAATTCACAAGGCAGATGACATTTTCTGTCTCTTTCATAAAGTTATACGCCCGTTGTTCGTTTAAACAGGCAAAAATAGTTTTTTCACTCTAGTGAAGCGAAATCTATCTTCTATTCCTTTCTTGCATAGTGCAAACCTGTTTGAACCAATCGCGAACGGGCCCCGCGTCGCGTCGACACGGCGGCCATCTTATTTTTTAGTCGAGACATCACTGCCTCTGCTGCCTAAGAGCCAGTCCACACGGCGCGTTGCGTCAGCGTTGCGTCGACGCAGCGCTACCACTGCGTTGTTTTACATACAAATAACCAAGGTGTTCACACGGCGCGCTGCGTCGTCGCAACGCACACATGACGGACAGCAGCCCCCGAGACGAAGCGGGAGGGGGTTTACTCGTGCGACGTCGGAGCGTCAGCGCTCAGTTGCTTGTGCGTTGACAGAGAGGATACACGGAAGCTCATTTCGTTTTACGTTTACGTTTTTGTATTTAGTTTTATTTGCAGGGTAATTAGTTTTATTTGCAGGGTAAAATGAATACCATTGAAGAAATTGACATAGATTACTTGATTACATTGATACAGGAAAGGGAAATTATATGGGACAAGTCAAACGTAGATTTTAAAAATAAAAATTTAAAAACAAAAGCCTGGGAAGACATATCAAAAGTTTTATTTCCTGATTACGAGAATTTCACAGCTGAACGAAAAAATAAAGTTGGTGAGTTCACAGTACAGATATTTATGTTTTTTTTATTTAAGAGGGCTTTCAAGATTTTCTTGCACCGCCAATTCCGCGATCAGTACAAAATTGAGTAGTCCACTTGCAAACCACGTTATGTTAAAAAAAAAACATTTTTTATCCAATGGCGCCAATCGGTTAAGGATTTAAAATATTAACGTCAGCATTTAATATACTGTGTTAAAACTCGCTATGATAAGAATAAAATGGGATTGAAATCTCAATACTTTTGCAAAAGTCGTTATGTTGATCGGCAGTCCACTTTCAAAAATCGCTAAGTTTGTATTAACTTGCAAACGACGCTAAGTTGCGTGGTGACTTTTGCAAAAGCCGCCATCTTGAGTGCCAGTACGCATAATACTGTCGAAGTGCATGCACGCGTTGCTTTCTTCAGATACTGCAGGCTTTTAAAAACGAGGTATTTTCTATTAAAATTATCATGGAGTATCAAGAACAAGAAGTTGTTTTGGCACCAAACAGAAGAGGACGTAAAAAGATAGCTGATAAATCTACATGGAAGAGAGAACTTGAGAAGTCGAAACGGTAAGATTATTATTTTATGGTTACCTTTTGTAAATAGGATAGATACCTGGTTATTTGCTGGGGATTTTTTTGCTCTATTGTTATTTATTAATGTGCCTATCTGTTTTGTTTTAGACATATGCCTAAGGGACTGCCAGTTATACCACAATGTGTACATGGAAATTCAAAACAGGGATACAAGTGTAACGACTTAACGGTTCAAGACTACAGTAAATTTCATCGGAATTTTTATTCAACTTCAGTTAAAGTCACCCAAGATACTTTTTTATTAAAATACTGTACAGCGCAAACTCCTAAAAAAGAAGGAAAGAGAAAATCCCAGACTATATGCTATTTTATACCAAAGCACGAAAATTTGGCTGGAAGACGCCGCGTCAAATTAATTAAGGTGTGTCAAAAAGCAATGACCACAATTCTGGGAATCTCTAGGGACAGAATTCAAAGAATTTGTAAACAGCATTTAATCACGATGGCAATGCCGAAAGAAAGAAGAGGAGGTAATAGAAAGTCCAATCTGTATTCTGATCGCACAGAATCCGTAAAATCGTTTATAAAGGGACTTGAAGCTTTGGAATCACATTATGTTAGAGGAAGATCTACTGTGCAATATCTGAGCAGCGATCTAAGTATAAAAAAATTGCATAAACTTTACAACGATGACGCTCAGAATGTGTCAGTGAGATATGAATTTTTCCGACGTATCTTTAACAAGTACTTTAATTTGAGTTTTAAGTCTCCCGCTACAGATGCATGTTCTAAATGCATTCAATTAAAAGAAGTTATTAAAAGAGAACGCGACACAGCAAAAAAACAGCTGCAAATAGCTCAGCTTCGTATTCACAAGCTAAAGGCCAAATGCTTTTACACTAGCCTCAAAACACAAGGCGACAACGAAATAATTTTCTCTTTTGACTGTCAAAAGAATTTGGTTTTACCAAAAGTACCAGACCAGAGTGCCTACTTTAGCCGACAATTGTATACGTATAACTTAACAGTATGTCAAGGGCCATCTCGTGGGGCTCAAAACTGTTTAAACACATTTATTTACACGTGGTTGGAAACTGAGGCAAAGAAAGGATCTAATCAGATTGCTTCGGCGGTATTTCATCGGCTAATGAATACCAATTTTGAAGACACTGTTAGTCATATTAAATTATTTTGCGACGGTTGTGGGGGGCAAAATAAAAACTCAATCGTTTTGGGAATGTTGGCATATTGGCTAAAAACAAAAGCTCCACGTCACATCAAGAAACTTACGCTGATATTCCCTGTAGTGGGGCATTCATTTTTGCCCCCCGACCGTGTATTTGGAAATATCGAAAGAGAAATACGTCCTTTAGAAGTCATTGTGGAACCCCAGACATATTTTGATATTTTTAAAAAGTATGGTACGGTTCTCAGACTAGGCAGCGACTTCCATTTTTATGATTGGAAATCAAGCGTTAAAAACGTACTTAAGTTACCTGGATCTTGGCACTTTCAATTTAATGCCTCTAAAAGATTCTTTTTAAGAAAGGATAAAAATAATAGAATTGCCATTAAAGGGGAACCTAATTATGTATCTGAGGTAATAAATTATGGCAACGTTTGCAAAAGAGGCAAATCATTCGAAAATATTGTGCCCGTTATGATGAATGTTGGAGTTCCAGTAAAACCAGTAAAGTTAAATGATGTGCGAAATCTTTTGAAAAAACATTTCGGTGAAGATTGGGCTTCTTACGATTATTTACAATATTACAATTTTCTTCAAGAAGAACCAAATGAGACTGTTATAGAAGAGACTGATAATGAAGAAACCATAATACACGAAGAAATAGACTTAAGAGTGTAATAATAGATAAAAATTGTAATTTCTTAAGAGTAGAGGAAAATAGAAGCTTATATTTGATTATTTCAAAACTGCCTATGTTGATTGCATACAACTGCAAAACTATCTATGTTAAAAAATCTTTTGCAAAACTAGCTATGTTTAATTTTAAAATGCAAATTAAATGATTATTATGAAAGAGTGATTTTATTTGCTAACATAATTTAATTCGATGTGCTACTAAGTTCATGTAATACACAAAAAAATGCATCTTAATATCGTAATTTTAAGTCTAAACATTTTAATTAGTTTTCTCAATTAATTGCTGCATAAACTTAACGGGGTTTGAAAGTGGACTACTCAATTAATATCTCGACACTCTAAAATTTTAAAACTTAGGGAATTTAGATTAGCGTGAGTACTATTTTATTACTTAGCTCAAAACTAACCTAGACTACGCTGAGTAGGTATAAAATATTATTTTTTTACTGATCGCGGAATTGGCGGTGCAAGAAAATCTTGAAAACCCTCATAATACAATTATACCTTATTTAGCTGCCAAGGCAGAGTTCCTCTAGTCATAAAATAGGTCGCATATTGCTGTCTTATGACATTCGGTGCTGTCTGTTCTTCATGTACGGGTTGTATTGGGAGAAATTCATCAACACTTATAGCAAATTTATCTCTTTGTCTAAAACCGTCTCGATCAGCGACAAAATTGTGTAATACACAACATGCTTTTATAATGTCAGTAGCGAAGTCATAGGACACGTCTATCGGTCTGTGAAAAATGCGCCATTTGTTAGCCATAATCCCAAAAGCGCATTCGACATATCTTCTGGCTCTGCTTAGACGGTAATTGAAAACCTTTTGTTGTAAGTCGAGATTTTGACCGCCATATGGACGCATAATATGTTTGCTCAGTCCAAAAGCTTCGTCACCCACAAATACATACGGGGTTGGTATATTGCTACCAGAGAGTGGCTGGGGTTGAGGTAGTGGTAAGTTGTTGTTAATCATTAGCTCGTACAGTTTAGAATTTTGTAATATGGTTGAATCGCATTCTTTTCCGTATGCACCGATGTCGACAAATACGAATTTGTAATTTGAATCCACAATAGCTAGCAACACAATCGAAAAAAAGGCTTTATAATTAAAAAAAAGTGAGCCACTATTTGCAGGATTACACACGCGGATATGTTTGCCGTCGATGGCACCAACACATTGAGGAAAATTTGCCTTTACATCAAAACCCCTCGCTATTGTTTGGAAACTTTCAGTTGTCAGTTCAGGGATGTTGTCTCGAAGAAGATTGGTCCATATAGCACGACAAACTCTTTGTATTATATATGCAATAGTAGATTTTCCCCGTTTGAATTTGAAATGTAAATCAGTTATTGAATTTCCACTTCCTAGGTATCTGAAAAGAAAATAATTATTATAATATGCATTTATGAGATAGATAGATACCCGAAAAAAAATACTGACATATTCAGACATCGATAGCAAATAACTTTCTCTATGTAACCAATTAATTCTGGAATCGCGAAAAAAATAGCAGCTGTTGCATACATTTTGATTCAGTAGGTATTGCTTTTTGTATGTAACAGCTGTTATATTTTCACGATTCCAGAGTCGGTCACATAGTGTTTGTTAACGATATCTGAATATGTCATTAAATTTTATCGAGAAATTCACTATGTATAAATTATTAAATCATGTTTACTATTGGTTTTGCAGGTAATGATTTAATAAAAAAATGGAGAAGTGTAAAAGATAATTACTTCAGATATTCAAAAAAATTAAAAGAAGCATCAAAATCGGGCTCGGGCGCTACGAAACTGAAGAAGTATCATTTATACAATCAACTCCTTTTTTTGAGAAAAGTGGAACAAAATGCCACCGAATCTAGCTTAGACTCGCCTAGAGAAATCAACAATGAATCTACGTCTACAAATGATGACATTACCACAGACAACACTCCGCGCTATGTTCCAGTCGCGCGCAAAAGGGCAATGCAAATGGATGAGTTTGAAAGAGAAGGACTAAAACTTCTCAAGGAGCCGGAAAATCGCCATATGTCCTTTTTCAGAGCTATATTGCCATCTATTCAAGAATTTTCCGACCGAGAAACTCTCCGTTTCCAAAGTAAAGTTATACAAATTATAGATGAAATGCGGTATGGACAAACATCATCATATGTGAGTGGCCCATCAACGTCTCACCAACCACCATATGGGTATCAAACAGCAAATTTTCAAAGTACATACATTTCTGATTTTAATAATTCAATTACATCTCCAGAAACATCTCAAGCAAGTGAAGAAACTGAATACGATTTTTCTAATTTGTAATTACTGGATGATATCTCTCTTAAATAATGTCTAAATTTAAAATTATGACAATTGCTGATTATTTGTGAGTTGATTACTAATTAAACAAACCAAAAAAACTGTTATATTTTTATTACTTAAATATATTTATATAGTTACCTTAAAGTGATTCCCAGCATTTCTACTGGTTCCACTGGATTCCTCATATTAGTATAGTTTTTTCGTATGTGTGGTTCTAAGGACTTCAATAAACATTCGAAGCTGGATACACTCATTCTAAAAAAATTATAAAACTTCTTTTCGTCTAATAGCAACTCCCGATATTCTAAAAAAAAAAACTGTCCATCACGATTTCTTAATGAAATGAAAGGACTGATCCAGTACCGTCTTGTGATCTTGCGTCGATTTCGGCGGTGACGTAGTAATAGGAGCAATGCTAGACGTCTTTTCCGATCCATGATTTGCTATAGACTGACTGCGAATTTTTTTCAAAATACTTGCCGCAACTGTGCGTCGCCGCTGCGCCGACGGAACGTTGACTGCGTCATAGTAACGCTGCAGCGCCCGTGTGGCCGGCTATGCGTCAAAATATTTGCGTTGCGACGACGCAACGCAACGCAACGCGCCGTGTGGACGGAGCTTAACGTGTGTGCTAGCTTACTGTACTCCACGATTCTTTTATTTAGTTTTCGTTAAGTTTTGTTGTTTTTTGTTACGTTTTATTTACTTTTGGTGTTATTGTTAAACTTTGTTGACTTTTTTGTTGTTGCAATGACGACATACTCTAACGAGGAATATGCGGACATCATAATGGTTTATGGTGCAGCCCGTGGTGTCGCTCGTGCAGCGCAACGACTTTACCAGGAACGCTTTCCTGGTCGACGATTACCTGGCCGCAGAGTCTTCCAAGACACATACCGACGTTTACGCGAGACTGGGAGTGTCAATTTTCATGAACCAAGGGGACATGTTGTGCGACATAATGTTGAAGTGGACGAGAGAATACTGGCACTTTTTGAGGAAGACGACACAAGAAGCATTAGATATGTGGCGGCACAACTTGATATTTCAATATGGAAAGTGTGGAAAGTCCTTCGACAAAACGAAAAATATCCATTCCACGAGACTCCGGTTCAAGGTACGTAATTTAAAACCTTTGTTTGACGTTGCCTTTGTTTAGCAGGTATCCATAATCTTCTAGTGCAATTAATTACTGCTCAAGGGGAATTAAAAAGATTTTTGGTTGTTGCAGGTCTTGAGGGTGGCGACTTTGACAGACGAATGCACTTTTGTCGGTTTTTGTTACACACAGATGTGGATAATCCTGATTTTTTAAAAAGAATACTGTGGACTGACGAATCCAAATTTACCAGAGAAGGGATTCTTAACTTGCACAATTTACACCATTGGGCACCGAAACGGCAAAACCCACATGCCAAAAGACAGCAATCTTTTCAAAGACGGTTTAGTGTGAACGTTTGGGCAGGAGTGATTGGGAATCAGGTAATTGGACCGCACTACCTGCCTGATAACTTAAATGGCGATAATTATTTAGAGTTCCTGCAAAATGATCTGCCGGAATTATTGGCCGAGGTGCCCGTGTTTAATGAAGATGTGCCCATAGTATTTCAAAATGACGGCTGTCCCGCGCATTGGCGTTTAACTGTGAGGGAATACCTCGATAATGTGTTCCCCAATTCGTGGATTGGGCGCGATGGGCCTATTGCATGGCCTCCACGTTCCCCAGACTTAACTCCGTTAGATTTTTATGTCTGGGGACGTGCCAAAGAGCTAGTATACGCCACAGAAGTCCCAACGAGGGAGGTACTAATACAACGCATAGAAGCGGCCTTCGGTACAATTAAGAACGAAATACGGCTTCGGACTACAACTGTAACAATACGTCAAAGATGTCGGGCCTGCATTCGAAACAGGGGTGAACAATTTGAGCAGAATTTGTAAAAATTATGAAATAAATGTTTCAAATGCAATGTATTATTTTTATTTCAAGTAAAACCTACGAAATTTAAAAATTTTACCTGCTTGTGAGTTTTATTTACGCAAAAACTTGTTTTTCTTTCATCTGTTGAATATTAGAAAATTGTGACTAAGTTTAGAAAATTTGAAAATTAGTGATGTTACTAATTACTTTTCATGGCATATTGCACACCATTAGAAAGGGGACAGTCCAGAGATGTTTTAAAAAAATTGGAAGAACATGATCACTTTTAGTTTTTTTTTTATTAAAACCGAAAGTTGACGTTCAAGCTTATTTTTTTACGTAAAAAAAACTTTGCGGGGCTGTAAAACAAAAACTAGATGTTGCTGGCGTGTAATTCTAGTTTCAAAAGAAGCGTAAAACGTTACAAATTAAAGATTAAAAAGAAAATTAATTAATACTTAACAACTTTATTTTTTATTAAAATTTAAATGTAGAATTTTTACAATTTTTAAAAAAACAATTTAAAATCAGTATAAAAAAAACCGTTTGAGCAAGATTTTTTTACGAGGGCTGAAGAGATAGCCAAAGACCCCTCCAATCATCAGATTCGATTTGGCACACGATGCACCAAACATCCGGTATATTACGACAATACACACATCGCCATCTAGCCCCAAAGTAAGTAAAACGACTGACGAATATTTTTATAAACAAATACTTAGAATATACATATAAACACCCGGACACTGAAAAACATTCATGCTCATCACACACACATTTTCCAGTTGTGGGAATTGAACCCACGACCTTGGGCTCAGAAAGCAGGGTGGCTACCAACTGCGGCAATCGGCCCGTCAATGCGGATCAAATGAAGCGATAGCGTACTATTGCTAAGTACCTATAAAAATTAGAACCCGAAGGAGTAGATTCTGGAACAGCTCGAACAATACAACAAATACAACGCGAAAAGTTCTCGAAATAATGAATACCACTTACTTCTGCCTAAGAGAAAGAATGGAAGGATACCTTAAATTCACTAGCCTAGAGAACCAAAATGATGCTCTGGAGTTTCTTACGCCTCTTCTCTATGACAATTGACATATGGACACCTTACGAATTGGAAGTAGTTCAAAAAGACAATATTAAAAAAGAGATAAATATGAAAAACCTCCCGAGGTCCACAAAGCCGGAGATGAATACTCCGTTATCAAACCTCGTACGCAGACTTCTTTGACGAATTCCGATTAGACTGCTTGCATGCCGGGTTCTTAAAGTGGAGTGCTCAGTAGGTTGGCCGGCGGATGAGACCTTCGTGTGGTCGTAGTGGGTTTATTTCATGGCGTCAGGCGGCAAACGGCCATAAAATATTAGGTTGTTCGGAAAGTCATTTCGTTTTTTCCCGCCAGAGGACTTAATTACGTTTTTTCGAAACTAACTTCACACTTAAGCGCCATAACCATTATATGTCTTGAGAGCTGATATTGCAAGGCTTGTGTGTGAAAAAGTTCTATTAATTCTACCCAGTAGTTTTTGGTTGGTGCCCTTTTAAATATGGAGAGCAATAAGCAGCATTTTCGTCATATTTTACTTTTTAACTTCAGAAAAGGTAAAAAGCTGTCCAAGCGAGAAAAAAATTGACGGATGTGTATGGAGAAGGCGTGTTAACAGTACGCCAGTGCCAGAACTGGTTTGCAAAATTTCGATCCGGCAATTTTGATGTCGAAGATGCACCACGGTCTGGAAGGCCGGTCGAAGCTGACAAAGATGCGATAAAGGCATTAGTTGATGCAAATCGGCGAATCACCACACGAGAGATCGGTGAGAGGTTAAATTTGTCGAATTCAACTGTTTATGGCCATTTGAAAGGCATGGACTTAACCTCGAAGCTCGATGTGTGGGTGCCCCATGTCCTTACCGAGCGAAATTTGTGTCGTCGTGTTGACGCGTGTGATTCGCTCCTCAAACGTCTAGAAAATGATCCATTTTTGAAGCGGATTATTACTGGGGACGAAAAATGGGTTGTATACAACAATGTTAAACGCAAGAGGTCATGGAGCAGAAAAGATGAACCGGCTCAAAGCGTGTCAAAAGCCAACATTCACCAAAAAAAGGTGATGCTCTCCGTTTGGTGGGATGTCAAAGGAATCGTTTTTTTTGAGCTTTTGCCGGACAATACAACGATTAATTCAGAAGTCTATTGTCATCAGCTGGACAAATTGAATGATTCACTTAAAGAGAAGAGGCCCGAATTAATCAACAGGAAGGGTGTAGTGTTCCACCAGTTTAATGCGAGACCTCACACAAGTTTGGTCACTCGCTAAAAACTTTTACAGCTTGAATGGGACGTACTGCAACATCCACCATATTCTCCAGATCTGGCGCCTTCCGACTACTATTTGTTCCGGTCCCTGCAAAATTTTTTGGATGGCAAAACCTTTAGGGCCGCCGTACACGGACTGCTTCAAGCAGTTGAGACCGACTGCTTAAAGCCGCGACCGCGCAGTGAACTATAGTCATTCATTCGCTGCCGTACACACGACTGCTCGAGCAGTCGCGACCGCTTCAAGCCGTCAACTGCATGATGAAATTCCATCGTGCCGTCGACCGCTCGCGAGCGGTTGCGAGGCATACACCGACTGCTCGAGCCGTTGACTGCGCTAGAGCAGTCGACAGCTCTCCGACTTCCCTCTCCCCCCCGCCCTTTGCGGCCTCGCGGCGTCTGTTTTCTCATTTGCCGGCTGTTTTTTGAACATGGAGGGCGTGTGCGATAGTGATGCCCTTATTAGCGCAATTAAAACGCAAGAACTTATTTGGAACTATAAACTTAAGGAACACAGCGACAAAATAAAGAAGAACAATGCATGGGCAATTATTTGTGCCCAAGTAATTGAGAACTTTGATGAAAAACCAGTTGAAGAAAAAAATCAAATCGGTAAGTAAAAAAGTCAGTCATTTAACACACACATTTATTATTTTATTTATTATTAAAAAACAGACTGGTAACAATATAATAGTTGTTTTGCTTCTTATTATATTTTTAATATTTAAAAGAATACAGAGGCTATGTTATACGGACGGCGCCCTTTTGATTTATATCATATTCCATTGCCAATCTAGTTTGCCTTCTTCGCTCACAAAGTAATTAGCAAATTCTTCACGGATTGTTGTTAACATAGGTCCACCTGGACGAACTTGCTGGGTTGAATGTATTATAGAATAAGGAAGACCCTCAAACGTATCCTCAAATTTATTTCCATCTCGTTGTTTTACGTAGTTGTGAAGAACACACGATGATTTTACTATATCCACTGCGAAATCAACGTTGACGTTGAGTGGTCTATGAAAGATCCGCCATTTATTAGCTAATATGCCAAACGTGCATTCAATATATCGCCTCGCACGTGATAACCGATAGTTAAAAATTTTTTTTTTCTCTGGTAAATTCTTGCCACCATATGGACGCATTAAATTTTCCTGCAAGCTAAACGCTTCATCCCCAATAAACACATTCGGTAATAACGGTCCATTTTGTGATATTGCAGAAGGTGGAGGTATATTTAACTTTTTTTCTTGTAACATTTTATATAGACAACTCTCTTCGAAAATAGTCGAGTCAGCGTGCCTTCCATATGAGCCTATATCCACGAAAGTGAACATATGATTACTATCACATACTGCTAGAAGTATTATCGAAAAATAATTTTTATAGTTATAATATGACGATCCACTTTGCGCGGGTTGTATTATTCTAATATGTTTGCCATCAACGGCACCGAGGCAGTTCGGAAACTGAGCATTTTTTTTGAAACCATTTATTATGTCTTTCCATTTATCTTTAGTTAGTTGTTCCATACACATATCCTTCATATGTATCCATATATTTCTGCAAACATCCCTCACTATCTTACCTATTGTTGTTGATGCTATTCTAAAACTATATTGCAAATCCATAAATGTACATCCAGTTGCCAAATACCTGTAAAACATATTTATAAATCAATCAATTATACTAACTTATATTTTTTTGTTGTTACAGCCATGTTAATACAGAAAAAATGGAAAACATTAAGAGATGGATACACCAGATATGCTAAAAAAATTAAACCAAAGAGTGGTTCAGCAGCCCTCAACATTCGGCCATATGCATATTATCAGCAGATGTCTTTTTTAAAGGCAATAATAGAAGATAGACCCGACAAAACAAATAGTTTACAAGAGAGTGAGCACACTGAAATTACGTCCGGAGAAACCGAAAATGGTCAAAATAAAATACCCAGAGAAAGAAACAAAAGAAAATTAACTACTAAAATCACAGATGAGAACGTCTTAATTGAAAAATTATCCAAACGTTTAGATGAAAAAACGCAGAATTCGCGCATTGATAATGAAGATGAAGATAAATTGTTTTTACTATCATTAGTTGGCGAATTCAAAAAAATTAATGAGCATTATAAATTAGATGCTAAGACCGAAATACTTAACGTAGTGAAATACTTTAAAGGGATGACAAATCACACATATCCTTCGAGTTATGGTGACAGGGGATATTCATCGTTTAATGATTATCGTGGACCATGGGGTTATAATACTGGCCCCTCTACCTCTACATCAGTGCCTGGTCCCTCTAGATCAGCAACCGGCCCCTCTACATCAATGGCTGATGACCAAAATTCTCAATTTGAAGACCTTTCATCATGTTCTGTAATGTCCGATGATGTAATTTCCAATATTTTTAATGAATAAAAATTTTAATAATTACTATATATTTTTCTTACCTCAATGTTACTGCTAGTCTTTCTTCAGGTTCGATACTTCTCCTCATAATTGTGTCTTCCCGTTTAATGTGAGACTTTAGTATATTATACAATTCATCAAACGAAGACTTTGACATTCTAAAATAGTTGAAAAATTTTTCTTCATCACTTCTAAGTTCCATAAACAAATGATGGAATTGTCCACGTTGTTCTCTTAATTGCAAAATTGGATGAACCCAAAATTTTCTCTTTTGACGTCGCCGCCGTCGTCTCCGCCTGAGCAGGAGCAGCAAAAGCAGTGCTTCCTCGTCAGAATCCATGACTCGACTGTGGTAGAAAATCAACTGCTCGAGCAGTTGAGTCGTAGCTCGAGCAGTCAACAACCGACAGCTCAAGCAGTCGACGCCGACCGCTCGAGCGGTCCGTGTATTTCACTCAGCCGCTAACTGCTCGAGCAGTCCGTGTACGGCGGCCCTTACCTCAAATGAAGATGTCAAAAACCACCTGGACGAGTTTTTTGCCAGCAAGGACAAAAACTTTTATGAGAGGGGAATTATGTTACTGCCAGAAAGATGGCAAAAGGTGTTGGACCAGAATGGCCAATATATAATTTAATAAAATATTTATTCATTATACGAAAACTGTCTTTCATGTTCCCCAAAACAAACGAAATGACTTTCCGAACAACCCAATAGATAAAAGGTTAATAGAAACCCTTAGTACATAGATCCAAAAAACCAAAATATCCATTTAGACCTTCAACTTATTTCAGGTTCATCGTCACACACAAACTTGCAAAAAAATAATACCTCCATAACATGTCGATTCAATTTTCCGCGGCAAGACATGAGACACGTATAGTATCCGTAATGGAGCGAGAATTTGTTTACTCAAGAAACAAGAGGAAGATGCTTGGATAAATAATTACCACCCGCAGTTATTCAGCAATAATAAATAATAAATATATTACGACAATACACACATCGCCATCTAGCCCCAAAGTAAGTAAAACGACTGACGAATATTTTTATAAATAAATACTTAGAATATACATATAAACACCCGGACACTGAAAAACATTCATGCTCATCACACACACATTTTCCAGTTGTGGGAATTGAACCCACGACCTTGGGCTCAGAAAGCAGGGTGGCTACCAACTGCGGCAATCGGCCCGTCAATGCGGATCAAATGAAGCGATAGCGTACTATTGCTAAGTACCTATAAAAATTAGAACCCGAAGGAGTAGATTCTGGAACAGCTCGAACAATACAACAAATACAACGCGAAAAGTTCTCGAAATAATGAATACCACTTACTTCTGCCTAAGAGAAAGAATGGAAGGATACCTTAAATTCACTAGCCTAGAGAACCAAAATGATGCTCTGGAGTTTCTTACGCCTCTTCTCTATGACAATTGACATATGGACACCTTACGAATTGGAAGTAGTTCAAAAAGACAATATTAAAAAAGAGATAAATATGAAAAACCTCCCGAGGTCCACAAAGCCGGAGATGAATACTCCGTTATCAAACCTCGTACGCAGACTTCTTTGACGAATTCCGATTAGACTGCTTGCATGCCGGGTACTTAAAGTGGAGTGCTCAGTAGGTTGGCCGGCGGATGAGACCTTCGTGTGGTCGTAGTGGGTTTATTTCATGGCGTCAGGCGGCAAACGGCCATAAAATAGATAAAAGGTTAATAGAAACCCTTAGTACATAGATCCAAAAAACCAAAATATCCATTTAGACCTTCAACTTATTTCAGGTTCATCGTCACATACAAACTTGCAAAAAAATAATACCTCCATAACATGTCGATTCAATTTTCCGCGGCAAGACATGAGACACGTATAGTATCCGTAATGGAGCGAGAATTTGTTTACTCAAGAAACAAGAGGAAGATGCTTGGATAAATAATTACCACCCGCAGTTATTCAGCAATAATAAATAATAAATATATTACGACAATACACACATCGCCATCTAGCCCCAAAGTAAGTAAAACGACTGACGAATATTTTTATAAATAAATACTTAGAATATACATATAAACACCCGGACACTGAAAAACATTCATGCTCATCACACACACATTTTCCAGTTGTGGGAATTGAACCCACGACCTTGGGCTCAGAAAGCAGGGTGGCTACCAACTGCGGCAATCGGCCCGTCAATGCGGATCAAATGAAGCGATAGCGTACTATTGCTAAGTACCTATAAAAATTAGAACCCGAAGGAGTAGATTCTGGAACAGCTCGAACAATACAACAAATACAACGCGAAAAGTTCTCGAAATAATGAATACCACTTACTTCTGGATGCTATGGAGTTTCTTACGCCTCTTCTCAATGACAATTGACATATGGACACCTTACGAATTGGAAGTAGTTCAAAAAGACAATATCAAAAAAGAGATGATGAATACTCCGTTATCAAACCTCGTACGCAGACTTCTTTGACGTATTCGGAGTAGACTGCTTGCATGCCGGGTACTTAAAGTAGAGTGCTCAGTAGGTTGGCCGGCGGATGAGACCTTCGTGTGGTCGTAGTGGGTTTATTTCATGGCGTCAGGCGGAAAACGGCCATAAAATAGATAAAAGGTTAATAGAAACCCTTACCTTACGAATTGGAAGTAGTTCAAAAAGACAATATTAAAAAAGAGATAAATATGAAAAACCTCCCGAGGTCCACAAAGCCGGAGATGAATACTCCGTTATCAAACCTCGTACGCAGACTTCTTTGACGAATTCCGATTAGACTGCTTGCATGCCGGGTACTTAAAGTGGAGTGCTCAGTAGGTTGGCCGGCGGATGAGACCTTCGTGTGGTCGTAGTGGGTTTATTTCATGGCGTCAGGCGGCAAACGGCCATAAAATAGATAAAAGGTTAATAGAAACCCTTAGTACATAGATCCAAAAAACCAAAATATCCATTTAGACCTTCAACTTATTTCAGGTTCATCGTCACACACAAACTTGCAAAAAAATAATACCTCCATAACATGTCGATTCAATTTTCCGCGGCAAGACATGAGACACGTATAGTATCCGTAATGGAGCGAGAATTTGTTTACTCAAGAAACAAGAGGAAGATGCTTGGATAAATAATTACCACCCGCAGTTATTCAGCAATAATAAATAATAAATATATTACGACAATACACACATCGCCATCTAGCCCCAAAGTAAGTAAAACGACTGACGAATATTTTTATAAATAAATACTTAGAATATACATATAAACACCCGGACACTGAAAAACATTCATGCTCAGCACACACACATTTTCCAGTTGTGGGAATTGAACCCACGACCTTGGGCTCAGAAAGCAGGGTTACCAACTGCGGCAATCGGCCCGTCAATGCGGATCAAATGAAGCGATAGCGTACTATTGCTAAGTACCTATAAAAATTAGAACCCGAAGGAGTAGATTCTGGAACAGCTCGAACAATACAACAAATACAACGCGAAAAGTTCTCGAAATAATGAATACCACTTACTTCTGCCTAAGAGAAAGAATGGAAGGATACCTTAAATTCACTAGCCTAGAGAACCAAAATGATGCTCTGGAGTTTCTTACGCCTCTTCTCTATGACAATTGACATATGGACACCTTACGAATTGGAAGTAGTTTAAAAAGACAATATCAAAAAAGAGATGATGAATACTCCGTTATCAAACCTCAACAAAAAGACAATATTAAAAAAGAGATAAATGTCCCTTTCAGGACGCCGGAACACGATCGTGCATTTTATTTTAAAAAAATCCCGCGCTTTTTCTAACCAACTTTTCGGGCCCAAAACGCTAGCCAACGATCGTGCACGAGTCTGTTTATGAATTAACGCGCAGGTAAGAGTGAGAAGGCAGTCAGTGCTCTTTGACCTTGTGGTGAAGATGCCGGCGTATTTTGTTGAGCGGAGTGGTCAGAGTAAGTATTGAGTTTTTTTGTTATTTATTCAACTAATTTGATATGATTTTGCTTTTAATAGCTTGTTTAGTTAATAAAGTCATTCAGTAAACAATATTCTTGATGTTATTTACTTTGAATTGAAAAACATTGGTTATCAAATATTGGTTTGCACGATAGTGACGATGCGACTCAATCTCATCTTTTAGTGTCATACTTTGTATGGCGGTAAATCATTCTTTTTTTTTGCTTTCAATCAAAGTTTTCTTTA
This sequence comes from Pararge aegeria, assembly GCF_905163445.1. Taxonomy (NCBI): domain Eukaryota; kingdom Metazoa; phylum Arthropoda; class Insecta; order Lepidoptera; family Nymphalidae; genus Pararge; species Pararge aegeria. Next base: position 6,390,903 of record NC_053208.1, read on the forward strand.
TTTTTGCTTTCAGGGACGGAACTAACGGGTGAGTTGTTGCTTCAGCTCATTGGAGATGGCAATGACTCCGAAATAGAAGAAGTGGAAGATGACGAAGGTGATCAAGAAGAATCGGTTTTGCAGTTGGTGTCTGCTGAGGAACCTGAATCACCTCCCCGTCCAGGTCCATCATCTGCTACTGCAACAAAAGCTCGTCAAAAGCCGACAAAAAGCCGAGACACTCGCCGAAGAATCTGGAAGCAGATGCCATTCAACCAGAAGGAACACAGCTATCCGGAGCGGTCGTCAGCAGCGGTAAGGTCTCCTTTGGCCTACTTTGAAGATTATTTTGATGATAAATTTTTTGAGCATGCCGCTGTTTGTACCAACAATTATTACATGCGTAAAACGGGAAGTTTTGAACACCACAGCGGCAGAGTTAAAAAAATTTGTTGGAATTCATTTCATCATGGGATGTATTCCATACCCACGCATTCACATGTACTGGCGGATCGAAATGCGATTAGCTTTAGTTGCTGACAAGATTTCTAGAGATCGTTTCAAGATTCTTCGTATGGCATTCCATGTTGTCGATAGTGATGATGCTCCGGCAGGAAACCAGAATTCACTGTGGAAAGTCCAACCTGTACTTACTCAAGTCAAAAATGCTTGCGACAAATTAGAACGTCAACCAGGCTTTTATTCCATCGACGAGCAAATGATTCCATTCTCTGGGACATGTCCACGTGGTTTGAGACAAGTAATAAAAACAAAGCCGCGTCCACAAGGGCTAAAAGCTTTCGTCGCTACTACTTACGATGGTTTGATGATCGACTTCGAAGTTTATCAAGGCGCAAAAACAAACTTTGGAGACAAATCTCTAGGCGTTGGAGCTTCTGTCATTCTTCATCTCTCTAAGTCAATCCCACGCGGTAGTTGTCTATATTTTGACCGGTTTTTTTCATCTATACCTTTACTTGAGAGATTGAATGAATTGGGACTACATGGGACCGGGACAATAATGATGAATAGAGTTCTTGAGAGGAAGAACATGGACTTCAAGCTAGATCGCAAAATGAAACGTGGCGAATCTCAACAATTTGTTAGCAATGATGTTGTTGTTGTTAAATGGATGGATAACAAATCCGTCCTTGTAGCATCCAATTGTACATCTGGAGATGATTCTTGTCTCATTAAGCGATGGGATAAAAATCTCTCAGCATTTACAGACGTAAGCTGTCCAAAAGTAATCGCAAATTACAATAAGAACATGGGAGGTGTAGATATACTCGATCAATCCATAGAATACTACCGGACCTTCATAAAAACGAAAAAATGGACTCTAAAAGTCATCCTCCATTTTTTTGACTTGGCCATTTCGAATGCTTGGCGTTTGTATGTGTTAAATTCGATCACAACTAGAGTACCCAAAAGTAAAATAATGGACTTGTTGGAGTTTCGAATGCAAGTGTCAGATGGCCTTGTCAACGCACCAGAACGTAAAAGAAGATCTGATACTGATGAACAAGATGAGAACCAGGCTCCTAATACGTCTAAGTTCCGTCGACCGAATCCACCTTCTGTAGCCAAAAGGTATGATGGATATGATCATCTTCCATCATTTGATCAAATAGATAGCCCAAGAGCATGCAGGATGGAAGGTTGCAAAAGTAGGTCAAAGATACTATGTACCAAATGTGAGGTTTATCTTTGTTTGTCTAGAAAACAAAACTGTTTTTCAGTGTATCATATAAAGTAGAAAGTTTCAGACTGAGAAAAGTGTTCATTAAATAATTTTTGACTAGGTATTTTTGTATAGTTTTAAGAAGATTTTTATTTTTGTTGAAGAAGAAGAAGAATTTTTGTTAATATTTGATTGACTCTAAGTCTAAAGTGATTTGCAATTTGATTAAGACTGATTACTAAATGTTCCTACTACAAAAAATAATAAATAAACAATTATGTTCTTATGATATTTTTTATTTTATTTATGTTTTTACCTTGAAAGTCTAACACCGTCACTATCGTGCAGATAATTAGTTTAAGCCTGAGCATCACGATCGTGCAGGGTCCCCCTACACTAGGGGGATTTTTTTGGGGTATCTTATCTAATATTGAAACATGCTAAGTAGTCAAAAGTCTTAATTTTAAAAAAACAGGAATCAGGCCTGAAAGGGCTATGAAAAACCTCCCGAGGTCCACAAAGCCGGAGATGAATACTCCGTTATCAAACCTCGTACGCAGACTTCTTTGACGAATTCCGATTAGACTGCTTGCATGCCGGGTACTTAAAGTGGAGTGCTCAGTAGGTTGGCCGGCGGATGAGACCTTCGTGTGGTCGTAGTGGGTTTATTTCATGGCGTCAGGCGGCAAACGGCCATAAAATAGATAAAAGGTTAATATAAACCCTTAGTACATAGATCCAAAAAACCAAAATATCCATTTAGACCTTCAACTTATTTCAGGTTCATCGTCACACACAAACTTGCAAAAAAATAATACCTCCATAACATGTCGATTCAATTTTCCGCGGCAAGACATGAGACACGTATAGTATCCGTAATGGAGCGAGAATTTGTTTACTCAAGAAACAAGAGGAAGATGCTTGGATAAATAATTACCACCCGCAGTTATTCAGCAATAATAAATAATAAATATATTACGACAATACACACATCGCCATCTAGCCCCAAAGTAAGTAAAACGACTGACGAATATTTTTATAAATAAATACTTAGAATATACATATAAACACCCGGACACTGAAAAACATTCATGCTCATCACACACACATTTTCCAGTTGTGGGAATTGAACCCACGACCTTGGGCTCAGAAAGCAGGGTGGCTACCAACTGCGGCAATCGGCCCGTCAATGCGGATCAAATGAAACGATAGCGTACTATTGCTAAGTACCTATAAAAATTAGAACCCGAAGGAGTAGATTCTGGAACAGCTCGAACAATACAACAAATACAACGCGAAAAGTTCTCGAAATAATGAATACCACTTACTTCTGCCTAAGAGAAAGAATGGAAGGATACCTTAAATTCACTAGCCTAGAGAACCAAAATGATGCTCTGGAGTTTCTTACGCCTCTTCTCTATGACAATTGACATATGGACACCTTACGAATTGGAAGTAGTTCAAAAAGACAATATTAAAAAAGAGATAAATATGAAAAACCTCCCGAGGTCCACAAAGCCGGAGATGAATACTCCGTTATCAAACCTCGTACGCAGACTTCTTTGACGAATTCCGATTAGACTGCTTGCATGCCGGGTACTTAAAGTGGAGTGCTCAGTAGGTTGGCCGGCGGATGAGACCTTCGTGTGGTCGTAGTGGGTTTATTTCATGGCGTCAGGCGGCAAACGGCCATAAAATAGATAAAAGGTTAATATAAACCCTTAGTACATAGATCCAAAAAACCAAAATATCCATTTAGACCTTCAACTTATTTCAGGTTCATCGTCACACACAAACTTGCAAAAAAATAATACCTCCATAACATGTCGATTCAATTTTCCGCGGCAAGACATGAGACACGTATAGTATCCGTAATGGAGCGAGAATTTGTTTACTCAAGAAACAAGAGGAAGATGCTTGGATAAATAATTACCACCCGCAGTTATTCAGCAATAATAAATAATAAATATATTACGACAATACACACATCGCCATCTAGCCCCAAAGTAAGTAAAACGACTGACGAATATTTTTATAAATAAATACTTAGAATATACATATAAACACCCGGACACTGAAAAACATTCATGCTCATCACACACACATTTTCCAGTTGTGGGAATTGAACCCACGACCTTGGGCTCAGAAAGCAGGGTGGCTACCAACTGCGGCAATCGGCCCGTCAATGCGGATCAAATGAAGCGATAGCGTACTATTGCTAAGTACCTATAAAAATTAGAACCCGAAGGAGTAGATTCTGGAACAGCTCGAACAATACAACAAATACAACGCGAAAAGTTCTCGAAATAATGAATACCACTTACTTCTGCCTAAGTGAAAGAATGGAAGGATACTTTAGATTCACTAGCCTAGAGAACCAAAATGATGCTCTGGAGTTTCTTACGCCTCTTCTCTATGACAATTGACATATGGACACCTTACGAATTGGAAGTAGTTCAAAAAGACAATATTAAAAAAGAGATAAATATGAAAAACCTCCCGAGGTCCACAAAGCCGGAGATGAATACTCCGTTATCAAACCTCGTACGCAGACTTCTTTGACGAATTCCGAGTAGACTGCTTGCATGCCGGGTACTTAAAGTGGAGTGCTCAGTAGGTTGGCCGGCGGATGAGACCTTCGTGTGGTCGTAGTGGGTTTATTTCATGGCGTCAGGCGGCAAACGGCCATAAAATAGATAAAAGGTTAATAGAAACCCTTACCTTACGAATTGGAAGTAGTTCAAAAAGACAATATTAAAAAAGAGATGAATATGAATTTATGAAAAACCTCCCGAGGACCACAAAGCCGGAGATGAATACTCCGTTATCAAACCTCGTATTGGTTAAGAATTGCTGTTTTCGGATTGGTTAGTTTTTAAATAGATTATTTTATTGGTTGTAATATTAGGACAATTTTGTATAAATTAGGCTAGGTTTGACGATGAAATATACTCAGTTACCAACCATCGTGAGTTTCACTTACCTACAACCATCTGGAGGAACTAAAGTACGCAACACCTTCATAGAATAAAGATATATAAAAGTAAAAAATGCAAGTACTGCGAAAATGAGGAAGCTGACGTGAATCCTATTATATTCAGTTGTTCAGCTTTTAGTGTTCAGACATTAATATTAGTCAGTGAAATAGACAGTATTAACACTGAAAACCAACATAAAACGAGTGATCCCCGCCACATTAAAAACTTATTAAGAAATAGTTTATAATTTAAGCCTATTTTTGCTTTTATTTGTAATAGTGTAGAAAAATTGTAAGATTTGAGTTAATTGTAATGTTTCAAAGAAAATGATAATTACTTAGTTTTAAGCTAAACTGTAATATTTTTTTTAAAGGCCTTAAAGGACTTGAATACATGGCCGTAAAATAAATTTAAAAAAATAATAACAATGTTATGAACCCTCGGGGTAGCCTGATTCCCTAGAGGACGCATCTCGAGGTGGCGGCTAGGGAAACGCTCAATGGTGGATCAAACCTCAAGAGGGTAGGAGGGAAATAGAATACCTCCCGAGGAGCACTAAGCCGGAGATGGATACTCCGCACGCAGGCTTCTTTGACATATTCGGAGTAGAGACTGCTCGCGTGCTGGGTACTTACGGTGGAGTGCTCAGTAGGATGGGCGGCGGAAAAGCCCCACGTGTAAGCATTGTGATTATACGTCCTTGACTTCAGGTGACAAACGGCCATACAATAGATAAAAGCTAGACACCCTACGTACAGAGAACGAACAAGTTATTATCTTTAGTATTTGATGTATGTATTAAAAAAGAAATAGTGGCAATGAAACTGATCTAAAAGCCCTCGAAATAATGAATACCACTTACTTCTGCCTAAGTGAAAGAATGGAAGGATACTTTAAATTCACTAGCCTAGAGAACCAAAATGATGCTATGGAGTTTCTTACGCCTCTTCTCAATGACAATTGACATATGGACACCTTACGAATTGGAAGTAGTTCAAAAAGACAATATTAAAAAAGAGATGATGAATACTCCGTTATCAAACCTCGTACGCAGACTTCTTTGACGTATTCGGAGTAGACTGCTTGCATGCCGGGTACTTAAAGTAGAGTGCTCAGTAGGTTGGCCGGCGGATGAGACCTTCGTGTGGTCGTAGTGGGTTTATTTCATGGCGTCAGGCGGCAAACGGCCATAAAATAGATAAAAGGTTAATAGAAACCCTTAGTACATAGATCCAAAAAACCAAAATATCCATTTAGACCTTCAACTTATTTCAGGTTCATCGTCACACACAAACTTGCAAAAAAATAATACCTCCATAACATGTCGATTCAATTTTCTGCGGCAAGACATGAGACACGTATAGTATCCGTAATGGAGCGAGAATTTGTTTACTCAAGAAACAAGAGGAAGATGCTTGGATAAATAATTACCACCCGCAGTTATTCAGCAATAATAAATAATAAATATATTACGACAATACACACATCGCCATCTAGCCCCAAAGTAAGTAAAACGACTGACGAATATTTTTATAAATAAATACTTAGAATATACATATAAACACCCAGACACTGAAAAACATTCATGCTCATCACACACACATTTTCCAGTTGTGGGAATTGAACCCACGACCTTGGGCTCAGAAAGCAGGGTGGCTGCCAACTGCGGCAATCGGCCGTCAATGCGGATCAAATGAAGCGATAGCGTACTATTGCTAAGTACCTATAAAAATTAGAACCTGAAGGAGTAGATTTTGGAACAGCTCGAACAATACAACGCGAAAAATCTGATATCTCACGAAAGCTTTTCAAGATTTGTATGAAGAATCTTTATGAACGTCAAATTTCAGCTGCTGAATGTGTATTCGAATACGTATTATTCCATTACGGGATAGCTCGCAAAGTCGTATTTTCTTTAATTAGAGCAAAAGAACACCATTCTAGCAAATAAAGTGTTCTATTTATTTCTACATTTGATCCACAACGACGACATCCATAGTCTCTTACGAATTGGTTATTTAAGTTCACATTTTTTAGACCTATATAATTTAATCAGCCATTTACAATACAAATTTATATTCAGTACTGGAGACACTGCGTTCCATAATTTTTAACGAACTGCGTCATTTTCTGTAAATAGCGCTATGAACAAATTTGCAGTTATTTCCATTTTGGCAATCGCGATAGAAGCATAAATAAATAGCGATTTTTTTTCAAATAAGGCCAAACTAAGAAGAACAAATCAGATTTAGAGTTATGTAAAAACTGGCCTCACCGGACTTCGGGAGTTACATCGAGTTGAATATTTGACGCAATGCATGGACCTTGTGTAACGGGGCATCCATACGAGGGTACTACTTCTTGGAACGAATACCGGTAGGAATATCAGACAGTTGCTTTAAAGGCGCTCAGGTAATGAATATAAGGAACTTTTGGAGGCACTGAAATCTCGATGTGAAGAACGATATCTGGAACATGTATTCCGCCCTCCGACAGAAGAAAAAGGGAAATTTAATCTATATTCCGAAAAGAATTATGTTTATTAATCGTCACAGCAAAAAAAGTTTATTAGGAACCACAAATGATGGGAAAAAACTATATTTTGTATATAGTTTTTAGAGCTGCCAGAAAAATACTCGCAAAACTGGCTTGGATGAATAGCGTATACGAAGATTTAAAGTATTTTTTTAAGTGATAGCATTCGTTGAAATTATTGATGTAGGAAAATTCAAAGAATATGCTCGCAGGACGGCAGGAAATCGAGCTGAAGATATTATTATAGATATATAGATATATTATAGATATATTGGTAGATACTATATATCAGCCGCATTCTCTCTTTATTTGGTTACGTAAGAAGAAAAGACAATGACTCCATTGAACGTCAAAGAAGAATCGAGGGCACCAGATCACGTGGAAGATCGCCCATGAGATGGGCCGACCAAATAAAGGCTGCAGTGGCGACGGTTAGTTAAGCGTGCCACAACATTTAAGTGACGACCACGACCGCTCAGACAAAAGCTTACAGACTGAGAAGAAGAAGATATATTATAGCCACGGTGCATTATTCCTTATAGGTTTGTACTGACATAGCTAATATAGCGATTCTGAAAAACTTTCAGCCTCAGTGGTTTGCAGGAGACTTACAGAGGAAAAAACAGCAGAGGAACGGAGAGTTTTGTGCTAGAGAACCTAGCAGGGTAAATACTAACCAAGAAATTATAACATGATGATGCCTTCAGCCTATCCATTAATTTTTTCCACAAGACCTGTACTGAAGGCATTACGAATTAGTCAAGTGCAGAAGCATTAGAACTTTTAACAATGAATGCAGTACATATCGACGTAAAAGTTTTAGGTAAAGGTAGCATAGGATCCTCAAACAGATACAGATTCGGAATCCAAAATGGATAAAGTAGTTGTAGTAATTGTATGATTATAATTTCGAATGTTTTAATGCTGCACCTTGCTTTGGTTGGATACACACTTCCCTACTTCCTTATTTTGTTGTTATGGCAAACGTAGAAGTTCCACATCGACGTCGCCTAGGCCCTGACAAACGTTTACATAGAGATTGTGCCGTAATAATATTCTGGGCTTAACTACACCTACAGAGTAGATTGCCATGACAGTAACCTCGGCCGAGAGCCCACTATTATTAGACAAATAGCTCAGTGCCCGGCCCAGCGCTACCATTAGTGATACGAATTCTGTGGCAGTTTCGTCTCGAAAATAAAGAAACAACTTCCACAGCTACTACTGGCACCATTGGAAGAACGCCGCGACCGAAAATCTAAGAGGACGGTTCCAAGAAAGCCGTTTCTGTTCTAAAAAAAATTAACGACGATAAATTCAGAGGAAATTGTATGGGACGCTTTTAGCAGGTGTAGCAAAACAAATCAAAACATTTTCAGTGGATAATGCATTGCAAGCCAATTAAAAAACCAAATAAAAATAAGCCATTTTAAAAAACTACATCTCGTTCTACTACGTCCTATTATAGCACCCAGTCTTCTGTACTTTCAGGTAATACCTACTGATATTAAAATGTATGTCGATTCGTCCAGAACACGTCTTAGCGAATTTCTGAAGGATCACACTTGAAGGAGAAAAAATAAATTTATATAAACATTGTGTAATACACACTATGTTTATATACGACGAGTATATATCGATATATGAATGTCCAGAAGGTACTTGAGTATGCTATATCCCACCAAATAATATTATATACTAAGCCTATTCACACAAACCACTTTCCTGCCTCTTGAAGCGGCATGATGAGCACAGTTGTAAAATTTTGGAGTAAACCACCTCGCAACCTACAAGATTTCATATTCACAAAATTCCTAATCGGTCTGTAAAAATTGTTTCTTCCCCACCAATTAGTGTTGCCCAAATTCAGTCTTGGTCTTGCAGTCTTGGTCTTGTTCTTGCGTTTTTGCAAGACCAAGACCAAGAACAAGACCGCGTATTTTTAGCAAGACCAAGACCAAGACTGACCGTGCAAGACTTGAGCAAGAACAAGACATAGCCTGCAAGACTCTTGCGTCTTGCAGCTAGGACTTAGCGCTATTTCACGGAGTAGTTAGGTGTAACAGTTCGGTGTATAGGTAGGTAGGTACGCTTAGGAATTCTATGAGACGCAAAAAACTATATCAAAGAATATGAAAAACTGGACCTATGCGCATTACGACTAATACCATAAACATAGCGAATAAAAAAATATCTATTAAAATCAAACTGAGTGCATGCATAGTTATGTTTTAACCATCGGCACTTTGATAATGCGGCATCAAAGGTTTTGTACTTACTTCTCAAAGAAATTTGCCGCTTTTCGGAAGTACATGGTTATGATACACGCGCCGGCGGCTTCTTTTGAAATCTAAAACAATCGTTGCCGCCGCGCCCAAATCATAACATTTGACACTATTCATGCAAAATAATTTCGAATTTTAAGAGTACCTACAGGTGTTCCAAAGAATAAATAAGTTTCAGAGTGCTTAGAATGAAAATGAATACATTATACTGATCACGCAAGTAGTATTATGATTAGGATAAAATGGTGAGGATAGGTAGTAGATGTCATAATAATTCATTCTAGTAAGTAATTATAATATTGATTACTTATATGGTTTTAAACTAATTACTTAGGTACTATTATTGTACATTTAGTCATTATATTTCTTAAGTTTTTACAAGTTGTTTTAGCAAATGTAAGCTTATAAATCATAAATGTTTATTAAGAAACAGTTACTTCCATGGAAAACGACATATAGGTCAGTTGATTTTTCGAATTTCTTATCAAATCTTCAGTTATTTATTAATCTGCTTGATCTTTACTATGGCTATGTTAATTCAAGCTCACAATGTTCCAATTCTAATACGTTTTTCTAAGATTTAAAGTAAACTTTAATAAATAGTAATAGACTAATAGGTAATTGCAAGACTTGCAAGACTCTTGCTGCAAGACCAAGACCAAGACCAAGACCAAGACCAAGACCAGGTGTATTGGCGCAAGCCCAAGACCAAGACTGGCTAAGTCTCGTCTTGTTCTTGCATTTGGGCAACACTACCACCAATATACAACCAAAACAATTAATTTCATTTCACGTCAACATATCAAACTGATGGAAGAAATAAATATAGGGAGTATTAGGTGGAAATAGATATTGAATCTGGTAATGAACCACTTTCCGAGAAACAAAACAAAACCAGTTCTCAAGACTAAAATTGAAATACACTTACCAGTCATTTTAATAGCACCAAAATGAAAAGCTAATACCAAAAGAGGACTTAAGAGAATAATATCACAATCTCAGTGTGAACAGTGCCACAAAAGCATCTTCGAATGATAGACATATTTAAAAAGGAAATTTAAAAAAAAACAACCGAATCCCCTCAACAGAATCATAAAACGAAGTGAAGCCATATTTGGTTATATCATAGGAAGTGTAGGTCACAAAAGTTCAGTCGATTGCGAAGATTTATAATATTAGTTACTACTATTTTCTTACTTAGCAAGACAGAACAGACAAGAAAAAGAGGAACACCGAAAGGTTGATGACGATATTGAAGTTTGGATTTTTTTTATTTTCCAGATTACTGAATATTCAGAATCAGCCAATTACGCATTTTATTCTTATCACCGCTCCACTATTTCATCGCGGAACAACCCAATCTCATAACCAGTAAGTGATTCATTGAATTATCACCCCACGAATTGCTATCACACAAGAACCTGTGCAAAGAGAATTGTCAATGGAATAACTGTTTATGATCAAACTGATTAGGAAAACTGCCCTGTTAAGATTTTATATTAATTAATTAAAACCTTCATAAAAGCATTTATAATATTATTTTCAAAATTTCACTCACGAACTCGTCAACAACGAACAACCTTGAAAGTAAGACGACGCCTATGCAAAAGAGAATTTAATTAAACTGAATATAGGCTTTGATGGTCACGCAGAGAAACGATTTTGTAGAAGCATTAAAAAATGTTCAGAATTGCACCCACTAAGTCGTCCGCATATTTTGAGTTGAAAACAAGGACCTTGTTTTCAACTCAAAATATGATCATTGTCAAGCTGGCGACTCGAACGAAGGTTAAACTTAAACGCTGTGCTATAAGACAGCAAAAGAAATGGGTTATCTGGGTGCAGAAAATATTAAACAGTACATAACAATGATTCACAAGAACGTTCAATGGTAAACATGATAATACGCGTAAAAAATAGTAGCGTGTAACAGAATAAAGGCTTTGATGGTCACGCAGAGAAACGATTTTGTAGAATCATAAAAAAATGTTCAGAATTGCACCCACTAAGTCGTCCGCATATTCTGAGTTGAAAACAAGGACCTTGTTTTCAACTCAAAATATTGTGATGTTATTAGTGATCGGCGAAAATTTTTGTACAATTGAGAATTCTTTAACACATTAAAAACAACCTAAAATTCTCTGAAAAAACTAATGGTAAGATACCGCCACCTGTGGATCAAGTGAATTGCAAAGGCGTTGATCACCACGCTGGGCAGGGATTTCGTAAAAACATTAAAATAAAATAAAAAATGTATTTGTTTGACCAAACACATATTTTTTAAAGATTTATTTGTACGAATACATATTTAGTACCAGATAGATTTGTCTTATTCTATACAGATTTAAGAAAGTTAATGCAAAATACATTACTTACTGATTATTAATACAATTTCTTTCATAAGCAAAGTGGAAAAAAGAATCCTTTGAAAACCGTGCAACCAGCACTGCCGCATTCTTATTTCAAATTCCGCAGACTTAGATCAATCATAATCTACTGTAATCTACTATAAATGTGCGTAATACAGATAGACAGATAGATTTATTGTTTTAAGCACGTTTAAATAATGACATTCGTTTAGTTTTTTTTATAATGACAATAATTTGTGTTGTACACCAATATATAATCAAATATCTCAAACCTGTTTGGTTTTATTATGTATGATAGTAAGATAATATCCTAGAACGGCATTAATATAAACATAAATATCGACAGTTTGTAACAAGAATTAATAATAATAACCCGACCAATGACGAAAATGAATCAAAAGTAGTATCGATAATAAGGATTCAATTCATTTCTTGTTTATGGCTTTTGTCTGTGCCAACTGGCACAAGGTACTTCTCCAATGTCTTGTAGATGGAGAAGGCACGAAAGAGATTTATCGGTGAAATATTATGATATGGTATTGCTCAGCACTGTTAATGTCACTCTGACATTTGTCACAGGACCTTAAACTTTCTTTCACATACAGATTGGCGAACTGTACTTACTAAAAAGTTTATACTAATGTATTTAGTCTTTCTTTTCGTTAGTTCACCGCCATGATCATCATCTAGATATTTTAAAGAGTTCTAAGTTTATTGCTATTGTATTAGTAAAATGGACAAAGTTAATAATAATAAAAAATAACATAGGAACAGTAAGTTTTACTTATCTTTCCAATCATACAGATTTTACACAGATAAAGATATATCGATATACAGCTGTCCCTAGCGTGAATTTTTGTCGTCTTATACTGTCTTGTGATTTATAAAAAAACTGTCAAAAAAGTCACTGGGAGGTAAAAATGAATTAAAATTAAGCAAATGCACACAGGATCCGAAAGGATAAATTCAATATGCAAAATCATAAACTGCACACATTTTGTATCTAGAAATACTTGTGATATCAATGTAATGTCAGATAAATTAAAGGAACTGCCGAGATATATAAGACGATAAAAAACTCGCTGTGTATTTACAAAAACAAGCGTTGCATTTCAAATGCAAAAAAAACATACCATTATGGGTCTGTCTCTGCAGCAAACCACAATAAAATATAAAAGGTAAAGTGAATTATACTTATGCAACTAATAACAAATATAATATATATGACTTAAGTCTCATTTGCTAACTCTGACCGATGGCCCTAATGCTGTTTTTATTTAGTACCACTAGGACAAAGTGTAAACAAGACAAGATTGCCAAAAAAATATGTATCTCCTCTTCTTGTTCTTTCATCTTCTTTCTCTATAACAGTTCTCTGTCATTGGTACTAGACAGGAGATTGAAAGAGATTGGGTACAGAAATAACAAAAAAAATATTTAACGTTTGAATCTTAACACACACTTGATCTTATTTAGTGAAGAAAACATTTATATTTCTCATACAAAGAATATCATAAGAAGGAGTCACAACATTTAAATGAGAGACCAAGATCACGGGGCAACTTGGGGCTGCCTTTCGCGATGATCCTCCCAACCAACACCTTACTGAGAAGCGTTGACAATATCTATAAACTCGGGCTTCAGACTGGCCCCACCTACAAGGAAACCATCGATGTCCGAGCAAGCGGCTAGTTCTTTGGCGTTGGCTGCAGTCACTGATCCTCCATATTGGATACGCACATTCTGAGCCACATCTGGCGATACGTTCAATGCTAGCCAATGGCGGAGGGATGCATGGACATCTTGAGCCTAAAAGAGAATTTGTAAAATGTAATAATGCTAGTTTTGTGTTGCAAGTTACGGATACTTTTAAAGAAGCTCGTACCGGAACGCTGAATCGCTTAGCGGCACGTATTTGTCAGTAGGGTTATAATTAGCCATGGCTGTAGTCTCTCACTGACCAGACCAGAGAAAATTCAGAAATTATAAATTCCCAAATTGTCCTTGTCAGGAATCAAACCTGGACCTGTCACTGCTGCACCAGGCAAGTTGTCAAAATAACACCTACTTCTATTCAATATTAAGAGATTAGTGCAGCAAAATCCTGTTAGATAATAAGCTTAGAAATAATAGTTAATCACCTGTTGCGGAGTGGCAGTTTTGCCAGTACCAATGGCCCACACCGGTTCATAGGCCAGCACAACATTCTCCCAATTGTCGGCAATGGCTGGCAACAGGGCCTTTATCTGCCTAAAGACAACCTCTTCAGTTTTACCGGATTCCCTCTCTTCAAGAGATTCTCCGATACAAGCAATGACATTCAACCCAGTGTCAAGGGCATGTGCGACCTTAACAAAACAAAATAAACAATATGTTTAGTGTGGATAGACATAGGTGCTGGAGTGGCAACCCTGCACCAGAAAGCATAGGATTGGTAGATCCAACCTCCAAAGGGTCTGTAGTGACAACATCAATAGTCACAGAGTCGCTGGTCATAATGGTATAAAACCATGGACTTTAGAAATCCCTACATAAGGGTCCGTCAGTGGCTATCAAGCAGTAAATATACATATCATCATCAGCATAATAATAACCAAAGTTAGCTCTTTCGATAAGACTAGATCCTGGGTTCAATTCATTCAGTTATTCATATCATTGAATTAAGAACATACAGGATCCTCATTCAGTCATTGTTGTATGCAATGTATTGTGTCCAAAATCAGTGAAAACTGTGCACATCTCATTTTACACCCGCGGAATGTTGCTAGCTCACACACTTTTTCCTTTTTTCCCATTTCATGGTGAACGTGAAGAACATTAGAGGTAAATAATTAATGTCAACTGCTAAATGGTATGAAGACACTAATCGTTTGTTCGAGAAGCCATTCTAAAGTGGAGTGGTTGTTGAAGCTTTAATATTAGTCGTGTTCTGTATGTTCTTAATTCTGTGAATATTATAATCCTCATTCACTTTCCCTTTGTTCTACTTGTCAAGTCCATTTATTTGATACCCATATTGAAGGACTTGTGAAAAATGATATAATCCGCCATTTTATGGTAGCGGCCATCTTGGATTTGAAATTTGTCGTGGCGTTTTCATTTGATGCCCATATTGAGGGACATATGATAATATCACAAACTAATTCACCACCGTTAGGAGCTCCCTTACGGTGGTGCATTAGTGCGTAGCAATGCCACAGACAAGCACACGGGATGTCAAGCTTGTAACAATCTGTCGTTTTCCATTGGGGATTAATTAAAAAATAATTTAGAAATTGATATTTAAAAGTTCACCACCCATCGAATCGAGAACATTTAGATATAAGGAATCTTGGAGAAAATAAAAGTATTTATTTTAAAGCCGCTTGTTTTGATGGGAATGACATTCGAGCTATACTATATTTTGACTACACCATGCTCACGCGACACGCCTCTTAATTAAAAAACAAGTAAAATAAGATATTATGTGTCTGTCATAAATATGTATCTATTTAACACTAACTTAGGCTAATCTTAAGTAAAATCACAACACTTAAATACGGACCATAGACCTTCAAGTAATTTGATCTAACTGGCTAGTTCAAATCTAACTGGTTTTATCCACTTGGTATGAATGGGTGGGAAAATTTGATTAAATTTAATGAGTTGTCAAATGGCATGAAGAAATATAAATTTTAGTATTTTTATTGGTCATTAAATTTGAGCTAGTGTGCTTATAAAACTCTCAGTAACTGCTGCAGAACCGTGGTGAGCTTCTTATAATTAATGGACTGACTAACAACAGAAGTTAAAATATGTTTCCTCATGCGACTGCTACTCTTTTCATTAACCACTCTTTACAACAAATATTAAGATTTTTACTTTTTCCTGTGCCCAAAGCAAATACTAAACCGGCTAAGACTGCCTGTAGACATAACCCGCGTCAATGCAGAACTGACGCCACTACAAAGCCTGCATGAACAAGTGTTGTTGTCTTTCAGATCGTGCCATATGATAAAACTGTTCTGACAATGTGTTTGATCAAATTACCTATCAAATATTTTAGTTGAAAATGCATTTTCTAAAAACCAATACAAGGTTAGCTCACCTTTTCAGCAATTAAATCATCCTTTTCATTAAAAATGGTCCTCCTTTCAGAATGTCCCAGAATAACCCACTCGCCACCAACATCTAGTATCATCGCAGGGGAAACTTCACCTAAAAATTTAGATTGTTTTAATAACCGCCATAATCCTCAACCTTATTATATCGCACTGCTGGGGTTCCTTGTAGCCGCGCGTAGGATTGATAGTTTGTATCCAATACTGGTAAAGCAACTTTTTTTTCAACAACCCTTGACTGCAATCTCACTTGATGGTTAGTGATGATGAAGTCTATGATGGAAGCAAGCGGAACAGTTAAGCGTATGCAAGTTATATTAGATCCCTTATTGGTTACTAAGCTGCATTGTATCAAACCGCTCAATCGTTTGGCGGCACATCTATACTAGGGCTAAAGCCTCCCACCAGACTAGACCAAAAAAAATTGCATAAATATGAAATTACAACGTTGACCATATTATCAAATAAATAAATAACCTGCCAGGAATCAAACCCGAGACCTCCAATTATAAACCACAGCGTCTACGGAGCCAGATAGGTTTTCAAACAATTGGTATCATATTATAATAACTGTGACCATTTGCTTAAAATGCTTTCCAAGATCTCTCCAGACTAGAAACTAAGATATTCATCTGCAATGATGCATAATCCAAAGAGTAATCTGCCACACAGCAAGCATTTCTAGATAATCATATCAGAAATGAGGCAATCCATAGAACTAGAGTTACATATACACACATAGCTTGTAGAATTTATGGATGTTGGGGTTCTAAGGTTCTGAAAAGGCAACCCCACATAGGTAATATACCCCCCATATATATATATTATTATGGTTCAATTATTACCTGTAAAAGCTCCATTTGGCACCTTCCAGCAATTTTGAGCTGCTACACTAATGTTATCAGGCATGATGCTTTTGACATAGGCCAGGTAGATGGAAGGCACTCCAATGACAACCTGAATAGCATATTTCTTATATTTTAACCAGTAATGAAAACTACTATTTAATTTTCATTTAGCTTAATAAAACATAGTGTTTTTTTTAGAAAGCTGAGATGAGAGGTGTCCGAGAGAATTCATTTAGATAGTGGGTGTAGTATGGCAAGCACATAAAAAAAGTTATTCAAATATAAGATATTGTGATCTAATACTTTAACAAGCATGCTAAGCTGGTTGTACAAAAAGTCCCATGAGCAGCCATTTACAATGACTTCATAGGTAAGAATACCAGTGTTGAGAAATAATGAGGCCTCACCAGACTGGTGCGTTTAACAGAAACTGGTCGTAGATAACAACTTTGAGGGAACAGAAATTGTAAAACATTCAATATTCTGGAACTTACCTCTGCATTAGGGTCCAATGGTCCCCTCATCAAATTGCTGACAATTTCAGTTATCTTGTCCTTATCACCATTCATCTTCCAGTTACCACCAACAATAAATCTACGGCTCATGATTGTTTTTGAATCCTAAACAGAAGATTGATATTTAACTTCTCAGATCCCAGCTACTAATTGTGTAAAGCAATGTTTGCATGGCTACACACACGTTAATATTATTGACAATATTCAGCATATGGTCAATTATATTGCTTATATGCTGGGCATATAAGCAATGAAGAAGAAAGAATTTAATTATGGGTAAAAAATATTGTCAATAATATTCTTATGGACCCCAGAATTTATCAATTGTTTCTTCTTACGTATCGAAGATATTTAAGAGTAGCAAGCCACCGGGCAGACAAAGTTTGAGAATGATGACCAAGGAAACCAAACTATTAGAGGAACTCGAGCTTTACAGCGCAATATTACGGCCGACTAATAATTTTCTAAAGCAGAGGCGCAAACAAGGTCGCCATTTTGTCACGGTACCGAGTAGTTGTGTTCCACCCCAAAAATCAATACGAGGGGTTCACATCCATCTACATTATCTATTTATATATATGTATATATATTCTTATCGCCTGAATAATATCATATACCTTCACAAAAAGAACATTAGACTAGAAAACAGATTTAAAATTGAATAGCTGTATGTAAGCCGGTGTTCCAGACATTAATAAGTATAATAAGAGGCATGGAAATAAGATATGCTTAATACTTACAATTTATCTCGGGATCACGAAAAATAACAACCGGCTCGCCTACCACCATAGAGAAAAGTGAATTACACGTAAAGGTGACCTCTTGGGGACGTCAGTTTTCACTTTTCAATAAGGAATCAGATTTAAGGATATTATTTGTTCATTGGCTGAAATTCTAAACTTAAGCCTCTTGTCCCTAAATCTAGCCAATCAAAAGCTCGCTTTTGTACTTCAATAATGAATCTACAAAATAGAACACACCTATTCAGAATGACCTTTGTGACATTGAGATTTCCGACCACAGATACCAGATAACTTACTCTATGAATCTATACACATTTTAAAACAAGCTGTAGAGGAAGTATGTTATCATACACACTTAAGCAAAGAGGACACGAACATTCCCCTGACGGAATAGGAATACATTTCGGCAAGTCTATTAAATTTTTTTTAGTTTGTATTTTTGTAGAAATTGTTGCAACAATAATGTTTTATTAGGTTTTGAATAAACCCCATTAACAAATATTTCTGGTAATATGTGGTTTACGCAGTTGACGCCGCAGTGAATAATTATTTGTACTATGTATACCATTGTGTAATATGATACTGTGTTGTTTTTTGTGAACCCAAATAAATAAATAAATAAATAAATAATAAAAAATATTTTTCATTTCGTTACTTTTTACGTACCCAGTAACAGACATTATAAATATATTTTTGAAAATGCCACGTAAACGGTCAGTGGTCACATTGTCGTTATCTGTGGGTAAATAAAGCGATCGTTTGCTGCTTTTTAAAATCTTCTAAATAATGGAAATGAATCGAAAATTATATCGGAGGGGTTATAATATTGTTGTAGTAGTACTACATTGTACAAATATTTACGAAGAAAAAAATAGTTGAACTTGACAAGACGAAATCGCGTCCGCAGCTTTTCTGTTTTATTATGAGGATTTCGACGTTTTTAATACTACTACTATTATTTTTTAATACTATTCTAGTTTTATTTAGATAAAAGGAAAGTAATCGTTGAAAGAATGCAGTCAGGATGCTGTCAGTAATGTTTGCTTCGATTTTGTTTACACACAGATGTGACGTGACGTGCGTAAAAATAATAGGTAGATATAGGTATCCAATATAACGTCTAGAATTATTTGGGTTATCTGAATGCTAAAAATATTAACAAGTCCGACAGGTTGCCCCCATACTTAGAAGTTCAAATAAATCTCCATCACACAATACAATCTATTCTTTACTATTAGTAACTAGATATTCTCGTATTTTCTTTGTATGAATTATAATTCTTATTAAGCCTCCTAGTAAAATTCCTAGAATTCGATACTTGGGTCGAATTCTAGGAATTTTACTAGAAATAGTTTTATTTTTCAAGTTTTCACTTTATGCCTAAACTAGAAAATTGGCGCAGTCCACACGCGTGCCTTGAGCGAGTTATAGTCTCGAATATGCAGTAATGATGGTTTAAACCGGCCAACCACCGCAATGGAGCAGCATGGTGGGTCAGGTTCTTCTATTCACTATAACGTATGGCCTATGGGAAAGGAGGCGTGTGTCTAGTTGTGGGACATTAATAAATGCTGAAAAATTGAAATAACACAACATTTTATTAATATAGTTTATTAAACACAAAACTTTTAAAAATAAGTATACATTAACTTTCTACGTAAATGTAAATAAAAGCGAGGGTTTAACTATATTAATATGATACTGGCTTATCTACGGACCGCGTTTTTTTCTTCTTCAAAAAAGCAACTACACATTAATCAATATAAAAGATTTGGTGGGCTAATAGTTAAGCCAACATATTCGAACCCTTCACATAATTTAAAGAGATGAATAAATTTAAGTGTCTGTCCGTGACTGCGAAATAACTTGAATTGTAGCATAACCTACACAAATGTTTTAAAATTTGCGTATTTGTGAAAGGAAATGAGATTTAAAGATTATAATGTGAATCTTATCTATACTTCTTCAGTTATACTAATATTTTGAATAAGTAATACCAATAGACTCCGAGAATGCTAGGCCGATTTTAACCATTTCTTTACCAATAGAAAACTAAAAAAATATAATTTTTTTCACAAACAATTAGAGATCCTTATGAAAATTGTAATGTATCCTAAAGAATGAATGATGTATGCTAAAGTCGTAAGATTTTGCCAATAATATTTATTATTAAACTATATCAGCATGCTCTGATTAAACTCTTGATACATTATGTAGGTACTACATGATTAAAGAAGCACTTATAACACGTACAAATAATCCCGGGGAAAAATTAAGTTTTCGCGGGATTTCCAAATAAACCGTAAATAATTCTGAAGTTTTACAAAGTTCAACATCAGCCTGTAAACTGTTGGTGGGCTTTAATGATAATAACCGAGACCGACAGCTTAACGTACTCTCCGGGTTTTTAATCCGAATTTTTGACGGAAAAGTTAAATACTAATCGAATCTTGGCCCGACCCGTGAATAGAGCCTAGTACAACGCGATTCCTGAGTTGAACTAGAAAGACAGAATTTTACGCATAACAAATTGAACGCCGACTACAATATACATACTTACATATTTTCATTACGATTGGCGCAAATGGGAGAATGGATTTATTAAATTTGGGTTATTTTTTTTATCCTTATTTAAAGCGATAGTTGATGGACCACCTGATTTTAAGTGGAAATCCTTCGCCTAAAAACAAGGCAACACTCTCAACAATCCAATAAAGAAAAGCCTTGTGTCCATCAACCTGACGGGCTCATGGGTCTGTAAATACTGTTATTTAAAATAGATTATCTGTGTAACCGTAAACTATTTACGTCTTTTTACTAAACTATGCATTAAAAAAATCTGAAAACTAAAACAAATAAATGCAAATACATCCTACTTAAGTTACCTAAGTTCGCAGTACACTTTCATTTGTAATTCAGTTGAAATTTATTACATATTTAAGAACTATATAACAGACAACCGAAATTTGGATCACTTTGTTTAAGCTACCTTCAATTCAAATTATTTTTCTGCACTTACGCTCAGATTACATGCTTAGATACACTTACGTTATATGTAAATATTTGTATATAGTAATATTACTGACCAGCAGTAGTTGAGCAGGGAGGTAACTAAGAGATTGTCTCAGCACTACGAGGAACTATTTGTAAAAGAACATTTATTTATGGTACCTATCAGTAATTTAAACGCTCCGATTACATGCTTAGTTAAATACACTTAAATTTTTGTAATAATAGTAATAATATAACGAATAACCAGTAGTTTTTGATAGCTCTATGACGATCCCAGAACGATAAGCGACTATTTGCTTAATAAAAACATTTATTTAATCAACCTTTCATTAGTTTAAACGCTCCGATTAGATGTTTAGTTATATATACTTATATTTTTTTTAATAATAGTAATAATATATATAACAAATTTGTAGTATTTATGCTGTGTTCTGTAGCTCTATGATTATCTCATCACTATGAATGTCTGCTTGTGAAATATTAACATTTATTTAAGTTACCTATTATTAATTTAAATGCTCAAATTACATACTTAGTTAAATACACTTATATTTTTGTAATAATAGTAATAATATAACAAATTAGCAGCAGTTGTGCCGTGTTTGGTGGATCTGTGATGATCCCAGCACGCTGAAAGCCTGCTTGAGACATATAAACATTTATTTAACTTGCCTATCATTAAATTCAATGCTCAGATAACATACTTAGTTAAATACACTTATATTTTTGTAATAATAGTAATAATATAACAAATTAGCAGCAGTTGTGCCGTGTTTGGTGGATCTGTGATGATCCCAGCACGCTGAAAGCCTGCTTGAGACATATAAACATTTATTTAACTTGCCTATCATTAAATTCAATGCTCAGATAACATACTTAGTTAAATACACTTATATTTTTGTAATAATAGTAATAATATAACAAATTAGCAGCAGTTATGCTGTGTTTGGTAGATCTGTGATGATCCCAGCACGATAAAAGACTGCTTGAGACATATAAACATTTATTTAACTTGCCTATCATTAAATTCAATGCTGAGATAACATACTTAGTTAAATACACTTATATTTTTGTAATAATAGTAATATTATAACAAATTAGCAACAGTTGTGCTGTGTTCTGTGGATCTATGATGATCCCAGCACGATGAAGGACTGCTTGAGACATAAACATTTATTTAACTTTCCTATCATTAATTTCAATGCTCATATAATATACTTAGTAAATACACTTATATTTTTTTAATAATAGTAATAATATAACAAATTAGCAGCAGTTATGCTGTGTTCGGTGGATCTATGAAGATCCCAGCACAATGAAGGACTGCTTGTGAAATATATACATTTAATCACGTCACCTGTAATTAATTTAAATTCTCGGATTACATGCTTAAATATACTTTTTATATATTTAACAATAGTTAAATTAAAAACAAGCAGTACTTAATTATGCTGTGTTCGGTAGCCCAGTGATGGACCCAGCATTATGAAGTTAATAACTTCTATAGGCCTATTGTTATTTTGAACGCACCGGTTAAATGCTTACATACACTAGTATTTAAACTAAAAAAAAACTCATATAAAGGAATATCACAAGTTGAGCGGGGCGGTAACCCAGTGTTGGCCTCACTGTTTGCTGGACCAAAACTGGTTTCCGTCAAGCACCAGGTTTACTGTAAAACAAACATAATTAAATAAATGAATAAATTAATGAATAAACGAATGAATAAACTTTTTTACTTACCATGATGGTTATTACTAACTTAATCTAATAGTAGTGAACTGTTGACTAGTTCGTTAAAGAACTCATAGTCGTGCGCTCCTTCAGGAAAATCACTGGGTTCCTCTATCGATTCCAACAGGTAGGTTAACAATTCCTTGTAGTCGGTGAGCACAAGCCATTGGAATACATCCTGAAATAAAAAGTCATTAGTCATTAAGATCTCAATATTCTATATATATAAAAATGTTATGTTGGTTTGTGTACCTACACATCAAAAACTCGAAAAGTTCTGCACCGATCGAGCAGAAATTTTAGCATGGTATATAATCCGCATCAAGGATTGTTTTTAATTATTTTATCATCACATATCCGCGACCGCGAAACTACAGTTTTTTTTAACGATCGATGTACCAGTGACTGCGCCATCTGCCGAAAGCGAGAAAACACTCGCTGACATATGTAATGTATTCTTTGTTTCGTTTCTCATTTCTCAACCATTCCATAAAAATGTGCCACAGCGAAGCTTGGCAGGGTACAACTAGTATTAAATAATTGTAAATACAAGCATGGTGACTAATTTTGAAAAACTGCACTATGATATTAGGAAGTGTCCACTAGGTATATGTAAAAAGGATATTATTTTTGCAGAAATTAAAGGTTTCGTTTATATAAATTGCAATTTATATATATTTTTTACATTTCCCGCGGGAACGCTCGGCTCGTGTCGTCATAGGCAACTAAGAACTTGGTAAATCCTTGTTGGTAGAGATTATTGATTTTGGCATTGATAACGAAACAACTTTAGCAACTGATAGTGTGAAATCACAAAATACTTGATATGACTACAGTACTGAAATCATAGTACAGACAGGAGACAAAAACTATATCCCCCGATTATATCCTCTGACAAGGGATATAATTAACGTCTCCACCTACTAAAGCCCGGGAACAGGGAAGATAAAAAGTTTACCCCCGTTTATTATCAAAATTCCAAATTCAAAATTACTTTATTCAGGTAGGCCTATCACAGGCACATACTAAATAAATAATAAATATATTACGACAATACACACATCGCCATCTAGCCCCAAAGTAAGCGTAGCTTGTGTTATGGGTACTGAGATAGCTGATGAATATTTTTTTTATGAATATAATACACATAAATACTTATAATATACAGATAAACACCCAGAAACTGAAAAACATTCATGTTCATCCCACAAACATTTTCCAGTTGTGGGAATCGAACCCACGACCTTGGACTCAGAAAGCAGGGTCGCTGCCCACTGCGCCACTCGGCCGTCAAAACCTATGAAGCGCTCATACATATATGTTTACAAAATTGAAAGGCGATGGTGATAACTTGGTTTTTTTGTTATCACCATCTCACAGTTAATTTATATTAAGCTATGAAGCTAGAGCAATTCACACCCAAGCTTTTTTATCGTTTAAGTAATCCTTAATTTTATAATAGGATTTTTCTTTAAGCTTATATTATTTGGATATTATTTCCACTTGTGCACCAGTGTTGAGTGAGTTGATAGAGCTGTGGGAGAAGATAAATTTTGACCCTTTCCCCGGGGAGACAATTGTCTCTTGCCCATGCTAGCCGTGCGGAGCTTGGTAATTATGGAAACTTACGTAGACTTCCTCCATCAACAGCAAACTAGCTCCCAATACTTTTATGAACTCGTCAGATTTAAATTTCGGACGCACGATACCTGGAAGATGAACCGAACCAATATATACCGAATAAATAAATAAATAAATATACAACGACAATAAACACATCGCCACCTAGCCCCAAAGTAAGCGTAGCTTATCTTACTGGTACTAAGATAACTGATGAATATTTTTATGAATAATATACACAAATACGTATAATACATAGATAAACATCCAGAAACCGAAAAAAATTCGAGTTTACCACACAAAAAAATTCCAGTTGGGAATCGAACCCGCAGCTATGTATATGGTCTCAGAACGCAGGTCGCTGCGCACTGCGCCAATCAGCCGTCGTAATCATACATCGCTAATTTTTTTGTTGCGAGTTCCTAATACCACCAAAACTAGCCCCTAGGTTCAACCAGCTTCATGCAACTCGGCTGATGTCGTCTGACCACCACATGGGGGGATATCGATGCTGTGTTTAGCTTTGTGAAGACACCTTCCTTGTTACATGGGCTCCCAACGTTTATTGGTTCCCCCAGCCCGTTGCATTCCCCGATCACAGCTGGTGTTCTGCGACCTTGAAGTTACAAATTCGTTTTTGCATTAAGCAATTTAACATTACGTTAACCTGTATGCCTAACAGATCCCCATATCCCTAAAAGCGCGTGGAGTAGACAAAATGCTTGGCCAGCTTGGTTGCTCTGTTTCAGGCGATGGTTTGCCTAAAAAACTCCACATCCAACATATCGGGTTGTTGGATTAAGATATAGGAAAAAAAAATTTACCGCGCTCCATATGGAATCCACACAACCCTGCTAGTTTATCAATTATTGCACACATGCCGAGGTGTCGTTTACTCTCGCAATAGCGATCCCTTAGGTTTTTTAAGCCTTGTTGCAACATATACGGCGGGTTGAATTTATTCTCGGCTGAACGCTGTAAATAAATAAATACGTTAATTAATTATTCATAGCACGGTTTACACCACAGACACACTGTACTAGACAACATTGTAATATTATGTTATATTATAACACAACCGATATTATGTCAATGTATCTTTTAGTGAAATAATATCGGTTTTTATATAGGATACACTTTGGTATGTCACTCATTAACTTGAAATGTGCATGCCTCCTGTACCATTATAACATGTTTCAGGAAAGCGTGCACCACTCAAAATCCGTTATGCTCTGCATCAGGCATGACAGTCTTCGTATTAGTAATGTACGAAGTATTAGAAGCGCAAGTCTATAAAGTATATTAAAAAAAAAAAAAACAACCTAACGTAATCTAATCTTAACATAATTACCTCAAAATGAGAGACTGTACCCTTAACCCACAATCCTGCATTGGAGCAACGTGGCTGATCTGAACTGTACATTATTATCTTCCACGATGGAGAAGGTCCTAACGCCCAGCAGCCTAATAATGATAATCAAGCGGCTAATGATGAGTGCCACCCATACCGCAGAAGCCCTAAGCTGCAAAACTGCTTGCCCACTACAATACAATGCAAGACATAAAATATAATATCCACCCTCATCATCATTTTTAGGTCACACTGTGCAAAGGACCTAGGTCCTCCATGCTACTCCAATGCAAAGTGAATGACCCCATGGTCCATAGACATGCTGACCAATGGACCAAAGATGCAGTTATGATATCATGATACAAAAACAATCTAATGATTGACTACTAAACTAGATCACATTTTGTTTTCTTTTTTTTTTTTTACAGTCAATACCTACTTACACAGTGACTACATTATCTGCTTACGTAGGTGGCCTAAATATTTATTATAAACTCGCTAGGAATATAATAGATGAGGAAACTAGACCAAAAATAAACACAAGAAACGTGTAGTTTTGAAAGGAAGCATTATTAGATATGTATCTTAATAGAACAGCAGAACATCCTGAAAATTCGATTACCATAAAATTGCATAACAAATACATCAACAATACTACCTATATATAAACTTTAAAACATTCATTTCAGTGTCCTTTAATATTTCCGGCATAATAAAATCCGGTTCAGTGTTATGCAATCTTACATTTTATATTCACTGAATAAATAAAGGCAACTCTTTACACAAAAACTCCACATCTGTGATGGAGATAGGTGACTTTGAATAGCAATAAGGCTAGGTTGGGGCCAAGGTGACCTCAATTACATGACATAATATAACGAATGTCACTTCTTGGAATATTATTTTGTAAAGTTTATTTTTCAAAAATATATATTTCTCATACTTTAATTTGAAATCAAAATAATTTTTACCTGACTATAGAAGGGCAATGTGTCTAATTAACAGTCTATAATGTATTTATTTTCCTTTTAAATTCCTATTTAAATATATATTGTTTAATTTTAAAGAATCACATTTATTAAGTTATTTTGATAAATACTTCGAATTAAAAATGATTTTATAATATATCAGTAAATAGATGCCTAAGTTTCCAGATTATGAAAACATTCTATGGCATATAATGTAGACATTCCATAGATGCCTTCAAAGGATAAGTCCTACAAATTTCCAACTCTAATTCAGATTGGGCAAAAACTGTAAAATGGGCTGCCATTGTAAGTTGAAAATAAAGTCACTGTGTATAATTTTGGTCTTGTACTTTCAGTCACGGGCAATAGCAAGTAAGTGTAGTAAGCAATATCATCTTTAACTAAGCAATCATCACACTGGGTAGTCTTCCCATAGTTCAAAATAACTAAAGTAAATAACTATATTAAAAAGCCAAAATTAACAATATATTAAGTATTAACATCCTAAACAAACTAAGCTGCAATCTGTTATGTACTACTAAGAGATGAAATTATACATTCTACTAAACTTTTGCACTTATTTGCTTTTGTCCATCGTCCAATTTTCATTCTCTATCTCCAAGGATCTTCATCGGGTCCTCATTAAATTTTAATGAGTCTAAACCAACTAGACTGTATACCTTTTCAAATGAAAAAAGAATTATCCAAAATTTTGTCGGAGATAAATGACATTGTAAAAAGCATATGCGTCAAGTTGATGCATATGTTTTGTTATATTGTAGAACAATGGAAAATAAGCTAATGACATACGTGAAGAACTTCATGTATAAACTCTTCCATGATTTGTAGGAACCCACAACGCCATTCATCAAATCTATTGTTGATATTATCCTGTAGATGGGAATTTTCTGTGCAAAAATCTTTAAGTTTCTCCTCTAAAGCTTCGTACTTCCTAACTATGAGATGGTAGTTGTAACTACAACTTTCAAATGTTTCTCTCTCATTCTTTCCTACAGGTTCTATATTGTTTACAATAGATATAGTTCGCAAATTATGACTTGAAGAATAATGATTATTCACAGTTTCAATCTCGCTCAGTGTGCTTTCATCATTTTCTTCAGTGAGAATTTCAAATATAGGACGTGTTTTTTTTATCCCATAAAGAGTACGGTGTTCTTTATAATCATTTATGAAATTTTTTGAATAATTGTCATTTAACTTTAAATTGCTAACAACTTGTAGAACATTGTCAGTATTTTCAATTATGATCCTCTGTTCATTGACATAATATATGTGAAAATTATTGTCTCCTTCTTTAGAAATGATCACCTGAAAATACACATGTTGATTTCAACATACACGTAGGAATAAGTACATAGGATTGATTGAAAAAAAAATACTAGCTTTACCCTGCAATGTACAATTCATAAAAAAGTTCCCTCAACTTGGGTAAATTGGATCATAATCATCACTTCAACCTATGACGTACAGTGCTGAACGTAGGTATTTTGTAGGGAGTTCCAAAAACCAAGGACCTGGGCCTTTTCGCTCAAGCAACTCCAAGCTACCTGCTTGGTAAAACTGACAACCTTGTAGGGCGTCAACCTATGCTGCAAATAATGGTGCAAGGTTTTCATTCCTAGGGACCCCAAAGTCAATCGGAAAGTGAAAGTTAACTTTAACTTTTAATAGATTCTGAGAGGGTTATTGGACATCAGTAGGGTTGAAACTGTTTTCATGACAATTTTTTTAAGATTTTCTCTTTATAACATTAATCTGTAATAAAACAGCAGAATCCCAAGCAGAAACCTTTTTTTTTTTATTAACATTAATCTATGTTGTATGTACACAATGAAGCAGTGATTGTTATTAGATATATAGATACTCATGCTTGTTATTTTTATTATGATGAAGATGATCTGAACTCCATTTTTTCACCAAATGGTATGTCAAAACTAAAGGCTCTGACTTTTAATAACTTTACTTTCTAATTTTAACATTTCAACACTGCTGTATTCAATTATTGACATATAGATTTTTCTATTCACTTGTACCAAAAACGTCACAAAGAGGTGTTCAATTTTTTGTTGACACAGGGAAAGAAGTTTTGATTTTGATTGTATTCTGTGAATAGCACTCTCATTATGAAAGCAGGTTTTCAACATTGTCAGGCTATTAATGCTCGGCATAGGTCTCTCTCATGGGAAAGGGTTCTAGTGCATAGGCCTACCCTGCTTCAATGAGAATTGGCAGGCTCGCTTTGACAATTATATTCTTATGCTAGAGGTAATAATTGGGACCAATGGTATAACATAGTCTCTAAAGCATTAGGTTGGAGAATGGCAATCCATCTAAATTACAGCTTGAAAATGACTTAACGGAGACCACACGTAAAATAAAAAATATGCGTAATGTTGTGGTTGAAATACCATCAATGTGTACAAATTGCTTTAATTCCTCCTCTGCTAATCACAAAGCTTCAGAAATACCCGTCCAACTTTTGGCTTCCGCAATACCTATAATTTGGGTTCCTTCAAATCAAGAGTGAACAGACAAGTTCTAGGCCAGTCCACTCCATCTTATTTATATCACATAATACCAAAACCATATGTGATTACAGTCAAGTAACAGTATATAGAAAAAAAATTATACAAAAATGAAATTAGAGACTGTGTTGCTGTAACTTGTTTATTACCTCAAACTTGACATTCTTTCAGCAATAACAACAGCAAGAAAGGGCTTTTACACACTAAGATTATAAGGACAGACAAAAAACACATGTCCAGTTTTCCCGTCATAAGGTTGATGAAACAAGAAATGCACCCAGTTGGACTCTGGTGAGATACGGTTGACCCTAGTATGTAAGGATTTTTTTTTGTAAAATGCACTTTCCAGAATGGGCCAGAATAATAATTTTAAAAGAGGGTAGTACATCCTAGTCATAACAAGTAAATTTTAGATTGTGCTGTTAATATAATTTAAAGTGGATGGCAGCCTCTCCTGGGTTTGCTATGGATAGTATGTTATGCCATCAGCAGCAGTGGGAATTTAATCAGGCAAATATGTACAAAATTTACTTACCTACCTAGAATGTAATAATACAGAAAGGGTATGCAAATTCATATGAATTTGGCTACAACTTCCAAAGCTCTCATAATTCTCATATATCGCTCCGCTATTTTATTTATAATAGCTCTGGTATCATAATAGTAAAAGTTAAAAGCTGAAATAAAAATATATATATATATATGTATATATATAGCTACTTACAGTGGGCTCCGTGATATTCCACCTTTTGTCGCCATTATGACTTTTTCGGTTTTTAAAACAATACAGTTTTTCAGGATGTTTCTTATTATGACATAAAATCCACGTAGCTCCTTTAACGCCCATTTTTTTAACGATTTAAATTACGGTAACAAAACAACCAGATCGAGACACCCGAACTCTAATAATGAATACGATGAAAGGTTTGTTGCTTTAGCTAACACGGAGCAGCTTGCAATAAGATTTAAACATTGTAGGTAGGTATTGACAAATAAAACTGAAGACATAATAAATTTCTAACTTCCGAAGTCACGAAAAGATGGGCTAGGCTAGGGTCAGGGGGAGGTAGGTAATTTGTTCGTACCCACAATGTGACAATTCAGTAAAAATATTAAAGCATCTACACACTATTCCGACTTCGCAACTGATTTTTAAGGCAGGTGTACACTACACCTGCTTAGTTGTTTAGTAAAATATTTTTTTTTATAAAATGTGACTTTTTTATAATGCGTGTATACTATAATCATATAATATTCTGCAAGTAAAAATTTACTAAAGAGGTAAATCGAATTTAGCCTTGCCTCGTGGCTTATTACTTGTTACGTTTAGACAGGAACGATTTAGTATAATTTTAGTAACTCCAAAAGTATTAATGTTATGTTTCGTAGCGCGATGTATTATTTTGTAGTATCTATACATATCAATACGAATGGTCCTTCTATAGTTGAAATTCAATCGATAATAATAAGAATATAAAATTTCATTATCTTATTAAAATATTAAATACATCATATTAATCAGCAATCCACAAAATATTAATATAGCATAGTTGGCCGCACTGTTGACCTTGATAAATTGCTACGAGTGGTTCGATTTCCGGTTAAGGCTTAAAGAATTGTTATTTCAGCTCGGAATTAGAAAATTTGCGCTGTTCAACTTCATTTCTCACATAGCTTGGAGTTTGGCATTTTGTGTTGGAGTTCCTGGTTTTTGTCACTAGCATCTATGCTAATGTTATAAATTCGAAAATATGTATGTATGAATGGTTGTTACTCAATCACGCCCGCATGGATTAACAGATCTGGATGAAATTTAGCACAGAGAATAGGCTAAATTTTTTGTATAATAGTAGTTCAGGGGTCGGAGAATATCACAGCAACATGGACACTTATAAATTAGACGCCAAATCTACTACGCGAACAAAGTCGCGGGCTACAGCTAGTTAACTTAAACAATCAACATTAAAAAATTACTAACAATTAACACAAATTATTTAAATTAGTCTTAATTGTAAAGTCTACAAAACCGCAAGGAATTCACGTGGTGGACCTATGCTCTAAAACTCTATCATCTGTGAAAGAGGTGCCCAGCAATGAGATGTTGATAAAAATGAGTGATAATAACCGGAACTGAATCTTTAGGACAAATGGGTAGAAAATGCCATCTTTCTAATTCCGGACCCGATTACTAATCTACAAAATGGCTGTAAACTAGCCTTTAGCCTTCTAATCAATGTTCTGACTTCGGTTAGTACAAAGTTAGCAACCAACATTTCATTTTAAATAAATATGTTGTTTTTGTCAAAGAAGTCGTTTAGCATATAATTCGGTTATCAAGCCAAGTTGGAAGTTCAGTTTTCGGAGTTATTGTGTACCCTGGAATCCCCAGAACAGGAATCTGGAGCACTGAGTTATGAAGATGCCTCAGTGTTTGAAAGAGCGATTGAAGATTCCATGCTCCATCACTTCCGTTGATGCTCTCTGCATAAGAAGAAACCGCATACCCCGACATTCCCCCAAAAACTCCTTCTTACCTAGTGGAGAAATTGAAATTACTTCTAGTGTAATCTGGTTAACGTTCTTGTCATACGCTGAATTTAAGCACGCCGTTCCATAAAGTAAAGTTTTATGAGAATTTTTGTGACTGTTTAAGCTACTGAACTGTAGAACGTACTCAGATCAAGGATACGCCAGACGGTCGGTCTGTCTGACGGTCAATCCTGCAGATTGCTTTCGCCCGGTGGTGGAGTATTACTGAAGACACTACGTGAGGTCATCACCTCACCGGGTGACACAGAGCAGAAGAAGATAACACCCTCATACCTTGTTGAAAACAATACAAGCTCTTGGTCGGAATTTTTATTTGATAATTACTTACCCCCAGCCTATATGACTATTTAAGTGTCGAACTAAATAAGTGCCCAGCTTCCAAAAATATCTCAGGCACATGTTAGCTGTGCAGGAAATAAAAAAATCCCCAAAGAGGATGTAAACACTACGATAAACATATAATAAAAATACTCAATTGTTTTTATAACTATGGAGGGTAGAGGTAAGGAGAGTCATCTGTGTATATGAAAAAGTGTCGTCAAAATGTATTAAATTAGGATGGCGCCACATTTGCATCAGGGTAACTCTTAAAAGAAGCGCCAAATATAAATATTGTTAGAGTAGGTTTGAAAAATAAACAAGGAAGTATGGAGATACAAGGAAGTAAGGTTATTATTACGTATTTTAATGTAATTTACAGGTCTTCGGTATGGTAAGGAGAGTCATCTTATATGGGAGAAAAGTTGAAAAAGTGTCCAGTTGTTGCGCTAAATAACAGTTCAAAAATCCTCCACAATGGCGCTGGTGGATGCACAGGGTATGGTATGAATGTAGCAATTGTAGATGAATTGAAGTATGCCGAGTTAAAAAATTTAATGTCATTATCGACTAAAGTAGTTAATTATTGAGAATTTCAACAA
The DNA here is from genome assembly GCF_905163445.1 of Pararge aegeria. Lineage (NCBI taxonomy): Eukaryota > Metazoa > Arthropoda > Insecta > Lepidoptera > Nymphalidae > Pararge > Pararge aegeria. Next base: position 6,423,640 of record NC_053208.1, read on the forward strand.
CTTACGTTGTACAAAATATTGTGGTAAATATAACCTTACTTCCTTGTATCTCCATACTTCCTTGTTTATTTTTCAAGCCTATTCTAACAATATTTATATTTGGCGCTTCTTTTAAGAGACCCTGATGCAAATGTGGCGCCATCCTAATTTAATACATTTTGACGACACTTTTTCATATACACAGATGACTCTCCTTACCTCTACCCTCCATAGTCTTCGGTCTCCCTTTTATCAACTAAATGTCAATTCACAATAACTATTATACCCATTGGTTACAACAACTTGAAGGTTATCTCATGGTACCTATCAATATTCAAAAAAGTGGAGAGTAGCAAATGTGAAGGTTTAATCATACTATATTGTTTTTTGGAACACATAAAACAAGTCAAGCTGAACATGTGGTTCAAAGAAATTTGGAAGGTATTTCCCGTAAACTAAACATAAAAATAGACTACTAAAATTTACCTTTAATTAGTCTTAGTGAAAACTAATTAAAGTTGATTGATTGATTAAAGGTGGTTTATCATAGATGCAAGTTGCTTATACCAAACTCGCTTATTACAGATTTTGCTGTTTACGTCATTATGTTTACAAATATCATTGCAAGTAAAAAGGCAGAAAACATCAGTTATATCTGACATCAATGATATCAAAGAGTTTAAGAAATTATTAAGATCCAAGACAAATGTTTTGGTACTTTATGTTAATAACAATCGGTCCTCGCAAAACGTTTCGGACATGTTCAAAGATGCTGCAGATAATATGAAAGGACAAGCAACATTAGTCACTATTGACTGCAGCGGCAGGTGGGTTGGAATAATTTATTTTAATTGTCAAACAGACCAAATATATGGCCCAAACGATGGTAAGTCTAATACTGTCGCCATAATATAAACAGCAAATGCAAGGTACATGCCTACAAAGTGCTTTCCTCTGTTGATTAACGTAAGGTATAGGTGTTTCGCCTCATGCTCCAGTAACTATACCAGCAACCATAACTACGGCAGCAGAAATAAGCATGGCATCATTCCCCATACAAGCTCTGCCAAAAGAAGCACTCCTATTGCTAAGATTTTGTTTGCTACTTTAATGATAAAAATATACAAAGTTTGCATCCTGGAGATTGACATGGAATGCTTTTTAACTTAGAGAAGTACCTAAAGTGGGTTAACATTCTTTTGTGATTATAAGAAAGCATTTCTTAATTTTGATTCTTACTAAGTAAAGTAATAGAAGACTAGTTAGACTGACAAAAAAGCTACTAAAAAAGCTTACAAACTTTTTTACAGTTTAAAAAATAAAAGTGAAGGCTGATGATAATTACATTGTTTTCAGTGAAGGCAAAAAGCTTTGCAAGAAGCTAAAAGTGTCATCAGATTCACCTTACAGTATTAAGCATTACAAGGATGGGGATTTCCACAAGGACTATGACAGAGGAGTTACTGTTAGTGCAATGGTGAATTTCCTTAGAGATCCCACAGGTGAATTGCCGTGGGAAGAAGATCCACAAGCGACTGACATCATGCACATTCTGAATGGAGAGGTATTTTGTTTTTTTCTATATTTATCAACTTATGACGCAGTGGGCAGCAACCCTGCTTTCTGAGTCCAAGGTTGTGGGTTCGATTCCCACAACTGGAAAATGTTTGTGTGATGAACATGAATGCTTTTCAGTGCTGGGTGTTTATCTGTATATTATAAGAATTTATGTGTATTATATTCATAAAAAAAATAAATTATAATCAGCAGCTATCTTAGTACCCATAACACAAGCTATGCTTACTTTGGGGCTAGATGGCGGTGTGTATTGTCGTAGTATATTTATTTATTTATTTAATTTCTTTCCTATCCTGCAATTGCAGTCAATTTCATTTCTTGAAAAGAATATATAGTAAAGCTTATATACTAAAGCTGAGAGTGAATGCATAAATGGATGCTTATACACAGATACTAAAACTATCAATCAATCTATACTTAAGGCCAAACTTGAGAAGCTATTTTTGGCTTAATCTTTGTTTATTAATACATGCCTACTAATACATAAACCATTGTCAACAGGCGTTGACCAAGTTTCTGAAAAAAGGGATAGCTACTTACAAAAAAGCAATGGTAATGTTCTATGCGCCATGGTGTGGATATTGCAAATCTCTAAAACCAGACTATGTTGCCGCTGCTGGTGATTTAAAGGTAGGTTTATATCAACTAATATGTTCTAGTTATTTTCTTCTCAAATTAAAAAATATCTTTTGCAAAGTCAGGGTAGATTTTTGACGCTGAGTGTAGGTGACACTTATTAGACTGCAATCTTTGTGAACTGCCCAAATCAGAGCACTTCTTCCTAAGCACTTAGTACAACAGGATCAGAGAGTTTAAAATGTTTTAATCTATATGCTTTCTGCTGATGGTCATACCTTTAATTGCTTGCTTGCAGACAAGAGAAAATAGGGAATTATAAAATACAAAAATGCCTCAGTCAAGTATTGAACCTAGGAAGTCTTACTTGTAAACTACTAAAATAAAAAACTTATATTATATTATAATTTCAGGGTGAAGCAATCCTTGCTGCCATTGATGTGTCAAAACCAGGAAATTCAAAGATAAGGCAATTGTACAATATTACTGGATTCCCAACGCTTCTGTTTTTTTCGTAAGTTCTAATTTAAATACATGGATCTCTTTATCATGCCAACAGTTTTGAATATTTTTACTCATATCGGTTATTTAATGGATATTGTAATACTAATAGGAGCTTGAAGCGGTGATAGCCCAGTGGGTAGGACTTCAACTTCAATTTTGGGGAGCCGAGTTTGAATCCCAGATCGCACATCTAACTTTTCTAATCTTTATTTCAATCAGATAAAATATTACTTGCTTCAAACTTTGATTTCATTCAAAGTTTGAAGCAAGTAATATTTTATCTGATTGAGGAAGGAGGAGGAGGAGGGAAGGAGGAACATTAAGGTTTCCTCACGATGTGAGGAAACCTTTAAGATCTGAGAATTCTCCATAATGTTCTCAAAGGTGTGTGGAGTTCACTAATCTGCACTGTGCCAACATGGTGGACTCTGGCCTTCTCTCCTTGTGATGTAGTGGGCCAATAATGGGTTGGTTTCCAGAGAATATATCACTAACTTAAGGTTCTCGATGACATAATCCTTGTTGTTAAATCTACACTAGAATTGCTAGTAATGCTCACATATCTTGATGTCCTAACTAACCAAGTTGGCTTGAATATGAACTTATTAAAAACAAAAGTAATGACAAATGAAGACAAAGAAGAAACAATCACAGTCGACAATAACAACATAGAATATTATGTAAAAGAGTACATGTATGTTGGCCAATTGATCACAATTAAGTACATATCATAATTGCAAATGTATGGAGACAATATTGTTCATTTAAGGAGATAATTAAGAAACTTAAAAAAAAAATGTTTGGTAAGAGTAAAGCAGACAAAATAACTCATTTCTCATATCAGGAAAGCCACCAGAAAACAAGGGGTAACATTCAGAACTAAACTCCTTAAGTGGCTATGGGCTGGCCACATATTCCACCATTATGGGTGGAGAAATTGTAATCAGTGTGTGGTACCCCAGAGAGAGGAAAGAGATAGGAAGACGAAATTTCGGCTCAAGCAAAGAACACTTGGACCAGACAAGCAATAAATAGAGAAGACTGAAAAGCATTGAAGGAGGCTGTTGCCAAAGGGCACACAGATTAGTTAGAAAAAAACAAATTATTATTTGTTGTATAAAAAAAAAAACATGTGTAATCTGATAGTGGCTTAGTAATTAAACAAACGTTGACTAAGAGCTTGATTGTGCTTTACAGTGAGAGCCACAGGTATTTCCATTGGTTATAAATAGGCTACTATAGGCTACTTCCGTTACATCTGTTTGCTTTCAAGCCAACTTGAGCAATCGCATACTTCTTCAGTGCACAGTTTCTGTCTGGTAACCTTTCCCATGCAAATCTACCCGATCCATCGTTGTATCTCCTTCCTGCGTTATTTCTCGTCTTGATCCACACTGGAATGGGATTGTTATAAGATTATTGAGGCAGTCACAGTTTTGACAAATATGGATCATTTTACAGGAAAGGACAGTATCGTTTCCCATACAACGGCGATAATAAGAGACAAGCAATAGTGGACTTTATGAGGGATCCATCCTCGCAGCTGCAGAAGAAGAAAGAGGTGGTGGACGACAGTTGGTCTGAGGACACGGATGTGGTGCATTTGACAGGTCAGTTATATGTATAACATTAGAAAGAAGTACTGTTGTTCGACACACCTTTGATGCCGTGGTCTAGACGCAGTCGCAACAATGTATAGAGGCTATGTAAACCCATTACTACTGATTTACTAATGCCCCTTTTCACTAAACCTAAGAAAAGTTAAATCGGATGCCTAATGATTTGCTACGGAGAATAAAACGTTTCACCAACTCTTAGATGGAGACAAGCTGTTTTTTTTTTAATTATTTTAAATCCATAAGAAAAATATGAGGATACAAACACAAAATACCAAACAAGTTAGGTTATCTGAGTTGCTTAGTGAAAATCGATTTATGAAAGGTAAACTTATGCTCTGGTTTCAATTAGCCTATTGTTGATTTCAGTTTTATATACATAAATACATAACCCAACTTGAATTATTTTCTATTATTACTTTAGAGCTTTCATAAAAAATATTATTCTTAAATTGTTCATACTATTTAAAGATCTAGAATGACAACTAATTGACAATGGCAATCTTTGACATACATTTACAGTGATTTTTTATTAAATTCCTTTTTTATTAAAATAATATTTTGTAAGTTTTTATGATGTAAAAGAATGCTCATTCAATTCTTAATTCGTTTATTGCGAAGACACGAAGGTATGTAACTCCAGTGTGTTAAGGAAATAGTGAATCAACTCCACTAACCGTCACGGCACCGTAAGGCGGTAGGCTGGCTCTGCTACGCTTGCGTGCAGTGGCGTGCACTTCATACATTCACAACAGCTCTGCCTACCCTAAAATTGATATGTAACTCGTATATGAGGAAGATTTTTGCTATTTGATCCGATATGCCTGCTGTATGCATAACCTGGTAAATAATTCAGTGCACGCGACTGCTTGCGTGCTGGTACCCTCAATATACATAATACTAAGAAATTGTCATAATTGAATTGTTATATCAATTTAATTGGCATTATATTACAAGCATTACTACTACTAGATAGGAGAAAGTTATCTAAATAAATATAAAATAAAAAAAATATACTACGACAATACACATATCGCCATCTAGCCCCAAAGTAAGCATAGCTTGTGCATAACACCAAGATAACTGATGAATATTTTTATGAATATGATACACATAAATACTTATAATATACAGATAAACACACAGACACTGAAAAACAATCATGTTCATCACACAAACATTTTCCAGTTGTGGGAATCGAACCCACGGCCTAGGACTCAGTAAGCAGGGTCGCTGCCCACTGCGCCAGTCGGCCGTCAAGTATTTTAATATATATAACTATGCCAAAAATCAAATCGATTGGTTGCCTAATGCTTAGTCAAGGCTTAGCACACTTTCAAGCTGTTGCCCGTGTTCTTCTACGTTTATTGCGGTTTTTTACAGATCCCGTGGAAACCGTTTGTAGTAGCCAGTGGCGTGCACTTCATACATGCACAAGAGCACTGCACCCTAACTTTTTTATATAACTTGTAAGAGGATTTTTCTCATTTACACCATCTGATTGCTTTATGCCTCCCTGGGTTAAATTACTGGGTACCGGGCTACTGTACATTAGTAGCGTGTACAGTGGGTAAACGCTACTAATGTACAGTAGCCTATGTTACTATCCGTTCAATCAATTATCTATATGCCAAAATTGAAGTTATATTTATTGCTTAGTTAGGACGCACTGGAAAGACAAAGTAAACAAACCAACATATCAGCAAACACTCTTTCAAATTTATGATATAAGTATTATTAAAGTTAAGTTATTAATTTTATTTATTTATTTCTTTGCGAATTTGAGTTAGTATTATTTACAGGTCTTAAACATTATAGTTAGCTTTTAACCAAATACCGCTTAACAGCATGCAAATCATGTTGGTATAATAGTAAAAATCATGTCAAATTAATGTCACACCTTATCTATGAGATAGTCTTTAGCATAGTAACTTTTATTCATTATCAATTCCTTCAATTTCCGCTAAAACGAACGAAATTCGCGCGTCTTAATTATGTGTTCAGTATATAAAAGTGGACTGGTTGCCAGTGGCGTGCATAGAGGGTATGCAAAAGGTATGCAGATGATATAAATTGAAAAAAAAAACTCCAGTACGAGTTATAAATACTCAAGTTTTTTGTAACTATTACTAGAGATAATCTTCATTTTTATATCATCTGCATAACTTGTACAGGGTAGAGGGTACTCTAAGCACGCAACAGGCTGGTGCAGAAGAAGCTCATTGAGAAAAGAGCTGTTTTTCTGTATGGGTTGCGTAGTTTATGCATACGTCTTTTACTGCTACAGTTTTTAAATAAATCCAAGTTAATTTTGGATTTTTGTTTCTCTAGCGGACACGTTCGACAGCGTGCTAGCGAAAGCCGATAACGCTTTAGTGGTGTTCTATGCGCCCTGGTGTGGCCACTGCAAACGTATAAAACCGGAGTTGGAAAAGGCAGCCACCAAGCTCAAAGAGCAAAAGGTATTTATGTTTTAAATATTAAAAAAAAAACTGTGAGCCGTCACGGGAGCCTAGCCTGAAATTATTTTGTACAAGTAATAGGCACAAAAGTACAGATTATGACAGGAACTAAATATGACATGATAAAAGAATACAATATTATATACATTCACTTTCTTTATATGCAAAATATTTTAATTCAACAATTTCTTTGAACTATCACGTATTTTCATCAACATGATGATGCGTCGCCACGGAATGTGTGATAGAATATATATCGTACAAATAGATGATTCACATCAAAACTTCAGAAACACTTATAGTTTTAACTAACAAAAAGAAAATGGGAAACTAGTTATAACACTTTAAAATAATATATAGCTTATTTAAAATCATCACCATTATAATATTAATCGATAGACGTCCACTGCTGGATATGGGTCTTTTGTAAGGAGTTGAAAATTCTACGGTTTTGTGTCGCTTGTGTCCAGCGGCTCCCTTCACCACGTTCTGTCCACCACGAGCTTACCAGTGCTAAGTCGCCATTCCAGTACCGTATGTTTTAACGGTGAACGCAAATAGCTAGGAAATTGGCATGCCTGAGAGTTCTCCATAATGTTCTCAAGTTGGTACGGATTATTGGCGCAGTGCCCCGCGACCCTTTCTGAATGCAGACGTGGGTTCGATTCCCACAGCTGGAAAAATGTTTGTGTGATGAACATTAACGTCTTGCTATATAAGTATTTATGTATATTATTTATAATTTTTTTTATCAGTGATCTTAGTATCTGTAAAACAAGCTACGCTTACTTTGGGACAAGATAGCGACGTGTGTACCGTCGTAGTATATTTAAAAAATATCTATATTTAAAGTTCGTGTGAAGTCTACCAATCCACACTATGCCAGCGTGGTGGACAACGCCCTAAGCCCTTATCACCGGGCCCTCATAGGCCGGTAATAGGTTGTTGTTGTTACGATGACAAATACAACTTCATAATATCAACCCGTTACCGGCCCACTACAAGGCACGGGTCGACTCCCACAATGAGAAGGGGTTAAGGCCATAGACCACCACGATGGCCCAGTGCTGATTGGTGGACTCTACACACCCTCGAGAACATTATGGCAAACTTTCAGACATGGAGGTCTGCTCACAATGTTTTCCTTGAAGTTGAAGCAAGTGATATTTCAATTGCTAAAAAGGCACATAACTTAGAAAAGTGAAATGTGCGTGCTGGGATTCGAACTCGCCCCTCGGAAAGTGTGGTCGAAGTCCTGTCTACTGTATTATCACCACTTCACTGGGCTATCAGCACTTCCGGTAGTGTGCCGGTAAAGTCAAAAATATCTATATTCAAGTAGACCCATAGGTGGCACTTTTGATGCGTACATTACACGGTAGTGAGATGATGGCGATACCCATATTCGTAAACTTAAAATTAAAGCTTAAAGACCACAACAAACTTAGCCGGGTGTTTTTTTTTGTTATCACCATCTCACATTGTCATCTAATATTATTAGCAGAGCAACCTGGTTAGAGCAATAATTCACACCCAAGCTTTTTTATCGGTTACGTAGTGTTTTATACTATTGAGTTTGTATTAAACGTAAGCTTATAGAAAAGTCCTATTAAGACATCTCCAAGATGTCAATGGGTAGTTTATTGTACAATTGTTATAAATTTGAAATGCATATAAAAAAAAAATCGGAACCAACAGGATTAGAACCTGCGTCTCTCTGGCAATCGCGGCATGAGCGCTTTTTCCAATTAAGCTACGGCTTTCCTACCGTCGTTGCTGAAATTAGTATATGCCTTTTACACTCTTCAATCTTATAGCGACTGTAGCGTCATCTAGCAGGACACGTTGCAGTTTCGATCTACTTTTTCAAAGGTCCATATTATTATTATTGTAGAATTGCTTTATGAATAGGTTGATGCTGGTATTGACGATGACTACTACAACCTACACTTTGAATACTTGCAGATTAAAGGCTTGCTAGCAGCTGTCGACGCGACTAAGCAACCCGAACTGGCCTCCAGGTTCGGTGTGAAGGGATACCCGACGCTCAAGTACTTCAGCAGGGGCGAATTTAAGTACGATGCGGGGCACGCGCGTCAGGAACATCAAATTATCGATTTTATTAAGGTTGGTATTTTATTCCTTTTCTCATTATTATACAACGCGTCAATAAAAACCGAAATAATACTTTAGAGGCTTCACAGGTTTACTATGTAGGTACTGTGTATAGACTTATCAGTGAAAGCGAAACGCTAATAGTTTTTGATTTAACAATTGCCGTAGTTTTTTACTGAAAATCATAAGACACGGCCCCCTACATTACGTGCAAACGTAAAATCAAGTGACTCCAGCATTTGGTACGCGTCGCACATACGCGTTCAATTTAAATTATTTATTTCTAAAGTAAATGATATAACTCAATATCAATGTATATCAAAATATCTGCCTGATAGTTTTTTTATATTAAAACTCAATAAATATAAATAACTTTTTTTTCAACAATTCCAATTTTTTATAACTCGATAGGTTGCGAAATATATAAATATACTCAATTTTTTTTTTGTGTGACCACTCTGTTATGTAACACGCACACCGCACGCCTTATCCCTGTCCAATTAGCACCGTGTTTTTCTAATTGCTCGCCGCGGTTCGACAACAGGGACAGTGGACTGTGGGGACTGTTAGCGACGCAAACAGCCGTGTCGTCATCATCATATCAATCCATTACCGGACCACTACAGAGCACGGGTCTCCACCCACAATGCAATGGGGTTAAGGCCGTAGTCTACAACGCTGGCCAAGTGTGGATTGGTGGACTCAACACACCTTTAAGAACATTATTTAGAACTCTCAGGAAGCAGGTTTCCTCAAGATGTTTTCCTTCACCGTTGAAGCAAGTGTTATTTTTATTTCTATTTTATTCTACGCACATAACTTAGAAAGTTGGTGCGTCCTGAGATTTAAACTCGGCCCCTCGAAAGTGGAGTCACGCTCCTATCCACTGGGCTATCGCCGATTCATCGCAAAAAGCCGTGTATCAACTACATAAAAATAAATAATTAATTTTATAAAATTTTGATACAATATTATATTAAATTAATTATTTACTTTAATTTATAAACCATAGACAAGTTTTTTGTCTATGGTTTATAAATTAAAGAATATGTAAATACGGAACGTATGTGGTGGGGGCGAAAGTCATTCTGACAACACCGCGGCGATACAAATTGAGACGTTCACCGCAACTGACCAGTTGACTTCTGTTGACCTCTGGCAGCCAAGACCCTGAACTCATCCTGTGTTTTCAAATGCCCTGATCCCTACAGATCCCTACAGTGACTGTCTCTCTAATCACATGTATTTGTTATCACTGTGTAATGTCACTTTATAGAAATAACACGATTTATAAAAATTATTGTATGAAAAAAAAATATACTTAATTTTGAAAGGTTGTAGGAATGAAGTTGTCAGTTTTAATGATAGGAACTACAAGAACGAGAGCTTTCCGGTATTTTGTTAATTGAGCCTATATATTATGTAAAATTAAGCGGTGATAGCCGAAAGTCGAAACCTTACCCACTAGGGTAAGGTTTCGACTTTCCTTTGTGGAGACCGAATTCGAGCCCCGGCACGCACCAAAAACTTTTCGGGAGAAATGTGCGTTTTAATTTAAACAATTTAAATATCACTTGCTTTAAACGATGAAGGAAGACATCGGAAGGAAACCTGCATGCCTGAGAGTTTTCCATAACGTTCTCAACGGCGTGTGAAGTCTCATCATCATCATCATCATGTCAACCAATCGACGTCCCCCGCTTGACATAGGCCTTTTGTAGGGAGTTCCACAATACACGGTCCTGGGCCGCTTACCTCCAGCGGCTCCCAGCGACTCGCCTGATGTCATCTGTCCACCTTGTTGGGGGCCGACCTACGCTGCGTTTACCGGTGCGGGGTCGCCATTCCAGCACCTTAAGACCCCAACGTCCATCGGTTCTCCGAGCTATGTGCACTGCCCATTGCTACTTCAGCATCGCGACTCGCTGAGTGTGAAGTCTACCAATCCGCAATTGGCCAGCGTCGTAGACTACGGCCTTAACCCCATTGTGGGTGGAGACCCGTGCTCTGTAGTGGGCCAGTAATCGGTTGATGATGATGATGATGATTAAGTAAAGAAGTGTGAGAGACATTTAATTGTTTTCTTCCAGTCGCCGCAAGAGCCGCCGCCACCCCCGCCGCCCGAAAAGCCCTGGAGCGAAGAGGAGAGTGCCGTTCGCCACCTCGACGCCGCGTCCTTCAGAAATACACTGCGCAAGATCAAGCACGCCGTTGTCATGTTCTATGCGCCCTGTGAGTGCAAACACATTAATAACGAGTACTCTACTCACTCCCTCTACTACTCTACTCACTCCCTCTACTACTCTACTCACTCCCTCTACCACTCTACTCACTCCCTCTACTACTCTACTCACTCCCTCTACTACTCTACAATAGTTATCCACTTGTTTTAACAGACATCCTTAAAAAGGTTTACGTCATCAGCTCGGTTGTTCATTTTTGAATTGCAACTTCTTTAGAATCTTGTGATTTGAAAATGCGTCACGATAAAGAACGAAACGCACTGACGTATGGGAGAGAATGAGATGGAATTACAAAATGTATTTTGTTTCCTATTAATGTTACCGTGGAAACAAAATGGTATGTTATATCGTCATCTTCATCATGTCAACCCATTACCGGCTCAATACAGGGCACGGGTCACCTCCCACAATGAGAAGGGGTTATTATTTATATGGCAAACGTTTTTTTGCCATATTACTTATTTCTAGGTAATTTCTAGTGTAGACAAAAAATTGCTGACTGTAAGTGTGTAAGGATGTGGTATATGCGTTTTGCATAGAGCGCTGTGAACGATGAGGGAATATAAAAATAACAAACCTCAAACATTATTATTTTTAAGTTATTATAGTTTATTTCTTAACATTACACATCACTAATTCATTACGACAGTAACACTAACAAACAATATCTAACATTGGTAACACTAATCATATATCAGGAATAAAATTAATTAATAAAAATAAAGGTTTATTTAAAAAAAAAAGAAAAATTAATTAAAAAATAGAGTGAAAAACGTTTAAAAAAAGACGATAATTGATCAGTTATCGAGCGGGATGAAAAATTAATAAATTACTAAAATGGCACACGAGAATTTTATATAAGATTGTACATCTAAATACTAAATTATTTTTAAACTTTGTAAAAAGTAATATTAATATAAAAAGTAATATTAATGTAAAATTATTATAAATATAATCATGTATCTTAATACTTCTGAGACTGTTTATCTCTCAATCTCTCGTAGGCTACTTTTGGCACTTTAAAGAAGTGTCACTTGTGCCGTGTGTGAGTTACAGCACTGGACTCGCTTATTTTTCATACATTTAATAAATCAACTTATGTATTTTATATTTACTGTGGTTAGGGCGTTATGGAAGAACAAAAACAACACAAACATACTTTCGGATTTATAATATTAAGTATTATTTTGAACAGGGTGCGGACATTGTAAGAGTACCAAACCAGAGTTCACTGAAGCCGCAGAGCAATTCGCTGATGAACTGATGGTGGCATTCGCCGCGGTCGACTGTACAACACAGCAGGAGTTGTGTTCTAACTACGACGTCAAAGGGTACCCCACACTCAAGTACTTTAGCTACTTCGACAAGCTTGTGCAGGACTACAGTGGAGGGAGGAAGGTAAGTAATCTTTCAAAAACATTCAAAATTAATTTATCACAAGTAAGCCTACTTTATAAGCACTCTTGAAACGTCAACTATGTCTGTGTCTCTACCACCGGTTCGGAACACAGATTCTATCGAGAATAGACGGCAAGAAATTAAGTTGCTCTTTTCCAACATCAACATTTACTATAATTTTTCTATCCTGCGGGAGATCAGAGCGAAGCTGGCTGCTTCCAATCTACCTTGCCATGAAGATATTCATCACATGTATAGTACCCTCGCTGTATTAGATGTGTTTTTACACATTGTTTGAATGTATGCATTGGTAGATCCAGAATGAAGTAACAAACATTTTTAGCGGAACATGTCTCTCGAATTAAACCGAGCCATCTGCGTATAAATACGGAAATTGGACCGAAATTATGAATAATTACGATGTAAAATGAAAGTCATTAGCCGTGTGTTGTTACTTGGAGATTTTAAAAGACCAAATATAGTTATTCTATTAAAAAAAGTGATAGGATGCATTGTTTAAAATCATATTAATTAATAGTATCTATTAATAAATTTTCATTGCCCAGCGCTGGGACTTACTACTATTATCATATCGACCCATTACCGGCCCACTACAGGGCACGGGTCTCCACTTACAATGATAAGGGGTTAAGGCCGTAGTCCACCACGCTGGCCTAGTGCGGATTGGTGGACTCAACATACCTTTGAGAACATTATATAGAACTCTTAGGCATGCAGGTTTCCTCACGATGTTTTCCTTCACAGTTGAAGCAATTGATATTTTTAATTACTTAAAACGCACTTAACTTAGTAAAGTTAGATGTGTTGTCCGGGATTCGAACACGGCCGCCTGATAGTAAAGTCCAGCTCCTATCCACTGCGCTATCACCGTTTCTCTAACTACTATAACATAATTCAATGCTATTTACAAATAACATTTCATTTGGCATATCTTGTCCTCCTAAAAATAGAGATTTTAATTCTGAAACGCAGGTAGATAAAATTAAAAGAATTTATGTCGTCGCGGAAGTTAATTGCGAGTGTAGCTCAGGTACACTCGCAGCGCAGCTCACGCGCAGGTGGTCAACTTTACCGTCCCGTTGATTGGCTGATACCGAATATTGATTTCTGCGCAATCGAAACGAGCGAATTTTAAGGAGTCATAAAGCTAAATTCGAACCAACGCAAACCGAACGCATGGTTAAGTTAAAATAAATGGGTTATAGCTACACACAGTAAAATGTTTCAGTTAGGAAAACAGAAAATCTAAGCGGAACAAGATACTTATCACCAATGATGGTCTTGTTTCACAGAAAGTGGACTTCGTGTCATTCATACAAGGTCAATTGAGCGAACACCGGGCGCAGCATACAACGAAGACCAATCAGGATGCAGGATTTGGCGTGAACGTGCAACTAGCCGGTGATGCCGACTTCCAAGACATCATCGCTTCACCGAACCCGACTTTTGTCATGTTTTATGCCGTGTGTAAGTTCTATCATCTATTTTAACCGAGCGCTTAGTGTAAAAGGTTTCAGGTTTTATCTTCAATGGACAACTAGTAGGAGAAGTCGATTTACAAGACATTAATATTTCATCTAATCTTACGTTTATCATGTTGCTGCGTGTAAGTACTACTACCTATTTTAACCGAGCCCTTAGTATAGGACGATGCAGGGTTTAGCATGAACGTGAAACTGGCTGGAGATTTCGACTTACAAGACATAAATGCTGCACCAAACACGACGATTTACATATTTTGTGCGGAACCCTTAGTGTAGGAGTATTCAGGTTTTATCTTCAATGTGCAACTGGCCGGGGATCTTTACTTTCATGTCATGCCATTGCCGACCCTGTGTATGATACAAAATAAATAAATAAATAATTAAATATACTACGACAATACACTCATCGCCATCTAGCCCCAAAGTAAGCTTAGTTTGTGTAATGGGTACTACGATGACTGATAAATATTTTTATGAATAATAAACATAAATACCTATAACATACAGATAAACACCCAGACACTGAAAAACATTCATGTCTATCACACAAACATCATCCAGTTGTGGGAACATGGAAACATAGAAGTGGAAATAAGAAAAAAGTATTATTGTAGGGTTACGTTATCTACTTAAGGCAAACTTGTTTAGAGAAGCCATGTAATTGCGTTTACGAAATAGTGCTCTATAAAAGATTTTGCTACAATGTTGGTTTATTTTGTTTGTTTAATTCCTTTTTTTACGGAATACTCCGAATAAACAGAATTTAAAGGTTTGCTTTGCATTCCAGGGTGTGGACATTGTTCGACAGTCAAACCAGCGTACAGCCGCTTGGCAACCGCTCTCAAAAACGAAAACAGTCCGATAAAAGCAATAGCAGTGGAGGCGGCGGACAATCAAAAAGTTGCAGACTTTGCCGGCGTAGAGACCCTGCCGACGTTCAAGATTTACGCCAATGGGAAGTTGTTGGCAACTTACGAAGGCGATCGATCAATGGAGGATATGCTCAGCTTCTGCAAATCACATCTGAAGGTGAAAGACGAATTGTGATACACCAGTCGTCGCCACACAAAACCTTCGAATCACATATCAATCACAACGTAACTGCAATCTCAATTTGTATTTCGATATAGCAAATAATGAAATAGATTTTAACAAAAATTAATGATAAATATCAAATTTATAGATACTATTATATTATACTTAATTATTGCGATGATTTCTTTGATCAATAATAATATACAGACTTAAATATTATTAATAATTAGGTTATTAGTATGAGTTGTAAGTTCAATAAATTATAGCACTGTATAAATTTTACTGCAAATTAAGTGCAAATGATGTTCTAAATAAGACCTTCTGTCATGATAAATAGTAAAAATTATAAATGTCGCTCGAAAATTCAAATCATAGGTACCTAGTACACATTTATTTAATATTTTAACTACGAAGCCCTATCGTTGACAATGATGGGAACTAACCAATTTCAAATAAGTGTACTCTTATTTTTCTACCAGTTTTAAAAGTTTTAAAATAGTTAAGTCAAAAAGATGCCCCAGAAAGCTGTCTAGATAAAATAACCGTGTGTTGCGGGGAAAGTACTCTTACTAGTCTCAGTATGCAGGACTTAACATATCGTATATATATACTGTCGCGACGTTATCCAGACCACGATGTCGGCATTTGCCCCGCAATCAAAGGCTTCGAACTGCTGTATCTCCTTTACTGGGGTTTTAATATCGATCAAAGGATTATATAGACATAAATTTAAGCGCCACGAAAGTATATAATATACGTTTAGGGCTTGGATGATCCATTATTTGCTACATTTTGTTATTATAAAAACGGTAGTAATGTCTATAACTATTAATTCAGGTAAACGCAATTCGAAGTACTTATCAATTGGGATGCAAATCAGTATTCAGACGAGTTCTTCTTAAGCATAGATGCTGAAATTTCCATTTAAAATTTGAAGGTTTTCCTATTATATTTAGAAAACGGACGTCAGTTTTTATATATCTCTTAGATCTTCTGCTATCACCAGCCACCGAACTAGCGTCTGGGTGGTCCTAGGATCATTATTTTTTTTTTTATATTTTTAATCCTCTAATAATCTTTCCTTGAATGCAAAGAAAAGTTTTATTCCCCGAATATATCCACTGCCAATGGATAACAATTAACAGTCCGCCTGCCAAAACTCGGCAATATAATATTACAAATGTGAAAATGAGTCTGTATGTTTATTTGTTTGTAACGTTCAGCTCAGAAATTGCACCAATCTTGATGAAATTTTGGGCCCAACAACATCCCAGACAAAGATGCGGAATGCTTTTTATCACAAAAAAACAACCCGGGGACCGTTAAATGACTAAAATGGGACTTTCAAAATAAAAATACTATCTTAATCTATTGTTAAAACTTCATCAAATTTAACAGAAATATTATTACTTTGATTTTATTATATGGAGATAGTTCTAGACGTTACTATTAGCTTTAATACTTTTAATATAATTTTTTCAGCATTTATTATTATTAACAATTATGTAAGTCTTATTTAATTAGTTCCCGCTTTTCATAAGACCGTAAACGCTTTATTAGTATATAAAATGGTACGTGATATCTTTAATTTTTTAGTTTATATTGATAGTTAAATATTGTATTTATATATTATGTTTGTATGTATATATGATTAAAAAGGCTGCATTCGATCTCTTTAATTGACGCGACTAGCTTGACAGTGTGAGCTGCTAACCTGACAGTACACATCTGTTATAAACAACTCGTGTGACAGTAGTTCGGCTCTGATAATTTGCTATGACCACGGGAGTCTGGATTTGACATATGGAAGTACGTAACAAAACAGTGCTTTTAGTAATAGGCATCGCGAGAGTAACAAGGAATCTCTAAAATGTTATAATACTAGCTGTACCCTGCCTCTTTTCCCTGTGGCACATTGTGATTAGATGGTTGAAAAGTGCATTTGTTTGTCCTACACGCTCCGAGCAAGCAACCATTTTTGTTAGTAAAAAACTGAAAATAACATTAGCTACCTTTTTCCCTATGAAAACAAACGGTTGGCATTTAAAAAAGTAATAACGCAGCTAACGCAAGTAATAAATAGACACAAAAAAGACCTTTTTTTTTTTTTGTATATTTTAATTTTTTTATTTATAAACACGCATTGCACTAAAGAGTAGCGAATACCAATATAATACAGTTACAGTTACAATTACGAAACACGGACCTTAGAGTTATTTTAAAGTATTGTATCGTCAGAGTAAATTGGACCGCATAAACCTTGTTTAAAAAATGGTGCATTGCACATCGTTTACACACTAGCTCGCACTGTCCATCTAAGTTATTAAAAGCATCTAAGAACTTCGGAAACGAAGCTTTTTACGCAATTTTCTTTATTAATAATATCTGTTATTTCAACAAATTAACTATTTCCCACGGTAATTGCGGAAACTCGTCGTTTTTTTATGATAAAACGTAATAAATAACTGCTCACCTTTAGTGCCATCGTCGGTTTCTCGCTCGTTTCGTTTTTCTTAAGTTGGTTTATGATACCAATTATCGAAAAGCTTCGTAAAGTAAAAAGTTCAAAAAGTTTGTAAAGTGCTTTTTAGTTATTGTTCGATATACAGTATAATACTACTATAACTCCGCTTATAACGACATACCATTTTCTATGAAAAAACCTCTTTTTAAGTAAAAAGGAATCAATATTTTTTATTGTACTAAGTACTAAATATTTTGCTTTGCATTCTACGTAAATGACACGTCGCGTCGTTGTCCTAAACGATGTACAAAATATTAGATTAATAAAAAACGGGCGGTTTCGTGCTACCTCTTTCGCACGATTAATAGGTGTGTGAAAACTGTGGAAATGAGGTAGCACGTCATCGCAGTGATTTCCATACATACAGTGACTCGAAGTGGCATTTTTGAATCTTAAGATCCATCGGCTTTTTGAAACTATGTGAACTGAATCTTGAAAGTTTTAGGGAAAGTTCTGTAATGTTCTCAAACATTATTATTCCAGGAAAAGTTTGCGGAACAAAAGTTTGTCATTAACCGAACTACTGTAATTGGTATCGGCAGATTACCCCCTTTTCGATAATTAACCTTTTATTTTGTCGTAATAAATCGTATCGTATCAAAACAACGATAATTAATCGTTTTGTGAACCGTACTTATGATGTAGACTCGCCTGATGTATTTATACAGCTGTTATATAGTTATTAATGCATTTAATTACAATTTTAATACTATTATTATGACGTAGTTATTAGGAACATTGTATCACATATTTTATATTTCATATTTATATTTATACTTATTGTAATGTATAATGTAAACTAGTAAAGTAATATGAAGTAGGTAAATATTTATTAAGTATATTCTTGTATTAAATATTTTCGATTTTTTATTCATTGTTTATAAATTACATTGATGACATATATATATATATATATATATATATATATAGAATATTGTTAAATAAGAATAAATGGAAATCCTGGTTTCAATATAAATGTATTTTTTGTAAGGCCATACATTTGCGGAGTGTGTTTTAAGAAACGACTATAAAAATGCGAATGGAAACAGTACTGTCAATTCTCCTGCGAGTTGGTATAATATATGGTATGTTAGAAAATTAGAATGATATTATTAAAAAGTACTTAAAACATATTAAAAAATTGAATTACGAATAGATGGCACCATTATTATGTATGAAATGTGAAAATTTTGCTTAAATCTTCATGTGTCCATCACTGGACATTTTAAGAATTACCACACTCAGCGGTGCTGTGCCGTACATTCCTGAGACTCGCTTGATGTTGTCTTTTCACCTGGTAGGGGGTTTATCAATACTCCGTTTTCCAATGCGGTGACACCACTCCGTGTTTCATTATTACAATTTTAGCTACGCAACTCTTTCAGCTACCCTGGTTCTTTTTCCGATGAGCTCATTTCTAAAAATATCACGCAGAGATAGATACCGTGTAGCGTAGCTGTCTTGATCGCTTTCTGAGTGACACTAACGACGAACAGAACAATGCCTAATTTAGTAATGCCTAATTAAAGAAGATTCGTAGACATACATTTACCCTTCACTAATCGATTTTCACTAGGCAACTCATATGACCCACCTTGTCTATGATTCCTTGCCACGAGGTTGGTATTTTGTGTTTGTATTATCATATTTTTCATTTTGCATATAAATTTAAATGGCGCCTAACGTCGTTAGTCAAAGTCAAATATTTCTTTATTCAAATAGGCACATAGATGGCACTTTTGATGCGTTATTATATACAAAATGAGTCATCATGCAGGCGTTGGTGAAACGTTTTTTTTCTGTACGCATCACCCAAATTATTAGGCATCCGATTTTAGCGCTTCTTAGTATTAGTGAAAATGGGCATAAGCCTTCATATGAAGCGAACACGGCGTCATAAGTCACTACTGTTCAAATTGGTCTCCAGCTACTCTACAGAAGTGTCACGAAGATTTCCGAACGTCAATCCGAGAAAAAAAATCGGATCGGAAAAAAAATATCTGAAATTTGGCAATAGGGCTGTGTGTACTTAGTTTAAATAATATTTTGTATATTTTTCTCATGTGAATTTGGTTTTTTTTTGCTCCCTTTCATAATCATTATATTTGCGTCTTTTGAGACTTTCCCATTACCTTTCCATACACCTTACCACCTTCAAAAATTCTACCCGGACGCATAAATTGAAATCCCATAAACAACTCTTTAAAGAAATAAATATAAACATTTATTATTTACAATTAATTTTTTTGCTTTTTAAGTCTATATTCCATTTTTGATCAGGATAAAAGTACCTTGTAAATTAATTAAAACTTATCTAACGACTTTATTACCTCATTACAGGCGTAGCAACTGCATTATGACGTATAATACTTGCGCTAACATCTTATGTTATGACGAGAAGAGAGGTTCAGAACACGCCAGTGAGAACATTCAGTCAAGTATATGATTAGTTAGTTTTCTCATATTTTATTGTATTTATGGGATAGAAGTAATCCTAACTTAAAGTTATGTATGCGCCAGTGTTTTTTTTGTTTGTTTGTCCTTTATTCAAGCACTAACCAAGCAATATAACAAATGGATTTTTATAGAGTTAGTTGAAAGGACAGAGAGTAACATAGGAGAGTAATATTCATAAAAAAAACCTTAAAAAGTGTAAGCAACATCTAGTTTCATAATACAGTTTAGTTTATTTAACCATTGTTTGCTTATAGTTTGCAGTACACGTACATGCTATTTTAGTAACTATGTGGAAATTAACTAATACCACCTTATTTCAATTAAGACATATTTGATTTTACTTTAAGTACAATCAAGAAAAAAGCTTAATCTTAACATTATATAGTGTTAGTCATCAGAATCCTCGAATGTCTATGTGAGTTTATTTAGAAAAGTTTTGAAGTCAATTCAGAGTGACGTGAATATAAAAGAGTTTCTTGGGTGTTCAATCTCCAGAGATTTTTCAACTACGCGAGAGATATTTTAGTGCACAAGTGTGTGCGAAAACACTGGTGTCCCCTCTTTTCCCTCACTCTCATAGACCGATGGAATGGCAGCTAGGTAAGATGGCATAAATTGGAAAAATTGTCCTAATATATGAGTAATATAAAAGTATTTGGGTAGGCAGTGCTTTTGTGCATGTATGAAGTGCACGCCGCTGGGGCTGTCAAACAATCTTAGAATGCATCATCTTTAACCACCAACTGATAAGATGTGAATGCACGAATAAAAAGAAAAAACTTTTCAGGACCAAAATACTGAGAGACTAATGGGTTTTAGTTTCAAAACGCAAATGTAGCTCATAATTTACTAAAAAAAATTAAATAACTCACAGTTCACTACATTTTAAATATTTTTTTAAAAAGTTTTTATATTTATTTTTTAATATTTAATACCTATCAATGGTTTATACTCAATACTTATTTAAAATATTTTGCCTTTGTAACATATCTGAATAAATACTTTTGCTTTCAGCTTTACCGTATCAGTACGAAAAGTAGTCCTAACAAATGTCTACGGAAAAATAAAACTGTGTAATCGATCTACCTTTAATCAAGCACTGTTATGAAGCTAACAAATAAATTATATATTTTGCATAAGTTGGTCGTTTTATTTAAACTCGTTATTGAAACCATAAAAGCGTACCTATCTAAACAAGACTTTTTCTTACTTGTCTTTTATCGACGCGAAGTGAAAATATAAATAAAATAAACTATAATGCATGTATGTTTTAATAATTTTTTAACTTACTTTATTTAATTCTAAAAATTAGTGAATACTTTTATTACATTATAACATAAGTAAGAAAAAATAGAGTATACTTTTACCCTCAAATATAAATTTTGTACATCAAAGGATCAGGAAAAACGCGATTTATGATAATTCATAGACTCCGCTGCGCCTAGGTGATTGCTCTGGATATGCTCAAGTTTTTTCAAGTCGATTGAAGGTCAAATGTTTAATCAGACCTCCAAAGTAGCTCTTGTCAGTTAAACTAATTTTGCTTAACTACTGAATCGTAAGAGAGTGCATTGCAAGAGTATTCTCCGAGAGAAGCTCAGTCTGAATTGCTATTAGCATGTAGAGGATTCGACGTGAATACATAATCCACGTGTGTTTGTGGGCACACGTGCGTGGTTTAAACTGTGACATATCCTTATATTGTAAATGCGAAAGTTTGTAAGAATGGATGGATGTTTGTTACTCTTTCAAACAAAAACTATTGAACCAAATTGACTGGCTTTTGGAATTGAGATAGGTTATACCCTGGATTAACATATAGGCTGCTTTTTATCCCGGGCAAATATGCGGCTCCCGCAGGATTCATGAAAAACCAAAAAAACCGCGTTCGAAGCCGCGGGCAACAGCTGGTATCTAATAGTTGCAAGGTCAATCTAACCAGTTGGACCACAGGTCTTCAATTGGCGTACATCGTCATACCTACAAAATATCCTTTCCATCTATCTATGTCGTGCTGTCTGGCTAGTCCTTAATTTATGTCAATGATTGTAGTTGATCCATTATGTTTTTCACCGAGGTAAGCACTGTATCCGATACATCACATAGCGTTTCTAGAAGCTCCTAGCATGTTACCCATTGACGATTATCTCTGTTATTCGCAAAGATGGTCCGCCGGTTTACAATACACCTTATAGCAAAAGTACGAAGACGAGAAACCCAATATCCCACCAGCCACCACGTCTTCCCAATGGTGATGGTTGTCGCAGCAACGACTGACACCAATCAACGTGGCCAGTGCAAGCGGTAGCATACAAAATATCTCCACTCTTAGGTTTCTAAATGCTGTCTTTAGTTTCCCATACAGCCATAAGCTCAGGAAGCCAAGTGAACAAAACGCGAAGCTAGTATGTCCGCTAGGAAACGATTTTCTCCCTTCGACAACATCGTGTACTTTTATCAAACAATGGAGTTGTTTAGAAGCGACGCCGCACGGAAAACAGCGGTAGAAGAAGTCCGGTCGAGGTCTCGGCATTACCAACTTTATCAGTTCTGTGAAATTCGCGTTCACTAGTAAGGCTAGACTCCATCCCAAAAACGCTCGTACAGTTTCCACATAGCTACGGGCTAATAACAAAGGTAAACAAAATATTAGGAGCGGCACTAATATAACGGAGAGTATCATTGCCCAGGGTGGCACGTATGAATCTTTTCTTTGCCTCTTATATACACTCAGCATTTCTTCCGCTGTTATCACTCGCGCCTGCGGTTGGAATTTTAAGTGCATCAAAATGACAGCTATTAGTAGCAGAACACGTACGAGGAATTCGGCTAGGAAGTTTGGTAGAACCGTACGAATATTTTGCTCGAGTAATTGGTAGTAGGATATCACGAAATCCATCAATATCGTATTTCGATAGCTAAGCACTTCAAATATTTTTTATTGCACTGTATAAAAGTTATTAGGTACACGGTAGGCGTAATCGTTTGTTTTTGTTTACACATTCTTTGTAAAGAGATGAGTGAAAACAACGATGTTTTCTTCCAGCACCTAAGTGAAGATTCTCCTGTGAGATTCTCAGATGGATCATAGTTAAGATTGGCGAAGATAAACGCCAAATTAACATCAAAATATGCGCAAAAGTCATTGACCTTTGCCACTGGCAAAGGAACTATTATTGAAGCACTTGGTTTGTATTCTCTTTGAACTAAAGATTCATCTAAAATCGTAAAAAAATATTAAGAAATGATGAGCAGATTGTGAGGACTCACACTTAGGTACCTATTGTACTACAAAAACATATTTAACGCGATTTAAATTAATTATTTACGCTGCTGTCCGAGCTATGTGAATGGACCACAGTTCATTTAAGTGTATCAGCCTGTAGAGTAAATATAAGCGGCAGATACTTGGGTACCTACTTCTAAGTTCAAAATGCAGACTAGAAAGCTGTGTCCAGTCAGGAAGTAGTTCTAGTACAACATAAGCAAGCCTACCGCCCGCTAATTGAAGCAAAAACGAGGTACCAACCGCTCTCAGAGCAAAGATACTAGATTAATGGGCGATCGTTGTATGCCTAGCGGGCTTACACTGCCGCGAATAGGTACTCGGTTCTAGTACTCAAGTGAGTTTAGAAACCATCATTATCATTAACGCATATTAATGTCACACTGCTCGGTACATGTTTCTTCTCTCGAAGGAGAGAGAGAATTAAAGCAAATATCCAACACGCTACTGAAATACGAAATGACGGGCTTTAACGATTATTTTAAATATTAATTCATAATAATCTCTCCGAGGCTTACTTATAATAATAATAATAATAATAAATAAATAATTTATATACTAAGACAACGCACACATCGCCCGCGCCGTCTAGCCCCAAAGTAAGCGTAGCTTGTGTTATGGGTAGATGACTGATATATATTTTTATGAATAAATTATTAATTTATATACTAAGACAACGCACACATCGCCCGCGCCGTCTAGCCCCAAAGTAAGCGTAGCTTGTGTTATGGGTAGATGACTGATATATATTTTTATGAATAATATACATAAATACTTATGATATACATATAAACACCCAGCACTGAAAATCGAACCCACGGCCTTGGACTCAGAAAGCAGGTTCGCTGCAAACTGCGCCAATCAGCCGTCCTTCAGGCTGATACCAACTTAAAATGTTTTGACAGGAGTTTAAAATACACTTAAAATTAATCCACCAATAGTCTGCCAAAAGAATTTACATAATCATCATATCAACCTCCTTCCACTATGAGAAGGGTTCAGACAAAAATAGTATAGTAGTAGTAATAGTCCACCACGCTGGCCCAGTGCGGAGTGGTGGACTTTATAGGTACCTAGTGGCTTAAAAGAACGCTTTCGTTTCTGCTTTTATTACTATATCAATATACCAGTGATAATAAGGTCAGTCAATTCTGGGTTCGTTTATCGTAAGTTTGGAGGAATGAGCCACCTCAAAGTTGTTTTTTAAGAATTAGAATCTTTCGAAACTTAAATGTGATCAAGGAACCAAGGTTAATAACATGGATGTTTTATAAACCATTGATATCCAGCAAAGTAATGTTTTTTTTGTTCGCTGTTGATATCCGAATGAGCTTTTATAC
This sequence comes from Pararge aegeria, assembly GCF_905163445.1. Lineage (NCBI taxonomy): Eukaryota > Metazoa > Arthropoda > Insecta > Lepidoptera > Nymphalidae > Pararge > Pararge aegeria. The sequence goes on from NC_053208.1 coordinate 6,448,258, forward strand.
TTAGTTATAGATTTAAAGTACGTCCTACATATAATATCAATAGTTCATATACGTATATTTATTTTTATTTATATTTGCATATCTACTCATATACTTATATCTAGAACTTTTCTTTATCAAAAGGATCTATTAGAAAAAATATTTAAATAGCTTGGTCTAAAATATGCTTGTTTAAGTACGCTTGGTTTAAAGTCAAAAAAACAAACGCATCTAATATGCGTCTGTTTTTTGAGTGTGGTTTTTTCTGTATGGAAGTATGGATATTAATATTACGACAATATACGCATATCGCCACCAAGCCCCAAAGTAAGCATAATACGTGTTATGCGTACTGAAAAATATACACAAATACTTGCAATATAAGCCCCCAGACACTTTTTACCACAAAAATATTTTTGAGTTGTGGGAATCTAACCCGAATGGTCTTGGACTCAGAAAGCAGCGCCCATTGCCGTTGTCGTAAATATATCTCGTACCACTACCATTCAAAATTTTGTTTCTTGTCTTTATGTCTACGCCGACAAATGCATCTAATCGTTCTTATAAATTACGTCATAAAATTTTCCTATGCCAAGAGATTTAATATGTAGACTAAAAACCGGTTGCAGCAAACTAATGGACTTGATCAGGACGCGTTTGGTAAAGTCATTGCTCTCTCTACCAGTTGTTGTGTCTACTTATCACCAAAATAGGTCGCATATATATTTCTAGATCTAGAGTTTCTTAAACTTTGTTGGGTTTCATGTACATTTTAGTAGATAACGTTTGTATAACAATGTCGGTTTTTTTTTATCAAAAATATTTTTCTTTCCACGGTAAAGTAATGAGGTGTTTTCCACCTGCAGTTTATATAATAATTAATAACTTTTAAATCCGGTACGTGTATGCAAGCCGAGGACAAATTTTACGAAGGCAGGCAAATAACAGTCGCAATATTTACCCATTACCACTGAATTTTCACTGCAGTAGGCATTGTCTAACTTTTCCCTGAATTGCGGAAGATGTATCAACTCTGTATGTCACCTTAATTAAATTCAATTAGAGGATACAGTGCGTAAAAAAAATTGCCACTCGGTCACAGCATCGTAGGCCTATGACATAACAATCTACCTCTCTAAAAAAGTGAATGTGCTCGCCCGCACGTAATCAGCGTAATAATTATTATTTGTGTCAAAAAATCATCGAGAGCCTGATGATTGGCTGAAGAAGAATCGCTGAATTAAATAAATTAAAGAATCTTGTAATTTTTACTTTAAATCACTTTGCACAGAACTGAAAATTGTTTAACGAATTTGTTCTCCGTGTCTAACCGAAATTAAGCTTCTGTGAATGTAACCTTTTGCACATATTTGGGAACATAATTGCTAAAAGAAATACTACAACAGAAACTCGCGTACTACAGTTGCTACTTGTTGCGTGATCCATTCATAGATCACGATACACAAAAAGTAGGTCCGAAAGAGAAAAAAATATTTTGATACTCGCTTTGTCACGGATATTTTCATCCAATTAAAAATAAGAGCCCGCCCGCACTGTAGCAGCATGGCGGTTCATTGCTTCAAATTCCTCTCTCTTATGGCCTGTATCCAGCAATTGTTTGCAGATGCATATGTTCGACATTGAACCTTCAAGCTAAATTGGCTATAGGTAGTGATTTATCCAACTTCCTTTTTTAAATCTTCTACAAGTTAGCTTTTGACTCACCTGCTGGCACGAGATGATGGAAGCGGTTAAACCCATACTCGGATCGTATCGAAACGCTAAATCGCTTAGCGACACGACTTTGTCGGTAGTCTCGTATCTAGCCACGGCCAACCGACCTGGCTTCCCATTGATATCGGAGCTTCAATTTTTAAAGATTAGATGAATATAAAGGAATCGACTGTTTGTAGTTTTACTTTAAGTAGGTGTAGATTATACTGCCATTCTCTTCTAAGGCAGCCGGATCAAAAGAAACAGAAGGCAAGAAAAAACCAAGCACCTGTCTATTAAATTCATACAGTAAACATCTTTAATGTATAGCTAAGGTTTTTTTTTGCATTTAGCCAAGATTGTGATCCGAGCCGGTCAACAATTCTTTCTAAACATAATGATCTTTTTTATTACACCTGTTCATTATATGAATGAGGTACTATTATACTATACTTGCTAGAGTAGGTAACAACAGTTTTGTTTTAAATAAGTTAAGTTTTGTGTTTATGAGGAACGGGTTCTATGTCCGGCGGGGGTTATGTGCGTTTTTAATTTAAGCAATTAAAATATCACTTACTTTAGGTTATGGTGAAAGAAAACATCTTGAGAAAACCTGCATGCCTCAGAGGTCTCTCTCTAGTTGAGTAGAGTCTACCAGTTTTAACTTGGCCAGCGTGGAGGACCACGGCCTACATCCTTTTATACTCAGATTAGATTCCTGCTCTGTAGTACGTCTTTAATGGGTTGATAAGGAAGATGATAATAATTCTATGTTTTACTTCTAGGTTTACTTTAAATGACGACGTGATGATGTGTGAAAGAGGTGTAAATGGATATTGTGGATATACTGTACCGTTTGTATTGGTACCAAGGTGTTCTAGGGATTACGTACTAGAAGCAATATCCCTTTCATCAATCAACATTATATCAACCCATTACGGCCCACTACAGGGCGCGGGTCTTCTCCCTTCAATTTCTAAGATCCGTTCAGGCAGTAGTACTTCATACTGGCCCAGTGCGGATTGGTGGACTTCGCGCACCTTTGAGAACATTGTGGAGAACTCTTAGGCATGCAGGTTTCCTCACGATGTTTTCGTTCGTCGTTGAAGTAAGGATCTTTGATTTACTTAAAACGCACATAACTAAGAATAGTTAGAGGTGCGTGCTGGGATTCGAACTCGGCCCCCCGAAAGTGAAGTCGAACTCCTACCCTCTGGGCTATCACCGCTTTAATCATCGCATATCCAAAATTGAAGGGCACTCGTTTCTTGCCTTTATCTTCGTCAGTCAGATAGAAATCAAGTCAATACAGAAAAATATTCAATAAAATGAATAGACGAAAAAAAAGAGACTTATCTCGCAAACTATTTGTCCGAAAAATAACAGAGGGTTCTTTTTATTTTTTTATTGATTTAATCGAAATCAAAAAAAGTTTTATATTTAATAGGTAACATAACATTGGTCGTGTATAACTACACCCTAAATTCTAAAAGTGTATTTGTGCTAAACTAAACTAAATGATCATTAACTAATGACAAGTAGCGATCAAATATAATACGTACTTAACAAAGATATACAGCTAAATGGGGGTAGGTTAAAAATAAGTGTTTAGATAAAAAAATGTACAAGGAGAGTACAACAACAAAATAAGCAAACAAACAACAAGTCTAATATAAACAGTCTTGTTTTTTGCAATACCTATTAATTTTATTGAGTACAAACCATTCGTATACGCATCAACACTTTGCAGTATACAGGTGGTTTATTGTTCGGTTAATAATTATAATAAGGGTTTCTTGATAACAAACCCAAAAGATCAATCGAAAAAATATTTTGTAGAGGAATTGCCACTTCTGTAGGTGGTACGAAGTTCGCCATCATCTTTATTAATATTATAACAGTCCACTGCTGGTCTAAAGGCGTCTCCCAATGGAAGAAGGATAATCACATCGCTGGGGAGACGGGTTGGTGTTTTAAAATAAAAAAAGTTCTCCTATGAGCGTAGAGTCTTCGCGAACTTATGTCGAGTAGACGTTTATCGCTTGATATGAGTCAGGGAATAATTTACTTATATAAAAACTACTAACTCCACAAATTACCAAAGTTGCTGGGCGGCCAACGGAAAACAAAATGTTTATGCAAATGTAGTATTACATAAGTTTCTTTAGCATATACCTTCCAAAAAAATATTTGAATTGCGTAAAGTTTTTTTTATAGCAGTTACATTATTCACTACGAAGTACAAAGTTTGAATAGTAAAGAGTCCAAGTAGGTGGCTTAAAAAGTATATTTAATAGAACCCATTGGGGTTACCACGAGATGGCTTTGAGAGACCGTTTTGACAAACTAAAAAGTTTATTCATTTTAATTACTTAAACATTCATTCGTTTTGATGAAAAAGTGCTCAAGCACGTTTGAGCACCATTTCATCTGATAAGAAATAATGAATAGAGATGTGAGATGTTATCCTGTGAGATTTTCAGATAGGTACTTAGGTACTTAAAGGTGTAATTTGTATTGTTCGGACATTTAATTGAAAATACGCCTGCGAACTAGCAGTTAAATCTTATGAAAATCTCATGTCACGGTGTTTGTGGTCGCACTCGCCCGAATTGGACCAAAGTTTTTTATGATTTTTTAAAGTTTACTTAAGCAGGTATGAGAATAGGTTTTTTGTAGAATGGTAATAATTAACGGTCTGATCAGATTTCGCATCACCTACATATATATACCATCGCCTAAAAACATTTCAACACTTTGCAGAACATGCAAAGTACTCGTTTCTTAAAATTTCCACCCTGTTCCGTCAACCTGAGACGTAGGTGTTAAGCTTCATGTACCTTTAATTACACTGACAACCAAGTCTTAACTATCTGTTTGCAGAACCTCTTTGGAAGGCAGTTTCCACCTAAAATAACCTTGCAAGAAATTTAGCATTGCCTCTTTTCCAGTATCATCAAGATGTAGTAACAATTAATATTTTAGCTTGTGAGAGATTAAAGTGAAGCCGACTGCTTTAAAGAAACCTTTTAGTTAAGAAATTCATCAACTGTTCTTGATGCAATAAAGTGAGTTTCGTCAAATTATTTGAACTTATGCACTGGTAGGTCCTAATTTACCTTAGGATAAGATCTACTTAGCAATTCAAAACGCGTTTTTCATCTACCTATAGCTCTTTTAGGCATTGTTACGACTTACGAGCAAGTACATAGTAAATGTTTGGCATGTTATTCAACTCTCGTTGAAAGTGTTATAATAGGCAGACAGATAACCTCTAAGAGTGCGCACTATCGCGGGAATAAGAACGGTTTAATCTAACTTATTTAAATGCAAGACATATGTGTACGTCAGCTGATCGTTGATTAGGGATATTATTTATCAATTGATGCGTCTCTACGGAAATTTATTACTTCTTCTGGGTCCGGGCCTTATGTATCATAGGATAAAGGGATTTAAGATCCCAGATCCCTCTTGCCTAGAGTCCTGTACCCAGAGGGTATGACGAGACCCTGGTAGGTCTTAGGAGAAGGGAGGCCAAAATGAAAGATTTAACTTCGTTTGGTAGGAAAAAAAAAGTACGTAGCATTAATCTTTTATTTGAATCAGTCTCGAGAGATAATTTAACAACTAAAACAAACTTGTAATTAACAATGCTTAATATGTGGTAAGATTAAGACGTGATAGTTATACAATTGAAATTTTCACAGATTATTTCAGTTGCCGCTATAGCAACAAAACAACAAATAGGTACTATAAAAAAGAATAATTATCTAGGGGACCCACATAACAGACATAAATTTTGTTTCGTTTCTTATATATTTTTTTATATATACGGAACCCTTCGCGCGACTACGAGGCGCCCTTGACCGCTTTTTTATCGGTTTTAGTTTCGCCAGTTGGGTCGAGTGGCAATCCTCAGATAGCTACGCCGGGAGTGTGAGAATTATTGAAAAGATAAACCACCAGGGAGTCGTCTCTTGGGTCTTGTGAACCGTAATCAAAAATGCTACGCAAAAACGCTCGACGTTAACTAACAAACAGTCTGATATACCAATAGGTATTCTATTACTGAATCACCATCATCACCTACAGAGCACGGGTCTCCTCCAACAATGAGAAGGGGTTAAGGCCGTAGTCCACCACGCTGGCCCATTGTGGATTGGTGGACTATACATACCTTTGAGAACATTATTTAGAACCGTTGAGCTCCTACCTAACCTGGAAGCATCGCTAACTAGAAATTGTGGTGCTTGCAGGATATTGATTGTATGCAATTTGACGGCGCAACGGGACGTGATTATACTTTTCTTTATTTTATGTACTTTTTGTGGTGTGCATTAAGGATTCAGTGACGACGAAGATAATGGGGGCTGGCTGAAAACCAGTGCTGCGCGTTATCATGCAACTCTATACTGAGCCAGCTCCGTTGTCACACATTTTTTTTTTTTAATACTTTAACAATTTTATGACACAAATGTGTGACAATAAATACGATTATTCTTTCTTTCTTTCTTTCTTTCTAAAAGTATATTCATTTATGATTTATTCATTCATTCATATCGTACGTACATGAACATTGAAGCATAAACATTGGAGCAGCGTAGTGAGACCATTAAACTACTAACTAAAGAGGTCTATACCCAGCACTATGGCTAATGATGATGATGTTGAATCTGTATCTATTTAAAATCAACTTCCTTATGTGTGTGTCCGCAACTCATAAAGCGACAGATGCGTGGACTTAAAATATTCACACAAAAAGCTTTTATGTCTATATAAAAGCTTATCTTTTATATAGGAACTATTCTAAAAAAAGCAATCTGTCACCAAAACCATCAATGTCAAAACCATCCACTTTCCACTGTCACCAAAACAATCATGTAAAAACCATCCACTTTCCACTTTTATTATCGGCTTCGTACGCTCAGGTTGCCTTTAAAAGATCACTTTTAGTGATAAGGCCGCCTTTGCACTTTAGCCTAAGTACTATTACTGTTTTCTTTGTATTTTTCCTATTGTTTTGTGTTGCAATAAAGTTTTTCTATTCTATTCGATTCTGTTGGAAGCGACGCACTTTAACAAAACCCTTTTCTATTTTGTGACACTGCTCGTCCGGGGAAGTACTACTGCCAGTCTTATATGCTTATTTCTGCAGCCAAGCATTGCTTTGTTCCGTTTCCGTTCGAGTAATTATAAATAAATAAATACACTACGACATATGTACGATACGACACATCGCCATCTAGCCCCAAAGTAAGCGTAGCTCGTGTTATGGGTGCTAAGACGACTGATGAATATTTTTATGAAAAATACACAAATACTTATAATATACAGATAAACATCCAGACACTGAAAAACATTCATGTTCATCACACAAACATTCCCCAGCAGCAAGCAGGTTACAACAACATGAGGCTTTTATCTATCTTGTAGTGAAGCCCGCTTCGGGTAAACTTCGACCCTCCAGGATCTTTGGTACTCGCCCTGTAACGTGAGGCATTGCACTGTTTCTGGGCGAAGGTATTCCAGTTAACATGAGGTGGGCCATATGCTTGGTCCGTAGATTATCCCTATACTCATTATTATTATTACTTTATTACTTTTACTAATATTATAAATGTCAATGTAAGTTTGTTTGTTACGCTTTCATGCAAAAACTACTTAACCGATCCACATGAAACTTTGTACACATATTTTTGGAAGTGTTAGAAGTAATATAGGATACTTTTTATTCCGACATTAAGCTTGGTTGCATTGGGAGAAAGGATGAAAGTGTTTGACGATTTTACACCATAACTCCACTTAAATAATTATCCACTCCATTTAAATAATTATTTTTGTACTATAGAGGTTATTATATGTGTTTAATTTTGCCCAAACTTTGTGTGGATCTGAATGTGGTCTGAGATAGAGGACAGAACTCCTCAGCGGACAACAGAAAACCCCTCATTTAAGGCTTAGCGATACTGAATACTTTAATTTTTTGCTTTATGCCTACTCTGTCCAAGAATCCTGTGCACGCCACTAGTGGCGGCTATTGCATACTGATCTGCTATCACAACATGGCTCCGAGTTATACTAAATGATAATACTAAGTTATATTACGCGCGTTGAAAGCGCAATTCGCTTCCATAAATAATGTTCCTAGCTACCACTTGGAAGCGACAAATGAAAGCTATCGTCGCATCATCATCAGAGGTACCTACCTTTATTTTCGTTCACGTTTCCTGCAACACAGAAGTGCGATTATGGGGTTGCATAATACAGATTAGTCGCGCTGGTGTTTGTTAGTGTGTAATAAGAGTGATTATTTCATTAGCTGATGCGAATTTGAATTATGTTTATCCTTACTTCAAGCTTGTTCACATTTTGTATTGTAACACTCAGGCGTTACTTTGCGGAAGTCCATGATGACCTTTGGAATACCACCAGAAAAATAAAAGTCATAACTTTGCGTGCGTTGAGAAAATTATTGTTGATACGTGGAAAATGGAAATGTAGTACACCTTCATGATTTAAGTACTAATTATTATTAACAAAAGTATATTTGTAGAACTACACCTAAATTTAACGCCATATCAAATAAACTGTTCTTACGGCATGCTTTGAAAACAAAAACTAACGACACAGTCGTGTGCTAACAGCTGCTAGTTAGCTGCCAGCTTAAATAAACTTGTGCTAGGCTACATAAAATTACTTATTATTAATTTTAAAGGAAACTGTACACCATGGTGTGTTTCCTACTAATATTACAAATGCGAAAGTTTGTAAGTATGGCTGGTTGGATATATGGTTACCCTTTCAAGCAAAAACTACTGAATCAATTTGACTGAACTTTGGAAAGGAGATAGATTATACCCTGGATTAACACAAAGGTTGCTTTTATCCCGGGAAAATGTACGGTTCACGCAGGATTCATGGAAAACAAAAAACCGCTAACGAAGACAGCAACAGCTAATGACACAATAAGTTCAAAGTTAAGCTTAAGCAATAGGCTAACAGCCTTATTTTTGGATTAAGTAAGAAAATAAATATGATTAATATATAAATACATAAATATACTACCACAATACTTCACAATCGAGCCCCAAATAAAGCGTAGCTTGTGGTATGGGTACTAAGATGAATATTTTTAATGAATAATATACATAAATACTTATAATATATATATAAACACCCAGAAAAACATTAATGTTCATCACACAAACATTTTCCAGTTGCAAGGCTTGCGTATGAATTATTTTTCGATTTATGTGACCATAAAATGATAATTTGTTTTGTTCTTCTTCTTGACCAGAACTCGATAAAACTCGATTGTAGCTTTAATTGATGAATGCATTAGTTATCACCAGCATCTCATCATCAACATTATCAACCTCAAAACTCTCCCTCAAAACTAGACGGGTTTAGTCCACCACGCCAACCAGGGATTGGTAGACTACCATCATCTTACTACAAAGTATCCTTCAGGTAAAACAAATCCGAGCTTACGGACAGAGCTCGAAATATATTTTACATACTTCAACCAAGTGTGAATATGCCGTCCAAAAATAAGAGTTTTATACACAGTATAACGAGTTGCGAAGCTAATGGGTAACACTTTTGAAACGTCAAGTTGGTTTGAAGTGGCTTTACCACCGGTTCAGAACGCAGATTCTACCGAGAAGGTAGCTAGAAACTCACCAATTGCTCTTCTAAAGTATCAACATAATATAAAGATTTATTATATTACGAGTATCTTGTGAGTTGGCCGGTGGAGGCTCCCAAGGAGCTTGCCATACGTTTTAGAATTAGAAAACATAGGGAGGGTACTAATCACTCTGATGGTGATCTTAGATAAACTAGAGGCAGGCCTAAGGTTCATATTTGTACCTACTTTGTTACCGTTTTTCTTAGCAACTTCGTTGTTAGCGTGTGAGACTAGATATCAGGAGCTCCATGGGTTTCCTCCAATATTAACCCCTCCATTTCTTGGATGGGTCAAAATTGATGGGTGATGAGTTTTTCTGTTAAGAAACTCACTGTTTCAGCCTGCAGTTTGGAAATTGGGCCGAAGCGCCAGACATTTTGGAGAAAGGTAATTTTTACCATATCATATTTATTATGTAAAGTATATAGTAGTTTAACTTATTGGATTAGGCTGTTATAACAGATATATTGTAATTAAGTGATTATACCATTTAAATACCTATATTTTCCATGTACTTTAATATAACCTAAATTCAATAGTCGTAAATTTTCTTATTGATTCATTTGTGTCGCAAAAACCAGACTCATTGGACAATCTTGCAATTAAAACTTAATTGAGATTAAACGTTATTTCCTGTGCACCACGAATCCAGCTAAATTTCAATTCGACATGATCTCTTGAACCCAATAATTCTGCTGTGTTAATAGTGTAAACAAAGTCGTTTTACATTTTCAATAAATTTTGCCGCGCGAAGTAGGGGTGTACCTTCACTGTCATATAAAAGGCCCGGTATATGGTATCTCTCCAAGAGTTTAAACGTTCAGCGGTCGAAGGAGCTTCCATACGTCATGGCTTACCGTTTTGCTGTGAGTGAATTCTACTTTAAGCATGTGATTGTGTTTACCATAACATATAGTGCTGTCTTAATTAACATTGCAGTGATAGTAAATCCGTATATCTTTTATTAGTTTTACATTAGAAATGTACTATTATTATGATGAAAATATGATGAAAGTCATGATTTTTAATACTTTTGAGTGTTTAAATACATGTGTAACTGTTAGTGCTAATGTGTTGCGTAGTCTGTACATATATTTTAACAGGTTAAATACGATAACCAAGAAGGAATTTTTACGTGAATTAGTAGTAGTACTTTTTATGTATACTTACTTACTATAGGAAGCATTAAACAATGCAGTTTATCAACTGCAGACGTCCTTCTTAGCTGCATTTTTCTAGCTTTTAGTTTAAATGCAATCAGCCTGAATAAATCTTGAATTACAATTTAAAATTTTAAAAAGGTCATGAATCGCATCCAACTAGGTCCTCCAGTTGAATAATCCGGAAAGAATCATGACTTAGACATTCGCATTGTGCAAGTGGTTCTGACCGCTTTCGATTTCATCAAAGCTGCGAGCTTATAGCTTCTAGGACACAGTTACGTAATGGACATTTATATTAATATGCTATATTGTATTTCAGCTAAGCTGTTTCCTTCTGGCTAGCGTTGGCATCTGCACCGCGACTTTTGGTGGACATGAACAGTTAGTACCTATTTTCATGTTCCTTTACCTAAAACGACTTAATCCACAGTTGATAAATCAGCTCTCGGTTTTTCAACGTTTATTTATACGTCATATACGCCGCGTCTTAGCGGAACCGCAAGAACACCTGTTGATGAAGTTGTTTGTTTGAGATTTCTATAAAGTGTTTCTCACGCGTCTCTTTATTGTGGTAAATTGTGAAAAGCTATTGTGTGTAACCCTTATAGTTTCATATCTGACCCTGCATTGCGATCTATTGTGGCTGCGGTTTCTCATGATTATATCAATGCACTTGACTGCCGTCAAGTTTTTGCGTTCATGGAAATGCAAAGCGAGAGTTGATCCGGGTTGCTAATGTTAGGTTGTTCTTATTGCAGTGTTCATATTCGAGTACATATACCTGAAGAGCATCATGACGATCACGGCCACGGCGGCGGACATGGCGGAGGTGGCGGCGGAGGTGGCGGCGGAGGCTACGGGGGTCACGGTGGAGGTTTAACTGAACACCTTCATGGAGGCTTCGTAGACCATCTGAAAGAGCATGATCATGGAGGAGGCGGTGGCTACGGAGGTGGATTTGGCGGTGGATTTGGCGGTGGACACGGAGGCCGTGGAGGTGGCCATGACTTCGGCGGCGGTCATGATTTCGGAGGCGGTCATGACTTTGGCGGCGGCGGCGGCGGCGGCGGCGGTGGCGGCTACGGCGGAGGTCACGATGGCGGATTCGGAGGTGGTCATGATTTCGGCGGTGGTCACGGAGGCGGCGGTGATTTTGGCGGTGGCCATGGTGGACTTGATATCGGAGGAGGTCATGACTCAGGAAGCCACGGCGGTTACGATCTAGGTGGGGGCGGTGGACATGGCGGTGGTTTTGGAGGTGGATTTGGCGGAGGATTTGGTGGAGGTCATGGCGGCGGTCATGGAGGAGGATTTGGTGGACATGACTCTGGATTTGGGGGCGGTCACGGCGGCGGTTTTGGAGGACATGACGAAGGTTATGGCGGTGGTCACGGTGGAGGTTTCGGAGGAAACGATGTTGGTCATGGAGGAGGGGGAGGATTTGGAGGACATGACTCTGGATTCGGTGGTGGACATGGCGGTGGTTTCGGCGGAGGACATGATATAGGTGGAGGGCATGATGCAGGGTTCGGCGGTGGTTTCGGCGGTGGCCATGGGGGAGGTTTCGGTGGATATGAAGGCGGTCATGACGACCACGGTGGCGGATCTAGCCATGGGTTCTCCGGTGGCGACAGTTACGCATCAGCTTTGTCCGGGGGTCACGGATCCGGTGGATTCGGTGACGGAGGCCACGGAGGAGGACTTGGAGGAGGCCATGGCGGAGCACTTGGAGGAGGTCATGGCGGAGGACTTGGAGGAGGCCACGTGGATACATATGCCGTAGTTAGTGTGGAAACACTCGGAGGAGGTGGAGGTGGCGGAGGTGGCGGCCATGGAGGTTATTCAGGAGGTGGAGGCGGAGGTGGGTACGGCGGTGGGCACGACCACGGATCTGGAGGCTTCGGGGGTGGTCACGGAGATAGCTATAGCATAGGCGGAGGCGGAGGTGGAGGTCATGGCGGGTTCAGTCTATCAGACCTGGGCCATGGTGGACATGGAGGAGGGTTTGGCGATAGCTACACCAACGCTCTAGGGTCTGGCCACGGTGGAGGTCCCTACCACAAAAGAAAATGAATACATCAAATAATATATCAAGTCAATTGATTTTGTTTGATTGTATGTATGTCGAGCCAACTAAGTCATGTTCGCTGGTAAAGTGCGGTGCGGTCCAGTATTAAAGTACAATTTGTTGTAAATAAGTTAAGTTATTGTTATGTTTTTTAATTATATTGTTTTTATTTAAAGACTTTTATTTATTGTTTAAATTTACCACACGCTTTCTGCTGCGTTTCTCGTAACCTCAAAACAAATTAAGAAAAATATAGCCTATTCTTTTTTCATAAACGCAGGCTTTCTTACGCATATTGATTTCTTTAATTGTACTAGAAGTAGATACAAGTGACACAGTAGCATGCGAAAGCGATCCTGTGGTGTCCCGGTATGGCGTAGACGGTTGTGCTGGGTTTTAGTGGGTATTCTGGCCCCGTGTCAGCGAGTCCCACATACCCTTCCGGAAAAAGGTTAGATAATTTCTTACCTGTCTCTAATCCTGGGAGGGATGAGTCAATGCATTTCCCAGCGCAAAAAAAAAAAAGAAGTAGTTCCAAGCGTTCTCTTCTGCTTTATTATATTACTATGTATTCTCTGCAATTAAGTACACATAGTTGATTGTGGGTATCAAAACCATCATCATCATTTCAACCAATGGACGTCCACGGTTGAAAAGAGTTCCTAATACCACGGTATTCTGCCGCTTGGGCCCAGAGGCCCTCTGCGTCGCGCTTGATTTAGGGTATTATCCACAATTAATGTAACTGTCCCACAGTTATAACATATTTAAGCCATTAATTATATATTTTTTTAAATTAGACTAGTTTTTCCTGAATTTACAGCGTTCAAATAGTCAAATTCTTTAAATATTATAATTACACCTACATTATAAACAAACCAAACAAGGATTCTTGCAGAGTCAATTCTCAATAAAAGAGATGAAATTATAGACGCTGTATAATAAAGGTACTTTGCTGTAGAAAGTAGAAACTACTATCAAATGGTATATTTTAGCCTGAGGGGAAATAATAAACGTAGTCTATAGTGGATCAAACCCAGCAAAGCATTCCTATATTATCAATTTAATAGGGTAGATGCATATTAAGCTTCAGATATAGAATTAAGTAAGAAGAAATAAAGGAAATAATGAATTGTATAAAAAATATATCCCGGCTAATATTTTAGGGGAGGCCATATTTAGGCAAATGGCTATATATATATACAAATATATATATATATATATATACACAGCAATACGTTACTTTATGTCTCATTACGTGACAAACTTAGGGATTATTATATAGTATGTCGTGTCTAATCAGCAACAGACTCGTAACCAGCTTGGAACTTCACTATGGGCTTTTGTTGTAGGCACCTAATCACCTAATGTCCATGTATGACATGTCGTAATAATTTGCCTATTAAAATAAAATAGGTAAATGTTTATTAACCAATTAATTAATTGAGAAAGCACAAATAAATCGATTGTATCGGTTAAGAAACTTTAATACGCGCTGGTAAGAGATATAAGTACTTAAAAGTTGGTACGTCTTCGTAGGTTCTCTACTCTAAACTTAGGTGCCCCTCGTTAATTGGGGATTTGTTTTTCTAGACGACGGGGGCCGGTGGAATTCCCCTGGCATAGACTTTTGTCTGTAGAATGTAAAATGTATTTCAAACTCACGTCACCATTTGACCCCCTTCTGGGGCAGGTAGCCCCCAACCACTCTACCTTTCTTAGCTATGAGATCAATGACAAAGATGATGAAGATAGTTAAATTGTATAATTGGTAGGATTTGTATAACACGCATGGCTTTTTGGTTGAGAGGACGTTCTGTTTTATTTTTACCTTTTTTAGACATGACATCAAAATCGCAACTAACAGACATTCCTATGTTAAGAAAGTGATACTTATAGTGTTACGTATACACTACACTTACAGCCTCGAGGCTGTAATTATTATGTCTCATCATAGTTTAACAATAAGACAGTTAAGCATTGAAGGTAATTAGGTACTTGATTGAGAGTTGAGTCACGATTTCTGTTTTTCATGTTGAATACAGAGCCTGGTGGTCACATCTAAATACTTATTTATATTGCTGTAGTAAGATTTCTGCATCCTGGGTCAAACAAGGGGAAGAAGATTTTTTTAGGTGTATCATTTTATTAATTACCTGCACTTATTAAGTCAAGGCCTCCGGTTTTATAGGAAAGAAGGATAAGGAGCGTTATTTACCTTATTGTGTTTGTGTAACTCCAATCGCCAAGTTTCTTCGGAGATATTTCTAAATAAATTAACGCTACAGGGCCTCCGGTTTATAGAAGAGAAGAATAAGTAGCTTTATGTCACTCCATTGTGTTTGGGTTACTCCACATGCCAAGTTTTTACAGATATACTTCTAAACATATTTACGCTACTGTAAGATTTCTATACTAGGTTCGCACGATACAACCTTTAAATGCAGACGTTACGGATATGAAATGAGATGAAGATAATAGTGTTTATGTAATTGTTACGTGAAAGTAACGGACGAGCTTGGAAATCATGCGGTCATCGTCATAATTGCCTGAGAGCGATTATTAATATGATTTTTTTTTGTTAACGTTTAGTAGTAAGTTGATACTGTTCTATTTGTGTTATGACTTGTTATTTCTGACATTCCTACATTTGATATGTGACGTAGCTTCCACGGAGAGTTTATTATAATATTAACATTATTGTAATTATCTGTCTGCTGCTAATCAAACTTTTTTTTGTAGAATAAGTATCTGATTTTGGGTACTTCATCCGCATGGATGAGTGTTGGCGGTGAGCGTTGTGGTTTTAAGTGGGAGGGCCCAGGTTCGGTCTAGGGCCTATTTGGGACTTTTTAACTTCTGAATTTTCTCTGGTCTGGTCTAGTTGAAAACTTCGACCGTGTCTAACTACCACCCTATCAAAAATAATCGATTTAGCGTTCTGGTACGATGTCGCGTATTCACTGATTATTTGTATGGGTTTGATATAACTGCTATACCTAGCCTTAATAACAGGTTAGCAAGATAACATCTTGGAGCACATCATCACTTGTCAGCAGGTGAGATTGCGGTCAAGTCCTAACTTGTAGTAGAATAAAAAAAATCTGATTTCCCGCTCTATGAACTCATTCGTCCAGGCTAGGAAAAGACATTGTCTGGCGCTGCTTTTATACTTAAGTAGCTAACTCTATTTAATAAAATCAAGATATTAAAATGTGAGGTGAGGTTAAGCGAACTCAAATTTTGATATAGGATTGAAACTTTTCTTTCAAAGCGGCAAATTTCAACAGCAGATCAGAAAACTGTTGTCACCACCGCCACCTCCTCCCGCGGGACTCGTAAGCGGCGACTCAGGGAATATAATGGAGATCGGGCAGCTGTGTCCTTTATTCTACTTCTACCATCATCTTCCGACGTCGTGGCTATTGCGGGCAAACCCACCCTTGGGATATCTGACCAGCATTTGACTGTTATTTGAATGTGTGATGTGAGTTATCTGTGTAATATGGACAGATGGATACGCAGACGCATGGACTGAAAGTGTTATGTTTTTATAATGCATGCTATACTGAGTTGTACACCCATTCTTACTTATCGTTATCATCACTGTCACTACCACTACATAGTGTAAAACAAAGTCGCTTCTCGCTGTCTGTCTGTCCCTATAAATGCTTAGATCTTTAGAACTATGCAACGGATTTTGATGCGGTTTTTTTAATAGATAGAATGATTCGAGAGGAAGGTTTATGTGTGTAATACATGCATAAGAGAATCATTGATAATTTTAAAGGTTTCAAATGTGGAGTCGCAAAAAAAATCTTTTTTACTGCGCTTATATTGCAAACGCTGGCTGGACCCTACAAGATAGTTCAAAATAATATACTACAATAATATACACCTTAAAAAGGCCTACAAAAAAAGTCTGCGACGGTATTTGTCCATCTATTAGGGATACCCCATAATGACCATTTTTTATTCTCAACTTTCTGCGAGCGATTAACGAAGCTATTTTAAGCAATAAAGCATTAATCCTTATCCAATTAGGTTCCCTGAACATAAATTGCAATTAATACAGATCAATATGGCTCGCTACAATATGAAATATAAGAGTAAAGTTTCGGAGATATAAAGGTTTAAAATGCAGGGACAGGGACGTGCATTTCAAAAAATGCTGGGAATGTTGTACCTACTCGTATATATAGAATCGGCATTGGAGCAGTGCTAAGCCGAGTCGCTAGTTAAAGATAATGATAACGTTTCTATTTTATGAAGAGACAAGCGGACCCCAGCGCCATCTGTGGGGCTGATTTGTGAATCTAAACCATCCAGGGTGCCACCCAAACGCATACCAAAAAATTCATTCAAATCGGTCCAGCCGTTTAGGAGGAGTTCAGTGACATACACACGCACACAAGAAATATATATATAAAGATGTACACAATGTACAGTTTGTTATACGAAACACGAGTAAAGGTAGGTATTTTCTTTCTAAACATACGCTAAAATGTTTGTTACTACTCGCGCTTTAATACTTGAAGAGGTTAATGATTTGATATCATGGACTGCCATAGACTGGGTTGGAGTGCTAAGCAAATTTTGCTCAGAACAATTTGAATTTTTGTAACTATCCCATTCGAAACTAAGTTTTATTGCATTGAAATAAATCTTATTCTTGCACTTCACGTAAAGACGATAAGTAACTTACTTTAAAACAAATTTAGCAATCAAGTAAACTGTAAAAATAAACCCTATTTCAATGCACAAAAACTTAATTTTGAATTTGACCAAAATTTATCTCTGCACTGCAAATAGGGTCTATGTGAACGGACACTTTAACCACTTTTGAAGTACCTAAATTGCATAATAAAAAAAGAAAGTCAATGATTCGCACAAGATAAGTAAGATTACCCACTTGGGTCTGGGAAAAAATAGCTGATACTCTTAATCGAGGACACTATACTGTACCAAAAAAGAAAAATAACCACCATTTTTAATTCTTTATAGTACCTAATTATTGAAGAACCCCCGATAATTAGGAAGCGGTGATAGCCGATAGCCGAGTTCGAATCCCAGCACGCACCTCCTACTTTTCTAAGTTATCTTCGTTTTAAGCAATTAAAATATTATTTGCTTCGACGGTGAAGGAAACATTGTGAGGCTACCTGCATTGCGGAGTGTTCTACATAATGTTCTCAAAGGCGGGTTAAGTCCACGAATCCGCACTGGGCCAGCGTGGTGGACTTCGGCCTTAACCCCTTGTCATTGTGGGAGGAGATCAGTGCCCTGTAGTGGGCTGATTATAGGTTGAAATGATGATGAAGATGATGATGGTGATTGAAGAACCAAGCACATGGCCCATCTGATAATAATGGATCTACCTTTACCTAAGTTTAAACAATATATTAACCTCAGGTGTACGGGTTAAGCCTCATTTGCCTGTAATAACACCGGCCACCACACTCTAGAGACCAAAATGCCGCATTACAACAATGCTAGCGGCAGAAAAAAGAAAGGTCGTAGTACTTCCCCAGACTAGCACCGTCACCAGAAGCTCGACTGCTAAAATGATATCAAGCAAGTCTCGCTACTTCTAATATAGTAATATCAGAGCATTTTGAGACTGCTCCTTCGTAGCAATACTAACGTTAACTTATCTAACTTCTGTTGCCAAGAATCATTGCTGTGTTTCGGTGAGGGGCGTGGAGGTTACTGTAATTACAGGCACATGAGTTTTAATACCTACGCCTCAGGTTGATCGAAACAGGGCGGTCACTATTGGTCCGTTAACCTATAAAAGTGCGTTTCTGAACAACTTAATGTTGTCGTTCATGGATATTGTGCGTTATCTGTGGTCACGTGGGTGGCAGCATTAGACTAGCGGCGCGCTCGGCGGGGGCTTCCACGAAAAACGGGTGGTACAACGGCTGGAAAAATGGCGGGAACCTTTTTCCAGTCAGTTGGCCGCATGCGAAAATGTTGTAAGCGTATTGTGAAAAATATCAGTAACCTCGTCATTGTATTAAGGCTTATTTGATAAAAGATTACCGTTCGTATTGAGCCTGCAGCAGTTTGGATTTTGTAGTCCTACAAACGGTTATTCCTGTACCGTCCTATTTATTGTAATGTTCAGATATATCAATTGCATTCTATAAATATGTATAAGCATAACTCTTGCTAAAAGAACATTATTGTACTTACCTGCATATTGATGTTGATTAATAAATGGTGTATGTTTTAGATAGTATTTTAATATTAATGTAAAATAAAACCCATTTTAACTTAAAAGTAGGTTCAAAGTTTCTTTCTTATAGCCGGTTACTCACCTACGGCGAAGGTATTCTGTTTATTGCCTCCATGGTTTCGATAATTGCCGCTTTGGTACGATCGACTACAGATCTCGAAAACCTGGATTGGCTGCCCGGGTAAGGCACAGAGTTCTAGGATTTTCTGTAACGTATAATTTTCAGTTGTCAGTGGTTATTGTAAAATTACGTTGTTTTTTTTCGTGAATATATATAATCCCTCCAATCATAAATATGAAAAAGATACCAAGTTCTACTAACTGTATTGCCGAAAGAAAATTGCATGAATCCTTAAATTAAAAAAATCCACATAGCCATGGTGGCTGAATGACTGTGGTGGTTTTTTCTTTGAAATTTAAAGTCAGTATCACACGATACTTCATACATACGAGTACAAATCTGTTCGTAGCTATAAATAAACGCACATTTACCATTTTTTCTTTCTAGGATTACAATGTAAACAATATTTGCATAACTTTTAACTGTAAATATATGTTTTTAAAATATTAAAAACATGCATTCTAGAAAATCTATTTTTAATTGTAACACGTTTCTTTTTTTACTATTTTTAAAACATAGGTACTTAATATTAAAGAGTAATGAAAACATTGTTTACATTAAAACAAATAGAGTACTTTACTTTACTAAGGTATTTTTTTTGGCATTTGTAAAAAAAATACCGCAAGCTTCTCGCAACGTTACAAACGAGCTTGCTTGCTTATACTCGTACCTCAAGTGCACGGTTAGGTAAATTATTTATATAACAATTTGAACTTACACTCCTGGTATTCGGTTGCATAACTTACCACGCTGGGCCCTTCACTTCACTTCCAGCCTTTGCGCGATGGCTAGCGGCTATGACTCACGGCGAAAGCTCGTACAAGGAAAGTTGATTCCCGCTTCCTATTTTTTGTTTAATTGCGGAAAATTTCAAGATGATAAATTGCGAAGGACTTTTTGTATGTCAATGCAAAACACACCAGCGTTTATCGATACTAAAATTACACTTTGTTGTTGTTGTTGGTGCTTTGTTGTTTGGTGGCACGCGCTAATCTAAGGAACTACTGGTTTGAATCGGAAAAATAATTTTGTGTTGGAGAGGCAATTTTTCGGGGATAGTCAATGAAAATATTGCAAAAACGGGGAAAGTTATTCCTTCTCAGAGCTTCCGTTGCTTGCAATGTGTAAACGGTCAAAATCATGCCGAAATGATTAATGACGGAATTGTTTCCCTTTAGGAGCATTGATTTAATATATTATATGCTCACCGTTTACAAGTAAAAAGTCCGCGACAGCACATATTGATCATTTCAGGTCGCGAATCTGTATCAGAAATGTGACGGCGATTTTTATGCGTCACGGGAATTCGGAGCTCTTGTCGTGGAGTGAAATAAATAATATATATAATAATCAAAGTTCATATATGTCACCAATGCGGAGTAATGCACGAGTTCGAACAAATTACTCTGATAATATGTCAGGATGGACCTGGTAATACGTATCACAACTGGACTAGTAGATAGACATCAGATACTCTTGTATTACAAAATTAAACTAAGGCCATTTATTTGGGCCAATCTTGTTGCAAATCAAGGCCAATGCTGAAACTTTTATTTATATCACTACAAGTGAGCCACTTGACTGCAATCTCACCTAGTGGTAAGAGATGATTCAGTCTAAGATGGTAGCGGGAATGTTATGGCAGGTATATTAAAGCCATACCTCTAAACGGTTTCTACGCGGCATAGTACCGGAAAGTTATAAGCTAAATCAATTGGGGGCTTGTCTTTGACGGTAGGGTGGTAACTGGCCACGGCCAAAGCCGTTAGTTGATAGTATTGCTAAGTGCAAGAGATACATATCGTAAAATAGTTCTAAGAAATTGAAGTTTGCTGGATTAACATATGAAATAGCAATAAAATATATTTACTAAAATATAATTTTATTGTAATTCTCGTAAAGCCTAAGAATTTAAATAAAATGCAAGATAAATTATTTGTCTATTTATATTTAAAACGTCGAAATCGTTATTTTTAAATAATAAATTATTTCATCTCGGCGGTAGTGTAGGTAGTGAGTGTTAAATTATCACTGATGCTGAACTGAGCTTAGTTTACTTCTATTTACAATATCCTAGTCCTAATTATTAAACTTTATTGACAGTTCAAATTTTATCACCATATTTGAGTTTCCCTACTGTATTATCTTGTTCATGAGATCGACTAGAACTCTGGTTCTGTGAAGATCTACTTCGATTGTGATCTTTGTTTTTTGGTTCCGTTTCATTATTTCTACGACTCTTTCTTGCTTCTGTGGTCCTTGCAGATTCATTGGGAGGTGCCTCTGTACTTTCCATTTTAAAGTTTGGAACGGTTGTAGCAGATGCATGCGCTGTGGTCGGAGCTGTTGGTGCTTCGGCGTACTGATAGTTATTGTTGGATGCATCAGGCATAGTTATTTGGTCAGCGTTTAAATCTCTTCCTGCCAATAACGAAAAAAATTGCTCGATTTGAGCTGGATCTTTCTGAACTGAGTTGCTTTGATCTTGATCAAATTGATCCATATCTAATGCGGTGGGAACATTATCGTCATCTATATTACCAGCATCTGCCGTGTGATCCACGTTCCATGTTATTTGATCCTGTCCTCCAAAGCTTATATTCTGAGTTGAAATTGATTTCTTTTTTCCGTTCTTCCCGTGATGATCATATCCTGAGTCATTTTTATCTTCCGATCTATATGTGTTTGATGAAGATGCGTAAGTGTCGTACTCAAAATTATTAGTATAAGTATCCTTAAAATTTGCAAAAGGATCTCGGAACTTTGTTAAGCTTTCAGGTGAAGAACCGGCTCCTTGATATCTCTTCGGTTTATATTCGTGTAAAACTGTATTTGAGATCTCAAAAGGGGTTGGCACACTGGCTTGTTCTGAGTGGAAATCATTTGACTTGCCATAGTATGAGGGTAATTGATTACGAGGCTTTTTATGAATTTCTTTGTATCCAAAATTCGGAATAGGCCGATAATCATCTAAGACTGCTTCACCTGTAGTATCATACGTTGGTACGGTAGGTCTTGGAATCTTTCTTGGTCTACTATTAGGTGTATAAATACTTTCGTAGTAAGAGAAGTCAGTAGGTACTGGTTTGGCAAGTTTCTTAACTTTCTGTGAATTTTTATTTTTATACTTTTTCTGAGTGCCACTGATTCTAAGACCTTGACTATTATATGAAACTTTTGGAGGCAAGGCCAGACTCTCTTTATTTAATTCAAGTTCGGTGGGAATTTCACCATGGTCGTGGAATATGTGGTCATGCGTGACGTCACGTGGATTATACGCGGCATACTCAAAGTTGTTTGTGTTTGCAACTCCGCCGACGGCTGCTAGACCAGCAAATTGATGAGATGGCAAGGCTACTAAAGTCGTACCGCCTTTAAATGGAATTATGTGCTGTGGTGAGGCTATTGATGACATTCCAGTCAAAGGGTTAACCCCTACAACGCCTGCTACTTTTGCTCCTTGGTCGTAAAATAGTTTATGTATGTGCTCTTCACTATAGGTGTGAATATGTTCAGTATCTCCATCTACAATTTTTTCGATTCGTGGCGGTTTCTTTACTTTTCTTACTGTACCCGAGCCATCGACGTCTGAATAGAACTGTTCATGAAAAGTCGTAACCGGAAGTTCTCCTTCGATGGAACTGTGACTTTGAGGTTTACGTACGACAACTCTTTTAGGTTTACCTTTTCTTACAACTTTTTTATGAGGCGGTTCATTTAATTTAATAATTTTTAATCTCTTTGGAGCATGGCCAGAATGGGTCAGTGAAGGTTGATATAACGACGGGCCGTACTCCACAGGTTCAGCGTCGTAATCTACTTCTTCTATTTCGTTAGGTGTCGGCCCATAGTATCCTCGAGCGTGATATAGGGGTAATAGTTGAGATGAGCCTGGAGAGTTGCTAGGTAGTCGTGATTGCTCGTCATAGAGATTTACCGAGTTGAAAGGCACTATATTTGCCACAGCTGGCAGTATATTCGACGGTACCGCGACTGTCCCCTCGCCGCTCGACATGTACGCCGGTGCATATTGCGAGGATGCAGGGTGGTTCGTGATATAAATCTTCTTATGGTGGTGTATATGCTTCACTTTCTGTGGTAGATGTATGCGAATCTTTTTCCTGTAACAAAACAAAATTAGTGATGGTAGGTAGCATTGATTTAGATCCATTTGAACGCAAAGCGACAATAATTCAACACAAATATTGCATCATTTATGTCGACTATTATTATTATAAGGAAAGCACGATTTCATCGAAGTAGCGTCATCATCATTCGCATGCAAGCTTCGCTAGTTTTTTAATAGTTCCGTCTAGTGTCAACGGCACGCGTGTTGCTTTCCCTCTCGACGTCGCTACCCTGTCCGTCCGTCACACTTGATATACAACTCACAATAAAATTCCGCATCATTATTTTTTTACATTCGATGTACAAGGATTGCCACTTTCTAAGGCAATCGATTATTACGCGCCTACTTAGCACGTCAATTAAGGGGCGGCAGTGAGGATAATTTGAGTCAATAAGCGCATCAGCACAATGGTTAATGTTCATATTTTAACAGTCGCGTAGCAGAGGAAGTTAAAAAATTAACAATAAAATTTCGCATACTTTCCTATTAGATCGATTTACTCTGTTATAGGTCATAAGTATTTGCAATATGAAAGATAAAATATTGTTCTGAACTTTATAACTGTAGGTATATTTTCAAAAGAAAAAATTGAAGACTTACTTGGGTCCTTCTGCGTGTACTGATGCGAAAACAACAGCTACAAGAAGAGTGAACTGTAAAAAGACAAAATGTCTGTTAGTTTGATACCATTTTTGCATTCATCCATGGACATCACATGTAATACAAGTAAATATTCTGTTTCAAATTTCTTCTAAGATATAGGTAATGCGAATAGGAATAATTTGATGAAACAATATTTACGATAGGACGTCCCTACTGCAAGGATGGAGGCTTACTCATATTTTTTTGTTTTCATATTAGTATTATAAATGCGTGAGTACCTTTTATTTGATTGTTTGTTACCGATGTTTGGCTGAACCACTGAATTGATTTTTATGAAATTGGGCACATTTGTAAGAATGGCATTCTGAACACGGGAAAAGGACAGGCAAACTTTACCGATTTTATAAATAACTTCTGTTAGATTCACACCAAAACCAAATATTTTTTCTACTCGTATATAAAATATTGAACTCCCGATTCTTAAAATCCCGAAACATTTGCCGACTACTATGCGGATTACAGCTAGTATTTTGTAATATTTCTTAAAAATCACAAATAAAGATAATACTGCTTATTCCTAAATGGCAAACCATTTAGGAATAAACCATGGGTATGTTTGCCTGGTAGCATTTTGAGAGCAATGTAGATGATTTAGTTTAACTGACGTACAATTTTGACAGGCACAATATTAATTAGTACCTTTTCTCAACCAGTGAAATATACCTGTTGAACTTTAATATTGTCTTCAGTTTTTTTTAATACTGCGTTTTTTTTTTTTTGCGGAAGAAGGATTCTTTATTCGGCTTCGGCTTCTACATAAATACCGGCAAAGGCGGTGATAAACCGTTTTGGTTTATTTTTGAATGACCTGGAAGAAATCTTGTTTATCCGGTATAGAACGTATTGTTTCTCCGTTTATGTGTGTCCCGTCACATGTACCTACGTTATTTGTGTGCCAAATTTTTCATCAGTGCAGTAGTTTAGACGACAGTTGGTAACGCACAAAAAGACACACTTTCGCATGTATCCATATACACGTGGTTTAGCAAGGGCTATATAAGAAAAATCCTATTATAATATTAAGGATTACATGTATGATATAAAAGCTTGGGTATGAATTGCTCTAACTTCATAGCTCAACATTAACTAGACTGAGATTGTGATAAAAAAAAAACCTGGCTAAGTTTTTTGTGGGCTCTTCTTAGACCAGGGCGCGTTTGGAACCCTTTTGGAAGATTTAGTTTTAAGTTAACGAATGCAGCTATCATTAACAGTAGTGTAACATGTTAAATGTATGGACACTTCATAAGTGCCTGTAATAAGGTCTACATGAATAAAAAACAATTTGAATTTTGAATTTTTAAGATTGGACGATCTGCTAATATTATTTATGCCTTAGAATTTAATTAAATACTTAATTAAATACTTGTGCAGAATAATTTTGTTTTGATAATTTCCTACAATGAATGATTGCGTATGGTCCATTCGGCATTAATTCTCACTTCAAATTGAATCTCCTTGTATGTAGGTGCCTGCGTATATCCGTTTGAAATATAGAATGCCTAGTTTGATAGCTATTGCTCAGTTAAGAAGGGAAGGCACTTATCCTATAAACTCAAGTAACAAATGAGGCAATTCTTACTATTTTTCCACATCATTGATACAAATGGGGTATATATTTTAATAATTACTTACTGATATTCATAGGATACCCATCAATATTGGTAAGAAATGAATTCAATTAACTTAATGATTAATGAACTTAATCAAACAGATTATGCTCTTTTTGCATTAATTACGAAAGAGTGATTTTACTTCCTGAAAACTTTGCTATTCAGACTTTTCAAGGACTGCTAATCTGTACTAGGCTTTCGCTATTTAGTATGATTTTGATCGGAATTTCGGCATATTTAATGAGTGCAGCACTAATACTCATATACATAACCTAGTAAGCTAACCTTTGAATTTATTTTCCATTTTCAGACAACAATTATTCAAGACGACAGTGAAAATAAGTTTACGAAAATTATTTCAGTTAATTTGATTTTTGAGAAAATTTACAGTTATACCTTAGACCGGTGACTTTATTATTTAGGCGTCAGTTACACGATGATACTTGCTAATTGACAAAAAGGAAAACAAATGGATGAAAAGATGGCTGTCTACGAGATTTAAATAGATAAACAACAAAGTACCTGATGGTTTTCACTTAGAGTTTTAGATGTTGGGAAAAAAATTTAACAAATGCAATATAAAAAGGTTTTTATTTTATGGAAAAAAGTGGATAAATAAGTATGCCGATTTGGTTTACCTTGATTTTAAACTAATATATTCGCTTTTTCTTACTATAAGGACTCGAAAAATGTAAAAGTTGGATAAAAATACGTTCTGAACGTTAAAAATGTTAGCATAACAACACAGGTTGGTACTAAAAGATATATTATTAATGGATGCTTGTTACGCCATTTAATTACTGTACATTTTTTTTTTACTTTAGTATTTCCACCATATTTATAAGGATTTCATTGAAGCTGCAGTTGTTTAGTATTAAAAATGGTCTGCATTGGGGCAGCGTGCGATTTAAGCTTTAAAGGCTCTCCTTAAAGGTTCTTATTACTGTCCCTCGAATTGTCTGTGTCCAGCACAAATTTGCTGATAGGATGATAGTACAAATAGATAAAAAAAAACCAAATAGTTTTCAGGACATCAAGTCCCAGAAACTTCGATTTGTATTTTTTCACTTGCTAATGAGTACTTAACCCATCCTTGACAAATTATGTATGTTCAAGTATTATCGCACTTTTTTTTTATCAATTTCACTATCACGAAATTGAGATGAAATCACTCAATACACTAAACAGTCCGAGAGCACTTATCACTATCACATAAAATTATCACCATTGATACCGACCAATTTTAACCAATCCATGGCTCCGCTGTCGTTCGGCGAGGGCCGAATATAAACGTTTTTGTTTATTTATTATTTATTTATTTATTCTGTAATACTGTCTTCGATAGTCGACCGCGCAGGTCCTCTTGCTCGTATGATAATTGGCGGCAGTGCGCGTGTTCATTTATAACATTCATTTTCACGCCTGAAAGAATACAGTTAATAGTGTGCGTAATTTTTTTTCTCTAAATAATCTTGTTATCCTAACTATGTATTGCTTAGAACATGTGTATTTGTGACCTTATCTTTAGCTGATAAGTAATATGAATCAGTAGCAAGTTATAAAATAAACAACAAATGAGTTGCCGGCTTCAATGCCGAAATATTAAATATGCATTCCAAACCGGTGGTACAGTCCTGTCAAATTGAAGGGCTTTTTCTAAAAGACAGACTTTTCTAAGTTATTTTACAGGCGAGGCTTAATCGTGTATGTGGCTTCCGTAATTATAATAATATAGTACTCATAATTCTAACTTTTATTCCCTGTAAAAGCCTATAAACCTCAAGGGGTTGAAAGGTAGCTTTTCATCCCCGGAAGGTTGTCCTGAAACAATTTCAGAGGCGTTTCATTTGGAACTACCCAGACTGTATTGTTCATTCTTATAAATTAAAACTAAGACAGACTGTATTGTTCATTCTTATAAATTAGAAAGAGAGGTCAGCATCAAGCTATTACCGGCCCACCACAGAGCACTGGTCTCCTCTCTCTTAAAGAGAAGAGCTTAGGTAGTCATCTACTACTCTGTCGAATTTGTAAATTTTACAAGCCTTTGAGATATCCCAGGCATGCAAGGTAGGTCCAATTTTGAGAAAGTGGTAAACCGCCGAATCTAACTCGAATGGGCAGCGTTCAACACATATTTTCGTCCAAAATCCCTGAAGACCAAAGACTTCAAACAATGCGTGTTGCCAGTAATGACTTACGGATCCGAAATGCGGTCGCTTACTATGGGCCTCAAAAGAAGGCACAGAATCACTTAGCGGGTGATGGGGAGAGCACTGTTGGGAGAATCTACGCAATCAAATCAGGAATGAGGAGAGCCATAGAAGAACAAGAACCTAAGCGAGTCCCAAAGCTGAAGTGGAAATGGGCGGGGCGCATAGCTCGGAGAACCGACGGACGTTGGGGTTCGAAGGTGCTGGAATGGCTACCCCGCACAGCGTTGGTTGAAACAACTCCATCAACTTATTGGGGACGGACGACAACAAACGAGTCGCTGGGAGCAGCTGGAAACAAGCGGCTCAGTACCGTGGTTTTTGTAGTGTTGCCCAAATGCAAGAACAAGACGAGACTTAGCCAGTCTTGGTCTTGGTCTTGCGCCAATACACCTGGTCTTGGTCTTGGTCTTGGTCTTGCGCTCCCAGTCTTGGTCTTGGTCTTGGTCTTGCAGCAAGAGTCTTGCAAGTCTTGCAATTACCTATTAGTCTATTACTATTTATTAAAGTTTACTTTAAATCTTAGAAAAACGTATTAGAATTGGAACATTGTGAGCTTGAATTAACATAGCCATAGTAAAGATCAAGCAGATTAATAAATAACTGAAGATTTGATAAGAAATTCGAAAAATCAACTGACCTATATGTCGTTTTCCATGGAAGTAACTGTTTCTTAATAAACATTTATGATTTATAAGCTTACATTTGCTAAAACATGTAAAAAAACAAATTAATTACAATAACTTGACTGTATTTTAAAGAACAATACTTATCTGTCTAGAAAGAGATTGAACCCTCAACTTATAAGAAATTTAATAAAAGAGTTTTACGATTTATCATTTATTTGAATAAAAAATAAAATACAACACAAATCAACAGCTTTATCATTAGGTTATGATACTTTATATCAATTCTTTTGACCAAGAATTAATACAAAGTAACCATCTGGCTGACTCATCACTTAACCTATTTCTATGTTTTCTAATTACTAATGATGCTTTAGAAAATAACCTCTCAGCAGGTACTGAAGTTGCAGGTATTGAGAGAAAATCACGGGCCATTTTCGATAAAATCGGATACTCTGTCTCATGCGTCCTCCACCAATCTAAAATCACCAATCTGAAACTTATTTATTCTTTGGAACACCTGTAGGTACTCTTAAAATTCGAAATTATTTTGCATGAATAGTGTCAAATGTTATGATTTCGGCGCGGCGGCAACGATTGTTTTAGATTTCAAAAGAAGCCGCCGGCGCGTGTATCATAACCATGTACTTCCGAAAAGCGGCAAATTTCTTTAAGAAGTAAGTACAAAACCTTTGATGCCGCATTATCAAAGTGCCGATGGTTAAAACATAACTATGCATGCACTCAGTTTGATTTTAATAGATATTTTTTTATTCGCTATGTTTATGGTATTAGTCGTAATGCGCATAGGTCCAGTTTTTCATATTCTTTGATATAGTTTTTTGCGTCTCATAGAATTCCTAAGCGTGCCTACCTACCTATACACCGAACTGTTACACCTAACTACTCCGTGAAATAGCGCTAAGTCCTAGCTGCAAGACGCAAGAGTCTTGCAGGCTATGTCTTGTTCTTGCTCAAGTCTTGCACGGTCAGTCTTGGTCTTGGTCTTGCTAAAAATACGCGGTCTTGTTCTTGGTCTTGGTCTTGCAAAAACGCAAGAACAAGACCAAGACTGCAAGACCAAGACTGAATTTGGGCAACACTAGGTTTTTGGAATCCCTACAAGACCTATGTCCAGCAAAGGACTTCAGTCGGTTGAAGTGATGATGATGATGATGATGAATATTTTATTTTACATATATATATCTAACTTCATGACCAATTATTGGAGAGTATAACAATTAAACATGTAATAAATATTTCAGCGCATCTCAAGACCGCATGTCCCAAGTCTGAAGTCGCCAGGCCAGTTTTTAACCCAATGTATCCTGATTATTTGGAGTGAGTAACTTTCATAAAACTCTTTGTATACTTACCTACTTGCTTTCATGAAGAACAACTTTTGAAAACAAAATTCTAAATATGCGTCTGTGAGATCTACCAACATTTCAAGATTTAGCTTGGGAGAGGCTTGACCCAGCGGAGGGAAGGTTTTTTTAAAGTTACCTTTCTTATTTTTTTTCATCATCTTCTTAGGGTTAGGTTAGGTATGGGTTGGTAGACTTCATACGATCTTGAGAACATTATAGAGAACTTTCAGGCGTGCAGGAATCCTCACGATGTTTTCCATCAGCGTTAAAGCAAGTGATGTTTAATTGCACAAATTAAAAACGTACGCACACCCGTAACCCTGAAAAGTTAGTGGTGCTTGCAGCGGACCGATCTCTGTCTCCCCGAAAGAGAGGACCAAGCTATCACCGCGTAAATACATACATCGCAATTCATTATTTATTTTTTACATATTTGTCTATTTTTTACATATTTGTCTATAAATATTTTAGGTGCAACATAGTTTCCTGTTTCCTATCTGTGTAACAATATTAATTCCACGGATCACAAACAACGTCTAATTCGTGTTTAATTAGATAAACAGTTATAGGTACGTTCAAGTGGCGAGTGGCGATTAGGGTAGACGAGAAAGATGAATGCGATCACTAAAGAGAAGCTCATACGCATCGCGTGCGCACGCGATCCACTGCATCCGCATTGACACGTAGGGCTGCCACTTGCCACTTCGTCATTTAAAATATACAGGTGTATGGGTGGTACCACAAAAACCTTCATAGTTGGCTTCGCATGTCTCGAGAGATTATGAGATAACACTATCACGCTGTATCTCAATAAATTGATTTTTGTATTCTTGTATGACTTGTCTGTGTTTTTTTTATTATGGATGGATAACTTTCTTATTTAACGACCCAAGACATAAAAAATTGTGAATAGGAATAACCTTGGTTTCAATTAAACCAACATTTCAGGTCCTTTTGAAATGTGGAGTCATTAATATTAGATTCAAACACGTATTATAATTTCAGAACTAGTAGGATTTGTAATTGCATCTCTCTGGCTATCGTCGTGGGAGTCAATATGTACCTACATTTGAAGGAATCGGGAAGAAAATGGTTTCCGGTTTTTAAAGAACGGTTTACTCCCTCTACACGGTATTCACGTCCTTGACAAATATTGCACTGAAAATACAGTTCAGATAGAGTGAGATTCGACCTTCACGAAACTGGTAGTTCTTTAGCTTATGTCTAATTTTTTTTTGGTGTAAAACAAAAAAGTAATTATCGAAATAATCATACGATTGTCTATTGGTGAACATAGAACATAGCATCAAATGGTAAAAATTCTTCTAGCAAACAGTTGCTTTTTTGGTATGATCAAAAACTATTTTTTTTTAGAAAATATCAAAATCATTATAAAAAGTGTTGTTATTTATTATAACCTTTATTAAATGGATAGGTAGTTATGCATCCATTTCGAGAATCATCACATCATCACATCACATCAACCGATAGACGTCCACTGCTGGACATAGGTCTTTTGTAGGGAGTTCCAAGTTCCACGATTCTGAGCCGCTTGGATCCAACGGCTACCTGCGACGCGCTTAATGTCGTCTGTCCACCTCGTTGGGGGTCGACCAACGCTGCGCTTACCAGTACGGGGCTGCCATTCCAGCACCTTGGGACCCCAACGTCCATCCTTTCTACGAACTATGTGCCCGGCCCATTGCCACTTAAGCTTCGCGACTCGTTGAGCTATGTCGGTAACTTTGGTTCTTCTACGAATCTCCACATTTCTGATTCGATCGCGTAGAGATACTCCGAGCATAGCTCTCTCCATCGCCCGCTGAGGGACTCTAAGCCTTCTTATAAGGCCCACAGATAACGACCATGTTTCGGAGCCATAGGTCATCACTGGCAACACGCACTGTTCGAAGACTTTCGTCTTCAGGCACTGAGGGATTTTTGACGAAAAGATGGCACGAAGTTTCCCGAACGCTGCCCATCCGAGTTGGATTCGGAGGTTCACCTCCTTCTCGAAATTGGACCTACCTAACTGGATCGTGTGTCCTAGGTATACGTATTCGTCAACAATTTCGAGTGCAGTGTTCTCAACGATTACTGGCTGAAGCGGAACATGAGCATTAGACATAATCTTCGTCGTAGGCCAACCTGTTGAGAAGCTCTGCTGAGGCCATTGAGCATCGTATTTAGGTCTCCCAGAGTCTCTGCCATTATGACTACATCGTCGGCAAACCGAAGTTGAGTGATGTACTCGCCGTTAATGTTGATGCCAAGTCCGTTCCGATCCAGAAGCTTAAAGACGTCCTCCAACGCAGCGGTAAATAGTTTCGGGGAGATAACATCTCCCTGTCGCACGCCTCGCTGCAATTGGATTGGTCTCGTATTCTGATCCTGTATACGAACTGACATAGTGGCGTTTTTGTACAAACACTGCAACACTTGTATATACCGGTAGTCAATTCGGCATCTCTGCAGTGACCTAAACACAGCCCAAGTTTCCACCGAATCAAAGGCTTTTTCCTAGTCCACAAACGCTAAGCAAAGTGGCCGGTTATACTCTTCAGTCTTCTGTATAACCTGCCGCAGCGTATGAATGTGGTCTATGGTACTAAAGCCCTTACGGAAACCGGCTTGTTCGGGAGGCTGGAAGTCATCAAACCTACGAGCGAGACGATTCGTAATGACTCTCGAAAACAGCTTGTAGACATGACTCATCAGCGAGATGGGTTTGTAATTCGTCAACAAGGTATTATCACCTTTTTTGAAGAACAGAACCACCACACTCCTGTGCCATGCCTCTGGCGTTGTGCCTTGGTGAATAACGGAATCAAACAATCGCTGAAGGACTTTCAGTATCGGTTTTCCACCTGCCTTCAGGAGTTCTGCCGTTATTCCGTCATAATCCGGCGCCTTGCCATTTTTAAGCTGCTTGTGCTGCCATTGCCTTGCCATTTTTAAGCTGCTACACTAATCTCGTATAGGCTGACGTCTGGGATATCTTCGGTATAGTGTCGAGTTAATTTGGCTCTAGGATCCTTAGCCAAATCTTCAACAGGCGTCTGTACTGTGGTGTACAACTGTCTATAAAAGTTCTCAACCTCACCCAAGATCTCAGGTTTGGAAGAGACAAGACTACCATTATTGGTCTTCAGTCGCATCTACTGGCTCTGACCGATAGACAGATCTCTAGCGAACACTTTAGAGCCTCTGTTTTGCTCGATGGCATTTTTAATACGCTCTGTATTGAAGTGCCGCATATCACGAGTCTGTGATTTAGAGATCTGCCTATTAATCCGCCGGTAAGCGGACGCGTCTGCTGTAGACTGTAGTCTCATCTCTTGCCTCTCCGTCATAAGCTTGAGTGTATTGGTTGAGAACCTATTGGCCTTGTTTCTACGGTGGGTCTTGTAGAATTTGGACCCGACTGTTTGGACAGTTTCCACCAGCCTGTTGTTCAAATCGTCCACAGTGTCGCAATCTGCTAGGCAACCGAACCGGTTCTGTAGTTCTAGTTGAAAAGCTCTCGGGGTTTTGAATATGGGCACGAGTAGGCCGGAGTGTAGACATCACCAGTCTGACTCTTTCAAGTTGAACGTTTATACTCAATGTGCCTCTTACCATACGGTGATCACTTCCGGTTTTAACCCTGTTGATCACAGAGACATCATTGAATACATGCCGTTTGGTCGACATGATGAAGTCGATCTCGTTTCTCGTGGAACCATTTCGAGAATATTAATGTCAAACTCGAATAAATTAAACAAATATTTGCTTAACACTTAGACAACCCTGAATAACAATCACGTAATAATAGCAATAAACAATATGTTACAAAGGAAACCGACACGCATAGCATCATGGCGTTATTGCTCCATTTAATCATTATTTATAAAATAGTGAACCGAATAAGCGATTATCACTATAAATTTTGTATACATCCGGCAACCTTGAAGGGTTTACACCTCCTTTTTAACGACATAAGTCTTTTGTATTAATACAATTTTACTTTACAAAAACCCTTCACCTTCATTGTTACGACTGATACCAGTTACGGGAATCACGGGGGTGCTGGGTACAAGGGGCTGCGGCTTTTATGTATCTTGCTATACAACGATTTGCCCGGTATTGTACACGCTGGCTTGTTTGTACCGGCATCGCTACTGCCCGATACCTGTCTGAGCCATTCGTTCGGCCCAGCTAATAAAAAATGGATATACGGCCATCTGTCCGATGGGAGACCCTAAAGTTTTAGATAATGACGATGATATCAAGTTTTTAACAATCTGTCTGTCGCCGTGGTGAGCGCTGTGATATTATAAATGAGAGATCCCGTGTTCCATATTCATTCATGCATTACTTTAATAGATGTAAAATAAGTGTATTTTAAGCGCTTATTGTCTCTTAATGGTAATAGTTGAAACTTTAACGCAATATAAGCCTCGGGGACGTTTTGTCGGTAATGATGAGTACGATTAATATGTAGTTTGTACATACTACATATTCATCGTACTAAGCATTACCGACAAAAAGTCCGCGAGGCGTATATTGCGTTAATGTTTTAACTATTTATTATGTATCACCAAAAATTATCACGCCTTGCGCCAGTTCTTACGACATTCGAATTTTTTTGATACCTCCAGCAATTCATATTACAGCAAATTTATAGAAAACAAATAAATAAAAAATAAAATCTGTCCGGAAGTTCTTGAGTTTATCGAGTTCAGACACACAGACAGATAGACAAAAAAGCGGGAAATACGCGTACGTGGAATCATACCTAGCGTCCGCCACACATACACATTTAACTAGCCAGATTACGGACACACTGGAAACGTGAGTGTGAATATTTAGGGCTGCCACCAATTCATAACTAAAACTATTTATTTTCTGGTCAAACGGTAATCAAACTACATTTGTGGGAAAATTTAAGATACGGAACGCAAAACTTAAAATGATGCGTGACACTGTCAGTAATCGACACTGACTGAATTAGCATTGAAGTCGGGCTCTTCCGCTGTAGCATATATTACATTTCAACATTCCAACAAATTCTAATGACTTACGCGTAAGTGACAAACTCAGTAAATATCTAAGCTTTTCAATTTTCAATTATGTTATCAAAAGTATCTATTAAACATGGTTATCAACTTATAAGCTTAGAATGCAGGAGTTGGATTTAGTTTCCAGTCAGTTTTTTTGTTGAGAAAATGTTGGTACCGGTTCAGATTTAGGAATATGTCAATTGCTTCAAAGTCAAAGTCAAATATTTCTTTATTCAAATAGGCACATAGATGGCACTTTTGATGCATACATTACATGTAAAATATGACATAGGAGTGAGTTGATGGCGATAAATAAATTCGTCAACTTAAAACTAAAGCTACGAGGGCTCCAAACGCGTCCCGGTCTCTTAGACCGGGGCGCGTTTGGAAGCACACAACAAACTTAGCCGGTTGTTATTTTTTTTTCTGTTATGACCATCTCACATTGTCCTTTAAAAAGTAATTAAAGAAGCAACCTGGTTAGATCAATAATTTACACCCAAGCATTTTTATCGTTGACGTAGTCCTTAATACTATAATAGGACTTTTCTATACGCTTACGTTTAATACAAACTTTGAACTTTTTCAGAGGCATCTCCAATATATCAACTGGTAATTTATTGTAAAATTGTATACAATTTCCTTTAAATGAATTACTTATTTTATGTAGTCTAGTATATTGCACTGCAAGTTTATTTTTGCTTCTAATGTTCAAATTATTGCAGTCACATTTTCTCTTAAGTTTAGATATGTTTTTGTGAACATATATTAAATTTTCAAATATGTATTGGCTAAAAACTGTCATTATCTTAACATCTTTAAATTTCGCCTAACTAATATGTGATATTAGTCGATAAAGCCCGCCATTGCATTGAAGCAGCGTGGTGCGTTTATGCTCGAAAACGATGAGAGAGGAGGCCAGCATTTAAAAATATTATCATTTCTGAATGTTGTACAGTTATTATACTGAGTTCCTTAAATACAACTCAACATATTTGTATGTCACTAATCTTTACCATTGAAGCGGTGAAAGCACATTGGGTAGAAGCTCGACTTCACTTTCGGGGGTCGAGTTTGAATCCCAGCAATCCAAATCCTCTAAATCTAATCAACGGTGAAGGAAAACATCGTGAGTAAACCTGCATGCCTGAGAGTTCCTTATAATGTTTTCAAAGGTGTGTGTAGTCTACCAATCCGCAGTGGGCCAGCGTGGTGGACCTTAACCCCTTCTCATTGTGGGACGAGTAATAGGTTGATGTGATGATGAAATTTCACGATTTTAAATTCAACATTTAAGCAGATCGTTTTTAAGTTAATCTTTCTTGGATAGACAAAGAGACAGAGGTACAGAAAGATGGCAACAACGGGAAATTTTATTTTATTTTAATATATTATGTCACGTACGCCGGTACATTCAATATTATACTACATACATTATTTTATTTTAATATATTATGTCACGTACGCCGGTACATTCAATATTATACTACATACATTATTTTATTTTAATATATTATGTCACGTACGCCGGTACATTCAATATTATACTACATACATTATTTTATTTTAATATATTATGTCACGTACGCCGGTACATTCAATATTATACTACATACATTATTTTATTTTAATATATTATGTCACGTACGCCGGTACATTCAATATTATACTACATACATTATTTTATTTTAATATATTATGTCACGTACGCCGGTACATTCAATATTATACTACATACATTATTTTATGTCAGGCGTACATAAGACATCAAGGATTCCAAACGAGCAATGATCTTAAAAGTCGCTGCCTTACTTTTTATCGATTGAAGAAATAAATAGCAAATCGTAACTCGAGCCTTTAACTAGTAAACTAGTAAACCGATGTCATAACGCCTCAACATTGTATCGTTATACAATATTTCCGTTTTGCGTTTATGTTGCGCCGCTGATGATTTCGGAAGTATTTATTAATTCAATATTCTAAACAATTTGAAGCCTATCATGCGCGAATTGAAAAGTGTAATGTTACGCAAAAGTTAAAGGATAAAGTTAAAACTTTCTTTATTCAAATAGTCTTATGCCCGTTTTCACTAAACCTAGGAAACGCCTTATGTTTTGAGTGATGCATAGACATCGATCACGTTCGTAGATAATTAAAACGTTTCACCAACTCTTAGATGATGGCTAATGACGTTGGCCGCTATCTTAAGTTACGACACTGATTCGGCGGTGCGTTACGTTTATGGAAGTGGTAGACTGCCGCTTCCATACCCGCCGCTTGCCGTTTGATTGCTGGTACGCGACTTTATGGAGTTATGTGCGTTTCAATTAAAATTTCACTTGCTAATACGGTAAAGTAAAACATGAAAACTTCCCTGGCGCCCTGGGTTTAAGTGGCAGGCATTGGCAATTTGGAATTAATTATTTCAAAATTTTTGTGTAATTAGTTTTAATTATTATTATTATAATAAATAATGCGTGCCGGGAATCGAACTCGGTGCCCCCGAAAGAGAGTGAGGTCAAATTGTGACCCACTAGGCTATCACTGCTTATTATATAAACTATTTACTCCCTCTTACCTCTCTTCCATACTAGCAATTACAGACATCCTTTTGTAACTAAAAGCTCTCGGTTCCCACACGAAATGGTCCCGCTATTAAAATGTTACGAGACCGCAAGCGAGGTAATTGTTCCTATTTCCGAGCCGTTTTATTACCCATGCAACTAGCAACTATTATCTTTCTCCACAGCCAGCGCCTATCACGCTCCGGTGACAATCCTTCGACGCCATTAAAAACATTTCCGACCCTTGTGTCCGATAACAATAGTTAAAATTTTTCGTAGCATGGTCGTAGCTGTCATGACATCTACGCGAACTATAGGTTTATGATGATCAAAATATACTCTCTCCGATTCAATCGCAAAATAAACAAGACAAATATATAATGTTAAGCAATATGACAGGTTGAATTGGATACCTCAGTAAAGAATGAACGAAAGTGTATTCTACAGAATTTTATGTTTCTAATAAAACCAAAAAATATCATACGAAAACGCTTTCCTAGCCGATGCCTGCACCCTTAATAATTAAATACTATAATCAGCTTCCACACTTTATTTACTAAAACAGAAGCAAATTTTACCATATTTATACAGCTGTACGTACTTATCAAGTTTTTATTTCTCTTGAATTCGAAGTTTACGTAGACGAAGTCGCGCGCAAAAATCATTATTTTATCTAGTTTATACCGGATGGAAAAACATTATATCTAATGTAGTTAGAACTTTTTTATATAATAAGAGCCCTTTTCAAAGAATTATCGAAAAGGGTTATCGAGTCTACCGGTGATCCTAGAGCGGGCCAACGAATTAGTTTGGCCATCCAAAGGGGCAATGCTGCCAGCATCTTAGGTACTGTGCCTCGCTGCGGTGGTTTCGAGGACGTTTCAGATTTTATTTAGTTTTAAATAGTTTTTTTAGGTTATATTTATATTTTAAAGAAACAATATTACAATATTTAAACTAATTATACAACCAGGTCGCCTATTTTATAACTTGTAAGTTATAAAATAAATAACGCACCCAATAATATCGTATTTTATCTCCAGTACGTAGTATTAGGTTAAATTCGGTTGAATGATAATTTTGAATCGTACACGTTTACTAACGAATGATGCAAGTCAGTTAAATAAGGCTTCAAAAAAATTAGAATTATCTAATTGTTCGTTATTCGTTTTTAATTGTTCCGATACTCATGTAATTTGTTTTTTAGTGCTCAGTGAAGTGTAATTTAATTACTTACTATATAATTTTATGTATACAATAAGTAATTAAATTACTCTACATTTTTTCTTTTTTTTTACGCATTGTTCTTTGGTTAAGTCGTTAACGTGTTTGAACATGGATCACGAAGTCCTTGGTTTAATTTCGAAGCTGGGTAAAAATTAACAATATTGGATTTTCGGTTAAATATTTCTCATTAACTGTTCGTAGTTAGGTTCACCATTGCGCCTCGGATTGCTTTTAAATTCGTCACTCGCTCTATTCCCTGTTATTGTGACCGACAAATGTAATGATAATCGTTAGAGCCCACTATTCAGCATTGGAGCAAGGTGGTGGGTGTATGCTTTGAAACCCTCTATCCCATGAGAAAGGAGGCCGAAAACCAGCAGAGGGGTGTGTAAGAAATTCCTACACTGCAAATACTTACGTAGAAGAACTAGAGTTACAAACATAGCTCAGCGAGTCGCGAAGTGGCCATGGGCAGGGCATATAGCTCGGAGAACCGACGGACGTTGGTCAAGGTGCTGGAATGGCGACTTCACAGTAACACATTATTAGTCTGGAATTTATTCCTTCTTCTTCTCAATAGATAATAGATACATATACTACGACAATACACACATCGTCATCTTACCCCAAAATAAGTTTAGTTTGTGATATGGGTACTAAGATGAGTGATGAATATTTTTCTGAATGTATATTAAATAAATACTTATAGTGTAGATATAAACACCCAGAAAAGTATTTATGTTCACCACACAACCATTTACCAGTTGTGGGACTCGAACCACGGGTTGTTCTCCACAGCACCAATCGGCCGTCTTCTTGCCTTTATCTCTCGTAATATGGGTGCAGAATAGCATCTGTCTTACTCAAACAAAATACCTGTTGTTCTGGTTTTGGCATATATTTCGCCCGACCGCCAGTCTAAACTCAACCCTCCTTGAAAACGTTTTTGTTGGTGGATAACCGCCAGCTTCCCTTATGAAGAGGTAATTTTGTATTCCCATTTTAAACGCACAGTCAGTTCTTCAGCATCCGGAACTCCTTTAGCATCCGGATGATCATTACGGGCCATTTCGGAGAAGTTCTTCTTTGTAACCGACACATTGTAATTGGAAAGTGCCTGATCGTTTTAGTTTGTCTTTATGAAGAATAAATTATTCTCGTACTTCTTAGCGACGTATGAAACATTAAATCCCACAGCTTTCTGTACCGCAGGTAAGTTGGGCATAATACCATTGGTACTTGTCGAGCGGGCAGAAGTTTTCTCGTCAAAACAAAAGCAAAAATGTGTCGTTTGTCAAATGTCAATATAAAATATTTTGTTCCCTAACCTCGTGAGTAATTTGGTCGAATTAATAAATCACTTTCGCCGCCATTTCCCTGATAGCGCGCATTTTCATAAGTTTCACCGCCAGCGCCGTATAGGAAACGATCCGAGCGCACGCACGCCTCTTTCAAACCACGTGCTTGGCGCACATGATATCTATCTATCTAATAACTTTAAACGAGCAATTCTTGTACTCTCTCGGAAACGGTCTCAAGGATTTCAACACCCGGTTCGAGTCCAGATGACTATTTTTTCCCCTTACTTTTTCAGAAGACCCCGGTTCGAATCCAGATTATGATTTAAATAAAATTATCCTTTTTTTGAGTTTCTTTGTTCATGCAGAGCAATGTCAGCTAATTAAAGAATAAAAAAGGCAAGTGCCATGTGATCATGTTATCATCCTCAGTGGCATGCTTATAGGGTATGCATAGGGTATGCAGATGATACAAAATGAAAAAAAACTCGTACGAGTAATAAAAAACTTAAGGATAGGCTTTGTTAGAGTTATAAAAAACCTACCCTTAAGTATTTATAACTGGTACTGAAGATTTCATTCATTTTATATTATCTGCACACCCTGTGCATACCCTCTATGCATGCCACTGATCATTCCTACAACTTGTTCTTAGTTTAAACCATTCGGGGTTAAGGGGAATTTGTCGTATTGCGAATTTCGGTCCATAAAAAGCCAACATCTAAAAATAAAACCACTGGCCTAAAAAAAATACCGAAAATAAATCCTTATCCGAAGTTGAACATGTTATATACAAATACAGTTGACCGAACAAAAATTAAACTAGTATTAAGCAAGTCAGTCAATCTATTTGTAATCCAAATTTTAAGCTTTCTTTTGCACAAAAACTGTGCTAAATAGTAAGATAAAAGACCTTACTACTATACTTACATCGGGTAGATAAAAAAGTCTGCCAAAACTGAAAAGAAAAGGCTTTTAATTGTTTTAAATCAATTAAAAGCCTCGCTATATTAGAATAAAAAATAAAATCATGCGCGCTTAGTCTAAGTACATCATTTCAATAGGCCGCAACGATGTATTGCGTTGTGTTATTCATACCTATTTAATTAAATATAATGTAAGTAGGACATGCATTATATTTTAACACCTGTGAAATTTAACCAATAAGTATATATATATTTACAACCACGTTTGATTGAATGTGTTCCTTCATATCTTATAGTATTATCACCATAATCATTAAAATCCAATCCGATTTCCAAAGTAACTAAACTATATGTCTGTCTATCACCTGTTCAGTGACTCTTAGTATTTTTTTAGGTAAGATCGACCTGATAAAAAAGCTTAGAGAGAGATTAGCGATTATTTAAATTTTATTTATAGCATCTTACTTCTATTGTATTCCTACCGTCCTCTCGTCTACAAGACATGAGATCTGTATTTTGCAATGGTACTATATTAATGGTAACTTATTGGTTTGTTTAGTTATTGTGTCATATAAGTATAAAACATATATATTTTTTTTTATATAACTATTTCTTTAAAAACAAACTCACCTCGTTTCAAACTACACAGTATTTAGGTATATGTATACATTACCAATTTAGTTTATAAGATAGTTATGTATTAGGTTTTAGGTTTTGGTTTGTAATAAATAATTTTTTGGAGTTGTGGTCACAATATATATAATACACAGCAGATATAATATGTATGCTAAGTATAAGATTAGAACTTAACCCAGACGACGGGCTTATT
Source organism: Pararge aegeria (assembly GCF_905163445.1). NCBI lineage: Eukaryota > Metazoa > Arthropoda > Insecta > Lepidoptera > Nymphalidae > Pararge > Pararge aegeria. Next base: position 6,489,733 of record NC_053208.1, read on the forward strand.
TTTAAGTGGTATTCTTTAAAGTTGTACTCACATAGTTAATATTACAATAGATTTAAATCTTCTAAATGAATGCCTTTTCTGTTGAAAAACAAATGAACACAAATGTCTGAACTGAACTAAGTTAACAGGTCGAAAAGGAATGCCACTACGTACTCTGTAGTACCACTTTTAGATCTGCCAATTTAGTTTTGTTTAACGAGTTGTGTAATTAAAACAGATTTGACACGACTATATAAATATACATGTTTTAAACTGTGCAGTTCGAACATAAGTAATAACATTTATATTGCGGAACGTCTGATTGCATAATGTTGGGAAAATAACAGTTTCTTCGTAGATACAATATGTGCTTATATTACACTTCCTCATTAATATTGTCTACCACAACAGTCTTCTTCAAATTTTAAACTTAGGAATGTCGTAAACGTTTATAAAACAATAGTAGGATAACATCAACGGTGCCAATTCTGTTTCCTATACATCTCTAAATTAAACTAAAATGTAAAGTAAACAAAATATAAAGATCAATGGCATAAATGAACTAAATTGAATGATCTAGAAGTAGTGCTACTTCTAGATTAGTCAATTTAGTTGAATTTAGAGATTCGTCTACAAATAATAATTTTTCTTTCTAACTTCTAACTAATAATGCATTGTAAAATATTAATGACTAGATTTAAGAAGTTAATAACCAAAATGTTTTGCGTTGATCTAGTCATCAAAACCCTAGTGATAAGTAGTTGGGCATGTAGAAATCTTTATCTAAACTATATAGAAGATGTTAATAGTCCAGTTAGAGAGACCGTAGAAACCGTTTAGGAGTGAGGATCATATCATCTCCTCTTCAGGTTAGCTCGCCTTCAGTCGAGATGTTTGTCGTTTACCGTCAAGATGTTAGATACGATTTTACTATAAATTAATTGATTCGACCCAGGTATCGAATTTAGGACTTCGTGATCAATAGTCAAACTTTCATAGCTCTAGATCAACGGTAAAACTACTTCAATACAATTTCCGCTAATTAACTAAAGTGTTTTGTGTAATGTGCGAAAATTCGAACAGTGAAAGAAGGCAGATATTAATATGAACGGAGCGTGGACCGTTCTTTTAACAGCGAGCACTCGTTTAATTACTCGGTAGCAAAACGGCGATGAAACGGTCATTATTTATTGTTGCGGAAACAGCACAACACGACCCTAATTGTTTTCGTATTGATAGGAAAATTTAATACTTATCTTCTTGTGACATCATAGTAATAAAATTGACCAGCAGTTCCCAACGACATCGTCCGCGTGCACATGTTAGTATAAAAATTATTCCCATAAATTACGTGAGGTGTTTTTTTTAATTTTCTTTAACTCCTGGTGAGATGTCGTGGGATTTTATAATTTTCTTTTGTTTCAATCAGAAAATAGTTGCGTGATATTTGCCGAAACCCCCCTCGCTACAACGTAAGATTAGATGAGATTTGACTCGACCCCTACCCCCCTTTAAACATCGCATGTATTTTATGAACCCTGGGTATACTGGATTAACTCACCATAGACTATAGTTTTTTCTTTATGTAGTAATAATTGGCAAAACCAAACGATGGCAACCTAAAACACTCGCCTATAAACACACACTTATGCAAGGAACAAGACCTACAAACTGCTGCCCTGTGTTCATACCTACCTCTTCTCCTACCTCCCTGCTGCAGCGGTTGTAATTTCAAGCTGGAAGTCCCGGGTTGAATTCCCAGCAGGGGCAATTTGGGAATTTATAATTCCGGAATTATAAATTCCCAAATTGCTACAAATACAATAGCTTCACTATTACTACGAGTATCTATCTCAAAGTTCTTAAATTATATTCAGACAAATTAACTAATATTTTTGCAATGTACATCTGTAACTGACTTAGTATCTCTCTCTATGGTCGTTCCTTCATGACTGAAGATCGTGGTCCTGGTGAGATCTCAACTTCGGGTTGGTAAACTGTCTCCATCGACTTTTGTTGGAGGCCATTTTTGCGATTTGATAGAAGCGGTCTGAATTTGATTTTTTCAGCTGGTCTGCCCATCTTGTTGGGGACCAGCCTCTAGGTCTTTTGCCTTCGGTGTTGCCCGTAACTATAATTTTTTCCAGGCTTTCATTCCCCCGCCGCATTATGTGCCCGAAATAAGAAAGCAAACGTTGGTAACATATAGACGAAAGTCGAACACTAACTTAGTATAAGTAGTACGTTTTGGCTAGCTGTTAGTATATTTAGGATATAAATCCCTACTAATATTATAAATGTCAATGTAAGTTTGTTTGTTACGCTTTCATGCTTAAACTAATGAATTGAACGTCATGAAACTTTGTACACATATTCTTGGAAGTGTTAGAAGTAATATAGGATACTTTTTATCCCGACATTAAGCTCGGTTTCTTTGGGAGAGTAGATGAGTGTTTGACGATTTTACACCATAGCTCCGACAAATTATAACCCATTTAAATAATAATTTTGTACTATAGAGGTAAATGTGTTTAACTTTGCCCAAACTGTGGTTGGAGATGACGGACAGAACTCCTCAGCGGACAGCAGCAAACCCCTCATTTATGGTTTAGCGGTACTGAATACTAATTTTTTTTAGAACTACAACTAAATTTAATGCCACATCAAAAAACAAATCAAACGCAGACGAAGTCGCTGGCAACAGCTAGTAAGTAAATAAATAAAGTCGCATCTCATTCAAATCCATGCAGCCGTTGAACACCGATTAAGTAACTGCATCAACATCTTCACAAACTCACAAACTTTCACATTTACAATATTAGTGATATTATACTTCGGCTAGCTATAATGTGTTGTTATCAAAGATCTTAAAATTAGTATGTTGGTCCGTATGAAGATAAACGTTCTCCCCAACGTCAAATTATGTCTGATCCGGGCTATCATCGATACGTGGAGTTCATTCACTGACCGCGCATTCCCGAGTTTTAACCTTTTAACGGTCGGCCACTTATTATGAGAGATAATATTATTCAAACTAAGATAAAAATGAAATGGGACGACCAAGCTGAAAAACCACCTACGTTCAGAGGGTTCCTTAGTTTGTATCTATTATTAATTATATTAATAATCGTTTTTATTGTGTCTTATTTACAGAGAACTCTTATAATCTAAGGAACGGTAACAACTGTATTAGTTACTAAAACTGTGTTACAGCTATAAAGGCTACCTCTGATTTTGCTTGAATACAAACAGAAATTAAACATTTTACAAACAAATTAATACAGACTGGTACCGTACTAGTCTGTATTAATTTGAGTTAGTGAGTAAGTTATCATCACGATCAATTACCAGCTTACATAAACCATAAGAACCCCGCACCGGTAAACGCAGGTTAGGTCGGCCCACAACGAGGTGAACAGACGATGTACGGGAGCTATGGTGATACGCTCGACCGTAACAATAGGAAGATCTTCCTCCGAGCGGGTGATCGTGCTCGGGGACCGAGATCCGAACATTCATATTTGGAAGTTGTATATATAGTCATTCTTCGTGATCACTTCGCTAGCGCGATGCAGGATTTTTGTAGCGCCATCTAGTTATGTAATGTGGAGACTGCTACAGACGACATCAGGCGAGTCACTGGGAGCCGCTGGAGGCAAGCGGCACAGCACCGTGGATTGGACGTCAATTGGTGGAATTGATGATGGTGATGCACGTCATCATCATCATCAATTCAACCAATTGCCATTGCAACCAAACATCACAGGTCTCCTCTCAGAAAAAGAAGTGTTTAGGAGGTAGCAGAGTGCGGATTGGTAGACTTCACATGCCGTTGAGAACATTATGGAGTACTCTCTGGCGTTTATTTTTGTTACTCTTATTATAGCAAACAAACTGAGAAAATTATCTTTCATGGCAAATCTTTTCTATGGGCTGTGCTGCAGTTAGTTGTCTTTGCTCTAGTTGAACCCTTGAAATGTATCCTGCGACTATGGTTAACAAATAAGTATTGCGCTAGGGAACCGTGAAGGCATGTAAGCGAGAGCGGCCTCACGGGTAGCCACCAACACGGAGCATCAATCTAGAGGCATGCTAAAGCCCACCGATACACTTCACAGTTTTTTACTCTTTCTGATTATTAGGCCACATTAAAATGTCATGCAGCGGTTCCAAAACTTCGTGGTGTAAGTCTAGATGCACAAAGTCAAAGTCAAAGTCAAAAATATCTTTATAGCCGTAGCATGGCACTTACGAGTATAATGCGTACATTGCAAGAAAAATGGTAGTGAGATGACGGCGATAACCATTTTCGTAAACTTAATAGCTACGAGGGTGCCAAACGCGCCCGAGTTTAAGGAGAAGCCCACAACAAACTTAGCCGGGTGTTCTTTTTGTTATCACCACCTCACATTGTAATTTCAAATTATTGGATAACCGCTATAATGTTAGAGCAAAAATTCACACCAGAGCTTTTTTTGTCAATTACGTAGACCTTTATTAAACAATTAGCGCTTCTTTTCTTCTAAAAGTGACATCTTCTTTCGAAGGTCGGAGATCATTGAGGCAGACTCTAAATAAGGAATGAGTGCTTTTTCCCAACCATTAACGTACTCGTAGAGCTTCTGTGCTTTATTGTATGGAAAAGTTGTAGTGAGTTGAAATAGCATTACACTTTTATGTTTGTGCGTATGACCATATGTGCTAATTATTGTTTTAATATTTTCTACGAATATAATATTGTTACTGTTGCCATTGACCACATTTCATGAAATATAATCGCAGTTCATGTCAGCAGGTTGACACTGCGTAATTGATAACTTAGTAAGTTCTTTTAAAAGTCTGTCAGTAAAGTCAAAGTAAACACTTTAGTTTATATATTTACCGTGATAAAGTTATGGGTCTAATGTTTTTAGTTATTTGGTATAATACTGTAATTTTTGGTATTGCCGGTACATTCGCAATGCTAAGTTTTTATAGAATTACTTTTGAGTGAGTAGAATTATCCATAAGGATAGTTATAAAAAGCTATTCTGCTTACTAAAAATAAACTCTGCTACGTTTTATTAATATACATATAGTTTACTGTGTCTTCTATCCGTTTTTTATATTCTTATTCAGAAAGAAAAAAAATCTTCGTACTTTATTAATGTTGCATCCGCGAGCAGTAAACTTTGAGAAGCTGTCCGTTCAAGAAGAGCACTCCTTAAGATTTATTATATACAAGGGAGGAAGGGCCGAGCGTGTAGCGGTATATATTAGAAAGTCGGCTTATCTAAGTATTTTTTGTGTTACGGTAAATCAGGCCCTCAAACGAGCTCCGAGATGAATCGACCGGTCTCTTCTCAGTAGATCTACCACATAGTAAATAAATAAAATAGGATAAGTGCTACAAACCCCCTCTCACAATTACTCCTAGCCTATTACATAAAAACCCCTTCTTTCGGTTTAACTAACTAAATTAATAATATATAAATATTTTATTAAACCGATTACCAGAACAAACTACTTTAACGCTTCCTTGCAGCCAAAACCATAGAACATAGTTACTGTTGTAATAATAATCCCTACTAATATTATAAATGTCAATGTACGTTTGTTTGTTACGCTTTCACGCAAAAACTAGTTAACCGATCCTCATGAAACTTTGTACACATATTTTTGGAAGTGTAAGAAGTAATATAGGATACTTTTTATCCCGACATTAAGCTCGGTTCCTTTTGGAGAGGGGATGAGTGTTTGACTATTTTACACCGTAACTCCGTCAAATAATAACCGATTTAAATAATTATTTTTGTACTTTAGAGGTTATAATATGTGTTTAATTTTGCCCAAACCGTGCTTGGAGATAGAGGACAGAACTCCTCAGCGGACAGCAGCAAACCCCTCATTTAAGCCTTAGCGATACGGAATACTTTAAATTTTTTTTTAGATCTACAACTAAATTTAATGCCACATCAAAAAACAAATCAAACGCAGACGAAGTCGCGGGCAACAGCTAGTATAGAATGTTTGTGCGTATAACCATATGTACTAATAAATGTTTTAATATTTTCTAAGAATATAATATTTTTGCTGTTGGCATTGACCACATGTGGTTAAATATAAACGTAGGATGTAAATATATTCATAGTTGTTCTAAGCTGATGAATATAATAGTGCGCAAGTGTGTGCGCAAAAACAGGTGCACTCTCTGTTCCCTCACTCTCATAGTCCAATGAGAGGGCCAATCTGACACCACCGAAAAAAGATCAGGCCAGACCAAACACAGCTTAGCGTGCTTTTCCGAGGTACGGAGGTGAATCACCGCCAATTTCCAAACTACGTGCTGGTACTAAATATCGCTGGTAATAAATGGTTACCGAACCCAGTGAGTCGTGATCTGCAGTCCAATGTGATAACTACTAGACCGAAGAGGCGGTAAGAAGTTGGTTGGAGTTATACAGGAGAATATATAAAGAAGAACATTTCTTTTTTCAATTAACAGGTTTTTAATTTTAGGACTACTCCTAAGAAATTAAGAGGCGCATATCCACTCTATTTGCGTGACTTTACTCACGATATCCTTACAGATGAACATATAGGTACGTTTTATCCTTCAAATTGATTAAGCGTGATAAATTTAATATTATGTTGAACTTACGAACTCATTTAGATTTTTATTATTGCAGAAAATATAGCATAATTTTCATTATCATAGCCTATAACTGTGAACTGCTGGACCCAAGGCCTCTCACAACGGGAGGGTTTGGCTATAATCACCACGCTGGGCAAATGGGTTGCAGTGGTGAGGCGCCTTAATCTCGACCACATATTTTACTTTTACCACGTTCACATATTTTATGTAATACACACATAAAAATTGCCATCTATAAGCCTTCTTGAATAAAAGTATTTTTGACTTTGACTTGGAACTTTTCTGTTTTCTTTCCACAAGGTCGACCAGGCACAGTGGTGAGCGCTTAGTTCTTATAAGTAGGAGGTCCTGCGTTCGGGCAACTGCAATTTACGAATATAAAGTTTGTGAACTTTTTCGGGTTCTGTCTGATACAGTTCAAATATTTTTATGCGTTGCATTCTGATCAGCCGCCACCACACGACGCGGCTTGAATTATTCTAGTTACTTTTTTTTCCAGGACAGCTCAGCTAGCATGTGCATGTGATTATTATCTCCCGGGATACAAATTTATCTTCTCCTACAGCTTTATCAATTTTCAGAGCACTGGCGCACAAGTAGAAATAATATCCAAATAATATATGTGTAATAATAAACGGGGGTAAACTTCTTCTATTCCATGTTCCCGTGCTTTAGCAGGTGGACACGTTAATTATATCCCCGGGGGATATAGTTTTTGTCTCCTCGTATTCCTTTCTGGATAGTTTGAAAACACACTTCGCCCCGGTTTAATTTTACTGCATACTTTTTACTTAAAGCTTTAAAAATATATTGTCATTACGCAGAAAACCAAGAGATTTCGTAGAATAATTAATAATGTTTACATATACTGAATGACAAAATACTACGACAGTTTCAGTATCACCATCTAGGACTGCAGACGGGATACGCTTGAAGTGTAAAATTGCAATTGATTTCGCATTGCTGATTGAGTTTGCAATCGTAATGCACGATATCGCCACTAGATGGTGTTAAAAATAATATCGCGCCGTCTCGTATTATCGGCCAGTGCAGGCTGAGTGGCAGAATGCGAGAGCATGAGCGAACAGATCAACAGAACATTCAAACCTTTTTTAACAGAACATTTAAACATCAATAACATTTATTTTAATAAATATATTATAAAAAAAAGAAAATATATAAATTTCAACCTCACCGTGTGGTGATTCAAATTCAAATTCATTTTGAAATTCAAATTCATTTATTTCAAGTATGCCTACTGTATAAGCACTTTTGAAACGTCGAGTATGTATGTTTGTAGTGACTCTACCACCGGTTCGGAGAGCAGATTCTACCGAGAAGAGCCGGCAAGAAACTCAGTAGTTGCTCTTTTCGCAGATAACATATGTCACCCCCCGTCATATTCCCGCGGGTGTTGATTATGGGAATGCAGAACGTACAGCAGTCTCCATGCGCTACTAAACCCTTCTACTGCGATCACCAAACCGATTTTTTTTTTCTTAATTCTATATGGAGGGTTTGTTCAATTCTGAACATACCACCCTCATCGGAGCTACTTAAAGGATATTCATTACTGCCTACGCTTAATGGACACTTTATATATCTCATAAAGTTTTTTGGCCTCCTTAGATAATGGATGCGCCAAAACAGTGTTACATACCCCTAGTTCCCGTAAATCAAGATTAAAGTGAGCCCTGAACGAGAGTCTTTCTAATTCGCTTCGGACACATTCCACCAAAATGTGATAAACATCTGATTGATGATGAATCTTGTGATCCAGCTTGTTCAGGTGGCCCAAGAATTCCACTTACGTATAGCAACAACAACGTAGGGTCTTAACCAACGAGAAGCGGTAATAGCTCAGTGGGTAGGACTTCGAATTCACTTTCGAGGGGGTGAGTTAAAATCCCAGCACGCACTTCTAAATTTTTTAAGTGCATTTTTGCAATTAAAATATCACTTGCTTCGACGGTGAAGGAAAACATCGTGAGGAAACCTGCATACCTAAGAGTTCTCCATAAAGTTCTCAAAGTTGAGTGGAGTCCACCAATCCGCAATGGGCCAACGTGGTGGCCTTAACCCCTTCTCCTTCATTGTGGGAGGAGACCCGTGCCCTTTTTTGGGTTGATATGATGATGATGAAGATAGTAACAACAGAAATAAACCAATGACTTGATGAACGACTATGTTTAATGATTTGACAAGTTTACTTTGACAAGTGATCTGATAGAGATCTTCTCTACTCTAAAATCCACTGAATTTACCGATTAGTAAAATGCTTTAGCTGATCAGTTCATTCATGTGCGCGAGTCTTTACACTACTAATAAAATATTTATATGCAATGCACTGAAAAAAAAATTAAGTACGTTATGGAATATCTTAATCCAAGTCAATTCCATAATCCGGTTATTGAGGAGGTCGTTATGGAGTTGCCCATTCGACAAATGGCTACCGTTAATGCGGTTAGGCAGCTGCGCTTAATTAATTGAAATGGTCAGTGGAGATGGGACGTCATAATTCTAAATATCTCCATTTGTATCCGGTATTATGGGCTTTACGATGCCACCCAAAACGTAGGTTTTTGGAATGTTCATTTCTTTCATTTATTTTATCTCTTAACAGCAGCGATGGCCTGTCGGTTCCTTGGTGAAAGGTTATGTAGGTTTGTAGTTATTCACTACTCATGGATAGACAATCTTTGTTTATAGGCTTCAGAATTTATATGTCCTCGAAACCTGCGCAATGTGCTTACAGTTCCAACCAGTTTAAGACGGACTCGGACTCGGACTCGGGACCTCGGACTTTTGGCGTAAGGGTATCGTCACAATGTCTTTAGGGAAGCGAGACTAATAATCTCGTTTTTGTAATGTTATTTATAATTTTAATATCGTTTTATAATATTTATAAAATTGTCTTTATCTTTATTGTCTATAGTTCTTATATTGTATCTTTCTTTCTTTTAATATTTTTCTAACTGTCTCAAACAATTAACCAAATAAATAAATGTTTTAAATAAAATAAACTCGAAAAGTTGGAACTTTTAATCTCTAAGGAAAATTGTATATCTTACTCTTTACTAATATTATAAATGAAAATATACGTTTTTTCGTTTGCTCCCCTTTCAAGCAGGGGCTGAAGATCGAACATATGAGATTTTATACAAGGGTTTATGGGCCGGAAAGAAGAGCAGAAAAGTAACTTATGTTACTCACCGATCCATAAAATAGAATGAGATTAGAAAATATTTAAAATACGGACGACTCCTTTTAATACCTAGATACAAAACCTTCTTTGATCTCGTACTAAATTATGAAAGTTATAAGTCTGATTTCGTACTAACTTATGAAAGTTAGTACGAAAGTCAATCATTATTCAAGTTACATCGATGAAAATAATTTTTTGGTATTAAGGTGAACAATCAGAATCTATAGAAAAATAATAAAATAAATCCCTTAAAGGGGATACGTAGAAGATGAAAGCTAGGCACGTGACATACGAAGTACCTAAAATCTCGGGCGAATAGTTTCAAAATGTCTGTATCGGAAACATATGAAAATTTCAAGCGACGGAAGTTTTTTTGCATAATAAGAAGAATGTTTGACCTAATGAAGAGATGTTTGTACAATAATTAGTAACCCAATTTTTGTGATAGCAGCTGAACGATCAAATAAAAGTGCCGATCAACTATTCACTGCCAAACAAATACATAATAGTACATTAATATTGGTATGTGAAAGTATTACTTATGTAATTGTAATATTTACGCAACTGGAATTTTATTTTTTCATTTTATAATTGAACGCGCTTCCTCGATAAAATCATTTGAAAGTCGATGGTAAAATGAGTTTGCTGTCTAAGGCAAGTTTGTTTTATAGAGTTTATTCGTTTATTAAAAAAAAATACTTTGAAGGGTTTCGTTTTGCCAATTAATTTTATAACCGTAATATTACATTAGGATGTCTGTTTGTTAATTTGGATTAACCGTTAAGCATTTTAAAAAAATACGGTCAGGTATAGTTTGCATCCTGGAAAATTACATAGATATACTTTTAACCCCGTGAAAGATAATTGTTTCAATTTTGTTATACCGAAAAAATCGCGTGCCTGTTTTACAATCGCAAAATAGTGCCTATTACATATAAAGGAACACATTTTACGTTGTTGGATAAAATCACCAAAAATCACTCCACAGACGGATTTTCTATCGATTGAAAAATCAGCCGTTAGGTTTTTGGGATAAAAGAATCCTGCGTATTGACGATGAATAAAAAAAATAGTACTTTGGTATCAGTGGTCAAGAGAAACTAGAGCGTTTCTTCATTGACCTTGTACATAGGACACTCTTTCTAGTCCACTAGCTTGATCACGGTTCACCAACGATATCAGTTTTCATTACACTTATGCATCAAAACAAATATCTAGGGCCTTTATTTGCAACGACATAGATACCTTTCTATGTATATATAAATACGAGATTGTGTCTGTTTGTTTGTTTGTTACGCTTGATATAGGAGGACGGATTAGTCCCGGGAGAAAATGTCAAAAACAGTTTAAATTTTTTTACAGCAAGCATATTGCGTGCCTCTTTTTGCTCTTCTAATCATTTTAAATGACAATGTGAGATGGTTATAACAGAAAATAAAAAACCCGGCTAAGTTTTTTGTGGGCTTCTTCTAGGCCAGAACGCGTTTGGAACCCTCGTAGCTTTAGTTTTATGTTTAGAAATATGGTTATCGGCATCATCTCACTACTGAGTACTTCTCATGATATGTACCTACGCATCAAAAGTGCCACCTATGGGCCCACTTGAATAATGATATTTTTTACTTTGACTGTGACTTTGAAGACGAATGAGCCATGCTAACCATATCAACATATTACCTGCATTTGGTAACCTGCATGCTTAGAGTTTTCTTTAACGTTCTCATAGGTATGTGAAGTCTATCAGAACATGGCCAGCGTGGTGGACTACGGCCTGAACTTTTTTCATTCCGAGAGGGGAACCGCGCCCTGTAGTGAGCCCATAAGGGTCTGATAAAGATGTTATAGTTTTTTAGTGAAATATCACGAAATCAACATAAAAACTCTATGTCAACAAAACACAAAGAAAATCGTAATAGTTTAATCGTAGTGCTAGGCTGCAAAGGATATAAGTGATCTTTAAACGCAATACGAACGTGCGAAGCCGATGTAAGGTGGAAAGTGGATGGTTAAAAATATTGTTTAAAAGTACCGTATCCAGATAATTATCTGAAATTCAAAGCGAGCATCCTAAGATTGGCCATACAAAAGATCTAAACGCGTGCGTTTATGTCATACGTTGATTGTAGTGCCGTGAAGCTACGTCATTTTCTTTGAATTTTCTTCCGCAACGGTTACATATTATAACGTAATGGTTAGGAATGTGTAACGCGACTATAATAATACAATATTACAGAGGTATGTCTTCAAATGTACACAAACCTTAATGTTTTGTTTTGATTCATTATTATGAATGGGGGTTTAAGGGTTGGTGGTTGTGAGCTCGTTGTGTGTGGCTGTGTGTTTGTATCTATCTCTGTGTGTTTGTGTCAGAGTCCGCATGTGTGTGGGTGTCAATGTAATGAATCGGGGGTTTTTTAATTTTTTTCTTTCATTATCATCACGTTCTTGTTTGTCGGGGCCCACCAACGCGTTCATCACGAAATACCTCGAACGTAGCTCTCTCCATCGCATTCACACCGGTCTCATCTACCTATTAATCCGCCATTTGTAGTTCCAATTGGAAGCTCTCGGGGTATTTTTGGCGGGGCGTGAACTCTTTTAAGCTAAAAGTTTATTCTCAATATGCCTCAGTCTTATCCTCGTCTGGGAATGGCGCGTATACCTGTATGACCATCAACGAATACTATTTGGTAATTCTGAATATAAGCTAGGTTACCCTGCCCGAGACACTTTCGACTTATACAATATCGGTTATGAGAAACTTGTGGACGATGATCCCGACAGCACCCGTGTCCCTGTTGATCGCCCTCCCGGCCCCTTATCGAGTCCTCACCCTCTCGTCAGACTTTACACAATCCTATAATATCACAGCGCAACTTGCTTACCACTTCTTCCAGCTCAACCTTTTTCCATCGGTCTAGAACGTGCGTGCGTTGTATGTAGCCAGGCCAAGTCGTCGGGATTGGAAGCGAAATCTCTGCCGGAGATTCTTAACACCCTCCGTTACTTTATGTGAGCCAGGAATAGCGAGGTCGTCGGGGACTATGCCTAATAATTACTTTTTATATACTCACTTGTATTCAAATTTTAATGTCCTTACCTTTTATTTGTCCTGGTACAAGGACAAACATAACTTCCCACTTATATTGTTGAGTAAAAAGTAAGAGTGCACCGTTACGGCAGAATTGTATGAAATGCAGGTCACATGAGCTCAGCATATTTTTCCCTTTCAGCGGACGGGCGGAAACATTCTCTTTCAATGATTATTTTTATTTTCACATCCGTAGGCGATAAATGTGTTCTTAACTAGTTGTTGCCCGCATTCGTCGTGCACTTCAATTACAGTTTTTGACAAATCCCTTGGGAACCGTTGGTTCTCCTGGGTTTTTAACCCAGTAAAAAATTCAAAATTCATATATTTCAAGTAGGCCTAATGTAAGCACTTTTTAAACGTAAAGTCTGTCTGTTTACTCTACCATCAGTTCGGAAGGCAGATTCTACAGAGACGAAGTCGGCAAGAAACTCAGCAGTTGCTCTTTTCCAACATCAAAAATTTACATTTTACATTTTAACATTCATTTTTTTATCTTGTGAGAGATGAAAGCGGAGCCGGATGCTTCCAAGCAACCTTGTCATTAAGAAATTCATCAATTGTATAGTAACCTCGCTGCAATAAATGTGTTTTAACATATTTTTTAAACTTATGCATTGGTAGGTCCAAAATTACCTTAGGAATCATATTATAAAAGCGTATACTCAATCCCACAAATGACTTCTGTATCTTTCGCAGACGACATGCAGATGTCACTAATTTATGACCATTTCTTGTAAGGCGACTGTTTATATCCACTTTTTGTTTACATAGACTAATATGTTGACTTACAAATACTATATTATTATAAGCTTATGTTAGTAGCCTATGTTATTCTACGTCCTCTCAAGCAACTCAAAGTTTGTGAATCAAGTTGAATGCTTCATTGATTTGGGCATGAAGGAAAGAGAAACAAATAAACACACTTACGCATTTTCTTCCTTTTTTGAAGTCCATTAAAACAGTTTTAATATTTTTTTCAAAATTAATTAAAAACTTTTTGATACGGGATGAAATTGTTTTTTTCTTTAAATTTGTATATCTTTACTAGTATTATAAAGTGGTAAAGTTTGTGAGTTTGTGAGATTGTCGGGGGGAATATCTGGATCTACTAAACCGATTTTAGAAATTCTTTCATCAGTATATAAAGCCATATTATTTGTGATTGCCAAAAACTAAAATAACTTTCGAATCCGGATCGAAATTTTCGGATTTGAAAAGTAAAACGGAGATAAAACGGTCGAGAGAAAACGTCTCTTACGAGCACTGCCTTAACGATGAGAGATATATGATTGTGTTCTAGAGGAAAGTTATGGAGCATGATAATTTCTACAAAAAACTCTACAACAGCATATATTTTTACTTTTTTATTTAAGTAAGAAAAACTTTTATATTTAATTTTTATGTCAGGATTAAAATCATAGTACCTTTTAAAATTTATGAACTCTTACCGAAAAAAGTTAACTTTCATATCATATATTTTGAACAAAAGACTTTTCCGTTTTACTGCATACAGTTAAGAGATACTACGGGATATAGAACAGAGACCATGTCATAATCTTCAGAGGGATATTAATGGTATTAGACGGTTTTTTTATATGTTCAACATGTCAATCTATTTAGAAATAATCTTTTTGGCTTAAATCGGGTTGGAACTCCTAATTCGGTACCAAATAATAACATTACAATGAATATAGCATATAGAGAAATTATGAACACTAAAATTAACATTATTTATTCAATTCAAAATATAATCCTTCTTTTGGATTTCCACTGTTGGACAAAGGTCTTTTGTAGGTGGCCCCAATTACAACGCTCTTGTGCCGCTTTTTGTCATCTGTCCACCACCACGTTAGGGGTCTACCAACGCTAGTTTTACCATCAATTTTTTTTTATTCTACTACAAGTTACTGCAATCCGTCGCTGTAATCTCACTTGTTTGTAAATGACGATGCAGACTAAAATAGTAACGGACTAACTTGTTAGAAGTATTGCAGTTATATTAAAGTCAAGCCCCTAATCGGTTTGTACGCGACATCGCACCGAAAAGATAAATCATCTGGTTACTAGCCACGACCGGAGCTTTGCACCAGAACAGACTAGAGAAAATTCAGAAACTCAAAATCTCCAAATGCAGTTAACGGCAAACTTGTAATGGATTAAAAAAAAGCCAAAAGTCTCAAATGCAAGCTCCACGGAATGGTATAAACATACGACTAAATAAAATTTGGCATCTGTCTTTCGAGTCTTTTGAACACCCAGGAGCTAAATTTACCTAATACGAGTATAAATTTAATGAAACAAATCATCATTGACACCTCCTCGTTACAGGGAGGGCAGGGTGTTCCAACTCGTGGCTTGGTGGCTGGGTCATGGGAAGTAAGCATATCCAGACCAGACTCGTGGCCTACCACGAGTTGGAAACCAGATTTACTCGTAAGTTGCGATAGTCCCTTCTATTGGATGGCCAACGCTGGCCCAAGCTGGTCAAGTGTCCACTAATCCGCACTTGACCAACGTGATGGACGGCCTTTACCCATTTCACAGGTAGGGGGCCAGTAGTGGGTTGATGATGATGATGATCTCGTACTTACGTACGTATTTGTCTCGAACTACAAAAAGACCTGGAACACAGGTGCGACATTCGATGAATTTTATCTGATGGATTCCTCGCATCCTTATTGACATGCCCGCAAAGCCATGGTTATTATTAGTCTGTCATTACATAGACTCGTATCGTCTTGGGTGAGATTCCACTTCATCTTATCTCAAACGTGGCTTGCAAGCAGATGTCCCACCTGATGGTAAGCTACATGCCGCCCTGTGTCCATTAATTTGAGTCGTAGGTGTTAAGGCTCAGTAATTACGCCGGCTACCACGCCCTTCACACCGGAACACAGCATTACATCAATTCTGCTTAGCAGTAGAAATAAGCATGGTACGGATAGTACTTCCCCGGACAAGCACAAAAAGATCTACTACTACCAAAACTACTGCTACTTCTTTTAAGGTTTTCAAATTCTGTGATGATTATTGCGATCATTTATAATAATGAATGTCACCTTGGAATTGTCACGGTGCTTTGATATATTAAATCATATTTTCACTCAAATTACGGACTTTAAAAACATGATGAACTAACACTCAGCTATGGACCTTTCCGCCTACGTTTTCATGGTTTGTTTTCGATTATCTATTAGAATTTTATGTAAAATTCCATCCATGACGAGGCGAGTTATACTATGATCTTTAAGACTTACGGAATAGAGTTGATAATGCTTTGCTTCCATTGAAATGCGGATTATATCGAAGGTGCAGAGACGCAGTGTCGCGAAACGCGACCACGTTGCAATATAAAAGGAAGTTTTGTTTAAATTTCTTTATCACACACCGGCTAACTGTACCAGAGATTGGTTGGTCTCCTCTTTACAATGTCCGCAAGACTTTTGGTGAGTGGACGATCACCTTACAAATTCGTATTGAATATATAAAAATAAGTGCGTGCGCGTTATTCGCTTTAACTAAGTAAAACCGTGTTGTGACATTATGTAGAACAAACCAATAACTAACAAATGTCATACCTAATTACTGAAGAGTTAAAATTACTAAAGATGTAAAGTGAGAGTGATTCGGTAAACTATTAACAAAAAAGGGACGGTATCTACCTACGTGTATTCTAAATGCCTTAAATCTTCTTCTATGGTAATGCACAATGACACAATGATCTGGAATTTTGCATAAAAACTACTCTACTCCTAAGCGACATCGTGTGAACATCTCATTCTAAAACCATTGTTGTTTGATACCATATAAACGTAGATGTGTTTCAATATTTTTAAAAGTAACTGCATTTCGTTTCTCGTGGCCCGATTTTGATCAAACTTAGACCAATATTAAAGTTTGATTAGCGTGGTGAGAATAAGCTCTTTATCCCCTTCCACTTACCTACAAGTCCTGGGTCCAGTCAACATAGTTTTATTTTGTATGCTAGCATTGCTCAGACAAATAAACAACTATAATAAATAATTCATTACAGTTTAATAATCGTGGAAAAGATTTTTTCAAGAATATAGGCAATTAATTTTTATAACAAATAGTAAATTCAAGAAACTAATAAAATAAATTCCAATTGCCTTAATTTAAAACGAGAGCAAAGGAAATTAAATGACCGCGAGTGTTTTCATTGATTAATTTTCATTGGTTGTCGTAATTCATGAAACTACAGTAACAGTGGTAATTCATGTCTTATTTCCACCTAATAAGAGCTTCAATGACGCAACAGGCCACAGACTCGACATTAATATTACCGGAGACCGGATTCGGCCACTGCAATTAGGGTGAGCTCAGACTTTAGACAAGATAATTTTGAAAACTTTCTTATAAACTTAATGGGAACTTTACATGTACCTTAAAAAAGAAACCGATTTCAGTGCTAACTTAATTACTGCACAAGTTGCCCGCGTTGGAAACAAAGAAAAATTGTTTATTTGAGCACCATCACAAGCTACAATTCCTATATACTAAATTACATATTGCATCCTAAACGTTTACATCGTTTTGATTTGGTCTCATCTGTTATGGTATTTCGACGAAAACTTTAAAGGTGTCATAAAATTTTATTTTTGGGACCGACCTGAAACTACCATCTTTCAAAATATATATATTTTACGAAGTAAAACGCCAAATATAGTAGTGTCATTAAAATGGTTTGAATATTTGTTCTGTTAGGTAATAAGTTTGGAGTATAAGAGTCATGTAAGAATTACACTGACTGCACCAGTATGTCTAATGTCTGCGCCCTGTGAAATGAAAACACTTATTTCTTTTTCTATAAGTTATCGAATACGTCTGTTTAACAAAAAAAAAACATAAATAAAAGTAGAGTGAGAGGCTAAACATGGTCGCACAGTCTTTTTTGTTTTTGTTTTGCTTGAAAGTGAATCATTTTGTTACAACATCAAATCCGAGGCACTTTAAATTACTAAGATGATTGTGGGTCCCGACATCGACATAGAGACATTCTTTTGTATTACGTTTAGAAAGTTTAGGTCTAATTGTTGTTTATTTGTGTATTTAGAGTTTTACATAAGCGTCACGTCTATGGAATTCAACTATGGTTTGTAATATATTTTTAGTTTAATGATCTTAAAGATTTAGAGGATCAGCAACAGCGAATCATTTTTTGCATTTGAGCGACGTTTTGCAATGCGATATTTTTTTATTTTGATGTATAAAGATTATCCCAGCAATGGGATATTAACAAATACGAGAGCATTAAGTAAACTATGTCGACCAGTATTATTATGCAGCAAGTGATCCTTCTAAACGTGTGATAGCCGGTGTTATTACATCAGAGATTTGAGATTTAACCCTAGGTTTGTAGAAACATGGCGGCATTCTTAGGATCTGTTCCATGTAAACCCAGCGAAATTATGCTCGGTTTATAGCCGATAGTGTTACACTAACTATCGGCTTGGTGCGTAAGTTATTGCTAAATAAAAAAACTTAATTTGTATACTTTTTCTTTTACTCCAGTTGGTGCTAGTTTGCGTGGCCGAGTTGTCGTCGCTAATAATGGCAGGTGGTGGCGGCGGTGGCCACAAGAAAGTGGTGATCCACGTCCCGGTGTTCGTTAAGCACCACCACCATAAACACACCATCGTAAAGCACGTACACCATAAGAGCGGTGGCGGTGGTGGTGACGACCATTACGAGGTCCTTGGCTACACGTATGGTGAGCCGAAACCAGCGCCGCATTTTGGTGGAGGTAAGTACCACTTTACACGTTAAAAAAAAGTGCGAGTCGTCTTGCACACGATAGGTTCCGTACCTAATTCCTATATGAAACACTACATAATTTTTATAGGAAGTATAAATACAATAGTTGGGAGTGAAACTGTTATGATTATGGCAGTTATATTATTACACTCATGCTCTTAATCGGATTCCACATGGCATCGTATCGGAAAGCTTATCCGCTTGGCGGCAAGTCTTTGTTAGTAAGGTGGTACGTAGCCAGACCAGAACATAGACAATACTTCCCCTACCGTGCATCGAACCGACACCAACCTCTTACCACAGACCATAACACTCACCGTCAACATTATGAGATGGAGCAGCGAGATTCAATACATGTTAGTGATAACAGCCTGGACTGACGTGACGGCTTAACGCACTCTCTCGGTGGTCTGAGACCCGGGGGGGTTGTATTGTGTTAACAAAAATCCCAATTCATAGTAACTTATGGCCCGACCAAGGGGTATTTAATCGGGGAATCGAACCCAGGACCGTGCAATCTACAGTTGAACATGCCAGTCACAGGACCAACAGTTTTAAAATTCAGACTTTCAAACTTACAAGTAACATTAAATTAGGAATTTAAAAACCCCTGACAAAACAAAATTAAATTCATTCGCCATTGTTTTCAACATTGTGTGTGGCGGCCATCTGGGATTTGGAAATTATTAATCTACTAGCTGACCCACGCAACTTCCTCTGCACCAAATCGTTTTAATATATAAAAAAACATAGAAACTAATTGCAGCGTCCACCAGCTACCTACTAAGTCCAGTTTTATTTCCGAACTATGTTATTCGCGGCCCGTCGTCGCCGTACATGTTATTCTATACTCGTAGCAACTTCTAAGCGATAGGTTCAATTTGGATTATTTAAAAATGAATTTGCAGATTTATAGTCAAGCTTAATATTTATATTATTTTATGTCTTTTGCATTCATAATGTTAGTAGGATGGTACGCATGCATTCGATCGCTGTCCTATACGCCGTGCAACTTGCTGTTATCTGTGAAGAGTTGTGCCCTTTATCTCCGACAATATTTAGCAGATCTCTGTTAAAATTAGGAGGTACATGCTTGGTAGTATACACTTTCAAATAAAAAAAGAATTATTAAACTCGGTTCAAATTTAACGGACCTATGAAGTAAAATTGATAAAAAATTTCATCCCTTTTCCCTTAGGAAACTTATTGTTTATCGGGATAAAAAGTATCCTATATGTTGACCCGGAATACCAGCTACCACTATGCCAAATTTCATTTAAATCTCTTCCGTAGTTTTCACGCGATGCCCGGACAGACAGACAGACAGACAAAAATTTAATAAAAATCAGTTTTGGACTCAGTATCGATTATGAAGCATCCCCCGGTTAAAATTTTCAAAATATGTTATGTGTACAGAAATCTTACAGTTACAGTATTATTATAAGTATAGATATAGATATTCTACAAATCAGACGCTTTCTTAATACCCATATTGAGGGAGTAGTAAAAAAATATGTAATCCACTATTTTGTGGCTGCGGCAATCTTTGACTGATTTTCATCAAACAGCTAATACTCCCGACTTATTCACATTTCAAACAAAAAAACTAAATCAAATTTGGTTTATCCGTTCGGAAGCAACTTTGTCACATAAAGACTTACACGCACTTATAAAACCCCGTCGTTTTTACGTCGGGGGTTCAAAAGTATATACGTTGGCATTTACACCCGTATACCGTCTCATCGCGGGTATCGTACGAGGCGACTTAGGAAATATAACGGACATCGTCCTCCGTTTGGTCGCAGTAGCAGGTAGTAACCTGCTACCTCTCCGAATTCCTGCCTACCTGCTACCCTCTACCTGATATCACCAACCCTCTGTCCATCGTGGTGTTTATGGGCAAACCCCAACGTTGACAGGCCTTTATTTAGTCTAGCAGCGTAATGATATGCTATATCGATGATTGATGAGGCATTTACATGTTCATACAATTCCATAGTTTCCTTTTCATACGCACTTATTCTTTCCAGGTCACGGCTGGGGTGCAGCGGAAGAAAGCTACGGCCACGATTCACCAGTAAGCTTCGAAGGTGGCGACCACGGCAGTTACTCGCTTGGTGGCGACGAACATGGCTATTGAGCATTTGACACATAAGCTTGTTAGAAATATTTAATTATGAATTAGGTATTTAATAGAACTTCGAACGAATTGTGGCCAAGCCAAGTCGTGCAATACGCGTACGCGGTCTTGTGCAATGTAACAACCAATCACAACACGTGTTGGTTTTAGTAAGACTTCTGATTGGTTAATGTGGGCTGGACTGGCTGACTGATATTAAAGGACAGGCCCTGACTTTACTTGGCATTCTGATTACCATGTATTAACTCAGCTCTGTAAATATTCCACTGCTAGGCACTGGTTTAGAGTATATACCCACAACGCTGATCCACTGTGGGTTGGCGTGCAATTGATTTCATATTGAGTGTAAATTTTTGCGTCACAAATTGTGGTTACGATAGTAACATGATTACCATGTAAAGCAATTTTTTTAAATTACTAACAGCCAGTGGCGTGCACTTCATGCATGCACAAAAGCACTGCATACCCTGAAATCTATACATAACTTGTATAAGAGGAGGAATTTTGCCGAATTATGAAATTTTACTGCTGTATGCATACCCTGGTAAGAAACCCAGCGCACGCCACTGCTAACAGCCACAAACATATATAATTAGACTAATAATATTGCATTATTTAGCACAAGCCTATTCTTTAGCGGGACTATGAGCTCAGAGCCGATTTCTCGAACCATTTGGTCAACTTTAATCGGCTTACCTAAAGGATATTAAAACCTGTTATAATGTTACTCGCTTTGAAAGATTAAACCATTCCATACATGAATAGTTAGAATTAAATTCACGATCAATTTAGGTCAGATCCACAACTGAATTTGATTTAAGCTGGTCAAGTCCGGATTAGAGCATTATCGATTTGCACGTGTTAGTGAAAATAACTGGGATGTTCTGCGAGGCAGTTTTATAAATACGTGTACTGTGTGTTACTTGCCAGGAAACATTCTTACCAAGTGATCGGCAATTGAGCATGCTTACAAGTAAACCAGCGAGGTAGCCTCATCCCACAAGTAATGGGGAATATCTAACGCATTTATCTTTATGATCATTTAATACGATACTCGAAGGGCTATTGAAACTTTATGCGTCGTATTGTTCCTCTAAACAAAATTTATGGTGATATTTTTATTACTGATGATAAATCACGGTAATCGTGACCGTAAATCAAAGGACTATCAGGTTTCACCTTACATTTATATTTCTTACGTTCGTAGACTTTAAGATAAGAAGAGTAATAAGTCTGTAAAAAAAACTTTATTACTACATATGGTAACGAGACTTACCTTATATTATGTAGTGTGTTATCAAATATATGATAACTAGAAACAGAGCAGTCTACTCGTCTGCGAGTCCGATGGTTTTTTTAAGTGAATGATAATGTATCTCAAATTAGACTTCCCACATTAGTTTCTCTGTCGTGTACCTACAAACGAACATTCAGCTTTTATCAATCACCTCAAGTATTCCATGGTCTTTTGGTATACATATGGAAATATTGTGAAACCTATAATAAAAGAGTTTGGATGATTTTGGATTCCTAATTATGATTTTTTTTACAATTCCTATTAATTTTAGTATTTAAGTATGTTGTGAACATTTACCTAGCTTAAGTGACAACTGTTGATAATAATATTTTAAGTGTTTTTTATTTGTGTTTTATTATCCTTCGACGAAACTGTTTTATTTACAAAAATCTACGTAACATTTTGTATATTTTATTGAACATTACTTTCAGCAACGCATTTAAATCTCCGTGGATTTTCATATTTCCAACAAGGAATTTTTAAAAAATTGAAAATCATTAGAACTAATCTGTTTTTTACGTCCGCGATTCTTACGTTTTTGTATGAATCCCGGAGAAGCCGTTTGTAACGGTAATAGGGCCTGGGATAAAAATAGCCTATGCTACTCCCGGTTTAGCTAACTCTGAAACCAAGTTTATAGGTTTTAATTTAGGGAGATGAGGAAAAACCAATTAACACACTTTTTCATTCATAATATTAGTAAGGATGAGTGTATGTATTTGTCAAAGTGACTGCCTGCAAGAAAGATCAATATATTAATCTCTGACAAACATTCAACATTATTTTTTGGAAAGATCGTCATTGACCTATTTCCGTCCTACAACTAAGCACAGACCCACCCTGCCTATCCGATGCAGGTTGGCGTATTTTACCTTCAAGCAGAAACAGGATGTGTTTCGAAGATATTAAGAGCAGAGTGATCAGTGAGCAGAGTGAAGTAATGCCTGCTTCTGTCCAATATATGCTGACAGGTTTACAGTTGTTTCTAATCGTGTAGGAAAAACGTCTACATTTCTTACAGTTAAACGGAAACAAACCGGCAAACCGTTTAGAATCACTTGAGGCTAACGAGTTTCTTGCCCTGAATTTCTCTGATGACACTTTTCCGTTTTCCATTGTGACGTGGGAATTAAAGAGAGATAATAATTAACTGTGTGGATGTTCAAAATGACTTCATTATTTATACCACCTTTGCCATTGATGGCATAGACGGTATAATTTAATATCCCACATCTTGACATCAACTCATTGGAAAGAGCTTACTACCACTGTGGTACATATGGTGGTGGTACCTACCAAGGTGGGTGAGGTTTTCTCGACCTCCCTGGCGCAGTGATGAACGTTTTAGTCCTTATAAGTGGGAGGTCCCCGTCTATCATCGTCTATGATTTCTGAATTAACTGCGGTGGGAGACTACTGCCTTAGCGAGTTACCAACCAAGACGTGCCGCTAAGCGATTTAACGTCAAGACGAGATAAAATGCCTTAGCTGCCTCACCTCTAACAGTCTAACTGTTACCGGCACTTGAGATTGCAGTCAAGGGCTAAATTATAGTGGAATAAAAAAAGGTATAAGCCGTATACCTATACATTTTTAGATGTTAAGGTTTGTTTTTAACTATGATCTGCTGAAACGATCGAGTCGTTATTGGATACGGACATAACTTGCATTCTGGATCCGTCTAAATCAAAGTCAAAGTCAAAAATATATTTATTCAAGTAGGCCCATAGATGGCACTTATGATCAGGAGGTACATTACATGAGAAATGTGTACACAGTAGTGAGATGATGGCGATAACCATATTCCTAAACTTAAAACTGAAGCTACGAGTGTTCCAAATGCGTCCAGGTCTAAGAAGAAGCCCACAACAAACTTGGCCAGGTGTAGCTACGAGTATTTTTCCTGGAATAGTATCCGTTACATTTGGATTTAATTAATTTACGTTTATGATGACCATCCGGGCGCAACGGTAAGCGCAGAATTGAAGTCCCGGAGGTCCCGGTTTCGATTTACGGCAGGGGCAGTTTGGGAATTTATAATTTCTGAATTTTCTAAAGTCTGCTCTGCTGGGCTGCTTTGGCCGTGGCTAGTTACCACCCTACCGACAAAGTCGTGCCGCTAAGCGATTTAGTGTTCCGTCGCGATGTCCCGTAAACTGATCACTCACAACCAGGTGAGATTGCTGTCAAGGGCTAACTTGTAGTGAAACTAAAAAAAACCTGTTTCCGTGCAAAAAAGTATCCATTGTTTGTATAATGTAAAATTCTGTGAAGTTCACTTTTCCTGTTATGCCGTACGCGTACGTACTTACATATTAAGTTAAGAAAGCGATTCTTGTACTTCCCGCGGGGACGTTCTGGATGAGTTCTGTGATATGGATAATATCCTATGACAACGGCTCCAGGATGCAAACTTTGTGCCAATTTTCTACATGATCGGTTCAGCTGACCATAGGTAACAGAAACAAACACACTTTTACGTTTGTAATATTTCTATAGCATGTAGCATCACGATGAGTTGACTAAGACAGAAATTAGATGGGCTGGGCGGTAGTAAATTTACCCCATTCGGAAGTCGAACTGCCGCCCATGAATGCTCCAGAGAGGTATTCAAAGTTATGACAAT
Source organism: Pararge aegeria (assembly GCF_905163445.1). Lineage (NCBI taxonomy): Eukaryota > Metazoa > Arthropoda > Insecta > Lepidoptera > Nymphalidae > Pararge > Pararge aegeria. Next base: position 6,514,483 of record NC_053208.1, read on the forward strand.
AACTGCACTGCACTTTGAATAAATTATGACAGTACTTGACAGAGAGCTTCAACAAATTAGACTTCGCGAAACATAGTTCATGCAAGAAAGCATAATAATGTCAACAATACGCAATACTTTCTACAATTCAATGTAAGTATCAGCGACTACACATATATCTTTTGTACGCACAATGCAGGAAGCAAAGTTGAAAAAAAAACACAACACAATGTTATGCGATTCAGTGATAACCGTGCAGCGAAAAGACATCTAATAACTTCCTGGGAAAGAGAAATGGGATACAAGCATGGGATTCACTTATATTGTTTTTATACACATGTCGGTCCATAATTATAATAAGGCTGAAGTATTAGTTGTTATGGTTGATTATTCAGAAGTGGGATTTAAATAGATTTTTTGCATTTGATAGATTATACTTGAGGAAGGCATAACTTTTTCAATTTTTATACCCGCTGCATGTTACGTTAACATGAGAATTGACCTCGGTTTATGATGTTTTTCTATCATCAATCACACCTATCCTTTTCTGCCGCGCATTTGCAAATACTGGGGTCTTTAATATATTGTGTTTCTATAAAATTGCGAATTGGGATTGTTCAGTTCTTTTAAAGCCGGCAACGCTTTATCCGACTCTCCGTTACTGCAGATGAGTCATTTGCCCGCCATTTTTTTTAAAAGTGACTACTTTTAAAAAAAAATTAATTAACAAAATTAATCCCATAAATAATTATCGAAACTATTACTATAACTATTATCTCATGGTACTAAATTAAACGTTTTTTATAACTAAAGAATTGCCACATTTAATAGCCGCTCGAGGCAAGTACCTTTTTGCTTCTGCCCTCCGATAGTGAGCATAGATAAAAAAAGAAGAATAACTTATTACGAGTAAAGTGCGTTGTCCATGTTTCAACATCCGATTCTTTGAGTTGGTTACGTTTATGGCTAAGAGTTAAATCAGATGGTTTATTTTTCGGTCTTACATAATATTGGAATTAGGCCGTGTCCAATTCAATGTAATGGACTTTTCGGTCGCAATTGTGATTTAATGACATAATTGCATTCAGATATCACTGGGTTTTTGTTTTTCTTTTAACTTTGAAAGAAATTCAAAAAGTCAGTCCCAACCCTAAGTATCCGTAATAAAATATTGTCCAACAGTGTCTTTATTCTGAACATCATTGACATGAAAACTTGACAGTTCCTTAATAAGTTTAATTAGTAAACGCTAGTTAGTGAACTTAGTTACTTTTACAATGTTTTATAGAATTAAGCCTATAAATTAGCAAGTGTACAAAAAATAAGATAAATATTTATTATTTTTATTCTTACATAAATAAAATAAAAACAAAATTTATGTTTGTTTTTAACATAGAATAATATTTGTACCATCTTAAGCTTATCTCATTATTGACTCCGCAGTTAATATAATTACACAGTCAATAAATATTTTACATTTTTATAATTTGTTATGCTTATATTATGCTTAAAATTATTCAACAAAACCATATTAAATTAAATACGTTAAAATTAATATAACTTACTTATTATTAATATTCTTAACTTTAGATTACACGTCAGCAATTCTTTATTAATTGTGGTTTAGTATGCAACAGTTTCAATTCCTCCTGTATTAATTGCATGTTCCAAACCAGCTTCTCTTGAGAAGCTAACTGGCGAATCATCTTCGGCTGCTTCAGCAAACGACAGCACCGGATCACCACTAAAACCATTGCCTATGCCTATATCTGAATTATCAATATTATCGTTTCCTGTAAATTCAGCATATGACGGCTGAGCACTAGGTAAAGTATGAGCTGATTGAGTTTGTATCGTAAAATCTTCAAGATTGGAGTAATTAGGCTGTGGCTGTGCACCTGCAAAAGGATCAGTATTTGGTGACTGATTTGTATTTGAATGGATTATATCTGAAAAGGGATCGCTCTGTTGAGCAGCTGCATTTCTTGCATAGCCAAATGCTTCTGGATACGAATGAGATAAAGAATTAACAGAAGTAAAAACATCTTCATCACCCTCATCCCCTTGTTCTCTAACTTCGTACCCTGTACCGCCTGTTTTAAATGCTCCTGGTAAAGAATCAAAAACTTTAACTTGTTGTACTGTGTGCACTACTCCATGTACTTGTGAACTTGGTATATTCGGTACTGATGGTGAGAAGGCGCCATAATCACTTCCGAAAGATGGACTGGGATTGTGCTTAACCGGTGGTGCGTAGTTTACTGATGGTGGTGCGTAGTTTACTGATGCTGGTGCGTAGTTCACAGATGGAGGATCGTAACTTGCAGGAGTCTCGTAATGCTTGTAATTGTGATGACCGTGATGTCCAGAATGCCCCTGTTTCTTTTTATGTCCATGATTTCCGTGACTGTTTTGGCCAAGATGGGTACTATGTCCTTTAGACACACTATGGGATGAACTTTTCGTGTGATGGTGAGAGTGATGATACTTTGGTGGTCCATGTAGAATATTAGGTTTTTGATGATGATGGTGATGGTGGTGGTGATGTTCTTTCTTTGGCTTGTGATGATGGTGATGTATTGTGATCACTTTGGTATGATGGTCGTGGTGAATGAATTCTGGGACGTGCAAGTTTATGTGGTCACTGAAAAGAAAAGTATTTACATTTAAATTGTTTATCTTTTGTTGCATATTAATAATTAATAATATTTATTTTAAAATTACATTCGCGCACGTGTTTGTAGGGTTATTAAAAGTTCGCCTTGGCCATAATATACAAAACAGCTTACTTCCGAATAAACACTAATATTAAAAAAAGTAAACGGTTGTCCTTGTGTTTAACATAGAAATATGTATTTACTTATCACTTTTAGTGTATTTTAGGTACACTAAAGCTTTTAGGGACACTAAAACATTATTTACTATAAAGATAATTACTTTTTATATAGAGTAAAAATAATACTAATCATCATACAAGAAAAGTAGGTATTAAAAACTTTTACTCACTGGTGACTTTCCTCGTGACCCCCCGCATCGCTGCCTACAAACAACACTACTAAAACCAATACATTAAGTACATATACGACATCCATTTCTATTTATTCATCCACTGCAACTGTTTTTATTCAGATTATCATAAGTGTTTAACCAATAAGTCCTTAACCACAATTTTTTCACGATCTACCGCAATAAACAGTCCAAAAATTTACTCCACTTATTTGTATTTCAGATTTGTATTTGATTTATATTTTGTTATATTCGACCACTTTTCATCACGAGCTCTCGCACTCCTTTCCGATCTGGATTGAACAACAGAATATTGTGAGATGGCCATTTATCTAATTTCACTTAAATAAACCCGTAATGTTAACAAAAAGACAACAATTGCATTCATCACCGCATCAATCAACCGCATCTTAAGCATAACCTTTCATTCCATTGTCGCTTTTATAACTTTTACACTGTGGTTAATATTCCCGTGTAGTTATTTTGATAGTGAGATGTTGTTGACGAGGTGTACAATGTAACTATTTCGCTACCGTTCCAAAACAACGCATTCGATAAGGCGTCCGACTGGATGCCGTAACCGTGTTGCATATTATAGTTATTGGGTTGCGTTCGGCGCCAAATCAGTTCCGTCAAAATTGTAACAAGTTTTATTTTTATCTTTATTAGCATACCGCTCAATACGTATTGTACAATGGACATGACGCTTAATATGCTATAATCCACGAAAATATAACGATACAATTTATAGGTAATAGAGACAAACATATTTGTTCTGTTTGCCGCGTAGACTGGGGCCATGGAGTCTAAGTGAAAAAAAAATTGTGAAGGATTATTGTCTCATCTGTTGACGGAAGGGCTGGCTCAATATTTTCGAAAAGAATCAACCTGGCTGTCTGCGCGGAAATGCAACCAGCATTCTTGGCACCATTCCTCGCGGGCATGACCTTTACAGTAATTAGTTTAGTTAGTATTATTGTAACATTATCAAATTAGAATAACTATTGAGTACCTTGCCGGCTCTTCTGAATAGAAAACTACTTTACGAATTGGTAGTAACTAAAAATTAAATTAATAATTAAAATATTAATTCATACACCACACCACGCATATCTTCAAAAAGGCATGTTGATCAACGAGCACATGATTCCAGTATTTGCAAGTGGCTTACCATACACTGCGGGTTTAGAGCGCAGTTATGGCGACCTCGGTTAAGATATGTTTGCTAAGGCACTGACATAGAGCTTTCATGCTACAGCGGACAAACAATGTCGCTACTGATCAGCGTCCGGACACGAATTCTATGCAGCTAAGATGCTACAGCATTCAGCGCATGTCTGTTGGACAGTCCTCTGGAAACAAAACTTAAGTTATCAAACTTATTTTAAGTAATTTTAGTTATAAAATACCTACCAAAATAGTTCGTATTTGTACTCTATATTTCCCCACATAGTCAAAACCAAAGACGCTTTGCGCGTTCGTTTGCTAACTCCTCCTAAACCAACAAAATTCTAATCACCAAGTTTTATCATAATGAATCTAATGAAGTCATAAAAAAGTTATAAATGCAAGATCTGTGTCAAATTACATCTAGCTGTGTCAATGATATCAGTGACCCTTATAATCTATATTAGTATACTACGGCAGTGTCGTGCATCACCAGTACGAATTATAAACTTTAGTGTTTTTTATAACTCGTAGAATGCCTAATACCCAGTTTTCTATAACTCTTACTAGAGATCTTTGCCATCTATCCGCCGAGTGCATACCCTGCGCATACTTATGCACGCCACTTAATCCATAAGCTTGATCTACCCAGTTAGATTAATTTAATTCCAATCCTTGCAAAGTTTATGTAATCCTTTAAGTTATTTCTTGCATTTTTCTTTGTTCATCTCATTTCTCATATGCACCGCAAAATTCAAAATGCACTTCCGGCTTTCAATTTCCCCACCATCTATAGAATGTTCTTATAGTAAATTGCTCTTTAAATAGACTTTATAATCACTTGAGATGTGAATGCAGCGTCATGTGCCTGCTATTCCACTAGAAACCATACCCTTACTAATTAATTCTGAAAAAACGGTCGACGGACGAGTTCTTACACGCCATGTTCTAATACTAAATGTGTATACTCTTACATTTATAACTGCTGACCAGCAAGAACTAGCCAGTCTAAATTAGCGTATTCTGGTAAAGGAAAGGTTACAGCTATACGGTAATAAAACATACTAAGCTGTCATGCTCCGAACTCCGAGTTAGGAGCATTAACATTGCATGGATTAATTACCTAAGTCACTTTGTTTAGTTATATAACTATTTTTTTGAATGCACGACCTCAAGATACGTGTACAAAAGAAATTGATTTTATGCTTTGTACTAATTGCGTAACTTTATTGGAAGGAAAAATTAATTGGACAGTTTAAGTAAGATAATTTTTTTTAAATATACTGCCTTTTTTTTAATTATGTATCTATGGCTCCGGTTCTTTACGGCAATATGTGAACATACCCTTAGCATACCATTCAACTTATGTAGGCGTCATATAGAATGTTAAATGTTTCAAATCTGATTTCCCATTCGTTTTTAATTGACCGTTACGTTCCGTCCTGGCCCGATTTATTGGTTTCCCTCGGGAACCAGTGATTGTACTGGCATAGCAAACGTGTAGAGAATTAAGCAATCCTTCATTCGTTTGCCCACTTATTATGGTACCAAGTAGAAATAAAACAAATCGTATAATAGATACCGTAGACAGATTATACTTTCTGAGTATAGTTACGTGTTAACCGTTTCTGAGTACCTAATTACATTATAATCGTAACTTCTGAGATCGTGACTAACCACAATAGGCATGATAACTAAGTTTGAAAAACTCTCCTATACTTAGTTTTGCATAAACTAAAGGATTTGTTGAAATAAATTGCAAGTTATATTTAAATTAAATACTTCCAGCGAAAACGCTCGCTGGGTGTCGAGGCCGTAGTCGTGACGTCACTTCTCTTTAGGTTACTATAATGCATTAGGTGATACTGAAATAATTTCTTTATTTTGCATTTTATATTTAGAATTATTTAATAACTAATTTCTAATAAACATCAAATTAAGAAAAAAATGTGTTTTCACAGATTAATAACTTAAGCTAAGAATTATAGTAAATATTGAATAATTAAATTTTTTTTTTATTATTCTGAAAATCTAACTTCAAATAAATATAGAATTATTTTATGTGGTTTGCGGTGATACAGTGCAATAAAATCTCCTAGCTTACACAATAAAACAATAGACTTTGTTACTGTCATCATGTCTATTAGTGACGTAACAGTTGACAGAATCAGTGACGGTTAGCAGGGTCCTGGGTACGTAATTTCACAGAATAAGATGGAGATACGTATCGAATATCGATACGATCGCCGCCTTCGATCTCGTAGTACTTGCCGACATCGTCTACACAGCGCGTCGGGATAGAGTGTAGAGGCTATGTAGGGTCCCATTCTACTGAGGCTAGTAAGGGAACTACCTCGCCCTGTACCTACCAGACAATTGCCTCATGTAGGCGGCGTCGTCGATTTTTACTATTTGCTATTGATAACTCTAAAAATTAATACAAATTCGCATTAGTAAATTATTTATTTATTTTTTAATTTCGCTTCGCACAATATATACAGGATGTTTGGTGCATCGTGTGCCAAATCGAATCTGATGATTGGAGGGGTCTTTGGCTATCTCTTCAGCCCTCGTAAAAAAATCTTGCTCAAACGGTTTTTTTTATACTGATTTTAAATTGTTTTTTTAAAAATTGTAAAAATTCTACATTTAAATTTTAATAAAAAATAAAGTTGTTAAGTATTAATTAATTTTCTTTTTAATCTTTAATTTGTAACGTTTTACGCTTCTTTTGAAACTAGAATTACACGCCAGCAACATCTAGTTTTTGTTTTACAGCCCCGCAAAGTTTTTTTTACGTAAAAAAATAAGCTTGAACGTCAACTTTCGGTTTTAATAAAAAAAAAACTAAAAGTGATCATGTTCTTCCAATTTTTTTAAAACATCTCTGGACTGTCCCCTTTCTAATGGTGTGCAATATGCCATGAAAAGTAATTAGTAACATCACTAATTTTCAAATTTTCTAAACTTGGTCGCAATTTTCTAATATTCAACAGGTGAAAGAAAAACAAGGGTTTGCGTAAATAACACTCACAATTCACAAGGCAGATGACATTTTCTGTCTCTTTCATAAAGTTATACGCCCGTTGTTCGTTTAAACAGGCAAAAATAGTTTTTTCACTCTAGTGAAGCGAAATCTATCTTCTATTCCTTTCTTGCATAGTGCAAACCTGTTTGAACCAATCGCGAACGGGCCCCGCGTCGCGTCGACACGGCGGCCATCTTATTTTTTAGTCGAGACATCACTGCCTCTGCTGCCTAACGTGTGTGCTAGCTTACTGTACTCCACGATTCTTTTATTTAGTTTTCGTTAAGTTTTGTTGTTTTTTGTTACGTTTTATTTACTTTTGGTGTTATTGTTAAACTTTGTTGACTTTTTTGTTGTTGCAATGACGACATACTCTAACGAGGAATATGCGGACATCATAATGGTTTATGGTGCAGCCCGTGGTGTCGCTCGTGCAGCGCAACGACTTTACCAGGAACGCTTTCCTGGTCGACGATTACCTGGCCGCAGAGTCTTCCAAGACACATACCGACGTTTACGCGAGACTGGGAGTGTCAATTTTCATGAACCAAGGGGACATGTTGTGCGACATAATGTTGAAGTGGACGAGAGAATACTGGCACTTTTTGAGGAAGACGACACAAGAAGCATTAGATATGTGGCGGCACAACTTGATATTTCAATATGGAAAGTGTGGAAAGTCCTTCGACAAAACGAAAAATATCCATTCCACGAGACTCCGGTTCAAGGTACGTAATTTAAAACCTTTGTTTGACGTTGCCTTTGTTTAGCAGGTATCCATAATCTTCTAGTGCAATTAATTACTGCTCAAGGGGAATTAAAAAGATTTTTGGTTGTTGCAGGTCTTGAGGGTGGCGACTTTGACAGACGAATGCACTTTTGTCGGTTTTTGTTACACACAGATGTGGATAATCCTGATTTTTTAAAAAGAATACTGTGGACTGACGAATCCAAATTTACCAGAGAAGGGATTCTTAACTTGCACAATTTACACCATTGGGCACCGAAACGGCAAAACCCACATGCCAAAAGACAGCAATCTTTTCAAAGACGGTTTAGTGTGAACGTTTGGGCAGGAGTGATTGGGAATCAGGTAATTGGACCGCACTACCTGCCTGATAACTTAAATGGCGATAATTATTTAGAGTTCCTGCAAAATGATCTGCCGGAATTATTGGCCGAGGTGCCCGTGTTTAATGAAGATGTGCCCATAGTATTTCAAAATGACGGCTGTCCCGCGCATTGGCGTTTAACTGTGAGGGAATACCTCGATAATGTGTTCCCCAATTCGTGGATTGGGCGCGATGGGCCTATTGCATGGCCTCCACGTTCCCCAGACTTAACTCCGTTAGATTTTTATGTCTGGGGACGTGCCAAAGAGCTAGTATACGCCACAGAAGTCCCAACGAGGGAGGTACTAATACAACGCATAGAAGCGGCCTTCGGTACAATTAAGAACGAAATACGGCTTCGGACTACAACTGTAACAATACGTCAAAGATGTCGGGCCTGCATTCGAAACAGGGGTGAACAATTTGAGCAGAATTTGTAAAAATTATGAAATAAATGTTTCAAATGCAATGTATTATTTTTATTTCAAGTAAAACCTACGAAATTTAAAAATTTTACCTGCTTGTGAGTTTTATTTACGCAAAAACTTGTTTTTCTTTCATCTGTTGAATATTAGAAAATTGTGACTAAGTTTAGAAAATTTGAAAATTAGTGATGTTACTAATTACTTTTCATGGCATATTGCACACCATTAGAAAGGGGACAGTCCAGAGATGTTTTAAAAAAATTGGAAGAACATGATCACTTTTAGTTTTTTTTTTATTAAAACCGAAAGTTGACGTTCAAGCTTATTTTTTTACGTAAAAAAAACTTTGCGGGGCTGTAAAACAAAAACTAGATGTTGCTGGCGTGTAATTCTAGTTTCAAAAGAAGCGTAAAACGTTACAAATTAAAGATTAAAAAGAAAATTAATTAATACTTAACAACTTTATTTTTTATTAAAATTTAAATGTAGAATTTTTACAATTTTTAAAAAAACAATTTAAAATCAGTATAAAAAAAACCGTTTGAGCAAGATTTTTTTACGAGGGCTGAAGAGATAGCCAAAGACCCCTCCAATCATCAGATTCGATTTGGCACACGATGCACCAAACATCCGGTATACTAATGGCAATTAGTAGTTTGAATAAAAAATACTATATTATATTTAGAATTATTTAATAACTTATTTCTTAATGAATAATTAAACGTTTATGTAGTTATATATTCTGAAAAACAAATTGACCAAATTTCAATCTATAAAGCAGTACGTGAGTGAAAGCAGTAGTATAAAAAAATCCATAGGAAGTGTTTGTCAGCAAAATACAAAACTTGGTCATACATTTAAATTATATTGTTATAAAAATTATCATTTTATTAAAATTAACATAACATTGAGTCTTTGGTGAGTAAGAGATTTAAAATTATATACTTATTAATAGTTAAGAGATAAGAAAGAGAGTAACTTTAGTATCACATTTTTGCTTTGTACAATGCTCCATTTTTAAATAGGAAATAAAATATTGAAAACTTCACACTGAACAACTCGGTCACAGGTTATGAAACAAAAGCTTTTTCAAGGTTCAAAATATTAATAACACTAACGCTGTGATGGCAGTCGATCCGACCGGTCGATCGGTGTAAAGTAGTTTTCGTGACTCATGATCAAATTTTTTAATGTTATTTTCCGAGATTTTCCATCTACGTAGATTCAAGTTTGACGCAGACTGACATAATTTTATATTTTTGATGATAAATGTGTTATTACATTTAAATTTAACATTTTTTTATGTAATGTATATATATATATATATATATATAATAATTTTTTATTTAATAGCACATTAATCTGCTAGAATATTTACAATTAAATATGAAAACGTCGAATTTGTTTATATCGGTTACACTAAGATGCCCGACGTTGAAACATTGGACGATGGTGGCCAGGGAACCTATACTTTTTTATTTTATGAAGCTGAACATTCTTAACAATTCGTGGACTATATTTTTCATCATTTTACTACGCGAATAAAAGCAATCCTTAAGAAATATACCAAACCTGAAAGTAAATAAACCTAAAGATACAAAACTTCAAACTTTTCAATCTTAAAAAGGGCCCGAGGCCGATATTGTCGTTTTTCAAATGCCGTACCAAAATGTAAAAAGTTTACTCCCCATTTGTCATAAAGTAAAGCTATAATTAAAAGCGTGATCTTTAAAGGGGCTTAAGGCTTTATTAAATTACAAGTTTTAATTAATTTAACTTATACTAAGTCTAAAATAGTAAAATGCCTGAAATGCCATCTTATCTTCGGAGTTTACAAGGCCAAAATCTATAATAAATAAACTTTATAAAACAGTCTTTGCAGGTATAAGAATCAGAGTGTTATGCCTATACCAATAAACGAACAACTTTTTCTGTTAGACTACAATTTAGATTATGACAGAACAACGCCCAAGAAATTTGGTCGCTTTGTTTTATTGGTATAAACTAGGAAGTGTCGGATTCAAAGTTGGATCAACAGGTCGACCTGAAGTTACCTGAAACAATTAATTTTATATTTAATTTTTTGTTTTTTTGCATACACTATTAAGATTTATTCTACCTTCCTTATCTAACCAGTTCTATAGGCACATCAAACTTAATAGTACTCTGGTATATGTAGTGAGGATTATATGTTAAACAGACAGAGTCCCTTTTTGACAAAATTTACGTTTAAAAAAACGCTTAATTCATATAAATTCATGCCAACATGGGCAGGAGACAATTTTCTCCCTTAAACTTTTTATGGGAAAGGATAAAAAGTTATATTTTCCCACAGTTTTATCAACTCTCAGAGCATTGGGGCACAAGTGGAAATAATATCCAAATAATATATGTGTAATAATAAACGGGGATAAACTTCTACTATATCAAGTTGCCGTGCTTTAGCAGATGGACACGTTAATTATATCCCCCGTCAGGGGATATAATCGGGGGATATAATTTTGGTCCCCTGCCTGTACTAGCCAGCCCATATCGCCTCCCACAATAAGAATAGCTTAGGCCGTAGTCCGCCACACTGGCCCAGTCCGGGTGGACGCAACACACCTTTTAGACCATTATGGGAACTCTCAGGCATCCAGGTTTTCTCACGATGTTTTCCTTCACGATTGAATCAAGTAATGTTTTAATTGTTCAAAACGCGCATAACTAAGAAAAGTTAGTGGTGCGTGCCGCGATTCGAACTCGGCCCCCCGAAAGTGGAGCCGAAGTCGCAACCTGTTATATCACCGCGTCACTTAAACGGCATCATAACAATAATCAATATCTTTATTAAATAGGTAAACAGGCATTATCTTCATGGGTAAAGGCTTTAGTAGTATTTATATAATACCATACCCTTGATGTGTGGTGGTAGCAGATCATAATACAGTTGTCACCGCCGCTAAATCATAATGAAGAACGGGCTGGCATTCAGCAGCTTCCTCCTACTGTGTCTACCATCTATCACGATCACCAATTCGTCTGCCCAGCGTGGTGATTATGGGAAAACCCGTTGCGAAAGGCATTAGTCCAGTAGTTGACAGTAAGGCTATTGATGATGATGATGATAAAATACCCTCTTACTTATATACATCTTATGTAAAAGGTCAAGTTAGGAATAAGTTTATTAACATGCTTTTCGACAAATAAACTTCTCCGATATTACGTTGAAAAGAATCAGCAAAGCATAAAAAGGTATAGGATAGAAATATAGGTACTTACAAAGTAAGCCAAAGTTTTGTCATCACGTCTGAACAAAGGTATGTTGAGCCGTTTCGGTATCCCTGGTATATCCTGGTATGGTAGATTATTTAGTTCCAAAGGCAGGTTTAATGGACCATCGGGTAAGAACTCCGGGATCTCTACCATCGGGACTGGTTGACTATGTGATTTGATCGGTGCGTCATCGAGAAGATGCATGTGGTGGAAATGTTCGTGCTCTTCAGCTGGTGGCAAGTGGTCCAAGTGATCGTAGTGATCCAAGTGATCCAAGTGCTCGAGATGGTCCGAATGGTCGTGGTGGGTGTGATGGTGATGCACTGTCTTGTAAACCGTGTGCGTGTGCTTGATCTTCTTCACTTTGTATGGGACGTGGATGACCACCTTTTTGGTTCGTCTGAAAAGAAAATACGATTAGTGAGTACGAGCAAATCTTCCGACGGGTCTAAGGTGTGCCGGAGAGTTAACGGATTGACTGAGAGGAGTGATTTTTTTTTGGGATATTTATCAATTGAATAATGCATTGTTTATGAGAACCGTGTCCGAGATACGGACGAGTCACGGATCCTAAACAAAAGTCACGATGTGCCACGATGTCCATTGGTTCAAAGACATCGGGCGAGGAAGACGGGCGTTAACCCTAAAGGCGCCTGATGTTAGGCATCTGTGACCCACCTCATAAATCGAGGAGTTTGTCTTTACCGTCGTAGATGGTGTGCAGAGTATTTTTTTATCCTACTTGTATTTGTTCGTCCTGGTCGTAAAGTCCTGGCCTGGTGTGCTGGTAGTCCTAAGGGAATGACGTCGGGATCAGGAGTGAAAGGGGAAGCTCCAACTACTAGTGGATTAGCGTAGGCATTTGATCCAGAATATAATCCAAATCTTGTTATATGTTGTCTTGATAGAATCAGATAAATAATTACTTTAAAGCTACTTAGGTAGTGTTAAAAGTAAGTCAATAAATTTTGGCTTCTCCCACCAGTGGGTGCCAGGAAGTGTTTATTTACCCGTACCCTTAGGGTAGGAATTAAATATAAAAATATGTCGATACATCGTATGGTTAAATAACCTTTATTTTAAAACTATGCGTGTAACTATGTTACATGGCAATAAAAAAAATAATAACAACCGATAATAATCCGAGAAGCACACACGCCGATGGAATAGCTAATAGATTGTGATTTCTAACCTTCCTTGTATGTGGAACGCTAATTAATTAACTTCTACGTATTAAGGCTTATGATCACGCCAGTGGAATTTAGTATATTGGCGGAGCTACCTCTTCACGCAGTCTGAACCGGGCGCATCAATGGAACGATGTTCCGTATCGCGGCTTGTGGGTGAAATCATCACGTAAGGTTAAATCGTTATGCCCCTAATATGCGATTCGTTCGGTCCCTCTGGACTGCTCCGGAGTGGTTACAGTTCCGACTATCTTAGATTGCACTCACTAGGTGAGATTGCAGTCGAGAAATAACTTGAAGCGAAATTTAAAAAAAAATGTTTTCCGACAAACCCCCTTGACTGCAGAGTGACAGATTGAGCTAATAGGTATTAATATTTTCTACAATAACTAGGCTAAAATTGCTGCTGAAGGAGGTGATAGCGTGGGCTTCGCTTTCAAGGGGCCGAGTACGAGCCCCGGCATGCTCGTTTTAATTTAAGTAAAAGATATGGCTTGCTAAAGTGCAACCATCGTGAGGAAGCCAGCATGCTTGAGAATTCTTCATCATTTTCTCGAAGGCATGTGATATCTACCAACCGAAATTTCCAAGCGTGTAGGACAACGGCCTAAACCCTTCTCATTCTGAGTGGAGACCTTTAAATTTATTAATTAATAAATATACTACGACACTACATAAAGTAAGCGTAGCTTGTGTTATGGGTACAATGTACTTTGCCTCCATGTGAACCGTTAACGGGTTGATGATGAATACTGGAGCAAAAAACTTGGTTTATCCACGGCAAAACCGACCAACATAAAGTGTATCATGCTTCAAATACTGCAGCCATTTATGTGACGGCTTTGCTAAGTATGTTGCTTTGGTTTTGATCGATCGCCGTGCAAGAGTGACCAGGCAATCGTCCGTATACTTCAAAGTTTGGAACACCGATTGAAAGACCCAAGGACAGGAGAATTTCGACTGTCTTTCGGTGTTCTAATAGATAAATTTTGGAGTGTGCTCTTGCTTTTGAATTTAACCGATGTCCCAGATTCACGAATAATTTGCGTTTATTTCCACGTCTCTAATTCGCACCGTAAAGATCTGTAATACCCTTTCGACTTCTCCGATACCTATAATAGGGGTTCCTTCAAATCTAGATTGAATAGGCATCTTCATCATCGGGTTTACTTCCCGTAAAAAAGTTTTTTTTTATAATTATTGAATTTATTTAAATTCGCGCTCTACGCGACTTTCTTGACTCTCAACTTCTTTATTTTCTGAGGTTTTTTTTCTATAGAAACTTTCATCTCTTTTTTTACAATAGGTATATCTCACCCTTCCGCCCAACCACTTTATTAAACTTTAAATCCCGTTTGTTTACCCGGAAAAAAAAGTATTCTAGATCCGTCTCCAGGGTGAAAAATTACGCCAAGAATACTAATGAAAAAATATGAAATAAGAATCAGCCCCGAGGTTTCATCCTCAAAAATTCAAAATTTATTTCAACTAGGCCTAATATAAGCACTTTTGAAACGTCAAGTCTGTCTGTTTGTAGTGACTCTACCACCGGTTCGGAAGGCAGATTCTACCGAGAAGAAGCCGGCAAGAAACTCAGCAGTTGCTCTTTTCCAACATCAAAAATTTTCATTTAACTTTTTAACATCATCATTTTTCTATCTTGTGAGAGATGAAAGCGGAGCCGGATGCTTCCAAGCAACCTTGTCATTAAGAAATTCATCAATTGTATAATAACCTCGCTGTAATAAATGTGTTTTAACACATTCTTTAAACTTATGCATTGGTAGGTCCAATATTTCCTTAGGAATCATATTATAAAAGCTTATACTCAATCCCACAAATGACTTCTGTACCTTTCGCAGACGATATGCAGATGTCACTAATTTATGACCATTTCTTGTAAGTCGACTGTTTATATCCACTTTTTGTTTATAAAGACTAATATGTTGTCTTACAAATACTATATTATTATAAATATATTGTGAAGCTACAGTAAGTAAACTCGTCAACTAAATCATCAACAATTTTTTAAAATCAAATTGTTGGTTCCAGGCATATAAAAACAAAGTCTAGCTTTTTATCAGTAAGTACACAATTTATAAATGTCACCGTACATATTTTCCTGTTTTTCGCGGATTATGTTCAATGTTTAAAAATTAAAAAAACTTGATAGTATTAGAAATGCACTTGTCTTACCCTTCTGTGTGTGAGACGAGTATTGCGAGAAAAACCGCCAGGCAGAAAAGTAGCTGTGGATGAAGAAATAAGCTTAATAAGTAGTTGTATTTTTATTTTGTTAAACCGGGCTAAGAGAGGTAATTTATGCAAAGACTACATTTGTACAGTATCCGGCACACTTATTGAGCACTATGTGAAACTTTGTAGTGAGAAAACTACGCGAATCGTAAACTAACATAAAAAAATACCTATTTTCCCACTCTATATAACACTCATATTTACGTTCCTAAAAAAAATAGCAAACTCTTTTTATTTTTTAGGAACATGATGACTGTCAAAGACCAATTCCAATCAAAGTCAATTATATCTTTATTCAAGTAGGCCCTTTTGATGCGTACATTTGGTCCGCCATTTTAGGGAGAGCATCATTCTAGATTTAAAATTAGGTCACGTTGCTACCACGTATTGCGCAGGTGAAGGACCTACTGTATATATGTAATGCATTGTCATCCAAACCAAAAATGTATGCCATATAAAACCTGATATAAAATAGAAAAATGTATGAAACTATTTATTTTATTTAAAATTACTTCTTTATTTTTTATATCGATAGTGCCGATTTTATTTAAAGTTATCGCATACAGTTCTTTAGAACTAAAGATAGACCACAAAAATCACTTTAAGATGAATAATAAAATCTTAAAAATCATAATATAAAATAGAAACTAGAATTTATGCGAAACTTCATCCACTCACGTTTTTAAAAATATCCGTGGGAACCATTCGTTTACCCGGGATAGAGAAATAATCCTTTCTAGGACGCAAGCTCTATGCAAAACTTTGCTTGTGATCATTTCAGTTGGAAAAACGTGCATTTTCCAAAGAGTATTTTT
This sequence comes from Pararge aegeria, assembly GCF_905163445.1. Taxonomy (NCBI): domain Eukaryota; kingdom Metazoa; phylum Arthropoda; class Insecta; order Lepidoptera; family Nymphalidae; genus Pararge; species Pararge aegeria. The sequence continues at coordinate 6,530,713 of NC_053208.1, forward strand.
CTAACCGTGGCAATTTTTTCTCGGGCGCTTTTGCGGTATAAAAAGTAGGCTATAAGTAGTATTATAGGTATTCCTTTCGACACTATTGGTGCATAGCTTAAGCCGAATATAGGTAATAAACAAGCAATTAAACAGACGGACACACTTTCGCTTTAATAATATAATTAGTATTAGTATAGAGTATTGATATATTCATTATAAACAATTGTATAAAAAAATATTGTCTATTGTTTACTTTTTTTATGGTACCTACTAAATAAATTCCTGAATTGCCTGTAAAATAAAAAAAAGTATAGATACTTAAATGCAATGTTATATAATTCGCCTAGATATACACGAGTAAAAACATAACGCTATTGAATCGCGTAACCACTGTAATATAATTCTAGAATATCATATATATTATATACATACAATAGATTACATACAAGATGACTTTTTATTTGTCTTACATCGGGTAAAAAGGTAATTTTTATAATGTTCACTGTTCCATCGTAATAAATTTAAAAAATCTATCCATATTACCGCAATAGTGTTATAAATATTGCTACTTATGTTTCACAGTACCGATCTTAATAAAATGCACAGATACGAAAGCTTGCACATAGTAGAGAAACACTAAATGCTATCGTTCCCAATGGATTACAAAAAAATTCCTTGTCACCCATTTATACGGCTTAACAGCAAAAATAATATTGATAAAATTTAGCTTAGAGATAGCTTGTATCCTTATCGTAATAAGGGGCTAAAGTATTTTTTACAAAACAATTAAAAGCGTGTTCTGTGGCATTAAAAAACTGACTTTATCAAGTTCAACACCTAGACAGACATTAAAGACAAAACAATTGGCGAATAAAAAAATCTCTAACAACAAGTATCAACAAGTGACATGATAATGCGCTGTAGTGAAAAGGTATTCAAAAATTTTGTTTACTCATGTGCTTACTAAACTAAAAACATACTGCATATTGTCTCGAAATTGTTTAGATGAGATACTTTATAAAGTCAGTCTCTGTAAAGTATATAGAAGATAGAATACGATAAAATAATAGAAGGCGATAAAAAAGCAGTCGTGTAACAAAGAATAATAGATAGAAAGAAATAAAACAACAGTAGCAATTAATATAATAATAATTACTACCAATGGGTGCACAATTATACAAGATAGTATTGTGATCTAAAGTAAAAAACGTACCACCGATCGGCAATCCATAATCACGGATCTATTGTTATCGAAACAATGTGATGGAAAGCACTTTTCTAGCAAAAACAAAAGCTCATACGAAAGCAAACAATCAGGCGAGTCGCGTATGATTGAATACAGGTGTGCTAAAATGCTGTGTTTATGCGCGTGAACACCAACCGATAATGAAAGCCGATTCAATTGTTATAACTTATATATGCCACACAAGCAAACATCCTAACATCTATCCCTCTTTAGAAATTTTCCCACATGGCCCACACATCTCTTTTGCTAATTCGACGCGGATTTTTCTTATTAGCGTTCCATTGATATCTACATCTTTATCAAACGAATTTCGTTATCTCTCTATCTATTCATCACTTCGGCGCGCGAACTTCCACTGCTGCACATAGGCCTTTCCCAAAAAGCACCGAAAAACGTTCGTCAGCCTCCCTTTTACCAACCACTCCCCGTCACAGTCTTTATGTCGTCTCTGTCTATTTTAAAAGAAAATAAATAATTATATAAAGTCATAGTCAAAGTCAAAAATATATTTATTTAAGTAGGCGGCACTTTTGATGCGTACATAAGAATTACACGGTAGTGAGATGATGGCGATAACCACATTCGTAAACTTAAATCGTTATTCGTCATACGTTATACATACAACGACATACAACGCAAAGCCTGAACTATTGGACCTGAAGATCTTTGAAATCGTAGTCTAGAAAAAAAGTTAAAGAAAAACAGAATTCATTCATTTCAGGTAGGCCTAATAAAAGCACTCGTCAAGTATGTCTGATGCAAACAAGAAAATCAGCAGTTGCTCTATTCCAACATCATTTTAAATTTAACAAACATTGTTATTTCCCGTGTGAGATGAAAGTACTACTCTTTCTTTTTATTCCATTAGCTTAAGTCCTTGACTTGCAGTCAATAGAAGTAGTAGGTGATGATGCAGTTTAAGATGGTAGCGGGCTAACCCGTTTGGGGTATGGAACAACAATAGGTTTCTACGCGGCATCGCGTCGTACCGCAACGTTTAATCGCTGGCAGCACGTCTTTTTCGGTAGTATGGTAACCAGCCACGGCCGAAGGGATGAAGACCTGAGACCTCCACTTCTGAGACCACAATGCGCCAGGGAGGTCATCACAAAGTAAAGCCGCATAATGAATGTTTTTTATAAAATACATGTGTTTTACATGGGTGTAAAACGGAAAATAAAAGTTTGTATGGAAGTATTTTCTTATTTTAACCATAAAGTATGAAATGTGTGTGCCTATCTTAGGAATATAAATAAAATTAGAGACACTTTATTAAGTTTAATGTTTTTATTGCAACAATAGGTACTTAATTATTATGATGAATTTTTATGATGCAGATGGGAAAAAAAATCTCAGATGATGGAGATATTTTATCGTATTAATAAAAAGTTAGTTAGGTACAGTAATCAACAATAATCATACTCAATATATCCTATATTCATCATCATCATATCAACCCAATACCAGCAGACTACGGGGCACGGGCTCCCTCCACAATGAGAAGGGGTTAAGCGTAGTCAACTGGCCGAGTGCGGATTGCAGGACCCCACAGACCTTTGAGAACATTATGGAGAACTCTCAGGCATGTAGGTTTCCTCACCATGTTTCCCTTCACCGTCAAAGCAAGTGACTTTTTAATAATATTACACCGGGTAGCTGCTTCGCCAGTTCCTTATTCTTGGCTGGAACTTGAGTCAGATACACGATAGTGTCTCAGAACTCTCCGTAGCAGACGTTTTCAATCTGGTTTAAATGAAAAAGTCAAGGCGAGACGTTGAGCTCTTATTAATATCATGCCGTCTGGCTAGATGCCAACTATTTTTTTAAGTCTCCGCGTAAAAATGTCTTCTAGCTGAACGTCCTCACATTTAAGTTAATTAATAAGCTACTCTATTTGAACCTCAAGTGATTTCATTGACTAAACAGCCAATTTAGTATATTCACTAAGGTCGCAACAAATACTTCGGGCTCAATTTAAATGTTACATTTAATGGCTCTCCGATTTAATATTCCAAAAACTCATAAGAAGTTTATGTTATAAAACAATAATCAGAAACAATTACAGTATTAAGTTTGTATAAGTTAAATGGAAACAAGAATCCCTCGATCTATCTATCAAGTGTGAAGTCCTGTAATAGAAGTTAAAACGCACAAAGCTTAGAAAGATAGAGGTATGTGCTGGGATTACAACTCAGTCCACAGAAAGTGAAGTCGAGCTCCCACTGGGCTATCGCCGCTCCTTCGCTTATATACTTCGCTATACTGATCAGTTAAAATAAAATGTATAACTAATAAAGTCATCATGATCGAAATGATCGTTTCCCACGATGATAGTGGATTAACTGTTACCTACATTTTGCATTAATTAAAGTTGTCTATTAAGAATCTTAATTTGTGGTATCGTATTACCCGAACGGATGAATCGATTTCGATTTTGTTTTTTTCTATTTGAAAGGTGTTTTTGTTGATAGCGTTCTTATCTATTTTTTATTAAAATCGATCCAAGATGGCCGCTGCCACAAAATGGCGGACTTTATGTTTTCCACAACTCGCTCAATGTGGATAACAAAAGAATGGGCTTGACAAGAAGAAAACTATTTTACATTACGACAAAATTCAAATCTAAGATGGCCGCCACCAGAAAATGGCGGATTAAATTTTTTTTTCATGAGTACCAATATGGGTATCAAATTAAAGGGGTTAATTAGCAGAAAAATATAGGTACACATTGAAAAATTTTAACTATTATATTTTAAGACCGTTATGTATTCTTTCATTGTTAAAGCAAGTGATATGTTATTTCGTAAAACTAATTAATTTTAAAACGAAAATAACATCGAAATTAAGAGACAGTTTGAAACCGTACCCACTAAGTAGGCTTTATTTTAGTTTATTTAGTGACGACAGTAACGCCTCATTATTACAAGGTTTCTCCTGTCAGTTTGACCAAAACATCCTTCGAAAGACTTCATAAATATCATTTTTAGCCAACTAAGCCTCGGGCCACCTATTTGTATCGGGTTGAGGACTCTGTGGCGGCTTGAAATTTTAAATGATTTGATGTTTATTCAGATATTGAGTGATTTTAGTAAATCAATACTCTTAATGTTTTCATATATATGCGGTCTCATTGTTTTCTTTCTCATCCTACCGATCCCTATGATACCAGCAGTATACAAATTGCCGAATTTGGGTACCAATCTACAGATTTTAACGGGAATTCTATGAGTCTGCACTTTAACATTAAATAATCAAAAAAACATGCCAGGTATCAGTAGTATCTATATATATAAAAGAAAGTTGTGTTAGTTACACCATTTATAACTCAAGAACGACTGGACCAATTTTTATGATATTTGATATTTTTGGATTCCTCTTAGACCGGAATAGGATAGTAAGTATTAAAATATAACATTCATCAAAAAAAAAAAAATCCGCGGTACGAAGTGCGCCGGGCGTACGGCTAGTTTGAAATAAAAGGAAGTAGTGAGATATTACTTAATTTATTTAAAATTATAACATTTTTAATTAGCTAGTTTAAAAAAACATCACAAATACATTATTACGCAGGGATTGTGACCGGATTAAAAAGAAGCTTAATTTGCTATGCTCTGCGAAATGCAGGAGTATCTCAGAGTACGGTGTAAATTAAAATATCTTCAATCTTTATACTCCATACAAACTATAATATATTATGTTAAGTAACAACGTGAATTATTATTAAGTAAATTATTCTTATTTATAGTAAAATCAATATCTCCTCAGGATGCTCCGATGTCAAAGCGAAACGAGCGTAGAGAGTCCCGAAGATTGAGTATAAAGATAAGACGAAATTATAACCGTACAGATTCTTCAGCTTTTTGCGGAGCATAGCAAATTAAGCTTAATTTTCAGTGTACTATGTATTTTTGCCATACGAATTTAACAACCATTGGAATATTTTCAGCAACTCCCTTCGATTCAAATACGATTCGCATTAACCTAATTTACATTTCGATATTTATCACAGGTCTTTTCTTTGAATACATATCTTTCTGTAGCCTCCCTCGTTGTTGCTGAAACAAAAATATTAATTTAAATTACTTCTAACTTTAAAGTTTCTCCTATTTTACATGATTTTTCATTATGACCAGCTCTTGAACTATTGCCATTATTACTTCAGAAAGGCTGATATAATATTATTGTGTGCGTATTTTTAACCGTATAGAAAAAGATACCGGTGATTCTTAGCTCAAACTTATCGCTAAGTGATCAAGGCTTAATAGCGAAAAGTATAAAAAATATTTTGTATTACAAAAGAATACGTACTCTAGCAATTTGGAAGTGGTTTCATAAGCCATACCGTAACTCCCAATCCTCGAAATAGAGCATCGGCTTCTTCCAGTACGTATATTTGTTGTATTCCTTATAGGTTTTCAATAAAGCAGGGTTTAATTGGGGTGCATCCTTTGCACGTCTTGATACAATTTCGTTGACATACCGATACAGATCAGGGGCTTTATGCACCCAGCATATTAAGGATATTATGGATAGGACGATAGCATGCAACCAGTATCTGCTTTTATCTGGCAGCTCTTCCGCTGTGACTGCAAAGTCCTGGATTGTCATAGCCAAGCAAGATGCTGCGGCTGCAGTCAAGCCACACGGAACTTCGAGGATGGTGCAAGCTATCAATGAATACATTGTTCTTAAATTGATCAAGCTGTAATGGTGGTTTCGGGCGACCTTGAACAAGAAGACGTGGAGCTGCTCTCTATATTGTCGAATGAATACTTTATCGTTGCTGTCGTATTCCCCTATTTTAAGTGTCACCTGTAAGTATATTACAGGTCTTATAATGTATATATATAAAACAAAGTCATGTTAGTTACACCATTTATAACTTGAGAACGGATGGACCGATTTTCATTATTTTTGATTTGTAGAATAATAAGTATAGAATAATAATATTCATCGATAAAACAATTGTTAAAAACAAAAGAATAATCTAGCCGTTAGTAACAAAACACAACTGACAGCGCACGTCAGTTTGTCTATAAACGTAGAACGGTTGATGTGGCCTAAAATGAGTTACATTAATCCGGAGTAAGATGTGCAGTACGTATTGTACTTGACAAAAAGGCATTGTGATGTACAAAATATTAAGGCGAAATGAAATTCGCGGGGTCAGCTAGTGTATCAATACATGCACTTATATTGCACAGCACGTAAAGGTAAGATTTATGATTCACTACGGATCGTCGTTTGTAAATCCGCCTTCTTCCTAATCATCAATCATGCGATCAGCTAAGAGGTCTGGAGCCTAAGCAGTACGGCGTGCACAGAAGGGGTACACCAGTTTTTTTTTAAACATACATCCTCATTATTGTCAACCCATTACCGGTCCATGCCCATGTAGGGCATGGACCGGTAATGGGTTTCTACTCGGAATGAAGAGAATTAGACAACACTCCAACACGTTGGCCAAGTGCGGTTGGCGAGATTCTGCACGCTGTGGAAAACATTACGGACCATTCTCAGGCATGTAGGTTTTTTCACGTTTTTTTTCCTTTACCGATAAAGCTAGTGATATTTAATCGCTTAAAAAGCACATATCTCCGAACAGTTAAAGATAAGAGAAGGTGCTGGATATCGAATTCGGTCACTCCAAAAGACAGGCTGTTTTACCTAAACTAACACTGGGCTAATTTAAAATTTTAATGTTTTTTTTATACTTTTACTATTGAATAATACATTAGTACCTGAGAAAACTCGTAATATATCGTAGGTATAGACAAGTTCGCAGCGTTCTTCTGTCTGTCCAGCAAACCCACTAAAAGTCTGCATCCAACCAGGCTATAAACTCCACTTGGCGATCCGACGTAATTTGGCAAAATCACATCCAGTATATTTTCATTTAAACTCTCGCTAAATAGCCCAACTTTATAAATCCGTGCAGCGTGCTCAACCAGTGAGGAGAACTCAAGAATTTCATCATTAGTCATCGTCACCATAGAAAACGAGTTTAGCATTGTTGTTATTATGGTTAAGCGGTGACTGTTTTCCACTCTTTCGAATATTCTCCTTAAACAATCATCAAAACCCCGCTTCAGGTAACGGTAATCCGAAAAAGTGTCTACACCCTTAGTTATGCTGCACGCCAAAAAGTCTAGGAGTCGTGTGATGAACGGCAGAAGCTTGTGCTTATTAATAAGCCAATTCTTGCTCTGCAACAGCTCGTAGAACACTCGCATTCGGTGCCGAGCTGATTTGACATCGCTGAAAACCACGCAATGTATATCAGTCAGCATCATGTTAAACAACGTGATTCTACCCCTACTATGATAAAGTAGCACCTCTAATATTTGTTTGACAAAATTTTCGAAGGGCCACAGTGATACTTTCGAAAGGAAATCCAGCGTGAGACGTATGACATGCTCATTATTTTCCGGTTGCAGCAAACTCATAGTCTCTTGGAAAATTGCCTCTGAGTATCTGAACTGTTTCTTGTTGCACGGGAACCAGTTACTGCCTTCGAGCATATTGATTTTTATCCTCATCCCAAAGAAGTAGATCAACGAAAAGGAGCATTTCACCAATCCTTCAAAATCGCTATCCTGAATGCTGCGTCGATTTGAATACTTTAAAATGTATTTGATATTTCTCATCGCTTTTATCTTGTTGCCGTAGAACATGTCGTTTAAATCAATGGGGTAGAAGAGATGGTGCAGGTGGTTTATGTTATCTTGCAGATCTTTACCTTTGAGTAAGTCTGCCGGCGGTAGAAACATATTTCCCTGCTAATACTTTGTACAATAGTATTATATTCACGTACCGAGGTAAACGGTAGAAATGTTTCTTTCATTTATTTTTCAATTGAATTCTTCAATTCTCAATTTTGGATTTTTGTTTATTATTTTTACCGTTTTGCTTCTTTGACGTATTGAATGTCATTTAATAAATAGTACAGCCCATAGATTATGGATTATGAAAGGGATATGGATACTCTTTTTATGGTAAAACTCGTTGGATCGGTTGTGTTTTATTTGGGTTATATTATCGAACTGAGTTTATTGGATTCTTCCAAAGAAGAATAAAGTTCTTTAAATAAAATATGAAGGTTGTTTAAGAACGGATTTTAACACCTCAGAGTGAACCTACTATCTTACATATGACCATAAAGCCCGCCAAACCCCCTTGGAGCTGCGTGGTGGACTCATGCTCTAAAACTAACCGTCCTATGAGAACAGCGGCCTCTGCCCACTAGTGGTACATAAATAGGGTGAGTATGTTGATGATATCTCGCTGCATATAAAAAAATACATCAAAAATGCCTACTATGGGACAAAATATTGAGTTTGGAATATGGGCAAACGACTTATAAGTAGTTATACTACCTCATATAATAGTGGGAACATTAAAACTAAAGATGCATCTATGAGGTCGTTGATCGTATTTCCTGTTAAATTACCGGTTGCAGTATAAGAGCCATAATAATTTGATGCTTATCTAGTGCACGATAACTTTCCTTTAAAAATACACTAGTCGTTATATCGTTACCGATAATGAGAGGTGTTTTGAAGTTCTAAGTACAAATTTATACTATCCTAGTAGTGTGAGCAACTTTACAGTTAATGTGTTGGATAAAAGCAGGCATGGCCTATCGCAAAGTACTCGTATCTACCTTGCGATAGGTCATGATATTCAATAAGCATTAAACTTCGATCATCATATTTAGCCTATAACAGTCCACTGCTGGCGTATAGGCATCTTCTAATAGGAGGGGTTTGCCTATAATCACCATTGCAATGGGGTGGTATTCGCAGTAAATGGTAATTGGTAGTAGTAGCACAGAGGAGGCCCGTTCTCCATTACATTCCTTTACTGGCCTCGTACGACACTCGTAAAAGGAGGGATGGTCACTAGTGGCGTGCATAGAGGGTATGCACAGGGTATGCAGATGATTTAAAACGAAGAAAGTCTCCAGTAAGAGTTATCAAAAACTTAAGGATAGGCATTGTAATAGTTATAAAAAGCCTACCTAGTATTAATAACTCGTACTAGGAATTTTCTTCATTTTATATCATCCACTATAATTAATAATTAATTAGAATATTTTGGTCATGCGATGCGGAACACCAAAAAGTATGAACTTCTTCAGCTTATCGTACAAGGTAAAGTGGCAGGCAGAAGAAGGCCTGGCCGAAGAAGAATATCATGGCTCAAAAACCTACGACAATGGTTTGCAAAGAGCACCAAATCATTATTTAGAGCAGCGGTGTCCAAGGTGGAGGAGGAGGAGGCACCCTAAGAAGAATATACCCTCTATGCAAGCCACTGATGTTCACTACTGTATTCTGATCTTTTAAATACCCATAAAACCTATTTCCATTAATGTAGCAGCTGAGCACAGACCTCCTCTATCATAGGAGTTTTTACAGTATGGACCATTATTATAAACCCACTGCAAGTCGCAGTTCTCAGAATGAGCAGGGGCTTGGCCGTAGCTTATTATGCTGCAGGCGAGGATCGGGAGACTTCATATGTCTTAATATCATTTAGGAGTACTCTTGGCATGCAGGTTCCCTCACGATGTTAAACTTTAAATTGATTATAACACTTTTTTAATTGCTTAAAACTTGGTAGCCAGATAGAAAAGCCAGTCTTACCTACTAGGCTAACAGCTCTTGGAGTTTCTATGTTTTATACCTAACCATATCTCCTATGAGACAGAAGGCATGTGTTCAGCAAAGTTGTTAATTGTAGGGTCATGATGGTAATGAATCATTATACGAACTAATTGACGTCCACTGCTGGACATAGCTTTTTTTGTAGGAAGCTCCAAATACCACGGTCTTGTGGCGCTTGGATCCAGTGGCGGAGGAGCTTGGATTACCGGGTGAGGTCGCCATTCCACCACCTTGGGACCTCAATGTTAATCAGTTCTCTGAGCTATGTGCCCCCCATTAACCCACATTGAGTAACTCTGGTTCTTCGATGGATTTCACGATTCCTGATTTGATCACGTGGATATAGTCCGCGCAAGGCTCTCTCCATCGTCCGCTGTGAGACTCCGAGCTTTCTTATGAGACTAATAGTGAGCGATCACATGTCGCAGACAAAGGTGATCACCAGCAATACGCAATACTCAATGACTTTGGTCTTCAGGCGCTGAGGTATTACGACCGAAAAAATGTCACAGGGTTTCCCGAACGCTGCCAACCCGAGTTGGATTCGTCTGTTTACCTCTTTCTCGAATTTGGACCTACCTAACTGGATCATCGACAATTTCGAGTGCAGTCTCCTAAAGGATTACTGTTTAAAGCGGAACTTGAGCTTTTGACATAATCATTGTCTTACTCATGTTCATTCATAAGCCCGCCTGTGTTGTTAACAGTTGATAATAACAATTTTTATTACCACATAATAAAATGGACCGACATAACAGCGTGCTCTCCAAGACACGGAAGTTGGCAACATCGATTCCCAAATTTATTTTATTCCACTACACGTTAGCCGTTGACTGGAATCTCACCCGGACTTCATTGCTGACGCAGTCTAAGATGGCAGCGTGCTGACTTACTGGTGTTTTACAGTTTTTCTTTGCACTACAAGTTAGCCCTTGACTGCAATCTCAGGTAATTGATGATGTAGTCTAAGATGGTAGCGGGCTAACCTGTTAGGGAGTATGAAAGTCATACCCCTAACAACCCCCCTGACATCAGCGCGCACCGGAACACTAAATCGCTTATCGCCACGTCTTTGTCGGTACGGTGGTAACTAGCCTGACCAAAGCCTCCCACCAGAACAGACCAGAGAAAATTTTGAAATTACCCCTGCCGGAAAATGAACCCGGGATCTTCTACTTAAATTCACCAGGGAGGTCGGTAGTTATATTAAAGGCAAAAGAAACTATTTACCTTACAATTTTGCCAAAACTCGGCAAACGAACTCAGGACTTCGTGATCAATACTGTACAGTCTAACATGCGGACCAACGAGGCAGTTAGTAGAACTGCATCTTTTAACGCGCGAGTTACTAAAATAAGAAGTAGGCCTGAAATAATAAGAATGTAAAGCATGGCCCGAATTAGCTGTTACATGGACTTCAAATTGGATCATTATCTAGAACACAATGACTTTCATTTGTGACGCAACTTCCTCCGTTTCCGAACGCTGCGCTCGCTCGTGCAAAAAAACATACAGCACGCTATCCGTACCATGTATTACCGTAATAACGACGGCATAAGGCCCCTTCCACATTGTGAAAACTACTCCTCATCATCATCCGCAGCCTATTAACATCCCACTGCTGGGCTCTCTCAAGGGAGTGCTAGTTCCCCTGTTAGGATTCAAAATTGTTAACGAGTGAAGCTTTAGACCCAATTCTGAAGACAACGCAGTCGCGGGCAGAAGCTAGTGATTGAATATTTTTTTCTACATACATACTATATTAGATGTAAACAGTGGCGTGCATAGAGGGTTTGCACTGGGTATGCAGATGATATAAAGTGAAGAAAATCTTCAGTATGAGTTATAAATACTTAAGGCTTTTTATAACTCTCAAAATACATATCCTTAAGTTATTTATAACTCGTATGGAGATTTTCTTCATTTACACATACCCTCTATGCACGCCACTGGATGTAATGTTATTTATGAAAATTAAGCTTAATATGCTATACTCCGCGAAAAGCAGGATAATCTGTATGGTGTAATTTATAATTTCTTCAATCCTCATACTCCACACCAAGCAGATGTTGACTTTACAATGAATAATTGTTACACTTAACAAATATTTACTGTAAAGTCACATAAACATCTCCTGAGGATGCTCCGGTTTCGGAGCGAAATTGCTCCCGCCGTGAATCGAACCGGGGACCTCCTACTTAAATTCACAGCGCTCACCGTTGCGCCAGGACGGTTGACAATTTTTTGTATTACAAAAAAGAGTCGTATCAATATTTGAATTTAGATAAAGCGAAATAATTTCATCTCAGTAAAACATATTATTAAAATATATTATTCGTTTTATGAACTAACTATACCTACCTTGTTATTTTTTTACAATTTACTTGGCACCGAGTTAAAAATGTTATTGGCAAATATCTGCTTCTTGATTTTTAGTTGTATAGATAAAAAGTTGGTATTTTGAGTGGACAGGTTTGCAATTATCTGAAAACCTCTTTATAGTTGCTAGATTTGCAATTTTCGAATCTGTGGCTTTAATAGTTGAGGAGTACTCTCGGCATTTAACCATCAGCTCCTTTATTCTAACGAGCATAAATTACTCACCAACCATATACCATAATCAGATTGCAACCCTTTTAATACTTATTTTTGTGTAGGTCCGGTGGCCATCTGTGCTCTTTATTATGACTTTCCCTTGACCAAACCGTGCTTTTCGAAAAAAAAAGTAATAAATTACTTTAAAAATACATATTATCTCGCTATTGGTGTGCCTGTAATACCCGAAGAGTATGTATGTGAAGTATGGCGTACCAAACTAAAAATTACATCAAAATCTGTTATAATTTAATTATTTATATCTTAGTCATTTTTCTAAGTAATTTTCTTTTTCTTTGTTATGTAAGTACCTATTATAATATTTTTTTTTGTTTAGTGGCTATGTATCACAAAATTTGGTTGTAAACAAAGAGTGTCTTTTGTGTTATGCATGTGAGTTAGCCTTTAAGTGGAGTGTACAACATTATAAGGAAATTTTGGACCTACCAATGCATAAGTTTAAAAAATGTGTTAAAACACATTAATTACAGCGAGGTTATTATACCATTGATGAATTTCTTAATGACAAGGTTGCTTGGAAGCATCCGGCTCTGCTTTCATCTCTCACAAGATAGAAAAATTAATGTTAAAATGTAAAATGTAAATTTTTGATGTTGGAAAAGAGCAACTGCTGAGTTTCTTGCCGGCTTCTTCTCGGTAGAATCTGCCTTCCGAACCGGTGGTAGAGTCACTACAAACAGACTGACTTGACGTTTCAAAAGTGCTTATATTAGGCCTACTTGAAATAAATGAATTTTGAATTTGAATTTTGAATTTATAAAACAATTATTATTAAATGTTTCCATATATTAAGATAGGTTGTATGCACATTGGTTTCCTATTAAATAAATAAATAGATAATTGCCGGAGTAATCGCGTGAAAAATATACACAAAAAAACATAGGTTCAGTAAAATTGAGAACCTAATCGTTTTATTAAGTTGGTAAAAAACTGAAAACAGCATATTACTTCCAAATAACTTTATTTTCCACAATACACGATCACTCTTAATCTATCAGTCTTAAATATATATAAATAATGAAGGGAAATAAGTTATTACATAAACACTTGTAACGAGTCTTATAAGTAATAAACGATATCGCAATGATGTTATAAGTACAGAGGTAGAAAAGTTGTTGCGCTTTGAAAGTAGCATGTTTAAACTATATCAGAATTACCTCGCGTTCTGTTCTGTTTGACTTTGTTATACTATTCCCCACCAAAATGACGTGTCATCCATATTATAACAATGTGACTGGTTGTTTGTGGTTAAAACGTCACTAAAACGTCAACAATGTTATGCCATAAAAGGAATTATCTGGAATGATGTAAAAAATTCGGTATTAAAACTTTTTAGGTAAATTAACTAAAGAACAGTTTCTTTAAAATAGGAATGGTTGTATGTATACCATCACATGAGCTTGCTTTATTTAAAAAATGTAAATTAAAAATCCACCATTCCACACTGAGCAGCGTATAAAGAAAAGCTTTAGTATCTCTTCTACAAGAGAGAAGGTGAACTAACAGTAGAAAATTTATGAACGTCCGTTTTCTATATTGAATCTATCTGTAATCTGTTGATAAGTTGCTTGGCAAAGTTGCTATTTGTTGAAAAGTGTATAGATTTTTTTGACAATAACTAGGTTATAAACATATAGATTAGATACACTGAATATAGAAAAACAACATAAGATGATGATACTGAAATATTAAAACAATTAAAATTACGTTTTGAGTCATCACTTAAATTTTCGTTAATGTAACCTAGCTACGTCTTTTACTTATATTATCATTGGTGTCTTACTATAGCTTATTGTGCTTTACTGTTGGGAATTTGTTTTTGGCGACTCCGCGACCTGAAGTTGTTGTGGCACGGAGTAAGTCTGAGGGTACGACTGGGCGACATAAGGGCCCGGGCCTACTTGCTCTTGTAGTTTCTCCGCCTCTTCAGGGGCCACGGGGCACATACAGGGCACGAGTTGCACATGTTGTAGGGACACTGGGGTTAAACTGGCTCCCGCAGGTACGCTTATAGGTATGGGCGCCATGTTTTGTTGGATCATCTCAGGCTGCGGGTACTGCTGTGGTATCTGGTACAGCTTTCTCGATTCGTAGGGGTACATGTATTGGTATCGGTAAGGTGAAACGGGTTGTACCCAGTTTCTTGACGAGGTTTGACTTCTGCAACAATTGATATGGTATTTAAGCATCCATGGAAATTACGAGATAATCTTAGACTTTAATGTATACAACAACAATGGATAATATAATAAAACCTTTAAAAACCGTCAATTGTATAAAGTTAACCTAACAAATAAAAATTGACCACCCTAACTAACTAATGAAACATAAACTATAAAAAACATTAGATCCCATTTAAACGTGTATGTTTGCGCGTATGGAGGTGTGTGGTCGTGAGGTTTATCGATTGAAAGCATTAAAAATTAGCAAAACATGTAATGTATAAATATGTATACAATAATAATAATAAACGTACATTACAAAAGTAGGTTACACAATTGTATTACATCTCTATAGGAAGTGTAATTACAGAATCAATGCTCACATAATTCGCATACAATTAAAACGCAAGCAAACGAAACAAACACAAAATTCGCAGTAGCATTTATACATAACAGTAAAAAAAATGTTATAAATATAAGGAAACTATTCTAATTAATATAAATGTATTTTCATATCGACCATCGTCGCGGTAAGACATGATTGAAGCAGACGTATTATTTGAAGCCCTCAATCAGTAAAATCGAACGTACGGGCCCCACTTTATTTTAGTATTTCATCATTAACAATTGCCTTTAGTCCTTTAGCCTTTAGTCTTTTAGTCCTTTTAGGCCATTAGTCTAGAAGTGGCTAGACTAAAGGCCTCTCCCAACGGAAAGGTTTGCTCATAATCACCATTCTAGGCAGGCGGGTTTGACGGCCGATTGGCGCAGTGGGCAGCGACCCTGTTTTCTGAGTCCAAAGAAGTGGGTTCGATTCCCACAACTGGACAATGTTTGTATGATGAACATGAATGTTTTTCAGTGTCTGGGTGTTTGTCTATATTTTATAAGTATTTATGTATATTATTAATAAAATTATCAGTTATACCATAACACAAGCTACGCTTACTTTGGGACTAGATGGGTGTGTATGGTCGTAGTAGGTACATTTATTTATTTATTTATTATCGCAGTAGATGGTAGTAGTACCACAGAGGAAGCTACTGCCCTTTCTCCGTTACATTCCCTTAGTCCCCTCGTACAAAACACGCGAAACGAGGAGGGGTGGTGACAACGGTATTCTGATCTGCCATCACCACAGGGCTAGTACGTTAGTATTTAATCTAAGCAATTTAATATAATAAATAATACTTTGAATTACACTGGAATAGGAGTTAGGGCTACTGTAGCCTTAGGGCACTGGGCTAACAGTACACTGGAGATAGCGAGACAGAACATTTTAATTTATAGCTAACGTAAATTCAAGAAGTAGGTTGTAGCTGATCTGCTGTGCATTTGTGACAAAGACTATTTCCCTTGGGAACGCTACACTTGTCCTTATCGTAAATAAAACTCCAGGATTCGAGCTACGCAATAACTTGAAAAACGCTAGTTGAGCCAAATAAAGGAAATAAACAAACAGGTAATTCTCAAGTAATAGTTATAAGAATTTCAAGAAAAATCTATTCATTCTTACCCGGAGTCTGAGCCCCATTTGAGGAAGAACGCCTCCGAAGGTGCGCTGACAGCAAAGCTGACGAGGATGAAAATCTGTAAAAATGTTACAAAATAAAAAATATTCTTAATTGTAACACACAAAAAGATAGAGTTTTAGAGCGTAGACCCATCGCGCTGATCCCAATGCAGGTTAGTGGTATTTAACGACTACTATCACAAGTGATTGTATCCGGGAACTGGGACCCACGCGACTGCCAGTGGCGTGCATAGAGGGTATGCACAGGGTATGTAGATGGTATAAAATAAAAAAAAACTCCAGTACTAGTTATAAATAACTTAAGAATAGGCATTGTAAGAGTTTATAAAATTGATAAAGCGAATTTTCTAACGACGCGTTGGTACCTACTGAGAATTTGTGACCCGAAAACCCTAGACTAACGGATTGATCCAGGGTTCCAGGTAAATCCAAAACTAAACACGTTAACCACTTCCCCAACACGACATTTTATATACTATTCTACATAACTAAGGGTAGTTCTGTAGAACTGTTCTGAACTGAACTGTCTGTTCTGTTAAATAAACTGTCAAGTCATGAAAATTGTGCTTCCCTTTTCCACGAAGAACATAGTGAAATGGACGTTAATTTAATAATTGATTTGCGCTCGCAGCGTTTGAAATGCCAATAACTAAAATCGAAAACGAAAGGTCGAAGTTGAGCCGAAGCAGTGTATTTCTAATCAATTCTCTCCAACACTGAAAAAGCAAAGCAACCAAGTATAAATGCTACTTTCCTTTCTCAGTGTGGGAGAATTGAAGACGTGCATACGTTACCCGCACCTATATAATGACGATGATGTGCTATCGGCAAATATATTTTTTTTTAATTCCCTTGCAATTTATTCGAATCATAGTCTTATCGTCGATTATGAAATCTTACGTTCAAGTATATCGGAAAGGAATTGTATAAGGTTACTTTTAAATGTTTCAATTTTATCCCTTACAATTAGTAACGAATATTTTCGTTACATTTAAACTAATTCCTAAACCTGGATTTGTACAGGTGTATGGAGTCTGTTTTTTACTCCATGTTAATTGATTCAATGTCAATTTTTATCTATGTGCTGCTTCAATGTTGTAAATACCGATTCTTCATACGCTTGCTGTTATTAGGTACTAAAACATACTCTTAAAAGAAGCATTGACATACTGAGAAAGGCTGGACAGTACGTGCGTGCAAAGTGCACAACATACAAGTTAAATCAATTATTTGTTGCTAGTGAGCCATGTCATAGGAGACATTTTTATTTAATTTGCTTAATTAACATGTTGTCTTAATCGTTGAAATATGCTAAAAGGTGTAATACAACCGCAACTGAGTTTAAAGTAGTGTATTTTGAATTAGCCGTATATATCCAACCTAATAATGGGTATTTATATTATTTTTTTTATTAAATTATATGTATTTTGTTATTTTCAATAATATTTACAGAACCTATAAGAATATTAATTCAAGTTCTGCAAATGACATTAATTCACCTATAAGTATATACTTATATGTTAAAGTAAATTAAAAAGAAAATGTCTTGTACCGTACCATGTCCAAGTTAATGACGTTTATTCAAGCATTTTACCCAAATTATTATTTATGTTTTAGCATTCATGAAACACTATTTTAAGATGAAAAAATATATACACAACATTGAATCAAAATGAAAATAGTAGAACGAACGCAGTACTCTGCCAGGATCGAAAAAATGTAACTTCAGTACTACTTTAGATAAAAGTACCTGTATAACATAGCATTACTAAATATATAATTGAGACTACCGTAATTAAAAGCACTTTTTTAATGATAAATATCATGCGACCCAAGAAATAAAACGGAATGTTTTTATTAAATACATATACGAATAACGAGCATTTCCCCTTTTCTCTAAATTCATAACAACTCTCCTAAAACTCTCAAAATTTGTTCTAATGTGAAATGCAAAACATTTTGACAGTTTTTAACCATAAAGCGAGTAGCATATTGTGTGCCTTTTTGTACGTTCACGAAAGCATCATTCAAACGTTCGGAAAGCCATATCTTGACATACGTATCTCTGAAAAGTAGATAAATACCGTGATTATTTACACATAACCGCAGGGTGCTGCCCCTAAAGCAATCTTTATAGTTATGCGATGATAAATGACCGCTCATAACTTAAAACATCATCATTAATGAATCGTTTCGTAATTATTCTAACAGACAAACACACTAATGCATCATGTCCATCAGGATCTCGTTAAATCTATCTCGCGGGAACACTGTTAAAAAAACCATAATGAAATACTTACTTGCACGACTATTAATGAAAAACTATCCCTATCCCTACTTCCCTACTTCCATATCCCTACTAATATTATAAATCTCAATGTAAGTTTGTTTGTTACGCTTTCACGAAAAAACTACTTAACTGATCCCCATGAAACTTTGTACACATATTCTTGGAAGTGTTAGAAGTAATATAGGATACTTTTTATCCCGACATTAAGCTCGGTTCCTTTGGGAGAGGGGATGAAAGTGTTTGACGGTTTTACACGATAACTCCGACAAATTATAACTGATTTAAATAATTATTTTTGTACTATGGAGATTATAATATGTGTTTAATTTGGCCAAAACTTTGTGCAGATCTGATGAATGTAGTTTGAGATAGAGGACAGAACTCATCAGCGGACAGCAGCAAACCCCTCATTTAAGGCTTAGCGATACTGAATACCTGAATGCCAATTAAATGCCACATCAAAATCAAAATCAATCGCAGACGAAGTCGCTGGCAACAGCTAGTCAGCAAATGAAATGAAAAGCTTTTATATATTGAAGGCTGATTGGCGCAGTTTGCAGCGACTCCGCTTTCTGAGTCCAATTGTGGGCTCATTCCCCATAAGTGGAAAATGTTTTTGTGATGAACATGAATGATTTTTAGTGTCTAGGTTTTTTTTTTGTATATTATAAGTATTTATGAATATGCTTCATAGAAATATTCATCATCATCATCAATAGGCAATAATAGTCCAATGCTGGACTAAAGGCCTTTTCCGACGGGAGGATGCATCACGCTAAACAGACGGGTTGGTGATGCAGTAGCTGATTGTAGTAGCATAGAGAAAGCTGCTGCCATCCGCCAATGTATTCCCGTAGTCGCCTCGTACGACGCCGACAGAAAGAGAAGACCTAGTGGTCTTCTCTTCTCTTCTCTTCTCTTGTTACACACCAGTGTAACACCTAGTGTGAAGGTCTAACATACAGCACACCCCATATGCCTTGAAGGTGAGTAGGTATACAACGTGTAGCAGAATTACGTAATAATATTGAAGAATGTATATGTGTATTTCATAATGAAACACCCTATGAAGATAATAAATCAAAATAAGCATATGTATTATTTCATACAAGCGAATTCAAAACATTCTACTCGTAAGTGTTTACTTACGACAACCCTATTGAAGATAAACGACCGACACGCGCAGAAAGTAACAGGAGTCACATGGTTTTAATTTTGAATGCGATGTTAGGACTGTATCGGATTTTTTTCAATAAGAACTATGGCAGTTGTGTACAAAGAAACTATTAGGTTTTCGGTGAAGTATTATTTACACGGTTTTCATTTACACGTTGTATATTATAGGCAACGGGGAAAGCGAAATCCGGAAGCTCCAGATCTTTGCGGTGTGCATTAAAAACGAGAAAGCAAAGCGTTTTGTACGTGTCAGAAGAATCAAATACGTAACCGTGTAACTGTACAATGCCTTGTGATTCAGTGGTAAGCGATTAGATGACAAACTTTGGAGTTCAAAGTATACAGTGTAGATCCACCCACTTTGCTCTAATGTATTTGCGGGCTGAGAAAGCTACGTA
Source organism: Pararge aegeria (assembly GCF_905163445.1). NCBI lineage: Eukaryota > Metazoa > Arthropoda > Insecta > Lepidoptera > Nymphalidae > Pararge > Pararge aegeria. The sequence continues at coordinate 6,550,786 of NC_053208.1, forward strand.
AGTGATAAAAAAAGACGTTATGTAGTGATTATTTAACAACTGCCTCATAGACATAGTGCGAGAAAGAAAGTATACTGCGCTACACATCATGAACACTTACAAAAACTACATAAAACGACACATTGAAGTTAAGTTGTACGATTGGCAGCATTATCGCTAAAAAGCGGCAGGCAATTAAATTGCAGAGGACATAATAAGTGGCGGGATGGTTATTATTTTGCATTATATTTTAGGTTCGAATACCGGAAACAAAATAAAGGTGTTTAATGTTGTATTTTTTCTGTTAAATAAAAGAGTATATGAGCCCGGAGTTAGAAAATTGGCGGTGCCATTCCCCATGCCTCGTTGCATTCTGGTAATGAGAATTTCTTAAAAAAATTTAAAGAGCGTGAACCGAACATAACATCTCGTGATCCGTAGTCGAAAATCCAACGACGCAATTTACAAAGTACCTACCACTAACGGTTTTATGTTAAGGTTACGCCTCTTTTTAAGCTTGTAACCTAAAGCTCTAAACTTCTCTCCTATGAATGATAATTACCGTGCTCTCCAGGGCATGGCAGAAACGTAAAGGCCCTCATCACTACAGAAAGTCTGCCAGTTAATGGTACCAAAATCGGGTTATATAAAAACTGATAACGTGTTCACTAGTTTTTTTATGTAGGCAACTATACGCAACGAATATTGGAGGTGTAAAGAAATTTGTTCCTATAAAATGTGATAGTGATCAGAATTCCATAGAAGAAATATCGCAGTGTCTCACACAGTTTTGTTAACGTATTAATAGTTCAATATCGAAAGGGACGGCGGCTGGTACAATAAAAAACTCTAGTGATGTACCTACTAGTATATGTAACGTAACTTCGACTATTGACTCGACTAGTGCAGTTTCCAACACCAGTTTTTTAGATTGCTATGATGATTTATCGAATGGTTTCTTTAGTTGCGAAGGATATTATTAAATGCAAAATTATACTATAAAGAAAATATTTAAGTACAAATAAAGACTGTAGTGTCTTGTCCTTTGTGGGAAAACAAATTATTACGTTTAGATATTTTAGTTCTTATTATTTAGTTTAGTTTAACGAATTGAAAAATGATACAACCTAACTGTTGTATCATTTTTGTTGATGACTGCAATCATGTTTTTACACATTCGTAAGTACATTGTTCATATACAAGTTTTCTCGACTTTGATAGGACATCCCTAAATTTACTTTTACAGCAACGCAATGACTTGCCTCAGCCGGCATCCCATTTAGCGGCTATAAAGCCGTGTTAATTGAAATTTTGAACAACAATGGATAATCGTTAATGGAAAAGTAAACACTGAAGATCGATAAGTCTACAATACAAGTGGGATTGATTTGTTATTCGGAGATGTTAGTCGGGTCGTGTCAATGGGATTTGATGTTTATTTAGTTTGATTTGATTAGAGATGATAAAAAGTCACGTTGGTGAACTTTGATTTTCAATGACAGTGTTCATCGGCTCGTTTTTTTATATAAATTAACAAAAAGGCTAAATTTTTTTTGGAAAATAAAAACATGTTCAGCTTTTATTTCCTTAGGCTTACTTCTAAGTAGATACCTACTTAGAAGTAAGCCTAAGCAATAAAAATATGAAAATAAAACTTCTGACTTCCATATGTTGGTTTAAATTAAAAAGAAAAGTCGGCCTACTTGATTTAAACATACTTGATTGGATTTTTTTTGAGAAATCCGAATAATATTTTTGATACACTATAAAATAATTATGAAATAAATAAAACCATAAAAATAATACATGTAGGTTTAATACATGTAGGTAGGTTAACGCAAATACAGATAATATAAAATCAAAATCCAAAAAGGTTAGTATACACAGGATAAAAATAAAATCGCAAAAAAATAAAATAATAAAGCACCATAATCCTTAAGAAACATCTTTATAAAATAAGCACCAACTCACCGCTGTGTTTCTATGTAGGAACATATTGCACTATTTTTTATAATTACTAAAAAAAAAACTAGGTCACGCGTAGCTCTAGTGACACCTATCTCGTAACTAAAGTCTACGAAAATGGGAATATTAAATAATCCAAAAAGTCTCCACTAATATCGGAACGAAGATGCGCGCACCCAAACCGACCGCAGAATGACCGATCCCAGGGGACCAACCGTTTTTTATACACGATTTCAGAAACATTCCGTCCCTAAAAATCCGGTCCCCGGCATGTAGTATTATAATAATCTTATTAAGTTATCTACACTCCTATCTTTACTTAGAACGTACCGTTATATTCGCTCGAATTTAAAAAGGAGTTTTGTAGACAGTGACCACTTAAGATAATTTCACACTTTTTTATGGGGTCAGTTAAGTGTTTGGACATAGGGTGATTCGAAATGAAGGGAAAGGTTTGACCGGCGCTCGGTCTGATGCCCTCGTAATGGCTTGGGAAGGATGCGGCGCGCAGTCGTGTCGAATCGAGACGGCTCTATTACCAGCCGCCTTGCTTCGACGGATCCGTGACTCGTCGTGTTTCCCGACGCGTGAAATCCTAAATGGGTGCAGCGTCAACATTTACAATACGACAACAAAAAGTTACTTCGTTACCGTGGCCGCTTAATTACCTCTGATTGATATTTTACTGAGGGGCTTCATTATGTTTTTTCGACCGCTTCCGCTGGATTCCGCTTGAGTGAAACCCTGGATGCCAAAATAACGAAATGTGTCTAATAACGCATTTTTTATTGAATTTCTAACGAGAAAGCTAGATATATTGCCCTTTCAACTTAACTTGACGCGTAAGTGATTGGTAGCATTTTCTCTTTCTTTCTTTTTTTAGTTTAATCTATTGCTATTTTCGCGATTTTTTCACAATATAATAAAAGTTAGCGGCAACTCACTTTTTACTTTACGCCCTATTTTGGGAAAATAGAAAGCTGAAAACTTCAGCGGTACGAAGTAATATTTTTTTTTAAGAATGTTATTTTTTAATACCTATTATCCTACTCCGGCCTAAGAGGAATCCAAAAAATCAAATATCATAAAAATTGGTCCTGCCGTTCGTGAGTTATAAATGGTGTAACTAACACAACTTTCTTATGTATATATATATATATAGATATCTACCTAAATTTTTTTGGGCATTTTTGGCTTATAACGACCTACGTGTACAATACAATAATGGCTTCAGAGTATTGTTACCGCGCTTCTGCAGTGCATCACAAATGTTTGCGGAGAATATTTCGAAAATATTAACCAATAAATGGGAAAAGCCCTTTATGGAGCACTGGGTTGGTACACACTCAAACACCAAGTGCTCAAGAGGGTACTTACCTTAGTTAGGAGATTCCTAATTATTTATTATTTATTATTTATAGGTTTGCCCAATTTCAGTTTATAATATAGTTAATAAGATAATTTATATCAATCTGAATTAAACGTTATTATTGTTATTATAAAAATTTATAAAAAAAAATCTTCCACCCCCCGCTTGCTTGTTTGCGTAGAGTGAGGAACCTCCTCACAATACGCGCCGTTTCAAGGACTACTGCCTTCTAAATGCGAATCCTACAACCAAGCGAAAGTTTCTTAAGATGTTGGTCGAACATTTCGCGAGAAGACCATTGATTGAAACGACGATCGGAAAAATAACGGTCGACTCAACATTATTATTATTATTATTAGCAATTTTATTTAGTTGAACTCACCCTGAGTTCAACTAAATAAAAGCCTTTGTTTAACCCCTCGCTACATTCAGTATTCTACATGCAATCCCACATTCAATTGAGATGTATCCCGGCGTATTATGAAGCCCCTTATCATCACCCCCTTGTTGAAGAATGAATGAATACATTTTTATCGTACACCAAAGAAAAAAGTAGAACAAAGATATAAATACAGTAGAGAGAGTACAATTTGGTCAACGATCTACCATACAACTAAACACCTATATAATTATTGTATGTACAACAAAGATAAAGGATTTTATTATAACTGTTATTATATATATATCTATAAGTAGGTCAGGTAGATTATAAAATGTAACAATGAGAACATATCTGTTTGCTCAAAATAAACTTTATTAAGAATTTCGGTTAAAGACTAAATTTGTCGGGTAGCATATTGGTATTGCAAATTTTAATGGTTTATAATACATTTGATTACCAAACGAAGCAGTTATAGTGCGTGATACATAGCTTTTAGCAAATACAATCTAAGTGCCAATGAATATTTAGGACATCTCTAAATTGAGGGCCCTTTATTTGCAATTAATAGTCCCGAATGCAACACATTATCGATTTCTAATATGAGATTCCTGGGAACAAGTACCTACTTATTTTTTATCGCCGATGAGTATATTAGCAATACCTTTTACCAATTAGTAAAATTACTATAAGACAGTATTATGATTTGATACATTTTTAATTCGGCATTATTGAGTTTCTAACAGGTACAAAGGTTTAATATTTCAGGGTTCCCTATAGGCAACCGATAAACGATTTTCTCTTACACATTTCTTGTAGTTTTTGGCATTATACCTATACATTGAAGGATTCCATATCTACCTACCGTATTCCATACTTTCCAGTTTAGATTTAAATTACTTTTGAATTATGGGATCACGATGCAAGGTTGAATTATCGGTAAAATTTGTTTGGGATTGTACCTACCTCTTACCATATCAAACTGTCGCGTCTGTTTTTTAATCATTTGAGATAAGCCTCAAATGATTAAAAAATGAAAATGGAAATGAAAATATTTTTTTTTGTTAAAAAATTCGTCGGTTTCAATAGTAGGCATTGGCAATCCTGAGGTATGTTTGAAAAAACCCTCTGAGTCCCCGCTTTCTTCGTATAAGTATAATGTATCTAACATCACAATGAAGACAAAATACTATCAAAATTCCAGTAATACTACGTCCCAGTAATTGTGTTAGGTTGAGTATGGTGCTTATTTGAGTGCACTCTTTTTTTTTGTTATTACTTGTGATAATAATCTTTAATGCCCACCAAGGGATATGTACGTATTGGAGCAGCCTGGTATTTTATTTAATAACTATCTGTCTCATCAGACTCATGCTGATGCAGTTGTTCTATATGTACATTATGGCTATATATCCCGTAGACTCGCCCGTACCCCAAACAGGGTGTTGTCTGCTCTATCGATTTCCGATATCCGCCCTCTCCCCTGCCTTCCCACGCAGGTCAGTTATGAAAGCTAGGTCGGTACCGTGATTTTCAATTAGTTATTTATGATATGATAGGTAGGTATATGATACATTACCAACTTTACTTTGCTGCTATAAATGATTACCTGTTCGACTAAATAAATAGCCTATGATATGGAGCGTCAAAATTGCATACATGCGGCACACAATAGGTGCACAGTATACGTGGCATCGGGTGGCCATCTTGTTCATTAACAAAGCTTAACAACACATTACGGAAATTGTTACCCCAGTGATATAATAACAAAAATTAATATACCAGGCTAGGACCATTGAAAACTCTTAAATTCAACCATAGTTGCAGTTAGCTGTCTTGCTACTATACTGGAAATTATATTTTTGCATTGACTTGATAACCTTTCAATTTTACGAAGTTATTTAAGTATATACATTAATACCTACATGGAACTAATGAATTTATTATGAATATGTTTATACATATGCATAAACATATAAACTTTTCAAGACTGAGTATTTATTATTTATTCTCTTAAGATCAGTGTTTAATCGAAACACTGATTTTATTAGAACAAATCTGCGTTTTGTTGTAAATAAAATGTACATATCGATTATTTTAAAGATTTATTTAAGACATATATTGATATAATGTTAGTATATAAACAGTGGGTACCTACATTACAAACAATCGCAACATCGAATGCAAAATTATACAAAAATTTTACAAAAACCTTATAATGAAACAAATATAATTTATACCTATCGCGTTGCATAAATAAATTAAAATGTACAAACAATTCTTTAATATAACTTAGTTAAAATTACAAAGTGCACAATAAAAATTTTCAAAAAATTATGACACAGCTTATGATAAAAAAAAAACATTTCTTGTAATAAACCAGACGACAATTATAATAACATTGAATTTAACACAATGAAGACAATAAAATATCGATCTAATCTATCGGATACATTCACAATACTTATATTATGATGAAGAATTAGAAGGTATGGGGGTTTTTGGGCGATTTAAATTCTTGGATGAAGATAGTATTTAAATATGAAGAATTAGTACAATTTTAAGGGTTCTCCCATTGCAGATTTAATATGCAGGGAGCGCACATTATGCCAACTTTTCTTTAAGAGAGAAACCAAGAAGTCGACAGACAAGCTCAGTTGGTTGGCAAGCTCCTCCGGAGTCATATTATCATGGCCGATTGCAATCGAGAGGCGGAAGTTCTTCCTCATCTGATTTTGTTCCCGAACCGCTTCAATCTTGTCGTTGATGGTATCCTGGTAGGAGAGCACACTGGAGAACTTTGCAGTCGTATTCGGACCGAGATCCAACAAAAGCGGGATCAGTTTCATGATTGGCTGCGAGGCGAGGAAACTGCTATACTTCTTGGCTAGGCTCTTGGCAAGCCTCCTGGTCCTGTAAATATTCTTCAGGGCTTCTAAATCCATGTTGGGCAAAGCCACGGTCTTCGCCGTGTCCCCGTTCTGCTGGTCACCAGACTCGATCGCCTGCACTTTTTGCCTCTTCACACACTTAGGCCTGGAGGAGCCACCGAAGCGACTGTCCTTGTTTGGGGCAGAGTTCTTCAGAACGACTTGGAGTTCGATTATTTCAAACATGTTACTCCTTTCGTCCTTAGATGTCACGAGGACGGCCTTCACGCATTCATTTATCGTATCACGCGATATCTTCGTCATTTTGCTTCGAATAACACTGTACCGATGGGTATATTGCTCTAGCCAACGAACGGAGACAGAATGGGCTCTAGATAGGTAGGGCATATCTTTTTTCTTGTTTTATGATTGCGCGCGCATCGTCACTAGCATTATTGATTCGAGCCCCGGCCCGGCCAAACTCCAAAGAGTACTCCCACACCTGTCTAGTCTACAATCTCTGGAATTTGAGTTAATATAGTCGACTATCTCGGGATTATAGGTAATATTATTTTTATATGGCTATGCTTAGGTATATTACATCTTCCATCAGCCCCACCAGTCGAAATTTTAGAATCAAAAATAGGATTTTTTTAATTTGGCAATATTAAATTCTTAACAGTAGTTAAAATTATAATATAATTAATATAATTCACAAACTACTTTATAAAATTTCTGTAGGCAAACATACTGCATATAATAAATCTGCTTATTAAACCCTGAATGTAACAGTCATAGTTATGTTTTTTTACAATCTGAAAATACTTTAAAGCTATACAAATACCTCTCGACAAGCAAATCCTTCAACTTACATTTGTAATTGAAAGGGGTAATCGGTTATATACCTCAGCGCCCATATTTCGAAAAGATTTTGAGGTTTTTTGTGTTCATTACTTGATCTCTGATATTCACGCATATCGCACTCGTTATTTCGGTACTTTTACTACAACTTCTGGGCCTCTATGACATTTATCTGCCAGATCTTCGAGAATGTTCAGTTCAAATACTTGAATAAAAAAATTAGTAAATAAATATACTACGACGATACACGTATCGCTATAGCCCTAAAGCTAAGCGGAGCTTGTATTATTATTGTTACAAACATGACTGATGATTGTTGAATTTTTTTATGAATAACTAGCTGTTGCCCGCGACTTCGTCTGCGTTTGATTTTGTTTTTAGATGTGACATTCAATTTAGTTGTATTTCTAAAAATTAAAATTTTCAGTATACCTAAGCCTTAAATTAGGGGCTGCTGTCCGCTGAGGAGGTTTGTCCTCGATCTCCAACGTCATTCATCAGATCTACACAAAGTTTAGGCAAAATTAAACACATATTATAACCTCTATAGTACAAAAATATTTATTTAAATCGGTTATAATTTGTCGGAGTTATAGTGTAAAATCGTCAAACACTTTCATTTCACTACAAGAAGGTAAACAGTTTATTAAATATACACTCACTTAATGCTTACCAGCTTAAAAAGACTCTAACTGAGTGGCTTGGAAAACTAACATATGAAGACACTGAGGCATTACTCGAAGCAAACAAGTAAAATCCCAATCGCAACACAAACACTCACACACACACACACACACACACACACACACACACACAAACACTCACACACACACACACACACACACACACACACACACAGAAACACACACACTCTCTCCCGGTTATTGATTTGATTTTATATATATAAGAATATATACACAGATAATACATATTATATACATTTTACGGAAGGCGGGACACCCTGGCACAAGTAAAATAATTACTTAAAAGGATGTCCCAACAACGGATAAATGTTAAATGTAAAACGTATTTTTTGAATAAAAATTTTTTCATTTTCATTTTTTTTTTCATTTTTTTCATCCCTTCTCCCAAAGGAACCGAGCTTAATGTCGAGATAAAAAGTATCCCATATTACTCCTAACACTTCCAAGAATATGTGTACAAAGTTTCATGAGGATCGGTTTAGTAGTTTTTTTTTTGAAAGCGTAACAAACAAACTTACATTGACATTTATAATATTAGTAGGGAAGTAGGGATAGGGATAGGGATACGAATAGGGATAGGGATATACATAAATAGTATAATCTTATACTACTTAATATATATGAAGCTGAAGACTTTGTTTGTTAGTTTGTTTTGTTCTTGAACGCGATGTTCTTAGGAACTATTGGTCCGATTTGAAAAATTATTTCAGTGTTGGATAGCCCATTTATCTAGGAACGCTATAGGCTATATCATTACGCCAAGACCAGTAGGAGCCCAGCACTAATGAAGAATCTTTCAAAGTCGGGGTTTTTTTTCCTTTAGAGAATTTCGATGAAATCATGTATCCCAAAGTCGTTCCCCTTTAAAAGTTCTAAAAAAAACTACGAGACAGCAAATGTCTATCATTTAAGGTTGACTTATAAGCAGACAAAGTCGCGAGGGACCGCTAATATACAGATAAACACCCAGACACTGAAAATCATTTATGTTCATGACACAAACATTTTCTGTGGCATAGCATTTTCCGAACGTATGAACCGATTTTAATTTTGTTTTTTTTTTTTCAAAGGTGAATTAGTAGGCTATGTTTTAGGAAAATCGTGCCAAGATGGCTGCCGCCATAAAATGGCGGATCACATATTTTTTCACAACTCCGATACGGGTATCAAATTAAAGGCTTGACTAGTAGAATAATGTACACAGTGTTTTGAAAGTCAGGGGTTCTTAAAATTTTTAATTTATATATTATATTAGGTATAAAAATATAGATAGTGCTTAGTATCGTAAACGTATAGGCCACTGTGCCCTTACTTCGAAATTCCTGTTAACTGACAATATAGCTAACAGATAACAAATAAGGGCCATTAACGACAGTGGCTATGATACATATCGACTATCAAAAATAACGGATGACCCCAAACTAAGAGCTAGTGACCACCACAACGTGTCATTTAGAACCTACAGGTTTAGGTTAACAACAAAAATCTAATATCCTGAAAAACTAAAATTCAAGACTATCACACTCATTCCTATTTCTTAGGCGTGTTTCGTCACCAATAAAAATTATAATTTAATCAAGGTCTAAGCGGTAATTGCCCAGTGGGTAGGAGTAACCTCTAACTTTCCTAAGTTATGTGCGTTTTAAGCAATTAATATATCACTGTGATGACCTATAACTCTGAAACATGGTCGTTAACTATGGGCCTCATAAGAGGCTCAGAGTCACTCAGCGGGCTATAAAGAGAGCTATGCTCGGAGTATCTCTATGCGATCGAATCAGTAATGTGGAGATTCGTAGAAGAACCAGAGTTACCGACATAGCTCAACGAGTCGCGAAGCTCAAGTGGCAATGGGCCAGGCACATAGTTCGGAGAAAGGATGGACGTTGGGGTCCCAAGGTGCTGGAATGGCAGCCCCGAACTGGTAACCGCAGCGTTGATCGACCCCCAACGAGGTGGACAGACGACATTAAGCGCGTCACAGGGAGCAGCTGGATCCATGCGGCACAGAACCGTGGAATTTGGAACTCCCTACAAAAGACCTATGTCCAGCAGTGGACGTCTATCGGTTGATGTAATGATGATAATGATGATGAATATATCACTTGCTTCAACGGTGAAGGAAAAAGTGTCTACTAATCTACCCTGGGCCAGTGTGGTGGAATACGGCCTTAACAAGGGGTTAGGAACTGTGCCTCGCTGCGGTGGTTTCGAGGACGTTTTAGATTCTATTTAGTTTTAAATAGTTTATTTTAAAGCACTTTATTAAATAAAAATATTACCTATAAAAAAAAAAAAATTATAAGTATTTATGTATATTATTCATACATATATTCATCAGTCATCTTAGTACCCATAGCACAAGCTACGCTTACTTTGGGACTAGATGGCAATGTGTGTATTGTTGTAGTATATTTATTATATTTATTTATATTTGCACAATCCATGGCACAGTGTAACTATGTGCCTTATTTCATAGAAATCTGTTAAGCCTTATTGGTATCTACACAGTATTGTCCGCGACTTCGTCCGTTATGTTTTTGTTTTGGTTTTTAAGTTAAAATGTGTAAGTATATTGTTGTAGAAAAAAAATCAGGTATTGTTTTTAAAAAAAACTTTCTATCTCTAAAAATAACTGCTATTATTTGCAATTTTCATAAGTATCTCAATTTTTTAAATAAATATATTAAAGCCTATGTTACTTCGTGATAGTTAAGTTTTCCTTTGGCGAAATGGTTAAAATCGGTCCAGTACTTTCGGAGCCTACTGGGTACAAAGAAACAAAAAATCTTTCTTCTTTCTACGGCCTTAACAACTCTTTTTGGGTGGAGACCTGTGCCCTATAGTGGGCCGGTAATGGGTTGATATGATGATGATGACATAGTTACTTTAGGTAAAGTACTAGTGTTATGTATATCCATTGATGGGCTAGCGACGCTACGATCTCCCGCAGTCCGCTGTAGTCATACAAGTGGGAGGTCCGGGTTCAATCAACAACGGTAGCAAAGAGGGATAATTTCTGAATGTTTTACTGGTCTGGTGGGAGGTTTTGACCAAGGTAATTTACCATACCGACAAAGCCAAGCTATTGAGTTTCCGTGCGTAACCTACCCTAACAGAATGGTCGTTCGCTATCACCTTAGGCATCATCTCTTACCACCTGGGGAGTACGCCATCAAAGTATCAAGTAGTAGACAAGTATAATCATGTATGAAGGAAAGACTTCATCCGCGGAATAATGCTTAAAATTTTCGCTTAATGTTACATTTCTAATATATTATTTAAAATAAAAACAACTATATTATGTAGGTAATATATTTACATACAACAAGTTTGGGTGCAGCCATTTTTCAAATTAAATAATTTTATGAATTTCAAAAACATAAGCAAAAACTGCGTCTATGCGTGTGTATGTTTGTTCGTGTGTATGTGTGAGTGTGTCTGTCTGTGGCATCGTAGCAGCCGAACGGATTAACCGATATTGATTTTGTTTATTATCTGTGAATGGTGAATTAGTCGGGTGTTTTCTTAGCTATTTTTATTATTAGTTTGATGAAAATCGGTCAAAGATGGCCGCGCTAAAAAGTAGTAGGTTTACATACATTTTCACAACTCCCTCAATATGGGTATTAAATGAAGGGGCTGGACTAGTGGTAGTAATACTATACATAATACACGATGACAAACTTCAAATCCAAACTTGAATGTATAGCCTCTGTTTCTTTCTGATATAAATTTTTTTATTAGTAAAGAAATTGTTAAAATCGGTCGTGTCGTTTCAGAGCCCATTCGGTACAAACAAAAAAATCTTTCTTCGATATAATAATTTAGTAATAAGATACCCCTTATTTATTTAGATCATTATCATTCTGACCGATAGATGCTCTCTGCTGAACATATCCTTTTTGTAAGGACTTTAATATTCCACGTTCCTGTTCAGCATTTATCCAGCGACTCCATGGGACTTGTTAGCTGTCGTATGTCCATCTAGTTTCCTAATAAAATAATTTTTGCTATACAAATACTGACCGGTTCTTTCACTTTGGAATATCTTTATAACCGATAAACTCGAAACTAGCCATCCGGGCACCAAAGAGCCCTTTTATTGGCCGTTTACAGTTATGATGACATTCCTTACCTTCATAATAAGACAAACAACCTAATAATCAACATATGAGCCTACTTACGCCCATACTTTACATGGGAAAACGATTAAATTTTCAACGGTTCAAACAAATGTTACAAAATTTACATTAAAAGTCGAAGCTGCATAGCTTAGCTAAGACAGCGTCGCGTCGTCGCGTCGCGTCAATAAAAATCTGTACCTTGTTGGACCACACAGAATTATATGTCCATACCAGAAGTGGGTACATATATGAATACTTTTACCTGTATGTACCTAATGGGCATGTACTTCATACATGCGCAAAGCACTGCTGGACCGTATTTTTTTATTTAACTCATATCATTATTTTGGTCTGGTGGGAAACTTCGGTTAAGCGATTTAGCGTTCGGGTACGATGCCGGATAGAAACCGACTTTTGGTCATCATCATCATATCAACCGATAGACGTCCAATGCTGGACATAGGTCTTTTGTAGGGAGTTCCAAATTCCACGGTTTTGTGCCGCTTGAATCCAGCGGCTACCTGCGACGCGCCTAATGTTGTCCGTCCACCTCTACGGGGCGACCAACGCTGCGTTTACCAGTGCGGGGCTGCCATTCCAGCACCTTGGGACCCCAACGTCCATCCCTCCTCCGAACTATGTGCCCCGCCCATTGCCACTTCAGCCTTGCGACTCGTTGAGCTATGTCGGTAAATCTGGTTCGTCTACGGATCTCCACTTTTCTGACTTTTAGTGTTATTTCAAAAATTCAAAATTCATTTATTTCAAGTACGCACAAGCACTTTTGAAACGTCAAGTCTGTTTGTGTGTAGTGACTCTACTACCGACTCGAAAGGCAGATTCTACCGCGAAGAAGCCGACAAGAAATTTAGCAATTGCTCTTTTCCAATGTCAACAATTTACATTTTACATTTTAAAATTCATTTTTCTATCTTGTGAGAGATGAAAGCGGAGCCGGATGCTTCCAAGCAACCTTGTCATTAAAAGATTCATCAATTGTATAGTAACGTCGCTAAAAATGTGTTTAAACATTTTCTTTAAACTTATGCATTGGTAGGTCCAAAATTACCTTAGGAATCATATTACAAAAGCGTATACTCTATCCCACAAATGACTTCTGTACCTTTACGCAGACGATATGCAGATGTCACTTATTTATGACCATTTCTATAGGTCGACTTTTTATATCCACTTTTTGTTTATTTAGACAAATATGTTGTCTTACAAATACTATATTGTTATAAATATATTGTGATGCTACCGTAAGTATACCTATTTCTTTAAATTTTGCACGGAGGGCTTCACGTGATTTAAGTTTATATATTGACCGAATCGGTTTCTACGCGACATCGTACCGGAACGCACGCTTAGCGGCACGTCTTTGTCGATAGGGTGGTAAACAGCCACGGCCGAAGCCTCCCACGAGACCAGATCAAATCAGAAATTATAAATTCCCAATTTTACCATGCTGGGAATCGACCCCGGTTTCTCCAGCTCACTGCTACGGCGGGGTGGTCGTCAAAAGGATGTTGCATGAAGCAGTAGCAAAGCGATCGATGATTTTTCCATTTCACGCCATCTTCTTGATAAACTTGGTGCACCTACTGCTAATAGATAAATAACTCATCATCGTCATCATCATTTCAACACATTACCGGCCCACTACAAGCCATGAGTCGTCTCCTACAATAAGGGATTAATCCCGTAGCCCACCATGCTGGCCCAGTGCGGATTGGTGGACCTCACACACCTTCAAGAACATTATGGAGTAATCTCAGGCATTCAGGTTTCCTCATGATGTTTTCCTTCACCGTTAAAGTAATTAAAATATTCGTTAAGTATATTTTAGTTCCTCGTATTAAAACAGCAGATAGCTCCTAAAAGTTTATTTTCAAAAGGATTTTTCTTTTTCTTTGGGAAGGAGCTTCAAATACATGTATTATATTTGAAGCTCCATATATAATTATATTATTTATTCTTGCAAAATTATTTTATACCAACTGTAGCTATAGAAATAGTGTATGAAACATTTAAGAAAAGAAAACTGTAAATTTGATGAAACCCTTTAAGTAAATGCCCTTCAATTGAGTGGAACTTTCTTAAGTTAATTTTAATTTCAAAAAATCTAACTAAATGGAGATTTGTATTCAATTAAACAATAAAACGTTAAAATTATTAAACCAGAATTATATTTCCGAAAAACAAACGGCTCATTCATAATCTTCGTCAAAGTTAAAACGTCTCATACCGTCGAACCTAAATCCGTAAGCTGCAGCATTTTTTACATCTACTAGCGCCGGATTACGGTGTTTATAGAAACTGCCATGCCCGTGCGCAGGTCGCGACGAACCGTTCGGCACGCCTTGCGCCTTACGCGGGTAGAAAGCCTCAAACTGACCGCTAGATGGCAGCACGTTCTTCAATTCACCATCCTCGGGATCGTACGGACACACAGATGCCGCCACAACAAACAAACACGCAACGCGCAGCCACATCTAGAACAAAACTAATCTGTAACACTTTCTAAAAAGCAAAAAAAATAACAAATAGGTACAAGAAGTAACGTACCGTGACGGTTGAAGATGCAAATGAAGTGAGCTAAGTTAATGCCTTAATGTTGATCGTTGCGTAAGAATGTGACAGGTCGATTCGTCGGTCGATCACCTTGACGGCACAACCGGCTAAATCCTAACCGCACGGTCTGACCTGCCGCGATGTTCTACTACGCAACACTTTCCCTTTACGTCACTCAATTATCAAGTAAAAACAAGCACACCATGTGAATTCTATAGCGGCAACTGGCAAACAGTTCCACAAACTCATGAGTAAACCTGGTTCCAATATGATTGCGTAATATGCAATTTTTAGTATGTATTTAAAGCGGACTAACTGCATTCTTCCTAAGATTAGTGTTATGATGTTTTGGTGAATTTATTTATCGTTACTGATGTAATAATGCCTAAAGTTTACCTTTTTATCAGTAGGTACATGAATATACTTTCAACAACGCAGATTTCAAATAACTTATAAAGGATTTTTTTTTGTCACCTCTTGTTGAGAGGTGGAAGAAATAACTATATATATTAACGTTATATATAAATAACCTCATTTAGTAAACCAATTTTGGTTAAATATCTGGGATGACGTTTACTGTAAACAATAAGCATTATACTGGACAGGTAGACCGTGAAAATCGAGTATAATAGCCCGCGACGTTTTTTTTTCAAATTTCTTGAAAACCCTTAGTTATTTTTTCGGGATTAACATCATGCGAAGTATCCAGGATGCCAGTTATTTAAATGCACAATTAAGAACGGTTTAGCTTTAAACGAGTAACATAAACTACGTTTTTAAATCTCACTGGAATGTTACACTGGTGCTTGTTAGGGACAAAAGTATAATATGTGCATCAACAGGCCGCCAACGCACGATCATTGCAGTTGTTGAGTCGAACATAGATATACAAGTCTATTAACAAACCCACCAATATTTGCGTTTGGAAAATTAGATATTCCATTTTAAACTACTAATATAAGGTCAACGAACCATTAGGCATCAACTAGCATATTCCCTTCAGTAGCCCAATATGGAACATTTAAATGATTTTAACATTTAAAGTGATTATATTCAATCGTCTTTTAGTTATTACTGCGATATATTAAAAAGAGAACGTCGGGAAATAACACCTTTATTACACAGTTTTGCACATTAAGCTCAATTACTTTAAACTTACTCACCTAGTTATCGTCTTAATAACTTTAAATTTTTAGGTAGCGATCTTATGGCATGTGTAAGGTAATGTTACATATAATAAGTGCGCGCATTTCAACCAATGTAATAAAAACAAATACAGCAGATTACACGAGTCTGAAATAATCAAATTAGAATTGTATTTATTTTTAAATCATATCAACATAAATACAACGTACAATAATAAACTAATATATAAATCTTGCATGGCATAAATTAATAATGTGTAATCAAAGCAAAGGATGATTCACCAGCCTTGACCTATAAGACCAAATTGCGTTTGTAATCCATCAATAAAAAATCAGCTTCCGTATTTTTCTGTTTGTAAAACCTAAAAATACCTAATCACCCATTAGGTGATTTAGTTTCTTTTCATTACTTCACTAGGAGAGTTTTTAATACCAGACTAAGCTTTTGTATAAGCTAGTAAAGGTTCAGCTAGTTTGATAATTTATTCGGATACACGCTAGTGAACTGCAAAAGATACTCATCCAAAAATTTACTATAAGTTAAACGAATTTCTTGTAATAGAAGTTACATCTAACCGAGACCATAATCTCATCTTGTATGTATTATTTAATTATCCTGCACCTATTTTCTTTTTTAAAAATATTATTTTTGTATTTTTTTTAATCTATTATTATTTTTATATAACGAATGAATTCTAGCATTCAATAATTAATAATTTCTCAATAATTTTAATGTTAAAACTCACTCAGCACCCCAACTGGGTTTTCATGTAAATGGAAAGTTGCTAAAATGAATAAACAAACAATAAATTAAGGGCTGGTTTATAATTCAAAGACTGATTTAATTTAAGTGTATGTATTTCTTGCTTAAGTAAGCATCCACGAAACAAAATTAAGTTATTAATAGTACTTATCGTTATACTAAATAGTACAATAGATAAAATATACATTTGCTTATAAATATTTTTTTACATAATATAAATGTCTAGATAATTTGTTGCTCAGACCAATATACTTATATCTAAACCATTGCATAAAATCAAACGCTTGTGACCAATTAATACGTTCTAACGCCTCACTGCCGATATAGAGCACAGATAAAAATAATAAATAAACCAAGAAAATGCACTGGAAAAACTCCATTAAGAATCACATAATACGCATACTTAAATTTTGTCTACGCTCAAAGACATTTCCTGAGTATAGAGATCGAGATCGTGCTAAGAAAATAATCTATGACTTCGAAATAGACCTATTATATCACTTTTATATGTATCAAATGTTACAAAGCAGATTTTTATGTCGCAAAAAGATAGTTTACATCTTGTAGACGGGCACAGTTCACCTTGTATAGCGAAAAAGCAAACTCGAACCGTTGCCGCGAAGTGAAAAAGAAATAACCTATGTTGCTTATAGACAGTTTTATAGCTAAACTGATCTTGATAAAATACGGACGTAATATAATTTTTAGCCCAGAAAAGCAAAATTTTCAAATTAAAAACAGGATTTTCAATGAAAGAACGTCACATTCAGTATGTGTAGTCTGTGGAGTACCCTTTCCTTAATTTTATGTTGTTAAGTTATCTACAAGTCGACATATTAATACTATTTTGATATTTCAAAATGGGCGTCATAAAACCCAAGATAGCTTATGGAGAAACATAAATAAAGTATATAAGTAGTTACTTGATAATATTTGGTACTCTTGTCAGGTGCTATATATTTGATTCATACCGACTCGGTCATAACGTGTTTTATACCTTCCGGATATTGGTTGGTCATTTTCACACTATAACACTATTATATTATATACTGCTTATTCAGCAAACTGATAAGGGACTGACTTATTAAATCGGTTGTAAATCAACTTACATCCCTTTCACAAGGTTATTTTTTGAAAAGGTCAAAAACTATGATTGGACCTGCCCATTAAGTTTAGTTGAGATAAACAATCGTCACAAAACGGCAGCGAGCGTACAACGAATGTCATTACAATCCTTAACTCTAATATAATGATATATAATTTAAGGTGATGCTCGATTTCATCATGGAACAACACTTACAAAACTACATTTTACGACTACGATTCTACTGGAATATAACCTACTAACAATAATCACCGTCCGCAGCTTCTTAATGTCCCAATTTTGGGCACAGATCTCCCTTCCTCGTAGGATAAACGGATTTAGAGCTTAGGATTGATGATGATCGCGACCATAATACTTAATTATGCCGAAAATTCAGGTAGATCTTAATTTTGGGGCACCATCACACTCAGCCGATACATTGTGGCTAGCGCATATGGTGAAAGGACGCCTTACAAGAATCGTCCTGACATCACATTAGGGGTTATGCTAGCGAGTCGAGGCGCATCGAAGCGTCAACCAAAAATATTTGTATGAGATTTTGACAGATATCTCTTTAACGCAATGCACAAATTTCCATCGAGGTAGGTATGAATAAGACGCTACCGTAACGACGTAACCGCACAAATGCTCGATTTCTTTAACCCCATAAAAGTGAAAGAATTTGTGCGTTTTAGAGATAGGTGTCATGAAGCCTTTTAAATATCGATGCGTTTCTTCTGTATGCGAGCATGCCCCGACACTTTATACATTTATTAAGCAACGCACCCAAAATTGTCCTGAAACCGCTTTTTTATAAAGCAACGCACATTACATGCAGTTACACGACACAATGTTATTATTTTATTGTGGAGCAACTAGCATTACAATATGGTGAAAGGTCGTCTAGGAAAAATCGTCCTGACAATATTTTAGTACATTTTGTAAGGAGCAACGCACCAAGCATCAGGCCGAAGCGCAAATAATGTTATAAAATTCAATTTTTATTTTATATAATTTTTTGCTTGTTTTGTTCATAAATTACATAAATTAAAAAAAAACTCACATAGTCGCTCTTATGTTAGAAATCTTGTAATATATGATAAATGAATTTCATTAAGATGCACTACGGCCCGCCGCGCCTCCTCGTACTCTTACATTTGCCTACTCGACAAAATTAACTGGATTAAATTAATTTCGGCCCATGTGTTAACGAAACGTAAATACTGCGCTTGATGTAGGCGAGTACTTAAGTTTTAAATGATTAAAGATCCAAATATTAATACCCGTGATAATAAACCACTATAATACAATTTATTAATATCTACCCAACACAAAAACGTTTTTTTTTTTTTTTACAAGTTCTAATATTTCCCAACTTTGCTCTAATCATTAAGGTTGGATGCTTCCAAAATTATTTTTGTTCCCAGCCTTAGCTCAGACTAAGTGAGGAGTCACAAAGTCAGTATTTATAAAGCTATTGGTGCTTAGCAAAGCATTGCTCACAAAATCGGAAAACTAAGGATAACCCAAAATAAGAGAAACTTTATTGATTTAACCTCTTACATTACAAGTGTCCTTTATAATTTAAGCGCCCTTAAAATGTAAACTTATTATTAATTTGACCCCCTCGAAGAGGTTGTATTTCGTTAGTCTAAGAAGTGTTCGCTTGATTTGTATGTACCTATATCTAATGCTACGAGACTGCAATCTTTCGTGACAGTAATAGACTTATTAAACTTCAGGTATTTTCTTTGTTATATCCTAACATGCCCGCTGCGGAAGTCCACAATACACAAGGAACAATATATCTGCATGGTCATTAAAAAGCCTCAAAAATTCAACACTTATCTATAAAAAACTCAGGTATGCGGCGCAAAAGCTGCCTAGACTCCTTTTTTTTTCAATGCGGTTTCAAAGCAAATTTGCATTTGCAAATGGTGTCTGGGAATACGGCGCGGGAAGTATATATAGATTTGATTCGAATAGTCTGTAGAGTCTTTAACTTAAGCTTTGTAAAATATTTGCAATAGTCTTTGTTTAAGCTGAATAAAAACCGTAAACTGAACTGACTATATATTACGGATTAAAGCACATCATTCCTTGTGTAATTCTAATTTAATATTCATATAAATCCTTAGGACTTCCTCAGGCCTCCAGCATTGTCTTTGCAGTGAGAAGAATTAAGAATTGTCTTAGAGTTTGTGAATAATGCCCGTTGTCACTATACCTAGGTATAGCCTAAATCGAATGCCTAATGATTTAGGAAATGTCTTTGGAAAAAAAAAGTTTCACCAACTATTAAGTTATAACTGTTGGTGAACGGTCGATGCATGCTAGGAGTTTCCTTAGATTAGACGTTACTCATTTAGACATTAGTCTGTCGTTAGTGAAAAAAGGCAAAAGACTCTTTAAAGTTACTTCTGTATTCTACAAATGAGTTTGACAGCAATTTTGACACTTATTACCAAAAGTGATAAGTATTATACTATATAAAGACAATAATTTACCGAGGCTACTCAAACATAGCTATATTATAAATGCGTCGAATTATTATTTAACAATCATTATTTATTATAACATTGTGCCTAATTAGCTACAGATATGAAAAATTATTGTTTGCAGATACCTATTTAGCAAAAATCACAAACTGCTTCTTCTATCATATACAAACGGGTCTTAATCAACTAATCTATTCTACTATTACTTAAATTTGATACGACCAGTACAATAAATCCCAACGGTTCCTGATTTGAAACTCAGCGATTGGACAATATTCAACCATATTAATAGGGTATTAGAAACTGTTTCCTTTTGAAATAAATCCAAAAGAATAAGTGGCGGACTTATGTAGGTTAAAATATTCTTTATTTTTTAATTTATATATATCGGTTATACGTGGCTTTGTTTTTTGACCACTGATATGATCCGAAAATTGATGGATCTGATTTCAGTGAGTATTTTAAAAAATCTGCTGTTTTTAGGCTTCTCTTACATTGGCATCTAAAGCTAGACAGCTCGGGAGTTGTAACTTTCAGCATTGCAAGACACCACTGACAATAATGGTAAAAGCCGATTATAGAGCAAATTAAGCCAAAAAGTCGGATAAAAGTAAGCTCGGCCAAAGTAAGCTAAGCTACACGAAGCTAAAATGACTCCACCCACTGGAGAAATGCTGAGTGAAGATGTTTTTATGTCATACCCTTTTCGATAAAGAACATAAATTATCCATATTTTGATAGTTTTAATACCCTATTGCGATCACAATTATATAAGCATCAGATCTGCTTATTAGAGCAGTATTGTTCGAGTAAAGATATGGACACGCCGATTTTTAGTGGGTACAATATCACAGTATAATGCGATGATTACATTTTCTTTTAATAGATTTAACCTTTTTTTTTCACCACAGTCACTTGCGGCCCGTGGACCGCAATGCGTTTCACAACAACTTACTTAGTAACGACTACCCTAATACATAAAACATTATTGCTCAATAATAATAATTTATTATTTATTACTTTTGATATTTTGTCAGTGACATTGGCGATGTTTGTAATGCTTTCCTATTTGGTAACATTTCTGCTCTATTGTTAATAATAGAGAGCAAAAATGTTATGTCTGTAGTTAACATGGTCATGCTAAAAGGATTTGTCGATGGTAGAAGTTCAACAAATTTTAACTTTAATTTTGATGCGTACACGCTGAAATTATGGGCACCAATGAAACCATCCGTTGGCTTCCGTTATTTTGGTTCTGTACGCTGCATAAGACACTGAGTATCTTTTTTATAACAAGTCAAGGTCAAGTTCGCGCTTTACTCAACAAAATTCGACTTTAATATGCCATAGACAATCAGGGCTCGATACGTTTACATAAACGATATCTGAATCGTACGTATAAGAACATACTGTCAAGGTCACGTCACTTATGTCATTAATAGAACGATGCTCGCCTTCGTCAGCTTCATAGCGATCACTGTGTTCATCACAATATTTTTCCGATTATAATACTCTAGAAACATTAGTTTAAATTCAATAATAACATGAACACCGTAAATCAGACCTATTGCGATAAACGCAAGGTACAAATCCTTATAACTCACGAACATCATTTAGTCTTGGTTGTGGTCAAGCATGATAAGCAAATAAGCATGTGTAAAGTTTTGCACATGTGGCTTAAGCACTTACACACTACTTTGTCTAAACGGTCTTCGTAAGATAGTTCTACGACGCTTAATAATTTTAAGTTTCACAATATAAAGGAGGTACACTGGATATGATGTAGCGCGACTTACAACGCGTACAATTCTAAGATTTCGGATCTCTTAAAATCTAAATCTAATAAAGCATTACTGTGGCAGTTACTATCAATTTTAGCAAAAGTACTTTGAGTAAGTACAGGTTATCTCTACCCTATACCAACGTTTATATTCAGCGTCAATGCAGCTTTAATACGATTATTGCATGTATAAATAGGATTGGTTTTATTGTGTTTATTTTATGATGGGATGTTCAATGTAGCATTCACATAACGGTATATAATATAAGTTATCTATTGATATTGCTATTTTGTAATGTGTAAGACACTATGAAGGTTGGTTCGGTCCTATTGTTAACCTCTATATCTATAAATAGCGCTGTATAAATTAAGGCATTTGAGAGGCTATGTTGTAGATAAATCTGCTGATTTATCAGTACGTACTATTGTGGATTTTTTAAACTTAATGTATATTTAACCTCTGCGTTTAACATACAAAGTAATAAAAACTTTGTAGGTTAAACGTACTTAACGTTTTTTAATTGTTTTGCTGCTGATCGATCAAAGATACATATCCGAATTCTTTTTGCTAGAGGTACAGTAATATATATATATCAGCCATTGCGACACCCTCGCATACTTTAAAGGGTATTTCTTAACACACCAAATTTCTCGTTCGTACGTTGTTCGTTATTTAATTATAGTTCACCAATGGGACGCCGTTGTAAGACACAAAAAAAGGTCTTGTAAACATTTCGACGATGATATAAACTACGCAATCACAATTGGTTTATATATTGTAGACACAAACTTTGTATACATAATAGAGAACACTTTCACCCAAAATTTAAGTCAAACCGATGCAAACGTTGTGAGAATAGCACTAATGCAAAGCAAGTAACTCTGCAAAATGCTGCGAATAAACTTCAATATAAATCTTCTACGCTACCTATATACGTACTTAGAACTGTCATCGGATCTTAAATTTTGGGTTGTACTGTACAGCCTATTTTAAAATCCCCTATCCTTAGACTACAGAGACACTATAATAGACGAAAAATACATAAACAAGTTATGATGGGAATTATTTAGTGCTTCTAAAATGAATCTATAAGTAACATTTCGTTGTTGGTGCCACTAAGTTTAGATGTTAATAATTTAATTACTTACGAGACACAGATCAGAAATATTGATGCCAAGGAAGTCAATTCCGTCAACCATTGTGTTTTAACCAGATGGCGATTATCGTTATTATTCGTTTCGTTATCGATTCGATTTAAGGCAACGTTACAAATCTTTGGCAACTGCCAAAATTGATGCGTCTGATATTGACAGACGCATCAACTTGTATGCAATAAAATTTATGGCGGAACATCACTGATATGTCTGGTTAAAACGACAATTATCTTATAACATTGGAACTACCCTTATTATAGTTATTGCGTCATATAACTAAATCTAAACTATAATTTTTATGCAACCTTGTACCTATATTAAATAACATTAATTAGTCTAACATGTTCTGGTCGCTAATAGATTCAGTCTCTCTTCCAACGAGTTGTCGACTTGTCGTCTTCATCCATACGCCTTATTCAATAGCGACACTTCATCCATAACGCCTTATTCAATAGCGACAGTGCCATCGCTAGTTTTGAAAGGACACTATGGGATCAGGACACTATGGATCGCTATGGGTTACCCATTAGAAAAGTTACAGAATAGGGTCTCAATTAATTCCCCAATCGCTAATCTGGTTACACGAGCACTGTAATATGCTCATAGCGAAGTAAACAAAGTAATCTTTGTGGAAGAAGTCATGCGGCATGTGTTCGTGACCGAATTGCAATTTGTATTGTGTCAAGTGTAGAGGATAGACCTATTGGCCGTATTCGATTATTTATTTTTTTCGATTTTCTGATGGACACTTTTGCCTATAACCATCTGAGGGGTTGCTACGGCGTCACCGGGGGAGTGGGCGAGCGCGAAAGCTCGCCATTAGAAGAGCTCCAGGGCTCGAGGGGGGGGGGGGGGGGGGAGACATCGACCCGAGGGTGCCTCCTGTGACCGTATTCGTGAACGAGCAGCTCATTTAATGTATTTTTATTTCCGCTAGATAGGCTTGCGTTTGACCTTGACCACTATCATGCCGGATGCAAAGCAATGATGAGGTCTGAGTTGATGCCCGCTTGCCTTGTAAATGCCGTAATGTTTTCAACTAAGTGCACTTGGTCGTTACTATATCTGTCAATTTTTATGAAATTGCAAATCCATATAATTTTTACAGATTAACGTAACAACTTCGCAACGAAACCTTACACTTTGTTTATTTTTCTTCGATTTCAACACGTGCAAGCTCGCGTAAATTTCTGCGTTTAATTAAACTTAGGCGAGTAGGTGTAATTGAAGTAAAAATAGAATTAGAAAAGATTTGCAAACTGTCATTGACATTAGTTTGTGTAGGAATGTATTTTAATTATTGTAAAAAAATATTTTTATTATTATGCAGGATAAAAACGTTAGAAAGTTTAATATTATATTCCCATATCTTTAAATTTATTATTATTATCTGTGAAAATATATGCGAGCATGCAAGGTTGTGAGGTTGATGTGCATTTCATGTACGACGATTTAATTAAGTAAGTTTAATCCCTATTTATTCCTCAAAACATGGGTCCATATTAGAATGTTCACCCTACAATGTTTTATTGAGTAATCATAGTTGTAATAAAGCTGTATAAGCTTATTAATTGGTGTTTTTATCTTTAATTGAATATTAATGCATTACATGAGAATAACTATAGGAACAATTATTCTAAATTGATATAATATTAAAAGGAAGTACTACATAACTCAATTCCATTGCCGTTATTAATATAAGCTATAATAATATACTAATGCAATACTAATATAAACTAATTAAGCTTGTATGTATCGTAACCTACTCATAATAAAATTCTACAAAATGTAGTTTAATATAATGAATCACGTGTTTCCTCGCATTTATTTTAACAAGGTGGTACGTCAGTAGGTTATTTGTCTTAACTTAATTCGACAAAACACGTCAATACAACTATCCACATATAGAGGCGAATAGTATCGACCCAAGCGTTTGACTATCTGAATCCTTTGATGCGGGCCGAAAAACCGACTGCGTGTTTGGTATTCGTCATATTTGTCAAACAGGCAAATAAAACCAATGTTTTGTATAGAATTTATCTAACATCCAAACACGCAAACCCAACCTATTGAAGTGCCACCATGAGATTATTATCTACAGAATAGAAGCCCCGTAATGCTAATTATATAATGACGTTAATGTCGGTTTGTTGTATTGTTTTGGTTTTACTAATCTTTTTTTTGTATATATTATAGTACGTTAAGTTATAGCAGGTATAATAAAATAACAATTGTAGCCAAGTGCCTACAATTGATGTTTTTTATACTTGTTATTATTAACATAGCAGAATGTATATCACATAGATACAATACAACCAATATTTTGTAACTTATCAGCTGATTATTTTGTTCTAAAACTATAAATTAAGGCTCGTTAAGTGTTTATACGTTTATATTATATCAGTTATTAGTAAACTGAAAGTAACAAGTGGTTCTTTTAATATTTAAATAATGTTTTTGGTCTTGATTCGTTAACAATTTTATCGAAAGTTATGTTAAGAATAACTAATAAAAATTCGAAACCTTCGAAAGCTTTGCTTATATTTTTATTATATCCTTATTTATCTGTATTTTTTTACCATTGCTAAGGGAATGTTCGGTTTGTATTCATGTATGGTATTTAAATAATTTATGAAATGATTTTATCCTTCTTTAATTATTATTTGTATCATCCCGATCTTCGATCAATTATGTAGATCAATAGTGAAAGTCTAGTTTTAACGCACGAGTTCGGTGCCGATTTTCGTAACCTTGTGTGTGACTCCTAACCACGTGTAATATATAGTGACGGTATCTCTTATCTAAACTAAGGACATAAATGTTAATGTGTTAATGTAAGCAATTGCATTAACGCATTCATTAATTCAGACACTTTTTATTAAAAAAGCGCAGCGGATACTTTGCCTGCTAGATTTTGTATGCATATCTAGTACATAGTTGATCGAAGTTATTGATACGCAAAAGTGAAAAAAGACAACACAAACACTTGGCTTTAACGGTAGCCCCTCATATTTCGTTCCCTATTTAATTAGGTTTGTCTACTGGAATTCATTTAATAATTAACTCTAATACATCTTACTAATAGACGTTGTAAAGCGGTTGCATAGTTATAAAATGTTTTGTCTTCTTCTTTCGAATGTCAATTTTTTAATGACATTGAAGAGTACGACATTGTATAACTAATCAATAGAACACGTCGGAACTTATACTACTGTATGTTTTGGTAAAACGCTGCCGTAAACTAATTCAAAAGGCCGCCCGTTGTACCTACTTTGTTACTACATTATTCCTAAATAACCTAGTGGTGGCGCCGAAATAAGTGGAACCAAACCGAACTAAACTCGAGTTTGAAGACTATGCTATAGCATTTTTTTGACCGTCTACCCAGCGGTAAACTAATAATTCTTGAGTAAACCACTGCCATAGTTTTTACTGAAAGAAATCACACGCAAAATTAAAATCATGTGACGTAGCGTAGGTGCTATGCGCGCGTCGGTCTTTTATGTAAAATAGGGTTGTCATAACTACACACATAGAATATATTGAATTCCTTTGTAGGGTTAAATAAATATTCTTCTTTTGATTTATTTTTTTACAGGGTGATTATACGGATACGGATAATAATACTTATGCATCCTTCAACATTATTTCGTAATTCGGTTACACGTTGTATTATAACTGAATAATAACTTAAGAATTCTTGAGATAATTACCAATTACGTAACAATTTTAACGACTGATCTTCGAATGCTACGTATTCGGCTTTATTGTAAGTGTTTTTCATATATTCTATTCTTTTTTTTATCAGTGTAAACAATATATACTCAAATTTAGTTACTGAACGTTTTGGTTCCCCCTATAAGAGCTAATAACGAATTAAGAAAACTTAATCATTAAACGCGAATGTTATTAAAGCAATGTTATTCATAATGGAGTTAAATAATTTAGAAAATATGGAAGATAGTTACAAATTTAAGATCACAATATCGAAAATCGGATACTAAAGATATATAGATAAAAAAATATACATGTCTTTATTTATAAATTACTTTTACCAGCAAAAATCAAGGAAGTGGCGTTAATTCTTTGGGACACAAAATTTTAAACAATACTGACAGTTTATACAGTCAGTTTATTCAAAACTGTGTACACCTAAATTATCACTAGTATCTGCTTAAAACGATAAAGCGTTGTTTGGAACGTCGGTATTCTTAGTAGAAAAATAAATACTTTCCGTATAGCAAGAGGAACGAAAATTAACGATTATCATAAGGAAATATTATAAGAGATCGCACCACTACAACTTACACCCTTAGACCAATGTAATAATGTTTATCTAAAAGACTTAAAGTCTGATTACGAATTTAAAGAGTGTTAAAGAATTTGAGAGTGTTGTTTTCTTAATAAATTAATACTTTTTTTTTTTTTTTAATGGACTGCGATGCGATATTTTTTATGATCCAGTCCCCTTGAGCCTTACAGTTTTTACATTTTTTAGTACGCCAGAGTAAAAGATCCGAATGTAAATTAAAAAGAAAAAGCATGAGTTTTGTTAAGTTTACAAAACTTGTACAGTCCGATTACGAAGTTACTTTTTAATCGTTTAACACACTCAACAATCGTTTCAAATATTTCTTTTTAAAAAAAGATGTCCAAATTAACTTTAGGATTTCAGGTAGTATAGAGCGTAGATAAAACATTATTATATTAGGTACCAAAATTTACAAACATCGTGCTATTAATAAAAATAATGAATCTACGGCAGAAAAATAACATCTTTTTTCCGTATATATGAACAAGTGGTTCGTTCTGATGCATTAATAGTATTCGCATTATTTATTAGCATGCGAAATCTCTTTTAAAAATAAATGTGTAATTTGCCAAATTCTGTGAATGCAATAATTCATGTGTGCATACGTCTGAGGCACACGGGTCGCCCCATGACAGTAAAACTACTTACGATCTACTAATACAAGTGATGGTTTCATGTGAAAATTCAAGTAATGTGATATCATTCTCGAGGAGAGTATGCGCATTGATCGACGAATAAAGGCACTCTAGGAGAGGTAGACGTCCTGAGGTGAACGCGATGTCTTATTATAAATTTTTCACATTTTAGTCCTGTTTTCACCTATTAGCAATTAACGTGCTATTTGTTAAGGCATAATAGCATTAACTTTTTCGCACAGATTATTTACGCACGATAATTCCGACATCCGATACATTCAGACCTACCAGAAGTTACTTCTAGTTATTACCGGTTTGCTTAAAAAAGTCAAATCGCCACTATACCTAGGTACTTTAAATAATATTCTGAGATTCTTGTACACATAAAACATTAAGATCTAACATAAAAATAGGAAAAAATTACGATTATAATAATAGTGCTGGAGTAGATTGGGGGGATTTGACGTAAGGGAGAGGGAAGGTCTCAGCAATTATTCTTGCTGAAACCTTCCCTCTCCGTAATTTATATTTCCACATGAATCTGTGTAAAATTCAAAGTTAAATTTAGTAAAACGTCTTCCTATAATAAAACATGGTTGTACAAGGTATTAGTAAAATAATATTAATCAACGATTTTTTTTTAAATAAATCCATCTCAAGATCAGATTAAAGTATTTACACTAAAATAAGCATTTAATAAACTGAAGTGA
Source organism: Pararge aegeria (assembly GCF_905163445.1). Classification (NCBI taxonomy): domain Eukaryota; kingdom Metazoa; phylum Arthropoda; class Insecta; order Lepidoptera; family Nymphalidae; genus Pararge; species Pararge aegeria. The sequence goes on from NC_053208.1 coordinate 6,579,696, forward strand.
GTGAGTAAGGGGAGGAGGGTCGGATAAAATCACAAGAAACCTAACCTTGATATAAAATCTCTAGTAACGTGGAGTTTTCACCGTTAAACGCAGCATATACGAAACACATTCCGTTCGGTTTTTATATGTGAAACATATGCCCAAGTTTTTACGAAAAACCCTGCGTTTTTACTACCGCTGACTTTTACACAAACAAATTATAGCCTTCGCGCACTGAGACAACACCAAATTGTATGATGTATAAATAAAATTATTACTATTATATTTTTGTGCCAGTAAAATACGATGATTGGAAGTATTGTTGGCGACATGTAGACCGCGCCTTGTACACTTCAAACAACGCATTATGTTAGCCATATTACAATGCGTTTCCAGAATATTTAAATTTTGAAAGGTTTAATTGTTTGTTTGTACTAAGAACTCCTTACAAAGCATGTTCTAAGTTATTTATTTCTGCTTAGGATGACAGTTGCATTGAAAAGATATAATTTTGAATGAAAGCTTACAGCTTATAAGGTTTTTGTGTACAGTGACGATTTGATATTAGAGCAAACATTTTTTCGGGGTTAAACCTTAAGACTAAGTTATAAATACTTACTCAATATAATTATATGATATTACTCAAGAGATAAGTTACGCCCATGTTAGTATCAATCCATTCAACTAAGAGCAGTGATGTAGTAAAATTTTTGAGATACATATAAAAAATTACGGAATTGACGTGGAAATAAGCCGCATTTCTGTTATAGCAAAATTTCCCGTCAGTACCCAAATTCCTGATATGTAAGTATCTTTTCCCAATCTTGTCTACTTCTTTTAATCACTGGTGGCATTTATACTTCATTATTTCTTATTTATCTTATTATATCTTTAAGAGGTATGTCTAACAAATTAAAAAAAAAACAGTTTTATATATTTTTTTTAACTTTGCAATAAAAAAAATAAAAAAATGTCTACATAATAAGACAAGTCGGAAAAAAATTGTGTATACTAGCCAACCTTCCAGTAACAATCTTCATTAAACGTCCAAAGATCTTTGGGTAAATGACCTTCTTTGTCGAGAGTCGACATGATTTTAAACTTATTTTATTTATTACTGTTTAAACTTTCAATATAGTTGTAACAATGTAATAAAAAAATTGTATAAAATCAAGGAGTATAACTACTTCGAAAATTAAATCTTTAAAAACCATGTTATTGACGTACAATACTGACGATATTTAGTCTACTCCCGTTCTACTAAACAATAGTACCGGCCTGTATAAACTGTGTAACTAAAGCAATTTTTTTATCATAACATACTTAAATAGTTTTTTTTTACCAGTGCCTGCTCTTATTGAAGTTCCTATGCTTACCTATACATATATACCAATTTAATGAACATATTATTATACCCAGACTTTGAAAATCATACCTTAAAACGACCTAAAATAAAACCCAAATTACAAAATATAACAAACTCACAATATTTTGTATATGCATTAAATAAATTATAATTATTTTGTGAGATAAAGATGATGCATTCACCTTAAATGTTATCTCCAAAAGTAATATCTTTTAATAAATTTTATTTCGGAAGATTTAGGAAACAACATCAAAATATTCTTTATAAAAATTTTGTACACACTTAATTTTAAGCCAAAAATATGAACGTAGAAAATACCATATTACGAAAATTTTATTTGCCTAATTTTATTTATTTGTAATTTAAATTTCGTATTACATTAAAATTTTACTTTAATATTGTGTATATAATATTATACGCTTAATTTATTGAAACACATTATAATCAGTTTTTATTGCTACGAAAATTTTATTTGGAGCGTATATATATTTAATTGTGCTACGTTTTTATTAAAATTTATATTTAATGAGTCTGTATTATTTGTCGTATTATTTAGGGCCTCATACGTGTTCGAATTCGCTGAACCTCCCGTCATAGTGACGTTTTCGGGTCTTACCATATACACGACAATTTTGCACAAGTAAAGTTTGTAAACACGTACCTGATTCTATGTGTGGTAAGATGTATTACAAACATGACTTTGACGGGACGTACGACAATTTGGACTGTCTATTACACGCCAGCTAAAATATCACAAAATTATAGAACCAGCCATGCTAAAAATATACTATGTAAATATACACCTAAAATATTTTAAAAGAAAACCGATGGAATATATTAAATCTTCATGTTCAACATTTAAATCACTTCTAGTTAAACATTTGAATTATTTTTAATTAAATCCAATTAATCAACTTTAAAAAACTATCAATGAATCGTATAAATTAAAAAAAAATTAGGTTTGAGAGTTTAATATAAATTATAAATATATTGGTAAAACGGAATTAATTTTGATAGGATTATTTTTAAATTAATTATTCAGGTAATTTTAATGCATTTATGTGTGTGCATGCAGTCGTGATGATTCGCGCTTTGCGAATAATGGTAGTATAAATGCAAATGTGTCAGTTCCGACAAGCTTTCAAATTTCCTTTATATAAATTTAGTTTACACGATCAAATCAGAACACTTAATCGAGTACTAACTCTGTATAAATTAAATTTACACAGAGTCAATTTTCAACTTAATAATTAACAGATTTAACCGATTTTATTTTGGAAAAAGATACGGTCTAATGCTTTCTTATGTCGACTGACTTACGTGACAGAGCGCAGCGAGTGCTCTCGGTAAAATATCAAACACGTGTATGAAACACTCGTGTATTCAAAACCTGTGAATTAAACACCCGTGTATTAAACACCCGTATCTTAAACACCCGTGTATTAAAAACCGGTTTACGTACAACTCGCAAATGTTAACAGTGAATATCGTCGGCCTAATTATCAGAAATCGTAATAAAGTTTGGACAAACTTTACAAGAGCGTGAAAACATGAGTAATTTTTTTTTTATCAGTTTTCAAGTACTAGGTGCTGCGCAAATAAGCATGAGATAAAGCTTGTATCTTGCATTGGATACAAGTTACATTAAATATATAAAGCAAAAGCGTTATACGTAACGTAAGGAAAGTAACGTATGAAATGCCGAATGAAAGAATATTCTTGATAACCAAAGAATATTCCTAGGCACACATTTACCCTATTTAGTATGGATATAAAGTTATTAAAATGAAACCGAATAGTATTTTTTTCATCATTCAAGCGTCAATTTGTGAGTCCCCTAAATTTAACGATCTGCCGAATCGGTGCCGTAACTTAAGACGGCGCCTAACCAGTTCGTGAAGCCGGCGAATCACTAGGTATCCGATTAAGGCTTTTCTTAGGTTTAGTTAAAAGGGGCATTAGAGTCGCGCAAACAGTGAAACTGGTGCCTAACAGTCAGCGATACACTACAGTTAGCCCATGACTGCAATCTCACCTGATGGTAGGTGATAATGCAGTCCAGCCAGACCAAGCAGATGGCCTACCTGATGGCACGTGGTAAACCATCGCCTAATAACAGAGCAACACTTTACAGGGCAAGCAAGGAGCACGTCTTGTCTTGTCTTGTTTGCCCATCAACTTGAGGTGTAGGTTTTAAGCCTCATGTGACTGTAATTACACCGGCAACCACGCCCCTTTGACCGGAACAACAGCATCGCAACAATGCTGCTTAGAAGGCAGAAATAAACATGGTTGTATTGTAGCTTTTTGTGATAGAGCTCGTCCGGACTCTATCACAAAAAGTTCTAATACTCCTAAATTAATTATTAAGTTACCAAATCTGATATTATTATACCGACGATATGCAAACACTGTTGGAACCGCCCGCTTCCTGACTCGGTTCTTCATAACTTCCACACCGCACCGTGTAAATATGTATACATGATTTTAGCTAGTAAGAAATAAATATACGTCCGAATATACAAATAGGCGTTATTGCTTACATATAATATATGATGTCATAATAGCCGTTGTATTCGCACGAATGTCTCAAAGCGATCACAATGAAGCGCGTCTTCCGTTCGGGATATCGGACGATAATCGAACCGATATATCCGCAGTTATTTCGCAGTTGCGTATAGCAATGTAGTGATATATGAAGTACTTGGGTACTAATGGAACCTGATGTAAATAGATACTTATACCACAAGTAGTATATGTCTTAAGTGCATTTCGCCTAAATTTTGAGGGCCACTTAAATGTTTAAACATCTGAATTAAAAATTTAAGATGCCCCGATATTTTCAGTTCGTAGCTTCAAATTTGAGGGCACCTTAAATATTGTAAATACAATACAAAGGACGCGTCAATTATACATTAAGTGGCCCTCAAATTAAGGGTATTTAGAGGTTGCAGTGATAATGGGGTTATTTTGATGAACCCAGAGAGTGATTAGACACTGTACAGGTAACTTTCGAGCTTAGTTTTTGGTGATGGCTGGGTGAAGGGAGAAAACCAAAGGATTGAAAACCTTCCAAAAACTGACTGTATGCTCTTCCATCGGGATTTGCGGACCCACCTCGCTTGCTCCTTCTTCAGTTGTTCGATACCCTGTAATGTTGAATACATACTCATATTATAAACGCGTAATTCTATATACTGTCGAAGACGCAACTAAGCTTTAATTCCACGCAAACGCAAAAACGCGGATTGGTGGACTGCACACGTCTTTGGGAACATTAAGAAAAACTCTCAGGCATGCAGGTTTCCTCACGATCTTTTTCTTTGATCGTTGAAGCACGTGATATTTTAATTGGTGTTGGGATTCGAACTCGGCCCCCTGAAAATGTAACTAGTCCTAACCACTAGTCTAAATCCACCAACCTCTGAATCAATCTTGTTGAAATTTGGCTTAAATGTTGCTTCTAGATGGACAAAGGATAAATTCATGCATTTAAAAAAAGCATTTGTTATCTATGCATGGCTTGGCCGCTTCACTTATCTGAATGAAATTTTGCATTTTCAGATATATCTTGCAAACTATGGCCAATATAACAGCGAAATAAAGTTATTTTTTATCTCGGGAAAATATTAATGCATAAATTGTACAAATTAACGCACTAAAAAATTCAAATTTAGTAGTCTTATCGTACAGCAAAACTCCAAACGGTCCTATTATATTGGTAAATTCACAAAACTCCTCGCCAATAATATCTCAGCGTTTATTCAGAGACAACGTCAAAGAATGAAATGTTTTATTTAATTTTTAACATGTTTCTAGAGATATTGTATAATAGGAATAGGTATAATAGGAAAACGGGATCTATGGGTGCGTCTGTGATAGTGATCGTTATAATTATTACATAAATGTATTGATACGATTATTTCCCGATCCTATTGCAATATCAAATTTCTCAATTTAAATGTAGCAGAAATAAAATGCCATTTTAATTTTTCCTTTTTTTTTCTTCTTCTTACTCGGAATATGCCTATTTCAATCTACCAATTCTTAAAAGTCTTTGAAAGAACTCAAGATATATTTCAAGCCAACTAATAAATTCACCCGGAACTTCGGAAGGACTTCATTAAAGATCGTCCTTCAGCGGATACAGGATCTCTAGGAACGTTCACAGAATCTGATCCGGGCAGAGCATTGGATTACGTTGAACATAAAATCTTGTTATTAAAACTAAGGAAATCCATAATAAATACCTCAAAACGTTGTAATTGATTTGATTTCCTCTGATGTAACCGAAAGGCTGTAGGGTAAGCAAAAAAGGCATAGTCTCGAAGTTTATGTACCGTAATGGGTGTCTTACAGGGCGTCACTTTTGATCCCTTCCTATTTTTGTTGTATATTAGTGTTTAAAAAAGCCTAGATCCTAACTTATTTCAATCACATCTACACTCGCGTGAGCGATTTATTGTTTTAATATCATATTTTTCCCATATGTTAGCTTTAGTCTGCGTAAACGGATGTTGTAGCTCATTTAACTTGAGTGTATATCTATAGCAACACTAAAATTTCATCATCACTCACACATGGTTGTCAACGCGTAACTTTCATGTAAAACTTTATAAAGTTATTTCTCTTGTTATTATCATGAACACCTAATACGCCACCGGCAATCGTTCCATCTATTCTTCTTTATAGAAACAAATTATTAATTTATAGCAAATTGTTTTTTTTCGGATTGCGTGTAGCTGATTAACCCTAATGATTTTAACAGCATAATGCGGGCTTGTTGGCGTGCCACGCAATGGGGCTCTGCTAAGAACAGTTTGAGCCCTAGGGCTCGAACAAGCGAAGGGATCGTCGGCCTGAGGGCGCCTCATGTAAGGCCGAACCTCGGCTCAAGCAACTATTGGAGTGAAAGGGTTTCGGACGGTGCTTCGTCCGCACACCTCCGAAGCCGTGGTGTGAGCCGACGTCCGGATGAGGTCAGAAGTCGGGGACCTCGTCTTCGCCGGCGAAGACGTTGTGCAGGTGTGTCCTGATAGCGAGCATTGTCAGTAGTAATCTGATCGTCAGGGGCGTGAAGGATATGTTTAGAACTCGTCTTCTTGGATGTTTATACGCTTACCGTTTCATCATTCCATATAGCGTGCAACTGCGTCCCGAGCATCACGAGGGTGAATATCGCGAACAACAGCGCCTCGGCGATGAGGAATAGCAGCAAGACAACGGTCGCCGGCGGGGAATATGTGCTGCAATCTCGCCACTCGTGTCGGATGCATGTCACGAACTGGTACACTGACAGCGTCAGCGAGTGGATCGATATAGCTGCTATGTAGAACTGTAAAATAGCACAGTACATGTGTCATTATTGACGGCCAGCAACCCTGCTTTCTAAGTCCAATGCCGTGGGTTCGATTCCCACAACTGGAAAATGTTTGTGTGATGAACATGAGTGTTTTTCAGTGTCTGGGTGTTTATCTGTATATTATAAGTATTTATGTCTTATGTGTATTATAGTCATAAAGATATTAATCAGCTATCTAAGTACCCATAATACTACGCTTACTTTGGGGCTAGATGGCGATGTGTGTATTGTGGTAGTATATTTATTTTTATTTATTTATTTATTATTGTGTAAGGAAGTGAAATTATATGGTGGCTTCGTAGGTCTATAATAAACTAGCGGTTGGGAAACCAGTTCGGATAAGTATTTTTTTTATAAACAAACTTATTCATGACACATCGCGGTCACACGGCCTCTAACTTCGTTTTCTCGGCACAAATCTTGAACAAAGCGTTATGTTAAATAGCCTATCCAGAATTAGGCTAAAAAGTGCAAAAAGAACATTTCAAATCCATGTAATTTAACAAAATGCAAACTCTTATTTTTCGTTATTATAGGTATATGCTTAGTAATGTATAAATTATACAGTTTTAGGAACTGGATTGACATAGCTGTTATGTAAAACTGTGTCACAGTCGCATAATATCACAATAATTATAGCCGAAAATCACGCTAACCTAAATTTATACTAGCCATACTAAAAACCCTTCCCTACTTCACGATGTGAATTTTACTATCCAACCAAATAAAAGCTGTAAAGTTTATCTACATAAGATTTTATTCATAATAAACGAGTCAGTTTTTTATTTTTGTAAGAATCATTATTTAATAACATTGAAATGATACTCAAAGATCACATTTTAATTTCTGCGACTTAAAAAGCGTTATCGTTTTTTTCCCTATAAGACTTATAAAGCCATGCCATGTCAGCAAGATTAATAAAAGATTATGAAGCACAAAGAATAACGTACAAACTCACCGTAAACAGAACGAAATACTTTTGATTGTTCTCGCCGACGCAGTTGTTAACCCATGGGCAATGATGATCCATCTTTCTTATACAGCGTTGGCACACCGAGCAATGGTGGGCCCTTTCGGGTTTGATGCTGCAGCATTTAGTGCATTTGAATATCACCTGACCCTCGCGGAAACTCATCTGTTTTATCATCTCTTTGGTCGCGTTGCCTTTTGGTACAGCACCCTGATAATAGCACAAAATAGGTTATACTATAGTACAGTAGTGTTACTATATAAGTCGAAAAGCCTTGCTCGCCCTTGGTATCAAATTCAGTAATAATCATAATGTGAACCAATGGACGTCCGCAGCTGGAAATAGGTCCTTTATGCGGAGTTTCAAAACAACGTTCTTGTGCTACTCCAGCGGTTTTTTGCGAATCGTTTAATGCTATCTGTCGAGGGCCTGCCACCATTTACGGGTGCAAGGTCACTATTTAAGTAGTTTGGAAGCCCAACATTCATCGGTCCTCCGAACTATGTGTCCCGCCTTTTGCCACTCCAGCTTCGCGGCTTTTTAAGCTATGCCGGTAACTCTGGCACTTTTACGGATCTCCTTATTACTGATTTGGTCCTTGTGTGAAGAGTTTTATTACTACTACTACTATTAAACTAAAATAATCGATACAAATCAGTAATTAAAAAATTTAATTGAGAATCGGGGCTATAGTCTCTGTTGTGTAGTGTTAAGACACGTATGAGACGTTAAACCATATTATAAACCAGTTGAATTTGCAGAAAATAACATCAGAAGTGGGATCGTCTGAGAATAATTGTAATTTATAGATTTTAAACTATCCTACAGGAACCTAGAGCGAATTGGTGGACTTTACAAGCCTATGAGAAGATTTAGAAGAACTTTCAGGCATGCTGGTTCCCTCACGATGTTTTCCTTCACCGTTAGCTTTAACGGTGAAGGAAAAAATCGTTAGTGTGCTAGTTAATTGCATTAATTAAAAACGCAGGCTAACACCACTCATCTTGAATCTTCGAGATGGGCATAGGATACTTTTCATCCAAAGAAAACTAACGCTTCACGTAGGATTTAAAAAAAAATTAAGAGTAAAACCTAGCTTGTACAGCATTTAAAAACTTACGGGATCCGTAAACATAGTGCGCAGGTGCGACGCAAAAGCGAGGAAAGCAAAGCACTGGAAGATCAGTATGTTGATATAACTGTATATGGGATATGTCGACACGCCGGGAAGTAGCATGACCATCATAACGACGAACTCCGCGTAGAGTATTAGCAGCCATGTCAGTAGCGCGCATATTAACCCGCATATGTCCTGTAAATAAAGGGAGAAAAAAACACTTTATTTATGATGCCGCATAAATAAAGTGTTTTTATCAGAGTACAGTCCTCACCTCCACTGTTCTTCCCGCGGGTGTCGTACAAGGCGACTATGGGAATAAATTCAAAAATTCAAAATTCAAAATTCATTTATTTCAAGTAGGCCTAATATAAGCACTTTTGAATCGTCAAATCTGTCTGTGTGTAGTAAGTCTACCACCGGTTCGGAAGGCATATTCTACCGAGAAGAAGCCGGCAAGAAACTCAGCAGTTGCTCTTTTTCAATGTCAACAATTTACATTTTACATTTTAACATTCATTTCTCTATCTTGTGAGAGATGAAAGCGGAGCCGGATGCTTCCAAGCAACCATGTCATTAAGAAACTCATCAATTGTATGAAAACCTCGCTGTAATAATTGTGTTTTAACACATTCTTTAAACTTATGCATTGGAAGGTCCAACATTACCTTAGGAGTCATATTATAAAAGCGTATACTCAATCCCACAAATGACTTCTGCACCTTTCGCAGACGACATGCATGCGAATATATAATATAATTTACTGTGAGATGGTGATAACAAAAGAAAAATTACCCGGCTAAGTTTGTTGTGGGCTCTTCTTAGACCAGGGCGCTTTTGGAACCCTCGTAGCTTTAGTTTTAAGTTGACGAACGAAGTTATCACCATCCCCTTACGCAGTGGCGTGCATAGCCCTTGGGCCCAGGGTATGCACAAGGTGTTCAGCACAAACATAAAGTAAAATTAAAATTTAGATTTTAGATAGGTAGGTATGTCGGTTTATAGTCAAATTATTTTACGAAAGTTATATTTTTGATTGATTTAATACTATCGTCTATCTACTGCTAATTGAATAAAAGTACATACCCTGATTTACGTCACAAAATTATGACACACCATTCGGCAGCATTTTCTAAGCACACTGATGATGATAATATTTTTCCAACATATCATGTTTTTAGCGTCTTTATGAAAATTATTAAGATCACAATATCCTTTATCATTCCACACTTTACGTATATTGGACAATAAAACAAAAGGAAAGCAAAATAATAGATTGGTAACTACAAAGCCGCTTAGCCAAGAAAAGTTTTCGTAATATTTATTATTAAACATACGTGTTACTTTATCACCTTTTTTTGGGATATTTGTAACATTGGTACACTCCTTCCTTTGCGAATGATTTCTAATTTTACGACATAGGGATAGAAATTAAAGTTTTCTCTAAGTACTTTTTCCAGGCACACTGAACCCAAACAAAGACCGCACGAATATGCTTTCATTATAAAATGAATGAATAAACTATAAATTAACCCTAACACATTAAACTATCACTACTCAAACTTTTACTAAAGGTTAAAGTTACTGAATTTATGCACTTGAACCGTTTATTTATCACCAACGCCATACAGCATTGTTCGAAGGTAAACAATAATGGCGATTGAATATGCTATAGATAATATTGCAATCGAAATTAGTCAAAATAGTCTTTAATTTTTTGTAAGTATGGGTACGATCGCTATTTTATTTTGATATGTAAACAATAAATAGAAACCATATTTATTGTTAACTCTCTCACTTTCCAATGATTCCTGGAAAACCTAAATTATTCATTTTTCAAAATTTAGACAGCGTTGAAAATAATCTATGAAACCATTCATAGATTATTTTCAAAACGAAAGACTAACTCGATAATATTAGTTCCTTAATTTTCTTAAAAGACACTAAAAGGTATTTACATTTGTGAATGATGTTTTTAATTCTAAAAAAAGAATAATGACCGTTAACAACAATAACAAACCAAGCAAATCATTTTATTCATAAAAAAATCAAACACGTAATTGATTATCCACTTCCGTAAGCAGTGCTTATAGACACCCATACATAGAGAATTTATGAATGAAACTGTTCTTGTGTGAACTAATGCTAATCTTGTAAGTACAAGCGCACGATTATAACATTACACGACACACACTACTAACTTGCACGCACACATCTAGCAGAACGATTCTTTTTTTGGGCGTGCTTATTTTATTTGATATTTCTATGCAACAGTAGAGGGCGTCATATGTCGAGTGATTCTTAATAATGGATTTACCCTGCAATCGATAACATGAGATTTAAATAATAATATAGGTATTTTTACGTGTTTTAAAAGGTAAATGTTTAGCGTTTACGGTTAAAAATTAAAATACGAAGTAGATTTTATTTTGTACGCTATGCGCCTCGCGCGCGCTGGTTGCGCTGTCGCCTGTCTAGCGACAATTGACCTAGAAGTTTGGCCGCTCATTACTAGATGGCGCTTTCATACATTTTTTACTTAGTGTTTTTTTAATTACAAAACTTTAATGGTCCTATCTGAAGGCTCTTTAAGACCCTGAGGGTAGGGTATGCACTGCTTATTTGCATATATGCAATTCACGCCACTGCTCTTACGATTATGTAAACATTTGAATTTTGAACATATCAGAGAACGGGCTGTGCTACTACTGCCATATTCTGCGATCACCAACGGTAGAGGCCTTTAGATTGGACTGCCATAGGATAGATATTTAATATTAGGAACTGAAAACTTAGAACAGGTGGAAAACGTGGGATTTATCTAGAACCAACTAAATTTGTTAGAACTAAATCTATATGATGCAGACATTCAAATATCTTGAATGCCCTTACGGCTTCAGTCATTTGGATTCCATAAAATCAAGAATGAACAGGCATCTTCTGGACAAGCGCGCTCTACCTTAGGACGCTCACTTACCATCACTTGTGGGAACTGGTTTAACTATTTCAAAAAACACAATTATAACCTGTATTAAAAAAACACTAAATATAAATGGAACCTATTTCAGTTCTCCAAGATCAACAAGTTGTTCAAGAAAAGTCAAAGTAAGCAATGTAAATACATAAAAGAGCGCATGAAATAGTAAACCTCCGTCTTTTTTTTTTTAAACATATATTAAATAGTCTAAGTTTTAAAACGGCTATTACAATAATTATCATCATCATCATCATCTCAAAACAATGAAAGTAAATATGTATGAACGTTTCCGTAAAATGTATGAATAGAGATCTATTTGAACAAAAAACCACACAAATCGAGTGCGCGATGATTTATAATTGCGAGGTATGGGGCTCAGTTACAACAAACGACATATGAAAATAACTTATGGGGATTATGCCTACATTTGTGTCTTATAATCCATATTTTTTTTCCATTACGTGCCTCAAAGAGCCCTTTAAGCTGTCGGTTATTATTACACCCTACGTAGGGCTAAGTTTTTTGTGGGCTTCTTCTTAAACCAGGGCACCTTTGGTACCCTCGTAGCTTTAGTTTTAAGTTACGTACGTAGTTACCATCTTCTCACTTACATGTTACGCATCGAAAAAAGCCTTCTATGGAACATAGTAACATTTGACTAAAAGAATAATAAAAAAGCTCCACTCATAATATAATTAAAATATTGGTGTGGTTAAAAATTAACATTAAAGAACACAAATGGTAATTTCGTATGGAAAATGGCACTTCGGTTCCATTTCTACCGATAGGTGCTGATCGATTAGTATTCATTATAATCGTTTATGAATAAGTGTAAGTTTAAAAGGTGGGTGATAAAATCTTATGAATAATTGCAAGTTCAATAGGTGTCACTGGATAAATATGAGTGATGACTGATAATCTGTTATGAAAAAGTAGTTGTGCTTTCAATGGCATTCGATTAGGATGTATGATAATAGCTTTTGAATAAGTGTAGCAAAGTTCATCGGGTCATCTAAACTACTTTTGTATGTATTATGTTCTCTCCATAAACAGGAAGGTGACGTTACATTTCGTAAGGTCACCTTGGAATAAATGTACTTTGAATTCTGAATAACATAATACACAATCCATACATGCTATTATTAAAAATGCTAAAGTATTTCTGTTTTTGTCTTTATAACAAATACACGCTCCCTTATTTCTGAAGGGTCATAGCTTCTAGGGGACGAAATCTGGCACGGGGATATTTTACATCCTAGACTCAAAGATATATTACTTTATATTAAAAGAAAATAAAGTATTCCCAAGGGATTTCAAGTTCAATAATTCATCAACGTGTGAAAACGACTTTCCTTAATAATTGAGATTTCGATTTAATTCTAAATATTATAAATAATTTGCAGTAAAGGGCTAACTTAAAGTGGAATAAAAAAATAGAATTATATTAAATACGCAGCCAATTAAATACGTATAATAACCATGTATTGTACGTATTTAATTTAATTTCACAAAAAAACTATTAATAAATACTTATGTAATACAAGCGGACCCCAGCGCCATCTGTCGGGCTGATTTGTGAACCTAAACCATCCAGGGTGCCACCCAAACGCATACCAAAAAATCATTCAAATCGGTCCAGCCGTTTATTCGGTCCAGGAGTTCAGTGACATACACACGCACAAAAGAAATATATATAAAGATTTATTTAACAATAAAAAAGTGCATAAATTCCTATACCTTACTATTATTAGTTTTGACAATTGAAAGCATGAAAGGAATTATTGAATTGATGAGTTTGAATTTGGCTTAGCTATAAATAATTCGGGAACTTGGCTTGCTTTGCAACTGTCAGAAACGCCATAACCAAAATAATATAAATCAAGATTCTTATTCTGTTTAATTATAGCTCAGTAGGTACTTGATAGGTACTTACACCTAACACGACTAAACTATCAAATACTAATTTTTCTAACACAATTTCAGTTCTCGGATCTAAACTTGATGACTATCAATTTTACTTGTACTAGCATACTTTTTGTCCTGGAAATGTAGTATATAAATATAATGCTCAAAGGGTTTTTAAGAACCTAAATTCGTTCGCCGAAATTGCCGGGCCTCAGGTAAGTATAAAATAATCACTAGAGTATTGATATAAAGAACAACAGCCATCGGAAGCCTGAAACAGTTCTTAGCCCAAAGGAAATTTATGCCGAGCGAGTTTGATAACATTAGTTCTTTCAAGTTTATTTCAAAATCAAAATAGCTTACGAAAAAGGTTATGAACTTATGATGCAATTTTAAAACTATTATTAAAATATCCGAAGAATTCATCTTTGAACATTTTTATTTTTAATATTATTACCTACTACTACTATGTAGTTTAATCTCCTTTTATAAAAATACTTTTATCTGATGTGTGTGATGTTACTTAAGAATTTCAAAAAAATCTGTTAACAGTATTTTTTTATCTGGAACATCAAATTTACTTTTGCGAAGTATATTTTTGCATAAATAATTGCAATATTTTAAAAAAGCCGATGGAGCATGCCGGCGCGTCGTGCTTTTGTTATATACTACAAAATCTTTATATATATATTTGTTGTGTGCGTGTGTATGTCACTGAACTCCTCCTAACGGCTGGACCGATTTGAATGAATTTTTTGGTATGCATTTGAGTGGCACAATGGGTGGTTTAGATTCACAAATCAGCTCGACAGATGGCGCTGGGGTCCGCTAGTATCTAACCAGAGACCAGTGCCCTAAAGTGGGCTGATAATTATAATGATGATGATTGTATTGGCTCATAGAAAAAGAGTTTCAGAAATATGCATTTGTTATAATTTCAATTATGAAATAACAAACGTTTTCGTTTAAAAGTGGCAGTAATGATTTCTTGAACTTTTTAAAATCTCATAATTTTAATATACCTTTATACACCATGCTTTGCCACCGCAACATCGGTTATGCATATCGCGATCCAACCTGGTGAGGACCATACACTCCGGATCTATCTGATACTGGCTTTCCATTTCATCTTCATCGGTGCTGTCATAGAACTCTCGTATCATTTAGTTTTGCCTGGAAAAGAAAATGTTTACTCATTAGTAATTTGGGTACCCCTTTTTCATTGTCATTTGTCATTGGCCTTATCTGACTTTCATTTGATTTTCAGCGACCAAAATATTGGGGAACACCTCATTCAGTAAGTTTTAGGTTTAAACCTAAATTATCAAGGTTCAGCAAATCCAACTATCCCAAACATTAAAAATTGTCATTTGTAAACACTGATCAAGAATCAATCAGCTTTTCAGATTTATTGAAAAAAAAAATTAGAATATTTAAAAAATATATATAAATTAAGTGTTGAAAAATGTGTGTTAAGCATGAAAGCATGAACTATCAATGCACAAGTAGGCTTTGACTACATGGAAACACTTAAAAGTACCAGGTCTCTGCCAAAAGATGCAAGTGAAATATCATTGCATATCATCTGTTATTAGTTATTAACCTCCACAAGAAGGCTTAATATGTTCAGTAAAATGGTGCTGTGTTTATTTTTAATTCCACTACAAGTTAGCCCCTGAATGTCACCTGTTAGGGGTATAGTAGTTATAAGCTTGTGTAGCTTAAACTATCAGGCTGCACGTCTTTGTCAGTATAGTGGTACTTAGTCATTGCCTAACAATCTTCAACCAGACCAAACTAGAGGAATACAAAAATTGTAAATGCCCAAGTTGCCCCACAAGGGAAAGAACCTGGACCCTTCCACTTATAAGACCACAATGTGGGTGTTTATTTGTTTGTTTGTTACCTTTGAGTGGCTCACAGTGCACAAATCTGGACATTTTTTGCACATTTAAAAAAAAAACAAACAAAAGCAGATGGAATTGCATGCAAATCATGAAAATGCAATACACGTTGTCAGAGGTACAAAGCCTTAAGGACTTATGATAGGGAACATGGTTAGAAAAGGATGACCCAAATTGATCATGATAATCTAAAATAAACGCGAGCGAAAGAGCTAGTATTTAAAAATGTGAAACGCCAGATTTAATTTCCTAAGAAATAATAAGTTATTATAAAATTAGATGCATCCCTCTGAAATAACAAACCAAAAATAAAACAGTACTTCATATTTATTTCATTGTAGTGTATACTAATGCATTTGCAACTGGAAATGATACATTTATGAGGCTACATTTTACACACAGAATGTACTGAGAGACATCGCAATGATCACAAGCCTTTATGATTGGGTGATACAATTCTACATTAGCTTTAGTTCGCATTTCAAGATGTTCTTGTCAGTATGAAATATTCATTTGCATGGTGTAAAGATAAATTCAATGAGCATATATTATTATAATAAAAACTTGATTTTATCCATGACTTTCTCAGGTACTTGCCAGGATTACAAATGAGAATCTTAAAACCAAACTGCACTATTACAGTGCTAATGTGCTGTATTATTTAACTGTACGCCCCATCATAATCTGTTTTAAGATTATGAGTTCAGACTTTAGCTCTCTTCAACTAAATTTATTTTGAGTGAATTTATGTAAGGCAGAAAATATTTGAATCTTCACTGCATTGTATACATAGTTAAAGAAGGTTAAGATATACTTTGCCCAGTCAAATATTAGACAATAAGCAACCTTCATCAGATTTTTAGTTATCATTTGATTATAAAGACAGACCTGCCACTGGTTGAATACTGCCTGAGCAAGAATCAATCCTGGTAAAAATAATCAATATGTACAGATACCTCAAAGCAGTTGCATTATACATATTATATTACAGATTGCCAAAACGCATAGCAAATTGATTTATAGATTGTTAATCAGCCAGAAATCAGACTGAGCAAAATAAAAAGACAAGGCATGACCAATTTATATGGAAATTTTAGAATGAATACATCATTTAAAGACAATAAATATGATTTACCAGAAGATCTAAAGAAAACTTTTCAAGTGTGCAAATTTGAACGATTTATTAGAAAAAAATTAGGAATAGAATTATAAAGAAAATATTAGAAAAAAGTTCACATGGCATATTGCATTGAAGAAATAAAAAAAAAAAAAATTCTCACACAGCTAATTTATTAGTCTTTTGTCTTTTGCTAAACGAGACCACTTTAACTTTTCAGGTTTCCAAGTGATTGCTTGTTACTGATGACTTTAACCTTAAATTTGTAGTGAAGCTTTGCCATTCAATTGGCAACATAAGGAAAGGATAGCAATACTTTTAGATCTGTCAATTAGGTAAGAGAATTAACTGTACATTAATGTTACTACAGGCACAAACACTGCATCAGACAACTAATATATATATTGTTAGTAAATAAAATTACTGATTGATTAATGTTATGTTTTTACTCTAGAATACCTTGGAAGATACTGGAGCTAATATTGCTCTAGTATAAATAGACACTACTTTTAACACAAGCAAATAAATTCCATAATATTCGGAACAGGCAGTTTCCGAGAAAGAAGGGCTTTAGTCTTTGACCCGTTTGCCTGTTTATTTGAAAAATAAACACCTACCAAAGTATATTTCAAGACTTCAAAATAAAGTTTATAAATAGTCTACTAATGTCACAAAATTCATAAACAATCTAATCTGAAGACGTCAGATCAGTGAGTAGTTATAACAGTGAATATTAACAGGGAACATGAAGAAAAAGTAAGCGTGGATATCTTTCATTTTCAATTGAAATATATATTTAATAAATAGAGATATAACAAATGTGAAACTAGACATATTCCTAACCAATATTTTGTGAAGTTTAAAGTTCTTAAAGATATTTGCTTCCTACTATGGTGAAATGAAATCAAAGCTTCTTATGACAATATTTTGAAATGTTAAGTTTGATTATTTTTTATCGTCGAATTATTTGAGTTACGTAAAGAAACTCATGACAGAGTAATTCCAATTAAGTTGTTACTAATATCACTTTTTCTTGTAAATATTTAATCAAATTTGCATAGAAAACCGAAATAGTGAAAGAATGTATATTATTTTAATAAATCGTTATAACTTCGCTATGCAATGGAAGTTTCTCATCACGAAGTTAATAAATTGGAGTAGTATAAAGTTAAAAGTACGTTTACGTGAAACTTTGTGACACATTGTAAATTAGGGTTAGAAAACCCAAAATGACTAAAAAATAACACAACTGGTTACATTCTACTGTGACTCTTGTACCTGAGCATCAAAGAAACTCAAAAACAAAGGCTAAACAATACAATAAATCAACAATTTGCGATGAACTCACTCACCGAAAGTATTCCTATAAAAAATGTTATTAATTTGGGGGTCAAGGTTTGTACACAAAACCTTTTACAAGGTTCATATTTTGTCAGCCTTAATTTGAAAGTTATAAGAAGATTTGCTCGGGATTCTATTATTTAATTTCCACTCAGTTTTCCTTTACAGACAAATCCATTCGAAATCAATAAAATGAAACGAAATCGCAAACGCGAATCGCTCGATTACTCGACAGCCGACAATGGCAATCAGGGTTGCCATAATAATTTTCTTCCTTTTTATTAAATATAAAACTTTTTACAAAGTATTCCTTAGATATGTCCAACGAGGATATAAACACAAAGTTGTAGAAAAAAAAGCTGAGTTCCCAAGTTAAAAGTTAAGTATTATTTAATTCAATAAAAGGAAAGCTCGAATATAAATCGTATTTATTTTATTTTTTAGCCTTTAGGACATTATTAAGTGGGGGGGGAGGAATACATTATTGAGAGATGGCAGCACTGTCACGACTTTCCGAATGTCAATTGTCAATTTACCTCTGGGTCAATTGATCAATCCACTCTCCAGAGTTTTGTCAATATTTGGCACGTTCAAATGAGTTGTGAATGTGTTACTTCATTTTGAATTTAAATTTGCCTACATAAATCAATTAATTTGGTAAATAAGTAACCGTATTGTTACTGCCGGTAATTTCAAGTTGAATTACCAAATTTTAATCAATTGAGTTCGAGACGAAAACGAATTATGCCACCGGTAAGAATAAAATAACGGAGAAAATAAATCTTTTTAAATACGTATAACCTCACCACGTATACAAGGTTTTTTACATTCGCCCACATTTACAACCTAATTTATGAGTTGTTAAATTTTCTCCTGCGGTCCATTTCGCGAGCTAGGAATAAATATAAGTAGCACAGGTGCCAAATCGATAGATAATAATCATAGACATAAATTTTTACTTTGTTTTTTTTAGTGCACTAGTAACTGCAATTTACCATTTACATCAGGTACCCTTTAGACAACTTTTTAGGTACTATGTATAATTAAAATTCATAAAAAATAAACCGTACTTTATGCATTTTATTGTGGTTAGATTTGTTTCCATGAATCCTTTATAAAATCAATTCAAGGATTGTCAAGCTAAATGGGCATTTAACAATTTGCTGTAACTTTGTAGTATTGGAAGGATTATAATATATATAGTGATAAACAGCTAAGACGTCGGGAGGCATGTTTGCATTGTTCGAGTCCATGTAGGACTAGAGTGGATTGATAATACATTGGTTATTAATCAAAAATAATTTTAATTGTTTCTTGAAAACTATCTATTAACTAATTAAGGGTATTTTTAAAATCCTCATCAATTTAATAAAATATCTGGCAAATATGAATTTATAGTTATCAATAGTTTGGTTATTTATCCACTTTATAAAATTACTGTAACAATAGACTATATTATAGTAAATGCAGGGGCAGTCACTAAACATCCTCTGTTTTTAAGTCAAATAAAAAATGTTCTTTGTTTAAACAGATCTGCTAAATAAAGATGTGCATGACTTGCACAGTGATCATTTAGTCATCAGCTTCATCCGTTCTTTTTGCACTTGAATGGGTAGCCACATATTTAGTCCCACATATTAATTATGTGGCTACCCAAGAACGCTAGACTGAATTTTACACAGTTTATAACATAACTCTATAAAGTTCAGTTTCTTAATACATGTTCTGTTGTAGCAGAGCTAAATTCACATACACTGAGGATTTATAACAGTAGATGTGATCACTGCTGAATATCAAGTGTTTGAGTGTACTAACAATGTCTACATTTCTAACAATATTTAAGAAAAGGCCCAACAGGGTAGGTAATACCTTGATTAACTAACTTTGTAGATATACAATTGTAATGCATGATCATAATTGACGGCAGTCGGCAGCAATCCTGCTTTCTGAGTCCAAGGCCATGGGTTCGATTCCCACAAGTGGAAAATGTTTGTGTGGTGATCATAAGTGTTTTCCAGTGTCTGGGTGTTTATCTGTATACTAGAAGTATTTATGTATATTATTCATAAAAATATTCATCAGTCATCTTAGTTCCCATAACACAAGCTACGCTTACTTTGGGGTTAGATGGCGATGTGTGTATTGTCGTAGTATATTTATTATTATTTATACTTTATAATCAAATATTACATCACTATTTTAAAACATACTTTAACCATTTTACTGTTTATATGACTGCATTTTATAGTCAGTGTGTTTTGAGGCTATATGGTAATCTATGTTAATAGTGACGATAACATCTAGAGCATTGCGGTTTGTATAAAGCATTCAGTACAAAACAAATGTCACCTAGGATAATAATAATACCTATACAACAAAAGTATTTTGCTGAATTGTATTCTACAAAAAAACACTTATTGGAATATGATTTTGGTTGATTGAAGATATTCTAACTGGAGATATTCTAGTAGAAGTTTGGTGTGACATTATATTGTGCTGTGTTTTTCACTGAGTTCTATGACATATTCTGGACACTTTAGTTAGTGTTCTTAAATCATTTATAGCCATTTTAAAATTTTTTATATTATATTTTATCTACAGAAAGTCAAAGTCCCAACAAAGGGGGCAAAACAGATTCTGACGGAGAATGCAGCAACAGTCAGCTTCTATCGCAACATGGCCCTGGGCGCTGGAGCAGCCTACAACCTTGCTACTCTTGCATTTTACTATGATAGCATGACCACATTAGGCATAGTAAGTCATTTAGTACAGTATACACAAGCTAGCCATTAAGCCATCACATGCAGTGAGCTATCAAACTGCCAATCTGAGATTGTATCCCCGCCAAGACCCCTCACCCCTCTTTTAATAGATATTCTTCTTCTTTCCTGGGCCTGTCTCCGTACTTTTTTGCCCTTAACCGTCGGTTGTATGTGTGGCCGCAGTTAATAGATCTTGTAGACAAGTGTAGAAATGCCACCATTTGGGCATCTTCATATATACTGACTGCATTAGCAGCCTAGAACTAAATTAAATAGGGCAGGGAAAAGGTCAAGTTTTTACAATTGTAAATGAGCGCATTATTATTATTTATTAATGAGTGTTTAGTTAGTGTAATTAACACAAAATAACAATGGACACTTAATTTATAAAAATACATTAGACTGAACACAATGGGACTGTTCGAGCTCCTTTTACAAAATGAGCTGTGCAACAATGTTGCGCCCAGAACAAATAGATACGGCGCATACTTCCTAATTGACCCATGTCAATATGAGAAGAACCCCAATTAAAGCAAGTGATTTAAAAGTTAGAGGTGTGTGCCAGGGTCAAACTTGGCTCCCGTGAAAGTGAAGTCGAAGTCCCACCCACTAAGTTATCGGCGCTTATAGGCGCACCAAACTAAGTGAAAAACAAACTATTTATATTGGATTTTTATAGCAGTTTTACTATTTTGTTACAGGTCATGAATGCCTTTGTGATCGGTATCTACACATTATGCTATCAAACGATGCTGTATATAAGCAGGCCAACCTATTATGAAAATAGCCAGCTTATGGACCCTGGTGTCGATTTAAACATGGAGGGTGGTATGGGAGAGTAAGTTTTTTTTTTATTTCACTACAATTTAGTGCTTGATTGCAATCTAAACTGCTGCTCAGTGATAATGCATTCTAAGATGGTATCAGGCTAACCTGTTATCAGTGGCTTGCACTTCATACAAGTATAAAAGCACTGCCTACCCCAATCTTTTTGAAAGTCCCATAAAGGAGAAGGATTTTTCCATTTCATACCATATTAGGGACTGCAGTTAAACCTTACCGTAATTACTTAGACACACGTTTCTGTCAGTGGGTAGTAACTAGCCACGGCCGAAGCATCTCACCAGACCAGACCAGAGAAAATTCATAAATTAAAAATACCCAAATTGCTTCTGCCATAGATTGATTCCGGGACATCCTACTTAAAATTATAATGCTGCCCCTGAAAGGTCCTAAAGTTGATACAATAATTATTTTTTAATTTACATTTAATGATTCATTTACATTCAATCATCATTGTATTATCCCAAATATGCAAAGTTCATATGGTATAGATCAAAAGCCCAACTCTTTCATAAAGTTTAACAGATATTGATGTTTAGCGCTTAGGTATTTAAAATTATTAATACTCAAGATAGTTTTTATTCTAATAAACTACTTAACAATGGGTTGATATGATGACGATGACAATGAAGAATCTAGTTATTTTTTTTTATAATTCCAAAATTTTTTTACTTTGCTGTTAGATGATTGATTGACAACATTTGTGAACATAGAATACAAGTTAAGGGGGTACCAAATCATTCAATCATTCCTTAAAATGTTCATTTAATTATTTTTCAGGCACGTCAAAGACGTTATCATATTGTCATTGGTCACTCACCTGCTGGCAATTTTTTCCAACTACTTCTGGCTGTTGCTGCTCTTAATGCCACTGAGGGCAGTCTGGCTTCTGTGGACCAACATTCTCGGACCATGGTTCTTCCAATCAGAGCCGGTTGAGTATGAGCTGGATGAGAAGAAGAAGAGAAAAATGGAAAGGAAAATGAACAAACACAATTACCAGTAAATCGATATTTGGTTGTCATGCTGGTGTTAGTGTAGTATGCAATATGAAAATTGAAGTGGTGGGCGGTTGCTACATAACTTTCCCAATTGAAAACGGGATTTTATTGAAGTTTCGATTTTTCTAATTCAAAATTTTCATTATGCATACTACACAGGTTTATCGAAGCGAAGCTTCTCAACGCACATTCAGGCTGTTTGAGACTTTGGACTGAACTCAATTGGTGATCTACTCACATATAGTGAAACGAGCGAGCGGTCGTGTTATTCACATTGTGTTCACATGCGCAAGCCACATCTACCAGGTACTTGTCTTTACTATAAGATTTGCCATTAACCGACTCCAAATAAGAAGATCTAGTGACATTACCCAGTATTGTATCAACACTCAATATTGCAACTAGATGGCGCTCTTTTGATTCGATACAAATCGTTGTTAACTTTCACACATTCGAATAAGGAAACGTAAGAAATATCGCACGACAGGCTCTGAGTGCCAATGGTTTAGTAAACATTATACTCGGGTATTTGTAGGGGTAATTAGGTTAGTAAAAAGTATACTTGCAAGTAGATTGCGAACAAAATACCATTTCTTTGACTACGGATCGGTTTTTAAAATGTCTTAATACACTGTTTTGTGCTGTTTCATTCGTTATCGTTTCAAGATTCGTGCAATAGGTAGGTCAATACATAAAATTTTGGTCACATATTATGCTGTAAGCTCTTCTTGATTGGATGCAGTTATGCGATAATGTATCGAACCGCAATGGACTCTAGCCTTTCTGAGTCCAGTCCATCAGTCATTCTAGCATTAGATATTTTAAGATATAAATGTTGATAAATCCTATTATTGAACTCTATCTTATATACAATGCGTAAAAAGTTTCGCTTCAGTAGGGTGCCCAATGACATCACTTTTTTACGATGTCTAATATCTTCTTTAGGACCCACCAACATCAAATGTATTACTACTTTCTCTATTATTCCCCGCTTTTAATTATTATATTAACAAAAAGCTTCAACTTCTATCATTGGCCTGAAGATAACTGACTATTGGTGCCAATTTTGTAGTACACGTGTCACTAAATCTAAATAGACAGGTTTAAAAATAGTGCATTCCGCTTGGCGGGGAAGAACTAAAACTTGAATACAACTACAAGTTGTCAGTGCTGCAGATGTTTATGAGCGGCGGTGATCATTTAACATCAGGTGACCCACTTGCTCGTTTTCGCGCTATTAATATAAAAAAATATTAAATTAGTTTCGATTGTAAACAACAACAGAATTTGGCTTGGCCTTACTTCTCAATGTAGGAAGATAATAAACTTCTAAAACTAATGATTAACTAAGCTAACGAATTTTATAATTTCTAATGTCCAGATTTTTTTTTTCAATATTTTTATCATCGCGTATTAGACAGTTTTTTTCAAAACGTTTAATAACCAGAACTTGCTTAAGAGTTTTAGGTTTTGGGAATATGGTAGAAACATAGCAGCATTTTAAACTGGTCTACGAAAAAAAGTTTGGTTACCTCTGGTATAACAGAATCGGCACCTAAAGCTAACTTCTTTGCCCGTACCATAAGAGGCTTTCACAGTTTTCCGCATAAGGTGAATCGCATCGATTGTTTTTGGAACGATCTTGCCTAATGCAACCCTGATATAATTTCTTATAATATATTCTGTAATCTAGGAATGTTTTTACTGTCACATAGATGTTCTATAGTCGCTAAGCTCACCTTTCTGTAATATTCGATGTCCAACGGTACTAGCTCAAGCGTATTTATTCGACGAAGTATTATTTGACGTTACGTTGGCTGGTTGAGTTGTTGTTTTACACTGTCGATGACAATTTATAATTAACTCCAAGAAATTCGCAATTTAAGGTAGCCGGTATCCGAAATGCAATATCCTACAGGCATATCCTTTTATTTAATATTATTTGGTGATTTCAGTCGTTTTATCAATGGAGGCAATCAACCAAAAATATTTTTCGCATTTATATCATTATTTGCTTGGATTTTTGTGCGAGATGTTTGAAAAATTCTATAACGAAAAATTTAAATTTGTTTTTTATCTCTTATCTTATTAAAATCTATTAAACTTTAAGCGAATTTTAATATGACTATTTTTGACGAACTAATTCCCATTCCACCACCTTATTGGGTGGATTTCTTAGAAGCAATAGTTACAGTGATTTCATAGTAGTTAGTCGTCAACCAGTCAGTAAGTTAGTGAGTGGTATTCGCTTTTAAATATGTAGAAGAAGATGATTATATATTATAAAAGTACAGTCAAGAATATACTATTTTCATTATATAGTAGTAGAATAATATATACTGTTATGAGATCGCACATCATAAGTATTAATCGTCCAATAATAGATGTTTCATTTTAGTGATTATCTTATACTTACTATACTTTATTTGGACAGTCTTTAATATAAAGTAGATATTGTCATTTGTCGCATACATAAGTATGCCGTAAGTAATATTACTCTTTGATGTTCTGTCTTAGTGCTATGAAAGGATACATAAGATTTTATTTAAGTGACAATGTAATCGGGGCATATATGATTTTGAAGTGAGTACTGTTTGGTTTATATGTATATACGAAGTTTTAGTCATGATTCGTTTGGCTCTGATTATATTCCTCTACTTATTTTACGTATGCGGTTTATCCAGACACAGATGTCATGGTTAAGCGTCCATATATAATGTTATAGTCCGCGAAAAGTCCACTCAGCAACTTGAACAGAACAATCTAGAACAGTTTTAGTAACAACCATATTAGTGAGTTGGAATCGATAAACTTGTATGATAAATGATGCGCTCGACCGTAGCAATAGGAAGATCTTCCTGAAGATCTGGTGTTGTGCTCGGGTACCGAGGTTCGGCCATTTAACTTTGAAAATTTTATACATCAATATAGCATCTGGTGACGCCATCTAGTTTGATGACGTGGAGGCCGTTTTAAACGCGTCCAATATGTGCTACTCTGAAACTTTGCGCAGGTACGCTCTAACCATTGGCGTGCACTTCATACATGCACAAAAGCACTGCCTACCCTAAATGTTATATATAACTCGTAAAAGAGGATTTTTGCCGTCTTATGCAGTTTTCCTGCTGTATGCATACCCTGGTAAGAAACCCAGTGTACGCCACTGGCTCTAACCATTAAATTCTTAAAAACTATATCTGTGCCACTCATGACTGTCTAGCCAACATAGACACTGCTACACCGTGTACAGTACGCGATATCTAATTTGGTCGGTAAGAAGTAAGCCACCAATGAAATAGTACCTCATGTTACTAAGGGAACGTCTTTGAGCCTCGGCAAATTATGAGTGCGAACTGTACAATTACTAATATACATACTAATCTGTTAAGTGAATTTGGTGAGAACCCATAGTTGACGTCATGTTTCTGACGGTTATGACAGTTCCAGTTGTCTGTGCCCGGATAACTCGTACATTGACACCCGTAACCCGTTTTGTTGTTAATTTATAAATTATTGCATATTTTTTATGGATTTTTTTACGTTTATTGTTATTTTCAGTTTCTCAAGTTTATACTTAGTGTAAGTAAAATGTATTTTTAGTGTTTTTAATGCAATAAAGATTGAATTTTCGGTAAATATCATTATTTTATTTTGCAACATTGTTATTAAATATGATTTAACAATTATAGGATGTACATATATTTTATCAACTTATATTTACTACCTGTTTTCAAAGTCATCTTATAAGTTGGTCGGTAACTTGTTAAACCTATTTATTTGAGTACAGTTTTCCTTCTAACTTAGCTTTATACAATACCATTTTATCCAAGAATTTGCATTTGCTTTTAGGCTAGGCCTCACATAGTTGGAATTTCACTGTGAATTCATAATCTAAATTCATATTATTATATCAGAAGCCTGGATTTCCATACAATGGCCGTAAGCTCCACATTCTGACTTTTCATCCACATTCCACATTCTCATCTCCCGCAAGATAGACAAATTAGAAAAGAGCAACTACTGAGTTTTTTGCCGGCTCTTCTCGGCAGAATCTGCTTTCCGAATCGGTGGTAGAGTCACTACAAACAGACATACTTGACGTTTCAAAAGTGCTTATAATTAAGGCCTACTTAAAATAAATGAATTTTGAATTAATAGGTTTTTCAGATTCTTTATTTTTTAGAAGAACCTGTAAGAATGACTATTACCTTATGGTACTGACGAGCGTTCTAAAATCCGGTACGAAATATTTAAGATTAGTTACCGATTCCAGGTTTTGTACTTAATCCCATACATAGTCCACCAATCCGCACTGGGCCAGCGTGGTGAACTACGGCCTAAATGCCTTGAAGCCTACCGGAGTCAGATTATGCATTACTTATCGTGTAGAGCCAAGAGGATTGCGTTCTTCTTCCGTAAAGACGATTGCCTGTGTCGGGCATCACGAGACTACTAATTAATGTGTTTTTTTTTATATAGTTGCATATATTATTATGGCAATGTCAGTCTAAATTCATCATTAAAGGCGATGAATGCAGACAGACATATCGGCACAATGCACTTTTTTTAAGAAAGTGCACTTTCATCTGAAGTTTGACAAGGGCTTAGCTGGACCTTTCAGTACCGCGTCCCATACCTCATTGCTTCAAGATAGAAGGGTTGTACCATAAAACCGATATGACAGCTAGGACCAATTTGCTTTAGAACCGAGTGCTGAACTCTTCACCATGAGATTAAAAATATTGTAACTCCATACTAATATTAAAAACACTTATTAGGGATTCTAAATAGTTAGGCACTTTTAGGAAAATTATTGTCTGAAATCAGCTTTAAAAGGTCGTTGTGAGGCGGAATTTCATGGCGCTACGATTAGATTTTAAAGCAATGTTTTTGCTCTACCTACTTAGTAAATTTCAGTTGGCAGTTTGTGGATTAAGATTCTAACCACAACCATAATAATGAAAACACCAGCTCGCTAAATCATTCATACTAAACTCAGTGGGGATCATTAGGGTTCATAGTTGTTAGTCGGATATTAATACGCTTCAATTTATGTGTCAAGCCCAAGTCACGCTCAAGCTTTCACATAGGTACTTAATTTAGAGACAATCCGAATTAAGAATGTAGGCAGTAGTAAGGCACTTTACAAGAAGTAGGTACTCCGGTTTTCGACCTGATTTTATCATTACCATTACTCTCGTTAAGCTCAAGGACGAAAAAGTTTGTTACATCATAAGTTGTGGGGATCCCTTCAAAAAGGGACAATTTATACACATACGGCGTGTTCGTAGGTAGGTACTTCGTACACATTCGTTCTATCATTCTACCTGTCAATTTACGCAAACTTAATGAGAACATTGTATGGAGGATAAATGGCGGTTGTAGTTGCGGGCTACAGCTGGTTGCATTTAGATCCACACTGATAAATCCAACTTTCCAAATTCTATAAGTACCTACCTACTTTGTTAGTTTAAAAACCGCATCGACTTACTACATGCTTAAATAATGGTTAATTACAGAAATGATAAATTGTAGATACTACATTTTAATGTTGCTTAATAATTTTTTATTTCTATACAGAATACATATTTAAGTTTCCGGTTTTTGCAGAAAACTTCTTTAAATGTAGACACTTGATACATGATATATTTGCAACAGCAGAATGAGAGGTTTCTGTAGTGCTACTTACTGTTTACAATACACAAAATATGCATTGCAATAATCGGGAATGTTCCTATTTGTGCAAATAATTAACGTATTTAATACAATTAGAAAGCAGAAATGTTCGTTTTACCTAAAAACTGCTGTAGACTGAATTGTGCATGTGCAATTTTGCATGTTTCTGAATTTTGCAGTGATTATCAGGTGGTGTGAGGTTTTGAAAGTCGAAACTGCCAAAGTTATTTAAAACACCAAATACGCTTTTAGCCTTAACCTTGAACGCTTTTCAGTTACCTGGTTTGAAACACAGACAGTATTTCAAAACATTCAGCTTATTTTGCTAAACGTTGCAATACTACATACGCGTAAACACGCATGCCACTTTAAGAACCGAACAATGACGCGTGACACTTGTGTTATCATCATCCAAACATACACGAGTACCTTTATTCTACCTATCGTACTTAATCGTAGCAGCGATTAAGTGTGGTTGCTCCCTGGACAATAGGTTAGTAAGGAAATGGGGGCATGTGAAAGGGTGTTTCTGAAAACTGGTTTATCAACACCCACACTTGCAAAAATATTTTGAAGGTCGCCCAGCATATCAGGCCTTGATTTACGTAAAAATCGTTTCCTTATTGTCACCGAGTGAAATTATTGGTGAAGGATACGTAAATAACTTAACTTACTTATTTCATCATTTGTGCCAGATAACATCTTAACATCATCATCATCATTCTCAGTCAGAATACTCGTATATACCGACTATGACGTGCATAGCCTTGAGCCATAGTCCACCACGCTGGCCAATTGAAAGTTTTCACACGCCTTTGAGAACATTATAGAGATCTCTTAGGCATGTAAGTTCGAAAAAGGCTACTTTTTATCCCGGAAAAGGGTCCCCAGGGTTAAAAAAGACTCACGATTTGGCAATATTAACTGTCACAACACCCATCGGTGACACTGTTACTACCCATAAAGTTGTTATCAGCTACAGTCCATTCTAAGCAACCACATTCTTTCCGCTCTACTATGACTCAAAAACAGACAGACAAAGCTGCCAACTTTTTCTGTGTTGGATGTTAGTAGGTACTGGACAAATAAAACATAAGTTTTAGCACAATATTAAAAAATAAACTACTTAAAATGCCACTAAACATTACCTAAAGGCCCTTATTAATAATGAACCTTGAATAACGTCATTAAGCAGTACTTTGTCACATCTCAACGGACGGAACTGAGAAATGGAGGATCCATTTCTCAGTTTTTAAACAAACCACTGCGTACTCGGTTTCCGACGTTATGCTACGGTGATCGTCCACTGCCGAACTGAGGTGGATACCCATTAGGAATTTACTACAAAATATAATAAACTGAAATAAAATGCCTAATATAGATCTATCTACGCTACACGTCGTTGATGTCTTTTGTAGAGATGTCGTTATATTATATTATAATTTGTAGGCAATATAACTCTTTCCGCGGGTGTCGTACGAGGCAACTAAGTACTTCCATCTACAGCGAATCCGTCGGCCCAGACGGTGATTAGGCACAAACCAACCCATTGGAAGGGTACTTTAGTCCTACAGTGGACTATTTATAGACTATTGATGATGATATCCGAATTTCATGGTTTTTATGGCATTTTCGTTTAGCGACTCCTAGCGACTGTATCTACTGCGTTTTATGACGTCGGTGCACCTTCTTTCCAACGCTTCAAGTGCTCTATTCCAGCATCTTAGGACTTCTTAAGAAGGACTTAGGACTTAGGTCCGCAGAACCATTGTACCCCTGTGCCTATTGGAACTTTAAGAGTTTTATTAATAAACGTGGCCTAATAGTCGCCTCGGAATAGATCCGAAGTGTTTTGTCACGCTATGGCATTTGAAAAGTGGCTTTCAGTTGTAACGTGACACAACACTGCATTAGATACTACGTACTTACTCCAAAGTTACGCGTCGACTATAATACGAGAAAATAATTTCTAAGCTACGCAACGTATCTGCTCATTTGTTACTGTAACAAATAAGACACAATGATGAAAATTTATCACTAAGTACCTAATTTTGTGTGGTACTTGTGCACAATTTAGTTATTTTCAAAGAGCCTCCAAACTACTATTAGTGAATATTTTGGTATTCAGCTTGTGATTACAATTAGGTTACTGCAGCAATGGCGAGCAATCAATCAGATATAATATAACATACATAAAATAAATACAATTTATGTTCGTTAACTAAACATCTGCAGCATTAATATAATATAGTGACCATTAATTATATTGATTCATCTATCTATTTCCGTGATTACACAAAGCCAATTCGTGTAAAAAAATGCCAATAAGTTACCATTATAAGTTTGTATCTACGAAAAAATATATTTTGTTTTGATAATAGTATAATAACACGAAATTCCCTACAATCCTAGTAAATCGTTAAGCACTCACCAATCAAAAGTTAACGATCGTTCAAAACTGCTATAACTACCTGGAGAACATTTGAGAATTTGCAATAACCTATGTGCGATTTGTATCTACCTTTGTTGTAAGTACTTATACCTTTTGCTTAGGGAAAGATAGATTACCTAGTAAATAGTAGTATAGTTATATAGCCACTAACTAGGCAAGCTTTACTATATAGTAGGTATAAAACAGTAAGCGTCAGTCTGTTTGTGTACGCCAAACACGAAAATTATTCAATCGATTGCTTTCAACATATAAGCACCGCTGCATTTCTTAATAAAAGTTCATACCCATAGTTTTGTTTGAATTTCAATTAGATATTATACGCTGAGACCTATCAGAGCAGTTAGGAAAATCCTTGCTATTATTGTAGTTTATTAAAATTTCTAACAGATTTTTGTCTGTCTGTCTGTCTGTCTGTCCGGGCATCACGTGAAAAGTACTGAACGGATTTAAATAAAATTTTGTATAGTTGTAGCTGATATTCCGGGTCAACATATAAGATACTTTTTATCCCGATAAACAGTAAGTTTCCTCCGGGAAATGGGATGAAATTTTTTATCAATTTTACTTCATAACTCCGTTAAATTTGAATAAATTTTAATAATTATTTTTTATTTGAAAGTGTATACTATCAAGCATGTATTGTCTTATTTTAATAAGGATCTGATAAATATTGTCGGAGATAAAGGACATAACTCTTCACATATAACAGCACATCGCAAGGCATATGGGACAACGATCGAATGCATGCGTACCATCCTGGAATAGCTCATAGGCTTCTGTTTATTCCGGAAAAGCCAACAGCTCCTACAGGATAACATCGCTTTTTTCCGCATTTTTCTTTCAATTTCCGCGCAACGGAGTTTTAGATTGACGTTGTTTTTTTAGATGGGCATCGTTGAAATGTTATCAAGCTCTTGAGTTTGTTTGGTTGAACGCGCTAATCTCAGAAAATGCTGTTTCGATTTCGTTTTTTTTTTGCATTGGTAGTATTCATTAAGGCTAGAAAACATCACGCTACAAACAATGGCTACCATCATTAATGAATAATGTTCCAAAAACTGCAAAAAATGTCCTTTTTGAGAGATTCCGATGCGTGCGATGCGTGAACGGTAAACGTTACGCCAAACGACGGAAATATGTAAGTAGTAAGTATATCGGAATTGTATCTTTAAAGTTCTATAAAACAGGCCGCGACAGCATACGACTACTTTTTGAAGTTGACTCATTCGCAGACAAAGTCGCGCGGGTCCGCTAGTTATTAATATAATAACTACAGTGTCACAAAAAAAACAAACGCATGTACAATAAGTGCGTGTAAGTACACGCACTTATTGTACATGCGTTTGTTTTTGTAAAGGTACGACTCTAAATTTGAAACATTGATAATTTGTCGGGATACTAATATGCATAAGTAGATGTTGCCCCAATATCTTACGGTTGTTTTACAAAACCCAAGAGGACCTTTTTTTTCCCGGGATAAAAAGTATCCTTAGTTCTTCTTCGTAAGTATCCTTTAGTATCCTCTTCTTCATTTCAACTAACATTAAGCCAAATCAAGTTAATTGGTTTCTTAGTTAGAGCGCAAAGGAAAAACAAACTAATAAACAAACCCACTTTCGCATTTATAAAATTAGAAAGGATTTATATACCAAAGTGCAGCCTAACTTATTTTCGACCGACAATCCTTAATTAACTTGCACCTTAGAGTCCATATAGCACCGAAGAGATTATAGCTCCCTTAGTTCTGTTGACTTTATTATGGAGAGTGTTCTGGAGAGTTCTTTGCCCGCACTTCACACCGTACTAAAAAATTCCACCGTCACCATTCGGATGCCTGGTCTTCTCTTCATAGTACCTACTCGCAATACTTCTTCATACTTTCCTTTCGTTGAGACCGAGTTCGAACCCCGGCACCAATGACTTTTCGTTGTGTTTTAATTTAAGCAATTTAAATAAGTATCACTTGCTTTAAACGGTGAAGGAAAATATCATGAGGATACCTGCCTGCTTGGGAGTTCTCCATAATGTTCTTAAAGGTGCGGTGTGTGAGTCTACCCATCCGCATTTGGCCGCGTAGCGGAATACGCTGGCCAAATGTGGACTATTGGCAAACCTAAACCTATATCATTCGGAGTAGCGAAATCTAGTAATCGAAATAACATTACACAATTACCTAAAGATTACAATTAAAATATAATTGTAATCTTTAGGTAATTGTGTAAACACTAGAAATAATCATTAAAATCGGTCAAGTATGTGAAGATCTAACAAACGAAGATACAAACAGATGGACACTAAATACAATCAGCATCGAGTGAAAGCCAACCGTTTTGTAAATATACTCAATGGATAGACAGTAGGTATAATTAAAGAACGAGTGTTTTTTTCGTCAGAATTGAAATGGCGTTCATAAAATCTAATCTCTATTGGTTAAGAGTTTACATAAAAACAGATAAAAGTGTAATTAATATTTATCCTCTTTACAATAGTAAATCATCAAATTTGAATTTAGGTGCTTTAAATATAGCAATTCTTTAAAGTTGTATACCTATATTATTAGTTAAGATTCTGATATTAATATATTAATTGAAAATATATATAAATTACACAACTGAATTACTAAATACCTACTGTTGAATGGGGGGAAAGTATATTTCATTAAAAATATTAAATCGAAAGAAGCTTATTTATTTTCAATACAAACGAATTTAAAACATTCTATGTATTTATTTATGAAAACTCTATTGAAGATAAAAGACGGACGCGACGCGTACCTAATAAACAGACAGTAGTCACTTTCTGTGGGATGCAACTTGTGTTGATACCCTAGCTGCATCACACATCCAGGCCACTTCGTCAATGGTAGGTGCTTCCAGTGCCGAGCAGGCCAAGAGGCGTAAATATGAAAACCTGGATAGCAGCTTCATTTTTGTGCCTTTTGGAGTAGAGACTTTGGGACCGTGGGGTCCGGAGGCAAGAGCCCTTTTCAAAGAATTATCGAAAAGGGTTATCGAGTCTACCGGTGATCCTAGAGCGGGCAGTTACCTTGGCCAACGAATTAGTTTGGCCATCCAAAGGGGCAATGCTGCCAGCATCTTGGGAACTGTGCCTCGCTGCGATGGTTTCGAGGACGTTTTAGATTTTATTTAGTTTTTAAATAGTTTATTTTAGGTTATAGTTATGCAGTAGTCACTTGATTTTAAATTTGTTGTGATGTAGGGCTGTATCTGATTTATTTCAGAAACTATGGCAGTGGTTTCACAGATGTGTCTCAGATACAGTACATAATGTACCTTTAAAGCCGGTGAAGTAATTATTTCTTGGGTTTCGCTTAGCAATCTCCCTGACTCTTTTTCGTATTGCTCAGCTCCACAGGGCCGAATCCTCCTCAATTATTGAGCTATCAAATGCAAGAAAAAAAATTAACAACCTCGCTGGCACAGCGCTGAGTGTCTGGTTTTATAAGTGAGAGGTGCCGGGCTACTGAATTTTCTCTGGTCTGGTAAGGGCTTTGGCCGTGGCCAGTTACCAGTTATCGAAAAAGACGTGCCACCAAGCGATTTAGCATTCCGGTACGATGCCATAAGGATGCCATGAATGAGGGCTTGGTTTGGATTAATATAACAGGCCAGTCCTAAGTTTGTGAGATTACAGTCAATGCGATTACAGTGAAATGTGTAGTGAAATTTAAAAAAACTTCTTTTCATATCAACTCTTTGTATTTATTATAAGTATTGATGAATGCGTTCGTAACTATCTAGCAGAAAATATTATAATAACAGTAATTAACCTTCTCATATAAGGCTAACTTGTTATATATTATGAGCTAAGTTATAAAGTTTATATCTGAACAGACGAACAAGGGTTCTTAGAACAGATCTATTCACATTGTTCAAGATAATTCAACAAAACAGTAATCTGCGTTCAGGGTGAAAAATATTAAAGTTTTAATCAACATATAGGACTGTCTACACGCGTAGTTATAAGAAGGTACCTGTCTGTATAAATAATGTTATTCATTTTATTAATTAAAAAAAGGAGAACTATCTCTTTTTTTTATTTGAGATGATGAGATAGAGATATATGTAGGTATTACGAATAAGAAGGTAGGGTAAAGCTTTCAAATATGTTCGATTAATATATTTAGTTAACTTAGGTTAAAAAACCTTTCTTCCTTCTTGACCTCTTGACCAAACTGAAAAATAAAGAATAATTAAATAATTAAATTACTTAAAAATAACATCAGCCAAGTGCGAGTCAAAAACAGAGTTCCCTATCTTGTAAGGAACGTTTATCTAGAAATTTGGTTTGGCCAATTATTTATTATTCGATCGTCTTGAAAACACTGAACAGAAAACTTCAAGTTCTACAACTATTGTCTAACTAGGTATTCTTAATAATCGGCAAGTGTTCTACACTTCCTTTAAGAAACCTTAATCAACACAATGTATTTCAGAATTTCTCAGACAACTTTAATGATAATTCAATAACAGTGCGGCTTAAATAAATAAAAGCGTATATTAGAATGTACAAATGAAGTTATATGATACCGAGAAATGCTAGTTCGAAATTTTGCCATCGTTTTGACCACTTTTGCAATGAAAATTAGTAGGTAGTTTTTCATTTATGAAAAATGAGCATCAAATTAAATTATTAAATGTTTCATTCAAGTCAATAGAATTGTTACTTTACTAAGATGTTGTGAAAGAAAATATCAATCTTTAAGGGCTAGTTTTTAGCATTTTTGGAACTAAATTATTAGGCGAGATAGTCGGGTAAATATAGCTTATAGCGTAAGTATTCTAACTATAGAAGTAAATACTACGTTCAAATATGATTTAAAAATATATTAACAATTCTTTTTAATTTTAAAATCTGATGTGAAATATAATGTTTTATTTTTATAATACTGTTAATTTTTTATTATTTTTTCAGATATTTTATTTCTTATACCTTTGATAAAGCTGTTGACGTTAAAAATTAACTTACATTAATAATTGCTTATTGTATACTGAATACTATTTTGCGGAATTTGGCTAATGTTTCTCGAAACACTATTACTTATCTGTAATCGAACAACCCTAGTTCGCAATAAAAACTCTAGGAGCTAAGTATAATTTTCTAGCGTGTCATTTGTACGAAAAATTCTGCGTTTACATATTTTGATAACAGTGATACTATATTATGATTAATTGTGATGACTGTTTGTGTTCTTGCCTCACTGCTGGTAGGTACCTATATTGCACAGTGTGCCCAACAGCGAATAGAAGACGCAGGCGCACGCAGGCTGGTTCCATTACTTGGTTGGTCGTGGTGGAGAGAGCCGACTTTTGTCAACAACTGGATTTCGCGAACTTTTATTCGTGAGTACATGCTTTATTATTTTTGTCGCGTGTGCAATAATATTATATAAGAAGTGTTACAAATAATTTACAAGCGACTACTTACAACTTACATATTTCTCATGCGAAGTTTTTTTTTATTACTTATAATTATTCTTATATATATATATATATAATATTTTCTTTTATTACCCAAAGTTCTTGCGTCATGTGTGAAAATTTTAATAAAAAAATATTAAAAAGGTTAGGATATTAAATAATAAATTAGACTCGTAAATAGTAATGTTTCCAGAATCAGATCATTTACAATTATGTGCAATATTTTTTATGCGAATAAAATGTTAAAATACCGCTGTTTATAAAATAGAAAAATACTTTTTATAGACTCTCAATTAAACAATGAAAAATTAATAGTTCAAAAAACTAAATAACACGCTTGGTATAAAAAACAAACGTTCTATCTTTTAGTTTATTTATAAAAGCGTGATTTTTAGTTTTTCTTAAAGTACTATTTTTATTATATCAAAATTAATCTGTTAGCCATTCACTATCAAATTTGTTAATATTTGAGAAATCGGCTTAAGATAATGGTTGGAAATTAAAATAAACATCATTCCTGTTCTATCGGCTATAGATGAAAATTATATTAATTAAAAAAATCTGTTTTTGCAAATTGAAAATGGAATAATCTTATCAAATTGGTATCCACAAAGTTTGAATGAAATCGGACTGTTTGAAGAGGGTCAAAATCAAGTTCAAAGGAGTCGGTTACAAACAGGTGAAGTTAATATAAAGAGTGTAAAAAGGTGTTCATTAAATTATTTCAAGATATAATTGAAAGAAATATACAGTAAAAAAATCCATCTAGGTACATAAACTTCATATTGGCAAAAGCAGGTTTTAAACTAATACGTCCAGTTGACAGTATTCGCATAAAATATATATATGATAAAAGTAATGAATTAAGTAATATATTTATTAATTTTCGATAAGAAAAAAGTGATTTCAGTGTCAAGTACCCTTAAGGTAAGTTTGATAGTCTGTCTACACTCAGGTTTCAGTAGATTGAAAATAATTCCAGTATAGAAACCCAAACTCATTAACTACTTCATTTAAATGATCCTACTTGTTGACTGCATTCGTAATTTTTAAACTAAAGCTTTCGAAGGTAAGCTCGTAAGCTTTAGATTTTTAGTTACTTAATCCAAAAATTGAATAGTTTTGTATACGGAAAAAAAAAGATTCATAACTTTTAGTTTACGATACACTGAGCCTTAACTTGAAAAATAGTATAAGGATCCTATAGATTGGTGAGCAAAACGGTAGGTAGGTAGGTATAGGTTGCGACACGTAAAAAGAGCTATAAGTTTTAACGACGCAGTGGGCGATTTATACATTTACTAAAGTGACGCATTGTTCAAAATTTAACTGATTATAATATTAGCTTATTCATTGCTTCATCATATAAATTGTATCTACTTATGCAAAATCTTAACTACTCATTTCGTAAATTATGCCTAAAAGAGGGAGCCTACTTTGCGCAATAATACAGATCACAGTACAGAAAATAATTATTAATTATTACACTAAGGGTCAAATTTTTTATGTTTTAAAAGCTTTATATTGAAGAAATAAAAAGTTTATGATTCTTCATAAACAAATTGTTACAATATTGAATAGGTTGAAGTTTGTAAGATAGTTGTTATTATAGGCGTCATTCACTTTATATTATGTTGTTTGTACGATAACAGGAAACGTCTTGAGTAATAAGATTTTTTTAAACAATTACCTAATTGAAAGGATTGAATGAATGATTCTCCCTTAAAACATGCACTAACCAATACAAAAGCACTCATTCGTATTGCGTCGAACATAGAACGTCTTTTTTACGTGAAGCGACCTATATGCACAATGCTAAATATTTCTCAGCTTTATGTAAAATTGATTCTGCAACGGCTGTTTATTACGAAAAATAAAGTATTACATGACTAAACCAAATTGGTAGATGACCCTCAAGTAGGTATCGGAGTGACCCACAAACTTGGCGTTGACATAGACAAACCTCCAACACATACCCAGTTTGCCTTATTCATAGGGGCTTACTATGATTTTTTGAAGCAGTATTATTTCTATATAGATATATATAATAAATGCGACAGAGTGTGGGCTCTATATCGTTCTCTGCTATCAGAGATAATGCATCCATTTCCAAATTAAATTTAGAGATTGATTTACGTTGTGTTTAACAATAATTGGTATTCCACTTAATATTACGAGAGTCGTCTACTTGGTCCGTCAATTATTATTATAAAAAAACAGCACTTGGTGGACTACGGCCTATAAGCCCTTCTCATTCTGAGAGGAGACTCGTTCCCTATAGTTGGAGGGTAATGGGTCGACAATCATGATGATGAATTAAACGCGATTCCGGTAAATAAGTTTGTATTGTAGTATAATACCGGTTAGTAAGAACGTAGCCTATCACACGCAAAACTTATCTCTTTGCATATAGTTTATTTTTTTTACGATTTACAAGCGACATTAAAATGTCAGTGGGTATAATTGAAATGAAATGTCGTCACAGTTCCTTATTGTTTTATGGATGGTTTTAAAAGTTGAGATTTTTGTCGATAGGGCAAGAAGAAAATGAATTTAATTGGGTTCTTTCCACGTAGCCACAGACTATCACAGAAGTACTCAGAACTACTGTTCTTATCAAAGAGTTTAAGAGTTTAAGAGTTTTGGTTCTTATGTACGCATCAAAAGTGCCACCTGTGGGCCTACTTGAATAAAGATATTTTTGACTTTGACTTTGACTTTTTATGTATATTTTTCGTTTTCAATGATCATTATATCATTACCTGGGCAGAAAAATTTGGCCCAGATACCTATGAAGAAAAAATATGCATAAAAATTGTGATAGGCTAGGATACGATGAGTAAAGATTTTCTGAATTTGAAATAGTTTTTTTCACTTAAAACGACTGGGACATGTAAACACCTAGATATCAACAGTGACAACCTTACATAACCACACAGTCATCCACCTCTTTATATTATTGCCAACCGATAGAAGTCAGCCGTTGGGCATAGCTATTTTGTAGCGATTTCCAAATTCCACGGTTTCTGAACCTAAAGTGGCTCATAAAGTGGCTCAAGTTGATTGGATTGATGATTAACGCAATCCGGACTACGGTCCGCGATGGCCAGTACAATACTCGCTTATAAAGATAGCAACGTCGGATACCCATGAATTAATCGAAAATTTGCTTATAAACCTTGCTTATTACAGCAACTTTTGGTACCTAGAGGGTAATAAATTTACAAAAACAATTATAAATCGATAAGTTATGAGATATTCGGTATTTGTAAATCATTCTTACTACTAGATAATAATAAGAAGAATCACCTCCAGCTTCTTCAGTTGAAACCATGAGAGAGAAAAAGAGAGAGAGAACTAAGGTTTATTTAATTATTTTCTAAATACTCTTCTATAAACGTTTTCATAGTTTCTTTAAAAAAAATTGTATTTATTTTACTATTCGAACTAGTCCATGAATACCCCGCGGTCGCCCTTAAAATCAGTGCGTGGTGAATCATGTTTATTGGCTTGATCACAAGCGTTAAAAAGCTATACTTAATTATGTTTATCAGAAAGAACCTTCTACTTGTGTATTTTCACCTAAAAAGTCTGAGTTGATTTGATGGTGATCTAATAAAAATATTTTTGGTAAACGCCCATACAATTAGCATGTGTATACGAAGTGGAGATATTATAATAGCAAGTTGGTTAGACGTGTTATTTCCACCGATTATACATTATGTACTTTATGACATTGTAGCTTGACCATGGCTGCCTAACCGGTCTTAAAAGACATCATTTTTGCAGTTAAATTATATTCGCAATACCACCTAAGCTACTAAGCTAACACGGAAAAGCATTACAAGAGTTAACTTTACGTTTTATTTTACCTTTTCTTAGTATTTATCAACCACGCCAACCCACAAAGGGTCTGCGCCTTCTCAGCTTTGAACGAGGGGCTATACCTATCTCAGACGCTATAAATAATGACGATGACGTTTATGATGATGATGGTGCAGTGTGATCTATAATTAGAATATACATGTAAATGAAAACCGAAATAATACTTAACAGGCTATAGGTACATTATTTGCTGTTTCTGAGACTTATTTGTGAAACCGAAACACAAATAGTTTGAAAGTAAACCATTGCTATAGTTTTAACTTAAAGTTATCAGATACCTGCAGCCCTAACATCAAATGCAAAGGTAAAATCAAGTGACGCCTGTCACTTTATTAAGTACGCGTCTGTGTCTTTTATCTTCAATAGGGTTGTCATAAGTAAAAATTTAGAATGTTTTGAATTAGTTTGTATGGAATAATAAATATGTTTTTTTTAATTTTATATTTTTACAGTGTGATTCATTACGAAATGTATTTATGCACCCTTCAACAGTATATAATAATATATAATATTACCGTTTAGAACATTCCTAGAGCTTGTACAATATGTAGATGAAGCAGATGTATGAAGGGTGCATTACACACCAGAAAAACCCACGTATCCCGCTTTAATTTGACTTAACTGCCAGCAGCTAGTCATATTATAAAGGTGATAAAATTTTGATACAATCTTTTCTACATACAGAATCTAGAAAATATGCTATCAAGCGCAAACCAGTACCTGTCATTACTTGAGGCAAAACCAAGAAATCTAATCGTCACAAGCGAAAATCCACAGAGTAGTGTAAACACTACCGATTGTTACGCTAAATTTCAAAAGTGAAGTAAATAGCAATAATAGAAACGTGAAATTAGATCCTCGGAGATTCCCTTTCAATTGCTTCGTATTTGATTGTTGTGGAGTGTAGACTGTATAGAATTGCTATAGTCCAGATTGCGACAAACGAACGAGAAAATTAATCTTGCTACACATTTGCAGACATATTATAATCCCTCACTCGGAGACATTTTTTTTCATTCTATTCCATTTCGTACTATGACTTTTTACCATCTTGTAGACAGTGGCATGATCCCGTTGCTTTAGAAATCTTGTGACTTCCGACAATCGCGACAAAAAGTTTTGGCAGTCCTCTCTTGATGATCTGGCACTGCCTAAAGAATTCTAAAAAGACAGAAACAGGTGGAAATGTAAAGGCTATATGGCAGATGCATTCACACGTACTAACCAAACTCCCTTAATTTTGCTGAGTGGCTAAAGTTGTATGTGATCTAGCGTGGTCGTGATGAAAGATCCTTTATATTGATCAATTACGGAAACAAAAATGAGTGCTCGACTCATAAGGTTTCTTTCAGTGAGCTCGTGATGCACCCAAATATCGATCTTTCTGTGTTCTTACCCAGTCTTTGCTAACGAACAAAAAACTGCAATTTTATAATATATTTTATAGAACAGCGGGACGATATCGTCTAAGATGCTAAAGGACAACGTTCTTAGGACTATGGCAGTTATATTAAGTTATAGGCAACGGCTAGTATTAATACAAATAACTATTTATTACGCGCAAAATACATCATGATTATTTAAGCAGATTTTTGCGCAAATAACAAGTAGCCGTGTGGATTTAGGTATAAGGTCTATCCACACACACCAGTATCAGAACTCCTTCAGTGTTCCATGAGTAATAAAAAAACCATAGCTTTCATATGTTTTTTATAAACCCGTTTACGCTTGCCCGAATGAAAATGCAGGTAAACCTAAGGGTACTATTCCGGAGCATGCCGTGCGTAGGTTATACTATCTGTAGTTATCTTCACGCACGGTTAGCATGAGAGCATTAACATCATCATCTTCACCATCAGCCTATTGACCACTTTACAAGCTGGACATATATACTAATCAAAAATAGAGGGAGAGACGAGCTCAGAACCATGTTCCGTTCATATACTGTGAATTTCTTGACGGAAAAAGCCAATGCGTAACAATTTTCCAATACCACCGTTCTTAGTCAAACATGCTAACGAGGTGGAGCATAAATTTTCAATGGGGTTAGTTCACAATAAACCTGGAATGCTTAGACCCGGATATGTGTGGATAGACCTTTAGTCACCGATCATTACGTACTTCAATCTGCCGAGGACATCTATTCTGGTAACATGTCGTGTAATTTCCATTTTTAGAGTTCCGTACCCGAGGGGTGCTAACGTGACTCCCGTTAGCTTCGGTTACTACTAAGCTCCACTGTCTGACTCTGCCTGTCCGTCCGTGATAGGAAGAGAAATAAGTTCTACTAAAGCTTGCATTTCTATTTTTGAGCGTTGGTTTTCACGTTATTTCCTTATTTCCGCGGAAACAGTATATTTTAACTTACTTTATTTCGTACATTTTGAATTTGCCAACACACTCATAAGGAAACAGAATTTTTATATACAAAGATGTTTATGCGTGATAATTTGAAACATTGTTGCCCATGTAATTTATATTATATATATATATATATGCTACTACTAGCAACCCGCTCTGGCTTCATACGGGTGCAACGCTCATACTAAATATACTACAGAATGTTGCTATATACACAGCGTTATACAACGTTACACAGCTATTTTTTTATAAACACGCGCCGCTGCGCCAGATCCCTACGATACCGTTGGCAACGGAATTTCCCGTAGATATAATATCATGCCCCTAAAGATAAAATAACCCTAATTACATTTAATTAAAAGTAACTTCAAGCCGGTTCAGCGATTAAATCGAAAGTCAATTTGAGCGGGTTCAACCCTTTCTGCTAAACTACGTCTTATTTATCTGAGTACATAGATAATGTTCCGCATGATCTAGCATTGATATAATATACTTAGTTTCATACACATAATTGCTATAATAACAACAAGGTTATATAATATTATGTCGATATCGAATATCATGCTAGAGTAAACGCTTTTGCGTCAGATTTGCCCTTCATTTCAACTCAATTAGTTCTAGTTAGTTTGACTAACTTGAAAATGGTTGTTTATTAAAGATTAAACCAACTTGCTTGTAATTGACGTTCTGTCATAATATGAAGCATTGTTTTGGAGACATAGGAGGGTGGGAAATAGAACTGGAGTATTTTAAGGGATCGAGGGTCTCCTCAATCCTTAGTAAGATCTCACAGATTTCTTTTGCCGTAGGGACTTAGGCCATTCTCAGGGGGTGATTGAATATAGCTTTATTTGTAAAGGGGCTTTCTCTGAGCATAGCTCTTCAATGGATGGATATAATCCTGTAATTGCTCGTGCTCTCCTACTTTAATCGGTTTTTCGGTGGAAAGATTAAGCAGACAACAAGACAAAACAAACCACACAAGGATGCATAATAAGAGACAGTTATTTCGAAATCAGATGCAGACATATCAATTTTATTTATTTGTATCTAGAATTGGTAACATTGGTAATTTATAATTTAGAAATATACATTCGCAACAACAAGTTTTGCAACACAAATTTCGAAAGAAAAAAAATAGCCATTCGAATCCCATTTATTATAATGTTTAATATAATGACGATTTATTCTCGTTGCGTTCGGACAGCTATAATATATGTAAAGACAATATGGCACAATGTATTAAAAAAAGAGTAGAATTTCGACGTAGAATCACCTACTATACCCAGGTATAGTCCAAGATATATATATACATAGGTAGGTATAGACATTGAATTAAGAATATACAGAATCCTCATTCAGCCATTATTGCATTATTGTATGCATGGTATCCAAAACAGTGAAAAAGCCCCGCGCACGGCTCACTTCACACCTGCGGAATGTTTCTAGCTCAAAAACTTTTTCCCATTTCCACATTTTATGATGAACGCTTAGAACATTAGAGGTAAAATAATTACTGTCATCTCCTAAATGGTATGACGTGACTAACCGTTTTTTCGAGTGCACCTTATTCTAAAGTGGAGTGGTTTTGATGTCTCAATATTAGTGGTGTACATGGTTTATGTATGTTCTTAATTCTGTGGGTATAGAAATCTTTTCTCACTGACAATTTTTCACTGCCGGACATCAGTTTTCTTCTCTCGAGGGGTTTCATTTATTCATACCAAATCATCTTCATCAATAATAACCTACAAGAATCCAGTACTGAAAAGACCTTTCCAAAAGCGTGCTACCACACACGGTCCTCTGCGTTTCTCATCCAGGCGCATCCCACCAGCTTCATCTAGCAGGCTGGCGGTATTTCCACTACGCGTTTACCGATTCGTGGTCTATTAAGCAAATTAAGCTTAA
Source organism: Pararge aegeria (assembly GCF_905163445.1). NCBI lineage: Eukaryota > Metazoa > Arthropoda > Insecta > Lepidoptera > Nymphalidae > Pararge > Pararge aegeria. The sequence continues at coordinate 6,624,066 of NC_053208.1, forward strand.
TTTGATAAGCTCCGCGAAAAGAGAATCTGTATGGTGTCATTTATAATTTCCTCAACTTTATATTCCACACCGAACAGACCTACGGCAATGCACGCTCTACGCACGTTTCCATCCGACACCGGAGCATCCTCAGGAGATGTTGACTTCACAATGAATAATTGTTAAGTCTTAAACCAACGTCAATTAAAGAATTACAATGAAGACATGAAAACCGTTTCACTTCTCGGCAATGCTCTTTTTTCACGCTCGTGGAAAATATAATAAGTCTGTGGTGAGTAAGCCGGATAAAATGCATAGATATGTAGTAAACTTATAGCCGCCCAGTGAACCAGTAATATAGTGGTTAGGAATCCCAGCACGCACACTCTTAACTTTTCAATTTTTGTCTTCTTCTTTTTATTCACTTTATTGCACAACCAAATAAAACGGTTTTAAAAAGGCGAACTAAAACCTTTATGTACCAGAAAACTTCGTTATGTTAAGTTATGTGTGTTTTAATAAATTAAAAAATATTACTTGCTTCAACGGTGAAGGAAAACGTCGTGAGGAAACATATCCATCGGGCTTGTTAAATTTCAGCACATTTCGTTAAATGAAAGAAGAAAAATTTTACTAAGCAGGAAAAAGAGTGCAATACATTGCGAGAAACGCGCATGCATGCAATTTGTTTGTATTTATTTTGACCACAATTTTAATTCCAAAAGCAAATACTGAGCATCGTTGTTATTATTTTTTTTGAGTACCTACTTAAAAATAAAAATCGTGCATGTTACGAAAAGGCAAATTAAGTGAGTACGATTTACCCGTACAAACCGCTTGCTATAACCTATTACATTGGCATATTTTTTTGCTACTGAATGATAGTCAACTAGTTTAGAAATTAGATTAACATTTCCCGTTTACAATTCCTATTTTTATACTGAACTTCCACGTAGGTTATCGCTCGAAGGATAGGAATATTGTTAGTTATTATTCAACTATTCATATTACGTATTTCTATGTCAATAGTGTATTATCTTTGCATATTTTGTTTGTGTATATTCCAAAGCGCCGACATGCTGTGTCAAATTCATACAAACTAACGCCCGATTCATAACAACTAAGTACATAAATAACTTCATACATAGTGTAGCTAGGTAGGAGATATTTTATTTCAAAAATAGGCCTACCAGCTACCACCAATGAAAGTGAGATGAGTTGGTAGGTTGTATTAAAGAGTCCCACGTTGTTCTAAGTTAGGTAGTTTTTGCCTAACTTTGAACTTCTTATGTTAATTTAATAGAGTGAACGATTTAAAACTCAAAAGTAATAGAGGACGAAAGTTTGTATAGGATTAAAAAAATCCTATACAAACTTTCGTATCGTATTAGAAACTGAGCACGGAAGTAGACGCTAGTCCATAAATCAAAATACCTTAAGAGATTTTGCTTTATTTTATTTAAACAATAAACTTATATCATTAAATTTTTTAAATCTCATAATATATTAAATCATTTATTTCACTCCGTATTCATTCTCTTCTATTCTCTTCTCGAGCCGGTGAAGATCATTATCTACACCCATGTACACCCAACAATAGAATATCATCATAGTAAATAAAAGCTGTATTTGACAGTTTGACAGTTCAAAAATAGGAGTGCTCCGATCGTCACCAAACTTTACAGGATTGCTCGCCGTATTGACCATCCGGGATTCCCTGAAAGTTTCATTGAAATCGGCCGTTTCGGAGCCTATACGAAACATACCCACACACTTTTTCTTTTATATATATATATAGAAGATAGATGGATATACATAAATACTTACATACCGATAATCACCCAGAAATATTCATATTCATCACACAAACATTTCCCAATTGTGGGTATCCAACCCTCAGCCTTGGACTCAGAAAGCAGGATCTGCGCCAATCGGCCGTCAATATATTAATTTCGTGTTCAATTTCTTAAAAATATACCTTTACCAATGAAATAAGGAATTCCTTTGTTTTTTTTCAAATGTAGGTCTTAATAACCACACCGATGGTGGCATCTTCATTAAGTCACTACTGATAACATGAGACAGTCGAAAGTGACAACCAAATTAGTGATATTTACCATAACAAGTAGACCGAGACACACTGGCCTCTAATTTTGGTTTTGGAACAGGTTTCGCATTCAGTAATGGCATAATTTTTGACTGTCGATAAGTAATGATAGTTGAATAGAATATGGACCATTTTAAAATTTCGTTGACCTTAACTTTTTTATAGTAATAACTGGCTTTTGCCCGCGACTTCGTCTGCGTGGACTTCATAATTAGGTTGACTTTGCTCGTTAACGATTTTCAATTTTACCTCGGGAACTACTTACTTACTTAATTTACTTGAGATAAAAGGTAGCCTATGTTCTTTTCCATGTCTAAGGCTACATGTATGTCAAAGTTCATCCAAATCCGTTTAGCCGTTTTTGCGTGATTGAGTAACAAACATCCACACTCACATTTATAATATTAATAGGATGTACGGCCCAAGCAAATGACCCACCTGATGGAAAATGGAAACCAATCGCCTTTAAACAGCGCAATCCTTCACAGGGTAAAGCGAGGGACACGTCCGGAAGTTCATAGGTCGTACCGGAACGCTAAATCGTTTGGGGGTATAATTTTTTGTAATAACTGACTGACCAAGCATACGGACCTAAACGTATATGCAAAAACTTTGCCTATAAACAGAGGAACACTTCGCAGCTTTACGGCAGAAATAAGCCTGGGTATCTACTTCTCAAACGATCTCTGCCACAAAAACTAATAGCTTCACGAAACATAATCCATTCTAATTTAATTAATGCAAAAGTACATCCGTCTTTTGGCTTAATGCTTTGGTAAGAAATAAATGAACGCACTGCCAAACTATCTTTTTTCCTTACGGTTAACATAAATGCCAAGGTAGGGAAGGTAATAAATAGGATTATTTCCGTGTAAAATATTATAGAAACTGCGATAACTAAAGACACATATTCATGAACCAACATCCTGTAAAGTTCATGCACGAATTGATAAAAGTTCTATTAGAATTTTTACTATAATTTATACTAATAGTCCGTTTTGAAAACCATCTGCTTTGCTCGACAGTAATTATTACCTACCTTAAAGAGGAGAAAAAGTAATAATAACAATTAAACTCTTTTTACACTAAATCGTAATTAAAAAAACAATACAGGAAACAAAACTCATGAACGATGATTTGGCGTAAGGGCGGCCTTATCACTGGTACTCGTAGTAATCTATTACAGGCAACCACTAAAGGTAGGGATAGCAAAGATAAACTGGTGGTTGGTGCACAGATAAAAAAAGAAAGAAAAGAAAACAGATTTATTAATTGTCATAAATTCATACATACTATAAATTCATACATAATTTAAAAAAATTATAATTTTGTTATAAATATTGAGACTATATATAGCTTTTAATTATCATACATAAACAGAACTTACACATATATTAATAAACATATATGTATTTATGACCTTAGTATTTATTAGTTATTTATTCGTGGTGCTATTTAAAAGCCTTCTTTTATCTAAAATATCACGAAAGTGGCAATTTATGCAACATGCAATCTTTATGACGAAGTCGCGGGAATTAAAAATAAATCAACAATTTATAAAGAATCGGCCGATTTGAGATCCCTCCTTATTTGGTTACATTCTCCGAGAAACATGCTAGTGAAAAAGGTTCTTAACGGGTAATATTCCACATGCACTTTAGTATTCCATTATGTCTTAATAATTAATAAAGCTGGCTAAGGCATGCCCCACACTTAAAAGACCCAACGTTGGCTTTAATACGTCTCGCCCAACACGTAGACTGGAAAAATGCATTATAGCCACGCAAGTGCTAACGGCCCGATCGTTCTTTGTCGGTTTCCTTAAAAAATATATCGTCACTTGTGATGATACTTTGAGACTTTAAGACTTTGTTTACCTTATTGATTATATGCACTTTGTATAGTGATTATATGCACTAACAGACACCCATGAAAATTGTCTCTGCCTCTAATCTATTGAGAACCAAAATCATCTCCAAAGTTTTAATGCGAAATATCTCGTTGGGCAACCAACGTTGGTACCCATGGGTTGATAGTGTGGGCAGCATGTAATGGATCAAGCTGTCAGGGTAATTTCTCTTATGCCTCGACCTTTATTGATTGGTCTGGAAATAAAAATTGGTGTAACGTAGCTGGCTAGCGTCATTCGATCCCTCGATCCTGACAACTGCACGCGTTACCACCGATAAAATAATGTTTTATCTATTCAGAATTATATTGATCGCAAAATTGGCTTTCAGTCTCATGTGTCCGGACATAATCGAACTGCCCGAGGATCAACAACTTAATATAGATGAACTGCAAACTGTACCACCTAATGAACTGGTTGATTGCCTATCCCATTTGGCCAGATATGAAATGGCGATCGACGAAGCTGAATTCATATGGCACTCGATTGTGCAATTCTTTAATGGCATTATAAACATTCCGGAAAAAGTGCTTGGCGAACTCAAATTCGTGTCTATAGCAGTACTGCCGGAAGACTATAACAATATAGTCATGGGTAATGTTGATGTTATAAGCAACTTTGGATTTCACTATGGTTTATCTGACGAGCAACTTGACGCTATAGCTGCACGTGTTTGGGAAGATTTTGGATCAAAACAACCAGAAGATTACACTTTCTACGATTTGGCAGCTTTGAGACAAATTCTTTGCGCGTATAACAGAAGTGATATAGAGAGGATTCATCCTAAAGCGTATAAAGAAGCAGCCGGTATCATAGGAAACTTGAAGAATTGCAATACTAACGTTCTGCGGGGCTTCGGTAAATTGGCTATTCAGGAAGATGCTTTCGGCTCCCCAGCTTTTTGGACGAATGCAACAGTGCAATTGGTTGGCGCAGTGGTCGATTATTTGCCTGATGAAGCCGGCAATATACTGAAAATTAGGCTGAATGATAATTTTTGGGATGATGCAAATATTTAAACTAACTTGCAGTGGTAGACTGCATTTTAGACAACGTAGTTGTAGAAAAGTAGTAGATTATTGCAGTGGTAGACTGCATTTTAGATGAAGTGGCGGTAGTAGTAGTAGTAGAAGATTTAGAATCTTATTTATTGATGTAGAAGTTAGTTCATTGAAATAAATGATTGAAGATTGGTACGTTTTTTCCGTAGACGTTTGCTAATTCGGCAAACAACTATAACCCATCTAAAGTCCTTTTCAGTCTTACTAATCTAAGATGGCTCTTAGCCTGATCCATAGAGTGTATTTTGAAACAGTCAAAACGAGACAAGATTTAAATAAATCTGTCTTGTTTTGTTATTTATGGTATGCTGGACAAAGTCAAAGTACAAAATACCATGAACCCTGAACCCCACACTATAGCCCGTATTAATAAACCGACCCCGAGCTTAGAACATGTTCTCAAGTTCGGTACAAGTTCGGTAAAGATCGACCGATATTTATTAACCCGATATCAGTCTAATAATAGTAGCATTGTACTACGACATGAAATTTTCTCGATTAGCTTCAAAATTGACTGTTTGAAAAATAAAGACGAATGGCCGAGCGATTTTAAGAAAAGGAAATGATATCGTCATCTCGTCAATATCGACTTTAATTTTAAGAAAAAAAAAAATTAAACTAGATGCATTGACCAGGGTAGAATTAGGGTAATATGTTACCTATAGGTACATAAAGACGTAACGTTTTACACGACGTAGTAAGTGCCAGACGGGACACGTTCAATTTGGACAGCCGATTGGCGCAGTTTGCAGCGAGTCCAAGGCCGAGGGTTCAGTTCCCACAACTGGAAAATGTTTGTGTTATGAGCATGAGTGGTTTCAGTGTCTGGGTGTTTATATGTGTATTATAAGTATTTATGTATATTCTTCATAAAAATATTCATCAGTCATCTACCCATAACACAAGCTACGCTTACTTTGGGGCTAGATGGCGAAGTGTGCGTTATCGTAGTATATCCATTATTTATTTATTTTATCCTCAGTAAGAGTCCTTTTTAGCATTACCCGGTAATTATACGTAGGATACTCAGGATCCGCAGTCGAAAATACTAACTATTAGGTCACCGAAGCAAGGCAGTTCATTAGCACACAAAAATAGCTTCATATAAATTTATTTGTAAGATGAATAATTGCGTGTACTAAAATTTGAATTTTAAGGTCAACCACACCATAGCAGGGTCCAACGAAATCGGCCTCCAGAAGTCAGTTTTGATTTATAACCTATCTGCAAACCACCTTGCACATTGCGAAACTCCATACATCTAACCTTCAAAATTATGCAATTTAACAGTACGGCTCTTATCTACAATAGTTATCTCTTAGATCTACCAAACGTTTATTGTCCGAGAGGTGGTGCGAAGTTTTAAAGAGGTGCTTTAATTAAGCTTATAGTAACGAAAACTATTTTTGTGTGTATTTAATTATCGGTACATACCGGACAATTTATATGTACCTAAATAAATTGTCTGGAAATACATCGGAACCGACGTTCCGGCAACAACCTCCCTGGCGCAACGGTGAGAGCTGTGAATTTAAGCAGGCGGTCCCGGGTTCGTTTCCCGACAGGGGCAATTTAGGAATTTATAATTTCAGATTTTTTTTGTCTGGTCTGGTGGGAGGCTTTGGCCGTTGCTTCTTACTACCCTACCGACAAAGACGCTGCGCTAAACGATTCAGTGTTCTGGTGCGATGTCGCTAAGGGTAGGACTAACGTACTCTCAAACAGCTTAGCCCACTACCATCGTAGACTGCATCATCACCACCACCACCAAAACCTAACAGATAGCAGACGAATTGAGTAACTTAACATACCGTTACATTTTTAAAGTAAATGCACAATTGTATGTAAAAGTTCCATAGAACCTATTTTAATACCAACGATTATGTGTTGATAATTATTTTTGTATATTCTTCTGAGGAGTTCCCGGTTTTGATTTTCCAGTCGATCCAAAGTATTTTTTTTTATTGGGGTTCTGTGATAAGGAATTGTCAGTTCCAGTCCGGTAAAGGCTCTTAATCCCACTTTTGTACGAGAGAGGTGTGTGTGTTTTCACTTGAAATTATGAATTTCTAACACACGAAGAATCTTGAAGCAGAAGAAACATATTAAGAATTTTCAGCTTTTATAAAGCACTTTAACGAAATATCCTGTAGCCTTTCGAAATATTATTACCAAACACTTTTAATCGCTACGGTTTTAAAATAATATTTTGCCATTTTAAGAACATGACGTGAGTCGTGACTGCAAAGATTGTTACTTAACATCACCAAACGTACTAGGTACATAGTTTATTTATTAGATAAGGAACACTTATCTTTATCGTTGCTAAAGCATTTTCAACGTCTTTAAAGTAAAGAATAGGTAAAGTCAAAAGTAAATATTTCTAGTGCATAACAATCTCAATGGTAAGCATGTTTGTAAGTCGGAGGTACCAGGTTCGAGTCATTGTTTTGTTTGTTTGGTTCTTGATCCCCGATCTGATTGAGAATTTATAATTTCAGAATTTTCTCAGGGCTAATCTGGTACCACTCTGACGAAATAGAAAATAGAATTTTAAAAAAATGGTCTAGTAGAAAAAACACGTTACTACTTTAACATTTTTTTTTTATGTGGCTGAAAATCTGTATAGATGACTTAAAATATGTTTGCTTCAAGTCGATCAAATCAATATATTTAATCCGAAGCGTTTTAATAAAATTTTGGCAGGTTAAATAACCGGAGCCGTCTAGAATCAAGAAGTAGAAATGCCGAGCTCTGTGGACCGTTTCGAAATGTTCTGGTGCGCAAACTGTGGTACAATAAAATTATTACAAACAATAACATAAAATAAGGATGAGCCAATGTCATAATTGGCAACAAAATGTGCGTGTGGGATCCGGATTCGTTTCATTCTTTCATACAATAAACAAACGCCTCATTGTCCAACTTTCATTGTTAAGTAACCAGATAATTAGATTAAAGGTAAATACAGTCTGGTCCCACTCTGTTGGTACACAGTTAAACCACGTATGTAACGTACAAATTCGTGGATTTCTAGTTGGCCTACTTTACATGCACTTTCGAAACGTCAAGACTGTCTGTTTGTAGTATCTCTGCCTGTTCGGAAAGCAGATTATGCCGAGAAGAAGCGGGTTGTAAACTTAGTCATAAATCTCGTCTTAATGATGTCCTACTTCTAGGCACAGTTATCCCATCTCATATCAACATCATCGTCAAATCAGCCGATATACGCTCAAACACTTGAGCTTATTCGTACAGGAAACTCTGAATTACATGGTTTAGTGTCACTTGTGTCCAGACTCCAGCGACTCACTGCCACTCCTTTAATACCATCTTACGTCTATTACCTACGTCACTAAGCGAAGCGTGAATGGGTGCGGAGTAACTACACAGTACACTGGCACTTTAGGACCCCGGAGTCTAGCAGATCTCCGCTAAGTTGATTACTTTGGTTCTTCTACGTATCTCTTAATTTCTGTCATCTTCATCATTTTTCTTTGAAAGCTCTATTACGAGCATCTCTCATAATAGAGAATAAGAGAAAAGATAACCAACGTCACTTACTGTTCGAGCCCGAAGTGAAGATATACAGCCAAATTCAAATTTCTCGACATTGCAATAAGTTCTCGCCACAGGTCACATTATCCTTAATGCTTGTTTTATTTCGTGATCTCTTGACGCTATGTCAAGAGTAATTACATTTTTATTACCGGTTTTACCCGTGTGAACTGTTGGTCGTAGCGTAATAGCTGGGTACTTAGCTTTCTCACTAAACGGTGTATCTAAGCAAAAAAAAAATTATTGAAATTGAACTTATGAACTGGAATAATAATGTGCCTATTTGCCGCCTCGGTAGTCTTATGTCTCACACCTTTGGTTGCAACAGATCACATGATCCCTGGTTCGATTCTAATGTCGGTAAGAAACAATCGATAGTGTTGTTCGCACCCGCAGTTGGGGTGATGGCGGGCTGGTTGTTAATTTAAATTACTAGAAAACAAAACCCAATACTCAACCATTTTTGAGCCGATTCTGAGTTCTAATTCAGAACTCTTAAAGCGTATCGCAAATGCTCACCCCTAGACCAACCGTTAATATAAACATCGTACCTGAACCGTAATTCATAGAAATAACTGCAAGACTGGAATTTTGTTACGTAGGAAATTCGTAGTTTGCATATATTCAAACATCGCGTAGCTTGGCAAAAATACTAGTAGTAACTACATTGTATAAGTTTATAATCGCGTATATATACATTTCATCATCATATCAACCCATTACCGGTCCACTACAGGGCACGGGTCTCCTCTCACAATGAGAAGGGGGTTAAGGCCGTAGTCCCCCAAGCTGGCCCTATGCGGATTGGTGGACTCCACACACCTTTGAGAACAATATGGAGAACCCTCGGGCATGCAGGTTTCCTCACGATGTTTTTCCTACACCGCACATAGCTTAGAAAAGTTAGAAAGTTAGAGATGCTGGGATTCGAACTCGGCCTTCCGAAAGTGAAGCCGAAGTCCGACCCACTGAGCTAACACCGCTTCACATATATAGGTACATATATGTTTTCTAATATTTACATATGTTTCTTTCTTTATTTGTGTATCTTTTAAGCAAGAAAGTTAAGAATATAGGTTCATTATCTTATTTCTTTTTTGTGATAGATCCACTTTCCACCTCTACTGGCTTTGCAGGTTCTTGCCTTTAAAATATCACTTTTAGTGAAAATGCTGTTTTCGCACTAAGTGCTAATCATTGTTTAGAAAGAATACAAGTATTCTTTCTTTGTGTTATGTTGCTATAAAGATTTTGTATCTACTCGTATGTACCTATATATCTACACAATGAAATCTAAATCGGGTCAAATTCAAAAAGACCGGTTGCGTCGACTTACAGCGATATTTGTATGATGGCTCGCATATGATGAAATACAAAAGCACGACTAGCTGGTTTTACTGTAACATTTTTTGACATTAAAGCAGCTCTCGCGAAAATGTCGTGACCCATTCTCTAATACACTACCATTCGGTAGCAATGGTATTATATATAACATACTGTAGTCTGTATTTAAAAAATAAATAATAAGCGGTGATTCAGTTAAAATTAAGCTTAATTTGCTATAACTACTCAGCGATAAGCAGGAGAATTTAAAATTTCTTATTTTGCGACCTTTCAATTAAAATTAAGCTTCATTTGCTTTACTCTGCGAAAAGCAGGAGAATCTTTACGGTGTAATTTAAAATTTCTTACTTTTTTTATATAATGAGCGACGATTCAATAAAAATTAAGCTATATTTGTTATACTCTGCAAAAAGCAGGAGAATCTGTACGGTGTTAACTGTTATTTATAATTTCTTAATTCTTTATACTCTACACCAAACTGACAGTGTTGCTTTGTTCCTTAATACGAAATATTAAAGCCAGTACAAAAGCTCGTAACAGAATATAACAAATATACATATCCTTATAAACTTGACTGGTATTCTCGACCAAGGCTTTGACCGAAACCTAGATATCTAGTGGAGTCTTGTATAGGTTTACCATCAAGGTTAGCAAACGCGCAAGGTAAGTAGGTTTACCGCTACCACTCATATTGAATTACATGCACCTGAAGAAGTCTGATTACAACGATTTAGTGGCTAGCAGTTTCTACGTCGTTCATATTACGTATCTTGTAATGTTGCTATATTCGCAAGTATCCAATGTTTACAAAAAATATTTTATTTTATTATTGATTTCGTTTAAATAAGTATAATTTGTATATTTAAAAAAAATATTTTCCATGTAAGATAAATAAATATGTAGAATTTATCTTTCGCCGGATATCATGGCACCCGCGACGTCATAGGCAAATAACACCTTGTTTTATAGCAACTGATATTTTGAAATCACAAAATACTTGATATACGCAGAGATTTTCAAAGTTCAAGCGGTAAAAAATTATGTTTACATAGTCGTGACGTCATAATTTTGAATTCGGCGTTTAATCATTCATGGCGGATCGCTAGATTTTGCAGTTTTATTTATTTTCTATTATATATAAAAATACGTCTTCCATAATACATGTGATCATATATCATTATATAAATATTAGAGATTAAGTGAGAACATCACGCATATTGTCATACCCTTAACAGGTTGGCCCGCGACCATCTCACCAGCAATTACCACCAGGTGACGTAGCAGTGCGGCTTCGGCCATTGCTAGTTGTCACTCTATCGACAAGACTTGCCGCTAAGCGATTTAGGGTTCCACTACGATGTCGCGTAGAAATTACATCATCACTTACCACCAGATGAAATAGCAGTCGATGTCTAACTTGTAGTGGAATAAATAAAAAACTATGAACGCTTCAAACGATCGATTAATAAGGTCGACTTAAATGGAGAAGTTTTGATTTAAATCATACGAACGCGCCAAGTTAATTAAAAGCTTGTAAAATGAAAAGTAATATTTAAATTGATAAATATTGCTAAAAATAAAAACAACTATCGTCGATTAAGCAACTAACTTGTTAATATATTCACCTATACCTAAGTGTTTTATAGGCCTTGTTGAATCGATTTCGCATTAGGGAAATTATAAAACCATTTGGCTATCGTTTCAATTAGAGATGGGCCGAATATTCGTTTGATATTCGATATTCGGCGTATTCGGCATCACTTCCACTATTTGTATTCGGCCAAATTGTTCGGTTTTATTGCCGAATATATTCGGTTCAATCATTTCTGTTAAGTTAATATTATCAATATCTTTGTAAAAGCACCTTTGTTTTTGTTATTTAACCTAATCTAGTAGTGCGATGTTTTGAAATTGACTTACAGCGCGGTGTGCCGTGTGCGAGGTACGGGTCGTTCGTCGTCTAGCCCAGCAACGACACGTAGCGACACGTAGGTAGGAACCTGTTTAAGTGCCAAAACAATGTTTTGCCAACCGAAAATCCGGTCATCTCAGTATCAGTTCATCCGAATATCAAAGTCAAAGTCAAATATTTCTTTATTCAAATAGGCACAAAGATGGCCCTTCTGATATACATTAAATGTAAAATAGTATCAGTATAGACAGACATATCAGTAAAGATTAAACCGAATAATAATCGTTATTCGGTGAAACAACTATTCAGCACATCTCTAGTACCTACCTATCAATATTTTAAAATAAACGACTCCGTTTCGACGTGTTTGAATAACTATTCAACTTTACCTACGGATCTATTTTTTGATTTACAACTTATTCATGGCTACGTGTCAAGTAAGTTTATTGTAATTCTTTTGTTTATTTCAAATTGTTCTCGCAGTCTACAGATTCGTGCTGGAATAATATCACGACTCGCGGCCAGTGGTGCTATATTATTTTAAAATGGTGATTGTGAATAATAATAATAAATAAATTTAAATACATAAAAATTATATAAAGCGGCGATTGCCGGACTTCTGCTTTATTTTCAGGGGTCCGAGTTCGACCCCGGCACGCACCTCTTTTTTTTCTAAGTTATTTGCGTCTTAGGAATTAAATATCACTTGCTTTAATGGTGGAGGAAAACTTCATGAGGAAAACTGGACGCCTTATGGTTCTCCACAATGTTCCCAAAGACTTTTGGAGTCCACCAATCCGCACTTAGCAAGCGTGGTGGACTACAGCCTAAACCATTTTCCTTGATGATGATGATAAAATATTTTATAATATACAACTTGTTTGATCTTTTAAAAGCTGCTGCGCCTTAATAAGTGGTAGATACTACGTATAGACTTAGATAATGGCTGGACAAAAACAAACTTATACATGGGCTACATTTTTCTGTTATTAAATAAACCAACTGATTTTCTTTACCAAATCCTGTCTTACGGTCAAACATATATTAATTAATTCATTTTTATACGTTTTTTTGTTTTTGCTCTTCTGTTTCATTCCTATATTTCGGAGAGTATGATCAGGACCTGTTCAATTTGGTTCCTACACCTTTTTACCATCGATCCACGAGACAGCGTAAGGAACTGCACGTTAACGTAGTGGACTCGTAAGAGGCGCGTTTCTAATACACACTGCCAAGATCTGGAATGCCCTTCCGGCTACCTACAATATAGGTTTCTTCCAATCAAAAGAGCATAGGCATCTGTCAAGTGTCTCAAACAGCAATGAAAGGTTAAATTCATCAATTAAAAACGTAATAAATTTTGGAGGTTGAAAATTCACTTTACTCCGTGTTAGATAAAGGTTATTTTTCCCAGAAACTTAAATAGTTAATATGCGTGAAACCTCAATTATTATCTATATATCTGTCGTCCGCGTTTAATACAGCATTTTAAAAACCCGTAGGAACCGTTTGTTTTCTTGGGTTAAAATGTAGCCTATTTTACTCTCCGTCCGTCAAATCACGTTGATTAGTTGCTTAGTTACGGCCATAAGGAAGGACAAACAAACATACACATCTATAATATTACAATTTAGGTAATGATCTTTTTTTAATTTGTTCGCAGATTCAAAATAAAATGACGACAGCGAGCGTTTTGCTCACGGTGAGCACAACGTGGGGTGCGAATAGCGATATTTGCGACAAGGATGACAGAGTCGGCAGATCCATGAGGAATATAGCAGCGGTAGCCGCGAGGGAGTTGCGTGAAACACCATCCACCAGGGACCAGGCCCTTCTGATCATGAAAGATTGGATCGAGCGGAACAGCGATATCAGGAATGTCAGAACGGGTATGTCACAAAGGTCTTAATTAGGGCCATCTTTTTTTGTTCCACCACAAGTTAGCCCTTGACTGCAATCTCACAATAAACAGTGATGCAATCTAAGATAGTAACGGGCTAACCTTTTTGGAGCATGCCAGCGTATTAAACCCATACTGCATAATCGGTTTCTACGCGTCATCGTACCAGAACGCTAAATCACTTAGCGGCACGCCACCAGACCAGATCAGGGAAAATACAGAAATTATTAAATCCCATTTTTCACCTGCCGGGGATCGAACCCTATACCTCCCACATAAATCCACAGTGCTCACCGCTGCGAAAAATCATTTTAGCTGGATTACAGTTGGTTGTAATGTTTGGCAAATTACCTTTTTAAAGAATGTTGTTAAATAATTTATTAACTAATTAAAAAGGTTAGAGTTATTATGGATTTCTAATTAACTGTGCTAACTTAAAGGTCTCATTTTTCATGTAATCAATAATAACAATTCAGGTAAGATTGCAGACATGGGCTAACTTGTGGAATAAACAAAAAAAAAAAGTTATATGAAATCTCGTCTAGTTTAAATATTTTAATAAAGTAATTTTGCAGTTTCGCATACTTATAACCTAAACTGGCAGATAGTAATCAAGTGTTTTAAACTTGTGTTGTTGTAGTGTTGAAAACTTATGAAATGAATAACACAAATTTATCTTAGACAAGCCAATTTGGTTTAGGTTATAGATTTTTAGGACTTGGGTACATCAGCATTGGTGTCATTTTTTCTGAAAGAAACCTAGTTTGAAAAGCGTCTTCGTTTCATACCTATATTTTACCAAAAACCGATACAAGATCGAGACTGACAATCCCAAAGTCAGACTGATTTATCAAGATAATTTTAAAGAATCACCTTGATACAAACTATAAATATTTATTTCAGATGAATCATTCCTGCTACGTTTTCTCCGTCACAAGAAATACAGCATACCGATGGCTCAGCAAACACTGCTGAAGTACCTAAGCTTAAGGAAATTCTATCCAAGCATTTTTAGAAATTTAGATAGCGAAGATCCTACACTTAAGGAAATTATTAAAAACGGGTAATTGAATTTTCCTATTTATTAAAGTACTACCTGTTGCCAGCTTACTTCGCCCGCGCTTACTACAGTTATTTAAAAATTCCGTGGCAACCGTTTTTTGTACTCTGCATCCTTTCAGCTAACTTTATTCCAAAAATCTAGTTTATTGGTAATTTATTAAGGCCGTAAAGATAGGACAAACAAACACATTTTTGCATCACACTGTAGGCCTAGTTTACAAGAATTTTTGAAGCGTCTCCAGTCAGTATGTTTATTCTACTACCGGTTCGGTAGGCATATTCTACCGAGCAAGAAACTCAGCAGATTGCTCTTTTTCATCAACATTTTGCAGTTTACAATCTTTATCGTTGAACTCACCGAATTTAACCAAAGCCCTTATGTAGGTCTGACTAAAGGCAGGTATGCGTTTAATCTGGGAAGGTCTAAATAGGTTAAATAGTTATTGCTTTCTGCGCACGGAACAAATAAACCGGCAATCAAATACTGTTTTACATCAGATATAAATCATTTTTGACCTTTCTTGTTTGTTAATGGTCGGTGTCTTTGTCTTACTCACTGAGGTTCAATTGCCAATGCAATAAAAATAAGGAAGCGACCTTTTACACGTGATGACGTCCGTGAGACGTTATCTGCTATCTTTGGTGCCATAACATGCATATATATCAAAAGTCCTAAAAGATTTATCATTGTTCAAAAGTTGTTTTGCTATATATAAATGAAGTGATCTATTTCATATTTATCAAAATATAACAACTTTTGTTGGTTCATTCCGCCATATTGCCTTTTTGTGATGTTTGATAAAAACCATCGACTAATTAAATTAACTCAGTTAGATTTTTTAATGCATACCTACTAAGGTAGGTGTGAAAAATATTGTGTTTTTTTTTTAATGTAGGTATATAATATTTTTATCAATATTGTTTCCATATTTGGTATATTTAAAATACTGATTATTATTATTGGATCAGAGAAATAAAGCTGAATATAGGAATAATCGCAATGATGAGTAAACGTAACTTTATCAAGTACCTGATTACGATTTTTTTTATTATTACATTTGTTACGATCATTAATAACTGATTAACAATAATATAATATTAAAGAATGACGTGTAGGTATTTCTATTGTTCGATAGTCCGAACACTAATCTCCAATGGCGATATTGGCCTCAATTTGCAAAAATAAACCTACTAACATAGTTACAAAACCAGGCATCCGTATTGCACAACAAAATTGCCCAATTTACACGTCTTTTTAATTATACCCAGGGAGCTTGAAACTCGTTCAATACTAGTCTTTGTGTGAAATGCGATACGATCCATATATGTATTATATCTGCAGAGATACGTATCATTAGCTATTCGAAAGTTCCCAAGCACAGCCTTGAACTCTTAAAGCGTTGCGGGCGTGTTATATAAATGAAATTTTCTTTGATGACATAATTCTGTTTGAAGTTGCAAGATAATTTCCTAATTTCAAGGTACATAGCTGTTTCGCCGGTCCGCGACAACAAGGGTCGGCGGGTCATCGTTTACAACATGGGTAAGATCGTGTACTACATCACTATTACTAGACAAATTACATAAGGCTCTACGCGACTTGCTTTGTTTGACGAAGGGCGCGTGCGAATGTTTACCTTATTGCTTTGCTATTGACTTTGACACTATAACGCGTCGCATGATCTTTGACATTAAGGCGCTTCACGGACGCAGGAGGTTTAATTAAAGAAACTTTTAATAGTTGTTGTTATGATTGCCATGACGTAGGACGTGAAGAATGCAGGTTGCTAGACCCTTTCTTGCAGAGACCAGACTCCTAACTTATCCTCTCCACAAAAAAACAGAGTTTGGCAGCTGCCGTTGTAAAACCATTGCATATTTTGTAAGTTGTTTTCATCTTGGCACTGATGAGCAAACCTATAGCATGCGGGGGAAGTAATAATCAGACTGCCAAATTATCAGTTGCTATTTGCAATTCGGATGTCAAAAAGTGGTTTTTTGTTTTCAAGTTTTGTTTATTGTTGATAAAGATTTGGTCTTGTCATATAAACAGATGTTAATAGTGCACAGCTTATGCTTTACTGTACAAGTGTGCACCCATTCTAAGTGGTGTTCCAGACAAATACAATGTTACTATATAAGGATACCATGTTTGTTACTCGTTGAGTGTAACATTATTTTACAGTTATCATCACCGACCTAATCAGTGATTATCATACGAAAAAACAACGTTTTGAATAAATCTATTTAGTTTATTTCTATGTCTATGCAATTGCCTCTAGATATTAATGTGACTACAGAGTACAAAGTCCTTGGTCGTAACTCCGGCTTGGGGGTGTTTCTATTTTGTTAGTACCAGCGCAGATTTAAGACACAGTGGGGAGCACGTTTAGTCTCTCCGGATACATGACTTTTATCACTTCCAACCTTAACTGAAGCTGCTCGAATTGTTAATAGGATAGAACGATGGTGATATTTATGATGAAGTAGGCTCAGTGCTTATTAGAACAAACTATGTAATTGCGTGGACGGGCTAAACTTCAAACCCTCTCGCGTATGGTATAAGGTCTTTGATAGGCAAAATATTTTGATGTCATCAAATACCTCATAATTAGTAAATCGAGAGTTACTAAAAACAAAAACTTAAAAATAGTTGCCACGTTTATGAAACGCCTTAAATAGGTGGGTGGTCGGTTGGTTTTACGTAACCCGCTGTGTACGCATTGTGTCCCGAAACATCAAACGTGTTTCCGCGTTAAAACAACATTTGTAGCGATTTGATGCTAATTGTGATAATGTGGTCGTTAAACACACGTTGCATTGTTATATCAAGTGAAGCCAGTCACATTTAAACCAAAAACATGTTATAAAGGCTTTGTATAGAGACATTTGACTTCTTTAGACTTAGTAACAGCAAATTAGGCCTGAGCCCAATGCCTTTAGCATACAGCTACCAAAACCTTGTGAGCCGTATCATGTTGCGTGGGTTGGTACATGGTATGTAAGTACATCAGAATTGTATCGAAAACATTAATTTCGCATAGACGCTTGTTCACTAGTTTTAGGGCCAGCGCCCACTGGGTACGGTATGGCAGAGCATTTTTATTTTAACCGAGCGAAAATAAAACTCTAAACATTGTAATCTTTTAACCACTTCTTACGGTTTAATTCAAGTCGCGTTAAACTCTAATCTGCTGTTCTTGGTGTGCTTCCATTACTGAGGCACGCGAAGTAAATTTGCGCGGCACGTTATGACGCTTACGTTTAATGTGAACCCGGCTTAATATTTGCGCTCTCGCAATCGTAGATTGGTTTTCGAGAATGGAAACTCAATATCGCCAAAGAAATAAGGACCTTATTCCAACTGATTCAAAGCTTTAGTTTAACCACAAATAAATATAGCTAGAGCTTCTATCGGAGCTTTTGGATTATAATAACTCGTCATGTAGAATAGATTAAACGACTTTAAAACGAGATTCCATTATGTGGACGCTGTAATAAACTCCCTTTCGATGATTTCAAGTATAAAAATTACTTTAATTATTTATAATAATGTAACTGAAAAACACAAGCGCGACGCGCGGATCCAGTAAAGTTTGAAAACTGCGAGAAATACTTTTCTGGCATCAAATTTGACACTCTTTAATAATTGGCAAGGTTGGCGATATCAATTATTGCATTTACCGGTGTCAAGATCTGAATTTCCTTGTTTGAAGTAGGTTAGGTAACTTATTTCAATTTTCGTCAGAAACATATGATAAATATTCGAGTTTCGACATTTTTTACTTAGGTTAGGGTACCTATGTAAACAATATAAATATTTAACAGGCTAATTAAAATATACAATTTCGTTAATATATTAAGTTTGCATATGTTTAGTTGATGCGAGCTTTTGAAGTCAAGGTTTTCTGCAGGACCGAATTCGATCAAAGTCAGATGCCATTTAAGTTTGACTAAATTTTTTGCTAGAGATTCTTAACATCCCCTGCCCACCGCTGCTGTGACCGTCTTGGGTCTAGTGGCTGAGACTGTGTTGTGTCCATTCATACAAAGTTTATGTCCAAGAATGATTGATGTCAAGTCATAGACAATCTAATCTCATCTGACGGCCGATTGGCGCAGTTTGCAGCGACCCTGCTTTCTGAGTCAAAGGCCGTGGGTTCGATTCCCACTACTGGAAAATGTTTGTGTGATGAGCATGAATGTTTTTCAGTGTCTGGGTGTTTATATGTATATTCTAAGTATTTATGTATATTATATATAAAAATATTCATCAGTCATCTTAGTACCCATAACACAAGTTACGCTTAAATTGGGGCTAAAGGGCGATGTGTGTATTGTCGTAGTATATTTATTATTATTATTATTTATCATCTACCAAGCAACAATAGGTTTTCTCTTATACTATGTACATTGCGAGCATGTTGTTTCGTTTTATTTTAGTACCTAATCTGTTATTTAAGAGGAATGTACAGTACCCTGAGAAGTCGACAGGGTGCCAAGAACCTATAAAATATGTTATATTTTGTTTACAATAAAAGAAATCTCATCAATCGATGAAATCGGCTCCAAATTACCAAGCTCACCTACCAAGCGACCTACCGTGCTACCGGACCTGGCAACCGTAACCGAACCGACTACAGACTTCTAATTGGCAAGATTGAACAAACGTACCGTGTTTTTTGAAGGAATAAAAAAAAGCTCAGACGACACAGAAATGAGAGGGTTATGACAAATTTATCAATGTTCGTTTATTAATAAAGATATTATCTTACTGTCTTTCTTGCTCCATCTCAACCATAGGACTGCTAGAGATAGCTCTTTCGTTGGTATTTCGAGACGCTAACCTTTTTGTCCCAGTAATTCGTTTTATGTCTGTCAACCCTGCGTTTTTCCGTGAATGGCGCTCCAGCACCTTGGGATTGCCATGGGTCCTCCAAGCTATGCGACCGTTTTTGCTTTAATTTCTTTGTATGGCTAGCGATTTCAAATTATTAATAGGAGAGAAAGTAGAGTAAAGAATATACTAGCATCAAGTTTATAGATCTCATTTTGCTGCAGGTAAATTCGACGCAATAAAGTTCAACTGCTGGGATATGTGCCGCGCCCATATTATCATCTATGAGGCCCTTATGGAAGACTCTACCGATCAGATTTTCGGTTTTACTCACGTTGGCGATGGAAGCGGCTCCACGACTGCCCACGTAACCTCATGGAACCCTATTGACTTCGCGCGCCTCTTAAAATGGGGAGAGGTGAGTTGTGAGACGAAAAACAAGTTTATGCATTACACAGAGAAATCTTTTATAAAATAAATACAGACACAAAATTGATATACTATCAAAAATTGTGCGAAGGCAGCCTTATTGCTTTAAGCGTTCTATTACAGGCTTTTTATGCATAGAAAACGAATTAAAGATAAGTACAATATTAGGTAAAAAGGGATTGGACATAGTTTAAATTAATAATGTTTCTTGTTTAGCTAAAATGAAGACAAAAATAATCGACAGAAACAATTTTGAATTCAATCACCGAGCGATCATATTTACTTATTTATACTCTAATAACGCTATCCCAATTATTTTGTGTAGGTAACTAGACTAAATATGTTGGAATTGCCGCCATTTTCTTTGTTGGTAGGTAATGTGAAATGTCACTTTTCCAATCATCTAATCAGAATGATTCGAAGTTAATAACTCCATCATTTTGAATTTAAACTTTCATTCATACAGCGAATTCAAAATTGCTACCATGGCATTCATGAATAAATAAAGATAAGTGGTGCATTGTGTTGGGGTGTTGACGTTACCCTGGCCACCACGGAATACACGCTTGGGTGATGTTAATTAAGCTTGTGCAAAGTAACTTAGCGAGGCGAGAGAGTTAAGCTTAGCTTATAGACGATATTTTCTTTGCCTAAAGCTAAGCTGGGAAACGATTTTTTTACTATCAAAATTTAATAGGTTTCACTCACGACGTCATTTCTGTGCAGATTATTCGAAAAACAAAAAAGTTAACTTTTGCACGGTCTACCTTTGAAAATTAAACTATTCGTATTGGTAGGTTTCACATGCCATATTTTGTTCCAGTAATAATAAACATACCAAACAAATATTTCACCTGATTTTATATGGAAAACCATCGCTTATAAACAGAGCAAATATGCAAGGAATACGTCCTGCAACGTGCCACTCTGTCTCTCAACCTAAGGCGTAGGTGTTAAGCCCCATGTCCATGCAATTACACCGGCAAACACCGGCCCTTCAGACCGGAACACAGTATTCTAACAATGCTGCTTAGCGGGAGAAATAAGCATGGTGGTAATTACTACTCTTGACGAGCTGTTACACAGAAGCTCTTCTACTACCAAAAATCGACAATTCACCCTCGCGTCAGCCACTGAACGAAACAATTAGCTTCGTTCAACTCTTATTCATAAGAGGTAACTAAACTACGAAAATGAATTCAATTGTATGATTTGTCCCCCACACCCCTCGTTTTATATGTTTTCTATGCAAATGAAACAATTTTAATACCTAGTTTCACCAACATCCATATGGGGCTTTATGGATTATAGAAAAAAACCTAGTTTCGTTGAACTCTTTTCTATCAGAGATAAGCTACGAAAACGAAACGATTTGGTTAGTTTCACACAAATATCTCACTTCTACGTTTAAATAGAAAACCTAGTTTAATAAAACCCAAGCTGTTAAAAATAAGCTATCCGAATCGGAAGGTTTCACCCACACCACGGCATTCGTTTCTCAGCAATTATGCAAATCTCTAAGAGCGCTGAACCTTCATCGTTTTACATCATCCAAGACAATTTTGTTCATGTTCCTACTGTAGCATTAGTAGTAGATTTCGCTCTCACTCGCAATCGAGCAGTCATTTTAGAAAAAGGGATGAATAATTGAACATCGAAACCAAATGGATCTTATCTGGTTTAAAGCTCAAAGTAGCCTACAATTCTTTGGCTTTAGGTCCATTTTACTTTGATAATACAGGTACATGTTCGAAAACGACTTCTTCCTTGCGAGCGAGCAAACCTTGCAGAAAGGCTATTTACTGATTTATCACAAATATCCTCGCTAGGCATTCTCTAACACTTCTGGTGGAAAGGCAGTCTAAAGCTATATATTTCCAGTCACGACGTATGAAATATTAGACTTAAATTTTTAAGTAGGTATATCGCGGGTAATACCTATTTATCGATCCCGCCGTCTGCGATACGTAATTATTTGTGAATCATCGAGATACGCCTCGGTGGCATCTTTACCCTTATTTGGAAAGGCCTTAACCTTCTTTACCTTTACCAAAAGTGGGAACCTATTAACGAAATCGTGAGTAGGTAGATGGATTTAAATAATACCAAAAAATTGAGTTCAACCACTTTTTGTCTCTTAACTTGACAAGATATTAATTAAATTTAATTATTTATTTACCATAACCTAAATTGTTTAGTAATGGTGACTAGCGGACCCGCGCGACTTTGTCCGCGAATGAGTCGACCTAAAAAAAAAGGTCGTTTGTCCAATATAAATGATTCCGAGATTCCAATATAAATGAATCGATTTATCGCCCCCGAAACTAATGTATACTAAATTTCATGAAAATCGTTGGAGCCGATTCCGAGATTCCAATTATATATATACAAGAATTGCTCGTATAAAGATATAAGATATAGATATTATTACATGAATTATGTTATAGATATGCACCAAGTAAAAGTATAACCTAAGTGTTTCCATTTTAGTTATCGTACTATTGACGCTAAGGAGTAACGAGAATCCAAAAATCCAAATTTTCACAATTCTACACAGGATTTGTATAAGAACCAACACTTATTTGAATAGAAAAGACTGTGCAAGATAAAAATAAAATTGGATGAAGCGATCGATACACTTTCTAATTTAGCAAAGATAGAGGTGCGTGCTGGGATTCGATCTCGGTCCCTCGAAAGTGAAGCTAAGGTCCTTACTGCTGGGGTATCACCGCTTCAACTTAAAACTGATTATGTGTTAATATTAAACTTCTGTTTTTTTATTAATGTTTTTGGTCCACTTGGAGATAATATCAAATTTATAAATAAAAACATATTCGTTTAAAGAATGTTGCAACACCTATTTTATTTGCTATACCATTACTTTAATTGGAGTTAAACAAGCTAGATAAAATTGTCATGGTAGCTTTAATTTACCTTTTTGTATATTACGTTACGCTCAATATAAAACTAATGAATCAATTTTTCAATTTCCTCCAATCATTATGAATTCGTTAGCTGCACGAATAAGCAGGTAAAATGCCAGGTTACATTGCGGATTCCAATTATGAATAAATTATTATTTAACCTTTTTATGTATTCAGTTTACTTACTTGATTTTCATATCTTAACATAACAATGATTAAACAATTAACTTTAATATTAATTTACTTACACAATTAACTTTATTATTGTAACTGAATTTTCAATCGACTTAAAGAAAAACTCTTGTTACTCGATTACTCCGCCAATTATAAGCCGATTTTTACGTTTCTTTCTTGATTGGTGCTATATACCTCATAGGTGGTCGCAATTTAATTTGGTGAAGATTGGGATTTGGATCCGGAAGAAATCGAGGGAATTAGCAATTTCAGTATTTTTAAGGAACTTGTGCATCTTCTTTCGAAACGCACTATATGGTCAGGTGAAACTGATTATGAAGAATATGGATGACCACCGTAACGATAATAATTAGTATTACACGGGATGCGCTTCGATTATAGTATATGGCCTAAGCAATTTATGCTTATCACAAAAAAAGCTGATAGTGAAGTGTTGGGAGATTTCCTCAACCATTAACACCAGCGTCTCGGGAAAAGAAATCTCTTGTAAAGGTTGATAGCAATTGACAGTTGGCCATTATAACTTAGATAAATGCAAAAAAGCTTGAAAACAATTTTTTGACAGTAAAAAACCTAATTTGTTAAAACAACTACGAACCTAAAATAAATATTTTCAGTAACATTTTAAAGTCAAATTTAAACAATTACTACAATGATTCTAATCATTATATTTTACGTCAACAGTTAGATTATTAGGGCCGGTTTTACAATCGTGAAAAAATCCTTTAGCTGTGAAATAAATTAGATGTTTTCAGCTTTAGCAGACCAAATCTGCTAAATTCATAAATCGTTTAGGACGTAACGATTGGAAAACCAGCTCTTCATTCCGGCCCCATTTTTATCAGTTTACCATTATTAAACTACCTAAAACTATGTAGTGTAGTGTGTAGGATAAACAGCCGCAAATTCGGATATATAGGTAGTCTATACTTATAATAAAACTGGGTCGAATTCTGTTGTCTGTCTGTATCTTAGCCGCCATACATTTTTTAAGAGAGTTCATACATTTTCTGCGAGATGCCCATGGGGGTACGCCCCTGCAATTCCTACCAATCCGCAGGGTGATTACGTATCTCGCGACAGGTTTGCGACAGGCGTAAATCTTGCAATCACTGCTGTCAAACGTCACTTTTACACACAATTAAAGAAGTGACGTTTGACGGCAGTGATTGCAAGATTTACGCTTGTCGCAAACCTGTCGCGAGATACGTAATCACCCTGCCCGACTTGGCAAGCGTGGTGGAGGACGGTTTAAATCATTTTTATTCCCAGAGTGCCTTGCAGTGGGTAAAAATGATGATGATGAATCCGTTTGTTCCAGTCGATAATAATGGACAATAAGTTTTTTGTTCAATCTGCATATGTTGGATTTAATTCAATACCCATTAACTTCGAAAGTGAGTCTGCTAGTAAGAATGCTAGTGAGTACATCGATCATCAATGTTGCGTGACCAAGTATTCGAATAAGATATTTATTCGGCAGCAGATCACAAGGTTATAAAGTAACGTTGCATGTTATACTTAGTACTTAATTGCACATACGGAGTGAATCCTTGGCATTTAGACTAACGAAACATTTGAATAAATTCATCCATTAAAGTTCAAACACAAAATCGGACCGGGAAAAGACTGGCATTTTAAAAGGTGAAAAGGACTAGCATTGATTAACTCAATCGATTGCCTTTTTCTTTTATAATAAACTAGTAGTAGTAGTAAACCGAAAAAACTGTTTTTCCGGGTTAAAAAAGGTTAAATATTTGTTCCGTCTCCAGGATGCAAGTTTTCTCTATGTAAAATTTTGCCTAGATCCGTTTTTCTGTGAAGGCGTGCATAGGTAATATGTGGATAAAACTTCGCATATAATTTTATAATTAATTAATTAACGCATATAATTTTTAAAAATCCGTTTGTTTAAACGATATAAACGATGTCAAAGAACTTTGAAAACTGTATGTAAACCCCTTTCCATTCTCTGAAAGTCTCGTCAAAACTGATATACTGTATCAGCACAGTTACACAGTTCAGCTGATAATTTTTTAATATTGGAAATTGTTTTAATTTCAATAATAATTATTAAATTGGCGAGGCGACCATGTACCCGAAAAAGCAGCGTTGGTAAGCAGCTGCAAACATAATGAGGCTTGGATGGCTCTTTAAAATACCTGAGCAGACGACGTCCATCGGTTGTTTAGAGTTGTAGCAGTTGATTTGAGTTGACATAACTGATATTTAGATGATAAATCAGACGACTAAATAAATAGTTGAATACAGGAATACAGACACAAATATTAATATGGTTGGGTTATGCGGAAAAGTGACAGTTATTTGAAAATATTGGAAATAAAAATTAGAATGCATACCCTTGTGAATATATTAAAATATGAATGAATGAATATACTTTTATTGCACACCTCCAAAAGTACATAAAAAAAGACCAGTATACCAAGACAACGTAGGCAACCGGGAGGGGCAATTCGGGGAGTTTATAATTTCTGATGTAACTCTAGTCTGGTGGTGGCTTGGCCGTGGTTGCTACCAGTAATAACTTGCCGCCAAGATATTTAGCGTTCCGGTACGATACTACGTAGAAACCGATCAAGGATATAGGTAAACCCATATATAACTGCCATACCCCTTACATGTTAACCCGCTATCAACTAAGACTGCATCATTACTAATCACCAAGTGGGATTGTTGACAAGGGCAGTTAAGTGGAATAAAAAAAAATTAGTTCGAATAACTATTACTGTAACTTTTTAGGGGTGGTGTCCTTTTTTATATTAAAAAAAGAACAACATAAGTTAATAGACCACATAATTAAGGTCCTCAATCTCTTTTTAGCAATCGATGCCAATGCGCCACAAGGAGTTTCAACTGGTCAACGTGCCGTCCGCCCTTAAATACATCATCGACTTCGCAACCAGTAAAGTCTCCAACAAGATGAGCGAGAGATTGCACGTAAGTTTTGCCTCACAGCTATTGTATCTTTTTCTCGTGCTCCTCAGCTGAAGGTCATGATATGGTGACCTTCAATTTATACAGTTTCGGATATGTAAGTAGTTATTGCGTGAAACCGTAATAAACAAACTTACATTGACATTTATAATATTAGTAGGGAAGTAGGGATAGGGATAGAACACGGAAAAATTTTTCAAATCGGACTAGCTGAGATCATCACGTTCAAGTAAGCAAACAAACAAACTATGCAGCTTTATATATTAGTATAAGATCAGTGATACCAACTGGGATCACGGACCATATGTTATTATTATTAGACAGGATGTTGTAGTGTCTAAGAAATTAAAATTCGAATCACATCAACACTTTCTATTAGTTCTAGAGTATGTATGTCCGGATGGCGGACTAGATTTCAGTTGTCATTTGGGTATGGACAGCCAGATGGTAATACAGGTCATGCACCGACACGAATACCACTCAACGAACCCGTCAGCAACGCAAACTTCCTCAGGGCTTCTTGAGAGACAGATAAAAACCGGCCTATACGAGAATTGTACTTAGGGCCTCTTGATCGAACTCGATAAACAAATATACTAATTAATTAATATGTACACAAATTAATTTATTTCTAGATCCATACAAACATCAAGAACCTACAAAATAACGTGGACGTTTCATGTTTACCAACGTCATATGGCGGCCACATTCCCTTACAAGACATGATTAAGTTTACTAAAGAATTACTGGCAGAGAAAAGGAAAGCGATATTGGCACTGGACAACATGGAAATCCTAAACACCAAGGGAATCGTATCCACTAAAAAACCCGGTAACGCGTTAAAAGGTGACGACGTGTCAGTAGAGGGTAGTTTTAGAAAATTGGAAATAGATTAAACTGTGATTGTCTTTAGTTAAGTAGATATAGATAATAACTATATTTTTAGTATAATTAGGAATTATTCATAATCGGGAACCTGATTCTCCATGGAACGAAGTAGCCAATGATATTAGCGATATATTAATAATACGGCATTTTTGCAAGAGCTTCCGCACGACCCAGTTTGTGGTAACGACACACACAAGCCACCTAGCACTTTTTCTGTCCCTGGACCTGTCTCCGTACATAGTTGGCCTGAACAGTACGTTGTACGTGTGGCGGATGAAGCGGCTCCACGCTGGATCACTCCAGCCAGCCGAGCTCACTCCAGGAGCTTAGCAGGTCGCCGAGTGCTTCATGGAGTGGAGCCAAGGTGTGCTACGCGTTCTTCCGTCACTCCATTGCATTGGAGCATTACGTGTATCGGTGTTACATCTGTCTGAAAACATCCTCTGCACAGAGCATTGTCTGTTATACCTAATATAGAAAGGTGTTTGTTTAAAAAGCAGTGCCCTGTTATCTTACCTACAACTGTCCTTAGTTTAACCCGGTTTAGTTGCAGTATTTTGTTTTTCAGCGTCGGCTTGAAAAATATTTACGAAAAATATGGCTTGCGGTGACGGCAGATCAACAAAATCTCCCGTTGTAAGCGGGAGACTGTTTTAGTCTATTCTAGATTGGATTGGTGTCAAATAATGTACTGATTAATAACGTCTCGGAGTCGCTTTGAGTCATGCAATGGCGCTTGGGTCTTCCACAAATAAGTGCATAATATGCTTTTTATTGCAATTTTCTAATAGACCCGCGTACGTCAATCGTTACAAACATTTCATAATAAAGCATGTAGTCATAATTAATAGTTATATGAGTGAAAGAGGTAGCTACACTGTGATTGCTCTAAAAGTTACACGTTTGCCCACCGTACGTTTTATCGTATAAATTCTTATGAAAACCAAGTGCCACAGGGAGAAGCAGAGACTGGTAAAAGTATCCTGGCTGTTTCTACTCATCGCCTTAGGAGTGACGATAGAGCCAGGAGAATATTCAGTGCATCCCTGCACCCATTATTGATCACCATGATCTCCCTACTACTGGGCTCATGCCTCATCTCTTTTAGGAGCGGAGAAAGAGAGTGATTACCATACACGCAAATGGGTTTGGTCGAATTAAGCGAGTATGCCTATATTAGTCAACCAGAAAGTCAGCCTAGGTACACCCGGAATGAAGATATTATGTATGTAATATATGAATATTAAATGTGGGTTCTGCCTCATCCCATCGTAGACGATAGCTGACACCGAAACTATATTATTTCTAATTTTCAATAAACTTATTGTAATAAATGGGACAGTAGAAACATTTGGTAAAGGCCTTAGGTTGTGGGAAAAAGGGACAAAAGTGATTCGACTAAGGTATTGACTAAGGTATTAAATGGCCGCTAATATAATCAAATAATATTAAAATTTGTCTGTTGTAGTTTAAAGATATTACGTAGTTATGTATAGATATCATCATTCATCTTCAACCCATTACCTCCTCCTCTGAGAAGGGTTTGGGCCGTAGACCGTTAAAGCATGCTATATTTTATTACTTAAATTGAAATTATGAATGAGTTGGTCTTATTTAACACCATCATGAAACAGTTATTGTACTTCTTATCTTATTATTCATAATCTTAAATACAGAAGATACGGCTCACATTAATACTGACCACTGACTTTTTTATTTTTCAATTATACGAGACTGTTGCTCCGCAAGTTTTTTCTGACATCCACTTTTACATTGTGACCAAACACCTTTAAATAAAAATAAAAATAAAAATGTAAAGTTTTTTCTGAGATCAATACTATTTAAAAAAATAAACAAAGTTGTCATTAAAAATACTCAGTGTCAGCAAAAACATCAGTCGTGTTTACACATGAGGTCAAATGGGGTCACTGATTACTATGGCATCAGCAACCAACACCAGCAGGTCCTAGATAATATAAAACAGTAACAAGAAGCACCCAAGTTCAAAGGAGCAAGCTACAACGAGCAGTAATTAAGTACCACCTTGTTTAATAGGCTTCATGTCATATATTTGTACGTCTAAATACATGAAGTGATTTTGGTGATTTTCCAAGACCCCGCTCCTCCTTGTGACATGTTTCATCTTCTCCCATGTAATTATCGACGCCCCCCAATAATATTATCAGTATGTAACCTTTACCTATCCATGAACTTATGTTTATATATCTTTTCGTAAATTAAACATTCACAAGACAACCATTGTATGGTTTATGCAGTACCTACACAACGAGCGACAGTTAAGTCTATAATTACAATTCACCAGATTTTATTGTAAATAACAATCATTTTGACAGTTGTAGACTTAAGAATAATTTATAATGATAACACTATGTTATGCGATATATTAAACAATAATAATATTACGAATATTCTTAGGTTTTATAATTAGGGTATAAGAAAATAAACGAATTTTAAAGGAATTTTCTATTTTCATTTTCACACTAGATGCCCCTGCCCGCAACTGCTTTGTGTGAGGTTGAAGAAGGTAGGTTTTAAAATGTTGTTATCCGCTAGTTTATTTACAACTCAGTTTAAACAAATCGAGACAAGCTCATCTATGTCAATAATATTGTAAATTTTCTGCATATAGGTACGAGTACAAAATAATATTACCTGTGTGCGAGGCGTCTTGTAGAAGTTGAAGTGTTGGTAAGAAATATGTCAATATTTATATTGTGAACTAAGTAATCGCAAATGCCTGTCCCTACTCCCGCTTTTCCTAATTTAAATTTCCTATGTCAAATGACAATAAGTAACGTTGACCCAAGTCAGTAAATGGATAGGTACCCGTCTTTGGAAGTACATTTGGTATACATCAGACTCAGATCCTATCTCTAGCAAAGAATAATAGTCGTTAAGGGAAGAATAAACATGTAATTTTTCAGTGGATTCATACACTAAAGGTTAACCAACTAAATTCCTGACATATTTCATGCATTATTCATTCCTAGCACTAAAGCCGTCATAACGGTGGCAATGAGGTGTTTACTGCTATCCGCTGAGGAGATCCTCTATCTCCAATCATATTTATCAGATCCACACAAAACTAAACTGATAGTATAACCTATAAAATAAAAAATAAATATTTAGATCGGTTAAGGAACGGGCTCGGCATCAACATAAACGGCGAGTACATCACTCAACTTCGATTTGCTGACGATGTGGTCATAATGGCAGACTCTGGGTGACCTTAATACGATGCTCTATGACCTTAGCAGAGTTAGCCAGACGAAAATTATGTCTAACGCTCATGTTCCGCTCCACCCAGTGATAGTTAAGAACTCAACACTCGAAATTGTAGACGAGTAGGTACATACATAGGACACACGAACCGCCGAATCCAACATGGATGGGCAGCGTTCGGGAAACTTCGTGACATCTTTTCGTCCAAAATCCCTCAGTGCCTGAAGACCAAAGTCTTCGAACAGTGCGTGTTGCCAGTTGATGACTTACGGAACGTTGGGCCGCATTAGAAGGCACAGAGTCACTCAGCGAGCGATGGAAAGAGTTATGTTAGGAGTATCTCTACGTTATCAAATTAGAATTAGAAAATCTGGTAATTAAGGTTACTGATATAGCTCAACGAGTCGCGAAGCTGAAGTGGTAATGGGCGGGGCACATAGCTCGGAGAACTGGTGGGTGTGGAAGTGACAACCCCGCACCGGTAAACGCAGCATTGGTCGACCCCCAACCAGGTGGACAGACGACATCAAGGATACAAGCGTCTCCCATCTCCTCATCAATTATGTTCCCAGTAGTTTCGATTGCATTACAGCTATTTAGCCTCCATGAATCGCAGTAAACCTAGTAAACGAACTACCGACCTGGTGGATACAAAAAGTTCAAACCATTTAAAAATAATTCAACACACACACACACACACCTAATAGTATTTTCTTGATATAGCAAGTTATCTAAATAATATACACTACTAAAATTATAAATGTGAAAGTGTGGAAGTTTATTACTCAATTACGCAAAATGGCTGAACGTATTAAGTTGAAATTTGGCATGCATGTAGCCTTTGACATGAGAATGAAAAGAGCCAAGTCAAGCCATCGCCTTTAATCCCGATGGCGATACCTTAAGTTATTTATTCAAAAAAGGAAAATTAAAAAGAATGTATGGAATGGTATGTATGTACTATACATCATATATGTATATACAAATACGTACATTCAAATGCAGACGAAATATTACCCTCGTTTTGGAAATCAGGAAATAAATAATAGCACATTCATAATTTCATCACTAGTAATAATGTTCAAAGCGCATTGAAGTGGGCATGGGTAAGCTATAATATTATAAAGCTTTTAAGTTTGTTTGGTTGAACGCGCTAATCTCAGGAACTGCTGGTTTGACTTGAAATTTTTGTTCTATTTATCGGCTTGAGGCTACGACCAATTTCACGACCACGCTACTCAATGAAAAATGTTGCAAACACAGAAGAAAATATCCTTTTCGTAAAAGTTAAGCCAAAACGACGGAAGTTAGTAGTAAGTATGTTGAAATAGTTTTGCGTTTAAATTCTAAAGAACAGTCCCCGACAACTTATTATGACAATCTAGAAAGATTGTCGCGAGGGACCGCATGTGATATATAATTTTGTACCGCAAGTCCTTCACGACCGACGGTACTACAAAAATTACTATTATATAGTATGGAAGATTACTCCGAATGTTTTGTGCGGAGCATTTATAGTGTTGGTGTGAACGTAACGATAGCGCGATCTAAAAATAAAAAGTGCCATCTAGTGACAGGAATCAAAAACTAAAAATTAATATTTTCTGTACGTAACATTCAAACTATATAAAATCTATACTCCAAATGAAAATGGATTTATTTTTAATATAAAAAAATATTCTCCGAGGTTGTTGTAAAAAGCGTCCTTAATAAAAATGCTTAGCAAATACGTTTCAATACGATTTGGGTTTAAAACACGATCGCCGGTTTCTTATAAACATCAAATAGTCAATGAATTATTGGTATAAATAAGTTAATGGTGTGATAGCATTATTTTCTGTAAATGATATTTATAATATTAGGTTCTTTTTGTTCGTAAATATTTTATGTTTACGTTAAAAGTCGAAAATAAAGTCCTTTACTGTATCTTATTTCTCAAAAGGCACTGCACCGATTATAAGAGATTGTAGATTTTTGATGGATGAAATAAAAAAGGAATCTGAATTTATATTACATTTCAAGTAG
This sequence comes from Pararge aegeria, assembly GCF_905163445.1. Lineage (NCBI taxonomy): Eukaryota > Metazoa > Arthropoda > Insecta > Lepidoptera > Nymphalidae > Pararge > Pararge aegeria. The sequence continues at coordinate 6,656,394 of NC_053208.1, forward strand.
GCTCAATCTATAAGCACTTTTAAAACTACTTTTAAGTTAAAATGTCCATTCAACTGCCTCGTTGATCTATCATGATTATGATGAAATTTGGTATTATGGTATAAGGTTACTATTAATAATATTTTAAACTTTAAGTAATACATAGGAAATCATCCCCAAAAAGCTGCTCACTTTATAAATGCTAAACTGAGTTAAAGGACCAACAGAACGTCCCTTAAATATTCACATTTAAGATAGGTAGCTGATCAATACTCAAACAATTTTCAAACAGTACTTTAGGGTAAGGGAATAAGAATAAAACATACTTTTGTAAGCTATTATTTATTATAATCGTGTTAATATTACGTATGTATTTATTAAGGCTAGATAAGACGATAGAAAACGGCTAGAAGATGCTATTTGTACGAGATCCAATAAAGCTGATGTTGTTGTGAAATCATAATTCGACATTGAGCGATTAGTTTAGTACATCAATTGCACAATATAAAACTTACCCTTTGTAATTATATAGCCAAAGCCCTCTCTACATTCACGAGAAACTTAAACGAAAAAAGGTTTTACTATAAAAAAATTAGTCACAACATTTATATAGAAATCCAAAATTCATTTATTTTATTATATAGTTACTTATAAAGGGTGTAAGTGATAAGATACCTAAAACTATGAGAAGAAGTTACACTGAATCACATATCAAAAATACAAATACAATTTCCGTCGGAAATGTCTTTGCCCTAATGACCAGACAGACAGACAGAGATAGAGAGAGAGAAAGATTGAGAGAGCAGGTAGAGAGTGGGGAGAGCGACAACTGCGCAGCGGTTTATCGCCACTTTCTCGCTTTAGTTTGCAGGTATTTTAACAGAGTCGTGACCCGTATTAAGAGACAAAGCTGCTGCCCACGCGCGCTTTGATGTTAAAATTGACATAGCTTTCTTTTGGTTATTATAGTATTTTTTTAATTTCAATTAATATCTAGTTAAGACAGACTACATAGATGATTTCATGCTGCAACACTCTTAAAATTATCGCCAAATTCATGAACAACTCAGACTCATTTACTGAATCCCGGGTTTAAGTTTTCGTGAACATATCGCTTACACCTTTTATTCATTAACATATAGAAATACAGCGACGTAATATATCAAAAATGTCAGATGGTTGTGTTATACCTATTTGTTTTTTAAATTGGTAACAGCTACATCCTTTTTAATATCACTACGACACTAAAATATATGGACCACACATTTTAATGCTAGTATCACAAAAATATATTATAAACTTCTTTAATAATAAATTAAAAGACAAACAAAAACAACGATAGAAGTTCACGCATCGATACAAAAGAATTGAGTATACTATTCGACCCAAAAATTTCTACTAAATTTATCCACAAAGAAAATAACTATAGACACATCAACACAGTACTGTCAAGTCGAAAATGCAAGGTTATATCGAGCGTCAAGTTTAAGATGGTATTGCGTCAATTTACTAAACCATCACGCTATCGAGAACACTATTATTAAGTTTCACTAAGAATTACATAGTAGATAGACGAAAGTCAAGAAAAACTTTAGATTATACAATCATAATAAAAATATAACAAAGAATATGGAGAAAATAATAATATATCTATATGGAATGGCCAATTTCAAGAAATCACTCCGTAAAATTTTTCAGAACTGGCGTACAAAAATTTAAATTTTTCTTGTAAACCAACATTTTATTGCAATTTATCTAATTTTATTAAATTAATTATAATGTTATGTTGTGTGTATGTTGTTTAAAAAATGTAATTAGTTATGTACTCTAAAAAAAACATTAGTTTTCGGATTAACAAATTTATTCAACCTATTCAATAATTTATACAATTAATAGATAAATACATTTGTACAGTAACAATCACTTTAACAAAAACACGATTTCTGAAACCTTTTTAATGAATAATTTATACAATGAATAGATAAATGAAATGCATTTAAATAATATTTTTAATACAACACGTGGAAAGTAATTTTATGTTTATAAAAATGTTAAGTTTTTATCTCCTTTATTAACACTCAATTGTCTTAATAAAGTGTTATTGAAATTATAGAGAGCAACGCAAACCGTTTATTCTTCTTTCCACCGAGGAAAGTCTTTGAATTATTTAAAAAGATACTAAGGTACTTCTTTCGTCCATTTTCCTTGGATAAGAAATGGACGAATTTTCATCCGGAAGAATGACACATCACCGGTGAAACAAATAAAGAACAAGGAGTCACTGAAGTACATAACCTAGCTGATTGTTCTTTCTCTAGTATTTAATTCTTTTATTTTTACCTAATGTTAGACCGCATATTTAAGATTTAACCTCCTTTAAGATCTACTACCAAAATTTTCGCGGTATGCGAACTAAATTGTATGACATTAACATAGCTTGTCTAATTAATACTTTCGATGTTATAGTTGCAACAGAGACCTGGTTAACCGATAATATAAAAGACAGTGAAATCTTTCACTCAAATTATTCAATTTATAGAAGAATCGCAGTGATACCCACCTTTCCGGGAAAGAAGCTGGTGAAGTAATTATTGTTGTGCTGAAATCGCACGAGTCTAGAGGTCATAGCAAATGGAATAGCTCTTGTGAGGATATATGGGTTTCTATAAAAGTCAAGATTGAGCACAACTTCCGAACTTTAATTATTTGTGCGGTTTATGTGCAAGATCAGGAGACAGGTGTCTGGTAACTATATAACGAACTTTTTCAATAATGTTAGTGATGTAATGGACAAAACCAGAGTTGACACTCTGGTCCTCGGTGACTTTAATCTAAGTTTTATTTATTGGTCTCGTAATGATGACGATACTTATCGTCATTACGATCCGAATAGATATCATTGCAATCTTGGTTACTTGTTGGTGGATTTTATGTCTTCTAATAATTTATTGCAATTATGTAATGTTAGAAACAAAAACGACAAAGTTTTTGACCTTGTGTTTAGTAATTTTGCAGGTTCGATTGTTTTACAAAGCATTGACGATGACCATCAACCACCTCTGGAGATTGAATGTAAATTTGACAGTGCAGCGCTGTTAAAGACTCGCAAATTCTCTACTCGTAATTTTAAATATGCTGACTATTCTGTCATAAACGATAGGTTAAAGAGTGTTTACTGGTTTGGGTTGTTTGAATCATGCGACAATGTTGACGGTATGGTGAACATATTTTACTATGAATTAGATAAGATAATTAACTCATTCATTCCACCTAAACAGAGAATCATGAGCAATTATCCATCTTGGTACTCGAGGGCCAGATTAAAGGTGTAGGTGTTGTGGTGAGGTGTCGATTAAACTACTGAATGAAAAAGAAAAAGTAAGGAAAATATTTAAAATATACCACAATCCTCGTGACAAATTTGAATACGACATACTTAATAAACGTTCCGAAACTCTTAGATAAATGTTTCTCTTGCTACAAGACCAATGTTAAGCATTCTATCTTGAAAAATCGCAAGTCATTTTGGTCCTATATGAAAACCCAGCAAGATGGTCGTTCTAGTATACCTGCGGACAAAAAGTTAGGAGATAAAAGTGCAGGATGCGCTAAAGAGGTAGCGAACTTGTTCGCAAGCCATTTTTCATCTGCTTTCACTGTTAGCGAGCCAGAATTTAATTTGTCTGCTCGTTCTGTTTTTGACCATAATGAATATTGTCTTAATGTTATTAGTTCTATTAAATTTGTGGAGAGAGATATTTTCAAGTACTTAAAAGCTATAAACCCTTGCAAAGGTGCAGGCCCTGATGGTATTCCGCATATTTTTATAAAAAAAGATTGTTTCTTTGCCCATCTTTTAAAACAAATTTTCAACAGATCATTAGCTTCAGGTGTTTTCCCTAGTATTTGGAAATCTGCGAATGTTGTTCCTGAATACACAAGAAAGGTGATAAGACTGACATCAAAAACTACCGCCCGGTATCCATACTGTCCGCTTTTGCTAAAGTGTTCGAGTCTATGATCTGTACTATAATTAATTTCCATTCAAAAAACTTGTTGACATCAGTCAATCCTTTTAAAAACCGTGTTGGGCATCAGCCCAAAAAAAGTCTACAAAAAAAATAAGTCTACAGTATCTAATTTAATATCCTATGTCTCTGACATCTCAAGGTCGGTCAACTCTCGAGTCCAGGTTGATGCTCTTTATACTGATTTTAGCAGTGCATTTGACAAAGTAGATCATAACGAATTGTTAAGGAAACTCAAACACTATGACGTACACGGAACTTTGTGGAGGTGGTTTACCTTAGCAATAGGGTTCTAAAGGTGGTGGTTGTAGGCTACGAATCTAATCCGTTGGTCCCAACGTCTGGCGTGCCCCAAGGGTCTCACTTGGGCCCAATTTTATTCTTATTTTTTATAAATGCTATTACTAATCATATACAATATAGCAAATACTCAATTTTCGCAGATGACTTAAAAATCTATATAAGGTCACTTAGAAGATGTTTTTATGCTTCAAGAGGATCTTAACGCAATTAGCAAATGGTGGCAAAATAATAATATGCTTTTAAACCCTTCTAAATGTGTCCACATAAAGTTTACCAGGAGTATACTTTCCCAACTACGTATACCTTGGGACAAAACTTCATTTTACAGGAGGTAAATGTTATAAAGGACCTGGGTGTTTTAATAGATTCGAAATTGAGTTTTAGAGAACATATAGATAGCATAGTTAAAAAAGCTTCCAAAATTTGCGGGTTTATCAAACGACAGTGTAAGTCTTTCAATAATATGAGCACAATTAAACTACTTTTTAATAATATGTTTCGTAGTCAGCTCGAGTACGCATCGTCAGTTTGGAATCCTCAGTACCAAATTCCAATTGCAAGGATAGAAAGAGTCCAGCGCAGGTTTTTAAAATTCTTAGCCTATCGTGACCTGTACTTGTCCTTATCGTTCGGAATACTTTACTTTTACTTTCCCTCGCTGACCGCCGGTGCATTACTGATATGACTTTTCTACAGAAGCTCGTAAATGGTAATTTGGAAGCTCCTGAACTTTTGCATACCCTTTCAGTGTCTGCTAAGAAAAAAATACCTAGAGTTGCTACGCGCCAAACTTTTTATGTAAACAGCGGTAGAACAAATTTGGGTAGGAATGCAGCTCTAAATCGCCTAAGTCGTGTCTATAATGAACTTACTCGCGCAAATAACAATATTGATGTATTTTGTCAAAGGCCAAAGGTTTTTAAACGTGCTATTATTTCTGCTTTGTCAAGCAATTCGGACTGCCCTTTTGGATTTTAATTTTTAGTTTTCTTTTGTTATTTTTCTTATTGTATTATTAGTTTTATTTTAACTTTTCGTATTTTTATTATAGTTTGTAGTTTTAATATAGGTCATTTTGTAGTATGGCTTTTGCTCACAGATTATAATATTCTTTAGTCTAATCAATTGAGTTTCAATAAAATAACTTAGTCAAGTTATATGCATCTTTTGAAATAATATATAGGTGCTAAAAACAAGGTGTCATTCTAGGATTAGGGAGACCCATTAGAGAAGCTCGGGGCACTTTACATCTGGATTGGGGTAACCGAAGAGTTGCATTTAGTATCAACACAACTCAAATCTTTAGATATAACCCTTTAAAGGAACCAGTACTCAACTCTTAAGTGCTAAACGTTGGTGACTAAATATAATCCAAGTTTATACACCAACGGTCTATGCACAGAAGCTAAGACCGAGGGACTCAGAAGGTGAATGGAATAATATAAGGCGCCATATCGGTCTTTTTGACATTGGAGAACGCGATGAATAAGTAAATATTGGCTGCTCAAGGTGAAATATGGACAAAAAAAGTGAGCGTAACATTTAAAAACGAACGCTTAGGAATGAAAAAAAAATGCAAAAACAAACGAGGCTAAACATTATTGTCGAGCTTCTTTGCTTTTACTGTTACAACACGATCCTGAATAATTCTTAGATCGATTTTTAAATATTTGATTCGATTTTAGTAAATCATTTGACTGTACTATAGAATATTAAAAGTTCTGGAGGGCACTTTCACAACGAGGTTTCAGTAAAAAACAAAAGTTCAGTGTACGGGATAGGGTGATGTGCTCGACCATAACAATAGGAAGATCTTCCTCCGAGCGGTAGATCGTGCTCGGGGACCGAGGTCCAACCATCCATCTTTGGAAGTTGTATGAATTTTTGTGAACGCTTCGTTAGCGCGATGCAAGGTATTTGTGGTGCCATCTAGTTTAGTAATGTGGAGATTGCTACAGTATTCCCCTCCGAGACTGAAAGTCGTACCATTGACGCAGTGTCGGTAAGGTGTACAGCACTAAGAGAATCGACCGTCACTGTTGACGTGCTGTGGGGTCGTGTAGTGACGCCGGTGTGTTGCTGGATTGACCGTCGTTAATGTGCTTGCCTCCGTCTGACCAATCCAAAACATTGAACTAGAAAACGTAGGTATAGAATTTGTACTAGAAAAGGACGATATTCTTTAATGTAATGGAAATGGTATTCAAAAAATATATTGTAAAGGGAATTCACACAAGCGGTGAGTACCTCAGCCATCTTTCTTCTTTTGTTTTTACCTTTTTTACTCCTTCCTCTTAATTTATTTCTTTTTTTATTAAAATATAACTCTTAGTTATAATAAACGCGGTTGTTTGCTCAGTTTGATACTGGAGCAGACTGAAAATCAGCGCTGAGTATTGTTGCCAATGCACAGCATAAGGCTTTGCCATTGGCCATGTTGTTAATAATAAGTTGGTAACAATTTACTTCAAGATCTTGTATTAACAATAGAGTATGGTGCGTAACAATATGTATACTTATAATAAAACTGTAAACAGGTGATCAATGTGTGGAAATCACTGTAGACTATTATTTCGAAACATTTTGTGTTAAGCTAACGACGCTTATAATAAGTTAGCTTTAGTTTTTAAGAAATCTAATAAATTTATTATTAGTATAAAGGTGATTAGAAGGTTCCAATGTTGAGCGATTGAAGTGCATATACGTGTGCCACTCGCACACAGACAGTGAGTAGATTGTTTGAATGTGTTGAAAAAATCTGTATCGCCATGTTAAAGTGGATAAGTTATTTGTAAGTAAAGAATTAACAGTCCAATTTCAAAACTCTCTTTGCGGAAGATAAAAAAGAAAAAAACTTTTCAAGTAAACAGGCTACTTGAAAAGTTTTAAGGCAGGAATAAAAATATATCTCACCCAAGAACGTTAACACTAAAGGGGATAATTCGGGGTAGAAGGGCTGGCTTCGTACGCAGTCCCGTCGCTTGATACCAGGAAGTTATATGTTAAAGAGTCGCTCACACTAAAAGTTGCCTGAAATTACAAAACAAAAACATTATTTTAACTATTAACATGACAATCTTTGCAACGCTAGCACCTAACCAATATTATAAATTACAGATTAAAAAACCAAATTGTTGCCAAATTATCTTATAAGGGTTTCCTTTCGCGTTGGCTTGGCTTGAAGTTATAAATAAAATAATAATAATTAATTATACAACGGCAACGCCATCTAGCCCCAAAGTAACCGAAGCTTGTGTTATGTTTATCTAATCTGTATGTAAATCTAATATGACAGATGAATATTTTAATGAATAATATAATATTTAGATACTTATTCTAAATATATAAACACCCAGGCACTGAAAAACATTCATGTTCATCCTTAGCCTTGGACTCAGAAAGCAGTTTCTACCCACTACGCCAATCAGCCGTAAAATTTTATTTAACAGACCTTATATAAATTGATACGCAAAATTTATCAATACTACACATAGCACAATTGTAACTAGACGATATATGTACATTAAATATTTTTAATTACTCATGCGGAATAAGTAGTATCTTAGTACTCGCTGTCTGCCTGTTTGCACATCACTTATAAGCAGCTGAAAAGATTTGCATAAAATTTGGTGCATTTATACATGGTAAAATTATAGATATATATTTATCCTAGAAACACGATAAGGTTTTTTCGGGATAGGAGATAAAAGTATTTGTCGAAAAAGTACAACACAACTGTGTCATGACTAAACCTATTTTAATATTATTCTTTTCTATATTGGTTGTTGTGCCAAAACTTAATGAAGATCTGGTAAAAATGATAGGCTGCAAAGCAAGGAAATCCTAAGCATTCAGCAGCAAACCCTTCGCATGAGACTTATCAAAATTTAATTCATGCACAAATGCCACAAATGGACCACTGACAGTTAATCGAAAAATCGGCAAAATTTTTGTGACTGCAGATCAGGATACAGTTGTCACCACTCCTCCACGGGTGCTGTACGAGACGACTAAGGGAAATATAACGGAGAACGGGAAGCAGCGTCCTCTGTTTTCAGAGTACGTTTTCTTCACGTTTACTATTCTTAATTAAAGGAGCAGAGACTGACAAATGCCTAATTCTTCTTAGAACTCACCCATCCATTATAAGACTTGAGACAACTACACTTTCCCAGCGCAATCAACTGATTTGGTGTTGGTATAAGGTCACATGTTTATCGATTATTTGCAGTAATTTGTGATGGGGCACGAAACTATAAACGTTTAGGTAAACTATAGTAGGTCCCCAGGAGGGTCATTTGCGAATGGCAATGGTTACAAATTTTCAAACGATAGGTGATTGAAGCTCCAATACGGTATATTAGTCACACACTTATCCAACTTTTTAAAAACGTATGTTGAAATAAGTTGCATCGCTATAACACTAAACAACAACTATTAAAAACTTTGGGCAGAAAATTTTAAGTCGTGTATTATTTATACGAAATTAAATCATCTTTCCGATTGTGATAAAGCTTCGTATGATTATTGCTTTCGTAAAGTTATTCAAAGTTCACAGTTAGACCCGAGAGATGGCGCTGCAACTACTAGAATTCCTATCGGGAACGAAAACGCGAGCATTTAGAAAATTAAATACTTATAAATACATATTCCTATAATTTTGTGGGTCTAATGTCATATTTAAATACTGGTGATAAAATAATGCTATTTATTTCGATGGGTAGATAAAAAGGGTTACTTAAATTAGCTAATATCAGTAATAAAATAGTTACAAATGGGCAAATCCCATTCGCATGGCATATTCGCATTATTATGCGAGTACTTATGTTAACTTGGATCCAAATGGAATTTAAAATTAATTTTTAGTAACTCCCAGTACCAAATTTGACGTTTTCCATCGCCGTGTTTACAAGAACATGTTAAGTTATCATTCACACGCAAGGGAGCATTCGTGAATTTCTTCGCCTCAATATCCTTCGATCCATTTTATTTTACTTGTTTTATAATGGAAACATTAGTTTATCTCTGTTTTTTAATAATATATTAAAAACACACTTACAAATAACGTTAAAAACCCTTTTTATTTTGATTATTTCATTTAAGTAACGCACTGTTGTTTTTTTATATTTTAAGAACATACTTTACAACAAAAATAATCTTTAAGACAAATTATAAAAATGGAGCGTAGTTATATTGAGGTTTAAAAAAGCTCATAAAAAAGTAGTGAGGATTAAAGCCTGTTGCGAGCGGTCTCAAATAATATTATGATATAACAAAAAAGGATAGTTACCTTTATTTCCCTTAAAAGCAGAACGCAAGAATCCAATTTCTCTCACTCCCTGGTGTCAGTCTGTTCTATTACGACAGTTTCTGCGTGGAACAGCTGTGTAGAAAGCACTAGTTAGTCTGACTGATCCCATTCTGATCCATTGACGAGGCGAATTGGTATTTCTTCCACTGGTGGCTGAATGTTTTCTGAAAATTAAAGAAAAACAAACACATTATTACTCTATATTAGATAGAATTAGCAAGTGTTTGTTGTAGTCGTCCTGAGAATGTCTCTATTGCTCTAAACAGGTTGCTCGTCTAAATTTTAAATGACAATGTGAGATGGTGATAACAAAAAACCACACCCAGCTAAGTTTGTTGTGGGCTTCTTCTTAGACCAGGACACGTTTGGAACCCTCGTAGCTATAGTTTTAAGTTTACGAATGCGGTTATCGCGATCATCTCACTACCGTGTAATTCTCATGTACGCATCAAAAGTGCCGACTACGTTTACGACGACTTTTTTTATTATTTTGTTACGGATATTATACGCAACGCTGTCTAATTGCATTTGTTATGCCCATTTCTATTAACAAAGACATACTATATACAAAGATATTCTATTAACAAAGATATACATAATATTTGTCGACGGACCCAGTGGGTGTGTGGTACTAAAACACTGTGGTAGATCTGTTTGGTGCGGAGTATATAATCATATCAACCCATTACCGGCCCACTACAAGGCACAGGCCCACAATGAGGGGTGGTAAGGCTGTAGTCTACCACGCTGGCCCAATGCTACACCTTTGAGAACATTATAGAGAACTCTAAGGCAGGTTTCCTCTCGATATTTCCTTCACCATTGAAGCAAGTGATATTTTAATGATTAAAAAGGCACATAACCTTGAATAGTCAGAAGTCTATGCTGGGAATCGAACTCGTTTCCCCGAAAGTAAAGTCGAGCTCCTACCCACCGGGCTACCACCGCTTCTGTGTAGTATATAGATTGAAGTAATTAAAAATTGCACAGACAGTTTGATTAGATTGTACAGATTCTCTTGCTTTTATGCTGATAATTAGGCTTAATGTTCATTGTAGGTCATTATAAAAGGTTAAGACGAACCTTATGAAATTAACCTTATCTTCTATACTATTATTATAAAGAGTTTGTGCGATTGTCGGGGGTATTCTCTGGATCTACTGAACCGATTTTAAAAATTCTTTCACGAATATAAAGCCACGTTATTTTTAATTGGCATAAGCTATATATATTAATCTCAAAGCTAAAAAGAACTTTTCATGGTAGTCGGATTAGCAAATTAAGAGAAAAACGGACGAAAGAACGAGTTTCTTTCGAACGCTGCCTTAACAATGAGAGATATACGAGTATGACTGAGTTCTAGAGAAAAGTTGTAGAGCTTGATAATATCTTCAAGAAAGTCACCAACAGCATATGTGTAACAAAAAGTAGTATTTTATATTAATAAAATATATGAAATCTTTAGGTAATGTTTATAGCTCATAAAGAATCAAAAAGAATTCTTTCCCAAATATGTGTATTGTCTTAAGTATTGGAAAGTAAAGAATTTCCCCTTTTATTTATTTATTTATTTATGAATATCCTTAGTATACTTACAGCTAGCCAAAACGTATACTAAGTCAGTTACAGATGTACATTACAAATATATTTTATATTTTATTTTATTGGACGAATAATTTAGACGTCTGGTTAAAGAGATAATACGAGATAGGTATTGAACTGCGACCATGTTTAGTAAACCTCGAAATAGTTACACTTACTGAAATCGGAGCCTGAGCCCCAGTTAAAAATTACCTTTATTTTAATGGCAGAAATAAACAAAACTACATACCATGGTTATTCTCTAGTATGTACTAGTAAGTAGTAGCCCAGGTAAAAAGAATTACCTTTATTTTAATGGCAGAAATAAACAAAACTACATACCTAGGTGATTCTCTAGTACTAGTAGATAAACCCCTATTGCAAACCCACCTAACAAAATAACCAGAAACAATCCAACAACTATAAACGCACCCACGTTGTGTCCAAATTTTTGGTGGGGTACTGTCTAAAGAAGGGGGGTCTCCTCCATTGCGCTGAAATCTTGTAGGATGTCATCGTCTGCACTGCGATCGTACCAACTCGACTCATTAGCTGTGAATCAGGAGAAAAACTTCAATTAGTTGCCTAACTCTCCTTGTTGTACGCAGCTTATAAACGGCTCACTGCTGGGCACAGGTCTCGTCTTATAGGAAAGTCGGTTCAAGGGCCTGGGCTTTAATGATATCATTATAAAATTAATACCTTAAGCTTATAATTATATCATTAAATTAATACCTTAATTTTAACTTGCATTAGAGCAGTGTTGCAAGTCTGTACCATAACCATCTGTCCCCAAGGTGTAAATTAAAACAACTGGACCAACTATTTCTTTATATTAAGCTTCTGTACAGTTCATGTTACTTGTTACCTTAGAACAACTCAACTACCAGTTTGGAATGCTGTCTTTGGCAGAGAAGACCACTGGCAAGAAACTGTACCTTAGCTCAATTGCAACAAGACTTATGAACACAATTACAACCTTATAATGTGATAACACTACGTCCTTTGATACAGGATATATAAGATAGGTTAATAAGTACCATTATACCTAATAACACCAGTACTTTAGGAGCAAGTTGTTTATACACAGCAAACTCTACTACATATACTGTCTGTTTAAAATATTGCTAGGGCTCCATAGATGATACCTAAATAACCCAAAGGATATTAGAGATATACTTATCGTAGATATTATACCTTATAGCAACATCATGTACCAACACGGTATCAACAACTTATCACAACTCCATCACCAGTATATACGACTCTTGTTCCGTCACAACAATATTTCCCTTATAAATCATCTATTCCCATTTTGTTACTTTCCAACACCATACTTTACTTTTTTCTTTTCCTCAATTAATTAATTTCATATTAAATTCAACTTCACCTTTTGTTTATGGCAGCCGGGTTACTTTTATAGTGTGATTGACGGGTATAAAAATGTTATATAATATAAAGTGATTTTGTACGGGTTCGATGAGAAAAACAAGACATATAAACAAAACTATCTACCCTCCATAAACAAACATATCAAAACAGTACAAAACTACCTCTACCCTCCATATACAAAACAAACAGGTTACTACAGACTATAAATAACAAAGACAAAAAACAGAAGCAGAGCAAGCAATAGACAGATTAGAGTTTAATCTTTTGTGGATGAATAAATTTATGAACAGTAGAGACTTAAGATATACGTGTTTAGGCGCAAAGGGTGCGAGAATATTGTGCAAGGAAACTGTTCTGTTTGGGCAATTGAAAAGGGTGTGGTCAGCAGTGCCTTCCTCAAGGCCACTTACGTAGATGGGGGATTGGATAATGCCCCATCTGTGCAGGCATGAGGGTACACAAGTTTGACCAAAAATAAGTCTGCTGATAACGGACGTCGTCTGCTTGTCGACAAGACGATAGCAATAGAACCATGGCTTAGTTGGGATGGAGGGTTGGATGTCACTATAATAGCGACCTTTAATTAACTTCGAACGGTCGTATGTATGGCGCTGCCAGCCCGAGTCAAGTTCGGATTTGGCCAAGGAAAAAAGATCGCAAAAGAAGCAGTGGAAATGTTCCAGCTTCTATGACTTTTTCAGCATAAGATTCGACAATATCATTGCCTCATTGCCTCTCACAATACCCATACGCGGGATGTTAAAAGAGGGGGAGGGGAAGATAAATTTTAAGAAAAATTTGATAAAACCGCGTCCGCCATGTACGTAGTTTCCCGCCGAAAAAATCCACATGAATTCAAATCCGTGCTAAATCTTTCTTTCTCGCCAATCGATCTTGTCATACTCACTTCATCGCCATAGTTCATTTATATTTTTCTTTGAGAGTCTAATGGCCCTTATTCTATTTTCAAAGCACTATGATGATATACTAACAATGAGTATACAAACGATGGTTAGTTGATATAATATTTAATATAAGTATCGAAAAAAAAGGGCGGGAAACATCGTACATGGCGGACGCGGTTTTTTCAAATTTTTCTTTTATTTTATTGTAAACTCGTATTGAAAAGGATTTGGTGTTGTTTATATTGTACATATTGTAGTATTAGTGTCATTCTCATAGTAGTTAGCTGTTTATATAGGTAAGTTCTTCAAAATATTTTATTGGAAATTTTAAACTTTTATGGGGGATCGGCCCCCCGACCCTGGGGGAACAATACCCCCAGGGTCTGTAAATATTCCATCTAAGATGGATATATTAATCTCAGCGGTTGAGTCGTCAATGGACACGGACGCATCTGCTGTGTCCAATGCCGAACAAACGCTAAAACGAAAAATTTTTTCCCGCGTTTGTACGATGTGCAAGAAAAAAAAAAGGAAAGGCAAAGCAAATTATGAAAAGGATAAATTTAATGACTGCATGTGCGAATCACATACTGATGATGTTCCGAATCGCCCTAACAAAAATCCAAATATTTCTCCCAACCACAAACCAACTGAACCCACTTCTCCCATTGATAATAATAAACCATCATTATCCACCATACCAACAAATGTACCAACTCGAGTGCCAATTGGTCGTGCTCAGTATCAGAAATCTGACAGTGCCCCATATGTGGTACATGTTAACAAAGAATATGAAAATAGTGATAGTTCCACAACCCTACATCCCATAACTTTTGGTCGCTTTTTGCAACGTAACAAATTTGATGGTGTTGTGAATGGTAGTCTCAAACGTGTGGGTAGGAATCGCATTAGTATGGCGTTTTCGTCCTATATGGATGCCAACAAATTTCTGTTGCATCAAAGTCTTGGCTTGGAAAAATATAGCGCCTTTATACCTACCTTCAATGTAACACGCATGGGTGTAGTAAGAGGTGTTCCAAATGATTGGTCTGATGAGGAAATATTGTCAAACATAAATGTGCCACTGGGTTGCGGTCCTATAATTAAAATCAGGCGTATTAAAAGAAAAGTCACTGTAAATAATGTAAATCAATTTATTAGTACTGGCACTGTAATTATAACTTTTGACGGACAAGTTCTGCCTACCCGGGTGTACATGTGTTACACTGCCTTATCAGTGGAATTGTACATTTATCCAACTGTACAATGCTATCAATGTTGCCGTTTTGGTCATGTTAAAAATCAATGCAGGTCTTTGCCAAAATGTTATAAGTGTGGTCAAGGACACTCTGGTGACACTTGCCAAGTTGAAGAGGAGGATTACCGGTGTTGCTTATGCAACGGATCACATCAAGCCATTGATAAAAAATGCCTAGAACATAATAGACAGAGAGCAATCAAAGAAACAATGAGCAAAAGTTGTATTTCATATATGGAAGCAATTAAGATGCATCCACCAGTTTCAAAGATGTCATATGCCGAAGCTTTGTTTTCAACACCTGTGTCATCCTCTTCATCAAAGGACATACATAGTCCTCAAAACTCTAACCTTCCATCTTATTCAAAATCAGAGTCTCAGTCATATAAAAAAACAGTCTTTGCCAAGCCGAGATCACCGTCAAAGCTTGGTAAGGGCTATGACCGCTTTGCTCACTCTGATATAATAAAAGATCCTGTTTTCCCTAAACAAAAGCCTAATATTAATAATAACAATATTGAAAATAGCATGAAAATTGCTGACATTATTAAAATACTTATTCAACTATTATCACAATCAAACATAGTTACACCGTCCCACGTTGCCACAGTAATTGAAGCATTATACCACATCCCAAACAACAATGGATCACAGAGCCAAAGTGGTTCAGTGGAATTGCCTGAGCCTCAACAGTAGAAAACATGATTTAATACATTTAATAAATAAACATGATCCATTTCTCATATGTCTTCAAGAGACATGGTTGAGAAAGGAGTCATTATTTAAAATGCCAGGTTATGTTTGTGTCAGAGAAGATAGACCTGATGGGTATGGTGGAGTGGCCATACTCATCAAAAATAATCTGGCATTTACAAATATCACTCTCCCTGTACATAGCAATAACTTATCAGTTATTGCAGTTATTGTAAATAGTGTATGTTATGTGTCTATATATTTTTCTCGTCCTAGTAATGATATATTTAATGAAATTAATCAACTTTTTAATTTTTTGCCGAAACCTTATTTATGTTTAGGGGATTTTAATTCTCATCACATGTTATGGGGTTGTGCTACATCAACCTATTATGGAGAACAATTGTTAGAGTTAATTAGCTCACATAACTTGTGTATTTTGAATATGGGGTCTCCAACAAGGCTTGCACGGACACCTAGTGCTCCTGATTTGTCCATTTGCACCCCTGATCTTGCTTCATCTCTCCTTTGGTCAACTGCAGAGTCTACTTATGGTAGTGATCACTACCCGCTTATTATAACTTTTCCTTTCGAAAAACCTCCAAAACATGTGAAACAACCAAGAATAAAACATAAACTTGTTCATGCTAAGTGGAACTTGTATAGAGTAGCTGTTGAACAGAAAGTTAATAGTTTACCACCAATAAGTAGCTCTAACATATTAGAATGCTCACAAACATTAGCTACTGCATTGATTGCAGCTGCAAATGAAATTTTTCCATTAAAAAAGTATGGTTCAGGATTTATTCCATCACCACCATGGTGGGATGCAGAGTGCACTAATGCAGTAAAACAAAGAAAGGGAGCAGAGAAGCAATATTGTAAAAACATGACTGATGACAATTTTGACCATTACTTACAAATTGCCAATTCTACTAAGGAACTACTTAGGGTAAAGAAGTATGAAGGTTGGCGTAGGTTTTGTAAATCATTAAATCCTAATGTTTCATCATCAATAGTTTGGCAAAATATTAGAAAGTTCAGATCTGCATTTAAAGACACACAACAGAATAAATTATCTCCAGCAATAGCAGAGCAAATCATGGATCGTTTAGGTCCTCCATATGTACCTGAATGTCCCATGGCCATAATGCCTCTAATAGTATCCAATAACAATTATTATAACAATTCAGATTTGAATTCACCATTTACACTTATAGAACTGAAAGGCGTACTTTCATCAACGACAGATTCTGCGCCAGGTGAAGACGGTATTCCTTATTCTTTCTTGTCAAATCTTGACGACAATAGTCTTAGTTATTATCTTTCTTTAATCAACAATATTATAATTGCGGGTATCGTTCCTGAATCCTGGAGATCACAAACATTGATCTTATTACAGAAGCCGAACAAATCGAGTTCAGATCCAAAATCGTATAGACCAGTAGCTCTATCATCTGTGTTAGCTAAAACTGCTGAACACCTTATTAAAATCAGGTTGGAATGGTTTTTGGAACATAAAAAATTACTATCAAAAACACAGTTTGGTTTCAGGAAAGGTAAATGTACCCTTGACAGCTTGAGCATCTTTACCACAGACATCAGACTCAGTTTCTCCAAAAATGAATCAGTGGTTGCTGCCTTCCTAGATATAAATGCTGCCTATGATAATGTTAACATTTCAATTTTAAAGAGTAAACTGTTAGCCCTGAATATTCCTAGCTTATTAATAAATTTTATTGTAAATATGTTATACGAAAGATATATAAAGTATTCAATAGGCCATTCCCAAAGTGAATTCATTAGTAGAACTGTATGGAAGGGCCTACCACAAGGTTCGGTTTTGAGCCCTATTTTGTATAACATTTATACTTACGATTTGGAAATTTCTGTATTGAGATATGCAAATGTTCTTCAATATGCGGATGATTTGCTTTTATATGTTTCTGGTCGATCATTAGATAATATCAGTGAATTATTAAACTTAGCTTTGAACGATTTAAAGTCTTGGTTAGACAATAATGGTCTAGAACTATCACCATCTAAAAGCTCTGTTGTATTGTTCTCTCGGAAACGAATCCTCCCATGTATTCACATTAGTTACAATAATGTACCGCTAACAGTTACAGATAAATCAAAATTTTTGGGTGTTATATTAGATTCCAAGCTGACTGGGGTTCCTCACTGTGAATATGTTTTATTAAGGTGTGAGCGAAACTTAAATATCTTAAGGTGTCTTTCTGGAGTATGGTGGGGTGCACATCCTTTTACAATGAAACTGTTATACAATGCTTTGATCAGGAGCATTTTAGACTATGGGACATTCTTGTTACACCCTGGTAACACAGGTGCAATTAAAAAGCTTGATTTCGTTCAGTCCAAGGCTTTGAGACTAGTTACAGGTGCCATGAAATCAACTCCAATAAACTGTTTGCAGGTAGAATGCTGTGATCCGCCCTTATATCTTAGGAGACAGTTACTCTGTGATAAATTTTTCTTTCGTACGTTACAGCTTATCTCCCATCCATTATTTCCAAAAGTAAAGCAACTTGCGGATCAGATTGATACCTGTAATTACTGGACTCATAAAGATTCACCGTGTCTTGTAAAAAGCTATAAAAAATATGAAAGCTTGGGAGCTCCCACTCATCGCAGTGTTACTCTGCCTTTATACCAATACAATTACAAAAATCTTATTGCGGTTCCCAAAATTAAATTAGATATAGGACTATTGAAAAATAGCCCTAATATAAAACAGGATTTTATTAATATTGTTAATAATGAATGGTCTGATTGGCACTGTTTATATACCGATGCATCTAAACATGGGAGTAAGAGTTGCGTGGGCGTTGGGGTCTACCATTCACAATACCAAGTTATTCAGCAGATTAAATTTCCACCAGAAACATCAGTTTACACGGGTGAATGTTACGGTTTACTCAAAGCTATTGAATATATTTTAATTCTGAAAATACCAAAAACAATTGTATTTACAGACTCCCGAAGTGCTTTGGAGGCTATTATGGGATTTCCGTTCAAGTCTCATAAGCAGTCTCCAAATGTTTTTCGAATTAGAGATTTACTATATACATCTTCACAGAAAAATTGTAACATAGTGCTGGCTTGGGTTCCAAGTCATGTCGGCATTCCTGGAAATGAAAGAGCGGATCAATTGGCAAATGAGGCTATTCGCATAGGAGACATTGTACCATATACGAATCATTGTTCCGACTTGGCAAACCAAGCCAAGGTTTATCTGTATGAAGAGTGGGATAGGGTATGGAATAATGATAGTTCAGTTGGTAAACATTACAAGAAAATTCAAGTATCCATTCCGAGAAAACCTTGGTTTAGCCAATGCGTTTTTTCTAAAACAGTCACCTCTGTTCTGTGTAGAATGCGCCTGGGTCATGTTTGTACCCCGGCGCACTTGCACAGAGTGAAAATCGTTCCTGATCCTTTTTGTTCCTGTGGGGAGTATGGGGACTTAAACCATGTTTTCTTTACATGCCCTATGTATGATCGTTCTGCCTTTCTTGCTCATCTCGAATCATTAAACATTCCATTTCCCACCTCTATAATTTGTTTATTAAATATCCATTCGTATAAAGTTTATAAAATTGTATCTTTGTTTCTAGAAAAAAATGATATCAAACTATAGAACAAATCGTATAATATATTTATAAAGTAGAATCAATCCCTATCCTTTTCCTATCCAAATAGTTAAGTAGATTAATCCTGATGTTTTATATTTTAAGTTTCCCTAACTTTTATTAAACATATAGACACCTGACATTGGCTAATCTCTGTAAAGCCAGAACAAAAAAAAAAAAAAAAAAAATATAAGTATCGGGTTTAACATAGATAAATGCTGTGATTTCCTATTTCCTAATAAATTAGAGATGCTTTAACAAAGAAACGATATTTAATTATAATCATTTTATTCACTGATTTGAAACCTGGTAATATAGCCAAATTTACAATATTACATACATACAATATTGCAAATATATGCATGTGTTAGGAAATAGGGAATTACAGCACTTTATCTATGATAAACCCGATGATTATATTAAATATATCAACAAATCATAGTTTGTATACTCATTGATAATGTATTGAAAATAGAATAATGGACTTTAGTAGACTGTCAAATAAAAGTATAGGATCTATGGCGGGAGACGCGAGTTTGACAAGTTAGATTGGCGGCAAAGAAAAGTGAGGACGGATTTAAATTAATGAATTGAGAATAGAAGATTAAGTAAAGTATTGTGGATAGAACGTTACAAATTGGGAATAGATGATTTATAATGGAAACGACATACTTAACGAAATATTGTTGTGGCAAAACAAGAGTCGTATATACTGGTGATGGAGTTGAGATAAGTTGTTAAAAGTTGTTGGTACTATGGTTGTACCTGATGTAGCATCAGATAAGTATATCTCTTATATCCTTTGGGTTATTCAGGTATCATATATGGAGCCCTAGCATTATTTCATACAGATAGCTTATGTAGCATATGTTGCTCTATACAAACAATTTGTTTCAAAAGTCCTGATGTTATTAGTGATAATAGTAGTTATGTTTGACCTGTCTTATATGTCTTGTATCAAAGGGCCTAGCGTTATAACATATGATAATGTTGTAATTGTGTTTATAAGTCTTGTTTTAATTGATTGAATAAAAGAGCAACGGTAGAGTTTCTTGCCAGTGGTCTTCTCTGCCGAAGACAGCATTCCGAACTGGTAGTAGAGTCATTTGAAGGTAATAAGTAATATGAATTATAGAGAAGCCTAATATACAGTATTAGAGTCAGTCTAGTTGTTTTATTTCACTCCTTGGGAAGTCAGGTTTATAGAGTACAGACCCACAACACTGCTCTAAAGCAGGTTGGTGGGCTTTAATGATGTCTTTTATAAAATTAATACTTTAATATGAGAAACTAGGTATTTAGCTTCAGTAATATTGTTAATTAATGAAAGATCTAAGTGCCATCCTGAACATTGTGGGTATTGCAGTGAATATCTGAATACCTGGGCCTTCCATTCTTTATATATTTTTAGCACATGCATATGCAAACAAAATATAACCCTCCTTTTGGAAATCACACATACCTCATGCATTATTTCATCACGAGTAAAAATGTTTAAAGCCCAATACCAAAACTACTTGTCATGGGTCAGCTACAATATTATAAAGTTTTTGAGTTAGTTTGATTGAACGCGCTAATCTCAGGTTTGGTTGAATGGTTTGGTTTGGTTTTTTTTTGTATTTTCTATTTATCGGCTTAAGGCTATATAATATCACTAATCACACTAAGACCAATAGGTACCATGACCACGCTACTCAATGAGAAATGTTGCAATTTTCAGCAGAAAATATCCTTTTTGAGAGCTTTAAAAGTTCTAAGAATGAGTCGTGAGAGGAGACCACTAGCATTATATAATTTTGTACCGTAAGCTGTAAATGGGCTTAATGTACTACAAAAATTACTATAGTAATGGGATGGAATATTATTCCACATGTTGAGTGCGGAGCACTTATAGTTTTGGTGTGAGCATAACGATAGCGCGATGTAAAAATAAAAAGGGCCATCTAGTGACAGGAACCAAAAACTAAAAATAAATATTTTTTGTACGCAACATTCAAACTACATAAAATCTATACTCCAAATGAATATAGATTTATTTTAAATATGAAAAAAAATATTCTCTGAGGTTGTTGTCAAAAGCGTCCTTAATAAAAATGCTTAGCAAATACGTTCCAATACGATTTGGGTTTAAAACATGACCCCGGACTTTTAAAAATATCGTATTACAAATAATCAATGAATTATTGGGATAACTGTAAATAATATTTATAGTATTAGTATGTAAGATGAAATTCTTCTTCATCAAAATATTATAACAATCTAAAAAGATGGTCTCATATGCGGACGATGTCACGAGGGACCGCTTGTAATATATAATTTTGTACCGAAGTCATAAATGGATTTAAGGTATTTAAAAAAATGCTAAAATAGCAATTTCCTTAATATAAATGCATAGCAAATACGTTCCAATACGATTTTGGTTTAAAACACGGGGCCGAACTCTTATAAACATCGTATTGCAAATAATCAATGATTTATTGGTATAAATAAGTAAATGGTTGGATACCATTATTTTCTGTAAATAATATTTATAGTTTTAGGTTCTTTTTGTTCGTACATATTGTATGTTTTCGTTAAAAGATGAAAATAAAGTATGTTACTGTATCTTATTTTTCAAACCGATTGTGGTGCGATTTCCTCACAGTTTTTTTTTTTTCGGATTATATATTTTTGATGGATGAAATAAAAAAAAAATCTGAATTCATGTTACGATAAGCACTTTAAAAACGTCAAGACTGTCTGTTTTTAGTGACAGTACCATCGGTTCGGAAGGCAGGTTCTACCGGGAAGAAGTTAGTTAGTATATAAGTATGACAATTAGTATATTAGCTATGGTTCGCTTTAGGAGCCTTTAGACCAATTAATATTAAGTTAAAATGTCCATTCAACTGCCTCGTTGTGCTATCATGTTTCACGGGTACGGCATACTTAATTGATTATGATGAAATTTGGTATTATGGTATAAGGTACCTATTATCAATATTTTAAACCTTAAGTAATACATAGAAGTGTTAAAAGGACCAACGGAACGTCCCTTAAATTTTCGCATTTAAGATAGCTGGTAAATACAATTTCAAACAGTACTTTAGGGTAAGGGAATAAGAATAAAACATACTTATTTAGGCTATTATTTATTATATTCGTGTTATTATTACGTAGGTATTTATTAAGGCTAGTTAAGACTATAGAAAACAGCTAGAAACAGAAATGCTATTTGTACGAGATCCAATAAAGCTGATGTTCTCGAGACTGGACTCTCAAGAGCGAACAACGGCCCCCTCCAAGTCATAATTTGACATTGAGCGATTAGTTTAGTACATCAATTGCACAATATAAAACTTAACCTTTGTAATTATGTAGCCGAAGCCCTCTCTACATTCACGAGAAACTTAAACGAAACTTGTTTTTATTATAAAAAAATTAGTCATAACAATATAGAAATCTAAAATTTATTTATTTCATTATATAGTTAGTTATTCATGGTGTAAGTGACAAGTTACTTGAAACTGTACGAAGAAGTTACGCTGAATTTTTACATCAAAATACAAATACAATTTACGTCGGAAATTATGGGTAATTTGGAGTACGCTATGTATGGCGAACAATGCGTTTAAAACGCTCCACATTTACGTACACATCGATAACAAATCAGTGTACCTAAATAGGTACCTACACTGAACCGACGTGTAATGTCAGCGCCCTAATGACAAGACAGACAGAGACGGAGAGAGAGAGAAAGAGATTGAGAGCGAGAGAGAGAGAGAGAGAGAGAGATAGCAATAACTGTGCACCGCTTGCTTACCACATTCTCGCTTTAGTTTGCAGATATTTTTACCGAGTCTTGAACTGTATTTAGAGACAAAGCTGCTTTCTGATGCGCGCTTGATATTAAAATTTACAAACGTTGTTTGGTTAGTATCGTATTTTTTTTAATTCCATATTATATCTAAATACGACAGACTAAATAAATGATTTCATACTGCAATTAGTTAAGAAAACTCTTAAAATTATCGTCAAATTCATGGAATGACCAACCAAAAATTACAACGCTGGAGACTCAGAATCTTTTACTGAATTCCGGGTTTCCATTTTCGTTAACATGTCGCTTACACCTTATATTCATAAACATATAGAAATACGGCAACGTAGTAAGTCAAAAACCTCAGGTATTATACCTTTTTGTTTTTTAAATAGGTAACAAACAGCTACACCCTTTTTAATATAACTACAACACCACGATTTACGGACCACATATTTTAATGCTAGTATCACAAAAATATATTATAAACATCTTAAATTATAAATTAAAAGACAAACAAAAGCAACGATAGTAGATTATGCATCGATACAAAATAATTGAATATACTATGCGACCTAAAAATTGCCATAAATTTTCCACAAAGAAAATATGGCTTATCCTTTTTAGAAAGGAGAAAATAACTACAGACACATCAATACAGTACTGTCAAGTCGACAATGCAAGGTTATATCGAGCGTCAAGTATGAGATGGTATTGCGTCAATTTACTAAACCATCGCGCTATCGAGACCTAAACACTATTATCATCATATATTATATCATATCAGATAGTTTCACTAAGAATTAGATCAAAAGTCAAGAAAAACGTTAGATTAGACAATCATAACAAAATTATAACAAAGGATAGGGAAAATATAATAATATTTCTATATGGAATGGCCAAGTTCAAGAAATCACTCCGTCAAATTTTTCAGAACTGGCATACAAACATTTTGTTTTTTCTTGTAAACCAACATTATATTGCAATTTATCTTATTGAATTAATTTACTATATAATTTCTAAATGACACAATGATAATGATAATCTTAAAAATAACATTAGTTTATGGATTAACAAATTGATTCAATTATTCAATAATTTATACAATTAATAGATAAATACATTTGTATAATAACAATCACTTTAACAAAAACAAGCGATGAACATAATTTCTTAAACCTATTTAAAAATTAATTTATACAATTAATAGATAAATAAAATGTTTTTAAACAATAATTTTAATATGTGGAACATAATATTATGTTTATAAAAATTTTAAGTTTTCAACTACTTTTAACACTTAATTGCCTTAATAAAGTGTTATTGAAATTATGGAGAACAACGTGAAACGTTTATTCTTCTTTCCACCGAGGAAAGTCTTTGAATTGTTCAAAAAGATACTTAGGTACTTCTTTCGTCCTTTTTCCTATAATAGTAAAATTTTTATTCAAAAAATCTTTACTCAAGGAAGCTGCTATCAAACTTTTGGCCATAAACACTTGCTCGATGGGTGGAGGAACACGCGTAAAATTACCTGAAAACATAATTTTTAATATTAGTATTCGTTATCAGCTTTGCCAACGGATACAACCGCATATATTCTCTTAGTCTGGATTCTTATTTACTACTAATGCTATGGATGCAAAAGAACAATGGTAAAATACCGAAAAAAAAATCTTATATTCTTTTTTATTTCGTCTACTGCTAAATAATATGTAAATCTAATAATTCTAGATCCTGAAAATTTTGTTTTTATGTTTACTTACACTACGTTACTAATATTGCGTTTAGAGGTTTGTAATTTTTCGCAAACAATTAGTTTATAAAAGCTACCGTTACGTAGTAATAAGTAAGGCAAGTAGATAGTATAATTTGAAATTTAAAAATTTGGTTGATTTTAATTATCTGCAGACTTCGTAAACCTAATTAAGCTAGAAGTCTAAAGTTCATATTATTTTCATGTAAGATCTTATAAGACGCTAATTTCTGTATTTTCATATTTATTCTATTGCTTGGTAAAAATTATTTTAAATAGCCAAACCACTTTACGAAATTTTGAATATGTAGATTCGTTTGCACCTCAGAATGAATACATAATTCCTTTTTCTGAGGTTGGTACATGGCAAAGACAAATAGCCTATGGCTTTTGCTCACAGATTATAATATTCTTTAGTCTAATCAATTGAGTTTCAATAAAAAAACTTAGTCAAGTCAAATGCATCTTTTGAAATAATATAAAAAGACGGGATTACTGATACAGTAATGATACAGTAAGGTACAGATAGTAAAGATAGCGATGCTACTTCTTTCAACATATGTCAACAAACTGAGCTGTGTGCGAATATATCTATTCTTGACTTGCCAAACGCCCGCTATTTGCAACCTTCAATCACGTAAACATGACCAATCTACTTGGGACCTACTCCAGCTTCACCTTACCTATTATTCTTTTAATTCTCTATTACACAACTGCAACTAATGTGGCTTAGTATAGGTAAGCAACGTTGACCGAAGTAAGTAAACGGGTGCCCGACTTTGGATGTTTGACAAATAATCATCCATCCGCATCCGTCAGTCTCAGCTCCTATCCCTAATACAAAATAGAAAATGTTAAAGAAACAGGGTCATGTCCGAATGCTTCAGATGTCAGAAGGACCAGCTAATAAATCAACATTGCATTTTTAAAGGGTTTACATTTGGCATCGATATGTGATTTTTTTCTAAATAGTCTAGCCTATTCTAGTCTGTATTAATTAATAATCTGGCATTTATACAAAAAAGGAAAAGGTTCAAAATAAGCCGTACAAGAAGAAGTACGACTTCCGACAGGAGATCATTTTCCTCAAGGTATGTCCGAACCATGTTACTCAAGTCATGTACGATACTTTTAAAAATAGGTGATTGTGACGACTACTCTTCTTTGAAGCGGGCTGTACGTTTGCAATCTACTAAGCTTTCGGGACTGGAGCAGTTATAAACGAGAGTCGATCGATACAAGCGCGTTCGGACAGTAGTCAACTCCGTAGCACACGTTTTTAGGTACATTCAAGTTTCGGAGTAGGGGAAAACCTCACTTTGACAATGTAAAGCGTATTGGCAGCAATGGACGACAAAAGTGCGATTGAAACCAATAGGGCGGTTAAATCGAGCCTTCTTTTATAACCTTCTTGCAGGAGTTTCGGCAAAATTAAAGGCTATATTTTCGTACTTATGTCCTTAGGTTTTTGGCTATGTGCTTCAGCCCATTCTAGAAACGTTGAATACTTACCCGCTTCAGCGCACATGTTGTACTAATTCCATCCATCACAAGGGATGATACCAACGCTTCCGAGATCCACTATGGCCCTAACCGTGGCTGGCAGGTGTCTATCGATGGACAAATTCATCAAGGGCGTGCTCTATCCGCTGGGCAAATGCACCCGTGGAACACCTGGGTGACTACTTGTGGAATCAAGGAGAGACCCCTTGCTCCTTCTGCACGTGCTGGTGAAGGACAGGAACACTTTAATGGTTCACTGACAGTTTTGTGACTACTTTTCGCGGCTAGCACAGCAGGGACCCCGAGCCTGCTCTGGAACACGGTTTCCACCACCACTATCTAACGTAGCCCAAAAACCTCTGTGTGATATCGGTCACAAGATACAGGCGAAACAGTAAAGTGAACCGCCATGACAGCTCTTAGAAAAGTTATATAAGTGCCTACAATGCGTAAGGATTTAAACATTATTTAAGAACAGTTAAATGGACCCCCCATTTAACTGTTATTAAATGTGTAAGGGAAGAACGGTGAATAATATCTTGACTGACATAACTGTCAACCTCACCTGCACGCGTCAGTGCTTCGTGTAAAAAGCTGAAGAGCAGCAGGCAGCACCGTGGTTCCCCCTGCTTGAGAACCGGCGGTACAACGGCGGTATATCGGTAAGCCCTAAATCTGTTAAAAAGGCTTCGAGCTTGAGAATTAAATACACCTTTAAAGACTGGTGCAGAAGGTATTGAAAGCACTTCACTATTGTCCCAAAAATTAACAACAACGCTAACGAGTCAAATTGTTTCATGCAATCCGGCTAACGCCCGGTGCTGCCATAGCGGGGGTGGTTGTGTAAATGTGTGTATGAGATAGACCAGGCGATGCCGCAAGGAATTAACATTGCTGAAACAATAATAAATACAACACCTACGGTAAACTACATCATAAAGTGGTCCATTCGCGGCCTGATCCAAAATGAAAAATTTGGTATTGTAGAATAGAAACAGGATGGGTGCTAAGAAAACAAGATTTCAATCTAGGATTAGGGAGACCCATAAGAGAGGCTCGGGGCACTTTACATCTGGATTGGTGTCACATAATTCTCACCTTAGCACGAATGTAAACGAAGAGTTGCATTCAGTATCAACACAACTCAAATCTTTATATATATTTTATATTAAGGGAACGAATATTCAACCTCTGGAGTGAACCTTTGTGACTAAATATAATCCAAGTTTATGCACCAACGGTCTATGCACAGAAGCTAAGACCGAGGGATTCAGGATGTGAATGGCCATAATTTAAGGCGCCATGTCGGTCTTTTTGGTATTGGAAGGCGCGATGAATAAGTAAATATTGGCTGGTCAAGGTGAAATATTGACAAAAAAAAATGTTGGTAACAAATTATTATTATGCAATTCGTCGGAGCGTGTTGTCGAAAATGGTTGTCAAGGTGTAAGCAGAGATGATTAAAAAATTTAAATACAGAACAAGTTACCCGAGATTTACACATTTACATGGAACTCCTACAACGTTTTCTACAACATCACGTTAGTGTGCCAAATTTAAGAATGGAAGAACATTCACCAACCACTCTCGCTCGGGTCGACATATAATATGTATAGGCCCACGAAATGTTTTAAAATGGTAAAAAAGTTGCTCTAGCAGATCATCGTGACACGGTACATTTTTTAACCAAATATACAAATATTTCGACTGATAGTATGCATATCATTGTAAAACGAACGCTTAGAAATGAAAAAAACGCTCAATGTCGTACAAAAATAAACGAGTCTACACAATATGGTCGAGCTTCTTTGCTATTACTGTTACAACACGATCCTGAACAATTCTTAGATCGATTTATAAACAATTGATTCGGTTTTAGTAAATCATTTAATACTATAGAACATTAAAATATATGGAGGGCACTTTCACTACAAGGTTTCAGTAACAAAGTAAAAGTTCAGTGTACGGGGTAGGGTTATGTGTACGTACTCGTACTCGACCGTAACAATAGGAAGATCTTCCTCCGAGCGGGAGATCGTGCTCGGGGACCAAGGTACAACCATTCATTTTTGGAAGTTGTATGAATTTTTGTGAACACTTCGTTAGCGCGATGCAAGATATTTATGGCGCCATCTAGTTAGGTAATGTGGAGATCGCTACAGTATTACGCAGTTTTGCTGGGGTGCACTGTTGACGTGCTCTTTGGTCGTATAGCGACGCCGATGTGTTGCAGGATTGATTGACCAATCCAAAACATTAAACTACAAAACGTAGGTATAGAATTAGTACTAGAAAAAGGATGATTTTCTCTTCTGTAATCGAAATGGTATTTAAAAAATAGATTGTTCTAAAAAGGGAATCAACAAAAGCGGCGAGTACCTCAGCCATCTACTTTTCGCGGATGATATTGTAATTTTTGCTGAGTGTCCTAAGTCTTTGAATGACATGATTACTCAATTAGAAATCAAAGAAGGTAAAAAAAATAATGAAAACTGTGCACGGAGAAGAAATACAGTTTGTAAACGAATAAATATACCTCGGCCAGCTGACATTGTTCGAGGATCGAATGGAGAAAGAGCTTCAGAAGAGAATAGAAGAAATACTGGAGCCTGGAGGAGGTAATGAAGAACATTGATATAAATGTAACGATAAAAGCTAGGTTATAGCCGTAGAATTTAGGGCTGTCGCTTTAAGCAGTATGTCTGATGTTGGTGCTGGAAAATTGGGCATCTTCGGCACTATTCCAACAGGAAGCACGAAACTCTCAGAAACCTTTCCTAAAATCGATGACTAACTGTATGATTAACTTAAAGTGGTCATAGCGATTTTCTGAGCTAGAACATTCTTAGACTTACAAGCTAATTAAACTAGATGGCTCGTCAAGAGATCTTACGGGTACACATCGTGGTCTATTTAGATATAATCGTTTAGTTTTTATTTTACAATCGAGCGGTGTTTTTCAGCTTATGGTTGACTGGCCTCAAAGCTGCTTACCGGGTGAATAAGTAATCATGGAGGATATAATTATATTAGTTCTAGGGCAGGATAAGAAGAAAATTCGATGACTTAAAACTTAAAAGAATTAAATGCTAATTTACGGAGTGAAATATTAAGGTTATCTTAATTCTAAGAAAAGTATTAAGGTCGAACCTGATAAGATAACCGCTGTTAATAGCATTCAGCGCCGGGAAATATTTCAGAATAGTGCTCACTTGTAGGATGATTTCGTTTTCATACTCATTTTGTGAAAAGTTTGAATAGAATGTTAGGCCGTTGTTGGAGTTTGTCCAGTTAGGATTGCGAAAAGGCGTTTAAAAAAGGTCTGCTCTAACTATAAATACTTCAAAGTGTGGAGGTTTAGTGCATTACGACGCGGATAGGCCGCTAATTTTAACGTGGGACACGAGTGCGATATGATAAGGTTTTTACCCAGTTCGGGAAACACAGGTTAGTTGTGGTTGGTCCTGTGGTGTATGTACACCGCGCACTTACGCAGACGTAAGTAAATTCATGAGGCTCATATGGCAAATTTATCTTCCATAAAGTCTGTTAACTTACAAAATCCAGGATCAAATAAAAACATGGGCCATAGAAGACTTGTAAGACTTGTAAGATAAATGAAGATCTACTAACCTTTACAATGACCAAAATTCAGACATCCTCTTTTAAGTGGAATTCCACAGTAGAGAACGCTGCGCTCGCCGTGTACTGACAAGCGCGCAAAATGCATGAATTCTTTAACAATTTTAAACCGGCTCCAAAAAGCTAAACAAATTGTTATTTCTGGACGATCGGAAATCAAAGTATAGCTGCTGCCATCGAAAGGTAACCTCAAGGAAAACAGATGCGTTATGATCGAAGTCATATTTTGCGAAACAGGAAAAACCATTTAAGATACCAAGCTAAAGCGGCTGTTCATAAAGAATTTCCTGAATCAGTAAACATGAAAGTAATGCATAAGTTTACGGCGTTAAGAAACGACAAGACGAAACATATTAACAATATACACTGCATTCAAGACCATGAAAAAAAACAAATCAATATTTTATGACTACATATCCTGCGCTAAAAAAACCTACATCGAATATTATTACTAGTAACTTATACCCGTTTTCCCTCGGCAAAGGCAACGCCTAAATAAGTAACGCCTAATATAAGGAGATTCCTGGGCATACAAGAACCGTTCACCAATAGTTATCACCAAAGAGCTGGTGAAACTTTTGTTTTTTGCTATTGACATCGCCTAAATCAATAAGCATTACGGTAAATACCTACTTAAATAGCTACGGAACAACAAATTAATACCGATTATATCAAATAGCCAAGTCAAAACATTACATTGTTTACGATTTTCGTTTATAGAAAATATTAAATGAAATACCTCGAACCCCCTAGCACGTAACAATATATATACTTATAATAAAACTGTAAACGGATGATAAATATCAATTTCAATATTAAAAGGGAATCCTAGAGTGGAAATCACTGTAGACTATTATTTCGAAACATTTTTGTATTAAGCTAACGAGACGCTAATAATTACTTAGCTTTAGTTTTTAGGAAATCTAAGAATTATTTTTAGAAATGCTGCATGTTTACGCTGCCAAGCATGACACGATGAAGCTGGTATGGTGTAATATGTATATGTAGGGTTACGATAAATCTCAAATGGATGTTTATTGTTACAACGAGTTATAACAAAATCTAAGAAATTCAATTAATTATCCAGCACTGATATGAATTTTATTTAGTTTTTCCACAAAAACTTCTAGCTTTCTAGCTGTCTATCTGTCTCCGTCCAGCGTATAATTATATTATCTACGTATCTATGGTAATACAAAATATTATAATGAGTTATGTTGTAATTGAATGCAACCATCTATGGTGCTTTCTCTATGGCACAGACAGGAACTGTATTACTATAGACAATCATTTCTTCTTTTCGTAAGTTGCTATATTTGTGTGCTTGTTCATCCTACTGTCAACTTGTCTTTATTGCAACCATGTTACTTAATACTTTCCGAGTAAAATATTGACTCTCTAAATAGTGTTCTCATTGTGTTTTCTCCACCACAAGCGATTAAATTCTACAAGTTACCTTGATCTTATTTTCAAAATAATCCATAAATATTTCAGCCATCAAGGCAATTAGTGGATATCCCATACCTAATCCCTCTCTTGATTATAGAACATATTAAATCTAAAATAATTATCTGCATATATATTTGTGTTAATTCTATTAACTCTGATACTTCTCCTGGACGTAGCCGTTTAATTTCTAATAGTTCAGTTAAAATACGTAAAGTTTCATAAACTGGAACATTAGTAAACAGACTGTCCACATATGCAGGCAATTTGCAATGAATAGGTAGATTTATATCTTTCATTTTGTTTACTAATTTAAAACTATTTTTGATTGCAAATTCTGGCTAAAAAGAAGTCTTCAATTTTAAAATATAATTTAAATGTTTGGCTAAATTGACGTATAGGAATATTGCCTTTATGTATATTTGGTAAGCCATACAATGCTGGGGCCCGAGGATTCATTTCAATGACTTTGTGCTCAAATTATGTTTTAGGAAATATGTATTCTGATTTATTTATAGCTAATCTAACTATTGCTGCAAAATATTTAGTTGGATCAGAAGATAGTTGCAAGAATTCGTCCCCTGTGATGACATCTTTACCTTTGTTTCCATACTCGTTAAATAGAGTGCTCCCGCAATTATATTAGGATAGTGTTAAAAGTGCAGAATAACGCACACCATATCGCAAACTTAAATCCAAATTTAAAGCCTAGCGGATCCGGATTACATAGTGATTATAACGAATAAACATCCAAGAAAACTGAATAATACCTTAGTAATTACAAACATGTTCGAGGTTAGAATCCATTGTACCGGCCAAGTCATTTTGAATACATTCACACATTTGACAGTTCTGACACTGACATAACACGACACTTGACAACCAGAGGTAGTCTTGCCATTGCTCAGATAAAAATAAACCCACAATAGCAATTATTATGGAATAAAATGAAGGAGGAGATGAGTCAACAAATGGCTCATATAAATCAATATACGAATGTAACCATGCATGAAAAACTAAAAGTCACTTGACTAAAAAAAAAATATTTATTGAACGCCACAAAAGAAAAAACAAAACTAATTATAGCAACTTTAAATACAAGAACTTTTCTAAAAGATCACAAACTCGCAGAACTAGAAAACATAAACTGGGATATATTAATATTGAGCTAAATTCGACGATTAGGTGAAGAAGAATATTAAGGATTATATATTTACTATAAAGGGGAAACTACATTGAGTAGGTTTTATGTTCATAATGAATTTAAAAGAATCAATTATACGATTTAGAAGTTATACAGAAAGAATTGCTATTTTAGATTTGTTTATACAAATTTATACAAAAAGGAAAAGATCCATTGTCTAGAAGTGTATGCACCCACGGAACAAGCAAACGAAGAAGATTTATTTTATGCATCGCTACTGGACACCATTATAGAAAGCAACAAAAACAAAATTGTAATGAGATATTTCAACAGTCAAATAGGTTGCCAGTAAGAAGGAGAAAACAATGTCATTGGTCTCTATAGCCAAGGCAAGCGTAATAAAAATGGAGAAAAATTAATCGATCTTGCTCTTGAATCAAAGGACATTGCCCATTTTCTTAGGAGCTTTGGGTCCCTAATTACATTATGTTATGTCACGGTGGTTTTAATTTTATTACGTAGAAAAACAATTATCTTTCAAAATTCTGCAAACTATTTTGATTTATTCACCCAGGTTTAAAATAAATCTTTGTTTAAGTTGCTGAAATTAAGGTTATATCTTATTATTATCTATGATGTAAACAAAACAACTTGCCGCAACCGGCCGAATGTTTATATATGGTGTTGCTAGATATAACTATTTTGACACTCGATTTTTGAAGTCGTTTTTATTATCAAATAATATCGTGATTAGTATTCATTATTGAATTATTTTTTAGGGAAAAATGATATTTGAATAATTGTAGGACGTAATTATTCAAGCAATTTTCGATTTTACGTTATTCGTTCAACCAATTAGTTAGATATTTTATTATTATTTTGAAGTTTGAATAAATGTAGGTAATCATTTTAATCAGCCAAAAAGTATCGTAATTTTTGAATCGATTTCTAATAAATAATTGATTGAAATACAGCTCCGATATCTGGCAATATTTAGGTTATATTTTGTAGGTTGGCGGTTGTGCAAAATAAATTAGTCAATTAATCAATTATTTATTGAGTTTTTTAATGGTAGGGTAAAAGAAATGCTGATAAAAAACAAATAACCATAAAGAACTCAGACATTTTTTTTGGACATGTAGCACGCCGCCAAATCCTGGGCCTGTCCAAGGGCAATGTTTTTTAAGAATAATGAACACCTACTACAAGAAAAAAAAAAATCAGGAAATGGACATGGATCGCACCGGAGTGGAAATATAAAAATGAAATTGGTTTTATATTAACTAACATCCTTAATTTATTTAATGATGTTGTCATTATAAATCAACTCAATTTCAGTAAAAATCATAGGATGGTTCTCTAACCATCCTATGATTTTTAAAATACCACCCTTATAATAAAATTACTAACAAGCTAAAAACAAAAAAAAAACACATAAAAAACAGAGCGGATCAAATACCTACTCCAATCTCAGGAAATATACGAAATAAAGTTGAAGAACAATTAGACAACCTTAAATCTAACTGTTCGATCCAAGAAAAATACAATAAACTTGAAAAAATATTAACCAAACTAAGAATTGAATTAACACAAAATATGACAAATAAGGACAGAATATGACATAACGCAAGGATATTAAGAAGCAAAATTGTTAACATATAAAAAAAGGAACATAAAAAAGATAGAAGTAAGTATCACATCAAGTATAAGACACATTAAGAAAAAGAAATGTCTCAACAGACTTCATTTTGAAATCTAAACACCAGGAGGAGTCAAGAGAGCACTGAATAAGCTTGAAAATCATTCGTCTTGTATACCAAATATGAAGGGTAAAAATGAAGGAAATAAGTAAACGTCAAAAACAGCATTGATCGGCCCACGGCCTACACGTGAAGGAAGTTTCACATATATTACAAGGCGAAACCATGAAAACCATTCTATCTCAAAAGAACTATAAAGCGTGGTGAGAACAGAGTGACCGGTGATTTGCTAAAGGGGATAAAAGACATGTTGTTGTTGAACACTGGACGACAACAAGTTGAACAATAGTACTACTTCACAAAAAAGGGGACAGAGACATAATGGACAACTATAGACCAATAAGTCTAAATGACCAGAAGTTGTAAAATATTTTCTAAAATCATCTTAGACCGGCTCACTAAAAGGTGAGACGAAGAACAGGCGGGTCTTAGATGATTTCTCAACAGTAGACCACATACATGTAGTGAAACAAGTTTTTGAAAAATAAAATGGTTTGGTAAATCATACTATATCATCATTTATAAACTACAATAAGGGAATCGATTCCCTTTCTCAAAACTACATTTTATATAAAGCCCTTGCCAGTCGTGGAATAGAAAATAAACCCATATAGATACACTATAGATACACTAGCGGGTAAACTAAGCTCGGCTGCTTACGCAGTAAGAAAAATTAGACAGATTACTGACGTTGAAATAGCAAGGCTTGTTTATTTTGCGTACTTTCATAGTGTTATGTCCTACGGAATCTTGTTATGGGGTAAAGCTGCTGATATCGAAACTATATTTATATTGCAGAAAATAGCTGTACGATCAATATATAAACTTAAATTACGCGAATCCCTCTGTGAGAAGTTTAAAGAAATAGATATACTTACTGTAGCTTCACAATATATTTATAATAATATAGTATTTGTAAGACAACATATTAGTCTTTATAAACAAAAAGTAGATATAAACAGTCGACTTACAAGAAATGGTCATAAATTAGTGACATCTGCATATCGTCTTCGAAAGGTACAGAAGTCATTTGTGGGATTGAGTATAAGCTTTTATAATATGATTCCTAAGGAAATTTTGGACCTACCAATGCATAAGTTTAAAGAATGTGTTAAAACACATTTATTACAGCGAGGTTATTATACAATTGATGAATTTCTTAATGACAAGGTTGCTTGGAAGCATCAGGTTCCGCTTTCATCTCTCACAAGATAGAAAAATGAATGTTAAAATGTAAAATGTAAATTTTTGATGTTGGAAAAGAGCAACTGCTTAGTATCTTGCCGGCTTCTACTCGGTAGAATCTGCCTTCCGAACCGGTGGTAGAGTCACTACAAACAGACGGACTTGACGTTTCAAAAGTGCTTATATTAGGCCTACTTGAAATAAATTAATTTTAAATTTTGAAAATATATCAGACTCATTAGAAATATATACAGCAACAGCACAGCAAAAGTGAAAAGAATTGGAGAGAAATTCGAAATAAAGAAAGGAGTAAGGCAAGGAGATGTGCTACATGTATGTGTACAGTGGGAAGAGTTAGGAATTAATATAAATGGTTACAAAGTGACACACCTAAAAATCGCAGACGATTTAGTGCTGTTTACCGATGACCCATACTCAACAAGAAATGCTAAACTAACTAGCATCAGTAAGTTCGAAAGCAGGTATCACCATCAATACTTCCAAAACGAAGGTTAAAGTAAATAACCAAGACACAGAATATGTGGACGAATATGTCTATTAATGACAAATAACCCACCTAACAGACGGACAAGGAATAGCAAAGGCGAGTGAACAGCTGGGCTCATTATTGGTCACACTAAAAAGCAAAAATATTCCAATGCCAACCAAATCCAAGTTATATATCACGTGCAAGGAAAGTCATTTTAGAGTATAGAAAAATTAAGCTTAATATTTACATCATGTTACAATATATCATGGATTTTCGCAAAGTAACGCCTAGTTTTATCGAATATAGCCCGTAACATAAAAATATATCTCACCCAAGAACGTTAACACTAGTGGTGATAGTTCGGGGTATAAGGGCGACAGCTGAGACCAGCCCAGCCCTTCGTACGCAGTCCCGTCGCTTGACACCAGGAAGTTGTATGGCAAAGAGTTGTTCACACCAAAAGTTGCCTGAAATTGCAAAACAAAAACATTATTTTAACTATTAACATGACAATTTTAGCGACGCTAGCACCAAACCAATATTATAAATGACAAATTAAAAAACAATTCTGTTGCCATATTATCTTTCAAGGGTTTCCTTTCGCGTTGGCTTGGCTAGTAGTTATAAATAAAATAATAATAAATAATTATACAACGACAATACACACCACGCCATCTAGCCCCAAAGTAAGCGAAGCTTGTGCTATGGGTACTAAGATGACTGATGAATATTTTTATGAATATTAAATATAAATATTTTTTATTTACATATAAACACCCAGCCACTGAAAACCCTGGCCTTGCACTCGGAAAGCAATTCGCTGCCCAGTTCGCCAATCAATTTTATTATTTTTATTTTTTCAAATTTTATTTAACTGACGTTATATAAATTCATACGCTAAATTCATCAATACTACGCAACACAATTGCAACTGGACGACATATGTTCAACATTTTTGAACATTTAATCAGTAGGGAGAGAATTTATATCTGTATAAAACGCAATCTTAAGATTTATTTTTAATTTTTGTCTGCCTGTCTGCCTGTTTACGCATCACTTATAAACAACTGAAAAGATTTGAATATTATTTTATATATTTATACTTGGTATTCTTTGTTAAAATTATAGATATATATTTATCCTAATAAATATAAGATTATAGGTTTTAGGTTAATTTAAATTTTTGACATCTCCGTTACTTTATTTTTATTATTATTGTTAAACTTTAAAAATCTATTATATGGGTCTATTGCCTGAAAATGAAGAATTATAAAATAAGGTTTTTTCGGGATAGGAGATGAACGTTTCTGTAGAAAAAGTACAACACAACTCTGTCATGAATAAGCCTATTTTAATATTTTTCTTTTCTAGATTGGTTGGTGTGCCAAAATTTATGAAGATCTGGTAAAAATGATAGGCCGCAAAGCACGGAAATCCTAAGCAGTCAGCAGCAAACCCTTCGCATAAGACTTATCAATACTTAATTCATGCACACATGCCACACACAGGGCACCACTGGCAGTTAATCAAAAAATCTCAATTTTTGTGCGGTTTAGTTACTGCAGATCAGGATACAGTTGTCACCACTCCTCCTTTTCCACGGGTGCTGTACGAGACGACTAAGAAACGCACTCTGTTCTCATAGTACGTTTTCTCCACGTTTACTATTCTTAATTAAAGGAGCTGAGACTGACAAATGCCTTATTCTCCTTAGAACTCACCCATCCATTATAAGACTTGAGTCAACTACGATTTCCCAGCGCAATCCACTGAATTGGTGCTGCTATAGGGTCACACGTTTATGGATTATTTGCAGTAATTTGTGATAGGGCACGAAAATATAAAAGTTAACGTAAAACTATAGTAGGTCACCAGTTGCGAATGGCAGTGGTTACAAGGTTTCAAATGATAGGTGATTGAAGCTCCAATTCGGTATATTAGTCTAACACAGCACAGCTTATCCAATTTTTAAATACGTATGTTGAAATAAGTTTTATCGCTATAACACTAAAGAACGTTTTTACGGGATATTAAAAACTTTGGGCAGAAAATTTTAAGTCATGTATTATTTATACGAAATCAAATAATCTTTCCGATTGTGATAAAGCTTCGTATGCTTATTGCTTTCGTAAGGTTATTCAGAGTTCACAGTTAGACCCGAGAGATGGCGCTGCAACAGAATTCCTATCAGGAACGAAAACGCAAGCAAGGACGATCCAGTAGAAAATAAAATTAAAATAAAATGTAATATGGATAACATAGTTCAATATTTTATATGCATATATTAAACAAGTATATGAATCTAGTGATAGTTTGCATATTCGACTGAGGATCCAAATCGAGTTTAAAATTAAATTTTAGTAACAATTCGGCTTTACAAATTTGATGTTTTCCATCGCCGTGCTTTCAAGAACAAGTTAAGTTATCATACACACGCAATGGAGCATTCGTGAATTTCGCAAGGTGATTTTGGCAATTTTACTTTAGAACCTTTCAATAGAGTATCTGCTTTATATGCAAGTAAGTAATTTCTTCTTTTTCTTAACCTCAATATCCTTCACTCCATTTTATATCACTTGTTTTATAATGGATACAATATTGGTGTTACTTTTTTTTTAGTTTATCTTATTTTTTTAAGAAAATCATAAAATCACATTCACGTAAAGACAACCACTTTTTATTTTGTTTGTTTTTATTTATGTATCACACTATTGTTTTTTAATACTTCAAAATATACTTTATAACATAAAATTATTGAATTACTCTCAAAGAAAAGTTAGAGAAGAGCTTAGTTATATTGAGGTTTTCATAAAAAAAAGTAGTGAGGATTAAAGAATGTTGCGAGCTGTCTAAGAAATTATTGAGATATAACCAAGAAATATAGTTACCTTTATTTCCCTTAAAAGCAGAACGCAAGAATTCAAATTCTCACACTCCCTGGTGTCAGTCTGTTCTATTATGACAGTTTCTGCGTGGAACGGCTGTGTAGAAAGCACTAGTAAGTCTGACTGATCCCATTCTGATCCATTGACGTGGCGAATTGGCATTTCTTCTACTGGTGGCAGAATGTTTTCTGAAAATTAAAGAAAAAAAATACATTATTACTGTATATTAGATAGAATAAGCAAACTTATCGTCTTAAGGATTTAAAACAAAAGACTTTTCTCTTTTATTGGACGAATAATTTTGACGAATGGTTAAAGAGATAATACGAGATAGGTGTAGAGCCACGACCATGTTTAGTAAACCTCGAAATAGTTACATTTACTAAAATCGGAGGCAAAGGCCCCAGTAACAGAATTACCGTTATTTTTAATGATAGCAGAAATAAACAAATCTACATACCTGCGTTATTCTGTAGTACTAGAAGATAAACCCCTATCGCAAACCCCCCTAACAATATAACTAGAAGCAATCCAACGACTATGAACGCACCCACGTTGCGTCTATATTGTTGGCGGGGAACTGTCTGAAGAAGGGGTGTCTCCTCCGTTGCGCCTACACTTTGTAGGACGTCATCGTCTGCACCGCGACCGTACCAACTCGACTCATTAGCTGTGAATCAGGAAAATACTTCAATTAATTGAATTGAACTCTCATCTCGTCATCGTACGCAGCTTAAACGTCTCACTGCTGGGCACAGGTTAAGAGCATGGACCAACCTCGCTGCTCTAATGCGGGTTGGAGGTTTGGTGCAAAATACAATTGCAACTACGGAGGTCTGTGTAAGAAACGGCGGGTGCTCCGAGCTACCAAGCGAGGATAAGTAACAACTTATTGGGCTATATTGGGCACAGAAGAGGGGGGAGAGAGCGATTTAGAGAATATACCTGTCACGCAGTAAGCAGCGACCCTGCTGTGTGTCCAAGGCCGTGGGTCCGATTCCCACAACTGGAAAATGTTTGTGTGATGAACACAAATGTTTTTTAGGGTTTTCGGTGTTTATCTGCATGCTAAAATTATTATTTATAGTATATTATTCATAAAAATATTCATCAGTCATCTTAGTACCCACAACACAAGCTACGCTTGCTTTGGGGCTAGATGGCAATGTGTGTAATGTCGTATTATATTTATTATTTATTTATTATTTTTACCCCGACAAAAAAATCGTAGGTCTCTATCCAAGACCGACGGCAACGAAGGGTAAATCAGTTACAGAAAACAACTCAACAGAGTTACATGGAATTCAAAGGAAAGTAAGAAAACTTTATTTACAGCATAATCTGTACAGCTCAAACTCAACCATGTCATATTTGAATCAGAAATTCACATAAACTAAACAAAAATTAACACATTCACATAACACTCCACACCACATTTAACTAAATCAGTGATGATAAAAATTTATTAACTGCAACATTGCCTTATCATATAGCATGATTTAATATTAAATGTCTTTTATTTTACATGTGATACATGATTAAATAGTTTATCTAAAATACCTATTTTGCTGTTGCACAGATGACTGCGTGGAATTTCAATCAGAGTAACACGTCATCCTTTAGCCTATTAATATTCCAATGCTGGGCAAAGGCCTCTTTACACATAGGAAATAGAAATTTAGGACCTTAACCCACCAAACTTCTCCTTAGTGATAGTAATGTGAAGCAACTTAGTTTGTCTGAGCTGTGGGCTGGGCACCACCAATTTTTTAATTTAAGACTTAATAATGGAAAAATCTTCGCAAAACCAGAATTTAAACCTGGGACTCAGGATCATAGTTAACCATTGTAACCACTAGATGTCTTCAACAAGAACAAGGCAATTCTAGGCCTACAAGGGAGCTCTCGAGCAATAGCCTGTAAACTTCCAATGCTGGACTAAAGACCTATCCCAATGGCAGGGTATGCTCAAAATCAGCATGCTGAGTAGACAGGTTGGTGATTTCAGTAAATTGTAGTAGTGGCACATATATGGTGATGCCCATTCTGCCCTATATTTCCTAAGTCACCTTGTACGACACCTGCAGGAAGGGTATGCGTGGTAACAGCTGTAGTCTGATATGCCGTCACCACACAGCACTACACAAATGTAAGCTAAGTATAAGTTCATACCTGACATTTGTAACAACACTTGCTGTATATACAAATGATTTTATTGCTTTATTCTGAATTAATTAATAACGTATTATCCCGGAACAAATTAAAATAGCACTGATAATAACAAGGCAACAATAATTGAAAGGATGCAAGTAAAGATTGTTAGTAATTCATTAAGAGAAACCATATCTCATTATTATTTGTTATACAAACAAAGATTTTATTTGTTTCACAAATAAACACCTAATTATAGAAGACAATACTAATTTGTTTTGATATTTCATACAACATTCAAACTCAATGTAAGCTGAATATCAAAATTAACAAGTAAATGCAGAAGTATGTTTAAAAGTAAACAGTAAGTAAAATTTATTTTTTTAGACACTTCTGTGTCAATACGAAAAGCAATTATTTTAATTGTTGAGTTAAAATTTTGAACATTTTCCCTAATATTAAGATCATCGTCAACATCATTGGGTGCCATCTTCACTAAATTGAAGTTTGACGGTGAACATTCAAAAAGCCTATTAATTGCTGCTTTCTTTAAATCTTGGTAACAAAGTCCAGTAATAATATTATAATGCTCGGCAAATGCCTCCTTATATAAGTTTTAACTTTGCATGAGTTGAATTTACTGGAGTAGAAAATTGTAAAGGTTAGTAATCTATAAAAAATTGGGTTAACTTAATTTAATTATAGCTAATAATCAATTTGAGTAGGCAAAACTCCTTACTTATTTAAAAATTCTAATCGTACTAGCTTATCTAACTCTTTAAGGTAATATTTTTCAATAGATGTGCATTATATTTCTTAGAATGTGAAAATCTATTAAAACTTACCACCTATTCATCTAACGTGGCTATTTCCTTACGTAATCTTTGTTTTTCCTAATAATACTTATTTCATATCAGTCAAATCATTTTTCATATAAGTCAAAATTTTGCAAGACTGCAATTGATTTTTAAATTGGTAATGATATTAAAATTGTATTGCATTTTGTATGTATATTTTACACAAAACACTACACTTTATAGAATTGTTTTTTCCTATTGGAAAAAAACAATTGTGTTCACTAAAAATATGTAAGTTAGATCATAACCCTTTTTAGTTTTTAACATTACATAAAATAAATATAAAATATTACGTCACAAATGCACAAATGGTGGCCCTAGCAAAATGCATAATTCATCTGAAAATGTTTGATGTGAATGTGATGTTTTTGGAATGTTTTACACTCATAATGGAGAAAGGTTACCGTCCAACAAAATCTGGTAAGATATGCTAGCTGAGTACCTAAAACAACAAGTTGAGAACGCAAACATTTTAATAATAATTAACGATAAACTTAATAACTTACCCATGATAGGCGGAATATACGGACGCATGGGAGATTGTACTTGTTTTTCATTATTTTATCACATTTATTATATTATGACTTGTATCTACATTTAACCGATAAAGCCTGGTGCTATTCGATAATAGCCAAAATATTTAATATTCAATCATCTTAGATTGCAAAGTTATGTTTGACCTTTCTTTGTTAACTTTTTATTTTTTTATTGTTATTGTTTTTTGATTTGTCCTCTTGACGACAGGCAAAGATTATTGACCATACAGCCCATTCAATCGTATTATTTAGACTTGAGTATTGTATACAATCTCTTATTTTCATTCGTCTATCTTATATCACATAAAAACACTTCTATAACTTCTAAATAAATTGATTGAATTGTATTATCGATAAATTTAAACAAATATTTTTATTTTAAGATTTTTTTTTAAATTCTTGTATCGAACGCGGAACGTCTTCTACCTTCTTATAAATATATTTAAATTATCAAGCAGCATAAGGCGCTGAGTGCTGAGAGATGTACAAAAAGAATATAATATTAGCCAGTATTTTATTTTAAAAGATTACTCGATGGGCACTTAATCATTTTCATTCTGTGTAAATGTGAATTAATGCCGCCATATAACGGCAAACACAGCGTAATATCTTCTGTTTCTATAAATCTCGTCTTTACAAAACCACGGCTTTTTATTTTTATCTTCTTTAAAATTATACCACAACCATATATATATATATATAT
Source organism: Pararge aegeria (assembly GCF_905163445.1). Lineage (NCBI taxonomy): Eukaryota > Metazoa > Arthropoda > Insecta > Lepidoptera > Nymphalidae > Pararge > Pararge aegeria. Next base: position 6,699,354 of record NC_053208.1, read on the forward strand.
ATATGCATGTTCAGGAGAGTTCCGGATCTCTTGCCAATCCTTCACCAATTCTTATGACTATCTGAATAAAATAGGGCAGCACTACAAATATAATTTTGACAGTTTCATGTTTATAAGTTCGAAGACTTGAATAAACTGTAAATACTCAGAGAAGCCATGAAGCAAGGATAAGGAATTTATGTTTAATGAGATTTATTGAGATTTTATGAGTCTACTTAATAACATATTAGTTTTAGTTGAATATAATTTTATTAATAATAATAATTAAAATCTGGATCATAATATTATACATACCTACTTATATCTTGGCAGAACTTATTCCTGTTTACTTTTTATTATTTCTTTCAAGAGCTTAAATTTTTTTTATTAATATGTTTAAGTTGTGTTTACCTTTAACAAATGCTGAAACTGACTTGCATATAAATCAACTCGTTCTTTAAATGCTGATGCAGTTCGAAATATCCAAATAATAAGGGTTTTGGGGGTTTGAGTGTCTGTGGTGATTGATGTTTTTCTCGCCTGGAGGTGGTGGAAGTGGTGATGCAGTCTAAGGATGGAGTATATTAACTTATTATGGCAGCTATATTAAACTCGGCATCACTCTCACGACTCATCTTTGTTGGTAGGATGGTAATTAGCCGTGGCCGAAACCTCCGACCAGGCAAAATTAATGATGCAACTTCAACCTTTTTCCAGATCAACAAGATCATTGTAAATAAATTTCGGTCTTAGATGATTTTTATAACCATTTTTATTTACTAGTTCTTAAAGTTATTAAGAATATGGATATTCAGTTGTATGCAGGAACCAAAAATTATAAATTGCATATTACGGGTGAAAAATTAAGAAATGTTTTGTGATGCCAAATTTTCTAGGCTTGCCAATAAAATAAATAATTTTCCCAATATGCTTGCCTTTTATTTCAATATCCATTCCTGTTAATTATATCATATGTTCCAATTCTCGGAACATAATCATAATAATAGGAATTTAAAATGACAATATAAAACCCATTTCAGTGTACGTAATGCAATATATTAACATTTAAGGTACGAACCCTAATTCTGATTAGGGTTATTTAAGTATCATAAAGATCTGTCTTTATGAATATTAAACTCACATTCAATCTCATTGTTAGGCGAAAAGCCATGTCCTCATTAGAGTAAATTGATTCCTCATTCGGGTAATTCAAATGTCTTCAATTGTTAATTTAATATATTCTTAGAAAATTTTATAAGCTCCGTGTTCTTTAAAATGTCTGGAATAGTGTCCAGGATAATATTTGCTGGTTCAGAATAAAATTTTCCTCATAATTTGTCAATGAATGGAAAGAAGGCGGGAACGTTCAAAGAAAAGAGGCGCGTCCTCTTATCTTATTATTCCATTATAATATCCATCCCTTCATAAATCGTTATTTCTAACATTCGCACACAACAATTTCACACATCCAATCCCGATGTTGCTATGGATGCCTCCGCCCTCCGCAGACTCTGCGAAAACAGAAGACTCAAACTGGGCACTGCAAACCCTATGGGCTCCTGCACTACCTTCTATTATCCTCTCCAAGTTCCTTTCGACTTCCTCTTCCCATAATAACAAAAACATCCAAGACAAAACTTAATGAGATCCAAATAAACGCTCCTCCTCACCTAGAAAGTTACCACTCTTTTCCCTAACTGTTCGCAGTAGCTGTTTGCTGTTGTTTGGGGATTATATTTTCTTCGGTTGTGAGCCTAAACTAGTAATGTTTATATCCTCATTAACCTGTGCAATAATCAAGTTAATACCCCAGCATCTCTCAGTAATATGAGAGAATTTCCACTCTTCCCATCAAAGAGCGTGTTAAACATAATTTTCAAAAAATTAAATATAATTTACACCCGTGTTATCATATTTTGTCTGTCTGTCTGGTAGTCTTAGTCTTTTTCGCTGCCTATGACCACGACGATGATGCTGGGAATGACATAGGCTACTTTCTATTTCGGTAATCTTATCTCGCGTAAAGGTCTCAAACATTGGATAATAGAATGGCGATAAAAAGTAAGTAAATCGAACGAGTTCCTGAGCACATTAATAATTCAAACTGGCTTGTTAAACAAAGGAAACATCCGTTCACCTCTCCGATATCCAAGGATACTTGAGATCCCTGATTTTCTAGATGCCTAAAGATGCAAATTATTGTTTTTCTGCTATCGCCTGCACCTTAAAGGTATAAAACTGTCCTTTAATTTGGATTGCCTTAAGTATCTTAAGATATTATAATTCGTTTTTTTAAATAAAAGTTAATAATAATTTACCTTTGCCTTGGATAACCATCACAATATTTCAGATACAATATGTATAATTAATTTAACTCCGGCCTAAAATCAAAAGTATTTAAGTAAGTTAATAAAGTCGTTTTTTTTATAAAAGGTGTATAACAGTCACAACACCATAAAATTGTTATCCCATTTGCCCATATCTACACTTCAGTTTCTTCGTTATTGCATTGTTAAAAAATAATTGCCACCTGTTTTTGAATTAGTCCCTCAAACAATTATTTATGTAATTATTTTATGATTAAGTTGAATTGCAGTACCTACCTAGGTCCCGCCCTATCCTGTCACACAAAAGCTCCTCAGTAGTCTCGTCCCACCTTTCTTTGAACTGGAACTGAGTTATCTTATTAGATACTTTGTATTTGAAATCAACATTTCTATTAGAATTATTTACAGTTTACGGTTAACAGACAGTGTGATAACCTATTCCATAACACTGTAATATTAAAGCTGTAGAGTTTGTATTTTTGTCTGGATGCGCTCATCTCTAGAAGTCTGATTTGAAAAATCATTTTTGTATTTGACTACCCACTTCTTGAGAAGAGTGCTTTTATGCTTCGAAGTCAGGATAACCAAGAAAAATATCAGACGCCTAGAAAAACAAAATAGCAAACGCGGGCAGGCGTGGTATAGTGGATGAAAGTTTGTAAAGAATAATAATGAACCTTTGATAAGTTAATGGAGGTTACACGCGGACAAAGTGGCGGGGAACCGCTATTAAGAAATACCAAGTTTGTTAAATTAAAAATTTACATAATGGAAACAGAAATTTCATTATCTCTGTGTTACCTGCTCGTAACGGAAAATCACAAAATCATTACCTATATGTACATACTTAGGTACCTACCTACTTTTTTCATAGTTGTATATTCGTGATTGATCTTCATAAGATGTTTTAAAAGGCTATTTTGATAGAAAATAATTTGTAATGAATGAAAAAATATGGTACCAAAATAAACGGTATAAAATATAAAAAAAATTACGAGTAGGTATAAAGCGAGTCACCGACGTCCGACGATATTATATACTAGAAAACTCGCTCGAAAGATACGAGCTGAATGATGCACTTTCTCAAAAGAATAATGTCGCTCATTATTTCTCTGCATCTACATATAATCCAGGATAACGATTTCTATAAAATGACTTAAATATGCGTTTGTAAGCTTGGACTTTTGATGTGTACAAATGGCACATCTATAAAGTATAAGAAGTAAAACACTGTTATGCCGTCAAGGCAAATAGCGTGACGCTCCTTCACGCCATCGGGCTCCTTTGCTCGCAATTATTTTTTTATTACTAATATAATGAGAATAATGGATAACATATTAATTTCCTTAACCAATTTGCATAACAACGAAAAGATAGAGGTGCGTGCCGGATCGGACTCGGTTCCCCCGAAAAGGAAGCCGAAGCCGTAATCACTGCGCTATCACCGTTATTACGATTATTTACTATTAGCTTTTAATAATACAATAAACGAACTATCTGTCCATTTTATTATAAACATAAGATTCCCATGAATTTAGGACCTCCTCCTTTTTTGAAGACGGTTAGTAAAAGACGCGTCTAATTAAGTGAATGTAGGCAAACGTAGTTACATAATTTTGATAACCCTATGCCATCATAAATCTTACAATGTTAACCGTATCTTGTTGATCATTTTCGTAGAATTATTTTAAACAGAACCATTATAGCCTAAAGCTTGAACTTTAACTTAGTATTTTCCTGCGAAATTTACTAGTGCTAGCCAGCTACTTCGTTTTGCAGAAGTTTTTTTTAGACCAACCCGGTGGTGTCTTAGTATTTCAAAGTGAGCAGATTGGTGGTTAGAATAGGGAATTTAAATTCCCGTACCCTCTAACGATAGGCCAATTCTGGAGGAAAGTTTAAAGCTATGTGTCACCACACAACGGTTCCGAGCAAACTAAGCAATATCGCTGGTCGGAGTATACAGTGTAGAATAGCGAAAAAAAAATTGTATAGGATACTCAGACGTTATAGGTACGCGGATCACGTCTGAGAACCTCTTATATATTATGGTCTTTATACATTCAAATCATCAGTATCTATAGTAGGTACTTGATAAGTACCCAATGCTTGTAGCTAGAAATAATACATTTTTTTGTTTCATTGTATCATTGTTCTAAATAAAATAGCTTTCCAACTTATTCTTTTAAAGCGAAATTGCGTCTTGTGTAGATATAAGTATGCCTTCTTGGTTTAGTAATCAGCATCTTGGTCAACCAATTACCTTCCAGCCCACAGGGCACGGGTCTCACAATGAGACGGGCTTTGATTATATACGGAAAAGGATTTAGGCTGTGATCCACAAAGCCGACCTTGTGCGATTTGGTAAACTTCAAACGTCAAGGTCGTTTGAAGTTTATGGAATAAGTATATGGAGTACTTCCACACATGCAGTTTTCACGACATTACCTTCATTGTTGTAGCAAATGATATTGAATTGCTTGATATGAATTTGGGATAGAAATCGGTCCGAAATGGAATCTTAAGCCTGTTCTATCACCGCTCTATTCAAATTATATATATTATATTATTTTCAAGTACGGATTAAGTTACAAGGTGCAGAGTTTGTAAACCAGGTCGAGCCGATAATTGTTGGGTATTATTTCTCAGTACCGGCACGAAGTTTGGAAATTGGCGTTGTTACTACCCCGAGCTACGGAGGCCGCCGTCGTTTCTGGTAATTATCACTAAATTGTGCGCCGAGTAACCCTATCCAAAATTGCATTATAATCCCGCCGCTCAAAGAGTGCATTCCTGACGTCATTTTTTATCTGTAATTTTATGGGATTTGTGTCGGATCGGATATGCCAGCCCACAGATACAGAAACTAGGCCAGACCTATCACCTCAAGTGTCAGTGTAAGTTCAAGTGACTTCTTCTTTTTTTGCTTTTTTGGCTTTTAGGTGTGCCAAATCGGCACGTTGTACTACGCCAATGTCACGTATACTTGGAAGATCCACAAAGGTGTTTGTCAAAAGGTAAACATTATATAACTATAGCACTATACTTTTTATAAATCTTAGTAGGTAGTTATTCCAAAATAAGGCGTACGTAATGGAGTGTGGTCTTTGGTAAGTGTTATAATTCAAAGATTTAAATGGTAAATATCGGAATCTGTTTAAGAGCTAACAATGCTCTTAACCAGATTCCGCTTAACAGCATGGCAATCAAGGTAGGTACAATTATTATAAAAGTAAGAATTAAAATAATATTAATAATTAATAACATCTGATAAACGACTAAGACACCGGGAGGTATCTTTGTATCGTTCGAGTCCATGTAGGACTGGGGTGCAACATTACATTTTTTCGGATGGACACTTGCCCATAACCACCTGAGGTGTTGCTACGGCGTCACCTGGGAAGTGGGGCGAGCGCAATAGCTCGCCATCAGAAGAGTCCCAGGGCTCCACGACATCGGGGGGGAGAGTGGGAGACGTCAACCCGAGGGTGCCTCCTGCGAGGACTCGGACCTCGGCTCGGTTCGACGTTAATCTGACTGTTATGGACTGGAGTGCAACGAAAATGCAGTCGTATTTATATCAAAATACCCACCAACTCATTTTCATGAATATTATTAATCAAATATAATTTTATTGTTTCTTGAAAATTACCTATTTAATAAAATATCTGGCAAATATGAATGTATAGGTATCAAAAATTTTAATTATTAACCCACTTTATAAATTTACTGTAACACATGTCTAATTACGGCAAACCTTATCTATGAGATAATCGTTAATTCATAGTAGGTAACTCGTATCTAATAAGAATCGCTTAAAATTTCGCTTAAGCTACAAACTTAATAATTAAAAAAATAGATAAGTAGGTACTACTGCTTACGCATAAATATTTCTACAAAATACCAGAAACCTGTTGTTTGATGACAAAGAATGCTCGAGACTATCTCCATCAAATCTGTTAATATTATAATAACCGCCTTAGATAAAAGTTCGTTCAATAACAGAGATATTTCCGCATAGAATCTTTCGTTCCACATTATGTGGACAACATCCATCCTACCACAAATATTGCAGTTGCTGAAACTTACTTTCTTCATTGAATGTCCGATAAGATAAGTCATGTCAAGAACGTAAACTCTAATGTAACTTATGAGATGATGAGATGTTTTTTTTAATTAACCTAAATTACCCGACCAAAGAAAACGAGAATGATTAAATTTGATAGTTTTATATCATGCGTGTAGGTACACCAAATATTCTTTTATCTACTTCTGCAGATTGACTTTTATAAAAATAATAAACAGTTGCCATAACCTTATTACGTAAGGCTCAGTAGGTATGAATTAAAAAAAATGTTTTTTCATTATAAATTAACATTACATTAAGCGCCCTATTATAATAAAAAAGATGTAGATATTATAATGAGACAGGGTTATAATAATTCGTTATTATAACCCTGTATATACAATAATTCGTTAGTATGGTTAAATAACACAGTCAATATTGGATAGAAGCAGGCGACTTTGTGAACTTCCATGGGATTATAACATATCGTGGAACCGCAGACGTATTAATTCAACGCCAACATCTCCTGAGGATGCTCCGGTTTCGGAAAACGTGCGTAGAGGGTACATTGCCGAGGATCTGTTTGAATGTGCATATTGAAGAAACTATAAATTACACCACACAGATTCTTCTGCTTCAAAATAAGCTTAACTTTCATAAATACAAAAAGTTATTTGGCGTCATTTTACCGTCACTTAATTTAGACTTGTCAGGAATTCATTTCTTACAACGGCCGAACTATAACGCTGCTCATACCAATGGCCCACTTTCAAGCACTGGGGTCGTAATTTCAGTGAATACGAGTTTAGCTTGTAGTAATGCAAATTATTATGAGTAGGTAGGAATTAAAAAAAAAAAATAATTGTTTTCTAGTTACTAATTATCCTTATTTGAAAAAAAAGATGGTGCCCCTTTTATGAGTAGTTACGAGTTCAACACTGTATTATTTGGGAGAAATAGGATGTACCTAGTAAGCTAATTAGAATTTATCGGAATAACGTTAGATGCTAAACTTCAGTGGGCTCTCTTGTACTAAATAATTTATCGTCTGCTCATGGGCTCCAAAAAAGGTAGGCACCTCGCCTACCTGTTTATGAGCCTATTGGTTAAAAAATAGGTACACCTTTATTATAAAGATAGATACTTCTTCCATCCGTGCGCCCATACTATGAGAGTGGATAAAACCGTGGGTTCTTTTTTGTCACAACCATCTCACATTATCACATAAAAAAATTAAGAGCAACCCGCGTAAAAATGCCTATTCTTACCCAAGCTACTGTATCGTTAAGGAACGGTAATCCTATATACTGTATTAGAATTACCACAAGCTAATGTTTAGATAAATTTATAGAAATCTAGTTATTAAGGTAACACTAAGAATGGCTTGTTATTATGATTTCTAGGGGTAAACTACATCCCTGAGATGTCATTGGTTAAAAATTGTTGTATAAATACGGGTTCACCTTTTAATGAATGATGTACTAATTTAATGTACCTAATTAAGTTTTTTTTAGTTGTAATGTTAAGATTATTCCAAAATACATTTTTTGTTGAACTTTTTATAATTACTTATTAAATCTATGTTTTTATGCACCAGATATTACCTTCATGGGCATACCAAAAGTAACCAAATCGAAGACTTTCATTATAATATAATATTATATCTCAGACCCATTATATAATAAATATGTAATTAAGTTGTAAACTGGCTGTAAAGTGTAAATATCCGCGGCATTAGCCTTATTAGGACATAATGCTGTGTAAATATACGCCTATAAATTACAATAGCTACCAAACGTGGGTAAACTTTTCCTTTTCCCTGTTGCTGTGCTTTGATAGGTAGAGAGTAAATTTGTATCCTTAGTCAGTGGACATAATTGCAGGGTACGTACGGAACCCTAAGGCCTCGCATAGTTCGATTTAAACTCTACGTCGTCGCGGCGGAAGTTTTCTGCGAGTGTAGCGATACAAAGTTAGTTTTGTTTGGACTATAGCTTTAGTTATGTGTGTGTATACTCATTGCAAAGGAGAGTTATTTTTATAGACTGTGCTAACTGTCACGCATATGTCAAGAATTCAAGGTTAAGGCCAAGAAATTTCAAGAATGTAAACAAATGTAACCAAGAGCACCAGAGAATTATGTAGCGATTCAAAAATAAGGATTCTCTGTAAATAAACTCGAATTAAAAATGAGTTCAAAAGGAGCAAAAATAGCAGAGCTATTTACCAAAACAATTTCTACTACGAAGTGTTTCGATCACAACCTACGAAAGGTGAGCTATTTTTATCTCTTAGTTTTTGTGCATATTTAATCTTGAGCAATTATTTATTAATCTTTTGTAGTCTAATGACGTCAAAGCTTTTCAATATATCTATGTGTACTGAAAAAAACGCCGTGCGTATCAAATGAAAACCCTAGTGTAGTAGTATAGGGTATGATAGAGAAAACTATTCGCCTTTATAAAAAGGGACTTCGAAAGGAAAAGAGACTAGGTACCCTCTTTATGCCCTTTTCAGCCCATTTACGACAAGAGGGCCAAGAGGCTGAGGATAATTATCCTATAGCGATCCTATAGCTAGTGTCAAATCTAGAATATTTTTTTTGACAGCCAAACTGTACATAGCAATAGCAATGGCCTTTAACTACTTGGGAATACCAACTCTTTAGTACAATTATCTATTTAAATCATTTTTACAATTTGTACAAACTACTTCTACTGTCTATTTCGGTTTATTTATAATTTCTTAAGTTTGCGTTCGTCAGTCATAGAAAATAAGATTAAAAGTAAAAAATAAAAACCCATGAGTGTGAACTGCGGTAACTAGATAGCTAATTCATCATCAACATCATCATCATTATACCATTACCACGGCAGGTTGTAGTTTACCAAGCTGGCCAAGTGTGAACTTTGAGAATATTAAGCAAGCAACCTTTATAATTCGTTTAAAGGAAATTGCATACAATTCTACAATAAACTAGGTACCAAATGACATCTTGGAGATGTCTCTTAAAAATTTCAAAGTTTGTATTAAACGTAAGCTTATAGAAAAGTAATAAGCTTATAAAAAACGATAAAAAAGCTTGGGTGTAAATTGTTGCTCTAATTAGGTTGCTCTTTTAATAATTTAAAATTACATTGTGAGATGGTGATAACAAAAAACAAAAAACACCCGGCTAAGTTTGTTGTGGGCTTCTTCTTAGACCAGGACGCGTTTGGAACCCTCTTAGCTTTAGTTTTAAGTTTACGAATGTGGTTATCGCCATCATCTCACTACCGTGTAATTCTTATGTACGCATCAAAAGTGCCACCTATGGGCCTACTTGAATAAAGATATTTTTGACTTTGACTTTGACATGTAGGTTTCCTCAAGATGTTTTCCTTCACCATTCAAGCAATTTATATCTAAATAGCATAATAGTAAAAAATGCATGTAACTCTGAAAAGTTAGAGGTACGAGCCAGGGTTAAAACTAGACCCCACCAAGACAGCTGATTACTTATTAGTTTTCAGTCGCATTGTGAGACAACTTAGACAATAGCATGTATTTCTGTGGTCACTTGTGAAAATCAAGTCAAAAGTCAATTAATTTGACTTGATTTTCACAAGTGACCTGAGTTTTTTATTATTTCTACTATCTTGTGGTGATGAGTAAATAATGTCTAAAATGACACTTACACTTTTTAAATCTTGGTATAATAATTTATTACTTTGCTTTATTTTCATTACTAGGTGAAGGTAGTATGCTGTGATAATGGAAGGATGGTGACAGAGTTCCAAGTGGGTCCGGAGCATCTAAACCAGCGAGGAACTCTGCATGGAGGCTTCATAGCTCACTTGGTAGATGCTATATCCACTTATGCACTCACAGCTAATGATAATGTTGATACCAGAGGAGTCTCAATTGATCTTAGTATCAGGTACTTGTTTTATTTACGAGCATAGAATCCTCCACCACCAAGCTCATCTCTGATTTATATTGAGCCATACTACCATACACTTCAATAGATCCTATTTCATATCTACATCAATCAAAATGCCACCTACTGGCATTTAAATAAAGAAATATTTTACTTTGACTTTGCAATTGAAATCTTTGGCGTGTCAACTTATTTAATATAATATATATTTTAGTTACATGAATGCAGCTAAGGAAGGCGATAATATAGAAGTTGAAGCTGTTACCAGAAAACTTGGCAAAAAAGTTGCATTTCTTGAAGTTGAAGTAAGGAATAAAGATAGAAATAAAGTAATTGCAACTGGCAGGCACACAAAATATGTTGGTGTCTAAAATAGCATCTGAAAATTGCTAATTAGTATGTTTTAGTTTAAGTAGATAAGTAGTTTAATATTTAGTGTATTGTAGTGTATATGTACTTTGTATTTATTAGTAAAGTTTATATCTGTTATTCAAAATGTTTTAATTTTTTTTTTGTCATCTATTTGTTCTTAATACTTTTCAAGGTACTATTGTGTGTAAACACTATTTTAAAAATAATAATAACAAAGTACGCGATTAATAATAAAATTATTTACGATACATGAATAAAACGTTCTAATGGAACAATCGATAAACGTTAGGTTAAAAATAGCATTTTCAATGTCAACGGTAACTGACCACTCAATCAAATTACATTCGTGGCCTTTACCCATTTCGTCTGTTTTGTGTACATTGCGCATTAAAGTGAATTCTTGGAATATTACTGATTTTGTTACATATTGGCGCGTTCCACACCATAATATAAGTTTGTTACTACACCACACTATAAATCTTTGAATTTTTTGGCTGTTCTCTTTTATAACATGTATATATATACTACATACTTGAATCACTTTTATCTATTGCTGAAAACTGCATTGAAGTCCGTAGTTTAAAGATCTAAGCGTACCACGAAGGGAGCGAATTTATACTAAGTAATGATGTTATGCTACTGGCAGCTATAAATAGAATATCATATTAAAATAAAGCATATTATCTTGGACATAAATAGTCATATAGCCTATAGCCTATAGGTAGGGTAGGATAGGTAATAAATAATGGTCATTAAATTTAAATTTCCCCTAACTAAGAGAAGTTTGGGGAAATTTAAACCTAACCTCATTTTAAACAATAATTTAAATATGTATATTTTTTCGTCCACCTTTTTTTATTGACTTTATAGTCTTTTTGTTAGTCTAGTTGATTACTACAAGTATTCAAAGTTTAATTCGTGAAGGTGGATCTTAAACATGGGAACTCGCCATTCTCCTTCAATAATATCAATAACTGTAATAATATGTATACCAAGTCCCATAAACCCAAGACCCTAGACTTCCTTTAAACTTTGTTCGGTCGTTACTCGTCCGACTGGTTATCATGAGATCCTTAGTTCGAATCCCGCGTTACATTCACAGCACCAGCCCGGAGTTATGAAATTGGCGGTATCGAAACCCGTGCCTCGAAGAGCACGTTTTGTCGTTGGTACTGGTAGTTACTCGTATCATAGATTTGTACTATCGAACTCATGTTAGAAATGCGAGAGTTTATCTGTTTGTTTATTTTTTGCCTACTTTCGACTTGAACCAGTCTTGATGAAATTTGGCACACCTAAGTAGAGATGGAGATGGACACATAATAAACCCCAGAATAGCTGCTGGGAAAAGTTATCGTGTTATTAGTTATATGGGGTGAGATTTTTAATAACCCAACATAAACGCTCATGAAGTCGCGAGCAACAGCTAGTAATCTACAAAGCCCGTTAACCAGCATTGGTGTAGCGTGGTGGGTCAAAGCTATAATCCCTCCTAAGAGATAGGTGGCTTTAGCCCAGCGGTGGAACATTAATAGTTAAGTTTAACAACTTGGAGGAAAAATATAATTTAGAGAATTTCAATTTTCTTTCTTTTACAACCTGTTCATTAGATACAGCCCGCTGGCAGACGGACGGACAGGCAGAAAGTAGTGTCTTAGTAAGGGTCTCAGTAGAGTCCCGCTGGCTTATTTTAACGATCGGTTCTAGTTCTTCTTCTAGAAGAAGAAGAAGAAGAGGTTCTAGTTCCATACTGCTTTAGCTTAGATATATATGTATTTACTGTGTCATATACCTCTCTCATGGAAACCTCTAACCCGAGGGGGGTGTGACCTGCCACGCTCTACAATGTCAAACGATTACTATCACACCAGTGGCGTGCACTTCATATATGCACAAAAGCACTGCCTATCCTAAAAATACTACTATACTAAAATTTATATATTACTCGTATAAGAGAAGGATTTTTGCCGTTTTATGCAATTTTCCTGCTGTATGCATACCCTGATATGAAACCTAGTGCACGCCACTGTATCCCACCACCTGTTGCCCGCGGCTTCGTTCGCGGTTTATTGGCTTCTCTTCAATCCTACGGGAACCGTACATTTTCCTTGGGAAAAAAGCAGCTTATGTGTCCCCATATATATCTCCATTCCAAAATTCTGTGAAATTGGTTTAGCAGTTTTTGCGTGAAAGAGTAACAAACATCCATCGATCCATACAAACTTTCTTATTATAATATTCTACTAATATTATAAAGCTTTTGAAATAGAAAAGAAAAGATTTTAGGTTTTGAAACAATCGAGTTCGAATTAGCGATAATAACCGGGACCGATGAATGTCCTTTCTGAGATACGGGGATGGTCCCGCCATATTAAAAGAAGATCCGGGTGTGTACGGATATCTTTTACGAAAAAACTCAACAATTACTAATTGTTCTCGGGTCGACCCGGGAATCGAACCCAGGATCCGTAGCTGATCATACTGACCACTGTACATCAAGGAGGTAGTTGACAATGGAGATCGAGAATAAAACACAAATTGTATTTTTTATTTATTTTTTACAAAAAACATCAATAGAGAAATATTTCATAAGCAGAAATCACATTTTCTTTCATTCCAAACTTAGTTTCTTTTACAAGAGCTTTGAGCATATCAAACACGGCATAATTTCTAAATATATAAAATACATTTATATATATATATATATGTCTAACGTCCTAAGTTTCAAGTCGAATCGCATTCTTGGTCCACCATACTGAATATAAAAGGTAGATATTAACTGTTGTTTAGGTAGGTAACCTACACACGAAAGACTTCACAATACGAAGCGTGGTGTGGTCCCAAACGGGTGTCCACATGAATGTCATGGCCCAGGGCTGGTCTTGCGTGAAGCCATTGTAATGCGATCCGATCTGACAATCTAAATGGACATTAGGCTCGTATACCCATGTATACAGTTATTTATGTTACAATTTTGTATTGCACATATTGTTCGTTATCAAATTCGAGGCGCGAATTTTATTAGCGCCGATTTGAAGGTTCCATTGCATCAATGTACTTGGACACTGTGTATACTACTGTGATACATTGATCAATAAATTCCTAAGTAAATTCCTAGGTCACCCGAAACTACCCTGTACTACCAGACACTTAAGGCTAAAAGCGTTGATCGGCGGTGGGCTGCAGGGAAAAGTGGAGTAGTGAGTGAGGCTTTTCCAATCTAAAATCTGTACTGTCTAAAGAGAAGCAGATATGTGTTCACAGGTTCTCTTGTGTAGGTGCCTATAACCGGTGTTTAATGTAGTAGAAAAAACCGGTGTTCTTTAAACTTCGGTAAATTCTGTAGAAATACCGAAGAGCTTGGTAGTTTCGAAAATCAACGTTAATGCTGGCTCAGACGCAAGGCAGTGGGCGGGTAGTTCCCTAGCAATGCTCAACTTTGCAATTTTTTTTGCAAGGCCGTTCCCAGCAACAAGTCTTTCTTGGTTCGCGCTTTCATAAGTGTGATTACTGCTCAATTTTACAATAATTCTCTGTCACTTATCTATTTATAGTAGATCAAGATGTCGTAATGAATAAGATCAACGGAAAAAGGTGTGTATTTAATTGGTAGGCAGGTAAGTAGTTTGATTAGAAAGCTTTCTTTCACTTATTAAAGCCATTTAATTTTGATACTACGCACCATGTACAAGCACCATTTTGTTTTTGTAATGATATCGGCTTTATCGGACGCTAGCTATTCAGCGAACTCGCTTGTTTCGAAGTTACGAAGCGAGTTTTGTCGGAATGTACCTACCTACTGAGCATACCTACGTTAGGAAGTTTCACGTAATGTAAGAAGTATAAATAAATCTATGAATCTTAAAACAGTTTAGCCGATTAACAAATGTGACCCAGCAAAAAAACGACGTCAAACTTGATAGCACTTGAATCTTGGGTCCTAACTACGAAGGTGCTAGAGTGGCGACCCTACTTTGTTGTTTGTTGTAGGTATATGTGTAATTAAACCCGTTACTTTCTATATTGAAGAAGCGAGTAGCTGGCTGTCACTTGATAGTTCACACAAACAGCACAGTACCGCGGAGTGTGGAGATCCCAATACCAATCCAGCAGTGGCCGTCAATCGGTTGGAATAATGCTATAAATTGGTCTTTTTTGACTAGACTTCAACACAAACGAATGTATATTGGGCATACAAATTACATAAAAGAACATATTATTACAATTATATTATATTTTAATTGGAACAAGGCCCGTTATTACGCCATCTTGATCCAATATGTTACATTTAATAGAGAATGCGTATGAATTTAAAGAACATCTATTTTATTGGTGACTATATTCAGATTACAGCAAGTTTTTTCAAGTGCTTGGTGTTTTCGCAGGTTATCTAGTACTCGTGCATAAAGTAATGTACAGCGTTCGTAAAGTTTACGATGTGATTTGTTCTGTCAAGGTAGACAACCCTCAGACGACATTTAGATGTCACGCTAGCCCACAACTGGAAAAACAATACTCAAACAACCTTTAGATGATCAGACAAAGTTGCCGTAAAGTCCCACCTAAACGCCAGCTGGGACTATATAGCCGCACAGAAACTGGTCCAAAACTGCGTTTTGCAGCTGGTTGCACACCAGCAGTACTAATGCAGACACATTGTAAAAGCGGAGAGGATATGACTGCAGCTTGCTTATGCCGGCTGAGATGGCTTTGCTCTCCGAATTAGAAACTGCTATAATCTGAATTTAGTCTTTAAACTACATGAATAATTACTTAAAATGCTAAACATCGATCGACTATTTCTAACACATTACGAACGATAAGGGATTTCACGGAGGAAGCGGTCACTCTAACACGCGTTCTGTGTTTGAATACAGAATAAATAAAGTTACTTCCACATCCTGATGATCGGTTTAATTGATTTGCACGTGTGTTTAACAATGAAATGAAGATCGTGTGATCGCCGCCCGTTTGCAAAATCCCCAAAAGTTCTCGCATATTGACTTAACTTATAGTGCGCCCTCTTTGAACTTTAAACTATTTTTTTGGGTTTAAGTTTTTTTTTTATGTAAGTCTCCGAACAGAGAGTGTTGTCTATGGGTCCGTTAATATAGTTCATAGAGTCATTTAACGCGCGATAATAATAGCTATGCCCGTGGTATAAGGAATGAGGAGTTCTACGGAAGATTCAACGAGTGGCGCAGCTAAAAGGCAACTCCACAATGAAAACGAAAACACCTCTCACTGGGTGGGCAGATAACATCAAGAGACTCGATATACCCATGACTGTACAGTTTAGAAATCTCTACAAAACCCATGTCTAGTTGACGTTCATGGATTGAATAACGAATCAAGAGGTGTACATCTGGAGTGTGCAATAGATCACTGGTGCAACAGATGTTCATGGGCGGACGAAATCATTTAAGATCAAGTAACCTCTTGCTCGATTTCTTGCTATTTTCCTCTAAATAGTTATTTACTGACAACTGACAACTGACAATGATTTCCAATAATGTTAATTCAGTGAGAGCGCACGTATATATAAGTAGGTAACTATTGTAAATGCATTAAAGACTATAATATGTTTTACGAACTAGGATAGCCAAGAGTAGAATTGATTACACTGTCAACCCTCAGGCTATTTCTACATATAAGTATGTTATGGTTTGAAATTAAAACCTTTTTGGTAGGTATGTAGGTATATTCCTTTCATTGAAAACGGAATTTCTAAAATA
Source organism: Pararge aegeria (assembly GCF_905163445.1). Taxonomy (NCBI): domain Eukaryota; kingdom Metazoa; phylum Arthropoda; class Insecta; order Lepidoptera; family Nymphalidae; genus Pararge; species Pararge aegeria. The sequence continues at coordinate 6,715,752 of NC_053208.1, forward strand.
AACATACTTAATTTGATATAATCTGTGACAAGACAAAACTGTACTTTTTAATTTTGGTATTTTAGATCATATCACATAGCTCTCCAAAATTCACCCTCGCACTGTTCACTCTATTACCGGTGCATCTATAAGAGGTAATATTGAGTAGGTACCTATACAACGTTCTTTTCGCAGATTATTGCAAATTAAGTTTAGGTTAGATTTAAGTATGTAGATATATAATGTCGCGAAGTTACAAATGCTTCTATCCCAAACCAGTATTTTTTAAGTTTTATGCAGTCACAGCGTAGCTTCTTACCGGCAGCTTGAGTTATTATTTTCCGAATATGGAGTTTTTTTTAAATATTTCTTGTCGACTAGGCCCCTAGTTTTATTCCTAACGGTAAAGGTGAAATCATGATTTTAGAATCTAGAGTCTTCTCTATGCTATCGGAGAAACTATGTAACCTAAGTCAAATAGTTTTTCTGTGTTTCATTTAAATCTGTCCTAATCAACTTAGAACGATAAGAAGCAACCCTGGGCCAGTTTTGAGCTACGCATCTTAGGATAGGTACATAGTTTGTATCGGCACAAGACTGGTTAGAAACGAAGCGTCTTAACTTACTTATATCTCAAGAAGTTTAGTTTTACGCGTTAAGTAGGTAAGTATATATACTGAGAATCCTGTCCAGTGAATGAGTAAGTATATCGAAAATAATTAGTATACAAATTAGAATTGGATGAAGCATGGGACATAAAAATCATAACAACAATTTTATAAATAATTTCTGTCTGTCTGTTTTATTTTTTAAGCTGCTTGTGAATAAGGACCTATAGGAAGAAAGATATTAAATATCGACATAAAATGAGAACAAATTTTTTTTTGATTTCATAATAAAATTTATAACAAATATATAAAATTAGTAATGTAAGATAAAATTAAAGTCCTGTATAATATGTACTTGTATAAATAAACTTATAAAGTTGATGTTTAATGAAAAAAACTGTTGATTTTGAATGAAGAATGCGTTGTTGCGTTGTCCCACGAATACTTAGTCACGCCATAAGAACGCAATCCAAGAAAGCAATAATATAAATCAATTTCTGTATTGCCTGTGGCTGGCGGCTCTGAACAAATATACTTAATATTATCATATTTTCCAATATTTTTTAAGAAACAGTTCTATCATAAGAGAGGTTACCACTCCGCTTCCGCATATATTTTGCAGGTGATTTATTCTTGAGTACTTTGCGTACCGTGCTAAATGCAACTCCAGTGTCACACGCTGTGCCAGACTACGCACACCGCACAGATCTGACATGGTAGAAGCAGTGCATACGATACAACTGGTGTTGCAACACACACGTGCTACACTCGCCACTCATGTCAATTATTGTAGTGTGGCTCAACTTTGTACATTGGTAGGTAATTTACCTACCAATGTACAATGTACAAAAAGCTTAGGCCAGTAGTGGGAACTTAGTGAAAAAAAAACAGGTAATACGGAATGTATGAAAAACTTGATAATGTAGGTTCATACTCGTATAAACAATTGACCCTTTCGAAGCATCAAATCTTGTTTTTACGGTAGGCTCACAGATACCTACTGGTTAACTATCCAATTATTTTCAACTGTTGTAATTAAAGTAAATAAAAATAAAAACAGGAAAGAAGGAGCAATACTGACGGACGGTTAGACAGACGGACTAACAGGCAGACAGACAGAAAATCATACATAAGAAAACTATGGAAGGGGGTCCCTTGGCTGACTACGGAACCTACTACTTGTCAGTAAATAGTACCTAGGTCGTAAATAATATATAGGTGGGTATGTAATATTCTTTTAGAGTAGAGTAAATACAATAATAAATAGTTTCGTAGATTGTAGTTTGGAATTAAAATCAACTCTTAATTAGTTGGACCACATAGATAAGACTTAAAGCTTGAGGGGTTGATAAAAGAAGTTTTTTTATGGTTTATTTTATTTTATAATTATGACTTACATCATACCAAGTTATTTTTTTTGGTTTTTTATATATTTTTATTTAGTTTTTTTTGTATTTTTTAAAATATTTTGTAAACATTTAATACATCCATCAAGAGTCAGTTTCAATTCTAAGATAGGAATATAACCATTAACCATTACAGTTATAGTGTGCTATATATTAATACCAAAGTAAGGTAAGACAAATTGTTAAATATATGAAAACTTGTCAGTTAGTTTACTTCCTTATACAAGTTTCCTCCAGGTGTGCGATTTTTTTCTTTAACTGTGTAATTGTATCCTTCATGTCATTATACATTACATCTTCCAGTACGTCAATGCGGTGAGCTTCTTCATGCAATAGAGCATCGTGTTCGTTTGTTACATCCCTGCGTACACGATTGGTTCTAGTATCGTAACTGTCATCACCACATGAATCACAATCTATCCAGTAACGTAAGTCGATCGATGCCAAATCATCACAGGCTATAAATCCAAGTTGTATTCCAGGAAGTAAAAATACGTTTTCATTAATTTTGTCAATATTATCACCATTATCACACAGAACTCGAGCGAAGTTTGTCTTCTGAATTTGTTTCAACTGTTCTGGTTTGAAGGTAGATGGATTTTCATACCATAAACGATCACCGTCTCGTAATCGCCGAAACTGTTCTATTAAGAGACATCGGAACAGAGGTCCTACTTTACCGCCTCTTACTTGATCTTCCAGAATACCACCAACCCAAACATCAATATTGTGTACAGAGCCATATAGTTCCTTTAATTTGTCCCTTACGCCTTTATCCGAAATCTCATTAGCCAAATCATCAAAGTCACTAACTTCGCTCATGTTACAAACCTGACGCCATTTTGTGTAAGGTGGAATAGCGTGATCTCTACCTCTTTGGATATTAATAGCAGCTAAGTCTAGAGCAACAGCATGAGAAGTATGGAACAACTTTTCGGTCAACTCAGAGTTCAGATTCTGTGTAGGTGTTTTCAGCTTAGCGGGTGTTGTAAACATTCCTCTTATTAAAGGATCCACCCCACCTTCATCAACCAGCCTCCACGGTGAAAAGAAAGCGTCACGTAAAAGTAAATGACCTTGTTTTATTGGTTCAAAGTTTTCATCATAGCGATGTAGAATGGGATTTATCATCGAGTGTCCGAAACGCAAAGCAGCAGTAGCAAATACGTTGGATACAGTAGGGTTTTTATCCGCATTGTATTCTTTGTACGCCTGTAACTCATTATAACCTTGGCGACCAAGGATAATAGGTAACCATTTGTTGTAAGTGATAGCTTGCATTTCTGCTCCAACAATTTTTCTGGCTTCGTGGTAAACTTTATTGCCATCCCAGAATGGATTATAAGTTTTTAAAGCAGCAGCTATTCTATTATGTTCACGCATCCAAATTGTGTGCATTGCAGCTAGTCCAATCTGTTCGTTAGCTCTAATATCACCCGCAACGAAACAACTACGAGTACTTTCTTCAAGGTTTCGTCTACAGTCCATGGCATTTAAGCCAGTTGTCGGTAGTAGTGGTTTTTTCCCTGGAAATTGCAATCCAACACGTAAAGTACCATTCTCATTTGTTAAATCACGCAAATCTTCGGCAACAGATTTTTCAAAACCGTACACCTGGGAAGCATCGATAAATGAAGTGACTTGGTTAATTTGCTCCCTTGAGTTAAGCCTGCCAAAAACTACCGACGTCATTCCAGAACCACATACTGCACTTGTTCGAACAAAATCAATGCATCGGCGGTTAGTGACTCGAGGATCATTTTCAGGCACATCAATTGGAAAACAGGGAGGTGCATAGTCACAAGTCTTCTTGCAATCAACACCGTCCCATGTTTGGGAACTCACTGAGGGTAAAGCATGATCTAAATCGTGGTCCAGCCATTGACCCCATTGCATTGCCATATGTGAAAGATAAATGTCTTCTGATGTCTCCTTGGTACTTATAACAGATAAAGATACTGATCGAGCACTTGGTAAAGTGTGACCATTATATTTAACATTTTTATTCCACCCAATAGGTTGACTGAATCCATTTTCATAGGTAGGATATAGTATTCTGCGGAAATTGGTAAGCGACGTACCCCATGTAGGGTTTTCAAAATTGTTACAACTACCATCAATACTCCGGTATTTAGTATGAAAGCACATATCAGAACAGTCTCTGGTTTCCGTATGTGCTACACAGCCGGACAATTGAGATAATACTTCTAAGTGTTTGAGAGATAAAACATTTTCATAGATAAATGGTTCGGCTGAAGTTACGGTTGAACCAGATTGAATAAACTGTCGCACTTTATCTAAGGCTCTTTCATAAATTTCGGCCGCACGTGCTATTTCTCTTGCCGGTGCATTAGGAAATCTAGCCATTCTGTAAAGGTCGTGATAGTTGGCATTCGAACTTTTATTGCTAAACAATTGTTCTATGGTTTTTGCAATCGCTTGGTCAACGTCTCGCGTTGCTTCTGTAAGAGCTATATTGATATATTCGTCGCCTGGTAGGACATGATCTTTTACAGTCAAAACTGAAGAAGCAGAATCTCGACCATATTCATTCGAAACAGTACATTCGTAATGACCAGCGTCAGTAAGTGTTATATTATTTATTATCAAACTACCAATAACAGTTATTTTAATCCTGTAGTTTGGTGTAACACGGTTTCCATCTTTCCTCCATTGAATTGTAGCCGGCGGATAACTTTCATATTCACATGTCATTTGCACTATAGTTTCTTCGAAGGCATCTGTATCTTCCGGTCGCAATAATATTTTAGGTGGAACTATTTGTAAGGTTTCCACTTTCAATATAGCAGATATTTCAGTAAGGCCTTCAGAATTTTCAGCTCTGCAGTGATATAAGCCAGCATCATCTTCAGTTACTTCAATTATTGTCAAATTTTGATTATCATTTGTAAGTTGTATATTTTTACTTGGTGGCAAGACCATTGTATTCCTATACCAAGTTATAATAGGTTTAGGTGCTCCTCTGGCTGTACACGTGAAATGAGCAGTATCACCAATCATAATAGTTTGATCCGTTGGCACATTTATAAGAGCGGGAGCAACTGAAATGAAATAAACATTAATTAGTAAATAATATGATAAGAAACAGTTTTTTTTAATTAAAAATGCAGTTGTAATTATTTATTTACCCATGACTTCGAGTTTGGCTGATGCAGTTATTTTTCCATTGATATTTTCTGCTCTACATGTATACAATCCTGCATCCTCGTGTTGAATCTCCTCAATAACTATAGAACCGTTATGTAGCATAGAAATTCTTTCGCTTAGTAATATTCTCTCGGCGTTAAAGTACCAAGAAATGTAAGGGTTAGGATTTCCTTTCGCTATGCAATCAAAGCGGGCTGTAGCTTGACTTATTTTAACCACCAAATTCCTCGGTAGTGTGGTAAATACTGGGTAGCCTGAAAACGATTAAAAGTGATTAAATTTCAATTTGAATCAGTGTCTTATAACAGTCATCATTAGTTTAAAGTACTAACCTTTGTCATCTGGGTTACTATGGACGATCATTCGAGCTGATTTAGATCGTACTTCGCCTGCTGGATTCTTAGCAGAACACTCGAACACTCCAACGTCGTTTTCATCAGCATTATGAACCATCAGTGTGCCGTTACCCATTACTTCGTATCGAGATTTATCATCAGGTAATGCTGCAGAGTCTCGGAGCCAAACAATCTCAGGTTCAGGTTCACCATTAGCGATGCAGGTAAACATAGCGTCTTCGCCAAAAGTAACTATAACGTCTTCAGGATCAACTTTAATTTCGGGGCGTCCTGAAAAGAAGTGAACTTCTAAATCGTATCTTTAATACGTCAACTTTTAATTGTTTTTTAACGTAATAAATGCAAAAGCGTTTTGATTCTTTTTATAATTAAGGTTTTCTTTTAGGTTGCGTCTCTAACCAGAGCAATGCATTGACTATATTTTCGTGAATATAATATGCATAAGATGTTAGTTGTGTTTGTACAAAAAAAAACCTTCTAACATCACTTTATAAGGCCACTTTTATATCAGTTCTATAATTAGATTTTCAAACTTTGATTTTTTTCAAAGTACTTACGGCAGTGGAAATCTTTCTCTTTCATAGTTGCAAGGGATGTTCCAGTAGCAGCAGCGGGTTCATAGCAAGTGGCAGCAATGTGCATTTCGCTGTGCTCAGCAAGCATACGAACAAACCAGAGCATAGCACAGTCACAAACCAGGGCATTGCTGTCTAAACGAAGCTTATGTAATTTCGGCATACCCCGGAACGAGCCAGGGGGGACCGTCTTTAAGTTATTGTTGTGCAAATATCTGGAAAAGAATTACAACTTGTGTACATACTAGCAAATGTGTGCGATTCTCCATATAAATAAGATATATTCATGACCTAAAATTAGCATATTTCCTTCCGGATCATCATAAAAACTTTAACCTCCCGGTGTAGCTTATTAGGAATGGATTTCAGATCATGTAGTATTTATTGCAACTTAAGTTCTGCAGTAAATAAAAGGAACATTTTGTCCATATAATAAATGTATAGATCGATCAATTTAGGCTTTGTCCGATCTACCAGATAGCCGTATACAGGTATAAAATTTGGGTAAGGTACAAAATAAGTTTGAGGTGACTTACAATCGTTCGAGTCGGGGTAGGTTGGAAAAGGTTTCGGGTTGAATTTGATGTATTTCGTTAACATGGAGGTACCTGTAAAAGGAAAATTAAGTTTTATTTTAGACGTAAAAAACAGAGTCTTATATAAAGTGGTATAAAGAGGTATTTATCCACCCATTACCGGCCTGCTACAGGGCACGGGTCTCCTCAGAATGAGAAAGGTTGAGCCACCACGCTGGCCAAGTGTGAATTTGCAGGCTTCACACGCGCTTGAGAACTTTATGAAAACTCTCACCTTCCTTCACCGTGAAAACAAGTGTTATTTTAATTGCTTGAATTAAAAACGCAAATAGCTTAGATAAGTGTGTGCGTGCCGAGTATGGAACTCGTTTCCCTCTAAAGGCAAGACGAAGACCCACAAGGCTATCACAGCTTAAAGCTTATATAATTTTTTACACCTACACGAGAGTAATACCTACGTGTGGCATTAACTAAATTGAAAAAAACTCAGCATACTGAAAATGTTGTTTGGAAGAAGGACGCTCCGCTTTCGACTGTCACAAAATACAATAATGATTGCTAAATTGAAAACTCCGTCCTCTTCATGAGAGAGTAGAGTTACTTCTAGTTAGGTAGTTGAAATAAATTAATTTTGGATTTATATAGAGGCTAATGGTATTGTCTATTTGCGAAACCCCAAAAAAGTTTATTGCTCTGGATAGGTAGTGGCCAACATTGGCGTGCATAGAGGGTATGCACAGGGTATGCATATGATATAAAATGAAGAAAATCTCCAGTACGAGTTATAAATACTTAATTGCTTTAATAATTCTTACAATGCTAATCCTTAAGTTTTTTATAACTCGGACTGGTGATTTTCTTCATTTTATGTCGTCTACATACCCTGTGCTTACCCTCTAAGCACGACACTGGTGGCCAATGGCCATTCGGTCAGCTGAAATTGACTAACTATGGATATCTTGGCCGGTTAAGCCTTCAATCATTATAATTTTTTATACCTAAAGTCGGATTTCATTATATAAGTTGAAGCAGCATAATAGGTCTAAGGCTGAGATGAGAGTGTATTTTGACTTAGCTCAGAGTAAAAGGGGACAAAGTCCTCGTTTGGGTTCACAGCCGGAAAAACATAAAACAAGGAATATCGAATACAATGACTAAACCCTCCTCCTATAGGAGTTAAGTATATTAAAATTTTTGGGTAGGCAGTGCCTTTATGCATGTGTGAAGGGCAAGCCCACGGAAACCGTATAACTGAACGAGTTTAGCTAAGTATCACCATCAAGCCAATACCATGCAAAAATACTGTCAAAAGATATTCTATAGGCCTATTTGAATGAAAAAACATTTGAGTTAGACTTATTCTAATATGAAATTATTTAGGTAGTTTCACCGACGCCACCCAAAATAGAGGCTGCATAAGCGTCTGCATAAGACTACAAAACCAAGACACCACATAGGTTTACGGTATCTGCGTAACAGGTTTCACTTCCAACATTTGCATTTACAAAGCATTTCGAATGTCCTGTGCACAAATTCACTTAAGGGCCGGCTACTTTTGTTTCCTTTGATACAGGAACATGACACGCAAACAAATGATATACTCCGTTGTCAGACAGACAGCCATAGGGACATTATAGAGTGCCGTATAGTGATTTATTTTTTAAATCTTCAATTTTAAAATTGAACCGGTTACAGTTTTATTATAAGTAAAAATAAAAAAATAAATGTACTACGACAATACACACATCGCCATCTAGTCCCAAAGTAAGCGTAGCTTGTGCTATGGGTACTAAGATAATTGATGAACAATTTTATGAATAATATACATAAATATTTATAATATGTGTATAAACATCCAGACACTGTAAAACATTCATGTTCACAAACATTGTCCAGTTGTGGGAATCGAACGATGGTCGCTGCCACTGCGCCAATGGGCCGTTGAATGGATAGATAGTTTTTATATTACGCTGATTATGTTTTTAGCCCAATTAATCTACTTATTAAATGAAATTAACTAATTTAATATTTTAACGGAATAAATTTTGTACATGGAGAAAAATTTAATAAAACATACTACCATCAAATAATAAAAATTAGACAATTTCCAAACAGTTCGTCACTTTATTAGAGACAATAACAAATGCAAGTATCTCACATAATATACAATGTTACTGGCATATTATAAAGTCTATTCGTACGTTCGTACATAAATCGAAATATTAGGTTGATTTTAATTGCATGTAAGTTAAATAAAGTCAAGCTAAATAAATATATTATATTAGCGTGCATGTTTGCCCCTTAAATAAACGCTTTTAATAACCATTTCGTTATAATTGTTATATCTGACCACACGCAATACTTAGATACCAGTAGGTAGTGTAGCAACTAGCAGTAACTTCGATAAGTGGGAAATTAAATAAACGTTTGATTACTATAACTTGATATGTGCCAGATATATTATTAAATTCATAAGCAAATTCTTATTTAATTCATTAATAGTTTTCACGAAATAAATAAAATAAAATTTGATTCACAACCAATGTTTATGACATTGACGGGAAAGTACGAGTTTGATATAAATACGGATAGTTTTCGATATACTTCAGTTTTGTATAAGACTTAATACCTCACAGTGTCTTAGTCGTTAAAGATAGTTATAAGTACATATCTGTTAAGAAATTGTATATAGTTAGTTTGCGACATAACTAAGTGAGTAGAACCTAAAGCCGTTATTGTGCAGGTATAAAAGATCTTACATAGTCTATGTTTGTACAGTTTAAACAAATGCAGCATTTTTATATAGGTATCTATGATTATTTGAACGAGAGCATAACTAAAACAAGCGTTTCTATAACTATTCTATACGAGTTTAATAAGACAAATTATTAAAAAAAACTCTACATTTTATATATTCTTAAAGAGTTTGCACCTCTGACTTTACAATGTCTTTAAAGCCATTAAATATCACTTGCTTGAACAGTGAAGGAAACTATCGTGAGGAACCCTGCATGCCTGTGAGTTCTCCATAATGTTCTCAAATGTGTGCGAAGTCTATCAATCCACGCTATGGTATACTGATAGCTACAGCCTTAACCCTTCCAACCCTGCACTAGCATAGACATTTTACTCCCCCGGGAAACGATAAAATATCATCTTCTCCCACAGTTTTATTAACCCTCCAAGTATTGGCGCACATGTGGAAATAATATACATGCACTTTATGATAAGCGGGGGTAAATAGGAGAACCTTTTCCCTGTTGCGGTGCTTTGGATGAGGGAAACGTCAATATCTCTTCTTCTTCTTCTTCTGTTCCTGGGCCTTTTCCGCACTTGGTTGGTCTGAGACCGTCCGTTGTACGTAGTCAATATCTCTATCCCCTATGCTATACTTTTTGGCTCTTGCCTATGCAGAGACCGTGCTCCTGGACCGATAATGAGTTATATTATAAAAATTAAAAACCTTAACACAATATTTAATTCACATGTAGGGCTAAAATATTATGACTCGCTATTTGCTCATCCTATTTCTATGAGATAAGACGAGAAAATGGGGTGACATAGTTATCTAGTGGCGTGAATGTTAGCTCTGCTGAACACAATTTGAACACTCTCGTAACTGCAACTTGTGACGCGAATCTTGATGGACACGAGGAGGTTTCAAATCTTACGTCACAAAATGCATTTCGAGCGTAGTTTCGAATTCAATGTCATTCAGAATCTGTATCTAGCTTTTGATATAAACTTCCACTATGCATTTCGCAAACCTTGAGGTAGGTACCTACCTAAGTCCTAAGCGGTTGCGTGTAACATTGACGTGTATGACGAAGTTTATCGTAGTTGTAGGTATATTACCTGTCTGTACGTTTGTATGTTCCTCGTATGTTTTCATATCTATTTATGTAAATCAAATTATTCTTAGTCACCTGCGGCGGTCGTATGGGGCGACTCAAGAAATATGACGGAGAACGTTCTACTAGCATCTACTGCGATCACTAACCCGTCTGCCCAGCGTGGTGATTGTGTGGAAAACCCACCGTTGGGAGAGGCTTTTAGTCCAGCAGTGGGCTGTTATAGGTTATTGATGTAATGTGAAAGAAATATGTATGTTATTTTAAAACAACTGCTTCTTATTCAATCAATCAGTTATAAAAACTTTATTGCGCATAAAACCCGAATTGAAATGTACAAGCATAAGGAAAATTAATTTGGCTTATATCTATTTATTCTTTTTAATTTTTTAACAATGCTTAAAAAAAATAAAAAACACTATTTAAAATTTATTAAAAAAACATCCACCCTCCGCTTGCGGGGCTTTTGAATGCCCAAGCAACCGGCGGTCAGGGCTCCAGAGTGAGTAACCTCCTCACAATACGCTCCGTTTTAAGATGTTGGTCGTAGCTTTTAACGACGATCCGAACAATAACAGTCGACTCAACATTCCACATGGCCGTAATCTCGTGACACTTTTTCCTTTTCAGCTTCCACCAGATTATCGTCATGTGGAATAGTAATGTCAACAATTATTGCTGATCGATCGACGAGCACTATATCAGGTCTATTAGCTGTAATATACCTGTCAGTGATAATCGTTCGATCCCAGTAGAGCTGACTGATATTTTCAAGAACTGTGCTGTTTATTATTGTACTTCAAGGGATATATCATACGAGTAGTAATTTATAGACCATCTTGGAGCAATGGTCCCATTTAAAAATGTGGGATGTTACGGGTTCGATACCATGCAGGAGAAATTTGGGAAATTATTTTTTCAGAATGTTCTCTGGTCCAGTGTGAATGGTCTGGGCGTGGCCGTATATGTATGTACGTGTGTGTATTCCGAAACTTTTAGTGGAATACACAAAAAAAAGGGTTCTGTTTGCAGCCTTTCGGTACGGAACGTAGGGCTGAACACCTATTTTACAACTAGCAGAAGAATTGCGACGTCCGTCGCGTAAAATTTCGATTTCCTGTAAACTGAAATTTTCCAGCGCTACCGTAAGCGTAGCCTTCTGGAGCAACGCTTTTTATTCTATCCCGTTAGAGTTCCGGAAAATCTTGTGAATTGTTATTTCTGCTGCTATTACCTGGTACTTAAATTGAGTCTCTAATAGTTATTATAGTTATAGAAATAAGGCAAAAGAAAAGCGAAACATAAATCTTGCTTATTCCCGATACCGTATGAATTCTTTAACATGTTACTTGTATATTTTTTAATTAAACTACAAGTTAACTCTTGGTAAGTGATGTTGCAGTTTAAGATGGCAACCAACCTGCTAGGGGTTTGCTAACCTCCCCTAATAGGTTTCTACGCGACATCGTACCGGAACGCTAAATCGCTTAGCGGCACTTCTTTGTCAATAGGGTGGTAACTAGGCATGGCAGAATACCAGACCAAAAGTAGAAAGAAATGATAAATTCCAAAGTTTCCACTGCCGGGTATCGAACCCGGGAGCTCGCACTTAAAACTATAGTGCTTACTGCTGCGCCAGGGAGGTATAGAAGTAGGAGGTAATAGAATCACTGTGCACAATTTTAGCTTTCTAGGTGCAAGAGTTAGCGTTGAGTGACAGTTAGTGAGTGTATCGCTGTGTTTCATTTGATATTTTTTATTCCACTTAAAATTATCCTGGACTGTAATCAAAGTCAAAGTCAAAGTCAACGTCAAACATAATTTTTTTCAAGTAGGCCCATAGATGGCACTTATGATGCGCACATTACATGAGAAATGTCTACATGGTAGTTATATGATGGCGATTACCATATTCGTAAACATTAAACTTAAGCTACGAGTGTTCCAAATGGTGTACTTTTTTATCACCATCACTTATTGTCATTGAAAATTATGTGATGAGCAACCTAGTTAGAGTAATAATTCACACCCAAGCATTTTTATCGATTTCGTATATATTATTAAACTATAACAGGAGTTTTCTACAAGCTTACGTTTAGTACAAGCTTTGAACTTTTTAAGATTCGCAATCGATTTCCAGCTATTTAGCGTTCCGGTACGATGCCGCGCAATAATTTCAGTAGAGTCGTAACCATGGCTGAGACCAGACGACATAAAATTCGGATACTATAAATTACCAACCACCGGAGATCGAATTCGGGACCTCCACTCATAACACACAGCGCTCACCACTGCGCTAGGGAGTTGCCTAGGTGCAAAGGTTTGTGCTGGGCGTTGGCTTGAGACGCTTTTTGAGTGAAAAGGGAATTTTCTTTTATACAAGTCCATTTGAAAAGATTGTAATTAGACATCACCTAGATTAAGTATCAACCTGTTTGTGATATATTTATTATTAACATAAATAAAAATTAAACGTTTCAGTGTGACGGCACGGCAGTACCAATTATAACTACGACAATACACACACCGCCATCTAGCCCCAAAGTAAGCATAGTTTGTGTTATGGGTGCTAAGATGACGGATTAATATTTTTATTTAATGACTAATATAGATAACTTATAAAATAAATATAAACACTCAGACACTGAAAAACATTCCTGTTCATCACATAAACATTTTCCAGTTGTGGGAATCGAACCCACGGCCTTTGACCCAGAAAGCAGGGTCGCTGCCCACTGCGCCAATCGGTCGTAACCAATTCAACCGATTGAATTAATCTTCTTATAACTAAAGTATTAATTTCGATTATTTGTATATATTTTAATGAAAATATTTTTTTACCAATGAACAGTAGCCATTAAAATAATTAGTTACTATTACGTACATACGGTACGGTATTTAATCAGTGCCTGAAGTCTAAAGTCTTCGAACAGTGCGTGTTGCCAGTGATGACTTACGGAACTGAGACATGGCCGCTATGGGCCTCATAAGAAGGCTCAGAGTCACTCAGCGGGCGATGTAGAGAGCCATGCTAGGAGTATCTCCACGTGATCAAATCAGAAATGAGGAGTTCCTTAGAAGAACTAGAGTTACCGACATAGCTCAGCGAGTCGCGAAGCTGAAGTGGCAATGGGCGGGGCACATAGCTCGGATAACCGATGGACGTTGGGGTCTTAAGGTGCTGGAATGGCGACCCCGCACCGGTAAACGCAGCGTAGGTCGGCCCCCAACGAGGTGGACAGATTACATCAGGCGAGTCGCTAGGAGCCGCTTTAAGCAAGCTGGCCAGGACCATGTATTGTGGAACTCCCTACAAAAGACCTATGTTCAGCAGTGGACGTCGATTGGTTGACATGATGATCATGATGGCGTACGTACGGTATAAATAAATTCACCGCGTGTAACTATGTACATTTTTTTTAAGAGTCGACCGTCGCCATCAGCGCGCAGATTCCGACTCGCGCATCCGTCCCGTACGGATGTCTGTCTCGCAACCGATTGCTCGAGGTGAAAGTGTCAGTGGAAATCAGTGTCCGTTTCTGCGTTGTGGTAGTGCAGTGTAGTTCTAGGGTCTAGGATTCCTGTAAGTACACGTGTTATTATTAGCGTAGTTTAACACCCTCGTCACCTAAAGGCGAGGCCCCATAGGGCCACACCCTTTTTTTAGGCACACACCTCCCTGCATGGCAGGGAGGTCAACCGCTACCCCGGGGGCCGCCATGGCCCTCGCCGACTCCGACCTTAATCTGGAGGCCCTCTTAAAGGACCTCCAGGAGAATAACGCGGGTTACCTAAACCGCTTTAGGACTGTTAGGCCTAGAGTGTTCACGGACAGCCCGCAATCCCCGGCTCCCGCAGAGCCGATTACCGACGACCCGGTCGCTATCCCTGCGATAGCGATCGAAGAATCTACCTCCCCGGCATCATCCGAGACCGACGACGGCTTCACCGTCGTCGGTGCTAAAAAGCGGAAGCTTAAAGCTTCCAAATCCAAGGCGAACCCGCCAAAGAAAGTGGTAACGGACCGCCCAACTAAGACCCAGTCCCAATCGCCCCGCGCAGCGCCTCGCGCAGCGTCCCAGGCTTCCCCTGCGGACGAAGACGAGCCCGAAGACTCCCCTATGGAGGAGCAACCCCAACCCAGGGATAGAATCCCACCTCTCTTCATCCGCGACAAGCTCGCATGGATGAAAATCATCCCGCTTCTTGAAGCGAACGGCATCGGCTTCACCGGTGCCCGATCCACCGCTATAGGCATTAGAGTACAGTGCCTATCCTCCGACGACCACCGTCGGCTAACTTCAATGCTCAGAGAGCATAATATAGGTTTTCATACCTACGCCCTAAGAGACGAACGCATTCTCCGCGTCGTCATTAAAGGATTACCGAAGGAGATTAGCTCCGAGGTAATAAAAGCCGACCTTTTGTCGCAAAATCTACCTGTCCTGGAGGTACATAGGATGTACAATACCAGGACGAAATATGTCTACGAGATGGTTCTCGTTTTATTAGAACTTTCCCCCGAAGGTAAAGAGATTTACAATCTCGAAAAAGTGTGCCACCTTTCAGGACTCACTATCGAGAAGCCCCATAACAGAGGCAAGGTCGGCCAGTGCCACCGATGCCAACTGTACGGCCATTCCGCAAGGAATTGTTTCGCCCGCCCTAGGTGCGTCAAGTGCCTGGGCGACCACGGCACCGCCGATTGCTCCCGACGGGACCCGACCGTCGACGAACCACCGAGCTGTGTACTCTGCTACACCCAAGGGCACCCCGCGAATTATCGCGGATGCCCAAAGGCGCCGCAGTTTACACGGCGCAGGGGTCCGCCGCCGGCTCGGAGACCCGCAGCACAGCCCGCCCAACGCTTCGTCCCAGCGCCGGTACCCGCTACCAGCGCATGGGCCAAGCCCCTTAACGGAGCGCCTAGCGCCTCCGCCCCCGCCCCCGCACCGGTGCCGGTAGCCCCTCAGGCCACCGCACCGGCAGCGGCCCACCCGGCCTCAGCGCCCTCGCCCATGCACCTATCTCCGGATATGGACCCCCTGGACTTCATCCAGTACCTCGTGTCTGCGGTTGACATGAACGAGGTAAAAGTATTCTTTGCAAAGGCAAAGGTCTCCCTCAACCAGGCTATGCGTGAGCACTCTAGCCTCCTAACAACCATCGGGACTATCCAAAAAGCAATCCGTTAATGGGTAGTACATATAAAGGTAGGGTAAAACCACACTCCCTGGCAGTCAGCTTCTTTAATGCAAACGGCATTATCGATCAAATGCATCAAATCCGTGAATTTATATGTGCACAACAAATCGATATCTTCCTAGTGCAAGAGACCTTCTTAAAACCTAGTAGAAGCGATCCCAAAGTTGGAAATTATAACTTAATTAGAAATGATCGGACCACCAACCGGTTGGGTGGTACCGCGATCTATTACAGAAGGGCTCTTCACTGCACTCCTCTCGATCCTCCACAGCTTACCAACATGGAAGCCTCCGTATGTCAGGTGGGTATGACCGGCCATCCGTCGATCATACTAGCATCCGTTTATCTCTCACCGAACAAAACCTTTTTAGAGAGTGACTTACTCGCTCTCCTCTCCTTAGGTGACTCTGTCATTTTGGCTGGCGACTTCAACGCTAAGCACACCGACTGGTCCCGCTCCACTAACGCGCACGGACGACAACTTAACATACTTGTCAGACGACCCGACCTCAACTTTATCGTAGTTGCCCCAGACTCGCCGACTCGCTTCCCGATGTCGGATAGTTCGATCGACCGACCGGACATACTCGACATAGCGCTCCTCAAGAATATCACCCTTCAGGTGAACTCTGTGGAAGTGCTATCCGAGCTATATTCGGATCACAGACCTGTCAAACTACAGCTAGGCCCCGTAGGCCCCGCGATCCTCCCGACCCGTAAAGTCATCGACTTCAAGAAGCTCTCCGGGCTACTCGAAGCGAAGGACTCTGTGCACCTCTCTAAAATTCCTGACGTCGTAGAGACATTAGAGCAAGCCCAGGCAGCCTCACTGCACCTGACCAACCACGTTTGTGACGCTACGAGCGAATGCTCCCGCGAGATGCCGTGCGGATTTTACCGCATGGTACTCACGGAGGACGCGCGAGAGCTAATCACAAACAAGAATAGGGCCCATAGGGAGCATGACAAATATCCGACACGACAGAATCGGTTAGAACTCTGGAGAGCCCAGAGGAAGGTAGTGTCTATCATTACCGCACTCCGACACGGACAATGGGACAGGTTCTTGGGGGAGCTCTCGCCATCGCGTAGTGCGTTCTACAAACTGGCAAAGGCTCTCAAAATGACCCGCGCTCCCGCCCTCCCACCGTTAGCACGCCCCGACCTTCCGCCCGCCTTTGAAGATATCGATAAGGCTGAATGCATGGCCGACTGCCTCGAATCCCAATGCTCTCCGAGCACCGTATCCATTGATAGGCCCCACGTCTTGCGAGTCGAAAGCGAACTCGCAACAATCCTCTCGACCCCTCCCGATGGTGAACCTCTCGCCCCGACGACCTGCGATGAAGTTCATACTATTATCAAGGGTTTCCACTCTAAGAAAGCCCCAGGCCCCGACGGCATTACCAATAAAACCCTAAAGTTACTCCCAGGACAAATTATCAACCTACTTGTGGTAATTTTTAATGTATTCTTGGCAAACTGCTACTTCCCCAACCAGTGGAAGGAAGCAACAGTCATAGGTATCCACAAGTCGGGCAAACCCCGCGACCTTCCCTCCAGTTATCGCCCTATAAGCCTCCTCAACACCTTAGCAAAGGTGTATGAGAGGGTAATATTACACAGACTGAAGGCAGTCGTAGAGGAGAAAAACCTCCTTAACGACGAGCAATTCGGCTTTCGAGCCAAGCACTCTTGCGTCCACCAAGCGCACCGCCTCACGGAGCACATACTGGCAGGATTCAATCGATACAGACACATGAGCCCCACTGGGGCCGTGTTCTTAGACATTGCCAAGGCCTTCGACAGGGTCTGGCACGCCGGCTTGTTGTACAAGCTGCACCATCTGGGCGTGCCAGCTAGTCTCGTTCGTTTGCTGCGAGCGTATCTCACCGATCGCACATTTCGCTATCGTCTAGACGGTACGCTCTCTTCCCCTAGACCCATACGAGCGGGAGTCCCTCAGGGCTCCGCGCTCTCCCCACTTCTATACGCGCTCTTCACGAGCGACATTCCCCGCGACCTACCGGCGACGGTCAAACTGGCCCAATTCGCCGACGATACCGCTCTCTTTGCGACCGATCCCAAAAAGAGCAACATTGCAAGTCGACTCCAAAAGGCGCTCCACCTGCTGGGCAAGTGGTTCCGCCTCTGGAGGATCGAGGTTAACCCCGAGAAGAGCGCAGCGGTGCTCTTCACGGGCAAACCGAGAGGCCGCTTCACGGTAAACCCCGCAGAGGTCACCCTCTACGGGCGTCCCATACCCTGGCAAGACAAGGCCAAATACCTGGGAGTAACGTTCGATCATAGAATGAGCTTCACCGCACACATTCGCAAGGCCCGCAACAAGGCTGCGTATGTGATGGGTCGTCTCTATCCGATGATTTGCCGCAAAAGCAAATTATCCCTCCGTCACAAGGTAACCTTGTATAAAACGTGCATACGTCCCATTATGACATACGCCAGCGTCGTATTCGCCCATCGCCCTCACAGCTCTTACAGGAGCTTTCAAGTCCTGCAGAACAAATTTATGCGTATGACCACGGACAGTCCGTGGTACATGCGCAACGTAGATCTCCACCGAGACCTCGATCTTCCCACCATAGCCCAGTACATGAAAACATTATCAAAGACCTACTTTGAAAATGCAGTCCGACACCCCAACCCCCTAGTGGTCGAGGCGTCCACTTATACCCCCGTCCCCGACGTCGAACCAAAGCGGCGACGTCCGAAGCATGTCCTTGACGACCCTGACGACAAAATAACTACCGACAACGTGTCCCAACAACACACACACACGCAACATTCACAGCGTCTTCGCCGGCGAAGACGAGGGCCCCGATTTCTGACGTCATCCGGACGTGGATCCTTACCACGGTCACGGGGGCGTTCGGACTAAACAATGATTAGTCCAAAAGTCCACCAACAGTCAGATTAACGTCGAACCGAGCCGAGGTCCGAGTCCTCGCAGGAGGCACCCTCGGGTCGACGTCTCCCATACTCCCCCCGATGTCGTCGAGCCCTGGGGCTCTTCTCATGGCGAGCTTTCGCGCTCGCCCCACTCCCCCGGTGACGCCGTAGCAACCCCTTAGGTGGTTATCGGCAAGTGTCCTTCCGAAAAAGCAAAAAAAAAAAAAAAAAAAGTAACTATGTACAATAGATTAACGCAAAATGTTTCCAAAACACATTTCAATATGCAATGAGTGCTTCATTGTTTAATACATAAATATGAGTTATTCATGCTAAAGTGGATAGTAACATGGAATTAACTCTGCGCAATATTTCGAATGTGGCCAAAAATGAAGAGGCTTAAGTCAATAAGCCTTCCTATAAATGGCAATTATATTTCGTATTATTTACTTTTAATCATTTACTATTTTCTCTACACCACAGAAGATATCTCACTACCGTGTAATTCTCATGTAATCTACACATTAAAAGTGGCACATATGAATAAAGATATTTTTGGCTTTGACTTTTGACTTTAACACTTTTTTTCCCCTAAAAACACTAGCCTTAAGCCTTTAGTGGGTTTTTTTTTATACAAGGTCCACATTGCTATGTTATATTAGTATTAGTAGTAGTGATTAATTCGTACTTACAATTGTTCCAAATGCGGCATGCCGTGGAATACATCAGATTCGATATGCTGGATGCGGTTTCGATAGAGGTAGAGGTATTTCAGACGACGCAAACCGTGGAAGACACCGGATCGCAGCTCTCCCAGTTGGTTGTCATTCAGGAGGAGTGAGCGAAGCCGGTGTAGATGGCTGAACACACCCGGTGCGATATCGTAGATACGATTAAAACGCAAGTCGCTGCAACAAAATAAAACACACTTTAACTCTACGTGTGACAGAGACTTAATTAAACTAGTAATTTTAGTCTTGTTATTATTATTATTATCATAACTCTTTATTTGTACACCACATGAAGAATTATGCAAGAAAAAAAACATCAAAATAGAGTCAGAATACAGAAGGCGGCCTTATCGCTAAGTAGCGGTCTCTGCCAGGCAACCTAAGAATTAGGAAAAAAAGAGGAGATCTAACTGCAGGTGGTACAGAATATAAAATAAATACATACGAATAACTAAATACTTATATATAAACTAATATAGTCTAATCTAACATATAATTAATATTTTTTTCTTTTTGTATGTGTTTTATGATAGAAGCTGTGATAGCGCAGTGGATAAGAGTTCGAATCTTAGCACCTCTAGCTTTTCTAAGTTATGTGCGTTTTAAGTAATTAAAAATATCACTTGCTTGTGAAGAAAAACATCGCGAGGAAACCTACATGCCTGAGAGTTCTACATAATGTTCTCAAATGTACCTATGTGGAGTCCAACAATCCGCGCTGGGCCAGCGTGGTGGACTACGACCTTAACCCCTTCTCATTGTAGGAGGAGACCCGTGCCCTATATTCTAGTATTTAAAAATACCATTATCTATTCAGTCTGTATTATATTTAACAATAAATAAACGGTTTTTACGGATATACGACTGGCAGACACATAAGTGTTGCGTAAATAAAAATGTATTTCAAAAAAGAAAAAGACACTCATATTTAAAAATCAATATCAATATATACCCATTATAACAATAAAATAAAAATGGGTCGGTTTCAATAAGTAAAGATAAAAAATTATAGGTAGAACTTGGGCAGTCTACATTTGAATGAAGGAGGGAAGGTCTGTGGCACTAATGACTAGTGACACTAATGTCCAGTAGTGACATTGATAGAATACTGATGGAAATGATGATGAAGCAGCTCTCATGAAGATTTGTAGTATCATGAAAATACACGTTGTTGTATAACCTTACAGATTGAAATAAAATCCAAAATTCATTTATTTCAAGTAGGCCTAGTTTATAAGCACTTTTGAATAATCAATTATAACACTGTAACAGACATGTTCAATTGGAAGCCGTATCGCAAAAAAAAACTTACACTATACAGTTAGGTTGTACAAAAGAAAAAGTATTATGAAATATACAAATAACAAATATAACCAAATAAAAAATACCAATCATTAATATACAAAGTATAAGCCAACATCACAAAGTAACATGGCACAGAAGCACAAAAGAAAAAAAAGCAACAAAACAAATTAGGGTGGCATAAAATGCTTTTTAAGAAGTCTCTTGGAAATCGGTAGTGTCTGCGCACGCCGATTTTGAAAGGGGAGAGAGTTCAATAGCTGAACAGCTTCGACTGTAAAGGATTGAAAAAGGAAGAAGTATTATGGAAAGGAATTTTTAGGGATTTTTATCATTATGATCATCGACACGGAATGTCAATAATTGGAAGGTAATATTTCTATAAATATTTTTCCAAGAAGCTAAGTTACTCTTGTTTGAGTGCCTTCCTGCAAAAACTAAAATTCCGTTCCTGAAAAATGTCGAGTAAGAAAAATTGTCGAGTAAGAAAAAATGTCGATGAAATATTATGCAAATGCTTTTTATTAAGACTAAAGCTTTTATAAACTTAAAGCAGGACGTTGTATTTTCTATTTACCATTGACATCCAAAGGAGCACATTTACAGTGAGCGGAACTTGACTACGGGAAAGTGAGCATAGAGTATACGGTACTCGTTTAATTTGTATATTCCATTCCACTATATGTTAAGTACAGTGTCTATCTCAGGAAACCATTTGGCTCAGGTTGTGGTTGAGCATAGATAGATATTGTTTCAGTGTGGGCGAGCTCATGATTAATATTTGACGTTTAGGTACTTTACGTCTAATGCTAACGCCAGAATACCGTTGATTGAGTTTGTAAGAAAATTTATTTTACAATCTTTGGACACAAAAAAAAAATAATAAAAAAAATATATATTTTTATTTAATTACATCTTTAATTAGTTTAATCAAGTAACTCCCGCAGTTTGTATTCTTACATCTTTAACAACGCAACGGATATTAATTCAGTTTTCAGCAAAAGTTAGAGTGATTCAAAATCGTCAGCGATCAGGCCATTGACGATGGGACCCGCCATGCATTGGCGTATCAAAACCTTGGCGAGAGTGCGGTGAATACGCAAGTGAGCAAGCTCTCTCTTATAGGTCTATCGAGGGACACACGGAGTTTTAAGTGGTTGCAAGTCCCACATAACTACTCCATTTCCCCCAACGGAGTGGTATGCGTCAGGCATTTTCTCTGTATAATATAACAATTGAGTGATTCAAAAGGAAGGGTTATATTTAGTTAAAGGAACGCAAAACAATTCAAACATTTGTAATGTGATGTCGTAACAAATGTTTAAAACCATAAACGATATACCAATATGACTTAACATTATATACTACTTACTTATTGCTATTACTACATAAGTTAGCACACACAAATAGGTAAGTAGGTAGGTCTGACAGGTGTAATATATTTTAACTGCCCTAACGTTGGTAAGACAGAACCGCCATTGTGAGATAGTCGGACTTTTATGTTCTACCTACTTTGTTGCTATAACGTCCACAATTAATTCCAAAGAATTTCTGAGCGCATCCGGATTTTGAACACGAGTAATAGGTATATAAACTAGGGCTATCATAAGATGGTTAACAGAACAGATGGTTATTCAGAGCCTGCATTGAAGCGTATGAAACGTGATGTTGGAGTACAAGTGTGCAGCATAACAACACAAAGTGTACCTGGGATCAGCCTAACCAGCCTCCGGAAGATGGCAACCTGGGCGGCCTGCTAGGCTGCTGGAATGAGCTTGGATGACTGAAGTAGCTCAGCGGGAAAGAGTGCGACCAGTGGCGTGCATAGAGGGTATGCACAGGGTATGCAGATGATAAAAAAATAAAGAAAATCTCCAGTACGAGTTATAAACTTAAGGATGAAAAGCCTACCCCTAAGTATTTATAACTCGTACTGGATATTTACTTCATTTTATATAATCTGCATACCCTGTGCTTATTCTCTATGCACGCTACTGAGTGCGACATATAGTAAGCGGAAAGCTGCCGTGTGAAAATCAATCCAGTGAAGATGAAGAAGAAGAAAAAAAAAAGAAGAAGATGGAAAATGAGGATGCAGCCTAAGGTGGAGTGCGCTAGATTGGTGCTCATATAGTAAGCGGATTACGGAAGGTATTTTAGGGTCTCAGAGGTATTAGAAGCGAGAAAGCAAAGGGCTTCGTACGTTCCCCTGATGCACACAATGGTCCACTCCACTTCAAGGCCCCAAGAAACCTATTACAATTGCGTGTCCATGATCGACAATTAAAATTAAAAAAGTTTATTAATATTTAACATTTATAAAATTAAATAAAATTTGCCCTGGTCAACACACAAAGCAAACCTGTACCGTGGGTGCCGGTTCAAGTTGTATTTATTTTCGCTCGATTAAGTGCCATAAGTTTTTGTATAATTAATTAGTTGAGGAAAATGCATGCACTGCTGTTTGCTAACCTCTTGCAAATAAAGTTCTTTGACTAGTTGTTTCACACAATATTTAAATATTAAAAAAAGTATTTTTCAGTTTGTTTATTTGTTTTTCATTAGTACTTTCTGTCATTGATTGTCCTCTGATACACAATTGGACTTTGGCTCCAGAATTAATGACGTCTTTGAATAAATGATACGAAACTGATATGCTTCTTACACGACACGGCACGACACGCTGGTATTGCCTATCAATCAGTTCTGTAAAGTAGACGCAATTATTGTTAAATAAAATTCAAAGTCAACAACAATAGGTCTTTAATCAAAATGCACAGAGTCTAAGGTCATCCTTACAATAGGTAATGAATGTAATGTTCACTCGAACACAATGAAGGCAGGGGAGTGCCGAATGCCTAAATGACATGGTCAATTTTACACGGTCCATAAAAGTTTGCCATCCTATCAATTTAACAGAGGACAACCATTATTTGAAAACAAAAGCACTGTATAAAAACATAGGCTTGGTAAGGAAATCTTGGCTACATCGTCATAAAGCATAAGTACATTTTTCGTAGCACTGACTACCGTTTGTATATCAATATATGACCGAAGTGTATTTATTACATTTGAGACTAAAGTGTTCGTTAAAAATGGCCAATTCTGAAAAACAATTGAAAATTCAGCAAAAAATATAACAATTTCAACAAGTGAGCTAAACATTTTGTTACATCTTTTGAATTAACGCCTCCTGAGTCTCAATACAAGACGGAAGTGTATCACTAATGCACCCGTATTTATCTTATATCTTGTATAATATAATTGGAATCTCGGAATCGGCTCCAACGATTTTCATTAAACTTAGTATACAGGGAGTTCCGGGGGCGATAAATCGATCTAGGTAGAATTCATTTTAAGAAAATGTCATTTTATTCGTGTTTTATCGATAAATATATATATATATATATAATTGGAATCTCGGAATCGGCTCCAACGATTTTCATGAAATATAGTATACATAGGGTTTCGGGGGCGATAAATCGATCTAGCTAGGAATCATTTATATTCAAATCTCGGGCAATAACTGCAAAAAATATCCTTTTTGAGAGATGCTGATGCGTGCGATGCGTGAACGGTAAACGTTACGCCAAACGGCGGAAGTATGTAGTAAGCATATCGTAATTATCGGAATTGTTGTTTCTTTAAAGTTCTATAAAACAGTCCGCGACAACATACGAATATTTTTTTAAGTCGGCTCATTCGCGGACGAAGTCGCGCGGGTCCGCTAGTATCAATGTAACATGTCCAATGTCACAATGTCGTAAACATTCGTTCGAAATCAAATATAAGTATTTTTAATTATATGATCAAAAATAATCAATAAATGAAATAAGAGTCATTTTAAAAGCTTTTATCAATTTAGGAAATTAACTGATAAATATTACTATAACAATTTTATTGTCAAATGATCAAACATTAAAATACTTTCGCTTTAGCTGAGCGATGTTAATTAGGACCACTATCTAATTGTCTTCTTATAGACCGACAGTCCTCACCACCATTAGTTAGATAAGTTTAAATATTGAAGCAAAGTACGAATCAAACTTATGTTTTTACGGAACGTCCAAGTTTTATTAAAAAGCTTGAGCTTAGAGATTTCTAGCGATTTCTAGCGATTTCTATCTACAGACGACCGAGGCAGTCACTGAGATGCTCAAAGGGTCTTTGATATTAAAAATGAATACTTTTACGGAAGATGACATGGCTGCTTCCTCTAGCTATGTAAGGGCCATAGCACAGACTGTAATTTTATCATCGGCAATCGGCAATTCGATCGTATTTAAAGTTCTATGACGCATAGAAAGTCAAAGTAAAATGGACCTAATGCCACTCGTTTAGAGTTGCAAATCCGGTTATTTTACAAACGTTCTGTAAAATGTCCGAGCTAAGGAATTGCAGGCAAATAATATGAGCTTCAATAGAATGCAAATAATATCTATCTTACTGCGATGTTTAAGTATTTCCATACTCGAAAACGACTCCATGATTGTTAACAAGCAAATCTTGCACTAAGGCGAACGCTCTATTCGATACGAGCACGTCTAAAATACAATTGAGGCAAACGAGTCGTTGTTTGAAAGATTGATACAGCGATTGAATGCTATAACACTTTATTCTAATACCTGCCCGTAAAGGAGTAACATATGTGGGGTCGGGAAAACACCCCCAAATTCAAGCTGGATTGAATGTTTCTTGGCATTTTTTTACGCTTGACTTCAACCTTCTTTAGACATGTTTTTCTTGATGGACTAACCCCATCTTTACGGCTAAAGGTTTACATAGCACTCCTTTTAAATATTACTATTAGTTCTAAAGCCAGTTGAAGCAACTTTGTGTGGCTTTGGCATTGTAACCACACCTTTTGCCAGCCGATGAATTCAGTATTATCAGCTATAGAATCGTGGAAATGCGCGATCGTACATAATCAGTCTCCCAAACGCGATGCAGAACCGACTTTGACAAAACGCGTAATTTCTATTATTTATAAAATCGTTAAAAGTGATGCACATTTTTAACGATTTTTAGCGAATAATCACTGATTGCCAATGCTTCTAGTATCGTGTGGGCTACGGCCCTAAAGTAATCATTGAATCGGATAGCGACGCTCGGGTGAAAAAGGCATTCGATATGACATTAAAATTGTAGCCAGTTCGCTTCGATCAATAGACTAGATATTCTGTCGTTTGTAAAAAAAGAATTAGTGGAAAAAAAAAGATCTCAAGATATGCCCATTAGTTTGAATGCATTGATTTGAATGCAAATTGGTTCTTGTTTAAATTCCGAAGAAGCGACGATAATTTCTTATTTTAACTAAGTACTTAAGCGAATGCCTTAAGAATAGGGGATAAAATAGTATATGTAAAAATTATACGAATTTTAAACTGACTAAGTCGCCGGCTACCGCTAGTCACATATTGATTTATATTAATTTGTATTAGATCATAAATATCAAAATTACCTATTTCTTCATTCATAATAACAGAAAAAACATTAATACTTAAATGTTACATGAATACGTATTTTTTTGTATTATATTCATACATATGAATAGTATATATTATACAGTATTTACAGATACAAAGTGCATCTGTTGTTCGAACAATTTGTGAGAAAGAAAATATTCATTATAGTTCAGTTTTCCCTCCTCTTCTTTAAAATATATTTCCTCTCTGTCTCATGTAAAAAAACGTGTCTTAAAGTCAAGTCCTTTTCACTCTCATATTACCAAAATAATATGAAATTCTAATTCAAAAATTTCCAATTACAAGCAAGCACTTCTGGAGCGTTCTGGCACATCAATTTTGTTTCCATTATCGTTAATTTAAAAATAAAGCTAGGTTGTGTTCATCGTTATCGTATTTCTAAACCTATCAAATAATCATGTAGTAAAATGTTATAACACTCTGTCATGTGGCCAAGCGCTACTCCACCACAAATAAACTCTGACATATGCAAACATAACCCGCTAGTTGCATATTAATATCTAAACGTGCCACTCTCATAGGTGTTATTTCGGTTGTGCATACATTTCTAAAGTAATCTAAGTAGATAAGGTCTGAAAATGGTGCCATCATTGTCACAATATTCCCAGCGGACATGGAGTCCGCTCCTTTTAGACATATCAATTTAGTTTTGGATTTGCGTTGGTTCTATACAGTTACATTGTTTACGTCGATTATCTAAATCCATACTTTTATACTAATATTATAATATGGAAGATTGGTTTGGTTGCTTGTCATCGATAAACTCTGAAACTTCAAAACCATTTTTAATATTTTTTTCACCGCTAGATAGACTATGTACTTTCTGTACATAGTCTATATTTTATTGCAGTAAAAATAAGATTTTAGATACCATTACCGGCCCAATACTAGGCACGGGTTACGGCGAAAGAAATTTATACTATTGTTTAATATTTATACTATTTTTTATTGTGAATCCAAACCATTCAGGGTGCCACCCAAACGCATACCAAAAAATTCATTCAAATCGGTCCAGCCGTTTAGGAGGAGTTCAGTGTCATACACACGCACACAATAAATATATATATAAAGATTTATGGCCTATATACAGTGTCAGTAAGAGTAGACCAAAGTTGGTATAGGGTTTTGCATCCGGAAATATTGATCTCCAAGAGGCACCTCGCTCTAGTGGTTATCTAAAGGATAAAATGAACGACATTTTTGTAAAATTGAAGTAAAATTGGCCACCCGGTAGTTATGTCATAGCTGAATAACTGGGAATTGACCACAAAACAGATTTGACCCGTTTGAAAAAAGCTGGGTAAAACAAAAGAGACTCGATCTTTCGATGCCACACGAGCTAACTTAAAGAAACTGCTTGTATCCCAACAACTGATGGGATTAAATCAAGCAGTTGAAAGAAAGTGGCCGAAATTCTTTCATTATGACATCGCTAGACCACACACAACTTTAGCCTTTAAGCAAAAATAAAGAGAGTTGGTCTGGTAGGTGCTAATAAATCCGCCATATAGCACTGAAAAAGCTATATTGCGGACTCAGATTTACATCTGTTTCGGGATTTTCAGATTTCTTTAGGCAGTGTCAAGTTAACATCAAGAGAGAACGACCATAATTATTTGTCTCGGTTTTTTGATCAGAAGTCCCAAAAGTTCCACAGCAACGGGAACATGTCCCTATATGATGACAAAAAGTCATCGAATAAAATTACGTATATAAATACATAATAATATGTAGGGCTTATTGGCCTTTACGCGACAACGTACCGGAACGATAAGTCACTAAGCGGTACGTCTATGACAGTAACTAGCCAAGGTCGAAACGTTCAACCAAACCAGGGGAAAGCTTAGTAATTATAATTTTCGGCATCGAACACGGAATTTCCCAAATAAATGACCAAAGAGCTCACCACTGCATGCTGTTTTTGCGTATAGGTACCTATAATCTCTAAAGATTGCGGTAAAACCTAAAAATGCAAATCAGGATAGCCATAATAATGTATTCAAAAGACCTTTGCCGTGAAGTCGCAAAAGAAGTCGTGCGGATTTGAATGAGCTTCGGATCAGTGCAATAAGGTTACAAAGCTTCAAGCGGATGAACTAATAAGCTATACGAATATGATCTGTGCATCTTTCCGATAACTAATCGGATCGCATTAAGTTACTAAGTAATATACAAAAAACCTTTTTGTGGATTTGCTACTTCTGGTTTACCGAAAATAACACACACTTGTCTATAACACAGTTTTAAATTATAATGCATAATATACCTACCATTCCTTCTTATATTGATTCCACGGTGTACTTAGAAATTCATGAAACTACTGCCAACAATAATTTACCAACGAGATTAATATTGGTTCCTGCGACTACAAATATGTATGGATGCAATGATGAGGTCTAGATTGCAACGAGCTTTCCTATAGACGTCTATTGAACCTTGATTTGATATTATGAAGGTAGGTCTTCAATCGAATAATATCGAGGAGGAAGGTAATCTAGTTCTCCTAGGTTTACCGCAAATGAAATACTTTCTACTTATACATCCGGATAGGATTGGCTCACTTTTTCCGCGAAGTATTGACCTGGCTGTTGAGTGCGTAAATGCAAGTGATCACATTATTGTAACAGTAGCAATAGCCTGCGACTACGTCCGGTTTGTTTAATATGTTGGTTTATAAATCATCATTATTAAACACTTACGGACCGGACAACTAAAGAAGATCTCTCAGAATGAGAAGGGTTTCGGGTTTATCAACATCTATTTTGATAAAAAAATATCCTGTCTGACTTAAGTCTGTGGAGCTGAGTAGGTTACAAAAGTAGGGAGGACGTGTATCGACTCGCTTTCTGTATGGGTATATACACATTACATTACAGACTACTGAACCAAGCTTGTCGTAATTTGGTTTAAAGATTGTCATTGGTTTAAAGTTTTTCATTCGACTACAAGTTAGCCCTTGACTGCAATCACACCTGGTAGTAAGATGGCAGCGGGCTAAACTGTTAGGGAGTCATATTTCTAATCGGTTTTTACGCGACATCGCACCGGAACAGTTTAGCGGCACGTCTTTGTTAGTAGGGTGGTAACTAGCCACGGCCAAAGCCTCCCTCTAGACCAGACAAGACAAAGTTCAGAAATTAAAAATTCCCAAATTGCCTGCCGAACCTGGGACATCATACTTTCACAGCGCTCACCGTTTGGTCAGGGAGGTCGTCAAAACTATCTTCTTAACCTTGAGACTAGACACTATTAAATATATACTATTTCACATAGAATACTTCCGATATGAGTGAACCTTTCACGCGGAAAAATATTGTTTTTACTCCACTGACCTAATATTTTACTCATTCTTTGTTTTACAAAAGTAAGACCTCGACTGCGTACCCTGATGGTACGTGATGATGCAGTCTAAGATTGTAGCGGGATAACCTGCTAGAGGTATGGCGGCACGACTTTGTCAGTAGGGTGGTAACTAGCCAACGTCCTACCAGACAAGATCAGAAAAAAAAACAAATAATAAATTTTATAATTACGCCCGTCGGACTATTTTAATAAACCACTGCGCTACGTAAGGGAGGTCGTCAAAAATTAATATTCAAGGCTTATCCGTGAAATTAATCATGATGAAATATTGTACCTTCATTCATTCTGGAGAAACATATAATATGTACTTTTTAGCCCGAGAGCAATACAGGTTAAAGCAGGATTTTGAAATAACCTAAATGCAGGAATGTCTCGTTACTACATGGTAAATGCAGAAGAGTCTCGGGTACTGTATATTATTAAAGCATACTTTTCGTTTACTTATCCCGTTGTAATATAAATTCCGGGGCAATTGAAATTCTAGTCGAAACCAATAAGTTCTGGGATGATACTAACGTCAAGATTTCGTGTAACGAAATTTAAGCTATGGAACGTGTAAGTAGTTCTTTATACCTGGGAACGAAATTGTGGCGAGTACTGTTGTAGATACACAGTAATTATATTTTTAAATAGACAAGTCTGACAGCGGAGCTTTTCTAATAGTTTTAGTAGTACTTGAGTTTTTTTAACAGAGCTCTTCCGTGGAAGTATTACCTTTATGCTTATTTCGCCGCCAAGTAGTATAGCTGTGTTCTTCTCTAAAGAGCGTGGTTGCCGTTGTATTACACGTGAGACTTAGCACCTTCGCTACATGTTATTGAACATAGCGACAGTATAGATAGCTTGCGTGGCCTACGAAGTGTTGCTCTGTTTATTTGGCAATGATTTTCTACTCCACCAGGTAGACCATCAATTAATAATAAATAAATAAATAAATATACGACGACAATACACACATCGCTATCTAGCCCCACAGTAAGCGTAGCTTGTGTTATGGGTACTGTGATAGCTGATGAATATTTTTTTATGAATATACTACACATAAATACTTATAATATACAGATAAACACCCAGACACTGAATAACACTCATGTTCATCACACAATCGAAATCGCTGCCCACTGCGCCACTCGGCCGTCAATAATGCTTATTATTAAAAAAAAAACCTTTTTTGTGGCAAAGATATAGCAGTTTTTACAGACCTGTCAAATTAGTTAAGGTTACAGAATTTTCGTTGTAGAAGTGTTGACTCTGTTGTACAGAAATCTCTCAATTAAATTAAACTGCTAAGTCTTGAAGCGGTAGGCATTTTCTATATGTTTTTTTGGTGGAAAAGCACAGCAACGGTTTTAGATATTCCAATAATTTAGTAGTGTTGCGTTCAACCGAATCGTTTACACCTTATCTTATCCTTTAGTTCCGATCTAGGTACACACCATCTTTTTTAACTTGTCTTAAAATTTAAACAATCTTTTCATTAAATTTTAATGTAAAGTATGATTTTTTTATTGGATCATTAAACTTGTAATAATCATCATGAGAATAACAAAAATAAAAGAGAAAGACAGGAGATTGAAACCTAGTAGAATTCAAAAATATGATGTACCTATAAATATAAAAAAAAAAACAACAACAACAACATTTCCTTAAATTTTTTTAAATAATTTTAAAGCTAAAAATAACAAAAACAATGTTGTTTACATTATAAGACAGGTGAGAAAAAAGAGACTTTAGGTGCTACGAAGCTGCAAAGTTTATTTGTTTCTTGTGGACATCTAGTCAACAATTTGGACATGACTTTGAAGTTAGAAATAGTTTTTGTCTTCATAAACTAAAACTATTCATAACTACTACATCTTAAGATGATGAATTTTGCGGCTGCATATTACCGCTTCATAAAATAAGAACTTAGTTTGTGGTTAATATAATACAGGGTTAAGTATAACCAGAAAGTTCTCGGCCTGTAGTGTTTTAGATTATAAATATGAAATATTATATATATTTTAAATACGAGTATATACTCTAGTTGTTACTGCTCTGTAATCGGCATCGGCATCAGCGCGAACCACGACTCTATTGTGCGTTTACCGAACCAAGCACGCCGACGACTTTCTTGTGGACGACGAGTGACGGCCGATTGGCCCAGTGGGAAGCGACTGCTTTCTGAGTCCAAGTCCGTGGATTCGATTTCCACAACTGGACAATATTTGTGTGATGAACATGAATGTTTCAGTGTCTGGGTGTCTATCTATACATTATAAGTATTTAAGTATATTATTAATAAAAAATATTCATAGTTACGAGTATCTTAGTGCCCATAACACAAGCTACGCTTACTTTGGGACTAGATAGCGATGTATGTATTGTCGTAGTATATTTATTTGTTTATTATTATAAAAAAATAAAATAAGTACGCGATTTTTTTGTATAAAATGTATTAGGTTTCACAGTTTAATACCACTTTATAGAAATAATTAGTTTTTTTTTATGTTATTTATAGAAATATACTAATATTTGTTAGATTTAATGATAAGAACTAGAAGGCCGAGAGCTCTCTGTTAGTTTTTATTTAACCCTGTTTTTTAAATTCAAAGTCCAAACTGACTGAGATATCAACGGACAACCTCAATCACTGGGGTTAGGAACTTAAACTTTTTACAGGTTTCTTTAAATACATAATCGCGCATATTTTGAAAATCCACCCCAATAGGGTTAAATAAAGATTAAAAGTTTGTATGAAAGTCTGTAATTTTTCAAGTCACAATCATTAAACATGGTGGCTCTTAAAATAAAAAAGAAATATATGATCACAGTTTTCGAAAAGGGGAATAAAATAAACATTACTGACCGACGGAAAAATCAACGCATACCTTAAACCGCTGGTCCAAGAGGCATGAATTTTGGAGGGTGTATTATTTATGAAGTGTAAGTATTCATTAAAAAAGGATATTTTGACATTCTACCCCTATAAGAGTAAATGGGGATCAGTATTTTTAATAAAACTGTCCGATCTTCATTTAATAGTTTTTTTTATTTTATCAGAGGAATTTTAAATATCGATAGAGAACACAAACAGATTTTTTTTTAAGTTTTGCATGTCAGCCTGTTACGGATATACAGGGAAACTACCTACTACCTTAATGCTTAATTATTAAGAAGCGGTGATAGCCAAGTCAATCACCAGTTAAAGGAGCATCTTTAACTTAATTAAAAGATCACTTTCGTAAAGTAGGATATACGAGTACATCGTTAGAATAGTCGGAAAATCCATAAGTGCCCGCCTCATAATCTCATTCATTAAAATAAAATTGAGATTATTTTTAAATAATAATTAAACTACATCTAATTATATCGTGGAAAGTAATAGGCTTCTATTCCTCAAACCAACTCGATAAGTGAAGTATTTCGCTCGTTATCGTGACCACAAGATACGGGATCCGAAAAAAATTTTAATTAGTTTAAATAATAATAAGAGATTTAAAAATATCATTGGTGTTAAAAATAGTGTTTTCTCTCAACATTTGTCTATTTACATTCACTTATAAAAGCAATCCCTACTAATATTATAAATGTGAATGTAAGTTTGTTTGTTACGATTTCACCCAAAAACTACTGAACCGATCATCATGAAACTTTGGAAACATATTCTTGGAGGTAATAGAAGTAATATAGGATACTTTTTATTCCGAAATTATGCTTAGTTCCTTTGGGAGGGAGGTGATGAAAAAGTTTGATGATTTACACAAGGACCATATAAAAAATTATAGAAATGTTCTTCGTTAACCTTTAGCATCTAAATCAACGAACAATGCAATTTTGATTTTATATTATAGTTTTATAAATGTGCGAACACACGGACATGCATTCAAAACACTCACAGACACTTACACACACACACACATACACACACAGACACACACACACACATACACGCAAACGTACACATACACACGCGTTTTAGTTTTTAGTCAGCATGCTATTCCCACTGAACCGTTAGAGAACTCAACACACCATAAAGTTTCCTTTGTTAAAGTGCACTAGAAATTATAGCATAGATTTAATCAGTGTTGTAGAAGGCACTGGCCCCTAAGATAAGGGATATCCTAGCTTAGGGTTCAGGATTCCAAAGATGTATTTGACCGAGTTTATCGAATAATTATTTTATTTTTATATTTATATAGGCTAAAGATGATGAAGGATTTTGGAGCTTGACAAATATAAGTGAAGCCGCGGACAAAGGTAGTAGGTAATATCACTCCATGTAAAACGAATCAGACTACATTACAATTAATTAATTACCAGTTCCCAATTAGTGACAATGTCCGAGTACGCGAGTTTTAAATTTCGCCTGAAAATTTTGTATTAATTATGCTGGCGCAATAAGCTGTTAATGGAATACGTACTTCTTTCATTTGTGAAAAATTTCATAATGCAATTACTTAACTCGCACGGCGCGTTAAGTAAATAAAAGCATGTAAAAGAGCTTTAAAGGTTTCACTTTGGGATTTCATAAAAACATTGTTGTTGTTGGCAATTTTTATGTACTTACACTAATTATCTCTAAAATCGACAAGTCTGATGTAATTTTTTACATTGCCCAGTAAATGAATCGTAGAAAATTCAGAAGTTATCATCATCATCATCATATCAACAAGCATTGCATTAACCCATATTTAACCTCGATCAAACGAGCACTGCAAATCGCTTTAGCGCCCTAGATATATATATCAAGATATGTCTATGTATACAAATAGAGTTTCATCTATTCCAACTTCGAAATACTTACTAAAAAAATGTTGTTCAAGCATGGCATGGCCTACTTGCGACCGCGTTAATCAATGGATTGCGTTGGTTGTGGTTAGTAATTTGATGTGTATAATGACTTTGGGGGTGTAAGGGGGAGGCTAATACGAGACAACCTCCCAAATTGCCAACCTCACTTGCCCTGTCTAACTGACGCGACGAGGCTCTAGCGACCGATGAGTGGCGTTATAACCTCTCTGAATTAGCTAGACTGTACAAGTGTTACTGGAGATTTTCTTGATTTTATATCATCTGCATACCCTGTATGCACGCCACTGGGTCCACCACGCCACCCCAGTGCGGATTGGTGAACACCACTCGCCCTTGAGAACATTATAGAGACCTCCCAGTTATGCAGGTTTACTCAAGATGTTTTCTTTCACCGTTGAAGCAAGTGATTTTGTAATTATAAAAGCGCAGGATTTTAACTCGGCCCCCAAAAGTGAACTCGTATTCCTACCCACTCTGCTGGCGGGGATCACCTAGGACTTGGTTCTGGCTTCGGCCGTGGATAGTTACTTATCCTACATAAAAAAGCCCGCAAGCTAATCAGTGTTCCAGTACGGTGCCATGTAAAAACCGAAAAGGGAATGGGTTTAAAATTGCCATACCTCTAAAAGGTTAGTGACAGCTACAAAACCAGAGTACTCACCACTTCGCTAGGGAGGTAGAAATCGGATATTTTGAAACACGTATTTAAATAATTATCTAAATATCTATAGCATCAATTAAAAGTCCACTAACCAGTGGTGACAGTGCAT
Source organism: Pararge aegeria (assembly GCF_905163445.1). Taxonomy (NCBI): domain Eukaryota; kingdom Metazoa; phylum Arthropoda; class Insecta; order Lepidoptera; family Nymphalidae; genus Pararge; species Pararge aegeria. The sequence goes on from NC_053208.1 coordinate 6,750,792, forward strand.
TACTGTGAATAATTTCATCAAAGCAACCGATGGACGTCCACTACTGAAATAGTCCTCGGTGCTACTACTACCATCTCTTCCGATCACCAATCCGCCTGCCTAGCGTGGTGATTACGCGCAATCCTTTCCATTGGCAGAGGCCTTTAGTCCAGCAGTGGACTGTTATAACTTATAGACTGTTGGTGGATTGTAATAAAATTGAAGCATTGAATGAATGAACGAAACTATCCTTAAAAAAACCTTTTTATTTTATTTCTTACTTTTAGTCGGACTCTACCGCTGGGATGCAACCTAAACCAATCAGTCTAATTATGGAGAATCAATGCCGTGATTTTAAATGAGCTATGAATAAATTAGATAAAAAGGATAAATCATTGCATCAACGCATATTTAACGTCGATCAAACGAGCACTGCAAATTGCTTTAGCGCCCTTGATATATATATCAAGATATGTCTTTGTATACAAATAGAGTTTCATCTATTCCAACTTCGAAATACTAAAAAAAATGTTGTTCGAGTATGGCATGGACTACTTGCGACCGCGTTAATCAATGGATTGCGTTGGTTGTGGTCAGTAATTTGATGTGTACATATACTTTGGGGGTGTAAGGGGGAGGTTAGTACGAGACAACCTCCCAAATTGCCAACCTCACTTGCCCTGTCTAACCGACGAGGCTCTGGCGACCGATGAGTGGCGTTATAACCTCTCTGAATTAGCTACACTGTACAAATGGCACAGATAGTTGGGCAGCAGCGACAACGGTGCGAACAGCAACACGCCTGCCCAGCGTGGGCATAACTATAATATACCTGTGTCCATCAGTGCAGGTCCATTGTTTGACATAATTAATGACTTTGGAGGCTTAACAAAAGCTTTAACTGACCTATGAGCCCCAGAAAATGCGTGCCAAACTGAGTTCACCACGCGGCCTGCATATATCAGAAAGGAGGCATTAATTCGTGTAATCATGATAACCTTGTTCATACACATAAGAATCTATAATATATTATACAGCTCCCGCATCTTAATTCTATATGACTTGTCATCAATCAATTGTACAATGAAATATACAAGATTGTTACATATCCGGCATCACTGAGCTAGTCATACCGGTTCCATCACTTGGATGTACCTAAAGCAAAAGTTCTTATTGAAAAAAAAATGCCTAAAGGTAAATTATCAGGTGCTTACCGACCGGGTCCCTTTTCATATGTCAATGTTTAACCCTTCTCTCATTTAAACCATAAACGAAGCACTAATTATGATTTAAACACGCACATGATTTTAGATCGCAATTAAGTGCATCGATACATATTTAAACAATAATCTCGACTATCTCTCTGGCACAGTGGGCAGCGACCCTGCTTCCTGAATCCAATGCTGTGGGTTCGATTCCCACAACTGGAAAATGTTTTGGTGATGAACATCAATGTTTTTTCATTGTCTGGGTTTTTATCTATTTATTATAATTATTTATGTATCTATCATATATCATATATATATATATATAAAATATTCATCAGTCATGTTACTGTTATTACCCATAAAAGAAGCTATGTTTACTTTGGGGCTAGATGACGATGTGTGTTGTCGTAGTATATTAATTATTATTTTAAGTGGGAGGTCCCGGGTTCGTTCCTTGACGAGGAAAACTTGGAAATTTACAATTTCTTAATTTTATCTTGTCTGGTCTGGAGGCATTGCCCGTAGCAAGTTACCACCCTACCGACAAAGACGTGCCCCCAAGCGGTCTAGCATTCCGGGATGATGCCGCGTAGAAACCTATTAGGGGTATAGATTTAATAGAACTGAACTTAACAGGTTTCGCGCTACCTTCTTAGGCTGCACCATCACTTTCCATAAGGAGAGAGCAGTCAACTTGCAGTGAAAAAAAAACAATTTTTTATTAAAAATCATTTGATTCAAGTGGGCCTATTTTATTAGCACTTTTGAAACGCTAAAACGGTCTGCTTTTAGTGACTCTACTATAGGTTCTCAAGGCAGATTTTACCGAGGCGAGAAATCCAGCAGATTGCTCTTTTTCAACACCATTTTGTAGTAATTAAAGATTTTTAACTAATATTTTCGTGGTTAATCAACATTTCTTAAGCATAGATAGAAGACGGCCCATTGGCGCAGTTTGCAGCGACCCTGCTTTCTCAGCCAAAGGCCGTGGGTTCGATTCCCACGACTGGAAAATGTTTGTGTGATGAACATGAATGTTTTTCAGTGTCTGGGTGCTTGTCTGTATATCAGTGGCGTGCGCAGGATTTTCGACCAGGGTATGCATAAAGCAGGTACATTGCATAAAATGGAGAAATTCAAATTTTTTTTTCATATATGTATTACGACAATACACATATCGCGATGTAGCCCCGAAGTAAGCATAGCTTGTGTCATGATTAATTAAGATAACTGATGAATATTTTTAAGAATAATATACATAAATACTTATAATACATAGATAAACACCTAGACACTGAAAAACTGTCATGTCCATTACAGATATCGTGGGAATCGAACCCACAGCCTTGGACTGACAAAGCCGGGTAACTGCCCACTGCGCCATCGAATGCGAATTTTAAAAATCTTTTTATTATTTAAAATCATACATTTATGAAGAAACTCTCTTTTCATTTTGATCCTTTTCAACATACCTACTTTACACAAAAAAAATAATGAAAAGATTGTTTTCTTAAGAAAATATTAAGTAAACATATCGAGTTTTGCGCTATTTAATTACATTTCGAATAATATTGTTTTATTGGTGGTATTGCGGTCTGATCGTTTTCAGGTAGGTACACGTTTACTATTATTTAATCCAAAAAAAGTATTCGTGCACAATATTATTGGCACTATAGAAATTCAATACAAATTTTATTTCCATTTTGCCATTATGAGAGAACCAGACAGACGCTTTTTCTGAACTCGGCAGACAAACAATATAAAATATCATAATAGAGAGACCAAATAAAACGAATTCTGAATCACGTGCTATGAAAGTCGGTACTGGGTGGTATTGTTGGATCTTCACCATACGCACACGTCACACGCTTTGAAAGGATGTTTTGACCTTTCAAAGGGGATAAAAATTGTAAATTTTTTTTACAAAGGCCTCGGATTCAATAGATAAATTAGATACTACCACCTCTTATTGTGTGATTTTTATTAAGAGAAGTTGAAACTAAAAGAAAAAAATTTAAATATATTATCCCCATTCTATATATATTACAAAAAATTCAATGATTTCAATTTTTTTTACAAAAATGTTTTTTTGCCCGTCGACTAATTTACCCAAAAACCTGAAATTTTTTTTTTCGAAAACTTCGAAAACTAGCAATAACACTTACGTGTTATCCGGTTCGTAGCTAACAACGACGATATTAAGAAAAATTGATCGCTTTAACTAACAATTTAGCGCTAGTGAAATTATTAATTTTCAGTCGGTAGGTAACCTGAAGACATACTATTTTCACAGTCACTCGTCCTGTATTCATAAATATTAATATTATAGGTCACTGTAATTAATAATAAATAAATCCTTTAATGCAAATGCATTCATAAATTCATTAATATATATTTCTACAATTGCAAATAAGTAATGTCAAGTTTCATAAATTTAATAATACATCCATCGATGTTGCTGACAATCACCTACATTACGTACCTTTCTATAATTTTATCATGTGAAATATGTATATAAGTGGTAAAAGTAGGAACCTACTGATTTTGTTTTATCTCCTAAAAAACTATGCAAATTTAACTTACGCGGTATTGTTGGCTAGGCGACACGATTTGTACATATTGTTTCTAAGAAAATGGGTAACACTAGCAATAAGCATGTTAAAACACGAGAATGTTAGCTAATGAAATTAGCAAACATAGCATTAATTACTATCGCTACAGTATTTGTTGCGGAAGAGGAATAAACGGATTATACGGCGTATAACATTATTACGTTCTGATATAAAGAGTATATTACAGTTAATCCACATGCATATCCATTTCATTGCATGGGATTTTCTAAAATCCCCTCTTAACTGACAATATTACGAACATTAGCAGGTAAGTTTAGCTCGTTAGGGTAATTAAAGCTAAAATAGGGGGACATTCAAGCGTAGCCAAGTTTACAGTGCCAACGGATCGGTGGGCGGATTACGAGGAAGTTTCTTGCGGAGGGCGAACGTAGGGAAAATTACACACAGATCGTAACTGTCTTCTGACGGCACTCTGACACCAATATACGCTTTGATCTTCCAAATGACGTTCCGTATTTGATTCTCACCATGAGTGATTTTTTAATTTATTAATTAGCCTAGTGTGGGACGACCTCCACATCTCCACACTAGCTTTTTTTTCGTTCCCTCGCAAGTTAGCCCTTGACTGCACCTCACCTGCTAGTAAATGATGATGCAGTGAAAGATAGAAACGGGCTAACTTGTTAATGGCAGTTATAATAAACCTATACATCTAATCGGTTTCTACACGACATCGCACCGGGACGCCAAACCGCTTAGCGGCACATCGTTGTCGGGGAGGGACATATTATAAGAACTAAAATATTTGTTTGGAAATTGGAATCGAATTTAAGACCTTGTGATCCGGCTAAGACATTTTGATGTTTGCTAGTAAGTCTAATATATATCATTTATTGTGCTTAGAAACGAAACGAACTATTTTTATTTTCTATTCTTTAATTACTATTTACCTACACTTTAAGTAAATATAAAATATTCTATTTTCAAATTTAAATCTTTGTTTGAGTCCTCAACTCTATTGCAGCCTGAGTGCTTTGACACTTAAGCCACGCTCCTCCTGGTCGCCTTTTGTTTTACGGTATAGTGTAACCGATCTAGTGGCAATGTAAAACCGATTAATCCCGTTCCGGTACGCTGTTAGTAAATATAAACAAGCGATCTGTATATACCTATTTCCTCCAGTTACCTACCTACCTACGTTAGCTACCTACCTCCAGTTCCGCCGTATACACACGCAGCGATTCTATTCTTTAAAAAATCCACAAGATCTGATAGTCGTTGAACTCGCCGTTGATTCATAGACAAAATAAAGAGCAGCAGGCGTTATTTCGGCGAAGAGCAATCAACTTTTAACCGTCATCTATTATCTATTCTTCTTAAAATTTGTAAAAAGTTTGTAAGAAATTAATGCTTATATATAATTTAGTTTACATATGTATAAACTCCAATCAACAATATTTATTTCAGATTTTTCGCTTTGCAAAACTGTAGAGATAAGGAGGACAAATTGTGATTGTTTGTTACTTATCACGATGATTTAAAAATTATTTTTTTACTTTCAAAAAATTTTTTCCACATATTTATTTCATTTACTGTCTAATTTAACAAACATTACATATAATCATTCCAAACTGAAAAGTATAGTAGTGTTTTACTTAAGATTCCTTAAGAAGTTAAAGTTTAAGTTAAAGACATAAAGCATAATGGTTGAAGAAATTAAAATCACACAATACTGATTCTCCTGCTTTTCGCTGAGTGTAGCAAGTTAAGCTTTATTTTTCATTATTTATCATAGAATTCAGCAAAGTAACGACTGCTTCTATCTAATATGTAAATCCGTTTGATTTTAGATCAAAATACGTTAACCTATAGGTTATTTTATGAATGCATGTATTGTTTTGATCTCTACAATGTATAGTACCAAGCGCTTAAAATCAATTGGTGAAATAGAACAGTTTGTGGTTTTTGCGGTGAGCTACCGTTCGAACTAGATAGATAGAGATCAAATCAAATAAAAAGGATTAACCATTTTTTTTTTGGAATGATACTACCGCGCCATGGGTAGGCACAGTGGCTTTGTTAGACTCAAACCGGTCGTTTTGACCGAAGCTGTTTCAACAAGTAGCCTAGTTAGTGGCTGAGCCACGGGAACACCATCGCAAAAATTCGCTTAAGCATACTTAAATGGCCCTGAACATAAAAAAACGTTTGTGTACATATGTACATATGTATAGAAGTTACACTTCTTAGGCGTCGCAAGATAAATATCATAACTTTTATCTTATGTCTTATTCTACGCGAAGCAGGGGTGTAAGTGGGTGTGGCTAGTACCAGTCAGCCTCCCAAATTGCCAACCTCACCTGCACGTGGTGCACCCTGCTGTTTAACTGACGAGGCTCTGGCGACCGACAAGTGGCGGTATAACCACTTCGAATTGGCTAGGCTGAACAAATGGCACAGACCGGTGTCGGGCAGCAGCGACGCCGGGGCGATCAGTCTAGCCCTGCGATGACCAACCCGCCTGCCCAGCGTGGTCATTATCGGGCATATCTTTAATGGGAAGGAGAAAAAAACCACAGCCCCTAGTTCCCGGCGGCCCCGCTATTCCTGGCTCTGGCAGCGGTTATGGTAACGGCGGGGCAAGGGGTGTTAAGAATCTCCGGCAGAGATTCCGCTGCCAACCCCGACGACTTGACCTGGCAACATACAACGCACGCACGTTGAGGACCGATGGAAAGGTGATTGAGCTGGAAGAAGTGGTGAGCAAGTTGCGCTGGGATATTATAGGATTGTCTGAAGTCCGGCGAGAGGGGGAGGACTCGATAATCTTGGAATCCGGCAACTTGTTTTACTACCGGGAGGGTGACCAACAGTCACAGGGTGGTGTCGGGTTTATCGTCCACAAGTCTCTCGTCAACAATGTTGTAAAAGTCGAAAGTGTGTCGAGCAGGGTAGCATACCTTATACTCAGAATTACCAAACGGTATTCGTTGAAGGTCATACAGGTATACGCGCCGACTTCGGCACACCCAGACGAGGATGTAGAGGTTTTGTATGAGGACATTTCAAAAGCCATACATGCCTCGAACACCTACTACAATATTGTGATGGGGGATTTCAACGCGAAGCTTGGCGAGCGAACTGGTTCAGAGTTGAGGGTGGGGCAATTTGGGTATGGGCAACGGAACCACAGGGGTCAAATGTTGGCTGACTTCATGGAGAAGGAGGGCCTTTATATGATGAACTCCTTCTTCAAGAAGCGGCCACACAGGAAATGGACCTGGATAAGCCCCGATGCTTCCACGAGAAACGAGATCGACTTCATCATGTCGACCAAACGGCATGTATTCAATGATGTCTCTGTGATCAACAGGGTTAAAACCGGAAGTGATCACCGTATGGTAAGAGGCACATTGAGTATAAACGTTCAACTTGAAAGAGTCAGACTGGTGAAGTCTACACTCCGGCCTACTCGTGCCCATATTCAAAACCCCGAGAGCTTTCAACTAGAACTACAGAACCGGTTCGGTTGCCTAGCAGATTGCGACACTGTGGACGATTTGAACAACAGGCTGGTGGAAACTGTCCAAACAGTCGGGTCCAAATTCTACAAGGCCCACCGTAGAAACAAGGCCAATAGGTTCTCAACCAATACACTCAAGCTTATGACGGAGAGGCAAGAGATGAGACTACAGTCTATAGCAGACGCGTCCGCTTACCGGCGGATTAATAGGCAGATCTCTAAATCACAGACTCGTGATATGCGGCACTTCAATACAGAGCGTATTAAAAATGCCATCGAGCAAAACAGAGGCTCTAAAGTGTTCGCTAGAGATCTGTCTATCGGTCAGAGCCAGTTGATGCGACTGAAGACCAATAATGGTAGTCTTGTCTCTTCCAAACCTGAGATCTTGGGTGAGGTTGAGAACTTTTATGGACAGTTGTACACCACAGTACAGACGCCTGTTGAAGATTTGGCTAAGGATCCTAGAGCCAAATTAACTCGACACTATACCGAAGATATCCCAGACGTCAGCCTATACGAGATTAGTGTGGCTCTCAAGCAGCTTAAAAATGGCAAGGCGCCGGGTGATGACGGAATAACGGCAGAACTCCTGAAGGCAGGTGGAAAACCGATACTGAAAGTCCTTCAGCGATTGTTTGATTCCGTTATTCACCAAGGCACAACGCCAGAGGCATGGCACAGGAGTGTGGTGGTTCTGTTCTTCAAAAAAGGTGATAATACCTTGTTGAAGAATTACAGACCCATCTCGCTGCTGAGTCATATCTACAAGCTGTTTTCGAGAGTCATTACGAATCGTCTCGCTCGTAGGTTTGATGACTTCCAGCCTCCCGAACAAGCCGGTTTCCGTAAGGGCTTTAGTACCATAGACCACATTCATACGCTGCGGCAGGTTATACAGAAGACTGAAGAGTATAACCGGCCACTTTGCTTAGCGTTTGTGGACTATGAAAAAGCCTTTGATTCGGTGGAAACTTGGGCTGTGTTTAGGTCACTGCAGAGATGCCGAATTGACTACCGGTATATCCAAGTGTTGCAGTGTTTGTACAAAAACGCCACTATGTCAGTTCGTATACAGGATCAGACTACGAGACCAATCCAATTGCAGCGAGGCGTGCGACAGGGAGATGTTATCTCCCCGAAACTATTTACCGCTGCGTTGGAGGACGTCTTTAAGCTTCTGGAATGGAACGGACTTGGCATCAACATTAACGGCGAGTACATCACTCAACTTCGGTTTGCCGACGATGTAGTCATAATGGCAGAGACTCTGGGAGACCTAAATACGATGCTCGATGGCCTCAGCAGAGCTTCTCAACAGGTTGGCCTACGAATGAACATGAGCAAGACGAAGATTATGTCTAATGCTCATGTTCCGCTTCAACCAGTAATCGTTGAGAACACTGCACTCGAAATTGTTGACGAATACGTATACCTAGGACACACGATCCAGTTAGGTAGGTCCAATTTCGAGAAGGAGGTGAACCGCCGAATCCAACTCGGATGGGCAGCGTTCGGGAAACTCCGTGCCATCTTTTCGTCAGAAATCCCTCAGTGCCTGAAGACGAAAGTCTTCGAACAGTGCGTGTTGCCAGTGATGACCTATGGCTCTGAAACATGGTCGTTAACTATGGGCCACATAAGAAGGCTTAGAGTCACTCAGCGGGCGATGGAGAGAGCTATGCTCGGAGTATCTCTACGCGATCGAATCAGAAATGTGGAGATTCGTAGAAGAACCAAAGTTACCGACATAGCTCAACGAGTCGCGAAGCTTAAGTGGCAATGGGCCGGGCACATAGTTCGGAGAAAGGATGGACGTTGGGGTCCCAAGGTGCTGGAATGGCAGCCCCGTACTGGTAAGCGCAGCGTTGGTCGACCCCCAACGAGGTGGACAGACGACATTAAGCGCGTCGCAGGTAGCCGTTGGATCCAAGCGGCTCAGAATCGTGGAACTTGGAACTCCCTACAAAAGACCTATGTCCAGCAGTGGACGTCTATCGGTTGATGTGATGATGTCTTATTCTACGCTTGTAGAAAAAACGTCACTAATAATAGAAAAAAAAAAATTAATTAATTGAAAGTTTTATTATAACAACCAAGTTAAACATTAAAATTTAAATTTGTAACTTTTGTACAATTGAATCAAATAAATCAACGGAATGAGCCCGCAAACTTTCACATTTGAAAGTGTACACTGTGAAACCTTTTTTTGAAAAAATGAAATGTTGACTATAGCCTAACTTCAGGGTGTCGGTTTGTTAGACGGTGTGCACGCGCATCCTAAAAATTTACTCTCATCATTTTTCTCTAACGCGCCAAAAGAAGTAAAACTTCAAAAAAGGATTTACCTCCTCGTAGGAAGTAGGTATATATTTTTGTTTGCACGTTTCCTATTTCACATTTAATTTATTTTCCCACTGTTTTTTTATTTCCCTTTGAATTAGATATTCCCTATCGTGCTTGAAGACGTTTCACTCTTTTATCTTCACAGCTAAAACCTGTCAGTCCCTGGAATTTCGAACCGAAATCAACCCGATACAAATAATAGCAATTTAATGTGAACCTTATGTCAAAGTGACATAAAGTGTTGTTTGAAATGTATGACGCGTGGCCGACGCGCTTTTACCGAAGGGTTCACTCTTTATTTACTACACAAACATATCGAAAAGTTTATCTCATTCCAATGTTTTCATTTCAGTTCACAGTGCACTACTGTGTCAAAGAGTTCGCAGGTCGTTACAATTTTTTTCGTCGTTGCGTCAACGTTGAAAATGTTTTTAGGAAGTACGTATCCCGTAGTAGCAACTACAAATTCAGGAGCTAGGATTTACGTTACAATTGTAAACTACGGCAATTTTGCTTCAACATTGTCGTATTGTAATAGGAAAAAACTTTTCAGTTCTCTTGTTCGATTTTTGATTGCATTGTGCCAGTGTTTTGTTTAAATACAACGTGTACGATTACGTTATAGTTCGTTCGCTGTTTAAAGGAATGCGTTCGTGACAGGTCGTTAGCGAATTGGCGACGTAGGTAACTTTGATCCGGTATTCAATTTACCTAAAATTTATACTGTTCGAAATAATTTTTAATCCTTAAGTACTACGTTATAACATGACTAGCGGTCCCCGGCGACTTCTTACATTTATGAGTCAACTTGAAAGTTAGACATTCCGGCGCGGAAGTCTTTTTAGAACTTTGAAAGTGGAATAATTCCATCGTATACTTTTTTGACGTAATTATTAATTATTATACATTTGCAACATTTTTCATCGATTTTTCGCTACAATCTGGTGGAAGCTTAATGTTTTATAATGCTACGACTCGATATAACATAAAGCCTTCCTTGATACGTATCCAACACCAAAATATTTTTTCCAATTCAACCAGTAGGTAGTTCCTGAGATAAGCGCGTTCCATGAAACTAACTTTTTAGCTTTATTATATTAGTATAGATATTAAAAATTGGCGCTAAATTTGATCAAGATTAATACCACAAATGCAAAGTGTGTCTGTTTTTTCATTTGTTTGTTTTGCAAACCTTGATTATTTGGCAAGAACGCGAACCGTATTTATAGAATTAAAAAAAAATCATTAGTTACCTCTACATGGCTTAACCGATCTTGATGAAATTTTGCATAGATATAGCTTGCATAATTGACGATCTGCATACCTGGCTGAGTGCTCTTAGTGGTGAGCGTGGTCTGTGGTCTTACAAGTGGGAGGGCCCGGGTCCGATACCAAGCAGGATATTTTGGTAAAAAATCACTGCGCCACTACTAACACACTAACACACCTGACTTTTTAAACACGCATCAAAATTATAGATATTGTTCTTAGTCACTAGCCTTAGCCGGCCACTTCGTCCGGGGTTTTACACGGTTTTAAAAATACAAGGGAATTGTTAGTTTTCCCGGAATAAAAACCAACCTATGTCCGTGTCCAGGATGATATATCTAGCCATGCTAGCAAAGCATAGATAACAAAGCCTTTATTTTTAAATACCCTAGAAAGGTTGCCCTGGTGCTTTTCCGGGATAAAAAGTATCCCACGTACATTTTTTCGCTGCAAGTTGTAGGTATTTGAGGCTCACGTTATTATCAGTTCAATGGTTGAACCAAACATGGGTTTTTTTCATTTCTTTTGTTCCATTTCTAGTTAGCCTTTGCTTACAATCTTGCCTCACCAGGTAAGATTCATATCGTCCCAAAACCCAGGTTTGGCCCAACCATTTAAATGATATTGACATGAGCTTCATATATCTGCAACTTGCAGCGTAATAATTCACTTGATGAAGCAGCCTCTTAGAGGCTAACTTTGTTAGGGGAATGGCAGTTATATTAAACCCAAACCTCTAATCAGTTTCCACATGGCATCGTACCTGAACGCTAAATCGCTTAGCGGCACATCGTTGTCGGTAGGGGTTATAACTACATATATTTGGTCCGTTCCTAGAATCGAATTCAATATCGTGATCCATAATCGAAACCCTGACGCACGCTAAGACATGACATTTTGACGTCCTCCTTTTTTTATTCAGAGAAAATGGCTGACGCATACCACTCCGTTGGGGTAAACGGAGTAGTTATGTGGGACTTGTACCCACTAAAAACTCCTATAAGTGAGAGCCATTTTGACGTCCTCCCTGGCGCAATGGTGACTACTGTGAATTTAAGCAGGAGGTCGCGGTTCGATTCATTGGGAATTTATATTTTCTGAATTTTTTGGGAGGGAGGTCTGGTGGGAGGCTTGCTAGTAACCCTACCGACAAAGTCGTACAGCTAAGCGATTTAGTGTTCCGGTGCTATGTCGCATAGAAACCGATTAGGGATATGACTACCATACTTCCCAGCAGGTTAGCATGCTACCATCTTAGACTGCATCATCTCTTACCACCAGGTGAGATTGCAGTCAAGGGCTTACTTTGTAGTGGAAAAAAATGCTTACTAGCAAAGTCTATAAAACATGTATAATTTAATGTGTTAAGAAACGAATCAAAGCCTAAAAATAGCTACGGTTTTGTGTTTCAACTGTTACGTATTTAATATGGTTGAGTCACAAATTTTATATTTTTGTTGGACGCACATAATTTAATTTTTAATCTTACCACGAGAACTATTTAAGAGATCGGTATAGAAAGTACATGACCTTTCCCATATGCATGTTGCATACCAAAATTCAAAGCTGTCTGCGGCACCACAGGGCAAAAAACACGCAGCGACTGGTAGGGTTTACTCAGTTTTGCAAATAATTTGAGTCACCGAACTAGATTAGTGAATCTAATTTATTCTAACTATAAAACACAAGACCTATTAGTACCTAGACACTTAGGTATTATTAAAGATATGTTCACCATTCATAGATCTACTTTGTTCGCTTACCGAGTTCACTAATGATGAAACTTACAGCAACACCTAGGGTTCGTTGTCTAGAAGTTCTAGAACAAAATTGAAAACTTTCAGTTGCAGTTTCGAAAGTTCTCGGTAAAAAATACAGGCGAACAAGAACAAATAACGACACAATTTTATTACATTCGGGAATCGTACTTTTAAAAAAAACCGGTGAAGTGTGGGTGTCCGTCGCAGTATACGGTTCCGTAGTCGCCCGTCACAATCTGCGGATTTAGAAGGGAGCTTTTGCGGTAGGATAATCAGAACATATTCTCACTCCGAAAAATTACCAAAGTTATTTAAATACACAGTATTCGGAACGTTAATACTGTTAACCATTATCTAGTAAAAGGTTCTTAAGGGCGTGCGAAGTCTTCCAATCGGGACTTGACCAACAACGTGGTGGATGACGGCCTAAACCTTTTCTAGGAATAGACTCATGTCCCAAAGTGGGCTAGTAATGGGGTTTCTAATGATAATGATAATTAGTTAGGACGTCACGATTTAATTTCTCCATCAGCTCATATAACAAGACTCAAAGTCACTCAGCGGGCGATGGAGAGATGGTGTATCTCTACGTGATCAAATCAGAAATGAGGAGATCCGTAGGGAGAGAGAGAACATAGCTCAGCGAGTCGCGAAGCTGAAACATAGCATACATACACATAGCTTGTAGAACTGATGGACGTCGGGGTCTTAAGAGGCTGGAATAGCGACAACGCGACGGTAAGCGCAGCGTAGGTCGGCCCAATGAGGTGGACAGACGACAACGAGTCGCTGGGAGCCGCTGGAGGCAAGCGGCCTAGGACCGTGGATTGTGAAACTCCCTACAAAGTACCTAGGTCAATTTTCTGAATTGATGATGAACCCACATGGGTTACAAAACATATGCGGACTAGCTGTGTTACACAACTAACGTATGTCATTTTTAACGTAAATTATGCGACATTCTTAAATTTACAGCTATCGACTTTGGGATTGAATTAAAGCTTCTACACAAGTTCATACATTTTGAGTTTTAAACCATTGATGAGTTCCTGCAATTTAATACATATAATTATATTTGACATTATTATTGTGTTAGATAAATCGTATTTTTTTTATGTGGAATTAATTACCTGGCTTGATACGCTGCGATTTTCTGTTTTGTTTAATACTATTTATCATATATTTATACAAATAAATATGTTTCTTATTTAGTTTTTGAGGTTGGTGGACTCGTAAACCTATACTAGTTAGCTTATATAGTCTTCTAGCAGTGATAGTTAAGAAAGATGAGTAGCCATCAACTGTGGAAGAACCTTCCCATTGCAATACTTAGTGTATGCAAAAGTCAGTGGATAACTGGATAAAACCCGCATTAGATCGCGTACGCTAACTATAAGTGTCTATTTGCACTTTCATCTTCCAATAAAAAAAAAGAAATTGGAAATGTAGATGATATTGAGAAGGCCCGGACCAGGCGTCGTAGCGCACAAGTATTAAATAATTCGAATTATGAAATTGTAAATATAAAGAGACGCATCACAGTTAACGAGATATCAAACGGATACGCTGTACTGAAAACAAAGGTAAATCCAATAATTACCGAGTCGAACTATTTAATAAACGTTTGTAGTAGTAAAATAAACGGAAATAAATACTTTAATAACCAAAATAAAAGTAGAGTTTAATAATATGATCTATAATTGCCTCAACGTTTTCCTACTTGGCGCCTGTTATTAAATTCAGTTCTTTCAATGCTTTGTGGCATTCAGGAATAACCAATAATACCTACTAATGAAGCTTTTTATATTCGTTTCAATGCGGTTTCCCTTTATAATTTCATCTCCGCAAAACGTACACTTTTATCTTTTGTTTTTAATCCCCTCGCTAATTGCTAATATGTTTTGTAGATAGGAAGACAAAGACAATTTTATAACTCAGAGTTATTACTGAGAATTTCTAGACAGAAATACCTTGTATAAGATCTCGTGATTCGATTCGTAGATTCTTAAAACTTCATCAAACAAATCGACAGTAGTGTATACTTCGTTTGTTTGTTTGTTGGTTTGTTGCCGTATTCGAGCCTGGAAATGGATACAGAATACTTTTCATTCCGAAAAGAACCTAAAAACTTACTCGAAGGGATATTTGTTAGTTATGCCCAGTTTCATAGCGAACTTAGAGGATACAGAGATTGTTTGATATACTGGGAAAACAAAAGATTTCCGCGGAAGTTTTTACAGCCGAAACAAACAAAGTCACTGGCAAGTAAATAATAAATAAAAATACAACGATAATACACACATCGCCATCTAGCCCCAAAGTGAGCGTAGCTTGTGTTATATGTACTAAGAAGACTGTTGAATATTTTTCGTTATGAATAATATACATAAATACTATAAACCATACACTGAAAAACATTCATGTTCATCACACAAAAATCTTCCAGTTGTGAGAATCGAACCCACGGCCATGGACTCAGAAAGCAGAGTCGCTGCCTACTGCGCCAGTCGGCCGTCAAGACCTAGTCTATATATAATTCATTTATTCTACATTTACCTACCTATTATAAATGCGAGATTGAGTACGGATGGGTGGGTGTTTGGGACTCTTTCACGTTAATACGAATGGACCAATTTGACTGAAATTTTAAATGAAGATAAATCTATCTTACACATTATATCCTGGCTAAACACAAAGGTTTTTATCCCGGAAAAGTTAACGGTTCCCGCGGGACTTAAGAAAAACCACAAAACTGACGAAGCCGAGCAACAGCTAGTCTTGTTTATTTCAGCGCTCTTTTAATAACTAGTTCTACCATCAATATTTTTACCATCTTCCGCTTTCTATCAGTCAATTCTTATTTTTATTTTTCCACCTATACCTAGGAATCTGAGCGGCCAAAGGAATAGCGCGTGAAAGCAGTCATTTTTCATTGCTCTTTCAGATACGCCTTGATTCTAATGAAAATCTATTAGGTTCTCATTATTGTCACAGGTTATCATCATCATCATTAAATCGACCGATTGACGTTCACTGCTGGACATAGGTCTTTCGTAGGGGGTTCCAAACTACCACGGTACCACAAGGTACCACGATTGTATCCAGCGGCTAACCGCGACGCGTTTGATGTTCGTTTAACGGTGCGGGGTTGCCACTCCAACACCTTAGAACCGCAACGTCCATCGTTCTCCGAGCTATGTGCCCCGCCCATTGCCATTTCAGCTTGGCCACTCATTGAGCTATGTTGGTAACTCTATTTATTTTCCGGATCTCCTCATTTATGATTTGATAACTCATAACGTAGAGGTACTCCTAACATAGCTCTTTTCATTGCTCGCTGAGTGACTCTAAGACTTCTTATAAGGCTTCTTATAAGTTAGGGACAGATATTTAAATTTTAAAAATTGTCACAGATTATAGTCATAGAAATTGAAACCAGGTTTATATTAGGGAAATGAGCTATTCTGAATGTTGGTGATCTCCTAATGTATTAACCATTGATCCGGTTGAGAGGATATTTGTCATTTGCTCTTTGGTGACGGGCGTACGTTGCCGCGGGAAAATTTCTTAATCTCAAGGGAAATCAGATATTGTGTGCGGATGAAGTTGCTATGATGTAGTTTTCTCCAATAAATAGCTTCGCTTGGGAAAGGTTTACGTATGTTACGTTGAGACCTAATTTTCTTAAAAGAAATAGCTCTCAATCCAGTGTCCCAGCGGAGTGCGGTTTTTTATTAAGTCATTCAACAGTCTTCATTATACTTATTTGCCCATGACCATACGGAGAAGGTACTTATATCGGCTATGTACTTATGTAGCCCAGAAAAGGACGGTAACTTAAAGTAGATAGTAGTAAAAGCCGAAGAAAATAATTATATAAAATCTATTTGAGATAAAAAAAAACCTGGCTAAGTTTGTTGCAGGCTCTTCTTAGTCCAGAGCTCGTTTAGTACCCTCCTAGCTTTAGTTTTAACTAGCGAATGCAGTTATCACCACCACCCAACATTAGTGTTAACATGTTAAATGTATGAACGCTTCATAAGTGCCTGTGCTAAGGTCTATGAATAAAACATTTTTGAATTTTTTGTAATTTGAATTTACTTTTTATATAAGTGATGATAAAATTAAGAGTTGTTTTAGCGTTCTTTTAAATTAATTGCCATAAATGTATAGCAATTAATTTAAAACAACGCAATAATACGGAAGTCCAGTTAGAGCTTGTTATTGGTAATGATGGTCACGACCAATCTAAGAAGCTCTTGAGATAGTAATTTAGCGCTGTGATTTTTAAGTAGGAGGTCTGGGGTGCGATTCCCGGCCGAGGTCGTGGCTAGTTACCACTCTACGGACGAAGTCGTGCCCAAGCGATTTTGTGTTCAAAATTCAAAATTCATTTATTTAAGTAGGCCTAATATAAGCACTTTTGAAACGCCAAGTCTGTCTGTTTGTAGTGAATCTACCACCGGTTCGGAAGGCAGATTCTACCGAGAAGAAGTCGGCAAGAAACTCAACAATTGCTCTTTTCCAACATCAACAATTTACTTTTTACATTTTATCATTCAGCGATGTCGCGTAATAACAGTTAAGAGATAGCACTACCATCTTAGACTGCATCATAACTTACCACTTGGTAAGATAGCAGTTGAAGGGGTAAAAAAGTAAAACTATGCTGATAATCTAATAATGGAGCAAGCATATGATAAAAACGTAAAAAAAAAAAAAAACTTGTATAATTTTAATAAGAATGTGGTCCATATTACTCTTATCAAACGGTATATTATTATAAATATGCCATAACGTCTTCCGGCCACACTGTCCCGCAAAAGCAGTAGCTCTTCCTGCACAGTGTGGCCCCTACAACCGTAGACGGCTGTTGTTTACCCTCTGTAAGGCCAGGGGATTGCGAGGTATTTTTTTTATCAAATGATGTCATGGTTAGAGAGCCTAATAGTTAGAGTCTCGGCTTCCTTTCAGGTTGACCGAGTTCGATTACCTTAACACAACTCTAATATTTCGGAGTAAAGTGCGTATTAAATTTAAGCTATAATGCCTAAGAGTTCTTAATAATATTTACAAAGGTGTAGAATATCTACCAATCCGCACTTGGTCAGCCTGGTTAAATATTGCTTAAACCCTTTTCGTTCTTTTTTTTTTTTTTATTAACGTTAAGCCAGCGCTTGACGACAATGATGCCTGTTAGAAAGCAATTATGAGGTCTAGGTTGGAGCACGCTTGCCTAGAAAAAGCCTATTCACTCTAGCCTTGAAGGTACTTAAATTATACGTGGCAGGAAACACAGTTGCAGGCAGGGCGTTCCACATCTTAGCGGCACGTATCGGGAACGTGGATAAAAAACGTTGCGTTGCGAACGTTGCGTGCAAACGTTGCAAACGTTGCGTACGTTTCTGGGAGGAGACCCGTGCTATGAATGAGGCTTTTGTTTGCCGGTAATGGGTTGATAATGGTGATGATCATGTAATATATCGTGACTCTTACGTGACTCCGGATTTTGACGTAACACTCAAGTCAATATAGTCGATACCTCTGCACAGGTTAATTAACATTTCACTGGAGAACGCTTTTGCGAATGGCACGTGATTGACTTTTGACGAGGAGCGGTGTGCTTGAGTGACGTGTGATATTGGTTTACATATTATTTGGCTTAATAATACAACGGTTCCTAAACGTTATTCGTAGATCGGCTGTGCTATAAAACAGCTGATGTTTCTATCTTAAACGGTTTGATGCCCTAACTTTAAAGTTAACTAGTGGCTTTTTCTAAAACAAGATTATAAATAACATCTGGTGACCCAAGAGCTGGCGCTTATTTAGCCCAACGGCTAAGTCTAGCAATTCAAAGGTGCATTAGCGCCAGCATTTTGCTTATATTTTTTGTAAATATTTTTTTTGTATTGTTAGTTTTTAATTATTATTATGTGTTTTCTAATTTGAATTATATTTATGAAATATAATAAGTTGAACATTGAATATGTAACCGAGTTTATAGAAAATAAGAGTGAGTCTTAACGTATCCGGTTATTACCGGAAAACACAATTAAAATGACATTTTCTAAAAATGAATCCTAGCTTGATCGATCTATCGCCCCCGAAACCCTCTGTATACTAAATTTTATGAAAATAGTTGCCGCCGATTCCGAGGGTCCAATTATAAATATACAAGAATTGCTCGTTTAAAGATATAAGATAAATGAAAGTTGAAACGTTATATACTCTATAAGCGTCTTCAATATATACCAAGAGCAAAAGATTATATAGTTGTCTATACATGTTATTTTTTAATTATTCGATGACAACCCGTTACATTAATCGTGTGAAGCATGGAAAAGTGATGAAGCAGCCAAAAATTTCAGCGGGGTGTTAGGTATATCTCTTAAGTTAAGTATATTAATCCCATACTTCTAAATTCTCTAATCGGTTTCTGCGCCACATCGTTTTGAACGCTAAATCCAGTAGGGTGGTTAAAAAATAATTGGCGATAAGAAAATCGGCCCTAAATAATTTATTCTTGCACCATATCTTAGGATAGATTAATTATAATACAGACATGGCATATTTAGCGGAACACAAAAAAACGTTTGATATCAGTATCATATAAGGTTGCTGGCTGGTTAATACGTCATTTAATTTAGAAATAAATATTTTCAAATTAAGAAAACAACTGAACAACTGAAAACAAATGAAACAAACGAGGTGTAGTAAGTAGATTTTAAAATAAAAACATATTTTATAAATAATGGACCTTTTTTGTGGTTCGCTAAATATTCCGGTGTGTATACTATTCAGTAATTAAACTTCCTCCTTCTTCTATGGGCATATAACTACAGCCCACAAGGTTCTGGGTTCTAATGCCGTATCGGGCCAAAACATGTTAGGTATTGGATTTTTCTGTTCAAAATTCTCAGTGCCAGCCGGAGCTATGTAATTGGCGATATCACCTCCGTGTCTCTGAGAGTATGTTAAGCCGATGGCACAAGGGCGGATCCAGCTTTGGCGCCAGGAGGGGGTCACATAGTCGTTTTCAAGTAGGTATTTTATTAATGTACCTAAGTACTGTACTTAAAAATTTTTTTTTCTTTATTTTACACTTGCAAAACTTAACCTAAATAACTTGTACATGTACACGTACATAATGCCATCTTCTCTTGAAGACATCCAGAGAAGAATTATCACTCACGGAATGAGGCAGCCTAACCGTGGTGAATGATTTGCCATAATAGCTAGAGGTATGTCGAGGGGTATGACGCAAAACTCCGCAAGAGTAAAGGGTTCAACAAGCTCAGGGGGGGTCATGACCCCCATGACCCCCCCCCCCCTGGATCCGCCATTGCGACGGCACCAGTTACTATAACTTTTGCTTGTGATAATAATCGCTAAGTTCAGCAGCCTGGTGGGTCTATTAAAGATTTTAAACTAAGATTTTCGTGGTTAATCAACAACTCTTCAATATAGTTCAACGGGTACAAACCCACATATTTCGACCCAGTTGCAGCGTCCCGTCGTGACCACGATCCATGCATATATTAAACAAAAGGTGGATCGATGTTCTAAAACTCTCTTTGAGTATAAGAGCGTCTGTATAAGAGTGGAGGCCTGTGGTCGGAAGTGGCACGTTAATATAGGCTTAAATGTGTCATCAATAGCGTGTAACAATCCGTAGCTGCACGAAAAGCCCTACGGAAGCTTTTCCCATAATCACCACCTGGGTAGACGGATAGGCGATCGCAGTACATGTATGTAGCAGTAGCACGGGGACGCTGCTCCCGTTCACCGTTCCACTACCTTACGAGGCGTACGCCTCCCGAGGATAGAGGAGGGGTGAATAGGTTATTAAACTTCAGCAATACAGTTCAAAGCTTATTAACCAATTAAGGAAACTTAATACCAATTTCTAACACAGTAATTGCAGCTATAATTAAATGACCGACCAGAAGCTCGGTCGACCTAATCAATAGTTGCAGTGGAATATAATGCATTTCCGAACCCACCGCCCAGCGTCCTATCAAACTTCATGTTTGCAGCCGCCCGCTGAGTAAACTCACAATAACCCCTTTAAACTAGGCGCCGAAACTCCCTATTCAATTTCAATTTATCTTCAAGCTCGATATCATGGGGCCTTTATATCAGATATGTGCTTGGATGCATGGTGTGTGCGGGTGGATGTGTTTACCGCTGGGCGATCCACAGCTTCATTCCACTGCTTATGCAAAGCGTTTTTTTATTTAAGTTTTTTGAATTTTAGAAACAAACTAGAACATACATACATTACTTACGTAGTAAGTACAAATATTCAGTTATAAAGGTATTTTAGAATAGATATTTATAATTAATACTAGCGGACCCTAACGCCATCCGTCCGGCTAAATTGTGAATCTAAACCATCCAGGGTGCCACCCAAACGTACCTTTACCAAAAAATTCATTCAAATCGGTCCAGCCGTCTAGGAGGAGTTCAGTGACATACGCGCGCACACAATAAATATATTTATAAGATAGGCTATCACAAACTTTAATAATACCTAATTACATTGATAAATAATATCTTGGAATCGATGTTTGAACTTTGAACAGGTGAATAGAGTCGTAATGATGAATTTTCCAGGGGAGCGAGTTCCGCAATGTTACAGCAAACAACAACAAAAGAAAGAGTTCGCACAGTTCGTGTTGCTATCGATGACTTATGGCTCCGAAACGGAGCGTCTTTACGAGATCGAATCGGGAATGAGGAGATCCGTAGAAGAACCAGAGTTACCGACATACTCGTAGCCCAACGAGTCGTGACGTTAAAGTGGCAATGGGCAGTGCACATAGCTCAGATAACCGATGGTCATTGGATTCCCAAGGTGCTGGAATGGCGACCTCGCACCGATAAATGCAGCGTTGGTTGACCCCCGAAGAGGTTATCCACCTCATCAGATGGCATTAAACGATGATGTGATGATGATGATTATAAAGAAGAAAAAGTTGTTTGTTTATTTGTAATCCATAAACAAATATAGATTAATGCGACAGACAAACTGTCAGTCGGTCTGCAGTTTCCTGGCCTAACAGAGATCGCAATTGAACAAGTCTTATCTCAATGTGCGTTTTTCACGATTATTGTAGGTACTGATATTGTATGTGTTCCCCCTGCCAGGGATCATATAAAATCATTTTTGTCCGGGCCCGGAATTCAATTCAACTAACTGGTATTCGTTTGACCGGTTAATTAAATGAACGATTTCTAAGAAACCTGAAATGTTTCACTTAAGCGAACGATTTTGTAACATTCAATAAATAATGTAGAGTTCAATATCAATGAAAACCAACGGCTCACTATAGCCAACTGCTAAAATAGCAGTATTAATTTAAGTAGTAAGTTTTCCGGATTCCATTACCGGCAGGGGAAATTTTGGGTTTTGTAGATTCTATTTCTATAAGTGCTCTGGTAAGAATTGGTGCGAGGCTTTCGCCGTGGTATCCCATCCAACCAACAAAGACGTGCAGGCATGTGATTTTACGATGCCGCGTAGAAAACGAGAAAGCGTTTGAGTTTACTTTAACTGCGATACTCTCAAACGTTTCTATCCCATTTCAATCTATTAAAGAGATAGCTTGTAGCGGAATTCAAAAAGTTTTCAATAGAATAGGGTACAAATAAAAACACGTGATCTGCTTTGGTTCAAATTGAATTCCTGTAAACGTTGTCCTGAACGTAAAGCAGTGATAGCCCAGCGTCTAGGATTTCGACTTCACTTTCGGGGGGCCAAGTTCAAATCCCACGTACCTTTTACTTTTCTAAGTGATGTACGTTTTGAACAATTGGAATATCACTCGCTTCAGTAAACGAAAACATGGTGAGAAAACTGGCATGACTGAGAGTTCTCCATAATGCTGTCAGACGTGTGTGGAGTCCACTTATCCGCACTGGGCTAGCGTGGGAGATGATAAGGGGTGAAACCCGCAGTCCACTACCACGGGCTTTACCCCTTCTCATTGTGGGAGCAGACCCGTGTCCTGTAGTGGGCCGACGATGGGTTGATATGATGGAGCTTTATTTATTTATTTATTTATTAAGAGCACTAACAACATGCATATTATACGTTTTTAAACATAGCACACACACAAAAACATGTACTGATATGCACGTCAATGACAAGTGCACATAGCATAGACAAAGCGTCATGTAAACTTAATTTGACAAAAAAAATACACAAAATTTAACTCACCGATAAGTGTTCGGTGAGTTTTTTTCTAAAAGCTGTGGGTGAGTCATGGACGATATCGATGCCAGGTACCTTTTTAGATAACTCGTTGTATTTCGCACATATACGTATAATAGGCGCTTGTTTTCCGAGATGGGATTTAGTAAATGGTATATGAAAGAATTTTGTGTATTTGCAACTTCTGGTGTTATCCTGGGGCTTTTCTGGGAGAAGAAGTATCACACACAAACATACACGCTCACGCTCACACGCGCACAACACACTATACACACCAAGACACACTACTCAATCGTTTTATTCTATAAATTTATCATGTCTTTGCTATGGCAATGCAAGCCCTGCTGACACAGGTATTTTAATGCTTACTAGAAGGTTTCCACAACATTCATAATTTACTATGCATGAAACGAAATAAACATAAATTTTATTATATTAAGATCGGTACAGTGGTTGAAACAAACAAACAAATAGACAAATTATCGCATTTATAATATATAAGTGGTACGCAGTGGCGTGCACTTGGTTTCTTACCAGGGTATGCAAACAGCAAGAAAATTGCATAAAACGACAAAAATCCTCCTCTTTTACTAGTTAGATATAAATTTTAGGGTATGCAGTGCTTTGGTGCATTTATGAAGTGCACGCCACTGGTAGTACGGGTGCAGCGCCACTATAAAGTTACATCGTCTATTCAATAAACGCATTATTTCAAACGCCGGACAATTTTAATGGAATAAAAACAATAGTAACATATTAAATCAATGGAATAACAGCAATGCATTTTCTAACTTTCCGTAATATGATTTTTCAACAAAGTTTTAATCAGTCAACCGGATCAAAAACAATCAGAAAATCCCGTTTAAAGTTGAGAATGGCTTTGAGTTTTAACAAAAAACATATGACCGTACGCTTTTTTTTGGTGTAGACGGAGTACGAGCTACTCTCTTACTGGCACTTATTTCCGAAAAACATATAGATTGATAAAAATAAATTGTACTTCTTTTTTTTTATGTTTATAGACGAGCGCTTGGCTGCAATCACACCTGATGGTAAGCGATGATGCAGCCTGGTCGAGCGCGCTTGCCTAGAAGATGCCTATTCACTCTCTTTACTACGCGTTGTCGGTTTTTAAAAAACAGAATCTTAATGACTACACCAATTAATGGATAATTTTTGCTCTGTCCTACACTTTACTGGACTTACTTTACTTACCTGGCATTTCTAGGAATATGACCCTGGTGCAGTGGTGAAGGGCTGTGGTAATTCCCGGATTCGATTACAGGTAGGAGAAATTGAAGAAGTTAGCCGTAGTCCACCACCAAAACAAAAGGATTATGGGTATTAGGAGTTTAATATAACTATCATACAAATAAATGCAGCGCTCCCCACCGGGTGAGCTTAGGGTATACTTGTAGTAAGTAGAATTTAAAAAAAAAACATTAACTAAGCTAAGCTGTTATAAAATTTCAAATATCTTTACAGGTTTCATCTGTTGCGTTTCCAATATTCATGTTTATGTTATATGCCAATAACACTCAATGCACCCGATGGAACGAGTAAACAGTTAAACGGAACATGATTTCATGTTTCCCTGGTATTCATGTTATACTTATTGGAAAACCACTATGCGGATTCCGTATTACATTTTTGATTATAATAAAATACTTTTATTTCGTAATCTTAGGTACAATTAGAGAAAAAAAATCTTTAAATACCCGATGACAACCAAAACAAACCGTGTATATAGTCGTACATTGAAGGTTAAATGGGATCACGTATATAATTATGTCAACCATAAAATGGTTCACGAAGATTCACGTGATTTCAGAAGGCACGAAACCACGGGTAAAAGCTAGTAGGGAGTGCACTTTCATAGAAGAAAAGGAATAAGCAGTTGCCTAAGAATAATCATGATTAAAAATGTTTGTGTTATAGAGAAAGACGTGCCAAAACAAAGAACTCCTTGTTTAACTACGAAACAATTCCAAAACCCCATTGTCGCCGAGAGGAATCTAGCGTCCACTAGGTATTTATCGTCGAAAAATTTCAAGCACGTCCTGGTACAATCAACAGCGAGAATTGCTACAGAAATAAAATTTCTTGGCAATTTAATATCTCTGTCACAACAGCCGTGTAAATGAAAGATGTTACAGAAGAATGTTGCAATAAACATTTTGATTTTTTTATTTTTGTTTTAAGGATACTTTTAGCATATCCAGGGAAATAATAAACCTATATGATACACCACAGAAGAAAAACACACAGATGTCTGTGAAGACGGTTCATTTGCTTAAGTAGCTTACAGAATATAACACTTTTTGCTGACTCAAAACACAGAATAGTGCATCTTCAAAATAACAAATGTTTTACTTCAATTTTAATGATAATAATCATCATATCAACTGATAGACTATATACATATATGTTGGGTATGGTTTGTAGGAAGTTCCAAGTTCCACGGTTTTGCGCCGCTCTTGTCCACGCTGTGACACGCTTGAGACATCATCGTTGGGGGTGGACCAACGCTGCGCGTACCTCGGGACCTTGGGACCCATCCGATCACATAGCTATACCCGCTTCCCATTGCCACTCGTCGAGCCGGTAACTCTGGTTCTTCTACACAGGCGTAGTAATACTACTCTTAAAAGAAGACTTCAGTCATATTGATACCACTTTGTTCCTTACCGAAATAAACTATTTTAAATTTTGTTAATTTAGTTATTTGATACTTAGAGCTTTCTACATCGCCCGCTGAGTGACTCTGAGCCTTCTGTCTCATAGTAAGCAACAATTTTTGAAGTTCTTGTCTTCAGATATTCAGGGCTTTAAGATAATATTATATAAATACAAAATATACCATAATGGGGTTGGTAAACACCTTCGCTAGGTTTTAGTAAACAACTTTGGTTACTCTTGGCACATTAAGTTTTCATATCAACTTAAACTATAATGTATGGCGGCGTTCTCCACAGTAACTATTTGGCGAAAATCATCATTATGCCAATACCGCGAAACCTTGGCAACGAATTCCACATTATATTCTTATTGTAATACTAGCTGTTGCCCGCGACTTCGTCTGCGTTTGATTTTGTTTTTTGGTGTGGCATTAAATTTAGTTTTAGATCTAAAAAAAAATAAAGTATTCAGTATCGATAAGCCTCAAATGAGGAGTTTGCTGCTCTCCGCTGAGGAGTTCTGTCCTCTATCTCCAACCAAAGTTAAGGGCTAAATTAAACACATAATATAACCTCTATAGTACAAACATAATTATTTAAATCGGTTATAATTTGTCGGAGTTATGGTGTAAAATCGTCAAACACTTATCCCCTCTCCCAAAGGAACCGAGCTTTTAATGTCCGGAAAAAAAGTATCCTATATTACTTCTAACACTTTCAAGAATATGTGTACAAAGTTCCACGAGGATCGGTTAAGTAGTTTTTGCGTTAAAGCGTAACAAACAAACTTACATTCACATTTATAATATTAGTAGGGTTAGGGATTAGAGCTTATGACGGAGGTCGTCCTGGGACCTTATTTCTGTCGCCTAGCAACATTTATGCAATGCTGTGTTCCAGTCTGAAAGACGTAGTTTCCGGTGTAATTACATGCATATGAGGCTTAACATCTATACGCCTCAGGTTGATTGACACAAGGCGGTACATTACGGGATATGTCCCTTGTATGCCTTGCAAAGTGTTGCCAAAGTTGTTATAAACGTTTTCATTTACCATTCACTGGGATGTTTGCTTGGTCTGTCAGTTATTACTTCAAAACTAAAATAGGTACGCAATGTTTATGTAACATGAATTTTTGCATTTAATACACGTCTCAGTTAAAACAGCACGTAATAGTATTAGCAGAATTCGCAATAAAGAATGAATTTGACAATAGCTATTGCATAATACGATATCTATTAAATTCTTTTCTCAAGCGGATAGTCTGTGGATTAGGAATCAGGCCTTAATCGAGTATTAGAACTGATTTTATAGTTTGCATCCTGATACCTGCCCCCTTCTTAACTAGCCTGTTATATAATAAAAGTATAAGTAAGTGAACGTTTACGTGTACAATTTGCAGAATGAATTCTAAGAAGTTGCTCCTTCTATATAAAAGGACGAAGTTCATTTTGAATAAATGCCAAAGGCGAAGCGTTGCGAAAAACAGTGAGCTTCCTTTCCACAGTAGAGAATTCTGGCAAGCAGTTTTTGATGTTTATTAGGTTGATAATAAAAATAATTTGCTACACAGGTAATATTACAATTTTTATTTCCATTGAGACGAAAGAATACTGTAAAAGGTAGATAATTGAGGTATCGAGCTGGTTTTCAAGAACGGGCCACTAATTGAGATTTTTTGTAAAAGATTCTGAGTATCGGCGAAGCATTTAAACTTTTTATAATTGTGTAGTTGGTCTAGGTGGCTGGGGTTTTTTTTTTCTAACCCCCGACGCAAATATGACGGGATTTTATAAGGTTGGGTTTTATGGGTGTGTATAAGTCTGTATTTGGCATCATATTTCCCAAGGTGATTAGAAAGGTGTATTAGTAGGGATTGTTCTTAGCTATGTTTGATGAAAATCGGTCCAAGATGGCCGCTGTCACAAAATGGCGCCATACATATTTTTTCGCAACACAACATCAAAATGGAGAATTACCTTTTTTTTTTCACTACTCCCTCAATATTGGTATTAAATTAAAGGGCTTGACCAGGATAATAATGCACGCTAAACTGAAAGACGGGGTTTTTAAAATTTACTATTCATATATTATCTCACCTATCCCTATCCCTACTAATATTATAAATGTCAATGTAAGTTTGTTTGTTACGTTTTCACGCAAGAACTACTTAACCGATCCTCATGCAACTTTGTACACATATTCTTGGAAGTTTTAGAAGTAATATAGGATACTCTTAATCCCGACATTAAGCTCGGTTCCTTTGGCGTTGGGTTTGACGATTTGACACCATAACTCCGACAAATTATAACCGATTTAAATAATTATTTTTGAACTATAGAGGTAATATGTGATTAATTTTGTGTGGTTGGAGATAGGGGACAGAACTCCTCAGCGGAAAACAAACATACCCCTCATTTAAGGCTTAGCGATACTGAATACTTTAATTTTTTTTAGATCTACAACTAAATTTCATGCCACATTAAAAAACAAAATCAAATACAGACGAAGTCGCGGGCAACAGGTAGTAAGCTATAAATGAGAAGATTAGTGCGCAGTAGTTGAACGTTGTGTGCCTGAGGTTTAATAAATGATTTAAAATCTATGTAACTCATGATCTAAAAAGTTTATCCATTATCATTATATTAAATTTAGGTTCAATTAATATTTTTTTATCTCCGCAAATTCATCGATAATATAGATGATGTTTAATCACAACTCAAAAAGTATCCATGGAAATAAGATTTCACCCACACGTTGCGAGCCTATTTTCATGAATTTTAAAGTGAAAAAGCCAATATGTTCTTGCTTAACGGCCAAAAAAGCCATAAAAAAGATGGAATATCTTTTTTAGGCAATGAAATACGTAAGTTATATGCAATATTCTTAAACACTCATCAGTTATAAATCTCACTTTTTCTGCTAGATTTTGGATGGGAATGCATGTCCGGTTCATTATTGGGCGGGGACTTCGGAGACTTACTTGCGGTGTCCTGACACATTTTCAAAATCAAATTTCCCTTTATTCAAATAGGCACAAATATCATTTTTGAAGCTTGTATACATAATTAGTGTATGGTAGTCACTGACGTCATATGGCGTCAGTGATGGTAGTAAGATAATTATTGTATAAATATTCGTAAACTTGAAAACGCTATAATAGTTAGATCAATATATGTTTTTTCTTATTGACGTGACAACGTCTTATAATTCGATGGAGCCGGCTGCACGCACGTTAAAACATGACGTATGCGGCGTTACCTCGCTCTGAGGCGTTCCATTCAAGGCTTGAAGTGCAAGCGAGAGTGCGGAACGAGCGACAAAGAGGCAAAGTCGGCCTCCGCGTTCGACATCTGTCTCTCTCCTACTTGAGTGAGCGATGCGTCCGCGTGGACAGCTTCTATAAACGTAAGCTTATAGAAAAGTCCCATTATAGTATAAAGGACTACGTAAACGATAAAAAAGCTTGGGTGTAAATTATTGCTCTAATCAGGTTGCTCTTCTAATAATTTAAAATGACATTGTGAGATGGTGATAACAAAAAAAAAACACCCGGCTAAGTTTGTTGTCGGCTTCTTCTTAGACCAGGACGCGTTTGGAACCCTCGTTGCTTTAGTTTTAAGTTTACGAATGTGGTTATCGCCATCATCTCACTACCGTGTAATTCTTATGTACGCACCAAAAGTGCCACCTATGGGCCTACTTGAATAAAGATATTTTTGACTTTGACTTTTGACTTTGAATACATTTACATGTTTTCGGCAAGGATGAAGTGCAGTGAAAAGTGAATGTGGTGTCAATTGTTTAGAGCAACGATAATATCTATCAAACAAATAAAATTAAAATTTTCTTTTGAAAAATGCAACCATTCCATCAGTATTTTCTTACGACGTTATCTCGTTCAACTATCGTCAGTAAGCCGACTTTACAGACAACCAATTTTTTTTAGACTAAGCAGATGACCTACCTGATGGTAAGTGGAAAACCTTCGCCTATAAATAGAGCAACACTTCTCTGGGCATGCAAGGAGCCCGGTAAGCCCATAATTACGCCAGCAACCACCAGCCCTTCAAACCAGAACACAGCATTTCAACAATGCCGCTTAGCGGCAGAAATAAGCATGGCGATAGTAGGTACCTCACCGGACGAGCTCTGTCACAAAAAGCTATACTACTGCTGATTCAGTAAGAGGCCCGGAATTTAAGTCGCTCCCCACGACGTCAGCTATATCTGTACTCAATTTTGTCAACATCAATTCAATTGGTCCAGAAGCATTCATAATTATTAGAGTGTCTATAGACAGTTCCCATCGCGCAACCATGTAGTTGTCATTATATTAACCTGCCTCTTTCGCTGTAGTCAATTATAATTTTGCAATTTGCTCTGAGATTCAAATCCAGCTATAGAATGCTCCACAGTTGACTTAACGTAATGGCAATTAGTGATCATACCTACACTGATTAACCTGGCGATATTGAAACTCAATAGACCGATAAATGACTTAGCCTTTGTTGGACGAAGCGTAGGTACCTTTACTGAGGCAGGCGTTTAAAGACCCACATGCTTAGAGCTTAAAGAACTTAACTACGAACAGTCATCATCAGCACGCACGGGTACGGGTATCCACGGGTCCACCACGCTAGCCAAATAGGGTCTGGTGGATTCACTCGCCTTTGAGAACATTATGAAGAACTTTCTTAAAACATGTGATACATAATTGCTCAAAACGCACATAAAATTAAAAAATTAGAAGAGCGCAAAACCCCAGGTTCCAACTCAGCCCCCCCCAAAAGGCTAGGCTATCATCGCATAAAATACAGTACAAGACTCTACAAATCTCAATACAATGATGCATTACATATTGTTTGTGAAAAAAGAAAAAAAACATTTCAACTGATAGACGTACATTGCTGGAGATATTTCTAGTTCTCTTAGAGGATGGCTTAAGTGATGGGGGAGTTTAAACCCCTTATGTCAATACTCCACGCTCATGTTCCGCTTGTGTCTAGCAACTGAATGCGGCACTATAGTCTTTGTTATTTTCAGAGTTCGTACCGGTATCATTTATTTATTTATTTATAAGTAATCCAACAGCGTTACAATTTATTTTGGTTAAGGGTTTATCTTATTACTATATTTATCTTAAGGCCAAATCTAGATTACAAATATAAACTGTGACAATAAATCAATAGGTGCAAGTACAACATATACAAAACAATCAGTTACGATATACACAACAGCATGAATGAGTGTGAGTGGGTGTGAGTGTGCGTAAATGTGTGCGTGTGTTCATAAGTGTGCAAATGTATGTGCTTGGGTGCGTGTGTGAGTCTTCATTTATGTAGAAGTGCAATTTTAAATGAATGATTTCACATCATTTATTATCTCTCGCGATGCAGTTTAGTTATTTCATTCCTTAATTGAGTTTTCGATAAATGAAATTTATTACAGTTTTTTGCCAGACGCAATATTATAGAATTCTGAGCATAATTTGATTTGGGGAATAATAGAAAATCCAAGACCGAATCTTAGTTTGTATTCAATAATCTAGATATCTCGTATGTAATTTGGGATGTATTGATAGCCTAGCAGGTAAGGCTTCGGCTTGCTTTAATAGGGGTTGCAAGTACCCAAGGTAAGCACCCCTAACTTTTCGGATCTATGTTCGTCTTAAGCAATGAATATCACTTACAACTTCAACAGAACAAAAACATCGTGGGGAAGGCATGCCTGAGAGTTCTCCATACTGTTTTCAAACGCGTGAAAAGTCTACATATCCTAAACGCTTCTCATTAGAGGTAGGTAGATAGAACCAGTAATAGGTTGATAATGATTAAGATGAGTATATTTTAGTAGAAAAAAGCTTAAAAAGGAAATCAATATCCTACAATTCTGTAATTAAAAATAACTATATTTAAGGTATTTTAAAGTGGCCATACCACAGCACATAACTTAAAAGTAAAGCTACGAAGGTATAAAAACGCTTCGTAGAGCTAGTGTAAGTTTTCAGGGTAACGTTACATCCATCGTGGTATAGCGTCATAATAAATCTGTAATTTTAAATTGAGGCCCAAATGTTAGAACTCCATACAATTTCAACATAATTAAGTTATGTTACGCCAAAGTTAAGTTTGTTAAATAAGTTAAACTCTAGGTCTAAGAAGATAATCTTTACACTATCTAGTTGAAATATGTATAAGTATAAACCTTCACAATCCTAAACTGCTATAAAATGTAAGCAAAAAAAAAACTTTTCAGTACACAATGTTCTTTTTGGTACGCATGCTTTATTGTATTTAAATTTTTAACTTCCGACGTAAAAACGACGGTTCTTTATAAGTGGGACGCCTTTGCGTGTGGTCGTGTGTTTCTGTCTGTGGCATCGTGTCTCCCGAACCTATGAACTGATTTTGATTTCATTGTTTTTGCTGAATAAGTCGGGAGTGTTCTTAGCTATGTTTCATGAAAATCAGTCTAAAACATAGCCGCCGCGTCGCAACAAAATGGCGGATTAAATCTTTTTTCACAATTCCCTTAACAGGGTTATCAAATGAAAGGGCTTCAAATCCAAAATGGCCGTCGACACAAAATGGCGTATTACATATTTTTTCACAACTCCCTCAATATTAATAAAATGCCTTTATTAATTCATTCGGAACGGACACTTTGTGCTGTCTAACATAGGTATAAACAAATGCTAATAAATCTAGGCAATCTAGGTCGGAGCATTTAGAAGCAAATACACGAAGGTTTCACAGTGGATGCCATTATAAATTTATTTGGCCGATTTGATGCCGATAACCGTTGTCTATGAGAGTCTGTAATTGGCAACTTCAAAAATAGAATATTCTAACTACATACCTACTGGATAAGTTTATTTGAACTGCCCTACAGTTGGTCTAGCATTAAGCATATTTAATTACGGATCACGAGCTCCTTCACTGGAGGGTTCGAATTCAGAGTCGGTCCAAAACGTGTTAAGTAAGTAGGTTTTATTGGTAAAACCACAATACCAGTCCAGAGTAAAAAACATTTGAGGTGTCACGGAACTATACCAAAATTATAAGGAGTTTATATAACTCCTTATAATTTTGGTATTACAAATTCTGTAACAATATAAAAGGATTTTAAGATTTAACTTCTTAAATTTAGGAGTTTTTCTTAAATTTAGGAAAAAACTGTTCGACTACCTACTGTAGGTACAATGTTTTTACAATGTTAATGTATTTCTAGAAAAATGTAAGATGTGACTTTTAAATTTATTATTTAAATTCTTTTTATTATTAAATCGTTCATGATTTTATTGAAATAATTAGAAATAAATAATATCCAGTATTTTTTATAATTAATTATAAATATTACATTGATATTATTATAATATATTTGCACGCCATTTTCCTATGGCAAAATGTGAGCATTTTAAAACGAACGAACACCAAAACTGTACCACATTTAGCAAATAAAGATATTTAATTTTTTTTTCGTTTACAATGCACAAACTTTGAAACAATACAAGAGACGAAAAAATAAAATTAAAAACAATTGAAAAAAAAAATTATGATTTGATTTGATTTTAAAGATATTTTGTTTCTTCGTTTGTTTGTGCCAATAGGCTCCGAAAGTAAATACTTGTCCGATTTTTCCCAAAAAAAGCTAAACTATCATGAAGTAACGTGGGCTAAAAATGTTAAAAAAAAAATTAAATTCGGAAGAAGCTTACAATAATTTAGCAACATTTTACCTAAAATATTCATTACTCGTCCGTTTAGAAGATTGTTGATGATGTATAAACATTATGTATTACACGATTAAATTGCTTTGCTATAAGTACCTACAAATAAGTCCGCAATATACCCTTGCGGAATTCTTTAGGAAGAAGAATTATTTATCATAGTTAAGTCGCAATAGCAGGTTTTGTGTTCTAAAATGTTATTAGGTCACCAGTAGAAACAAAACAATCGCAGTATTATTATGTGACTACTAAAACTAAATAAAACAGTTATTTTTAGAAATACACTTAATTGTAAAAGTTCTATTTAGACGTGTGTGTTTTATGAACTACACTCTATTAATTTTTACACGAAAACAAAACTTAAAAAATGTTTCAAAACTAAAACAAACGCGGACGAAGTTGAGTGTGTGAGGAGAGTGTAGTATGTTATAACTTATGATAATATTCTTTCCTAACGGCTTATTTAGATTCATCCCCGATATTCGGCTGTATTAATTAAAAAAAGTAAGAATACCTTTAATAAAAAAAGTAAGAAACTTACCTCTTTTAAAACTTATAATTGATGGACCGTAGCTTGGTCACGAGCGTGATCGCTTACTATGTGCCTCATAAAGGCGAAGTCACTCAGCGGTCGACGGATAGAGCTATGCTAGGAGTATCACTACGTGGTCTAATAAAAACGAAAAGATCCGCAAGAGAACTAGGGTTAACATAGCTCAACGAGTCGCGAAACTTAAGTGGCAATGGGCGGGCATAGCTCGGAAAACCGATGGGCGGTGGGGTCCCAAGGTGCTGGAACGGCGATGCTTCACTGGAAAACGCAACACTGATCGACCCCCAACGAGGTCGAAAGACGAAATCAAGCAAATCGCTGGGAGCCCTGGAGACGAAAGGCTTAGGATTTTGGAACTCTCTACAAAAGACCGATGTGGAGTAGACAACGAAGATAATGAATTGACATCAAGCGCCAAGTAGCTGGCCCACCTGATGGTAAGCGGAAAACCACTTATAAACAGAGTTACTCTTTTCAGGGCATGCTAGGAACACGTCCTGCAACGTGCTGACCTGCTCCCATCACCCTGAGGGTTACACAGCATTGCAACAATGCTGCTTCGCGGCAGAAATAAGCATAGCGGTAGTTGTTCCCCAGACGAGCTCTGTCACTGACTAAACACTAAATTAAATACTATTGTCCGCATTAACCCACGTCTGCATTGAATTCTTTCCAAGATGCAATATCTCCTTGCTTTATTTTATAAAAATCTGTTCAATAGTTTAGGCGCGAAAGGTTAATATACAAACTACAAGTAATAATGGAAGTATCTACGAACGTAGGAATAATAAGATTGAATTGATACATTCGAATTTCCGATTTCTACTTACAACCTATTTTGTCGAGGCTTATTGTTTTCGTACAAGTCTCGAAACATATTGTCAAAAGAAATAATAAATCTACGCTGCGCTCAAAAAGTCACGGTTTCCATTACTTATTTTCCGCGTTAACAAAACAAGTGCAAAGAATCTGCGACGTAGCAAACAACCTAACAAATTTCAGCACTATATTTTTCTACTTTCCAATTTCCAATAACAAATTGTGCTTCCGGTGTTTCAAATTTTGACTGGTCCATATTTCACTGAACGCGTAAAGGTTTTCTATTCCAATATTTTTGAAAGAAAAATCCAATAGTGATTACGCATTTAATAATTTTCATCACGCGTGCCCGAATTCTCGTTTCACGTTAAATACATTATCCGCACGTCATATATAAAATAAAAAAACGATCCCGTCGGTAACACACTTACAAAGCTCTCACTGGTGGCTATTAATTCTAAAAAAATAATTGTTCAGGGATATATATACATTTTGGATTATGCAAAACATCTGCAACATATCGTGTTATGCATTATCGGTCACACCAGAATCGTATTCGTTTAGTTTTTAGGATTACTACTACTATCTACTGCGACCTTGTAGTCTGAAGTAGATTTATAAATAAATAAATAGTTTTACCAACGAAGGTTAATCTAATAGTAGCCATTCCTAACAGAATCTCGTGATAAACGACTAAGACACCGGAAGGTATCTTTGCATCGTTCGAGTCCATGTAGAACTGAAGTGTATCGAAAAAGCAGTCTTATTTATATCAAAATACCCACCCACTCAATCTCATTAGCATTGGTTTTTAATCAAATTTGTAAAAATCCTAATCAATTTATCAAACATCTGGCAAATATGAATTTATACTTTATAGTTATCTAAAATTTAATAATTCACCCACTTTGGATATTTACTGTAACATTCACATTCTTCTACGCTATGTAAAGAGTTCTGTTATACCATTTCCTTCACTTCGTCTCCGAACCGTAACACTCGAACAAGTGTATTACCATAGATCAAGCTTTAACTTAGTTGACGTACTAATTTATAGTTTCATTGTGAAACTGCGAATTTGTAATCAACTGAGTTTGTGTACACGTCCCCGAATGTATTACACGAAAGGCGAACCGAAAAAGCTATTATAACTATAGAAAATTATATAAATGGATAAAAACTTCCCCGCTGGTGTAATGTCTACGGATAAAAAGGTTTTATTCCCGGGTCGATTAAACAGAGTAGGTTAGGCAGAAAAATCTTACCATAAACCAATTCCATTTTTCTGTAGACAAATTCTGGAGTATAACAAGGAAATGGCCATCGACAAAGTGAATCGACGGAATGGGTTCAATTTCTGCAAAAACCCCTACAAGGTTAGCCCGTTCCCATCAGTCGCGTGCACAAGAATTTGGACCAGGGTAAGCATAAAGAAGTAAAATGGCATGAAATGGCAAAATCTTCCTCCATTGCCAGTTATATGAAAATGTTAGGGTATGCACTGCTTTTGCGCATGTATGAAATGCAAGCCACTGGTTACCATCTTAACCTGCATTACTATTTACCACCAGCACGGTTAGCATGGGCAAAAGACAATTATCTCCCCGTGGAAAGGATAAGAATTTATCTTCTCCCACACACACAAGTGGAAATAATATCCAAATAATATATGTGTAATAGTAAATATAAACGAGGGCAAGCTATCCCATGTTCACATGCTTTAGAAGGTGGACACGTTAATTATATCCCTTGTGAGGGGATATAATCGGGGTATATAATTTTCGTCTCCTACCTGTGCTAGCCCTGCAGGTGAGATTGCAATCTCACGGGCCAACTTGTAGTGGAAAATAAAATATTTATAATAAGGTCCCGAAATTTTTAAAAGTGTTCATTTGATAAATTATATACTTTATTCAAATTCAAAACATAATTAACGTAAACTAAAAAGCTAATTAATAACGGCATACTATATTATAAATAAATAAAAATAAATATACTATGACAATACACACATCGCCACCTAGCCCCAAAGTAAGCGTAGCTTGTGTTATGGGTACTAAGATAGCTGTTGAATATTTTTATGAATATAATACATAAATACTTATAATATACATATAAACACCCAGACACTGAAAAACATTCATGCTCATCACACAAACATTTTCCATATTACAAATTAAATAGATTATGTAAAGATGCTTCAGCTGAAAAGGCTGCTATATCGGCATGATGCTGCAGTATTTGTCTACTGCAGCGCTGATTTTAAGGTAAATCTTGGTTGGCGTCACGGCCTGACTTGGAAACAGTATATATCACAGAAGTGAACTTGTCAAGGAGCATTTATCAGACAGAACTGAACTTGGAGAGAGTACGGAAAAACAAAATGCATATAAAATAATGAAAAGAAGACATAAATAGATGTTAAGCACAACCTGCCAAGTAGTCTACAAGATCTGGAATGTCATTTTATTAAAATGAATAGAAAAAGCTTTTTAATGTCATTTTTGTGAGTATGGGGAGGCTCGTAGTTAATTGACTTTAACTTCTTCTACCGGTGCTTCGTACCGGTCTCCGCACTCAAAACTTCTCGTCTATTGTTCATAAAACTTCTGTCCCATAGGAGAAGAGTTTATACGATAGTATACGATTTAAACGTACTATAGATTTAAGCCATAAATACATAAATAATAGTGAAGATACATAACAAGTGGTCACTGTAAAAAGTAAAGTGAGACATTACAGATTGTTTACATGTAGGTATTGATGCTAGATATTGTAATTCCGGTTTTGCTGTTGGGATTGGAATTAAACAATTGATTCGATTTAAATTGGCGAACTTGACGGCCGATTGGCGCAGTGGCGCAACCTTTTCTGAGTCTGTGGGTTCGAACCTCACAACTGGAAAATGCTTTGTGTAATCAACATGGATGTTTCTCAGTGTCTGGTTGTTCATCTACTGTATTTATTATATATATATATATATTATTACTAAAAATATTTTTCAGTCATTTTTGGACCCATAACACAAACTACGCTTACTTTAGGCTAGGTG
The DNA here is from genome assembly GCF_905163445.1 of Pararge aegeria. Classification (NCBI taxonomy): domain Eukaryota; kingdom Metazoa; phylum Arthropoda; class Insecta; order Lepidoptera; family Nymphalidae; genus Pararge; species Pararge aegeria. Next base: position 6,788,503 of record NC_053208.1, read on the forward strand.
GCGATGTGTGTATTGTTTATTATTTAAATGTCATGTAGGCCGCAGGTGAGGCTGGAGTCAAACTCTGATCTACTATTTAATAAAAATATATACAGAATTTAGTTAGGATTATCAACTGATCCAAGAATAGCTCCTAATCCATAGCGCAGCAGATTTTACTTCGAGACCGCCCGAGATTAAACGGACTTAGAACCAACTAAGCTTACCTAATTAAATGTTACACAAACTATCTATTACTGACTGCAGTCGGCTACGAAACTTCAAAATCCGATTTTCTAGTTTGATCGCTGCTGTATTGGAATTTTCTTTCACGCTTAACGGGTTTAAGATTTAATTATTATTTCACTGCAAATCGCAGATCGCTTAGCGGCACGTTTTTGTCGGTCGGGTGGTAACTAGCCACGGCCGAAGCCTCCCACTAGACCAGAACAGAAAAACTTCCAAAATTGTGAAATATTGCCCCTGCCGGGAACCCGGGACCTCAAGCTTCAAACCATAGCGCTCACCGCTGCACCAAATATACACTACAAAAGACACAAAACACACATAAACTCAATACTTAACGGTAACCTGCGCATGAAACCCTAAACCGCAGAAACCGATTTTCGAAATATCGATCGCCGTTTAGTTGCACTTTGACATGTGCAAATGGGAACTATTTCGGATCCAGTTTCATTAACTGAAACCCTCGCTTGGATAACAAAACCGGCACGTAATTTTTAAGGCGTGTACACATGTAACCAGACGGTTAGATGACGCGTAGGAAACTGTACTGACCACAACTTTAACTCAACTGTAGTGTAACAATAAAAATACAATCACACGTATAAAAGGTATAGATAACCTTATAGTATCTGAATGATATCTGCATATCATCTGGGAAACGTACAGAAATCCTTTGTGGAGATGGCTGTTACAACATGACACTGAAGGTAATATTAGATCTAGCTTTAACTAAGTTTAAACAATATTAAAACACTTTTAATTTATAGTTTTTACTTTCTACTCGATTGATTGATTTCTTAATCACAAGGCTGCTTAGAAACAGGCTTTGCTCTCATCTCTCACAAGATAGAAAAATTCTAAAGATTGTTAAACTGTGAAATGATGTTTAAAGGAGCAATCTGCTGAGTTTTTGCCCGTTTCCACTTGGTAGAATCTGCCTTACGATCCGGTGGTAGACTCACTAACACCAGATTGACTCGACGTTTAAACTAGGTCTACTTGAAATAAATGTATTTTGAATTTTCATTTTCTTTACTTAAGTATATATCGCGTGAAGCTAAATCCCGAATGATGATAAAATATTATGAATCGACGACAATGTGACCGCGCGTTTCAACTTTCATCGTGCTATTTTTTAACAAAGGTCATCTCATAACTCATATTATAAACTACCACACCGGTAATATGACATCTGGCCATTTCTATCACTGTTATGTCATTGTGCCATTTATTGCTAATGTACCATGTCCTCTAACGTGCCATTTATAGTCAATATTTATTTTTGTACAATGTGCCATTTTGGTCAATCAAAAGTCATGCCGATGTCTATAACAATACATCTTCATATTGCGCAATATCACATACAACTGTCCGCAATAATGTACTGAAAAATGAATTTTATCTTTCATAAAAGCTGAAGTGGTAATGGTAAGAGAAATCCGATGTTATTTTAGTGCCTGTTTTTTAGGTGTAGGTATATATCTACTGCCGCACTGATTTTGAGACAACTTGCGTGATTTTTTAAAAGCGGATCATTACCTACTAAAGAAACCAAAGTGATCAATCTATTAATAAAAATATACAACAGATTTCAAAACTGTAAGTGAATAATACTTTATTTTAAAATAATAGTTTACTCTAAATTAATAAAAGTTTAGTTTCAGTCTCGCGGATGTGAACTCACCATTATGGGCCGCCTACCTCTCAACGGGAACGCGAACGGTGAAACAGAGTGCGAAATAAAATGAAAAAGTTAACTTTATTTGAAGGAATTCGCGAGAAACTGTTCCGAAGTATTTCGTGATTAAAACGTACCTTCTGCGCTGCTTTCAAGACTTTTTTCTAAGTTGAATAATTTAATTATCTTTCAGGCATACTTGATATAATTTATTTTATTGCAAAAGTTTATGTTCATTCCATAGTAACAGCGTAGTGGTTAGAGCTTCGACTGCTCTTTCGCGGGGACCGAGTTCGAACCCGGGGTTCGAACTCGGTCCTTCGTAACTTCGTAACGTACTTCTAAGCTAGCGGTGTTATATGTGTTGTTTTAAGCAATGAAAATATCTTGTAAACATAGCGAAGAAACCTGCGTACTTGAGAGTTCTCCGTAACGTTCTCAAAGGCGCGTACATTATCACTTAACTATTTAAGAGCTATAATAGGACTTTTCTTTAAAGTTGCTCTTTGAACTTATGGAAAGACATCTTCTCGATATAATTCGGTGGTTTATTGTGAAAGTTTTTCAGTAAATTTCCGTTAAACGAATTGCTAATAAGAGCCAGCTTACAAAATAATAGTTATTTCACAGTCCGTTGAAGTCCATTTCAAAGTTTAGTTCAATACGCCTCAGGCCATGCTGTGATATCTTCATCTGTTCCTTAAATCCCGAGTGACTCTTAATTTGAAGATACAATATGGACTAATCAAATTACAGTTCAAATTCAAAAAGGTTTTTTTCATGTAGACCTACCATTTTTTTACACATATAATAACCATTATTGGTAGGTGATAGCAACATTCGGTAAGTTAAAACTAAATCTAGGAAAGTTCCAAAGACGCCGCGTAGAAACCATTTAGTCCATCAACACTCTCTCACCAAAACGTGAGATTGCAGTTAAGGGCTAACTTGTATTGGAATAAAAAATGAAACGTGGCCGTATTGATAGGTTAATTCATTTACGAATATTTATTCAACATTTATCAATAGATGTATTGATTCGAAATAAATAAATTAACAATATAAAAAAATATATTCGTGAAAATCGATTTACCACAAATCTGAAGATAGCGCAGTACGGTATAAAACCATCCAAAGTATGCCTGGAATATCCTTATACGGGAAAATGTATACCTCCGGTTTATAAATTTACAATTGAAACGTCCAATTGCTGCTTTTAGATTGCGTTTTGGGCACGTTCCATTAAGGCGCTGCCATATAAGAAATCTCTTAAAAGGGCTTTTAAAGATATGTATCGATCGACTAGTATAGTATAAAAATGCTAGTTTTATGCATGAAAGAAAATATGAAATTTATATGCAGCTATTTATTCGCGTCTCAAAACACACTATAAATTTTGAAACAATTATTCAATGCATAGAAAAAAGCTTATGCACACTGTTTCATGTTTTAAAGTCCTTTCATTTGTATCTTTATTGAAAACTAGCTATTGCCAGTGACCGTGATAGTTTCGGTTTGAAGATGAAATACCGACACGCGCATAGAACCTATGCTACGCGATGCGTCCCTAACAAAGTGAGTGGAGTCACATTATTTTAATTTTGCATTTAATGTTAGGGCTGTATCTGACTTCTTTCGTTAAAAACTATGGCAGTGGTTTAATCAAAAACTATTAGGTTTTCGCTTTCACAAGCAAGTCTCAGAGACAGTAAATAAAGTAACTCTACAGCCGGTGAAGTATTATTTCGGTTTACACTTTGTATATAACAAATTGTATTTGTTTGAATCACGCGAAAATGTTGTTGTTGGTTTCAGATTAAGACCTATTAAATAAGCTAAATATGATGTTTTCCGGAACAGGCATGTAATCAAATTTGATTAAAAAACATATTTAATGTGGCGCTGCTTTTCTGGGCAGGAGGGTATATAAAACAATGCACATACGTCCAAATAATATATGATCCCTTCTATGTCGACGGTATGTTTAGTTACCACACATCTGGCATATTTCACAGATATAACAATTTATAGATAGTCAAGTTTTTCTTACCCGTCTTATAATGTAAACATTTTTGTAACTCTTTAATGTAAAGTTTATTTTCAAATAGTTAAGAAAATAACAAAAACATAATAAAAATCTCTTTTAATTTTGGTTTGTTTCAACCCCCGTCGTATTTGCGACGGGGGTTAAAACAAACAAACGGGGTACGACATTTGACGGGGTGTTGTAGTTTCTTTGAGTCTGTGTGTGTATGTGTGTATAGGCACATACATACACACATACACGTATCGTAGTAGAACTGATTTTTATTTTTTATTTTAAGGTGAATCAATCGGAAGTGTTCTTAGCTTGGTGATTAAATGATTGAGTGTAAGAGGTTTTAAGATCTTAATTTATTATTCCTTTTATCGCACTCGTTTTCTCAACCTTACAATAATACAATAATGTAATATGTATGAACCTTCATAAGTGCCTATGATAAGTCTAGACGAAAAAAACACTTTTTTATTCAACGAATCATTGTTGCAAATTTTATTTTGCGAACGTATGTTATTGCAGCGATGCAATCCGATCTGGCAATGAAAAACAAGGCTAGTGACCTATTTGGTTACATGTTGACTCGACTGCAATTTGATTCACTTCAAATTAATTATACCTGTTTAATTTTTTTATAGGGTGTATGTTTTTTTCATTTATGTTATTTCGATTTCGGATATTTACGCGATTATTTTAATATTTAAAAGTACTATAGCGGGACCATGGACGGCTTAACGCGTACTCCGCTGAAAAAAAAAAGTTTCCCAATTTTAAGAATATTAATAATTTCTTGACCGATAAACCGACCGACCAACAACCTATTTGGCCGACCGAGGAATCGAACCTTAAACCGGACAGTCACTCAGTAATTCTGTTTACTGTCAACTCTAGGTTAACCCAAACTTATTTTAATAGCTTGACATTAAAATTATTGTGTGTTATATTTTGTGTGTGAACTCTTATTTTATTATTGTCTTTTCTAACCCCATCATGCTCATAATTGTATCGTGGCACACGGAGACGGGTTTAGGCCGTAGTCCACCACACCGGTCCGTGCGGTTTAGTGGACTTCACACGCCTTTGAGAACATTATAGAGAACCCACAGATGTTTTCCTTTACCGTTGAAGCAAGTGTTATTTTAATTGCTAAAAACGCACATAACTTAGAAAAGTTAGAGGTGCGTGCTGGGATTCGGATTCTTGGAAGTGAAGTCCTTACCACTGGGCCTAAAATATAAACCCATCTAAAGGTGAAGGATTGTCACACGTTTTTATAACATCTTTGCCCACTAACAGTTAGTTATTTGTCAAATAATATTAAATCAAAAGTTATCAACTATCATAGATAGTACTGTAACATTCCATCGGCATGTTATTCATTCCATCTGCCTTTGTAGAGCTAACATGAGCACTAAATGAACGGGGCAGTTACAAGTAAAAGCTTATTTCAGTGGCTCCGATTCAGGTATAACGGGCATGTAAATCACGTAAACGTTTTGGATTTATGCGATGAAATACGGAGTTGCATTTAATTGCGTTTACCCAGTTATATTTGCTCCGTTGCGGCAGGCCCAATACCAATATTTACCTACTTCAAAGAGTCGTGGTCAAAATTGCGAACCCTATGTAAATATTGCTGTCAATGTAGCGCTTGCATGCATATGTAAATAAAAAGCGCTATATTACCCGCAACTCAAATCGACAATCATTCGTATGATTTTATACAGGTGACTATTTTATTGGCTTTTGTTGAACAAGTTAACCACATTTTTCTTATCAAATAACAGTGCAAGGTTCCATCAGTAAAATTAAAATATTTAAAAATAAGAAATAATTAACTATTACGAAAAATATATAGATCCCAGCATTTGGATCAATTTTTGGGTATAGAAAGTATATGATATATTTCAAGTAAATCCCCAGTTTTACTGTAAAACTTCTTAAACGCAAGAAGGTTTTTTTTGTAATAGGGTAACAAAAACTTAAAGTCTGGATTGGATTTTTCTACTAAATTGCTGTCACTTTTTTGTACCCACTAATTAAATCATTCTTATAGGAGGGTTCCTGTATTTAGTTTGTGTTCCTAGTATATTCAATGCATTTCTGGATATATCCGACAGATTCTATGCCCCTATCAGTTTTTCGAATTTAAACATACAGTCTCAATTAACTACAAACATAATTTACGAGTTCATTACATAATAAATAAGTTTTAGGAATCTGGGTATTGCTAGGAATATGAGAATATTATATCCTAGTTAGGAAGATGCTGTTAAAGCAACAAGGTGACAACTTTAGTGCCCTGAATTTAGCCTTACAATTTCAGCCATTACTCAGAAACCACAAAACGTCGCCTCCGGTAACTAACACTAACGCCTGATATTAATAATGATCTATAAACTCAAGTTTGCTTGTATTATTGAATTGTTTGTCGTTGAAATTTTTCTATACTAAGATGTCCTTATTTAGTAAAAAAAATTATTAGAAATATTACATAATACTCGTACTTACGTATCCACAAGAAATTAATAAACAGGCGAATATGTAACCCTCGCCAATGGCTCTGGTATAATAAGCGCTACGACCTAAGTATATAAAATTCTCAACATAATATATAAATTATTTCAGTCCCGTGCGAAATATTTTGATCGCGGAAATTTTGGCTCGCGTAGAAATTTTATATCGAGGCTGCTTTCGCTGTCTGGACGTTGGTAAAAGGCAAAATACTTACAGAAGTCACGTCAACATTATTGAAATTTAAAACGTTGACAGTGCACTCACGGGTGCCCTGTGTAAATCTATTTCACACCCAACATGGTGCAAATACATGTCACGCTATCACATTTACACCGAAATCCAATTGCTTACATTTTTCTATTGAAAGCTAATATTCAAGTAGGTAATAGTAGTTACCCGTAATGCACCACGCAGAATTAATGTTTCCCCTTATAAAACTTTAAGAAAATAGACTCGTCATAATGTACTTGTTTTTTCGGACACGTACTGTCAACTGTGGTTAGTTTAAAACGGTGTATACTACGCATTCAAAGTTTAACATAAATTATTATTTTCTATTTAAATTAACTTTTTAACATATATAATTTACCTTAAAAATTATTAAAAGTTGATTGTTTTTTGTTGACTGGACTAATGGCGTTTTTGAATAACTTTATTTAAGAAGTTTTCAACTAATTTCATAATACATAATAGGAACTTGTAATAAAATCTCCTTAGCTATACTATTTATATGTGGCTGGTTTCAGTATCATTAAAAGTTTAAATTTTAAAGAAGATAATTCCAAATTCAAATAAGGAAAATGTTTGATTTTTATTTGTTTTTCGTACTGTGAAGATGAGTGAATCTAATGAAGAAATTCGATACATTTTAAAATTTTACTATAAATAAAGGTAAAAAAGCAACGCAAACCGCGAAAAAAATTTGCTATGTTTATGGACCTAATGCACGTGAGTAGCACAAACTTAAGCGTTTTCAATCCGGAAATTTTGATGTCAAAGATGCACCTCACTCTGGTCGCCCTATTAAGGATAAAATGGACGCCATTTTTGAAAAAGTGGAGCAAGATCGGCATATCAGTAGTTACAACGTAGCTGAAGAACTGGTTATTGACAACAAAAGAGTTTTGGCGCATTTGAAAAAAACTAGGTAGGTACACAAAAAAGTTGGATGTTGGGTACCTCACGAACTCACTGAAAGAAACCTAATGAACCGTGTACTCATTTGTGATTCTTTATTACGACGTAATAAACGCACCATTTTTGAAGAAACTGATAACTGGTGATGAGAAGTGGATCATGTACGACAAGCACGTGCGAAAAAGGTCGTGGTCAAAGGCAGGTCAGGCTCCACAGACTGTGGCGAAATCCGGTTTAACTCGCAACAAGGTGATAGTGTGTGTGGCGGGATTGGAAGGGCTTTATTCATTATGAGCTGCTTCCACCAGGCAGGACTATCGATTCTGAACTCTACTGCGAACAACTGATGAGATTAAAGCAAGAAGTTAAGAGAAAGCGGCCGGAATTAATCAACAGAAGGGGTGTGGTTTTTCATCATGATAACGCTAGACCTCACACATCTTTAGCCACTCGTAGACATGAGGAGCAACTTTCAAGTAAATGGTATGAGAAACTAAAGGTATCTTCTTTCTGCATCGATTTTACTGGAAGCAGTACACTGCACTTTTCCATAGCAATATTAGATAAATAAAATAAAGCATCGGATATTGAGGTTACTATTACGCATCGACCGGACAAATCTGCACGTTGTAATTTATAATTTCTTTAATCTTTAAACGCAATTTTGGTAAAACAAGGAGTTGGAGTGGCGGCCCGAGTGCACTGGAAAACGCAGTGTTGGTAAACTCTCCACGAGCTGTACAGACCACCAAAATCGAGTCGCAGAGAGTAGATAAACAAATTTTAGCATTTGGAAATCACTGCAATGCGAAGACCTATGCCCAGCAGTGGACGCCTTATGGTGATGATGATGATGATGCAACCAACACTGCAGGGATCTTCCGAAGTACGTTCTAATAGAAGAATAGAGCTTCACGATTGTCATTCTTTATCATAGAATTAAGAAAGGTAACCGCAGAGCAGTATCTATATTTCTATAATGGTATCAACTGTTAATAAACTTTCAAAAACAAGACAAACGGATTCATAAATGCCAGACCTAGTAGAGACATAGGGCCTAGAAAGCGTAAATGGAAATTTGCATAGGTATAGGTGTTTGGAAAACCTGTTCATTACAGCGTAGGAAAGTAATAACGCCGGATTTTTCCACTTTCTCACGGGATTTAGGCGTGGCGATTTATGCGAATAAAGAGGATTATAAAAATTGCCATCTTTGCCCCCGGCTTTGTCCGTTTTCGTTTCGATTTTTTTTTAATATGCCGCGGGAGTTATTTCCCGTTCTACAAAGTTCTCTAGGATGCAAGCTAAGCTATTCTTTGTACCAAATTTTGTCTAGACTAGAGACTAGTACTAAGATGACTGATGAATAATATACATAAACTCTTATAACATACATCTATACACCCATACACTGAAAATCATTCATGTGCATCACACAAACATTTTCCAGTTGTGGGAATCGAACCCACGGCCTTGGACTCAGAAAGCAGGGTCACTACCCACTGCGCCGATCGGCCGTCCGAATTGGGGACTTAAAGCGATTTAAAGAGTCTAATAATTTGGAATGTAAGTGATAAATAGCTAAATCAATTTTGTTTCAGGATTTTTAGAAATTCATAGGATGAGTAAAACTCTTTGCTGTAGGCACTGTTTTCTGGAGAGAGGCAAATACTGGGATAGAGAAAAATTTAATCTCACAAGCAAAGATAAACTATGTAGACGCTTTTACAAGTTAGTAATTAATATTTTTATTAGAATATTTTTTTCTCGTTGACGGAGAATGGGGACATATTGAATTTTTATGAAAAACGTAGAGCGACTGCAGCCCGTCGGTTAATAGGAAACTACGGCCATTTCCACTAAAGAAGTAAAGCCTAAACTTAAGAGATTCCTAGGCATACATCATCTGTTCAACAGTAGTTATCACTTAAGAGTTGGTGAAACGTTTTTTTCTATGAACAGCGCCTAAATCATTGGGCATTCGATGTAGGCGATGTCTAGGTTTAGTGAAAACGGGCATTAAGTTATACTTATGGGTTCTTTCTAACCGTAACCTAACTTTTGGTAAGGAACTAAATGAAGTATGGGAAATCTTTCTTGACTTTTAATCTATATTTAATAGATTTTTCGCAAACACTCTATTTGTCCAATTATCCTACGCTACGACGTATACATCTCTCAGTTCTAAACAATTCTCTCTCAAATAATCTACGTGCGACTCTAGATACTCTATTTGAACCGAGAGTATAAACGAGCTACGGCCAAAATTCAAGTTTGATATTTACTCAAATTGAAATTAATTTAGGTCATGCCAATTATTTATTATTTTCTGTAATATTTCTTCTGCCATATCCCCTAAGAAATCATCCGACATACGGTACAATAAAAAAAAGCCAACCTAATTTATTCCTCGCAACAAATGAAGGATTGTTTTTTTTCTATGAATACGGGTATAATGTATGTATTCTTAAATTCTTGATGTTGACTTACGGATCAGAGACATGGTCGCTAACTATGGGCCTCATAAGAAGGCTCAGAGTCACTCAGCGGGCGATGGAGAGAGCTATGTTAGGAGTATCTCTACGTGATCAAATCAGAAATGAGGAGATCCGTAGAAGAACTAGAGTTACCGACATAGCTCAGCGAGTTGCGAAGCTGAAGTGGCAATGGGCGGGGCACATAGCTCGGAGAACCGATGGACGTTGGGGTCTTAAGGTGCTGGAATGGCGACCCCGCACCGGTAAACGCAGCGTAGGTCGGCCCCAAACGAGGTGGACAGATGACATCAGGCGAGTAGCTGGGAGCCGTTGGAGGCAAGCGGCCCAGGACCGTGCATTGTGGAATTCCCTACAAAAGACCTATGTCCAGCAATGGACGTCAATTGGTTGAGATGATGATGATGATGATTCTTAAATTCAAATTTTTTTTAGTCTCAAATACCTTTGATATGCATAAACCTTTCTGGCTGCCAATTACCTAAATACTTTTGAATATGATACATTGTGAAAAAGTCGAATCGAATGCCACCCCATTTTTCCTAAACAGCCCATAAGGCTTATCGGTTACATATACCTGTTTTAAGGTACTTGCGATTGTGCTTTAAGTAGGTAAGCCCCGCTGGATGTAGTTTTTCACAGCGGTAAAAAGATATGCTATTCTTGATAATACTTATGACCTAACGCTTTACACGTTTCAGTAAAATCGTGTGAAATTATAAAGGAAGAAAATCAAAAGTATGATTGGTTACACATCTATTACAAGTAGTAATTTTACCCTATTAAATAAAAAATACTATACCTAAGTATATGTAGACATTAATGAATTGGTATTTTGGTTGTCAAACACTCCTAGAATGCATCAAAAATGCAAGTTGCAACTTTGCATACTGAAATCGTTCCGGTGATTTCACCATCCTAAAATAAAGTGATAATAAAAAATATTAACAAATTGTTCGCGTAAGCAACAACAAAATAAATCCGAGGGATTCTAATTTAAATCTACAAATCGTAGAGATTATGCTACAACAATAGTTTCAACTTTCAAGACTAATGGGAATACAGATACAATATAGACACACGATGTCCTGGGTTGCCATATAAGTTCTTTCTGTATCCCGGAAAAATATTTTATCCCCGAGGGAATACAAAAATACTACACAGTCGAAGTCCCGAGCATACCTACAATAGAACAATTCTTAAAACTCCAAGTTAACTTGAGTAAATATCGTCTATGTTTTAAACCTTTAACTTCTCAAACAAGGGACATAACGGCAGGTTTCTCGTTTTTACAAATAATCACAAACGCATGGCTCATATAATTTACGATTAGCAGACAACCATGTTTTATTTAATTCTAATTACTTCGTACCAAAAGATTTTAGTCATTAAAATTTTCTTAAAAATATGCCAACAATTTATTACGTTTGTGCCAACGACATATATAACGTAAAATAAGAATAAGCCGAAGAAGTTTCTCGTTATTAGTGTGGCTTTACTAACAGTGGCTTTTTTCGTCATACAGCATTGACCGAGACCATCTTGTCAATGGCTACTATTCATTGGTTAAATATAATAAGCAATAAAAAAAAAAAAAATTAGATGGTTATCAAGCATGCATAATTTGTTCTGCAATGTTCTAGTCATAGCAGTCATTCTTCCGGACCTTGAAAGTTAAAAAAATATTTCAACCTATGGTCATCAATTCTAGGAAAAATCCACTAGCCGATCTTGTTACTCTTGGTCTTATCTTTTAGAATGTCTGGGTTATAAATTTGCACCGCAAATACGCCATCCGATATAAGCGTTCCCTAGGATTAGATAAAACGGCCATTAGTTATTTAAATATTATGGCTTAAAAATAAAAAACTCTGCAATTGGTGGCGTAATTCGCACGTCGGTCTATTTAACACGTTGGTCTATATACAGAGCAGAGAATTGTTTACAGATCGTCGGATCGGGTCGGATTGCTCGTATGTAGTTCGTTCTCTGAAATAGCTTGTGTACTTCGAAAGTTGCCGCCGACTCATGCGGAAAGGTTGGCGTCGGCTACTTCAAATAATAATAATTATAATAAGTTTTGTTGACCACAATTCTTGAAGAAACGTACTAATAATTATAAAAAGAGAGAGAAAAAAAACCACTTAATTCAAATGTACGTTGTGTCAACAGGTCACCTCCTAAGCTCTGTGTTGCAGCAATATAGCAGTAGGTACCTGCGTAGGAATACTGCTAGGCTGATTTTCAGTAAGCACCTAACTCCTAAGGATACTAGGTAGGCAACAGCATGGTCTTATGTAGAGTTTGTATACTATTTGCTTATAAGCTAACTAAATACACTGCAAGTACTGTACACGTTGTACAGTAAGAGTAGGTAGGTATGTAACTAATACTAACTATTTTGATTTTTTGTAGTTTAATTTTTTTATTGAAGTTGAAGAAGAAAAAAAAAATTAATATATTTAAAATTTTACGCCGGCTCATGCCAAAACGGGCTAAAAGTCGAGCGTCGCGCGCCGGCTATTTCCAGTAACGAAAGTGTACACGCGCAATGTATATTAAATGAATGATGTACTAAAAGTTAAATAAAGTATCTATTCATATACTTTGCTATAGATTTCAAAAGAGCGTCTCAGTGTACTGCAAGCTTTTTGAGCGGACGAACTGCATTCGTCAGCGGATAGGTATTTTGCTTTGATTCCGGGTAAAAAATCCTGGTATTTTAGGTTTGATTCGCAGCTGACATTCTCTGCACAGTTAAAATAAAGTTTACAAAACCATTTTGTGATGAAAATATCAGCAGCAAAAAATCAAAAGGAGGAACTAAGAGGCACCAACATCAGAAGCCACATTAATAGAGTACTTTCCAATAATTTAAGCTGAAAAAAATTCACTGACATAATATTAGGTCAGTGAATTTAAGTTATGCTATTTTTCTAACGATTGATATTATTTCTACTACTTCATTCCGTGATAATGTAAGTTATTTTAGTTAAATTTTAATCATTAATTAACTATTTTATCTAATTCTTTTTCTGTTGATCCTCTATACCCCTATTCATCATCATCATCATCACATCAACTGATAGACGTCCACTGCTGGACGTAGGTCTTTTGTAGGGAGTTCCAAGTTCCACGGTTCTGAGCCGCTTGGATCCAGCGGCTACCTGCGACGCGCTTAATATCGTCTGTCCACCTCGTTGGGGGCCGACCAACGCTGCGCTTACCAGTTCGGGGCTGCCATTCCAGCACCTTAGGACCCCAACGTCCATCCTTTCTCCGAACTATGTGCCCGGCCCATTGCCACTTCAGCTTCGCGACTCGTTGAGCTATGTCGGTAACTCTGGTTCTTCTACGAATCTCCACATTTTTCTGATTTGATCGCGTAGAGATACTCCGAGCATAGCTCTCTCCATCGCCCGCTGAGTGACTCTGAGCCTTCCTATGAGGCCCATACTTATACAATACCCCTATTATTTTTCACTAATTAAAAAGTACGTAAATACTAAATATTGCCAATATTATTCGTCTACAAACCTACTAATGTACATATTTGTACTTTTCATAAGTACAATGTGTGAATTGTAGGCAAATAGGTTAAAATAACTTTATTTAAGGCCTACTGCCAGTGCTTTTAAACGTGCTAGCTAAGGACAAACTTCTTAAAAAAATACATTTACTGTCAAACTACTACGATATAACGATGCTTTCCGAACACTCACGAGTCTCCCGCGATATTCCGGTGTATGAACAACGCCAAGTCGAGAGTGCCTGACTATTATTGTATTGTTAGAGCTGGAATAGCATCCTCTTGGGAAAGGGAACTCTTCCGAACTCTAACAATGAAATACTGAAGGTCTTCTGTAAAGTCAGCTGAGTCCTATTTTTGACTATTGGCTGTGTTCATCGGGACATAAATAGAAAACATGACCTGTGGCATCTGCTTAAATAAGCACCTTTTCTGCATACAACTCCTCATGACTTGATCACATAAGTAAATTTATTCCATAACTATCATTCTAAGATCTACCGCGTCGTTGGGCAACTCCTAAGAACTCCTAGTCTCGGGGGACTTCTAGTATAATATAGTTTAGTTTGATGTCAGTTTTAATGTAGTTTTAATTATAATCATAAAAGTTATGTTTTCCTCAACTGAAAAACTTTACCTTACCCTGTTCTACAATCATGTGTTATGAAAAGTAACAATATACAAGCTGATTCTATGTTTCGGTGGAAACGAATTTGCTGAGGTCGATTCCCGATATATTGGTAAAAACTAACGTAACTTTTCGGAGCTATGTACGTTTTAAGCAATTAAATACCACGTGCTTAAACGGTGAAGGAAAATATCCTGTGCGCCTAAGAGTTCTCCATTATGTTTTAGAAGTATACCTGTATATATGTGGTTTAGTACCAGAGTGGTGAAATATCGTCCAAATACTTCTTATTCGTGCCCTACAGAAAGACGTTAATGGGTTAATAACGATTATGATAATTGCGAATTGTACGCGAAAGAAGTCACGGGCAAGCGCAGTTAATAATCTATAGGTACTTATAATAAAACTGTAACTGGAAGATTTCTGTACATGACCGGAGGAAGCTTTATAATCGATACTGAGTCCAAAACAGATTTTTATTTAATTTTTCTTCGTCTGTCTGTCTGTCCGGGCATCACGTGAAATCTACTAAACGGATTTAAATAAAATATGGTATAGTGGTAGCTGATATTCCGGGTCAACATATAGGCTACTTTTTATTCCGATAAACAATAAGCTTCTCCCGAGAAATGGGATGAAATTTTTTAACAATTTTACTTGATATCTCCGTTAAATTTGAATCGATTACAAGCATGTGTTGTGTAATTTTAATGAAGATCTGATAAATATTGTCGAAAATAAAGGACATAAATCTTCACAGATAACAGCGAGTCCGCAAGGCATATTGGACAACGATCGAATGCATGCGTACCATCTCACTTATATTATAAATGCGAAATTTTGTAAGTATGGAGGTATGGATGGATGGATGTATGTATGTATGGATCGATGGACATGTTTAAAGTAATCATTATTACTTAAAAAAAAGTCCGAGAGGCTAAAAGTCTGACTGTTGAGGCACAATAACCGCTTTTTGTTATAATTTGTAAATCAAAACACGGGTGCAATCTTAAGATGGTGACGTACCTATCAAATCTTTATCCAAATAAATAGTTTTATAGTTAAATTGATTATATACCTGCAAATTCCACTTTAAATTTTTCAAATTGTACCTATTGTTTAGTCGTTACGACGGGTATAGAAATGCTAAAAAATATTTTAATTATATTTGATGCAGACGAAGTTGCGCGGGTCAGCTAGTTAAAAATAATAATATAAAGATGAAACAGTTTTCCGTTCGTTTGTTTGTACCCAATAGTCCGAAACCACTGAACTGATTTGAATTTGTTTACCAAAATAAAGCTTAATCACGAAGTAAAATTGATTATAATTTATTTTTTAACTTTTTAAGAAAACCGTATGAAACCGAAAAACTATACTAAACAAAGTTACGTACATGATAAAAGCTGCACTTATAATTACTAAAAAACAGTCCCCGGAAAAACGTAATTACCGCGCTTGTAATCACAGCTAATGTATTATACAGTACTAGAAGTAGAGCTTTGTGAGATTGAGCTCGTCCTTGGAAATTGTTGCAATGCATCCCTGTCTTAAGAGCGTGAGGCTTAACACCTACGCCTGAGGTTGATGGACACAGGGCGGCAGATAGTGGGACGTGTTGCATGCCCTGCGAAACGTTGCTTTTCAACTTACCATCAGGTTGGCCATATACTTAGTCCGTCAATTAGAAGTGAAAAAGAAACCACTAGTTTTAGAATCGATTTGGCTCGATTTAGAAGCGAAACTCGACTGATGCGTTGCAAAAACAGTTTGAAGAACAAGTCGCCGAATGTCGTTTTAGAAATGGAGAAATGATATAGAGTTCTTTAGAACTTTTTAAGATAACTTTTATTTCAAGTTGCCATTCACAACTGAAAGATCGCTCCTGAAAGGAGAGTTGCTTGTAAAACTTTTCAAGCTTGTCTTGTTGCTGGAAGATCGATTTAGCTTTTACGACCGATGGGTTTACCCATAAAATTTATTTATAGAGCTTAACTAACAGTGAATCGGCCGTCAATTTGGATAAATATCGGTTGTTCAGTGACCCTAATTCGATGCATTTTGTGACGTCAAAAACACTACGTAACATACGAATAAAAATTACTTATTCGCCTATAGGGATGAAATTAAGGTATGAAGTAAAATCTCATGCGAGTCCAATGACGGCCGGGATTGAGACAGTAACTCATTATCATATCAATCGATATTCGTCCACGGGCATAGGTCTTTTGTAAATGGAGGGAGTGCCAAATTTCATGGTATTGTACTGCTTGTGTCCAGCGATTCCCTGAGACATGTGGGATTGCCTTTCCACCACCTTGGGACCCTAATGTCAATTCTCAGTTTTCATGATGATGATGTTTAGGGACAATCCGAGCATAGCTCTTTACGTCGCCCTTTGAGTGTCTCTGAGCATTCTTACGAGGGCCATAGTAATTAGCCACCGCGTTTTGGAACTCACTGGCAACACACACTGCCAGAAGACTTTGGTCTTCAGGTCCTGAGGGATTTTGGACGTAAAGATGTCGCGAGGTTTCCCGAACGCTGAACATCCGACAGACAGTAAGTGCAAGTCGCCAATTTTCTAACTCCAGGCTGGTATTGAAAATTTAAATGCCAACAATTATTAACAATTATTTTGATCGCAGTCGAACATAATAACTAACGAAAAATTTTGTCTACTACGAAAGCAAATAATGTCATGAATTATTGAGGCATTACGAATGGAATACTTGAATTAATCAATCTATGGTACTGATGTCTGATTGTGTAGTTAATGTGCTGACGTCATTAAACCGCATAAAAATGTATAAATTAAATATGTAAATAAGCCCCTGTACAGTGGTACAATATTCTACTAGTCAAGCCTTTCTATTTGAAACCCATATTGAAGGAGTTGTGAAAAAAATCGCTATTTTGATGTGGCGGCCATCTTGAACCGATTTACATCAAAAAACTAAGAACGCTACTAATATTATGTTGCATATACATCGACTAGCGTATCAAACAGAAAAAACCAAAATCATAATCGGTTCATCCGTTCAAAAAATACGATACGCGACAGAGAGAAACAAACATACACACACACGCAGACACGTCAAACTTATAAAAACATGTCATTTTTGCTTCGGGGGTAATAAATGCATTATATGGAGCCGATATCGAACGTATGATAACCTTAGGCGCTTTCGAATATAGTAGGATAAAATTAGTTTGCGGTATTTTAATGTCGTTATTTATATCTGGACACTGGCTCTCCTCTTCATGTCAACCAACGGATTTGCCCTACCATTTGTTGCGGCTGAATTTGTAAATTAAATAAATTTTAAATGGCATTTCAACGTGAGGACGTAGAAAAGCCGATAAGTTTGTCAATGTGAATTGCCGTAAAAGGTTTAAATGTTTATATATTTACTGCATATAACACAATCACCTTATTTTGTTCAACAAAAATATCTATATATACTTAAATTTAAAATTTAAGAAACCCTTAGACTTTCAATACAGTGCACAATATTTTAATAGTCAAATCAAGGGAGGGAGATGTGAACCAGAAATAATGTTATCCACCCTAATTTTTGTAATGGCGGCCATCTTGAATTTTCAATGTATCATAGTGTATAGTATCCTACTAGACAAGCCCCTTCATTTGATGACGCGAGAGTTCTAAAAAAATATGTACCTAATCGGCCATTTTGTGGTGGCGGTTCATCTTGGACCGGTTATCATCAAACATAGCTATAAACACTCCCGACGAATTGACCTTTAAGACAAAAAAAAACAAAATAAAAATCGGTAAATACGTTGCCACCGACACGACAAACTTTTAACACCCCGACGTTATTGCATCGGTGGTTAGAAACAAAGTAATTAAAACGAAATTGAAGGAAGGAAACTGGTGGATGCTGACAATATACATTTTTATTAATTCCGCTTAGTCACCAGTGTTACGTGTTATAATGCAGTTTAAGATGGTAGCGGGTTAACTGGTTACGGATAAGGCAGTTACATTTAACCCTTTCCATTAATCGGGCTATACGCAGCATCGTAATGGAACGCTAAATCGCTAGTCGATTGTCGAAAACAACCGACCATAACAGAGAAAATTCTGAGATTATAAATTCCCAAAACGCTCTTGCCGGAAACAAAAGCGAGACCTCCCACTTACGAAGACAATAGTGCAAACCACTGTTCGACATTACTATTTGACAACCCTTTACGGATTATCATGTATAACGTGTAACCGAATTACGAAATAATTTTGAAAGATGCATAAGTAGAAATCACCCGGTAAAAAATATTAAATAGACCCAGAACAATCTACAATTTTTTTCCGCTGCTATTGCTAGACATCTCTCACATTGACTGTTTCTATGGGAAGTTATAAAAACAAAAAAAAAACGCGGACGAAATCGCGGCCGACAGCTAATATGAAATATTACGTGAATACCTACAATGACTTAGCGCGGTATAAAATTTCGAGTTAACTAAGGTGATAATTAAAAGTTGCTCGGATAGCTATCGATTAAATTGATAAATGTACCTACATCTATGTATTCCCTCGATCGGAAACATATTAGTGAGCGTAACTCAATTTCTTATTTACTTTGTACCGCAAGCGATATCAAACGATCGTTGCAAATTGAATGAAAGTTTCAAAAAGATTAAAGCCCATTTTCACTAACCCTAGGCATCGCGTAAATCGAATGCCTAATGATTTAGGCGATGTCTATAGAAAACAAACACATTTCACCAACACGTAGTGGAAAACTATTGCTGGACGGTTTTGTACGAATAGATATCTCCTTAGATTAGGCGTTACTTATTTACGCATTGCCTTGTTCTTCGTTAGTGAAAACAGGCATAAGTAACTTTCAAACTATAAGTATACGTTTACATTAAAGAGATCTTATTTATAGATAAGTACTTCACAGGAAGCTATATTTTGAAACAGCTATATTTTATTCCAGCAATAATGAGATTTCAGCCTGAAATAATAGCATTTGTGAATCTTTTTAAAGTGAGCTAATACGCTACCGACTGTTCTTTATCCGCGTGCGCTGACTTAATGGTACATACGAATATAGTATGTGTTACAAAAATATTGGTCTTTCGTAGATCTAAAAAGAGGTACTAGAAATCAAATCTTTAGAATCATTTAAAAAAAACCACTATCACGCATTTTTGGCGAAAATAATATGAAAATTAAAAGGTGATTTTCACACGTTAAAGAAACAGTTTAAGACTCAGAATATAAAGCTAAGCAATAAACAGTAATTCAGCCATGTAATTTTGACACTTAGTTTAGGAGCTGGTAAGGTCAATGCGTTTGGCGTTTGGCGTTGATTGTGTCTGTTAACCTCTATGAGTTAAGGTACACTGCTCTTGCGTTATGTCGACACAACCCTTAAACTTGTGTGGCAGGTTAGTAACCCAGATGAAACTACGGGGAAAAGCTAAGAAGTATCTATCATATATTTTTGCTTCGATAGATATTGACTTTTGCACGCCTCATAAGCGAAGCGTTGAGGTGGGTATTACTGTCAGTTTACGCACACCGACTACCGAGTGATTCTCCAACTTAAAATGTCACGTTTTTATTCTTTATTGCTTTTATAAGTGCATATAAATATACAAATGTTGAGAAAAAACACTATTATTAACACTCATGATATTTTTAAATCTCTTTTTATTATTTAAACTAATTAAAAAGTCCGTGTGTCTGTATGTGCGTATCCCATATATTGTGGTCACGATAACGAGCGAAATAATTCACTTATCGAGTTGGTTTTTTTTATAGGCTTAAGTATTTTGAGGAATAGAAGCCTATTACTTTCCACGGTATAATAAGATGTAGTTTAATTATTATTTACAAATAATCTCAATTTTATTGTAATGAATGAGATTAAGAAGCGTGCACTTTTGGATTTTCCAACTATTAATATATTCTTCTTGATCTTGTTTAAGTGTAGAAAAATCAAGATAAATATCGGAAATTCTCTCACACTATCTACTCAGGCGTGTACACATGGTAATGGAGAGCACCCCGACCTCGATCGCAGAGCGCTGGAGGGTGCGGTTACAATATATTATGTTTTATATTCTTTGTGATGTGGCATCATAAAACTTACATTTTAGTTACCTCATATATTTCAAATAAAATCGCATTGCTGATCGAACACTCATTGTCCTTGTTCGAAATTAGTTTAAATTAGAGTGATTAGTGTATATATAAATTAGAACTATTTAATGCAAACGTATACCTATAGTTTGCAAGTTACTTATGCCTGTTTTCACTAACGAAGAACAAGGCAATGCCTAAATAAGTAACGCCTCATCTAAGGAGATATATATAAAAACCGTACAGCAAGATTTCCACTACGTGTTGGTGAAATGTGTTTGTTTTCTATAGACATCGCCTAAATCATTAGGCATTCGATTTACGCGATGCCTAGGGTTCGTGAAAATGGGCTTTAATCTTTTTGAAACTTTCATTCAATTTGCAACGATCGTTTGATATCGCTTGCGGTACAAAGTAAATAAGAAATTGAGTTACGCTCACTAATATGTTTTCGATCGAGGGAATACATAGATGTAGGTACATTTATCAATTTAATCGATAGCTATCGGAGCAACTTTTAAACGGTAATATTATATATGTAGAAAGGACTTAGAGCAAGAGTACCTAGATAGGTATATAAAGTTTCAGCTTTGAAGAACACATGTGGTAGAAAAAAGGACACCAGGGTAATGAAGAAGAAGATGTAACCCGAGATATCAATATTTATATAATAAATGCGAAAGTGTGTCTATTAGTTTATTTCCTTGATTGTTTGTTTATTAAATTCGGCTCAACTACTGCACAATATGCTTGAAGTAATAATATAGCAAAATGAGCAAGCAATTTCGAAATCACACCTCCATTTTTGTTAATTTGTACAGATTAACTGTGATTCCCATTTCATAAATACTTGACTTCCTTGCTGAACATTTTATAACAGTCAATAAATATATTTAAGCGATATTTTCACGGAAAATGTTAATGGATACCCACCTCATTATAATCTGATAAATACATTTTTTATTTTATCAAATGTTAATGTTCGATAACAAGCGTTTGTGAAAAGAGTAAACATTTTTTAATGAAAAACAATATGATGTTGATTTCGATAGAAAACGATTAAGATATCTTTAATAATAACTAGTTAAACTTATTATTACATTTCCTTGGCAATCCGCAGAAACATTGAAATAATTAGTAATATAATATGTTGAAATTAATGTACGTTCTTATATCTCAGATACCAGACCTACTTCAATATCATTTTCGCAGGTCAATTGATGATATATAGCACAAGATTCTTTAAATAGTTTAAATCAAAGAGGATACAAACACTACAGGTTAAACAGTTATATTGCTTTAACAAAGCACTCAACTTTAATCATAAAATCAAAACGAGTGGTTCGATATCCAAACAAGCTGCATCCGTTATCAGGCGATCTAACGCCTGTTGAGTCTGATCGCCCCACAATCATTCATCAAGTCATAGACAATCTTGCACATCCTGTTAATGTATGTATATACTCATCTTAAACATTTTGTTTATAGCGCGCCTCCTCTCGGAGATTTGGACCTTGACCACCAACGTTGTTCCAATGCGAGTAAGCGGGTTTTAAAGATTATCGTCCGCCTTTCATTTAATATCCATATTAAGGGAGTGGTGAAAAAATATGTATTCAGTGGCGGCGACCATCTCGGACCGATTTTTTTCAAACAATGCTAGGAACTCTCCTATCCAATTCACCTTACAAACAAAAAATTTATTTTTTAATTAAGCATGCTGTGGTCATTTCTAGAAGGTTTCGATCTCCTGTCTTTCTCTTTTATTTATGTTAATCTCATGATAACGTCATTGATTGTTACCAGTTTAATGATCCAATAAAAAAAAAATCGGTTAATCCGTTCGGGAGCTACGATGCCACTTACAGACACGTCAAACTTATAACACCCCATCCTTTTTCGTTGGGGTTAAAAATTTCTATACATAATTATCTGTAGTATCTTAAATCTACAATGAGATAAAATAATAATGCCTGCAAGCGCAACAATATCACATTTAATAAAATTTCTCCCGGAATACAGGTGCGTTCTGGAGCATGTTAAGACGTCGTTATATTCTCGTTGCCAAGCAAAGTGTGCTCTATAATTACAGCACTTTACAACCACTTGAGACGTTTTATACGTCGAGTACATCAATGTGCACATGTTTGACTTGGTATACTGATAATATATAGATAAGTTGCTATTCAACTTCCACTTTGCTGTCCGTGTGTCCGTCCGTGTGCAAAGGCACCTTATCTCTAAAATGAAGAATTGTTCCCTCATAACATAATATATTATTCAAAATTGAAGACAGTAAAAAATATGCCTAAATTGAAACAGCAAGTCAAGTGAGATACAAATTGCTCTCACAAAGTAATCTTATCTACTTAGTAGTATTTTTAGCAACACATTATTAAGGATATAAATCTGGCCGTTTTTCTGACACCGTTAAGTTAACGAGACAGTAAAAAATCGCGCGATCCTTGCATTTGAAGTCGGCTTTTCTAAGTAGTAGAGATGAGTTTACGTCTACCAGTAAAGTACACATATGCTAAATAACTGGTAAATAATAAAGTCAAGCAGAACTCTCAAGAATTCCGAGCTTTATCCCTTGCATAACATATTAATTTAACGTTATGATACCTAGTGCTCTATAACGCTCGACAAAATTGTAGTTTCAAATACCAATCGTAATTTAGTAATGGACTGCGCTAGTATGTCAAAGCAAAATATTTCCCTTTAAAGTGATACGTAGGTATGTTCGATTTTAGTGCATAGCCTTTGACAGAGTTATACGCCGCATTCAATCGAGGGATAATCACTGGCTTTCAGGAATACCAATATGGATTTATTTTGTATCAAATTTGTGTACTCAAAACAAACAATAATACAACTTCATTGCCATACTCTATTGCTAGTAAAATTATTCCTGTATTTCCTAAATATGTAATTACGCCAGCAAGATTTAACAATTTGGCAAATGTTTTTTGCTTTTGTGGTTGTCAGTCAGCTTTATAATATTTATTATTATAATTTATAAAGATATTGTTATTAATCCTTTTTTCCTTGCTAGTTGGAATGTACAGTGAAAAACTATTAAATTATTTTTAACTTCGGAACAAAAAATTATTTTTTTACGTAACAGATTGTCATAAGCAAATAACTATTACGGTAAAGACTAATAAATTGCCTGCTTTTATTACTTAGGGATTCGATCACCGAAAAAAATATAAAGAATGTTTTCAAAAAGTATTTTCAGAAATTGGAAGAATATTGATATCGTATTCTGGGAACAATCTGTATATGCCTACGCGCCGCTTGTCAGCTGGCGTGGGAGTGCATTATATGGTGCGGTATCTCGACCTGCTGGCTGCGTATTTATACACCTACCCTACATATATTTTAAAATTTTCTGTTACATTAGAGGATTGCGCAATGTCCATAAAAACTCAGTGGAGTTTCAGGACATCCTACTTATGATTGTAAGAAATAAAATAAATAAAATTAAGCGTTATATCATATTACAATATTAATCCATTAAGGTAACAAAGCGAAAAGTTGTGTGGTTATGAATATATATATTGACAAGCGCTGTGGTCTTTCAAGTAGGAGGTCCATTCATTCAGAGGATTCATTCATTTCCCCCCGGTGGGGGTAAATTGGGAATTCATGATTTCTGAATTTTCTCGGGTCTGGTCACTTTGTAAGTTTTGATACTTGCAATTACATTTTAATTTAAGCTAGTTATTTATTATGCGATTCTAATCTATTTTATTGTAAATGAACTCTCAATATTTTTCGCTTTTATCTGTTAAGTGGAGTACATCTCGAGGACAGTCTCCTCCACTAACATTGCTTTAAAATGGATTATCATATGAAAGGACTTAATTTGTACAATAAACGAGACAGATTGAAAATAAGAACACAAAATGATTGCATTGTTTGAAATGTTATTTTGCTGTCGCTATAAAAGTGCGACATTCTGCGTTTTTTTTCGGCCGGCTTAATTCCATCCGCGTCCTCAAATTTCCCACCGAACTTAGTATAACAATAGGACTAAATGTACTTAAAAACATACATTCCGTGAACGGATTATTTATTGGCCCACTGATGGGTACAGCCCTCCTCATTGTGATGTATAGTTTACCACGCTGCTCAAAGGCTGTGGGGGCAGGCTTAGTTGTCATACAAGTTGTTACCCGTGTCTACGTTTGCGTGGAAATTTCTATGAGTACGCCTAAGTTACTGTCCGATCCCTGATCTCCTCCTCCATGCATCGTCAACTTCACTCTTGAGAGTCGTGATCCTTGCCACGGAATATCTTATTCTGACGATGTTACGCCATCTTGATTTGTCGGCGGCATGGTGCAGAGCAATGTGTGCAGTCGAGTGTGGTGCTGATTTGATCTGCCCATCGAATAGGGCTACTCCCTCTTGGTCTACCAGTAAGAACTAAAAACTAAGCAGGAGTGCATGTACAACGGGTAACGTTCATTTCTTCGTGAAAAAAGTAGCTTATGTGCTATTTCAGACTGTAAATTTCCGGCAGTGATTGAGATACATTCACATTTATAATATACTAGCGACCTGCCCCGGCTTCGCACGGGTGCAATGCTCTACTAAAAAAAATAATGTCTTTAATTAAAAAGGGCGTTTTTTTATAGGCATGCGCCGCCCAGGCCGGTACCGCTGCAACCGCTATTTCGGAAATGAATGCATATTTTAAATATAAATAATGTGTAGTACAATCAAAAGTTAAATGAAGTGACTCCTGTCACTTTATTAGATAAGCGTTGCGTAGCGTATGTACTATGCACGTGTCGGTCTTTTATCTTATAGGGTCGTCTTATAAGTAAACACTTAGAATTAATTGAATTATATTGTATGGAAAAATAATAGGCTGCTTTTGATTTAAAATGTTCACAGGGCGACTTCTTATGAAATATACTTATGCACCCTTCAACAATATTTCGTAACACGTCGTATAGGGACAGACTAGTACTACCTTCAAGTTATAGTTCAGTTTATATACAGAGGAATGGTTCCCACTACGCCGCTTCCCACGACGGCGCTCCTTGACTTGAAATAACTTTAGCAATTCCGACCTATGGACTTGAATTCCAGGGCACAAGGTTGAAAACGCTGAAATCTTCAAAGAAAAAAAAACTTTTCCATGCTCCTATTCTAACTTCAGGGCTGGTCTTGAGATTTTATTAAAAGGATAATAAGAATTCAAGAATTATTATTATCCTTTTAAGCCCGACCCCGAAATTGTATCAATTATATTAACACTTCAATAAACAAACCTAAGGACGACATTTATTTGATTGCTCTCTTTGCTCTCTCTCTCTACCCCTCGTCAAATCGTTATCAGTAGCTACTACAAAAATGAATTTACTTACTACTTGTTGAAAATTGTACTAAACTCTGCAATGAATAATTTTCCTTTCAATATAATCGGATCGGGTTCAATCGGATTTTTTACCTATTTATATTTATCATAGATACTGAAGTTGTTTATTTCTTTTTTTAAACAATTAAGTGCACTGCGTAGCGTATTTCGTAGGTTTTTCCGAAAATCATGCTATTTAGATAAACTAAGAAGTTAAAACGTTATTTTAATGTCAGTCCATTCCTATTGGCGTGTATTAAACCTAACGTGTATTAAACCTAACTTGTATTTGGAACTCCAATAGCAACATAGCAAGTAGGTGATTAGAGATTTACAATTTTGATATATTCGCAGTATTTTATTTTATTTTAAATGACTTATTTATAAATTGAGGTGTATTTTCCGAAAAAGCGCTTACTGAGACCACGTATTAAAAAGCAAAACTTTATATGAATACAAGACTGATCAAAGTCATTAAAACCGATACATGTCTATATTTAAACCAGAATTGCTCGTTAAATGTTTTAAAGATAGACGGACAGGTGGGATAAAAATAAAATACAAACATAAAAATGCTCGATTTAACTCCATGTCACAAAACGGTTATAATATTTTCTGCCTCGCACAGAAAAGTTCATCGCCACGGCTATTTTTGATATGGCATACCCTTATGCCACTAATTCCAGAACAGCTTTTTTTAGCTTATTTTATGATTTATGTATCTAAAAGCAAATTAGAAAGTGCCAGTTGAGCGCTGTTAGCCAAAACCATGGAACTGAACGTTGGCTCGGTAAGGATTACTTAAACGATAAAAAAGCTTGGGTGTAAATTGCTCTAACTTCCAAGCATAATGTCACTATGAGATGGTGATATCAAAAAAAAATACTCGGCTAAGTTTGTTTGTTTGACCAGGGCGCGTTTGGAACCCGCAGCTGTAGGTTTAAGTTGGCGAACGAAGTTATCACCATACCCGTACAGTTATTTAAAAATATTATATGTAAAAAGCTTCATAACGCTTCGCCTGTGATAGGCCTACTGAAAAAAGTTTTTTTTAATTTGCTCCTTTATAAGTGTTTTTATTCCGTGATCGATTAATTCTTTATAATACGTATAGTACAGACTAATTTTTATGTGGCAAAGCCACACATGCAATGCAATGAGCAGGGCATGTGCATCGCATGAACGACACGAGAACCCCAAAGAGGTTGATGGAGGGCAAATTGGAGGGGCGTAGAGACCGAGGACAAGCTAGGGTCGGTGGTGTGATGGAGTTGAGAGGGATATGAGGGTTTTGGGAGTTCGGAGCTGGAAAGAAACTAATTTACATAATTTTAAACATTGATTCAATATTTTACTGTTGTGATTGTGTTGTTACAATTGTAATAGGTTTGATATATTCTTATAGTGTACACAATTTCATTATAATATAAACTCTATTTTTTTGGTTTTTCTGGTTGGTTGGGGCATGGTTTTATCTTTATTTTAATAAAATCTAACTCTGTACACCTACAATCATGCAAATAAAGTAAAGTAAAGTACATAAATAAATATATTACGGCAAAACACACATTGCCATCTAGTCACAAAGTAAGCGTAGCTTGTGTTATGGGTACTAAGATAACTCATGAATATTTTGATTGAATAATATACAAACATACTTTTAATATATCAAAACACCCAGAGACTGAAAAACTTTTTTTTTGTTTAGGGAATCGAACCCACGGCATTGGACCAGAAAGCATGGTCACTGTCCACTCCACCAATCGGCCGCCAACAAATACAACAACAAAGGAAATATTATTATTATTATCATATAAACGAGGAACCATTGTCGGGTTTGTGTATTGAAATAAACTAATCTGTATCTTAGACACCCAATTAGTTTCAATTGTTTACTTTACACAAAACGTTTGAGAAATCTGGTAAGTATCAAACTTTCGCGGAACTATTTCGGTGCACGGCAACTTCTGAACAGTGAGCATTAACCATAGTGGTTCTTAATAGAACAAACAAAGTAAACGCCCGACTTCTAAACAAAACCAAATTTGTATACATTTTAGCTGTCTTATTTAATCAAAATAATAGTCTTCTCGACAAGTTGAAAAAGGTACAAAATAGAGATACTGCTCTTAAAATTATGTGCGATAGCTCATTCGATCCGGAATGGCGAAAACTGGCATTTCGTTTTTTGCCAATATTTCATTAACTATTAATATTTAAGAAATTTCCAAAAATATTCTGAAAGAGGCGGAAATTTCCAATAAAAAAGTCCTAACTCCCGGAACGCTGAAAATAGGTCTGCGCGCGACAGTTTTAGATTGCGCGCGCGGCGTCAAAAGCTTGTAGGGCACATTAATTAATTTATTTAAAGTATTGAATATACTTTTTTAATTTGAAAAAAATACGGTGTTCTGAACACTATAAATAATTTATTGCCTTTGGAAATTTATATTAAAGTTAATTTTTAATTAAGTTAACAAACAAAATATAGGTACTCGAACTTCTGTCTTAATTGTAAGAGATTTTTTTTTTTTAATAATAGTTTTTAAAAATTTCCGCTTCGTAGAGCCTTTCTTACATGCATACATTAAGACGAGACGCTAACAGGATGTGTTCCTATATAGATATAATGTAATAAAGGATAAACTTCTCCTATCCCAAGTTCCCGCTGCTTTGGCAGACACCTTAATTATACCTCATGGGATATAATCGGGGGATATAATTTTTGTCTCTTGCTTAAGCTAGCCCTGCTGGTGGGATATCTGCTTGGTCAAAACAAATGAAAATAAGACATACGGCCAAGCGAATTAATGTTCCAGTATCTATTATGCCGCGTAGAAACCGATTCATCAAGAGCGCATAACAGTCCACTTCTGGACTAAAGGCCAAATCACCAAGCTGGGCAGACCGGTTGGTGATCGCGATAGATATTAAAAGTTCTATGTTATATTCCTTTAGTCTCCTGAAACGAAACTCGCGGGAAGACTCGGGCTGACAACTGTATTCTGATCCACCGTCAACACATGGCATGGAAAACGAATTTAGGTTATGAATTTTAAAAAACTGCTTTGACTCTTATATGTTAGCCCGCTGCAATTTTAGACTCCACCATCTATTAGCACTAGATGAAATTGCAATCCCGGACGAACTAGTACACCAAAAAGATACAAATTCGGTTTCCATTTTACTGTGACGTCGAAACTCACCAAAACTATTAATGTAATGGAGATGTGAAAACCAGTACCAGAGACTATCACGCGAGCTATATAAAAAAAACGACACGTCTCTTTTATCTTTTTCTAACTCCGAATTCAAAAAATAACTGCGCTCGTTCCCGTTACCATGTGTCCGGGAGGATATTTAAAACTCCGCTTCCCAGAACTTTGTTTACACTGCAGAACATGTTCGGTAAGGCCGAATGTATCCACCTATTTTGTTTGCACCTCAACAAACGTTCACAAACAGTGATATTTCAATACGTTTTCCATTATAAAAAATGTGAAACATGCCAACCTCAAGGTCGGCAGCAGATTGCTTAAGAAAGCTAAGAGTGTGAGAACTCTGTTTAAACAGCAAAACATGTTCGGTAAGGCTGAATGTATCCACCTATTTTGTTTGCACCTGAACAAACGTTCACAAACAGTATGCTTAAGAAAGCTAAGATCGTGAGAACTCTGTTTACACAGCAAAACATGTTCGGTTATGCTGAATGTACTCGTATCTACCTATGTTGTTTTAATCTCAACAAACGGTCACAAACAGTGATATTTTAATACGTTTTCCATTATACGTTGTATTGAAAAAAATGTAAAACATGCCAATCTCAAGGTCGGCAGCAGTATGCTTAAGAAACCTAAGATCGTGAGAACTCTGTGTACATGGCAAAACATGTTCGGTTATGTCGTATGTATCTACACCTATGTCGTTTGCATCTCAACAAACGGTCACAAACAGTGATATTTAATACGTTTTCCATTATACGTTGTATTGAAAAAATGTGAAACATGCCAACCTCAAGGTCGGCAGCAGATTGCTTCAGAAAGCTAAGAGCGAGCGTGAGAACTCTGTTTACACAGCAAAACATGTTCGGTAAGGCCGAATGTATCCACCTACTTTGTTTGCACCTTAACAAACGTTCACAAACAGTGATATTTCAATACGTTTTCCATTATAGGACCTTAGATCGTGAGAACTCTGTTTATACAGCAAAACATGTTCGGTAATGCAGAATGTATCTACCTAAGTTGTTTGCATCTCAACAAACTTTCACACACTGTTTTATTTTAATACGTTTTACATTACACGTTGTATTGAAAAAAATCTATAATTTGCCAACTTCAAGTTCGGCAGCAGATTGTCTCTTAAAACTAAACAGCGACCTAAAATACTAAGTGGCCGCTCCTTGTCTACATCCCATTTTTTTCAATTGTTAGTCTCCCAAATAATGATAAACCGTATAGGATGTTTTTTTTATATTTTCCCGAAATATTTGCGACCACCTTACTAAAAATTTTAGAGGTAACCAAAAATTTTT
Source organism: Pararge aegeria (assembly GCF_905163445.1). Classification (NCBI taxonomy): domain Eukaryota; kingdom Metazoa; phylum Arthropoda; class Insecta; order Lepidoptera; family Nymphalidae; genus Pararge; species Pararge aegeria. The sequence continues at coordinate 6,818,779 of NC_053208.1, forward strand.
TCCGTGGGAATATTTTAAGCGGATATTTTGATTATAAAATTTCTATCAAAACCTGTAAAAAAAATGCTTGCAGCTGACATTTCGTTCACAATACGATCAAAATACGCGGCCGAACAAATGCGGGGCCGGGTTTTTTTTCGGTTGCTGACACAATTGCAATCACAGCTTAATCTGTAATTCCTCCAGAAAAGTATTCATGAGAAGGAATTTAAGGATATTATTTTGGCTTTCATATTTATGGATAAGGATCCTTCCTCAATGAGAGTAAATAGCGTCGCAAAGTACGCTATTTTTAATTAAAGTTTTAATTAAAGTTTTAATGAAAGACATGACTACTGAAAATCAACCCAAGCAGATGGAGATATGCAAACGCGGGGTTTTCTTTAGGATTTTATATGAACATATTCTCTAGTACATAATTCTTTACTAAGGTTTAGCTAACGTAAGCCATTTAAGAATATGTTTTGCTTGGTTGCAAAATATTTTTTTTTCCACTTACAAAAACTCTATTAGACTTTATTACAATTTACTGTTAGCCCGCGACTTTGCCCGCGCTTGTTTTGAAAGTATTTTGCTTACGAGTTATCTCATAAAGAATATATTGTTAGCTTTAAAAGTATTTTGGAATGCTAAATCATAAAGAATATATTGTTTTTTTTTTGTTAAAAACTAAACATACTATTTAGGATTGTGGGTTGAAAAAACCGATTTATTTTTTTCATCAGAATCGGTAAGGCCGTTTCGGAGGGCTGTTCCCCCAAACGCTATGACACGAGAATTTTTTAGATTTAAAAAAAATTGCGAAAAATTGTCGAAATTATTGTGATAACCAAAATCCGTTGCGTGGTTAAGGAGGAGTAAGCGAATAAACAGACAAACGGCAGGAAACTGTTTTACATTTGCAATAAAGTATTCCATATAGGTACTAATAAATACCCTGCTAAAGCGCTTTGCTTGCAAAGTATCGGCTGGCGCGTTTGTGGATTTTAGACGTTTTAATAAAATACCTCTCAAACAAATGTAGATGATGTTGTTTGTTTATAATAGCGGTGAGTGAAGCATCGCATCTTGTTCAACCATTCTGATATAAATGAAAAAAATACTGGCTTTTAACCTGCCGGGGCCTTGATAAATTCAGAGAAAGGTTTTTTATTCTTCTACAAGTAAACCCTTTTCTACAATCTCACCTAATAGTTTGTGATGATGCAATCTAAGATGGAAGCAAGTTCCGTAGCGATATAAAGCTTAAACGTTTTCCGCTTTAGTTAATGGGCAGCACTTTGATTAATATCGCCACTGCCTCGCGTCTCGCAATCAAAATGGAAAGAGTTTCTAATCATCCATAATTTTTTTTATTTACTCGAATACTACGTATTAACTCTTTCTCTCGCAGTCATCCTTGAAGAACAGTTAGTTTTCCTGGAATAAGAAGTATCCTCTGTTTAAACCCAAACTACAATCTATAGAATCGAGTTAGAGCAGCAGTTGAGCTAATAAATAATAAGTAAAAAAACAATTACTTTCACATTTATTTTGATATTGTAGCTATTTCATCAATTTATGAAATTCGACGTTAGTAAGTCACATTGTACCCTCATTCTGGGACTCTCCGATGAGATCCTTGACTCGTCATGCTATTCCATTAGTGGTTCATCATCATATTAAACCATTACTGGGCACGGGTATCCTCCCACAATTAGAAGGAGTTAAGGCTGTTTCGAGAAAGAGGTAAACCGCCGAATCCAACTCGGGTGGGCAGCGTTCGGGAAACTGCGTGACATCTTCTCGTCTAAAATCCAGTGTCTTCGAACAGTGCGTGTTGCCAGTGATGTCTTACGGATCAGAGACATGGTCGCTAACTATGGGCCTCATAAGAAGGCTCAGAATCACTCAGCGGGCGATGGAGAGAGCTATGTTAGGAGTATCTCTATGTGATCAAATCAGAAATGAGGAGATCCGTAGAAGAACTAGAGTTACCGACATAGCTCAGCGAGTCGCGAAGCTGAAGTGGCAATGGACGGGGCACATAGCCCGGAGAACTAATGGACGTTGGTCTTAAGGTGCTGGAATGGCGACCCCGCACCAGTAAACGCAGCGTAGGTCGGCCCCCAACGAGGACAGATGACATCAGGCGAGTAGCTGGGAGCCGCTGGAGGCAAGCGGCCCAGGACCGTGCATTGTGGAACTCCCTACAAAAGACCTATGTCCAGCAGTGGACGTCAATTGGTTGAGATGATGATGATGATAATGAAGGCCGTAGTACAATACACTGGCCCATTGTGAATTAGTGGACTCGACACTCCATTGAGAACATTATATAGAAACCTCAGGCATGCGGGTTTCCTGAGGATGTTCGCCGTCACAGTTCGCACAGAACTTATAAAAGTTAGAGGTGCGTGCCGGGATTCCAACTTGGCCCACGAAAGCCATTTTCAGCGGCTTAAAATTTTATTTTCTCGTGTCAGTAATAATAAACAGCCGGGACCGACGACCGAAAATTTTGCGCTTTGAGACACGGGGTTGACATCACCGATTGGCCAACTCCAATCTAAAAATCCAATTAAAACAGCTGGGACCCAATTAATATACCAACCCGCGATTTGAGAACCCCAACCCATTTAATCACTAGACCTTGGGTATGTACAAAATTGGACAGACATCTGTTTTATATCTATGATACCATACTGATGATAAATACAACGTTGCCTGGCTAATGGAACCCGAAAAATACGAAACGTGGATTTCGATGACGATTAAAAATCTTTTATTTACGTGTTTTAAATCGGAAAACTTTACTAAACTTTTTCATAGCACTAACTCTAACACTAACACTCTTTATTTTATATTATTCACACACTTCAGAGCGCAACTTTGCCTGGCGAGATTTCCTTTTTTATCTGGGATAAAAGTTTTTACTTTATGCAGAGACGTAACACGATCCGCGGTTGCTCTTTTGCATTGAAAGACTTACAACTAACAAATACACTGTCACATTATTATTGGTTTCTGTGATGTTTGTTCTATTTTTAGGTAATTAGTAGCTAAGCAGATTAACGAGCAACGTGGACGGAGATTAATTTTGAGCGGGTTGCATAAATTCCCATCGTTGTAATAGTATTCTACAGCGTTTGTTTATATTATGGCATTCGACATACCCTAAGGCGTAGTACTTACAGGCAATACTAAATAATCAGTTCCGGAGTAGTCTTTAAGCAAATTAAGAAGTCGCTTGGGACGTCGCGTTCGTTGGGCATTATAAACAGCACTGCACAGTACATATTTTTTTGAAGTTATACTTCGTTTAGGAAAAATAATGAGAGTAAATTTTTACTTTGCGCCCGCACACCGTCAAAAAAACCGACACCCTGAATTTATCTATAACAAGTAAAAGTAAGTACACCTACGTGCATCTGCGTGAGAACTGACAACTGTATTCACGGTATGTATTTATTATGTGATATTTAAATAAACTTTATTTAACTTGATAATAAAACTTTCAATGTAGTTTTTTCTACATAAAATAAGGCGAAAGATAAAATTATTGAATTTTTTTTATCTTATTACGCCAAAGAAGTATAACTTCTAACGCGTGTTAATTAGCACACACACGTTTTTTTTTATTTAAATTAAATTGTATACTAGAGCAATAAAAAAAATACTATCATGTAACATTAATGATTAATCTAAATACTAATAATATATTTTACGTATAGATAGACGGATATTATGTTAATGCCCGTAAAAATAGCAAGTCGCATTTCAATAGATAAAATGTAGGTATGCTTTGGTTTTATTTCAAATATCGATAGTTAAACAACGTCGCTTTCAGTTTTCTAGTAAGGAGGCATGGAATGTATAGTGCATAAAGTAGTCTTAATGGAATGCTTGAAACTCTCCGTTCACTTTGATATCACCTCAGTTGGTTCGTAATAACATGGTGCGGTTATTTACCTCTCATAATATCACGCTTATATACTGTAAAAAAAAAACACAAAACAGCCAGCTGCTACTTTACTTATTCAGAGAGAACTGGTAAAAAATATAAGAAGCATCCTATCCGGAGTGTAAGCAGAGCGGTACGATGGCGGTATCAATTCGATCAATTTCAGTCGTTTAATGAAGCAGAAAAAAATATTGGGAACAACACTTAATTTGATCTGCTTGTTTACCTTGATTCTCAAGAGAAGGAGCCACTTGGCGAGGCTGTATGCGAACCTTCACTATTGAGCACTTCTTAGCATCAGTTGTAAAGAGAGCGATCATAAATAAGTCTTGGGGTGTGTCGGTGGTGAAGAGAGCATAAGTACAAAATGTAGAAAAATCGGACTCCCTGTCGAATTACATATACTAAAAAAAAAAATAGTTTCAGTAAAACAGACATATTCAGAGAGAACTGCTACTTCTGCTACTTTTTCTTGGTAAAAAATATAGAGAGACACAATATTCGGTAGTGGAAGCTGCAGCCTAATATGCAACGAAAAAGGTTTTCGAGGGTCCACGCTGATTTTACCGATTGGTATGACCAAACCCTAATGCTCACATTAAATTAATTGACTATTGTATTGTGAACGAATTTCCCTTTTGGCAACTATTTGCAAATGAACGACGATTAATTAGCCCATCCGCTAATTTGATCAGTGAATGATTAGCGGTTATTAGGTAGGCAGTTAATATCTGTTTATACACATTTTTCAAATACCTGTCTGCCTGTTCATCTCCGGATTATTCATCAGAATGGCTGAACCAATTAGAGGATTATACAAAGGGTATTATGGGTGGTTCATTCCTGAAATATAGACGTAGGAATTGGTGTGAATTTTTTGTATGAATGCTTGTCAGAAACCAATTTTACTCTCAATTTTGGGGTTTTAAGGGTTTGTTATAGTTCAAAACTGCTAAGCTAAGTGACCGGTTACAAGTGTATAAGTGTGTAAGTGACTATACTCTTCGGACTTCTGTTTTATCTGCCACAACTTAATAATATAGTCTATGGTAGATACTAAAACGCTTTTGGAACTCGACTTGTTTCGGAAGCTAAAAAATAATGAAACGTTTGTATGGGTTATGTTATATTAAAGTGATCTTCTAAGCTTGATAAGAGGCAGTTATTTTGCAATTGCACTTTAATTTATTTCATTCGTGAAGAGATAATAAATCCGCAAATAGAATATAATCCTTTCTCTTCAACAGAAGAGAAAGGATTATATTCTATTTGCGGTAAATGTTTTTGTAAATAAATGTAATTTGTGGTAAATGTTTTTGTGGTAAATGTGTTCTGTTGAACACCCTTCCCATCTCCTCTTAGGGTTCGGAATAAAAATGTGACTGTATTTATACAAGTCATGGACTTCTATAGAGATTATGTACAGTCCATGGAAAGAACAGAGCGGATGTAAAGACAGGCGTACAATACGAAACTATAAGACTCCCCTGTAATAACGGAGTGTTTAAAGCTCATATATAAAATACGATGCAAATTAAAATTCTCCCAATACTTTTTACAAGTAATAAACAACGAAAGATTTAATAACGCATACGCCAACAATTTATAATAGTTATTACGAAGCATATTAAATCCTTGGTAAAATATTCACATTTCAGTACCAAAGCTCGAACTCTTTTATTAAAATGTTGTATTTACCTATTATTTTTACTTAACGACGCTTGGAAATGCAGTGAGCTTTCGGTCACGTGCCACTGAAAAAAAACCTCTATATCTTTCTACGTATAATTTGAATCTATTCCTATAGTTAAACAGCATAATATTATCCGTACTAAAATTATAAATGCGAAAGTCCATTCTTTACGCTCATTTGTCGATACTTTACGCTCTAACTTGATTTTTAGAATAGATACGGAGAGTCCGTTTGTTTTTTTGGGGATAAAAACTTTTGGTAACGGTGGAAAACGGTATTTGTAAAAAATCGTAATAAATAATCTCTTGTAATAATATAGTCGTGCGAGGTACTTCGTAAGTAAGTATCTCAGGTGTACAATTACTTTTATTTACCTACTTGTTTAATTTAAGTTTGTGTTAGTTTTAGTTTTATTGGCTCTCTTTTACAGTTTATTTGGTTTTTTTTTTTTATTTATTTATTTTTATTTAATTTTTTTTCTTAAATTTACTCGGGCGTCGCGGTTGTTTGCTAAGTCTGATACTGGTGCAGACTGAAAATCAGCGCTGAGCATTGTTGCTAATGCACTGCATAAGACTGAGTTTGCGGCCATTTGCCATATTGTTAATATTTATTGATGATTCTTTTAGTTATTAATCTTGTATTAACAACAGTGTATGGCAATAAAGGATTTTTATTATTATTATTACAATAATAAAAAATAGATATTAGAGAAATCCATTAATAATGTATTCTATTCTTACAGCTGTAGCTTCGCAATATATTTATAATAATATAGTCTTTGTGAGACAAAATATTACTCTTTATAAATAAAAAGCTGATATTAACAATCGACTTACCAGAAACTGGCATAAATTAGTGATATCTGCATATCGACTGCGAAAGGTGCAGTACTCCTTTGTGGGGTTGAGAAGGTATACGCTTTTACAACATGATTCCTAAGGTATACACGGTGCATACATTTCAAAAACGTGTAAAAACACATCTAATACAGCGAGGATACTATAAATTTTAAGAATTTCTTAATTACAAGGTAGATTGGAAGCAGCCTGCTTCGCTCTCATCTCCCGCAAGATAGAAAAATGATTGTAAATGATTGATGTTGGAAAAGTGCAACTACTGAGATTCTTGCCGGCTCTTCTCGGTAGAATCTGCTTTCCGAACTGGTGGTGGAGTCACTACAAACAGTCATACTTGACGTTTAAAGTGTTTATAAAGATGGCCTACTTGAAATAAATGCATTTTGAACGTACGAGATATTAAGTCCACTACGAGATCTGACGGAAAACTTTTTTGCTGTAGTTTATCTGTTGATGTTTTAAAAATATTGGAAAAATGTTAAGCACGAAAACATTGCTTGAACAAACTTCTTAAACTAGCCGCTTCGCCAGTCGTGCCGCGCGGTTGTCTCGTGGTCCGTATATTGCGACACAGTCCGTATATAGGAATTTTGTATAATTTGATTCTAATCCTATAGTAACCGTATGCCGTGTGATGACGGCATATCAGAATACAGTTCTCACCATCCCTCTGGTCCCGCGGGGGTCGTACGAGGCGACTAAGGCAGTACTACCTACTCTGTGCAACTACTACCTACCATCTACTACGACCACCAATCCATCTTCCCAGCGTGGTGATTAACTCCTTTGGGAGTCGACTTAAATTCAGTGGATAGGCTTCGATGATGAATCCTGTAGTCAAACAACTTATTATAATACTAGCTTCTGCCCGCGACTTCGTCTGCATGGACCTCAGAATTGTTTCTAAAGCTTCGTTCGTTAACCATTTGTATTTACCACGAGATAATCATTTGAGAGATCGATATAGAAAGTACATGTCCTTTTCCATAGCGAAGGTGATATTTTTTACAAATTTCAAAGCTGCCTACTCGCATCTTAGCTTGTTAACAATTTTCAATTTGCCCTCGGCAACTACTTAAAGAATCGGGGTAAAAGGTAGCCGATGTTCTTTTCCATGTCAAAGGCTGCATGCGTGCCAAATTTAATACAAATGCGTTCAGCCGGTTTTGCGTGATTGTCTAACAAACATCCACAATTTCATTTATAATAGTATTATTACAATGCTGAAAGTAACTTAAGGTTGAGCAGTTTCGACGTGAAGGCGTTGGTGTTAATTGATTTTGTACATACCGCATACCCACTAAGTTATTAGTGAATAACCGAAAAGTACTCGTACATACACTATTGATTGATAGTGGAAATATCCACCTATATTAAAGTTCGATGACTTACGTCGATTACGTAAAGTATAGTAGTGTCGTTATGAAACAGAAGGCTGACCTGAAGGTCCATTATATAAATAAAAGGTCGCTGGTTATGAAATAAGGAAACTATAGAAGATTTTTTTTTATTATTTATCCAAACAAGACTTTGGACCAAAATCTCACTTGAAAAAAAGTGCTAGACAGATAGGGGTATGGCAGTTATATGCCACACCCCTGTTAGTTTTCCACGCGACTGCGTACCGGAACGTAGCGTAGCGTCCCTTGGTTGCACGTCTTTGTCGGTAGGGTGGTAACTAGCCATGTCCTAAGAGCCTCCCAAAAGGTCGGGACAGAGAAAATTCAGAAATTATAAGTTACCATCAATTGTTCTAAGTCTTGATTCCTCACCCCTATAAGAGAATTAACAATATAAAAAATCTAAAACAGTAAATATTGTCGAGGTTTGTCGTTAAAAGAGATTTTTAAAGGCAGCCTAAGCGTAAGAAGCTTGTAGACAACGGTGCTCCAACAACAAGTAAAATAAACTTACATAATCAAATATCGGTAATCAAAATTGTAGTAAAATATGGCAATATAGGAATGCCATATTTTACTACAATTTTGTAAAGCGCATGTATATAATTAAAATTTTGATTGTTATGACTTAATATGTAGCAGATATTTTACTAAATTGATGTTATTTAATTTATTGAATATATTTCAAGAAGTAATTAAAATTACTTATAGTCGATTTATAACGAAATTTCATGACATTGTGTCGGTGGGTGCTTTGGTATAAATACGGGTGCGATAGAGATATACTTCAGTCTTGTTGAGAGACATAGACGGCGCAGTGATACCTCCCTCCTGGTGTCTTAGTCGCGGTTACCACTACAATAAATATACATACGAAATTTTTCTATAACTTGTCTTATATAGTTAACAAATGTCACATAGGTAACATTTTTGTGCTAACTATGTTTTCAAATAAATTAGAATCTCCAATAAACAAAAACAAATTATCATTATCATTATTAATAACGCATCAATGTAACCACCCACTCTCGCTTTAAAAATAAGTGGGGTTTCGCCCGTAGTCCACCACGCTGGCCAACTGCGGATTGGTGGAGGCCTGTCGGTTTCCTCACGGTATTTTCCTTCTTTTTTTTATATTAATAGCGGGCAAACGAGCAAGTGGGTCACCTGATGGTAAGTGATCACCGCCGCCCATAAACATCTGCAGTACAGCGAAGCCACCGATGCGTTGCCGGCTTTTAAGCAATTTGTTTATCCGACCCTTGAATAACCCTAGATTGTATTTTTGAGGAAGCACATCAGATGGGAGATTGTTCCATAATTTGAAAATGCGCGGTAGAAATGATCTGGTATTTCGAACAGTAGAAGAACTTTAACTTGGAAGTGATATTTGAATTGTGTAAATTGTAAAATGCACCATTCCGATAAGTTATACGGGGATAAAACTTTGTTCTCCTGAAAGTGAGGCCGAAGCCCTACCTGCTTCTTTTTAGGATTGCCCGTTTTTCCGCACTTAAGATTACGTTACGATTCGCTTGGTGTACGTCGAACTTCCCCGTTTTTGTTGCAGCCTAACTCGTTGAGGGCCTAGCTGGCCGCCCAGGTTGCCAAGGACTTCCAGAAAGGTGCCTGGGGATTCAAGGCAGACCTGGCTGTGTTTTGCCCGTGCACTCTATCATGTGCTTCGGTGGTTGACACGATGTCGGTCGCACTAGGAAACGTTTCCGTTTAATGGGACGTGCCCTGTTATTAGGCCCACCACCTACCCGAGTTGGCCTTTCTCTAACCGGAGTAGTTTGCTAGCTAGGCGTTAATCTACCTTACTTGGCCATCACCACTTCTAATTTTTGTTCGTATTTTTAAAACGTACACTATAAAGAACTGATATTATTGCTTGTAATACAATTAACGAAAAATGGATCAGATTTGGTAGTTATTTATATACGAGTGGCGTTGATTTCATAATGAAGAGAATCAGAATATTAAAATATTTTCAAGCCGCATTCGTCCGTCAATTATCGTTCGGAAATATTACAAGAATGATGGTTGAAATGATTAAATGCACACGCTTAATTAGCATGATGCACAGATTAAATTTCAGCGCTCCGACAAGCGTACTTAATACCCATAAACATCGTTGCATAAATACTTAGCGTGAGTATTGTTACAATGAGAATGTATGAGTGATTGAAACAGAGAATTTAAACATCGAACATTACTAAATATAATACCTAATTAAATGTAATTACTGTGCGATGAACTGGAATCCGGTTATGTTTTGTGAATTGTGTATCTAGATAATTGAATCAGAAGCTTATTATAATTACGTGAACAAGCTCTCATTGCAATTATATAGTAGCGCCGGCAAAACGTCCCTGACGTCCGTCGGTTAGTCATATGTAACAATAATAAAGACATGACAGAGTCTTAGCGCAAATAGTTTCGAACAACATCTTTAGAAGCTTTAGGTTTGTAAAGACGGCGGTAGCCCTCGAAAAGGTTCGTACCGTGAGGAGGTTCCTCACTCTGGAACGCTGATCACCAGTTGCTTGGGTACTTATAAATTTATATAAAAATATGGATTTTTTTATATAAATTTTCAATTGTGTTTTTATATATTTACTAGTGGTCCCGGCGAACTTCGTGCCGCGAATAATTTTTTTTAAACATTTTCCAGTGGACCAAATTGTGAATCTAAACAGTCCTCGAATCCCCTTGAACTCACACAAAAAATTTCATCAAAATCAGTCCAGCCGTCTAGGAGGAGTTCAGTGACATACACAAGAAATATATATATATAAAGATAAGTAGAAGTGTTTATAATTTAAAATTATGAAAGATAACAAATGACATAACATTGCATATAATAAAATATATTGTTTCCTTATGTATTTAACAAAACATTTATTACAATATTATATCGAGTCCTGGCACGCATAATGTGTTCGAAACCTGGCACGCGTTATGTGTTTTAAAGCAATTAAATATAACATGCTTTAACGGTGGAGGAAAATATCGTGAGCAAACTTGCATGCCTACGAGTACTCCGTAATCTCTGATCCGTTCTCAAAAGCGTGTGAACTCCACCAATCCGTACTTAGGCAGCGTGGTGGACTACGCCCTAATCTAAACCCATCTCGAAGCAGAAGGAAAAATTCACAGATAACTTTTACCAACACCCGATAAGTTTTACATTGAAACCAAAGTAACATCGATATTTCCAATATCAGTTGAATCGGTTTTCAAACGGATTACAAATTTTGAACCGGAAAAACCGATATTTGAAATATATGAAAGGTAAATAAAAGCCTTTAATAAAGTTATGAAACAAATAAAAATTTGTGTTTAAATAAGCTTTTATTTGTTTATTTGTTTGTGCACTGGATGGATCCGCACAATAGAAACTAAAAATGAAAGGTACATACGGAAATGAATGCCTAGAGGCATTTCTATCAGTTCCGATGAACTATTTATCTAACTCTATAGGTACTAGCGGTAAATACGGTGATAGCCTAGTTGTTAGGACTTCCGCTTCTGTTTAGGGTGAGCCGAACTCAAGTCCCGGCCAGCACCTCTAACTTCTCTTAATTATTTGCGTTTTAAGTAATTAAATATCTCTTGCTTTAACGGTGAAGGAAACCTGCATGCCTGACAGTTCTCCATAATGTTTTTAAAGGCTTGCTAAGTCCACCAATCGGCACTTGGCCAACTAGGAGTTTAGAACCTACTTAGTACATAGGCCTTAACCAGCGTGAACAGGGTTTTTGACCAGGGTATGCATAAAGAAGGAAGATTGCATAAAATTTAAAGATCTTTCCCCTGTATGAGTTATACAAAATTTTTTGTGTATGCGTTGTTTTTGTGCATGTTTGAAGTGCACGCCACTAGCCTTAACCCTACTCAAGACTGCGGAAAGAGTGCCCCGTAGTGGGACGGTAACGGGTTGATATGATGATAAGTTGTTAAGCAAATCATCTGTATGTTTCTTTCGTTTTTTTTTTTTGATTAAACGTGCTAAGAAACATGTGGAACTACTAAACCTTTTAAAAATCTTTATCGCATTTGCCAAATTCTGCTAAAGCTGTTATAGGCTCTAGGAACTCGAGCAATAAGATAAAAGTCATAAAGAACGTATAGAAAAAACGAAGTAACAACGCGGTACATCACGCGGCGCGGTGGATCGGGGTGGGTCTTTTGTAATCTGTAAGTGGAACTGTAAGATCTATTGCAACTCAAAAATTTACCCGTTCGGTAGAATGATAATGATTATTATGAAAAAACAAATTAATATAATATGTGACATGTTTTGCATCATTATCAGCCCACTGTAGAGTATGAGTTTCCTCTCAGAATGACTTTTGTTTAATCATAGGAAAAAGCCCAAAAACTGTTGAAGTGCTTAGACTTCACATACCTATGCCAACATTAGGGAGAACTGGCATTGCTAAAACGAACATAATTTAGAATATTAACTATTCTAAATTAGGTTCGATCAGCAGGAAAATTGCATGAAACGGCGACCTATACGATTTATATATCAATTTTAGGGTAGGCAGTGCTTTTGTGCAACTATGAAGTGCACGCCAATGGTTGCGATCTTGGGATCGAACTCGTTCTTCCCAAAACGGAGGTCGAATACCTAAACACAAGACTAACATTGCTGCTAGTATTCCATTCAGTCGCGTGCATAGAGGGTATGCACATTGTATGCAGATGATATAAAATGGAGACAATCTCCAGTACGAGTTATAAAAAAATTAAGGATAGGCATTGTCAGAGTAATAAAAAGCCTACGTACAGGAGATTTACTTCATTTTATATCATTTGCATGCCCTGTGCATACCCTCAGTGCATACCCTCAATGCACGCCACTGATTCCAATCTCAATATTACTTTACAGAAAATATGTGTTGAATGGAGCTGGAAAACCTTTGGTACACCCACGGATAGTACTGCAGTGAGAGATTCTGACGACTTTATATTAAAAGCTCCCAGGTTCAAAGGAGCTTTACCAACCACCAATTAGGGAAGAAACTTCCTTTGTACCTGATATATCTTAACAAGTGGGTATTATATTCACGAGGTAAATGTTATTATTCAAGTTCCATTGCGAAAGAAGAACATCTTCCCGGCTTAACTATGTGTAGGAGTTTTAATGTTTTCTCTCCTTTAGAAACATGTTATTGTACGCCGCGCGACGAGGGGATTTAAATTTATTTTGATGAATGTTTTTTGGGTTTTATCTTCAGTTGCGCAGCAACGTATTATTTGACTAATAATTGATGGATTTTGCGTATGTCTGACCTGATGATATGTCGAAAGCCATCAATAAACAGAGCAATACTTCGTAGGCAATGCAAGAAAGACGTGCTACAAAGTTTTTTTTTCGGTTTTTGTGTAGCTGATTAACCCTAATGATTTTAACAGCGTAACGCGGGCTTGTTGGCGTGCCGCGGAATGGGGCTCTGCCAGGAAGGGTTTGAACCCAGGGCTCAAAGAAGCGATGGGATCGTCGGCCAGAGGGCGCCTCATGTTAGGCCGAACCGAGGTTCAGGCGACGATTAGAGTGAAAGGGTTACGGACGGTGATTAGTCCGCACGCTTCCGAGAACGTCGTGCGAGCCCACGTCCGGATGACGTCAGAAGTCGGGGAACCTACAAAGAGCTGTGTCCATCACCTGAGGCGTAAGTGTTAAGTCTGATGTGCCTATAATTACACAGACTCTTCACACTGGAACGTAATGACGCAATGCTGCTTGTTTTGGTTTTTTATCCTTGATGATTAAATGGAGGGAATATTGCAACAGATCAGTATGCAATCTTGCATAGATTAAATTAAAAATATTAAAAAATTAAGACCCTGCTTTCTGAGTCCAAGGCCGTGGGTTCGATTCCCACAACTGGACAATATTTGTGTGATAAACATGAATGTTTTTCAGTGTCTGGGTGTTTAACTATCTATATATATAAAAGAGGAAGTGTGTGGGTATGTTCCGTATAGGCTCCGAAACGGCTGGACCGATTTCAATGAAACATTCAGGGAATCTCCGGATTGACCTGGCGAATAATCCTGTAAAGTTTGATGACGATCGGAGCACTCCTATTTTTAAACTGTCAAACTGTCAAATACAGCTTTTTATTTACTATGATGATATTCTATTGTTGGGTGTAGATAAAGATCTTCACCCGCTCGAGAAGAGAATAGAAGAGAATGAATACGGGAGAGATATAAATGATTTAATTTATGAGACTTAAATTAAAAATGTAATGATGTAAGTTTATTGTTTAAATAAAATAAAGCAAAACCTAGCCCGGCGAAGCGGGCTGGGTACGCTAGTATATTATAAGTATTTATGTATATTATTTATCAGTTTTCTTAGTACCCATAAAACAAGCCACGTTTACTTTGGGACTAGATGGCGATGTGTGTATTGTCGTAGTATATTTATTTATTTATTTATTAGTAATAATTAAGTAATTTTGACATGAAATAATTGTACACATATATTTATTAATCATCAAGTAAATTATTCAGTTTTATATGGTTTCCCGACCTAAAATGAAATGAAATGATTTTATTAGTTGCGGCTTAACTTTTTAATTTAGTTTTCAATTTCCACAACATTCAATCATTTATAGACGTAATTATTGAGTACCCGTATAAAAATTCTATATTGCAATGAAAGCTTTTGAAATGAACATTGAATTGAATGCGCCTAGTTTCATTTGGACTCTAAGGCGATTAGGCACCCGTGGGCGGAGCCAATACAAAATCGTTTAATGGGTGATCCGTGCCATATTTTTGTCATAGCAGTTTCTAATGGTCGCATATTGTGACGGTAGACCAGAATAGAGTTGTCAACACCACTTCTCTTCCCGCGGGTGTCATACAAGGCGACTAAGGGCACAGAGTTAAGAACATACAGAATCATTCAGCCATTATTGTATGCAGTGTGTCCAAGAACAATGAAAACACCCCGCGTACGTCTTACTTTACACCCGCGAAATGCTGGTAGCTCACAGGTTTTGAAGTTATACTTCTTTTGGCGCGTTAGGGAAAATGATGAGAGTAAATTTTTGCGATGAGCGCGCGCGCACACCGTCACAAAAGATCGACACCCTGAAGTTAGCTGTAAGGTTTGACAGTGTACACTTTCAATTGTCTAACATTACGGGCTCATTCCGGTGATTTAATTGATCAAAAATTGTAATGATGAGTGAAACTTTGTTCCCGATAGTCCCGACTTTGTCCATTTTTTTTTTTTTATATTTAAATAAATTTATTTAACTAGACAATGCGTTATAGTAAAACTTTCAATGTATTAAATACCTTTTTTCTATTGTTAGTGGTGTTTTTTCTGCAAACGTAGAATCAGGTGAATGATAAAAAAAATTGAAAAGATTTTTATCTTGCTACGCCAAAGAAGTATAAGTTCCAACCTTTTTTCCTCATTTTCCCATTTTATGGTAAACATATAGAACTTTAGAGGTAAAATTATTACTCTCAAATTCTAAATGGTATGAAGTGACTAACCGTTTGTTCGAGAAACCACTCTAATGTGGAGTGGTTCTTGATGCTGCAATATTAGACGTGTACACGGTTTCTGTATGGGGATATAACGAAGAAAGCAAAGCAGCGTTTTGTGGACTACTGCTACCGCCAACTGCGATCTCGAGCCCGTCTGCATGGCATGATAATTATGCTTAAAAAAGCGGAATGTGATATAGATGTCAAAAATTTTCTTTACTTATTTAATATAAAAAAAAAATTTTTGATTGTGCGATTCTGCCCATACGTAATTGCAGTTCTTCCCAGGGTCTGGGGTTCAGCCATTCAGCCTTTTTTCATCAGGATGTGCTTTAAAGGTTCATCTTCTGCACCGCACCTCAGATGCGTAACTAAAGTTGACAAAATGGGCGACTACGTAGGGCGGGGGGCGTGGTTTGACACAATTATGAACTTCACAATTATGAACACAGCAAACAAAAATAAGAATATAAAAAAGAAAATCACATTTTGTCGGCATACAACATATGTAATATGTATATTTTAATTAGTAATGTGTATAATTTAATTAGATGTGCTTTGGTGGTTATAACTAACAAAAATCTATTTACTTTGCTACAGGAAAAAATATGAAATCAAATTATATATATTATATAACGATTATATATTTTTTGCTCTTTACTTAGTATTTGAAAATTAATTTTTGCTCTTTTGCACGTTCGCACGTAAATATTTTATCACATTAATACGACTGAACAAACATAATTAACGTAAATCTGTCAAATTTGTACAGAGTTTACGCTTACGTGGATGTGACGTAACTTTACATGAAATCTTACACGAAATAAACATCCTTCTTTTTTTTATTTTACACTAACAAATAACAATGAAGGTTCATATACTGTTTCTGTCGAATTTTTCATCGAATGTTGAATTTCGCATTGGAATCCTTTAATTAGTGATCATTTAATTGAGGAATTCGCAAAAACAAACAGAGAAAACTCTTTGCTAATTAGTTCGCAACCCTACCTTTACAAGCTTTATTATTTCCTCAATCGGTTTTTTTTCGGTTCGGTTTAAATCTTATTTTTGAGGATTTTTTTTTATTTCCTCTACAAATTAGACAGAGTAGTTATATTTAACCCATTGCTTAGCGGTACGTTTTTATCGGAAGGGTGGTAACTAGCCACAGCGGAAGCCTTCAGAGAAAGAGAAGACCAGACCAGAGAAAATTCTGAACTTCAGAGAAAGAGAAGACAAACCAGTGCCAAATTGCCTCTGCCGGGAATCGAACCCGGCACCTCCCACATAAATCAAAGCGTTGACCGCTGCGCCAAGGCGGTCGTCAAAACAACTGCATGTCAGCTTTATCAAGCCCTGATACACAAACATTGAATTACAATTATAAATAAATAATTTAAACAATACACACCTAGATTGTCCGAGAACTTTCCACCAGCAAATTATGCACATCATCTGTGACATCACACGTGTCATAGATATGATACATTTCTTGGGTGCTTCATATACATTATACAGATAATAAGTGGATGAAGATCCTTTATTGTATGATTTTGTCGCTTGCGCAGAGAATATACATTTTCACACCACTCAGCCCTATAACATTGCCTAGTATTGATAGGTCTAGGCTTATCGGGTAATTGCTGGAGTCCTCTAACGTATGATGGCGTCTCTGTCACTCAGTAGAGTCCGTGAAACGCGAACCATAGAGTAGGTATAGATTGTAAAAAAAATCTAATGTAGCCGTAACGTAAGACATTACTTTAACCCCTTGTTGAACAATTTACTATTGTGCCACGCACCGTTCGCTGCAGGACGCAAAACAAAATATTAAAACCAAGCGAAACATTCGTTGTGCATGCAGTAGTAGTAGATTTGCTGGCTCGCAAAACAAAGTAATAAAACTAGCGAAACATTCGTTGTGCGCGCAGTAGGTAGTACCAGATTTGCTCGCTCGCAAAACAAAGTAATAATACCGAGCGAAACATTCGTTGTGCGCGCAGAGATACCAGATTTGCTCGCTCAAAATCGTGGAGCCGTTTTCGCATCATCAATGCCTCAACTGTAGAAGTTTCAAAGTCGAAAATCCTGTTCTTCTGATTTTTATGTTCTGCCAAAGCCCTAGCTGAGGAATTGGAGGCAAATTTGAGCTTTGTAAATAATAAAAATGGGATTCATTTTACTCTGATGCTAAAGTAATTAAACAACTCCTTGCTTGCGAGCGGGCAAAACTTGTACTAAGGGTACAGACATTTCATTTTTCTTTGGAGCGCGAGTGATTGACGCCGAAGCCCGAACCAGACATCGTAAGATTAGTTTACTTATCAATACATTCGTCAATTTTGTCTCATTTTTTGTTTAGACGTTATACTTCGACTGAAAAATGTCAAATGAAAGACAGTTATGACCACAGAGTGAAGTAATCTAAATTAGAGTTTTTTTTTTATTCAACGACTATTCCTGATGGCAACTGATGATGTATCTAATATGGTAGTGGGCTTAACGGCTAGGCAGTAAGGCAGTTATGTTAAACCTTTACCTCTAATTACTTATCGGCACGTGTTTATCTCTAGGGTGGTAACTATCCAGACCATTTAACGTACTGTTTTGATTTCTTCCAAGCCTGGATTTCTTTGAGCCAAACGTTTTCATTTGATACCCGTCTTGGTTGATTGAGTTTTTACTACACGCTCCCATACTGAAACAGTCACACACACACATATACATACTCACACCCACAAACAAACACGCACGCACTAACGCTGGCACGCACAAACGAACGCTCGCACGAAAACACACCCCCGCGGTTTTGGTGTCGGGTGCTATAAATACATAAATGATAAGTGTTTTTTTGCGGTTGCCTCGTATCGATACGATATGACACGACGTAAAACGTTAATAATTTATTAATATCACATCGTCACTATTCTTCCAGCACATGACACCTGGGAATCGAGCTTTGCTTTGCTTCAGTATATTTTTGATACCCCGGCGCAATAATTACGTGAAATAAAGTTTTAGGGTCTGTATATGTGTGTGTGTATGTGTATGTGTATGTGTGTGTGCGTTGTTTGTGTTTGCGTGTGAGTGTGTTGTTTTGTTTGTGTGTGTGAGTGTGTGTGTGTGTATGTGTTAGTGTGTGTGGCTGTGTGTGTGTGTGTATGTGTTAGTGTGCGTGTGTGTGTGTCAGTCTGACTTTGGCATCGTATTTTCCGAGCAGGTGTACTGAGTTTGAGTTTGATTTTTTGACTATACGCTATGATAAATTACAAAACCTTATCTGAATAGTTTTATCCAAATCGTTGGAGCCCTAGAAGTGGTGATAGCGCAGTGGGTAGGAGCTCGATTTAACTTTCGGGGCCCGAGTTCGAATCCCAGCGTGCACCTCTAAATTTTCTAAGTTATGTGTGTTTTTAGTAATTAAAAATATCAATTGCTTTGACGGTGAAGGTAACATCGTGAGGAAACCTGCATGCCTGAGAGTTCTACGACCAGAACCCGGGCCAGCGTCGTGATCTTAAACATGTGATGATGATGATGATGATGAATTTATATGCAGACAAAGTTGCAAGTAACTACTTGTGTTAGGTAAAAGAACCTATTTGACTTTTAAATAAAACTTTTGTAAGAACCTACTAGAATGGATCATCATCGTAGATACAACAATATAGTATTTGTAAGGGAAAATATTGCTCTTAACTTAAACGGAAAGTTGATATAAACAACGGAAATGGATATAAGTTACATCTGCATATCCTCTGCGAAGTCAATTTTGTGGGATGGAGTAGGTATATGCTTTTGTAATATGATTACTAAGGCAGTTTTGAACTTACCAATGCATAAGTTTAAACAATGTTTTAAAACAAATAAATTAAATCGTGATTACTATGCGATTTATGTCCACCAATCCGCACTGGGCCAGCGTGGTGGACTAGCCCTTGCCCTGTAGTGGGCCGGTAATGGGTTGATACTATAATGATGATGATACGATTTATGAATTTCCTAATGACAAGGATGCTTGGAATATGGCCTCTCCGATGTCATCTCTCACAAGATAGAAAAGTTCTAAAGACTGTAAATTTAAAAATTGCAAACTGTTTTTCGTTGGATCTTCTTGGAACCGTTCGTTGGTAGTCACTACGAACAGACGAACTTGTTGTTTCAAAAGTGCTCATTACCTAGGCCCTATTTGAAATAAATGAATTTTGAATCACCATCATCCTAATGTCCCATCGTTGGGCACAAGCCTACCCTCTTATAAAGAGCGTTCTGCTCCAATGCAAGAGTGAGAGTTACGTACAAAGCCCGCCAACCCACACCGGAGTATAGTGGTGTGTCTAAGATTTTTGTACACCTCTCTTAGCTATGCTAAGGAACATGTTCTTAATGATGATAATTGGGTAGTTTATAACATCTTCACCTTCAGCCTGTTCATAACCAATTGCTGTGTACAGGCCAGGAATTAAGGGCTCAGACCCCCTACGCCGTTTAAAGGCGGGTTGGCGGGTTCTAAAGCTTATTACCATTATGGGTATGTGTGATAAATATAACTAGGAGCGACGACGCGGTTTAACGCGCTCTCCGTGGCACGCGGGAGTACGAAACTTATTTCTTAAGTTCGAGATGAATCTACTCAGAATTCCTCTTAGCAAAATAATATCGACGACAGTAATTTTAAGTAGATATTGCCAATAACTAGCAGACCCGGCCACGCGTTGCTGTGGTTTTCTTATATTCCGTTCAATTATTAGGCCTAGGATATTAAATAATTTTGCAATTATGAATTGAGATATAAACTTTCCTATCTCTTAAGTAGGAACAAAGCATACATTATAAAAAAAGGTTCAAGTCGATTCTGTATTTTCAAGAATTCTTCGCGGACAATTATCGTGACACTGGAATTATATATATATATAATAGATGGAATTTAATATAATAGACAATTTATTTGGAGAGGTGATAGCCTAGTGCGGACGGCTTCGGAGTTATGTGCGTTCTTTATTTGTTTGAGCAATAACAATATGATTTGCTTTGAAGGAGAAGGAAAACCTCGCGAGGATACCTGCATGCCTGAGAGTTCTCTTTAATGATCTCAAAGACTTGCGGAGTCTACCGATTACTTGGCCAGCGTGGTTTGACCACCTCCCTGAAGCAGTGATGATTGCTGTGTGGTCCCAGGTTCGATTCCCAGCAGGGGAAATTTAGGAATTTATAATTTCTCTGGTGAGAATATTCCATGGCTAGTTACCCCCTACAGACAAAGACTTGCCGCTAAGCGATTTAGTGTTCCGGTGCGATGTCGCGTAGAAACCGAATAAGGGAATGACTGCCATACTCCCTAACAGGTTAGCCCGCTATCATCTTAGACTGCATCATCACTTACTACCAGGTGAGATTGCAGTCAACGGCTAATTTGTAGAGAAATAAAAAAGTGGTGAACTTAGGCCTACACCCTGCTCATTCTGACCCTGTCGTGTTGCGGTAATGTGTTGATATGATAAATAGATTTAATAATAAAAATCTCTTTGCAAACGAATCTTTGAAAGATATACAGACCACGAGAGATTTTATTTTTGACAAAGACCGGTTAAGAACTTTAGCTTACTTTATAAAGCATTAAAAATAAAGTATTTCCTCGGATTGTATTTAATTTAATGTGTACTTGGTTTTTTTTTCAACTAAGCGGGAAAACTCCTCGACTTCTTAAAACAACCTAAGTTTCCCTGTAACTTTTGGACATCAAATTACATTAAGAAGACTTTAAAAACTTATAGTCCCTGAAAAATTCCTTTTCAATCTCTTCTTTCAAACAATTGCTACCTACATATTTCTAAAAGAACAGAATTAGAAATTAAACAAAAATTCTATCAAGAGAGAGTCGCTCTTATATCCCGGAGGGTTCACTACGATAAATATTATTTTACATTTCAAATTTTATTTTGTACTAGCTTTTGCCCGCGGCTAACGTTAAGTTATTTTTTTTAATTCGTAATATTTAACTAGAACCGGTTAAAATAAAGTCTGGCTGGTAATGGAAAAATATGAACGGAAATTACTTAAAATATCAGAAACTTTCATGTAAATTTTCATCCCCTATTTTCATCGCCTTTACCTATAATTAAAGTTTCATGGATGCAACTTGTTAACTTGCGATGCAATTTTAAACAAACTTTCATCCCCCATTTCACCCTCTTGGGTATCAAGTATTTTTATGTTATTATATAATTAAGTCGCGGAACCCTAAAAACAGGTCCCGACGGGATTAATTTCCTACTGAACCCCAAAAACTACAAAACTGGACGAGACTGGCTTAAATTTTCTGTGTAGGTAAGTGGATGAACCTTAATAATTCATAACAATCAGGTACGGCCAAGCACACAGCTTTTAAAATCTCATTGGATTAGCCGGTTCGCAAAGCTCGGAGACCACTAAAAATATTTCGCAACGACAATCGCTCGCACGTCGGTTTATTTATAAACGCGGCAAAACTTATTTATAGCCTGGAACAAAAGTTTTGGTAAGTTTACTTACAGTGTGTGAGCGTCGTCCGGCGATTTCGGGACTGCCTGAAGGTCTTGATGCAGGCACCTCACGGAATTCCGGACGCACTGGCATTTCGACGGGCAGCTTTGCGCGAACGCGAGCGCGAAGTTTAGGATGACAAGGAACTTTAAAAAGTTCCTCATTTTCGAGATCGCCTCGCGGTACTGGCGACTGCGAGCCACGGAAGCCGCGATGCGAGTGATCGCGAGTCGCGACTGGTGCCAGGACTGCCTCACTCCGCGCCGCGCCGCCTACCTTGCGCCGCACACGATGACGCCACGCCGCCTTGTAACACAACGCACCATGCACTCCTGGTACTTTGGTACTTTGCAAATATCCCCCCCCCCCCCCCCCTATTAAATTAAAAGGTTACGCACAAAGCGCAATGTCTCTACAAAAGAGATCGCATCCAGGAGAGTGGGTCCCTACCTATCTATTATAATAATAAATTATGATACCAAAAAAATGACTAGTCACTTTGCTTAGCTTTTTTTCAAGTTACTTAGCTCCGTTTTTTTAATTAATACTGTTGTAGCACCGTAGACTTTGTAGAGCTTAACTTGTAAAAAGTGTCACTATGCGAATAACTCATTTTCATTAGTGAAGTGGTATGATCTCGTTTGGTACATATTAACTAATTTATTGATACCAGCCTTTCAATGGTTTTGTTGGCCTCCCTTTCGGGGGCGGGGGAGTTTGATATCCGGCACGCATCTTTAACTTTTCGGAGCTATGTGCGTTTTATGCTATCAGTGATGGCAAATATGACCTTATACCATCAGGAGGAAACCTGCTTGCCAGGAGGTTCTCCATGAAACTCTCAAATGAGAACGCTCAAAGTTTAGTTTAGTGAGTTTCACTTCCGCATCCCTATTGGGAGTACACAGTTCGATTCGCAACACGCGCCTAAAATTTTTCAGGAGTTATTTGCTTTCTAAAAAATTTTAATAACACTTGCTATACTGGAATTCTACATACCGAATGGTTCCTCATAATAAGGTTTGTAAAGTCGGCCAATATTTACTTAGCAGCATAAACTCTTCTCATTATGGGAGAAGACATAATAATTCAAATTCACATTCAAAAATGTTTTAATCATGAAGACCTTACCACAGGCGCTTATGAAGCGTTCATACATATAATACTTTACCATTAATGTTAGGTGTTGGTTAAAAGTATATTCGTTAACATATATTACAGTCGTTAAAATTAAACCCAGAAGGGTTCCAAACGCGCCCTGGTCTAAGATGCCGTATAGTTATGCAAGAAATCTTATCACATATCCGTAATTATGGACTCAAACCTTAATCCGTAGTCGCTTACAGCTTGGACGCTGTTCTCATGCGGATTGACAGGTTATATAGTACTTAGTTGATTTTGTTTTATTGTTTACATTACCAGTGGAGTACCTATCTTAGAATCGTACATCAGTGGAGAGGAAAAGTTTATTACTGAGTTTGCAACTCCGAGAGATGCGGGCACTTTAATGATATAGCTATGTACTTTCTACCTTCCTACCTGCTTCCCTGCGGGGGTTAACAAATATAGAAATGTATCAGTAATTAATCATAAATTAGAACTGCACTCAACACTTTATGAAAACTTCATTTTAATTTAATTGTTCTTCGTTAGTCTCACTCAAACCGAAACTGTAAATGTAAGAAGCAGTGATAGTGATAGCCCACTGGTTAAAGCTTGGGTTTACGTCAAAAGGGGATATACGTTCATTAAAAGAACTTTTTGTCTCCAAAACTTTTATTAAAAAAGTTGTACAGGACACAAAGCATGTCATCTTCGATTTAAAAAAAATTAAAAAGAAAAATAAAAAAAAACTATCATATATAAATTTGAAAAGTTGGCTCTGTTTTTCTAATTTAAAACCAGCTTCTAAAGCCGAGTTCGAATCATCTATATCAAGCATCTCAAATCTCTACTTTCTATGTTACTTATGTGTGTCTTAAGTATAATCCTTCTCATTGTGGGATGAGAATCGTACGCTGTAGTGGGCCGGCATATGATGATTATGATATTGTAAACCTTTGTTGTGACCTCAACATGCTTTGCAACATGCGAACAAAATAAATATCTCTAACAGTAACATATATTCAAAATTTATGTAAAATATTGAAAAAAATATTTCAGAACGAATTTTTTTATCTTTTCTATCTTGTGATATCAGGTGGGTACTTAACCTTTAATTTCAAGGGTTCTCCTCCGTCCCAACGAAATATTTGCTGCCAGCTAAATGGTTGTTTTTTGAAATAGTACTGTTTATAACAAACTCAAAAGGAAAACGGTAATAACTAAGTAGGCTTAGCAAGTTAAGTGGCTCAAAGTCGACGTTATAAAATGTAGGAAGCGTGTACATTTTATTGAAAATACGTTTCTTAGATGAATATATTAATTGCGTAAAACAATTATTAAATACAAGCTGATACCCGCGACTTCGTTAAGGTTTTTTATTCACGCAGGAACTCTCTTATTTCCCGGGATGATAAGTAGTCTATTCCAGGCTACAATCTATGTCTGTAACAAATTTCAGCCAAATCGGTTCAATGATTGCGACGTGATACTACTACGTAAAATTATTGACAAAATAATTCCATAAAATAGTTTTAATAAAACGTGGAATATAGCTCTGAGAACCGATGGATATTAGGGTCCCAAGGTGCTGGAATGGCGACGTCGCATCGGTAAACGCAGCGTTGGTTCTACCAACGCTGCGTTTACCGACGTGGTGGAATGATGAAATCAAACGGATCGCAAGGCCGCTGGACCCAAGCAATGATGAACAATATTTTTGCTCGAATAACATTTGGCATTAATTGCAGCTCGGGTTACTGATGGACATTGGGGTCTAAAAGTCTGGGGAGGAAACTTATTGTTTATCGGATAAAAGGTATCCCATATGTTGACCCGGAATATCAGCCAGTATCACAAATTTTATTTAATTCCGTTCAGTAGTTTTCACGTTGTGCCCGGACAGACAGACAAAAATATATAATCTGGAGATTTTTTTTGATTTTATATGATATAAAATCAAAAAAAATCTCCAGCTCTCTCTCTCTCTCATCTATCTGCATAATATGGGCGGGTCACATATGTCGAAGGGAGGACGGGCGGTGGAGCCGAATGATTCTAGATTGGCAAACGCGCACTGAACACAGAAGCACCAGCTCGATGGAGAGATGATATTGTAAAGGCAGTAGGGAAGAACTGGATGCAGCTAACCAGCAATAGACCGAGATGGCGTGCAAATGAAGAGGCCTTAGTCCAGCAGTGGACTGAGATAGGCTGATGATGATCATGATAATCATCTGCATACCCTGTGCATACCCTCTATGCACGCCACTGCATGTTGCAGGAGTAGGACGTATTCCATGCATGCCATGCGAAGTGTTGGTGTTTATGGGTGTTGGTTTTCCACTTACGAACCGGTGGACAATCTGCTTGGTCCATCAATTATAAGTATAAAATTTGATGGGCCAATGGCGCAGTGGGCAGCAACCCTGCTTTCTGAGTCCAAGGCCGTGGGTTGGATTCCCACAACTTAAAAATGTTGTGTTGTTCAATGTGTAATGAACATGAATGCTTTTCAGTGTCTGTGTGTATATTATAAGTATTAAGTATATATTATTATGGTTACATATATACTTATTATATGTATATTATAAGTATTTGTTACCTATTCATAAAAATATTCATCAGCCATCTTAGTACCCATAACACATGCTGCGCTTACTTTGGGGCTAGATAGCTATTTGTATTGTCGTAGTATATTTATTTATTTTTAAACAATAGGAAAACAAATTACGTGATGCAAGCTCACCAAATGCACACTGTCCAGTAAATCGTACGCTGGCGGACACGGCCTCCGATTAAAATCCGGTTTAAAATGACACGGTCTGTTCCCGAGACTCGAACTCGGCTCGTATAACACGAATGGTACTGTGATTTGAGTGTATTGACTCTAATATACCTAAAACATAAATGAAACATTTTGATTCGAATTGAGTGCTATACTTCACGTACAATATTTCCTCGCACGCAATCGATATCAAATTCTATAGGTACCGTCAAAGTAAAATGATCCTGTCTCTATATTTAGAATCTAGCTGAAGAATAGTAGGCAAAGTTGAACTTTAAACCAATAATGTTAGATCCATTTTACCATTATTGTCAAGTATTTGATAATTGTTAACAACTAGACGATTGCGAGGTCTGCAAATCAAGTATGGCATTCCAAATTCAAATCAAAATGTTTCATTTGTTTAAAATGTTAGTATGAATGTTATTTTACTGGATGGTAAGAGGCACTGGTGAGTGTTATATAATTTATTTGTGTGAGTGTTTTTTCTTATCTTATTTAGCCCTCGACTTCCACCTAGAGGATGGATATGACATCTAAATGTCCATACCTACTTGTCATCAACCCATTACCGGCCAACTATAGAGCACGGTTCTCAACCAACAAATATAAGGGGTAAAGGCCGTAAAGGGGTAAAGGCTGGCCCAGTGCGGATTGGTGGACTTCACACACCTCTGAGTACATTATTATTATCACTAAAGCCAAAGGGTGGGGGCGTACACTATTCTAAACATTCATATGAATAACTACATATATTAAAGTTAAATAAAACAAATAAAAAGCTCGGACCGAAGTTTCTTTGTTAACTCATCACTTTGTCTCACTGCTGAGCATAGAATATTTATGTTGGAAACCACGATGTCACAAAGGGGGTTGGCGGGCTGTACATCATTATTGCATTTAACACAAAAGCTGTGCATCACTCTTTAGTAAATAATAGTTATTTATGCAACTGTTACGTAATGAGGGTAATATTTACAGGAGAGTTAAAATGACTAATTACGTATATTTGCATATAAGATTTAAGCTATCTACAGTACATTTAATACTAGATTTGCACGCTTGTAGTAAAATGGATCTTATCGTTATTGTATTAAAGATCAACTTTGCCTACAATTCCCTATTGGAAAAACGTTTATAAAATAAAAATCAGCGATGCAGCTAGATTTGCTACTCTACAGACGGGCCCATTTTACTTTGACGGTTTGAACTCCCCATGGCGAGCGAGGAATTCTTGCAATAAGGAAACAAATTAAAAATAAACCTAAATTAAAATAATTTACCTAAAAAAAATTTTTTTTTCAATTTGATGTCTGATGACCATGCAATGTCGACGAAGTTATTGTTCAAAATCAATAAACAAATAAAAGTAATCCAAAAGCCGTGCAAATAAATAGTATGTATCTGCATGTACAAAATTTATACCACGTATATAAATATTATATTACTATTCGCCTGGAAAGAGAATAGAATCCTATTTTAAAATCATCCAACAATCAAAATAAAATATAAAGCTATTATAAATGTATACTATATGCATGAATTATTTAATATTTTAGCAGTCGTCAGTTGCCTAAAACTACACGTGCTTGCGAGATATAGCCTGCGACCTGTCAACTGAAATAAATTATTTACTTCATACGATAATTATTATTTACTTCATACTCGTTTGATAATTCTACCAAACCCATTCTCAATCACTAATCTATACGATATACCCCAACCCACCGCGTCAAATCGCCCGCCTACGCTATTACTTCCTTTGAAAGGCTTCCAAGGGTAGCAGCGTGATGTTAAAAAGCATGTAACCTTCCTCAGTAATTGGGCTTAGTTTATCATTTTCCAATATCACCCCGAAGCGGGTTAAATAGAGGTTGTAAGTCTATTTTTTTAAATAATTTAAATGAAAATTGCTTTTTAGATTCACAATTAAAAAAGTAATGTTAAAGAATGAGAAGTTCTTTTTACCTAACGTACATGACGTTAGGTAAAGGGGCTAAATTGGAGATGAAAATTGTCTGTTCGAACCCGCTCAACTAAAATACATGCTAGATAATTTCTTTAAATGGGTTAAATTGGGGATGAAATCTTATTAAGAGTCGATTAAACAAAGTAATAGACAACACTGGCTGGCGAAGCGATG
The DNA here is from genome assembly GCF_905163445.1 of Pararge aegeria. Lineage (NCBI taxonomy): Eukaryota > Metazoa > Arthropoda > Insecta > Lepidoptera > Nymphalidae > Pararge > Pararge aegeria. The sequence continues at coordinate 6,846,756 of NC_053208.1, forward strand.
CCACTCGTTTTGTCTGGATATATTGTCTGAATAGCAGATAAAACTTTGTACGGGAAACTTATAAGAAGTTGTACGCAGTTGAAGTCGCGGGCAACCGCTTGTTATAGATAAGTTGACAATCACAAAAGGTAACAGCAAGTATCAAATAATATTGGAAACCGTATAGAGGCAGGCTGGGTAGGGCTCTATATGGTCTCTGAGAAAATTGAGTTACGAAAAGCCGCGCAAATTAATAGTGTGCATCTGAATGTATAAAATGTATAACCACATACATAAATTTTATATTGCTATTCTATTATAAGACATGTATATACATATACATATATATGTATAGACTAAGGGCGGCAGCGGCCTAGTAGCAGCAGATTTCACAGAACGGCCCCTCAATTACAGGGAATAAAAGTCTAAGAAGTTCACTAATTTTCTCAGGTTTTTTTATATTAATACTCTAAATCCCTTTAGGGACTCTTTATATCGAAAATTTAACAAACATAACTATCTACTGTTATTGTATCTACTTCGGTAATTTTTGTTAAAAATGAAAGTTTAAGTTAACATTATGCCTTCTCTGTTTTGTTGTCCCTTCAATATACGAATAATAAATTATTAGATATTTTAAAAAGGTACACGGATATTAATGTGGCCTACTCTCATAAAAATGTAATACCCTGTAAAAATATTAAATCAAAATAAGCAAATTTATTTTCCCATACATAGTCTAGTCGACAAGTTGATAATGGTACAAAATAGAGATACTGCTCTTAAAATTACGTGCGATAGCTCATTGGATCCGGAATGACGTCTAGAAAAATGTGCTAAAAGCGTGTATTAGCACATAAAAAATTGCAAAAGTTATAAACAATTAAAGATGAAAAAAAAATGGCATTTCGTTTTTTGCCATTATTTCATAAACTATTAATATTTAAGAAATTTCAAAAAAAGATTCTGAAAGAGGAGGAAATTTCCAATAAAAAACTCCTAACTCCCGGAACTCTATCTCCATTATTTATAATTTTAATTTAACGCTGAAGATAGGTCCGCGCGCGACATTTTTAGGTTGCGCGCGCGGCGTCAAAAGCGAGTACGGCACATTAATTAATTTATTTAAGGTATTGAATATTTTTTTTTTAATTTGAAAAAATTATGGTGTATTCTGAACACTATAAATAATTCATTCCCGTTGGAAATTTTACTTAAAGTTAATTTTTCAACAAGTTAAACAATTGTTAACTAACGAAATTTTCTCGAACTACCGTCTTAATTGTAAGTGAAAAAAAATGTTTAAATAATGGTCGTAAAAAATTTTCGCTTCGTAGAGCCTTTCTTACATACATACTTAACAAGATAGTGCCATAAAAGTTAAAAAAATATTAATACTTTGTTTATAACAATTTTTTTACTTGAACAAAAACTTAAAAATCCAAGTAATGTTGTTAAAAAAAATTTTTTTTTTCTAAATCATCATATTATCGTTTTTTTATTAATACAAGATATTAATTGATTTGCAAAAAAAATTTTTCCCGCCATTTGTTGATAAATTTTTTATAAACAAATTGATTAAATCAATATTTTTAAAAAAAATTTTTTCACAACTTTATTACATTATAAATATTGAGTTTTAAAAAAAAAATTTTTCCTTAATAACAATTTTTAATTGTTTATAATCGTTTTTTTTATATTTGTATTGTTTAAATAATTAGTTAAGAAATTATTTTTTTTCTAAAAATCATAATTGACAGTCCTCTATAAAGTAACAAAAAAAAAAATTTTTTTTATTAACAATTCTATTGTTTATTAACTTACCAATTTGTTATAAACAAATTTTCAACTTTTTTTTATTTTTTTTCTAAAACTTCTAAAATTAACAAAAACAACCATATATAACAAAGTATTAAAAAAAATTTTTTTAATTTTTTATTGTACTTTTAAAAAACACGTGTTACAAAAGTTGCAGCGGCTGCTTCGTTTGTCTATTAAAAAACTGAAATAACTTTTAAACTATTAGAGATACAAAAATAAACATTCTAGTCGATTTTATAAACAGTAAAACGATCTTTTAAATAAATTATTCAAAAAAATTTTAGTTATTACTAATTTATTGTTACGCGCATTTGTTTATAAAAACTTATATTTTTTTCGATGTTTTTCGAACTTTCGTGACTCCTAACTTTTTAAATAATGCAGATACGGTTACAGACCTTCAAGACTATTTTGTTAAGTAATAAAATATATAAACGTTGTAGTTATTTATTTATAAATCATGTCATGTCAAATAAAGCCTCTACAGGGTCTTCTAATTCATCCGAAGTATCAACTCGTAGTTTTTCAAGTACTTTCGATTATAAAAAATTATGTTTAATTTGCCAAAAAGATTATTATCAAAGTATACGTAAAAAATGTATTATAAGTTCCGACGAAGTAAAAGAAAAGTTTCCTTTAACGTTTCTCCTCTTTCAGAATCTTTTTTTGAAATTTCTTAAATATTAATAGTTTATGAAATATTGGCAAAAAACGAAATGCCATTTTTTTTTCATCTTTAATTGTTTATAACTTTTGCAATTTTTTATGTGCACGTTTTTTATGTGTGTGTGTTTTTTATGTTTTTTTTTTTTTTTTTTAATACACGCTTTTAGCACATTTTTCTAGACGTCATTCCGGATCCAATGAGCTATCGCACGTAATTTTAAGAGCAGTATCTCTATTTTGTACCATTTTCAACTTGTCGACTAGACTAACAAAGGAATTTGAAACATTCTAAGTGTTTACTTATGACAACCCTACTGACTCCTATTTTCCATTCTTAAAAAGATGTATTAGAATTTTTAAAAAAATCAAGCAAGAAAGAAATTCAGCAGATACTCACTTTGAAGGTTTACATTTTCTGGATTCGATAATGTGTAGAGAAAAGCAGAGCTTTAGGCTTCCATAAACTAGACAACCATTAAAAACTACTTATTTTCCGTAAGTCACGATTTTAGTCAGTAAGGTACGATTAATATAAACAAAATTATCGTATTTATCGTGAGTCAATTTATAAAGCTTATACACTGTTAATTAAGCTGAAGAGTCCGTTTTGTTCTTAATTTTAACGAAATTATCTCGATTGTAATTAAAAAATATTTTATTTTCAGGTTAAAGAATCATTTATTTCTCTTAAAGAATATTTTTACATATTCACTTACAGAGGAATCATATTGATCTAATATTATTTGATAAGCAATAATATTAAACTTATTATTTAGTATACATATAAGTTATTAAAAATCTACACTCAGAAACTTCGATATCCGTATGTTGCAAAATGCGTAATCGTTGCCATTATCTTATATTATAATTGTGAAGATGTCTGTAGCTCAATCGCGGCAGAATAGCTGAACGGATTTGGATGTAATTTAACATAGATGTAGATTATCGTATGGAAAAGCACATAGGCTACTTTTTATCCCTGGAAAATGTACGGTTACCGTGGAATAGATTTGTTTCGTTTTATTATACCTAGAGAATGCAGATATGGTGTTTTTGCATAGTGGTAGTTTAAGGGTCCGAGAACTTATACAAACAGGCATACTCACACATCAAAATTTCCAGGCCAACAAAGACGCAGGCAACTGCCTGTTTAATATAAATCATAAAATGAGGTAAACCAGAGTCTGATGGCAAAACAAAAGACGATTTTAATGAAATTTCCATAAGCAGCTTCGGAGCTCTATTCATTCAACAATACAATAAATAAATACCAACTACTTCAATATCAAACAATTGGCTGCTGGTAAATTTATAGACGATTAAGTTCATCAAACATGCAACATTGTTCTAATATCAATTTAGATTAATTAAATTGAAGAAATAACATCGTTGTTTCATCCCTTCGCAATCAGAATTATAAGAAGTAGTCAGTACGTAAATAAAATGGTATGTTTTATGCACTCGTTTTACAATCTCCTATTGTCTGAACAAGAAGCTTAAGACGAGCATAAGAACCGATGGAATCAACGTCTGTCTGACTTCACAATACGCGTACAATAATAATGGATACTTTGTCCTGTCTTTTGAAGCCGTTCTTTAGAAATGAATGTTTATTCTTGTACTTTAAGTGCAATAGTTATTTTATGCATATTCTGATACAATTACTAATAAATTAAAAGTGGATCAAAATTTATTACTTAATAATGAAGTTTGTTTCAAAACCTACTTAAGTATCTGATGTTAAAGAAAATTTAACAAAGGAAGTTAAATCTCGTTCTTGAGTTATAAATGGTGTAACTAACACAACTTTCTTTAATATATATAGATAATATTTCAAAACTGAATTTAAAAATGCTAGCTAATGCGTCTAACAATCTCAGCACATACGTTCGAAGTTCGCAAACCGAAATTTGAGTTAAAAGAGGTTTATTTATGTAAATGTTGCAACAATTCTGCTATTCTATTATTTTAAAAACAACAAAACCTATATCTCTATTACAATACTTACCTTTTTAATACGAAAGACAAATTCATGCAATAAATTGTTGAAACACTTCTATTAAGTCGAGTTTACCACAATACAATTGTTGAATCTCATAATGACAAGGTTGCTTGAACGCAGTCGGCTCCGCTTTCACCTCATATACGATAAACTAATTATAAATGTAAAATGTTGATGTTGGAGAAGAGCAACGGCTGGGTTTATTACTGGATTCTCCTCGGTAGAGTTGGCGAGACAGACTTAACGTTCAATAAATCACAATCATTGACACACAATCCGGACGTGCTAATGCATCTAAGGTTGTGTGTGTGGGTATGTAAGGCGGAGGCGACGGCCGACACTGCTGGAAGTACCGATTGGGCGGACAAATTTATTAAAAGAGGCACCAATGACGCATCCTCAATGTCATATCAGAGCAATGTGATTTGTATTGTTGCGCTCTGAGTGAATTCACGAGGATCGCAATGTGGGTTATTTGTTACCCGAATAGGTAATTAAATATTATAATGTTAAGATTATGTAAAAAAAAAAAAAAAGCTACACTATCGCATTAGGTTTAAGTACTCTGTAATGATAGTGTTAGAATAAGAATATAAATAAATAAAATAAATAAATAAATAAAACCTACGGGAAATAAATTAATTTTGTTTGTCATTAGTAATTCCTTAGCTTGTCATTCTTTCACACAGGAACGGGGCGTCGAATTGAGGAGAATTTTGCATTTGTATATATCAGATGTCTCATGAGTTAGTTAGTGCCTACCGTTCAATAGCTGCATACATTACTGCACGGACGCCTTTTCGGGCTAAAGCTATGGCTTTTTAAATAAAGTAAGAATGAGGGGGATCGTGAAACGAACGATCAGTGCCAAAGCTAAAGTATTTAGGCGCACTAACATTAGTGTAACATGTTAAATGTATGAACGCGTACCTGTAAAAAGGTCTACATAAATAAAACATTTTTGAATTTAAATTTCAATTTTGTATTCAATTGACGAGGCATACAGCGCGTAGAACCGATGGAGATTAGAGTCACAAGATGCTGAAATGGTGACCCCGCACCAGAAAACGAAGCGTTGGTAGAACCCTCCCCAGGTGGGTCTACAACCAATTCATCAGACCGCTTGGCATATGCGGTACAAGATACACATATAGGTATATATTGGTGTATATTATTTATGTGTACGTTTATGAAGTAAGTATATTTTATTTTATTTATTATTATTTTTTAATTTTTGTAATTTATATTTATTAATTAAGTATTATTTTGTGTACACCCTAACTCTTCTTCTTAACTTCATGTACTTTGGTAGGTAGCCTGTAGAGATCGCTTTTAAGCGATAAGGCCGTCTATTGTACTTTTTTTTATTTTGTGTTTTTTTTTGTCCTAATTCTTTGTATTTTGTGTACAATAAAGTTTATTTTGATTTGATTTGATTTGGATTTTGGCAAAAGGACGACCAAACAGTTTTTTTATGATAATATTCCTACCTAACCTTAACCTTATTTAAGTATAATAATAATTACAGAATACCACAAATACTTACGTCAGAAGACATTGTGCTGGGCGCAGAGAGGGCATAACGCCATACGAGAGCGTCATGCCGATTGCCGCGACGAGATACGACATTCGAGAGAGACACGATTAGTTTATTATGCCAATCGGTGTTAGGTTTGAATCTGAATCTACCGAAAAACGTAACACAATCGTAGGTATCTTTTTTGGATGATCGGATTAATTGAATTGTCACAAATGCACCTAGGGATGCAGCTTATCGTGACCTATATAGATATATTATATATATATATATTCTGTATTATGTATATATATATATACATAATATATATAAGCGGAGAAAATATGGCTATATCGGCAAGCGAAGTTATATATATAGAAAGTCTGCTTTTTATCGGCTTTGAATTCCAGGGGATTATGTCAGTTGTGGAAACGGTTTCGTCATTGGAACCATGACAGCCGATTTAGTAGGAGTGTGTATTATTTGAATATTTTTAAATGAACCAGTAAATTTTAATCAACTCAATAATTTTTAGTCATAAGTTTTAATTTTACAGTATTTTTATTAACAAAAATATATATATAAAAAAAAATCTTAGAATTAGTTTTTCGTTAGTTAACCTAAGTCGATGGGGCTATGGCTCGAAATATTTTAATGGATACATGTTCGATACACGATTTTAAATTAATAAATAATAAAATAAATATCGATACATCGATATTTGTTCTACAAGCCTAAACCCGCTGAAGCCCGCAATAAACACAGCTATAACTCAGCTCCTCTTTAATATCACCGTCTCAACAAAAACTAATTAAAAACTACTAAGAACAATTCTCACCGACGCTTTTTATCTTTTAAATAATCCTTTTATATTTCTTGTTGGCAAATGGCAAACGAACGCAAATTAATCGATTACGCTGGTTAATCACCGTTGAATCCAGTCAGTAATCGGATGGGTTATCGACTAAGCTTAACCACTATAACCAAATAACAATCCAGGGTAGCTAAGAGTTGGGTTCCCCGGGCGTCTAACAAAGCCAACACGAGGGACATGCCGTGGTGGTATACCCCCTTTCGAGCGGGGAGTCCCACATAACGTTCGCTCTGCCCAAGGGTCGGAGGACGTCAAAAAAAAAATTGTAGTTAAGTAGAGTCGCAGGTTCAAATCCTGTCGGTTTCGAAAATTTTTATATGCATTTTCAATTTATAAAATTGATAATTCCTCGGAGTGTAGGTAAAAACACAAATATATTTTTTTATAAAAAAGCAATGTGTTGAAAAAGCATCTCTTGTTTCAAACGTATCTCATTGTAATATGGACCTTTGAAAAAGAAGATCGAATCTGCAATGTTTCCTACTACATGGCGCTACAGTCGCTATAAGACTGATGTGAAAGTCATATATACTAATTTCGGCATCGACGTTAGGAGAGCCGTAGCTTAATTGGAGAAAGCGCTCAAGCCGTGATTTCCAGAGAGTCGCAGGTTCAATTCCTGCCGGTTCCGAAAATTTTTATATACATTTTATTTTAAATTTATAAAATTTCTAATTCCTCCAAGTGTAGGCTAATAAATTTAAAAAAAAAAAAAAAGGGTAGTTAAGTTTGGATTTAGAAACTGCCTCGTTGATGTAGTCGTTAGCATAATCAACTACTGATCAAGAAGGTCAGCTCAATATTTGTGAGGCATTCGATGTTCTGACTGAATTAGACGCGGCAATGGCCGTGCCGTGGTTCAGAGAGCACAATAATCCATAGGTCCTAGTTATTATCTCAAGGAGAGCTCGGAATAGTGGTTTCATCGAACAACTGAATACCGGATATTATTCGAATATCCGGTTTACTATTACACTGTTTTACCGCGTAGGTTTTAACAGTAAAAATAAACTTGTAGTGCAGTTTACTAGGCTGTATAAAATTAGTAATTCATTTAAGCGTAATTATATATCATTTTAGAACAAATTACCAGATGAAATCCATGAGATGTCTTTCAATAAGTTCAAAGTTTATATAAAACGTAAGCTTAAAATAAAATCCTATTATATTATTAGTGATTACATGTATGATAAAAAAGCCTGGGTATGAATTGCTCTTACTTCATAGCTCAACTTTTACTAGACTGTGGTATGGTGATAACAAAGAAAACATGGCTAAGTTAGTTGAGGGCTCTTCTTAGACCAGGGCGCGTTTGGAACCCTCCTAGCTTCATCACCTATCACCTACATTAGTGTAACATGTTAAATATATGAACGCTTCATAAGTGTGCTTGTGATAAGGTCTACATGAATTAAACATTTTTGAATTTGAATTTGAATACGCTGTGTTGCTGCTGGCTAGATGTCGATCCAGCCGTACCTGACACACCGTGCTGTCACTTTGTTTCCAAACATCGCACGATTAAGTTACAAATAAAAAAACAAAGTTGCTTTTCGTTAGAAAAATATTGATAATATTAACTTAACAGAAATAATTTTAACAGAAATGCTTGAACGGAATATATCCGGCAACAAAACCGAACAATTTGGCTGAATACGAATACTTCGTGGAAATGATACAGAATACGCCGGATACCGAATCGTATATTCGGCGCATCTCTAATCACAAGTATGTGATAACAATTATTGTTAAATGTCTATCTACCGTCATTCGGGCAGCGTAGTGAGACTATGCTCTTAAAATTCTGTCCCATAAGAGAGAAATAATATGCCCATCTTTGGGACTTTGATACGCTTATGATGACGTAATTCAAAAAGCCCGTGAACCCCTATGGCAGCAGCAGGATAGGCTTAAGACATTATCCCTCCAAGATTAATAAGAAAGTGTGAACAGTGGCAAAATAATAGGCTAAAATATTTAAAGTTGCCGACACGTTAAATGATCATCATATTTGTGTTTATAATACTAGGAAAGAGGCGCTCATTCGCACATGATTGGCATATTATAACAGCGTGAGACTTTTAGCTAAACTAAGTTTTAGATTTAGCTACCATCCTACCTTTTTTTAGCTACCATCTTACTCGTACCCCCAGGTGAGATTGCAGGGTTTACTTGTAATGGAATAAAAAAAAACAACAGCTTAACTTTAGGTTTGGCATCTCTCCGACTGAGATACAATTTACCACTCAAATTATTTCAATTTCAATCCAGAGAAGTCCCGGAATTGTGCATCAGGTCCAGTAATTATACGTTTACCGTCCCAGATAATAGTCTTTTAGACAAAGTTAAAGCATGGCAGCCATGGGCGCCGGGAGGGGGTTGCAACTAGACGCTCTCGCACCACCCACCCCCCTTCAAATCGTGGGGAGCAATGTTTGTACCGACTACCTGATAACATTCTATGTAATTGAGTGAAATTTTCCCGGTCACTCCGGACGTACTTTTAAGTAAGATGTTGATTTAGAAAAGCTATGGAAATGCTAGCGTAACATGGAACACTCAAGAGCTTTAGTTTTATGATAATGACGCAGCAGCAGGCAGCGACCCTGCTTTCTGAGTCCACGGCCTCGGGTTCGTTTCCCACAACTGGAAAATGTGTCTGTGATGAGCATGAATGTTTTTCAGTGCCTGGGTGTTCATATGTATATTTTAATATTTATTTATATTATTCATAAAAATATTCATCAGTCATCTAAGTACCCATAACACAAGCTACGCTTACTCTGGGGCTAGATGGCGATGTGTGTATTGTTGTTATATATTTTATTTTGTGTATAATCATTATTTAGGTGTACGAGCCACGAAGTTGAAGTGGCAATGGACGGGGACGATACTTGGAGAATAGATAGGCATTAGGCATTAGGATTAGGAATGACAACCTCTCTGATGAGCGGTGAGCGCTGTGGTTTTAAGTTAGAAGTCCGCGGTTCGATTACCGGCAAAGGCAATTTAGGAATTTATAATTTCGATATTTTCTCTGGTCTGGTCTGGTGGGCTTCGGCTTAGTTACCCTACCGACAAATGCGTGCCGCTAAGTGATTTATGATTAGAAAGATAGATATTTACGTTCCGGTATGATGTTGAAAAGACACCAATTAGGAGTAGGTATAAGTTTGTTTGTTGTTTGTTGTGTTATATCCAACTGTGGACGTCCATCGGATGGAATGATTATGACGATGATTTGTAAATAATCATGACATAATTTAACTTTTCCATCATTTTATATAGCTCATAAAATAACCTTAATTCTTTGTCAAAATTATGCAAAATCTGAGGTCAATATAAGTTTGCGTATGAATTCAAAATGGCGGGAACTCAGGTTAAAATGGCGGGCAAAAAAATATGAATAATTATGGGGTTTAACACAAAAACCAAACTCTGCTTTCTACCTCAAATGTGCCATGCGCGTAAAAATATATAACAAATTGCCTCCAGGTTTACTTGTCTTACCACTTCAACGATTAGGAGGGATTAAATAGGTTTTATTATAACTACATAAATGAAATATTGGCTATGAATAAATAAAAAATATTAAAATAAAAATAATTTTGAAAAATGACATTTACTAAAATTGACATCATTCTGTAAATTACTTATATGTTTTTTTTGCTTTAGTTAAAATATGACACGTGCGTTATGCTTTAATTCGAATTTTTTATATGTAACTATTTTTAAGCTCACTGCTTGAATAAAATTGCACGTCTGAAATGGCAAACTGTAATCCCTTTATAGCTCAAAAGACTTCTGTACACAGTTTATGTAACAAATAAATTATGAATTATGAATTTATATAATACCTATAACTTTATCCAAAATCAACAATGTAGCCGTCAGCGGAATATTTCTCAAACGGATAACAGATTCCAAAAACTATTTCCAAATGCATTACGTGTAATTTTTTTGTACGAGTCGGAAAAATATTTTTTTTTATTAGACAGCCCATCTTTCATAAGGCTAGCATCAGTTATTAGGCTATACCTAATGGCTTTTTAACAACACGGTAAGACTCTTTCAAATGACTAGGTGACCATCAATTTATCCTACAATGAGAAGGGGTTAAGGCGTTAGTCCACTACGCTGGTCCGATGCGGATTGGTGGACTCCACACACCTTTAAGAACATTATGGAGAACTCTCAGCCGTGTTGGCTGGTACTCTCTCAGGTTTCCTCGCGAAGTTATCCTTCACAGTTATATTTCAACTGCCTGAAACGCACATAACTTAGAAAAGTTAGAAGTGCGTGCTGGGATTCGAACACGGCCCCTCGAAAGTGAAGGCGAAGTGACCCACTGTGCTACCATGTCTGGACGCGACGAGGTATTTGCTATTATATTGTAAAGAATAGCAAACGAAAGTTTGTAATAGAAAATTTTACTTATCAGAAGTTTCGCGATAGAGTTGTGGGGAACCGCAAGTTAGTATCCAGCCAAGTGCAGGCCAGCTGATTTCCACTTGACCGGTTTATTTTATGTAATGACGGTAAAAACGTCGCTTCTATTATAAGGTCGTATTGTTATGCAAAGCTTTGTGATGATTACTTTGTAACCCCAAACCCCGGAAAAGGAACCTGATTCTAGCCGCGCTCGGTTACGTTTTGTTTAACTGTAGCCAGCCGCATCAAATCGTTTAATTTTTTTCATTTTTAACAACTGGTTAATAGACAGCTGATTGGCGCAGTGGGCAGCGACCCCGCCCTCTGAGTCCATGGCCGAGAGTTCGATTCCCACAACTGGAAGATGTTTGTGTGATGAACATGAATGTTTTTCAGTGTCTGGGTGTTTATCTGTATATTATTCATGAAAATATTCATCAGCGACCTAAGTACCCACAACACAAGCTACGCTTACTTTGGGGCTAGATGGTGATAAGTGTATTTTCGTTGTAATAGTGGTGATAGTTAAGTGGTTAAGGCTTCGGGTAGACAGAGTTCGATCTCCGGTAACGCACTTCTTACTTTTCGGAATTACGCGCGTTATTAATAAATGAATTTAAAATGACGCTTGTTTTAACGGTGAAGCAAAATATCATAATTCCTTAACGACAAGGCTGCTTGGAAGCAGGCCACTCCGCTCTCATCTCTCACAAAACAGAAAAATTCTAAAGATTGTTGAAACTATAAAATGATGTTGGAAAAGAGCAATCTGGTGAGTTTCTGGCCTACTCTTCTCAGTGGAATCTGCCTTCCGAACCGGTGGTAGAGTCACTACAAACACTTGACTTGACGTTTCAAAAGTGCTTATAAACCAGGCCTACTTGCAATAAATGAAATTAGAATTGAATTTAAATTAATTTTAAATATATAAGTTATACATATGATATCGCGGACTTTTTTTAGGCTTTACTAAGTTCTACAACTTCTCAAATCATACTCACAGACTTTGTAAATCCGACTTCCAAGAAAAGTTCTTTTCAGTTTTCAGGTTAATATAAATAATAGCTCATTATACTCTACAAAGCTTTCTAAGTTTGGTGAAATATTTTGGTAAAATTATTGGTGAAATAATTTTGAAAATCGGTTCAGTAGATCCAAAGGTTAATCCTTACAACGTCACAAACTCACAAATGTTACCTCTTTATAATATTAGTTAAGAAAATTAAGCTTAATTTGCTATACTCCGCGAAAAGCTGGAGAATCTGTTTGGTGTAATCCTTATACTCCACACCAAACAGATCTTGGCAATGTACCCTCATTACAGGTACATGGTACATTGGTGTGGTGTTTATACACCTATAGGATTAAAGAAATTATAAATTACACCATACAGATTCTCCAGCTTTTCGCTGAGTATAGCAAATTAAGCTTAATTTTCATAATATATCATGGATTTCCGCAAAGTAACGCCCGCTTCTATCCAATAAAATATAGGTATAGATATACATAATTACTTATAATATACAAATAACCACCCAGGTTCATTTCATGTTTATTACACAAACATTTTGATGATTGGTGGACAGGAAATATTCATCAATAAAGCTATCAAAGGTGCCCATTAGTTCCATTAAATATGGCAAATATTTGATAAAGATGTTCAGAAATTGAGGTAGCAATTTCTACAACAGTAAGTAAACCACTCCCAATCATTGCAATATGAAAAGTAATAGCAAATATTATAAACTTCTGCAGTATTGCTAAATGTTGTCAGAGGAAAATTTAGATGTCTCTGATTGCACAAATTTCAGTAGAAGGCAAGGTAGGAAACTACCTTTAGATGGTACTCGGAGCGACGAAAACTTTGCACCAAAATACACAGTCTTTGAATAAAATGAAGCACCAGTTTGTTTGAGTGGTTATAAAGCAAATAGGAAGGCCATTATGCCAGCTTTCGAAAATAATTAGTATAATTACCTATTGATGTCCCATTAATTAGAGGTTGCACAGTATGGAGTTTTTCATTGTTACAAAAATCTCGTTGTTTTGGAAACATGAATATTATTTTGACATTTTCTATATTCATTCTAGTCAATCGACGTATCACTTCAAATAAATAATGGACCAAGCAATTGGCTCATCTCATGGTAAGTAGAAATTAATTGCGTTTATAGGTACAGAGCCCATACAGAGCAATATTTCACAGAGCATGACAGCCCGTACAGAGTAATATTTCACAGGGCATACAAGGGACACGTCCTTCAAATTGCTGCCCTGTGTCAATCGACCTGAGGCGTAGGTTTTAACCTCATGTGCCTGCAAAGAGCTCTACAGCTTCCCCGATTTTCTGATAAACTCATATCCATGCAATGATAGCCTTCATGGTGACATAAACCGCAACCCACCTAAGTAGAATGTGAATTTCGGGCAATTACCTGTTTTTTAAGTCATCAGTAGGTACAGGACATGTACGATTTTACGCATATAAAATAAATTAGTCTTTTAAAAGAATAAAGTATCTAATGTTATTTGTCGACCAGTAAAGTCTTTACTGTGCTTATACCTGATGGGAACGAAGATGCAGAAGATGGAAGTACGCCTTGAGGAGAAATTATATCCAAACCCTAATTAAAACTTCTATATCGATTCCTCCAGTATTGGTCAGCCCCCAATGAGGTAGACAGACGAAATCAAACGAGTCGCTAGGATTTCCTGAATAAAAAAAAAACTTTGGACCGCGCATATAAGAACACCCTATAAAGACCTACGAGTATGTCCAGAAACGAGCGTAAATTAAGAGATGAGATGATGAACAAATTAATGTACTTTTATTGTACCCACAAAAGATATATGAAATAGCAAAGCAATGACAACACTGCGTATACAACTTGGCGGCCTTATGATCATGATGAAGCTTCTCTTAAGTAGGCACAGTCTCGCACCACAGTTTTCCAACCTGAACTTAAAAGCCGCAGCACACAGCACTGCGTCATTTGGAAGTCATTAAATGAAATAAAGTGTTGACACAGCTCCATCAGGCAACGTCTATTTGCGGAGGTCAAATGAGTCACTCAAATCAGATCCACTTGAAACACTTAAACGATTTACGAGCTAAATAAAGCATTTGATTGATAAAACACATTTTCTAATTTGATCCATTTATAACATTAAATTGGTAATGAGTTATGATGCCATTCAATAATAATAAAAATATTAGTAGTTAGAGTAGTGTATTAATGTTAAGTCACTTAAGTTCAAACCAATAATTGTTACATATTCTATTTTTTTGTCCATCATTTTTTCAGCTCGTGCCTTGGACACTCTTGGATCGTCAATTCAATTCCATTTCATTTTAATTCAATTTCCATTTCATTCCAATTCAATTTCCATTTCATTCCAATTCCATTTCCATTTAATTTCAATTTAATTTCAAGAGAGGAGGGCCAGCAGTGGGACGTTAATAGAAAGAAAAAACCTTTATTACGCCAATACTCGTTTAATTTATTTTTAAGAATACATCAAGGTCTCGCAGTCAGCGTCAGCGCTGGTTTTCACTGAGCGCCTGATCATAGGTTAATTGGCTAAAAATTATAAAATAAAAATAAAAACACTTTATTTAAAATGTCTATTACAGGCTCTTAGGAATCATTGTCCACTATCTTCTTCTTCTCTCTCGGGTTTAGGCCGTCGTCCGCCACGCTGGCCCAGTGTGGATTGATGGACTCCACACACTTTTGAGAACATTATGTTGAACTCTCAGGCATGCAGGTTTAGCAACTATTTCTGGAATTCTATTTGTTATTATTTTTACAATCAATAGCACTTTATCCCATCTAAAGCGGTGCTAGCGCATTGGGTAGGAGCTCGTCTTCACTGTCGGTAGTCCGAGTTCTAATCCCAGCACGTACCTCTAACTTTTCGAAGTTATGTGCGTTTTAAGTAATTGAAATATCACTTGCCTCAGCGGTGAAGGAAACCTGCATGCCTGAGAGTTCTCCATAATGTTCTCAAAGGAATGAGGAGTCAACCAATCCGCACAGGGCCAGCGATGTGGACTACGGCCCAACCCCTTCTCACTGACCCGTGCCCTGTACCTAGTGGGCCAGTAATGGGTTGATATGATGATGATGACGATAGCATAAATAATTAAATATCACTTTGTTTTTCAGTGTAGTGAAACACCGTGAAGAAACCTGCATGCCTGAGAGTTCTCCATAATGTTCTCGAAGGCTAGGTGACGTGGGAGAAGTGCCTGCAAAACTGAAAAGGCCGTAAATGGAATACTTTAAAGTTTTCCCGCAACGTTGCATTTATATATAAAACATTTTTTATTTACTTTTAATCCCTATGTCCCGGCAACGGGAAATAATTAATATCAGACTAAAACTCAGCGTAGCGTGGCCGGATTTAGCTAATAGGTGATAAAATATGTAAAACGTTTAAAAATATATTGACGTTGGCAACTACCGAACCGAATTTTCAAGTATGTTTTAACATTGTTTATTAAATACTGCATAAAGGAATAAAACAAATAAATGATATATTTGTATTACAAATACAATCAAACCATGGAACACAATTATTTTATTTGTAGCTTAAAAGGTTATTATTATTTTAATTCCAATACATGCTAGACCGCAATTTCTGATGGTAAGTGATGATGCAGTCTGAGATGGTAGCGGGCTAACCTGTCAGAGGCTAACCTGTGTGCCGTGTGGTAGTTACGTATTTGTTTACGCCAACGGATCGGAACGCTAAATCACTTGGCAGCAAGCCTTTGTGGGTAGGATAGTAATTAGCCACGATCAAAGCCCTCCACGAAAACAAACCAGCCAAAAATCTGAAATAATCCTTAAAAAATACATATTAAAATGGCCCCTACCGGTGATCGAAAACGCGACCTCACACACACATTATTCACCACAGCGCTAGGAGGATCGTCATAAAAATATAACTTACGATTCATCCAATATCATAATATTCGAGAGAAAATGTGATCGTAATATACTTAAATCATAAGCAACTACTCGGCGAAATAAAATCAGTAATTCATTCGAGGGTATCTCCCGCAATAAGATGAAAATTTCATTAAACTTAAGCTTAAAGAACACTACCAATAAAATTTTATTAACAAGAGCTACTGTTACAGTAATTTTGTAATGTGGGTAAATAATTAAACTTCTGATAACAGCTATAACTTGATATTTTAAAATTTTAACTATCGTAAGTAAAGTTAATTTTTATTACTTTACCCTGATAATTATCCAATTAATCTGTCCGTCCGTCCGTCCTCCATCTGTCTCTCTGTCTGTTCGTCTATACGTCAGTATGTCCGTCCGTCAATCCGTTTAAAAAAAAAATCGGGTATAATTTTCCGTTTTGGAACCTTGACACAACCGGCTTACACCACTGGTAGTGTAAAAGGTATTTTTTAATACCAATTTCATTACCATCAAATAGCGCTGTGCTGTCATTTGGTTCCAAATACATACCTACTGGCAGTCAATATTTCTAACAAAAAACAAAACATCTATTCCGCCTTTGATCCCATTGTTCCCTATATTTCAAAATAACCGGAAAATCACGTTCCATCAAAGCTTTTAAACTCTGTGCTAACATTTCAAAACGACTCGGAATTGATATCAATCGGCTTTCAGTAAAAACGTTAGTAATTTCATTCATAGATACATATAAAAGAAGTGAATATAATGACAGTGCATAATCAATACATATTTGAATAAAAATGGCACAATTTAAAAATAAATTGGACTGTAACAATTTAAATAGGTATCAGAAATAGAAATACACTTGTAGCCAGTTTACTAGACTTCATAAAATTAGTTATACGTTCAAAGGAAATGGTATATTATTTTACAACCAATTACAGGATGAAATCTTTGAAATGTCTCTCAATAAGATCAAGAGTTTATACAAAACTAAAAAAAAAAAAAAAATAACTAAACTAAAAATACTATCATAATATTAAGGATTACATGAAGGATAAAGAAACTTAGGTGTGAATTAAAGATTTTAAACTAAGATTAGACTTACGTGGTTAATCAACATTTCTTAAGTATAGTAGAACGGATACATACCACGGTAATATTTTGGATTTGTCGATATTTCGACCCATTTGCATGGATCGTGGTCACGACGGGAATCCAAAATATTATCGTGGTATGTACCCGTTGAACTATACTTAAGAAATAGGTATGAATTGTTCTGACTCTAAAGTTAAATTTTATTTTGACTGTGAGACGGTGATAAAAAAATCGGTTTCTGCGCGACACCGTACCTGTACACTAAATTGATTGGGGGAACGTCTTCGTCGGGGTGGTGTGGTTATAAATTCCCAGATTGACCCCACCGTAGATCGAACCCAGGACTTCTCACTTAAAATATAATGATCGAGTTTTATTATTATGTTTTATTATATTTTATTATCAACTAAATAGGTACTGAATATTTAGCTGAGTCAGAACCTTTTTATTGGCACTACAAATCATAGACTTAAGCTATTAATAATTAAGTACAATTTTTTTAAGTTACTCCGTATGTAAGTCTGTTTGTGTTGTTCTGGTAAATAAACAAATTCTATTCTATTCTATTCTATACTAAAACCGTAGCTCTCACCGCTGCGCTAGTGAGCTCGTCAAAATCTGTTCTGCCGTTTAAGTATAAATATGACTAACTCTTCCAGCGAAACATAATTCTGATATAAAGAAGATATGTGTACAGCTGTTTATGCAATGAGGGCAATTTAAACTCTATTGCAATTTTATATAGGGGTTAGCCGTGTTTCAAAATATAGCAGATGACAAATTACTTTTAGATGCATACATAATTTTATGTACTACCAGGAAAATATTTAAAATGAAGATAGAGAATAACAAAATAAAATTAAAAAAAAACCCCCGACACTACATAATAATAATTGTCTCTAGTATTCTAAAAGACAAACACTTAAATTTCATTGCCATATTGTGGATGTTGTAAAGAAAGTTGGAATTTGAAGAATGAATTTTTTTTTGAAGAATGTTATATTTTAATACTTATTATCCTATTCCAGTCAATTGGTCCAGCCGTTCTTGAGTTATAAATGGTGTAACTAACACAACTTTCTTTTATATATATATGTAGATAATACCGAGCCAGCGTGGTGGACTACGGCCTTAACCCGTGGGACCCGTGCCCTGTAGTGGGCCGGTAATGGGTTGATATGATGATGAATAAATGAACTCAGCAATAGAACCCAAAGAGTTTGCATAAATGATGCAAAGTCTCAGGGTTCAAATACCTCAATGGGTGTCCCACAAGGCTCGATTTTGGGTCCTTTTCTATTTTTAGTGTAAATAAATGATCTACCATACCATGTCAGTGGAACATGCGACATTGTATTGTTTGCAGATGATACACCTCTAATTTTTAAGACTGACAGGAGTAAAGATAACTGTGACGTAAACCGTGTTGTGTCGCATGTGTCGCACTGGTTTACAGTTAACAACTTACTTTTAAATGCAAAAAAAACTAAGTGTGTCGAATATATCTTACCAAATGTAAAGAAAATTAATCAAAATATAATGATTAATAGTGAATCACTAAAAATAGAGACCTCCACACTTTTTGGGCGTGACCCTGGATAATAAGCTTCAGTGGGGTGCCCATATAGATACACTAGCGGGTAAACTAAGCTCGGCTGCCTACGCAGTCAGAAAAATTAGACAGATTACTGACGTTGAAATAGCTAGGCTTGTTTATTTTGCGTACTTTCATAGTGTTATGTCCTACGGGATCTTGTTATGGGGTAAAGCTGCTGATATCGAAACTATATTTATATTGCAGAAAAGAGCTGTACGATCAATATATAAACTTAAATCACGCGAATCCCTCCGTGAGAAGTTTAAAGAAATAGGTATACTGTAGCTTCACAATATATTTATAATAATATAGTATTTGTAAGACAACATCTTTATACGTCTTTATAAACAAAAAGTGGATATAAACAGTCGACTTACAAGAAATGGTCATAAATTAGTGACATCTGCATATCGTCTGCAAAAGGTACAGAAGTCATTTGTGGGATTGAGTATAAGCTTTTATAATATGATTCCTAAGGAAATTTCGGACCTACTAATGCATAAGTTTAAAGAATGTGTTAAAACACATTTATTACATCCAGGTTATTATACAATTGATGAATTTCTTAACGACAAGGTTGCTTGGAAGTATCCGGCTCCGCTTTCATCTATCACAAGATAGAAAAATGAATGTTAAAATGTAAAATGTAAATTTTTGATGTTGGAAAAGAGCAACTTCTGAGTTTCTTGTCGGCTTCTTTTCGGTAGAATCTGCCTTCCGAACCGGTGGTAGAGTCACTACAAACAGACAGACTTGATGTTTCAAAAGTGCTTATATTAGGCCTACTTGAAATAAAGGAATTTTGAATTTTTGAATAATTAAATAAATAAACTATGACAATACACACATCTAGCCTCAAAGTAAGCGTAGCTTGTGTTATGGGTACGAAGCTGACGTATGAATATTTTCATGAATAATATGCGTAAATACTTATAATATACAGATAAACACCCAGATCCTGAAAAACATTCATGTTCATCACACAAACATTTTCCAAATGTAAAAGTCAAGAACCTTGGGCAATTTTTCATAGTTTATAGAATTAGACCAGCCCTTTCATTTCATACCCATATTGAGGAGTTGTGTAACAATACGTAAGCAGCTCGTTCGGGAAATACGTGGCTACATAATAACACACACACACACACACACACATACATACACACACGCACACACGCAGACACGTCAAACTTATAGCACCCCGTCGTTTTTGTGTCGGGACATAACACAAGCTACGCTTACTTTGGACTAGTGGCGATGTGTGTTTTGCCATTATAATATAAAACGAGACAGGCAACGGGCGGGCGATGCAAAGCGGTAGGTCATAGAATGAATTTTTGTATGAGACTTATCTAAAGTTTTAGGCCGATAAAGTAGGGTAGCGCGATAGTTATAAATTATATAACAGTTATCAACTCTAGTGGGATATAACTTGGGAAACATCCATTTGAAAACTTTGTGGTATTCTGCTATTTTACAACAAGTTAGTCAAAGTGAGAGTTAGAGTGAAGTAGTTGGAGTAAAGTGGACGTTTTACAGAACAATATTCCCGTAGGATTAAAGACGATTTCTTAGACCCTTTTAGAGACTGACCGATATAAACTGAACCTACTGAATTATACTCATAATATTAAGTCAAAATTATTCGTACTTTCCCTTTTTTTATGGAAATTATATTAATATTGTACCTATGGTTTAAAAATATTAAAAATCATAAAACATCTTTATATTTCACTAACCTAGAGTTTTTTAACGTACAATTTATCTATGTTGGAACTAATATACTTAAATAAAAAAACTAAACAAAATATTTTTTTTATGTTGTGAACTCTTTATAAAGGTTATTATTATTAAGACAAATTAATAAAGGTAGGTAGTTAACCCTTTAACAATAGCAATTTTTCTTACGTCTATCACGCTTTGACGGCCGATTGGCGCA
Source organism: Pararge aegeria (assembly GCF_905163445.1). Lineage (NCBI taxonomy): Eukaryota > Metazoa > Arthropoda > Insecta > Lepidoptera > Nymphalidae > Pararge > Pararge aegeria. Next base: position 6,867,622 of record NC_053208.1, read on the forward strand.
GTGGGCAGCGGTCCTGCTTTTTGGGTGTAATGCTGTGGGTTCGTTTCCCACATTGGAAATTGTTTGTGTGATGAACATGAATGTGTTTCAGTGTCTGTGTCTTGGTATATGTATATTATATGTATTTCTGTATCCTATTCATAAACATATTCAAAAGTCATCTTAGTACCCATAACACAAGCTACGCTTACTAGATGACGTTGACGTTACGCTAGATGGCGTTGTGTGTATTGTCCTAGTATATTTATTAAAAAAAAAATTCTTTTATTTAACAAGAAGGTATTATATTTCAGTATTTTACGATTGGTGATCTCCAAGTGGTTAGAGCTTCAGCCTCCCTTTCGGGGGTTACAAGTTCTAACCCACGCCACTCACCTCGAACTTTTTGGAATAATGTGCGTTTCTAATTTAAGCATCACATATATCACGATATAACGATGTAAGGAAACATCGTGAGGAAATCTGCATGCCTGAGAGCTCACCATATCTAATGTTCAAAGGCGTGTGAAGTCCACCAATCCACACTTGGCCAGCGTGGTGGACTACAGACTGAACCTTTCTCTGAATAGAATGAAAAGCTACCCGGACCGACGACAGATCTCTTCGATCCCACAATGAAACCCAAGGGTTTCCATCTGCTTCGTAATCTGTGGTGTCGACTGAACAGGCTAAGAACAGAGCCTGAACGCTGCAACTATCTTTTGCATAAGTGGTGTTCAAAACCATCCGCCACATGCGCCTGTGGCGAAGAAGTTTAGACGATAGAGCACATAATCCATCGCTGCCCTATCTATTCATACCAGAGATTGCCCAACGGTCTTCTTGATCTCCCTGTTCGGACGGTTACATGGTTGGAGAATCTGAACATCGACATGTTACCTATTAATTTGTAGATAATATCAATAATTTAAACCGCTTATTCTTAGAAACTACGACTAAATAAATAGATGGGATCGTCATGATCAGAACTTAGTAGGTATTTGATCATAAACAATGTTACCTTCATTGTTTTTGATCAAAATATAAATCTTAACGCAAAAAACAAAAATGAAGCTGTATGAATGAAGCCCGAATTCCCGTTTCCTTTCGATAAATATAGTTTCACACAATTCTTCGGGAGCACTCACTTGATGACCTAGGCCGTATTTTCATTAATGGGAGTGTTCATTTACACTTTGATTCGCTTTGATCTAGCTGCACCAACTGCACTGAGATCTCAAATTTAAATCTCTCCGACTAAAGCAACCGGAGTGCTCTGGCAATTAAGGATCCGTAAGCTATTAGCTTTGAAGAGAAATGTGAGACTTTATTCACTTACTTGTACTGAGGAAGTTTGGGCATTATAACAAAAGCTAGCAGAAAAATTTATCGAGGAGTGAATAAAAATATTGATACTGTATTTATTATAGTTGGTTGTCAGCGCGAACTTTGGAAGACCGTCAAAATGAAAAAACTGGCTTATCTAGGGCATGTGCTTCGGCATGACAGATACAGGCTACTGCAACTGATAATGATGGGCAAAGTTGCTAGAAAGAGACGCATCGGTCGCAAGAGGTAGCGAAACATTAGAAAGTGGACTGGGATCGCGAGTGCCGCCTAGCTGTTTACCGCGCGAGAGAAAAGAAGAATTATCAAAAACTGAGGGCCAACCTTCCATAGTTGAAGAGGCACCTAAAGAAGAAGATTATAAATGGGAGAGTGTGTCTATGTTACGGTTACTAATGTCCGATTCCACCTTAAAAAGTTATCCGACTCAAACTTTAATAGGTGTTCAAGATTCCAAAATATTTTCTCAATAGAAAATAAAGCCAAAGTTGCCTCTGACGAAAATTTTAAGTACCTCCGAGTTTCTTGGTATTTTATTTGGCTTGAATTAAAAAATGTTTTAGATATGAAGAGACTACTGATGCTTTTTCTTCTTTCTACTTATGATTTTTCCTCCAAGAGTGGTAAGAACGCTTTAACAAAATATAAAATTAAATTTATCATGATCTCAACGACCCCTAGACTGTTTCATGACACGATCCTAATAACTATCCATCTATTTAGCAGCATCATTATCATATCAACTCTTACCGGACCACTAAAGGACATGGGTGTTTTCCCGCAATGAGAAGGGGTTTTAAGTCCACCACGCTGGCCCAGTGTGGATTGGTGGACTTAAAACACCTTTGTAACATTGTGTAGAACTCTCAGCCATGCAGATTTTCTCACGATGGTTTCCTTCGCAATTGAAGCAAGTGATATTTGAATTACTTAAAACGCACATAACTTTGAAAAGTTTGTGGTGCATCTTCAACCCCCTTCTTTCATCATCTTTCGATAATTTGTTTTAATAATAGGTATAATTATAATAACTGATGTAATAGTAATCGTCATGAGAATCACTCAAAAAGAATTGGGAGCCTGTTTACTCTTCTTTACGATTCAAAAGCCAACGTGTTCCTGCTTACCGTTGGAATTCGCAAGTGACGGAATATTCTATTTTAGGTAAGGGTACATAGTACATACATATTAATATATAAAATGCTTTAAAAACTAAACTAATATCCATTATTAATTGGGATTACATATCTAGCGCATAATTGATCGAAGATCAAACAACTAAAAAATCTAAGAACTATCTCAGCTTATCTATTTAATATCTATCTCTTGGAAAGGAAAATTATAACAAAATTCTTAAATCTTTCAGGAAACTGCAAAATGATTTACCGGCTCTATGCAAGGACGATCTACACTTGACTGGTTTTTAGGGAAACTCGTAGCCAATTAGGTAGGTATCTATGGAACTTAGTAACGGGAATTAGGCCATAGACACACAGACGCCACGGTGACAGTTGATCCGAATGACTCTTTCAGGTTGCCACCCTATGAATTGCATTAAAAAGTAAAATTTTACAGCAGTGGCTTGGTATTGGGTAAGTTAATCGTCAAAAAATTTGTACAGGAAGAATGACCGCCGTAAACGCCACTGATCAGAAAATGTGAGAAAGGCATTTTATTTATTTAATTGGTATCTATGACCCATCACTACGCACTACAATATAACATAAATAGAATAATTAAAAACTAAACTAAATAAAAAAAAAAACTTACATTAAATAATAATATGCAATATAAAAAAAAAGTAACAAATTAAAATTTCTGCGTCCAGGCAGCCCTACGTGGAGTTTAATATACAACTTGTAAATTGGAGAATCGTATCGATTTATTAGTGCTTTCAAAATGACAGAACTCGTACGAGGAATTACCTACTGCCGCGATGCTTATTTTACCGTACAGCAGAGAGAGTTTTCCAAAAGAGTGTGATCACATGCAGCTTAACACAGCCTCAGTTTGACACAGGGTGGCACTTTGTTGGATGTGTTCCAAGACCTGCGTAGTGTAGCTCTGTATATAGGAAATGGTTTTTACTTACCATTAGTACGGCTAGCATAGCCAGGGTTTAAATTTTTCCACTGACTAGGGATCAAATTTACGTGTCAACCTGCCAAAGCATGGCAACAGGGAATAGGAGAAGTTTACCCCCGTTTATTAATACTACACGGTTTTTATTTAGATATTATTTTAACTTGTGCGCCAATGTTCGATAAATCGATAAAGCGGTGGTAGAAGACAAACATTTTATCTTTTCCCCGGGGAGAAAAATGTCCATCCCATGTATTTATCTCCCCCCGCATGCTATCCGTGCTAGTGGGCTAACTAGTTGGTTCGTCAATTATTACTATAACCGCCCCGGCTTCTGTGGGTTACAGCTTTATCAATTTAAAGCTATCCAATGATTATCTACTACTAATTAGGATGAAGCCGAGGGGAAGGTACTAATGAACCGGCGCCCCTTAACCGGTCGAGCGAGTATTGAAACAAAAATTAAACACAATTTTGTACACTTGGCAGTAACTACCTTTCTAACCTTTGATACAAACGACTTCAATGCTTCCACTTACTACAATAAAGCTCAGTTTTATTTAATACAATGTTGGTAAATCCTTTAGGAGTTGTGTAGCAAAGATATGAGTGTTTTGTAAAGCCGTTCCGAAGTGGCTTCCGAGAACAATTCGAATAAACCAAGACGGGTAATTGCTACAAACAGGTTTAATAGAAAAGTTTAGAAGAAGGTTGGAACGCCCTTCGGATGTCTGTGTTTTCTCCCTTCAAGAGTTGAAAAGCCATTCCAGCTTCATAATGGCTATGGCTGATATACAAACTTATTCTATCTCATCTATAAAAATCAATAAAATTAAGTTGCCTGTTTGTAATGTTAAAATAACAAAATTTATGTAAAATATGTATGCCTCATATTATAATCCTTCTATAGGAATTCCTTCATCTGAGTTTAAGGCATTACTTATAACAAAATAAACACCTCTATAGCATGAGTACAATAGTGTTTCTTTAGTAATATGAATAATAAGTTATATTATTCTTTATATTTTAATTCATATTATTCATAATATAGATCATACTTACGTTGTGGGAAAAAACGTGACTGAAAAAAAAAGCATGACTTCATATACCTATAATCGATTTTAATTTTTACTGCTATACCGAGAATAGATGTTTCACATCAAAACCGAATTAATAATTATTAATTTATTAATCTTATCCTCATTCTTAATGTCCGAAATTATGGGGCAGACTTTGATGGCATTTTCACTGGCTAGTGGAGACCTTCCATTTTTATGCTTAATAATTTCTAACTATTGTTGCTAATTTTATATTTTTTCTTGTTTGAGTGCACGGATCTCAATCAACTTTGGTAAAGGTACAATCAATCAACAAGTAAACATACAATCTGGAGATGGGAATAAGATGGGGTAAGTACCTAATTATTTTAATTAGAAGGTATAATAAAATGAAGGTATACAAAATTTATTGGACCAATTATATATTATTGTGTCTCAATTCTATAAACATTTTAAGAGTACAAAAGTCCCGCGAGCACATTTATAACATTAATAGCGAATTCTCAGTATATAATACTCTCTTGACCTGAACAACCGTATCGCTAACAGACATGTGTAAGCCAAGCTTTGCAAATAATGGCGGGCGGAATTTAATTTATCTTTCTAGGAATAGAAAGATACCAATTATAATAAGAATAGTTTCGGTAAATCAGCTGTAACGTACAGATTACTTTTTGATTAAATAAAAAATGACAGCGGATAACCATTTATTTAGACAGAATTATGACCGAGAATATTACAGGATTGGTCACTGTGAAGCACTTAGTAACTTGTAAGTAGACGTAGACCCTTCTATATGTTGGTTGTAACGTCCTTGTGTGTGTGTGTGTGTGTGTGTGTGTGTGTGTGTGTGTGTGTGTGTGTGTGTGTGTGTGGGTGTGTGTGTGCGTGCGTGCGTGTGTTAGCTGTTTTGTGTTGAAGATCAGTCCAAGACGGCCGCCGCTACAAAATAGCGGATTACATATTAAGGCAATGGACGGAGCACATAGCTCGGAGAACCGATGGACGTTGGGATCTTAAGGTGCTGGAATGGCGACCCCCTACCGGTAAACGCAGCGTAGTTCGGCCACCAACGAGGTGGACAAACGACATCAGGCGAGTATCTGGGAGCCACTAGATGCAAGCGGCCAAGAACCGTGGATCTCCCTACAATAGACCTATGTCCAGCAGTGGCCGTCAATTTGTTGAATTGATGTCGATGATGATGAATTTATATATTGGAATAGGTACTGACTGTGCATCTTAATAGAAGCCATCGCTTAATATTAATAGCTGAAATATGACAGTGGGTTTCATAGTTCGTTCCTACGTGTACAGTACTATATTAAATTTTAAGTAAATTATTTCCGCCGCGTTCGTGGGTGACAGGGCAATAAACAAACAACGTTAAGAAGCTTTTTTAATTTTGCTTGTTTTGCTTTTATGAATGTTGCTTCTAGAGCGCAGCGTTCAGCGGCATTGGGAGCGTGCTCCTTTGTATATAATTGAAAAACTCAGTAGAACAATGTTTTCCTTTCAATCTGTTCGTTTATTGTATGTATAGACTAGCCCATGCCCGGCATTACGCGAACAATTTCTAATACAGATAAATTTCCCTTACAATCTTTCTTCCCCTTTTCAACTCTCTTATTTTTTGTATCCGTTCTCACTGCCTTGTTGTTTTAGTGCTGAGTATATTCGATTAGATCACGAGTTCCTGAGTTCAATCCGGGTCGGCCCAATGAATATAGTATTGGGATTTTCTATTAATTCTTTCAAGCCCGGAGTTTTTAATTATATTTTAATGTTATAGTAAATCTCCAATGGCGTTGATCTCAAGACTGATTCTTTTATTTATTTTTGCCCCTACGTGTTTGTCCGTGTTTAGACGGTTTTTTTATATGTTCAACATGTCAATCTATTTAGAAATATGCTATGTTGGCTTATATCGGTTTGGAGCTCCAGTAGGACCGTTAAATATGGTACGAAATAATAACATTACATCTATTTGATTAAGAGAAATTTTTTGAACTATAAAAATAAACATTATTGATTCAATCATAATCATTTCATTCACTAATTGGTAACATGGTAATAAAGCCAAGTTGGCATGCAAATATATACATATATATTAGGGTGGCGCAAAAAAAAAAACTATTTTTTTTTTTGAGTCTCGGATGAAAAAATGTTAGTTTTTGATGTTTTAAGAGCCCTCTCCAAAGGACAGCTCAAAAAAAAATTTTTAAGAGGTCACTCCAAATTTTTTTTAATTTCGAAAAACGTCGAAAATCGATTTTTTTTTTTTTAATTTTTTTTCTCGTTACGGTATAATTTTATAGACCAAAAAAAAATAAGTTTCTGAAAGTTTCAGTTAAAAATTTTAATTTTGAAAGGTCGCTCATAATTTTTTTTAATTTATTAGTAAATGACTTTAGATTTTTTCGAGTGACCTTTTAATATTAAAATTAAAATTCCGGCCATTTTTTTTCCTTTATTTAGTACAATAATCTATAAAAATACACCACGAGATGAACTAAAAATCAAGGATAACAAAAAAAACACAATTTTTTTCTAATTTTATCATTTTATTTAATCAACTACAACATTTTAACAGTATTTTAATGAACTTTGTTTGTAATTATTTATATATATATATATATATATAATATATATATAATATATATATATAAATAATAAATAATAAATAATATATGATATCGATCTAAATAAAGTTAAAATCGGTTAATTTAAAATTTAGTTTCAGAATTAATAACAAAGTTCATTAAAATACTGTTAAAATGTTGTAGTTTTAATAAAAATTAGAAAAAAATTGTGTTTTTTTTGTTATCCTTGATTTTTTAGTTCATCTCGTGGTGTATTTTTATAGATTATTGTACTAAATAAAGGAAAAAAAATGGCCGGAATTTTAATTTTAATATTAAAAGGTCACTCGAAAAAATCTAAAGTCATTTACTAATAAATTAAAAAAAATTATGAGCGACCTTTCAAAATTAAAATTTTTAACTGAAACTTTCAGAAACTTATTTTTTTTTTGTCTATAAAATTATACCGTAACGAGAAAAAAAAGTAAAAAAAAAAAAAAATCGATTTTCGACGATTTTCGAAATTTAAAAAAATTTGGAGTGACCTCTTAAAAATTTTTTTTTGAGCTGTCCTTTGGAGAGGGCTCTTAAAACATCAAAAACTAACATTTTTTCATCCGAGACTCAAAAAAAAAAAATAGTCGTTTTTTTGCGCCACCCTAAATTATATATGAATACTTTTAAAGACTATCTTTTAAATTTGACTTATATGTATGCTAGTCAGTAAATAAAATGTTACTTGGGCGTTTATTTTGTCAGAAATATGATCAAGAATATTTTTTTTTTTTTTTGTTGGGAAAAAGTCAATACATTTAATTAAATATGTGTTGTATGAACCTCATTTTGGAATCCCTACTTAATATGTTAAAGAGCTTTCCGAGGTAAGGGGGCTGAGAATACCAGCTGCCTATCTTCGAGCTGGCAAAGATAATTTCTTAAAAAAAACCAAAAGTCAAAAATTTATCGGCTAGACTCCATTACGAGTACTCTTTCCGGTGCGTTTTGACAAACTAAGACTCGGACGTACAACAGAAAGAAATAAAACACTGTATTGTGTTTAACTTCTATGTCAACAAACAAGCTTTGCCCGATTAAGATTTAAGACAAAAAGTAATATTTAGTGTAGAGTTTCAATCCACACGGTAAACAAAACATATTTTTTTATTCAATGAATTTTATAGTGGCTTGTTGGCTTAGCAGATTGAAATACGAGGAATATCAAGGAAGTCATACAATTTCATGCAACTATAGAAAAATGCAATGGGCAACGAGCTAGATGTTAACGCTCCAGGTAATATGTAGGTATATATATTTCTTTGCTATCTTTGAACCAGCGGATTTATAAAACTCGTAATAGGTCCGGCTTCGCTGATAGGTATCGCTTGCGGTAAATTTATGTGTTTGAAATAAAACCTTTATTTTTCAACCAACTTAAAAAAAGAAGGAGTTTCTCGATTCGACTGTATGACTCTTGCATATTTGATGCTCAATTACTACGCCAATTTTTGAACCGACTTTAAAATTGCAAAACTATAAAAAGCGTGAAGATATTTTTTTCGGCAGAAAAAAATAAATATTTTTTGTGAAAAAGTTTTTAATAAATACTTTGTATGTAGAGTTATGAACGCACTTTCTTAAAATTCCTATCGCGGCCAGAAAAAATCCTCCCCGAAATTTTTTTTCCGCATTATGTACAGTTACTACTACCATACCAGTCTGCCTAGCGTGATGATTATGGACAAACTCTGCGGTTCGGAGAGGCCTTTAGTCCGCAGAGGACTAGGCTATTGATATGAAGTTAGTTACTAAAAATACTAGTTACATTTTAATTGAATATAATTGTGTTATACTTTAAAAATTTTAGTATTACATTTATGCCATGTAAATTTATTTTAAACTAATTTATCTAGATTATCAACCCATTGCCGGTTTTTCTCTGAGAGTGAGGGTTTAGGCCGTAGTCTACCACGCTGGCCAAGTGTGGATTGGTAGACTTCACATGCCGTTGAGATCATTATGGAGAACTCTCAGACATGCACGTTTCCTGACGATGTTTTCTTTAACCGTTTTAAGCAAGTAATAACAATTATGTAAAAATATTATATGTATGAACGCTTCATAAGTGCCTGTGAAATAAATAAAGAAGTTTTTTTTTTTCAATTTAATATTTAAATTGCTTAAATTAAAAACGAAAATAACTCCCAAAAGTGAGTAGTGCGTGTCGGGGCTTCTTTCAATTCAGTCAATTCAGTCTTCACAAAAGGAAAGCCGAAGCCTTACTCATTAGGCTATCACCGCTTCTAATTTATATATTATTTAATTATTTATTCAATTTAAGGTATATAAATAAATTAAAAATAACCTATGTCATCATCATCATCATCATTATCATTATATCAACCCATTTCCGACACACTTAAGGGCACGGGTCTTCTCCCACAATTCAAAGGTGTTACAAAAAAAAAAAGTAAATAAAATCTAACTCGTCTTTAAACCACCGCAGCAAGGCATACCTAAAATATAAATAGTACCTAAAATGCGGACAGTATTGCCTCTTTAAATGGCCAAACTTATTCTTTGGCCAAGGTAACTGCCAGCTCTACGATCACTGGTAGACTCCATAACTCTTTCAACAACAATTCTAAAAACTATTCTAGAACTCCTCTGAAAGTTAAATGTGATTATTTACTACTTATTAAATAATCCGTAAAAACTACCATATGTAAAAAAAAGGTGTCCTATCACGTAGGAAGTCAGACGCTACATAATAGAGTATTAAAAAAAAATATTGGTTAGTTACTAAATAGAAGGTATACTCAGAGGAGGCTATACAACTCCCCGCCAATGCAGTGCTGCCGTTCCTAGTATTGGTTTGAAAATATAGATTTTGGCTATAACCGTAGGTTGGCAGCACTGAGACTTCTAGCCCTGCAAAACCGTTAAAAAAAGAACAAAAACGGTTGCAATTGGGTCATTGCGCGATCTCCGATAAAGGTTTAGTGAAGTGCAGAGAATATCATTTTGACATTTCCAGCCTTAAATTAGTCCTTACCCCCGCGATCCCTCGTAATATCAAAGTTCAAGTTACAGTAGAAGTCGTAGGCCGCTTCGTTACTGGTAAGACGGTATACAGTTATGTCGAATTTGTTTAAAGCCATGATCCTGCGTGGGTTGAAGCATTGTCGGACGTTTTTGATCTTTCCAGATGCTTGCTCTACGGTATTTAAATATTACCTGACCACGAACAGCATTCTGTGAAGCAACTAAATGTTGCCGCCTACATAAAAGATTTACGTAAGTAAGAAAATGTTTTTTACGTCACATATTGTGTTCAATAACAAAGAATCAGTGCCCAGAACATAAAAACTTGCTCTAAAGCTGCAACAACATAGGCCTGGCTGGCCTGGTACTTTTTAACTCTCGACGCAAAACGACGAGGCATTATAAGTGTGTCGTGGCTGCCCGCATCTAGACACACACACACACACACGCGCCCGCCAAACGGAAGAACCGAATATTTTGTTTTTTATTGTGCTTGAAATATGAATTAGTCGGGAGTTTCCTAATCAATGTTTGATGAACAAGCGGATTGCATATTTTTTCACGATTCTCTTTAAGGACTTATAAGGTGTAACTTTTTTTAAAATGGGCTGTTTTTTTAATGTTTTAAATTATTTAAAGAACTTTCCTGGCGATAATAATACCATAGTTACACTTTTTTTATATATATAAATTTTTATGTAATTATTTATTTTGTGAAAAATAACATATATAACTTAACCGCTAATGAATGAAAGGATCACCGTAAAATTATATAATTATATAAAAGTATATTAAACAGCGTAACAATGATCACGCCCACGTGTGTGCTAGAGTGTGTGTGTGTTTGTGTATGCGTGTCTGTGTGTGTGTGTCTGTGTGTGTGTGTGTGTGTGTGTGTGTGTGTGTGTGTGTATGCGTGTGAGCAAGGAAATCTTTCAATTGTATATATTTTAAAATAAACAATAGTTTTTCCGTCTCCTCATAAGGTTGAAGCCACTTTAACCATTTTAACTTATTGACTGCATATTATTTTTCTGCACTACTGATGTTTTTTGTACATCCAAGATACTGATGACCTTATGAACGACATACAAAAACTGGACAAACCAACGTTAGCACCGGTTAATGTAACGCTGGGATTACTTGTGCTTGGCTTTTGAGAACTACGCTCATTAAATTCACTATTCAGTCGGGGTTGATGCGCATGCATGGTTACGAACATTTCTGTGCCCGCTAATCTTCATTAACGCCGTGTTACTTCCGTAAAAGGTTTCATTCATCCCAATTACCAGAATTGATACGTCGTCATTGTACTTACAGGCAGTGGCGTGCATTGCATATATGCAAATAAGCAGTGCATACTCTACCCTCAGGATCTTACAGAGCCTTCAGATAGGACCAATAAAGTTTTGTAACTAAATTGTTGTGCTAAAAACCTTTGCATACCCTGGGTCCAAGGGCTATGCACGCCACTGCTTACAGGGTCCCAAGTCTGCTATTCTACATGATTTTTCATTAAAGCAACTATACCATTGTAATTCAGTTAACATTGTTCCAAAAGTTCGTAATCTACAAAATTCACAATGGTCTTAAAACTGGATTGGTGGAATGGAATTGCAGTAGAAAGGAAATCGATACTGCCATTTGCTCAAAATGTGTTAGCAGAAGTGAATTTCTAAAAATTAAAAACTTCTGCAAGTTTTTGATTTAAAATATTCAGGATAAGCTGATTAAAATCCTACAAGAGTCATCAGGTGCTCTTATTTTAAATCTGAAAACCCTATCGAACTCTGTTTTTGCTTTTACAATATGCGTATATTTTGTTAGCAAAAAACGCCAGAAATAAAACTTTTGATTTTTGTTAAGTATTATTTATGCTTGACTTAGTTCCGCATAGCGTTTCATTTACTAAACATTTTTCAAATATGTTATTTTGTATGCATTTATCTATTGATTTAAATATTCACTAGCTGTCCCGTGCAACTTCGTCTGCACCAAATCGGTTATTACCGGAAAACACAAATAAAATGACATTTTCTAAAAATGATAGATCGATTCAACGTCCCCGAAACCCCCCGTATACTAAAATGCTCTAAGATAAACCTAAGTACCACAGTAAAAATGTTTGTATTGGCTTTTTTGCTTTTCATTTGTGAATATAGTTAGAACATCATTCCTGTTCAATTTGTAATTAAGCGCGGCGTAGTGATGGCTTCCGGTGCATCGGATTTGCGGTATCGCTTTCCGTTTGCTCTAAATAATAAATAGCACTTTGATAGATTAATAAGACTTAAAAAATAACAGTGGTTATTCATTTTCGAATTAATAATATTTTATGTGCAATAGATACCTATGTCTCATTGAATACGTACTCGTATGTCTAACCTAATAGTATATTTGAACCCCATCGCACTAACGTTATAAAGCGTCACCTTGGTTACTTGTGTATCAAGAAACAGCGGAGATTGAAAATCTACACATCCTAATTTGCACAGTGTACATTTCTTTTCTCGGGGGAAATTCTAGAATTCTTAGATATTAAATTGTGATGTCGTCTTGCCGCCGCTAGAGATGCATTTTCCATTGAACAACTACTAGTACTATCGGAATTCCATAAAATTACTGCCTTTTTTTTTCTTGGGAAAATCCACCCTATTAACACCGCGTCACGAGGAGGCACGGTGTTTATGTCGGACTTGTACCACCTAAAACCTCACGGCGTTTCAACCAATCGACTGGTGGCTGGGCCACAGGAACGTTTTAGCACTCATCAAGCTAGCGGTGCCCGCAGTGACCCACCCTCTTCTAGGAATTGTATTCTAATCTAACCTAACAATATGATTTATCAATAAACAGTTTAGCACAACAGCATAAAAAGTAGTTATAGTACGCTTACATGTACATAGACAAAGACTTTAAGATAGTGAGAAATTAAGATAATAGATAATGCAAGTGCATAAAACAATCTATTTCCATCCGAAATGCTAAAGTATTAATTTTAAATACCTACCTACACACATCGCTATTTAGCCCCAAAGTAAGCGTAGCTTGTGTTATGGGTACTAAGACGACTGATGAATATTTTTATGAACAATATTCATAAATACTTATAATATACAGAAACAAATTGACCCACGTTTATCGCGCTTCTTTGTTTTTTTTAATTGAAATTGGTAAATAATATATTTTGCGTTTTTTCTTAACTTATATACTGCTAACTTTTTTGCGTATGAAAAATAAACCACCCCTCAGTAATACATGTAGCGTAGCGTCAGCACCTAATCTTAGGTAACCACTGACAATGCAAAAGCATAATGAAAAAAAATACTTCTTTGTATTTGTATTGCTTACATTTGATTCGGCTATGTGGATATATGAAACATCAAAAATTCAAGACTGAAAGTCAATTATAAACTAGTTTACACCTGAGCAAAAAGTGTAGTTTTAGTCCGACTTCTTAAGCCACCAAAATCGAATTTAACAGCGTTACAAGTAAAAGTGTTTCTGAATACATACTTTTGTTGAAAATTATGAAAAATAAAATTCATGTGCATATAAAAAAGTAAGTCCTATATCATAGACCATATAGGGCGCAAAGCGGACGCAGCGTTCGTCGTCGTTTTAATTTTCCTCTTCCTACTAAAACTCAGACTTTTTCCAATCCACTTTGAATCCTTTATTTATTCTTATGGGTCTGTGCATTGTGGTCCTTTGTCGAAGGCTAGTAATGTGTGCAATGGAAAATATTTTATTGTTTTGTGGATAAGTTTTTTAACGTGTGCATTCGAAAGAAAAGGTACTGAAAACGACAAAAATAAAAATTATCCATTCCATGCACTGAGTGACTTGAAATGCCCCTACAAAATTATTCTCGTTGTTTATGATTTTGACATAACTGGCTCAGCCGATAAGTTGTAAAATGGCATAACCCACGCCAATATACCTATAACCCTTATGAATATTGCGGAACGTAATATTACGTACGGAAATAATATAAATTTTTCATGATCTGCTAAACTATGCGACCTAATTAGGTTCCTCTTTAGGGAAAGTTTATCCTTCCGTTTACGATTTTCATAATAAGTAGTTGGACTGACCTTTTTGTAATGATTAATATTGTGTGACTAAAAATAGCTATTAAAAATCACATGCTTTCTAGTAGTAGAGCCTTATGTGACAGAGCCCTACCCGGTAAGTATTTTAAAGTTTATATAAACATAGACGAATTAAAAAATTTTTGATGTTCAATTTTTGTCTAAATTCTCAGGAAATAGCGTTCCTCACACCCATGACAGTCGCCTACAAGGTCAGAGGGTCATTCCCGGTTGTTATAATTTACATGCGTTATGAACGCTAAGCCATATTGGAGCAGAGTGGTGGTTCTATACTGTAAAACTCTCGCCCATCAGAGAGGAAGCCAGCATAGGTACATTAATAGGCGGAGGATGAAGAAAGAAATTACATGAATTAGCAAAAGAACTGAGAGATATTTTTGGCCTTAATTCCCCCTACATGATAACATTTTTCCAGTAATAATTATTGATATCAAACAATCTTTATTGAGTCCACAAATTGAGGAAGGCTAAACTAAAACCTAAGAACCCTATAACTTCTGTATTTACTCCCCATAAAATAACTACGCAAATTAAATTTTATTATTATGTTAGTAATATAAAAAACGTGGACACTGACAGCGAGGCTGATATACTTAATTTAGGGATAAGGTCCCTAACCGATTGATTCGCCAAAGAACGAAAGTAAACGACATAACCTAGGGCTGCTTCAATTTATGAATAAAGTCTCCGAAATTAAGTCGAAAACAAAGTTTGCGAGCTCATAAACGTTTTAAATCCTTTCCCGAGCCACGTCCGACATGGAGGGCGCGGAGACTTGCTTCATGTTTGCATAATGTCTGCTGCAACAATAAAGTAGGTGGAGAATATACCATTCGCTGCAGAACTAACTTCATTAGTACAAGGAAACAAAGTGTCAACACTCCATCACGGTAGGGTGGCCGCGCTGGCTGTGGACGACTCGCGTCTGTAGCGTTGCTTTTTATAATTAGCCTGTAACAGCCCACTGCTGGACTAAGGCCTCATCTAGCGGGATGCGTTTCTCATAATCACTACAATGTAGATGTTTTAAAATGTATTTACGATAGGCCAGCGCTTAACCAATCATGGTCCCTTAGGTACCGATGGACGTTGTGGTCGAAAGGTCTTCGAGAGAAGACCGCGTCTCGGCAAGTGGAGTGTCGGGCGCCCCCCAACTAGATGGAGCGACGACATCAGAAAAGTGACAAACATCGGCTGTGTGAAAAAGGCGGAAAAAAGAATGATGCTGCTTGAAAGAGGCCTATGTCGCAGTGGATGCATATTGGCTTATGAAGATCATCCTCATAAGCCAATATGCATATAAAAATGATTTGACGTGGACTCGCATACGAGCAAATATGTTTTTTTATTTGGTATTAATAGATGGCCCTTTCTCCACAGATTCTTAATACATCAGGTACTGTAACTTGATAGGAATTGTGTTTTACGGTTAAAGAATTTTCAGTACCCTGTGTCTACTCTCGCGCCCTTGTGAGCGCGATGAGCCATTGTTCCCGGTTTTCTCACTAACTTGTGATAATAGTCGTTAAAGCCCAACAACCAACACTGGAGGAGCGTGGTAGTTTTTTATCTTTATAATCCTCTCTCCTTGAGCTGAGGCCTGTTATTAGAAATTGTGAGTGAGGATGAAAGGTGAATATGATATCCACGTTCATCATTTTAAAACCAAAGCCATGAGGATTCTTGATTCCATGATAGGTTATTATCAAAGTCAAGCACGGATGTATCAGTATAATATAAAAATCCTGATCCTACATTTAATATAAATAAATATACTACGACAATTCACACATCTAGCCCCAAAGTAAGCGTAGCTTATTTAATGGATACTAAGATAGCTGACGAATACTTTTATGAATATAATACCCATAAATACTTATACTCGTAATATACAGATAAACACCCAGTCACTGAAAAACATTCATGTTCATCACACAAAAATTTTACCAGTAGTGGGAATCAAACCCACTGCTTTGGAGGAGGCAGAGTCGCTGGCCACTGCGCCAACCGGCTGTCTGTCATTTGAGTACACTACGACATCTAGTAGTTTAACTGCAACGATATGATATCTACAACTGTACCTACTTCTACAAAACCGACTGTAGATAGAAATTTGCAGAACCTTGAAGTTCCTAGAGTAGCCAACAGATGTCTCTGTTCCATGTTTTGCTAGCTGGACTAGTAATATTAATATAAAAAAAAAAATTGCAGTTCAGGTAGCCTAGTCTCCCGAAAGTAAAGCCGAAGTCCTAACGACTTCGGCTTTACTTTCGGGAGGCCGAGTTCGAATCCCGGCACGCACCTTTAACTTTTCAAAGTTATGTGCGTTCTAAGCAATTAAATAACACTTGATTTAATGGTGAAGGAAAACATCGTAAGGACACCTTTTTTATATACTACTTACCTATTCTAACTACCTACTCTTAAGTCGAAATAGTTCTAACACCTAATCATTTACTACTACCTCATATTATAAGAGAGCTGATCCCCTCAACAAATAGTTCTACAGTTTGACGAAATGTTTGTTATTAATCTTACTGTAGTAATTGTAACAGAAAATAAATATGGCCAGCGTGGTGGACTACGGCCGTTTAAACCTTCTTATTAAAGCATGAGACCTGTGCCCGGTGCCCTGTAGGCTGTAGTGGGCCGGTAAATTGATATTATGATGATGATGATGAGACATGGTAAAATGGCCTACGGAAGCTATGGTGATGTATGGTATGGCGAGTACGAAAGCTCTCCCTGAGCTGAGCTCGACGACTCGGGGGAAGAGGAATTGTCGACCTAGGTGTGCCTTCTGGAAGGGCTCGGAGCTCGGCTTAAGTCTACGTTTCGAACTGACCGCCCATTTATATTGAAAATTTGCGATGTAGGGTCTTCCGTTGGTTTAAGTGGTGCCATCTAGTTTGGAAATACGGAAGTACAGGCATAAAATCTTATTTTTAAAATTCAAAATAAAGTAGCCCTTATATAAGCACTTTTGGAACGTCAAGTATGTCTGTTTGTAGTGAATCAACCACCGGTTCGGATGGCAGATTTTACCGAGAAGAATCCGGCAAGAAACTCAGCAGTTGCTCTTTTCCAACATCATTTTATAATTTACTAATCATTGTTCTATGTTGTGTGAGATGAAAGCGGAGCGGCTTGCTTCCAAGCAACCTTGTCATTAAGAAATTCATCATTAGTATAGTTGTGTTTTATACATTCTTTAAATTTTTATAAAGGTAAATCAAATATTACCTTTGGTATGTTATTACATGTTATTAAAGCATATACTCGACCTGGTCGATATGGTGGCAAGTAACGGCCGAATCAGACCATACCAGAGAAAATTCAGAAAACAGCGCATACCACTACACTACAAAGAAGCCGGAATATAATAATAGGTTTAAATATACGTTTAGATGGCATTCTAACACTGAATCGTTAGGACCAGCGCAGGCCGAGCGATAATCTGCGAGAGCATGCTTGAGCAACTTTCTTATCTTAAAAAGCTAGGCTATGAGTGCTGAAGTTAATAAACAGACCGACAGATGTCTCTGTTCCAGGGAACAGTCGGCCTCTCCAGTAACTTGAATGTCGGCCTCTCCAGTAACTTGAATGTCCTGCAAATGTTAATATTTTAAACGCACCATAACAGTTTCTAACGGTTCAGTTGAAATGGGTATATAATGTCGCTACCTTTAACTACTAGATGGCGTAGTCTACCCGAAAAGTAGCATAAAGATTTTTACAAACTGCTGACGGCTGGACTGCTGTATGACTTATGAGCAGGGTTTCTACCTATCAAAGTTCTGTTTTCTGACGTAATTTTAAGATGACGAAAGTGGATTCCAATGTCATAAGCTGTAGGATATTGTTCGGCTATAACTAGACTACCAGACAGACCCGACAGATAGACCAGAATACAGTTGTCACCACACCTGCTCTTCCCGCCACTGCCACGCTGTACGATGCGCCTAAGGTAACATAACATTCAACGAGCAGCAGCGTCTACTACTACTACTACTACTACTACAACTACAATCTACTGCGATCACCAACCTCAGCGTGGTTGGTATGGTATGCGAAAACCCTCTCATTAGTGAAGGACTTTACTTAGGCAGAGGACTGTTATTGGAGGAGTTTTAAATCGCAGTAGGTACAATAGCTGTGACTATCATTGACTCATATCAGGATTCTAATTTTAAAATTAGTAAATTATTATATTGCTACATGAAAGCTATATCTCGTAAAACATTTGGATAGTTCAAAAATAGCAACATAATCTATATAAATATATTTCTAGTAGAAATTATGTATAGGGTAAACAGTATGATGAGAACCTCCTGCTTTTTTTAAGCAGGTCAAAAATGAAAAATACTTCCAAAGGAAATAAGGGTACCTACCTAAGGTTAGTACTTATAAATGTATTTGTAAATATTTTCAGCCGAAATTCCCACAAATGATAATACCCATAACCTATTTAATCTACTCTATACAGTTTCTAAATGACCTTTTAAATAGCACTTACTGGCACTTTTCGTAGCAGTTTCGTCGCGCTATACCTACCTATTTAGTTCAAAATGTTCAATTGTTGCAGTGTATATTTTTTTATTTACATTATCAAAATGTGTATGTTATATATGTTTTCCATCAACTTTGTTATTGGTCACAAGGGTTTGCCGTCGACTTTATCCGCGTATAATTTAAAGTACCTAGGTAATTTTCAAGCTATTGCATAGCTTTTATCGCGGGCTTTGAGCTCCGCGACCGAATCAAGACATTCCGTAATGAAAATTAAACATAACACCCCCACTCCGCCATGTAGCTAGGCCGAGCGTTCGCTAGCCCGAACTCGGGACCACAGCCGGGCTGCTGTGCCTAGAGTGTCGGGACTCTAAGGGCCAAGAGGTAATATTTTCGCATACCTACCCTAAACATGAATTCGCTTTGTCACGGCGTTTATAAAATTAACCAATAAACTTTATATTATTAGAAAGTAGATAATATTTGCAATGCACTATTATAACGAAATTAGTCTTTAATAATGTATCTATAGTAAAAATTAAAGATTTAAGTGCATACCTATTGTTTCTTCTACCTAGTACGCAATCTTTATTGTCACTACACATTAAAAACACGATAAAACACGTATTTTTTTATTCACAATAATTAGAAAAACTATGCCACTCATCACTTGACACAAAATACACTACTTTACTACATTAACCGATTCAATGCGGTGGACTATTTGACAAACTTTCATGCCTGGCTACGAACAAATGTTTCGTGGCTCCTCTGGGGCGCCCAACGCCAGGCACTTTGATGGCTCCCCTAAGGCGCCTTCCGCCATGTATTGTAATGTATCGCTTTTTTTGTTGTTTCCACTTGCTGTAAGTTTAGTCGCCAACCAAAATCGAACGTAAGCGGTTTTATTGTTCGTTTAGTGTATAAAAAAGTGATTATCTACGTGTATTAATGGAAATGGAAGGTAAGTGACTCATTTATGTAAGGTGTTGTAAACCTTTTTGTAGTTTTCATTGAATTTATAAAACTATACTTATTTCTTTTCTAGTCTGTCGACAAAATTTAAATTCATGATAGATTTTTTATTTAATTACATTTATTTACATAAATTTAAAAGATTTACAATTCAGTTTACGCACTTTTTATTTTAAACAAAAAGTAGTTACAGAAAAATTCGTCGTAATGCTCACAGCAAGTTTTTTTTTTGCTTGATATAAACATATATTCTTTTTTGTTCTAGAATTACCAAAAAAAAGAAAATATATCCCAGAATCACAACTGGAAACGCAATGTGACACTGACTACGAGTTTGTCGAACAGGCTTATTTAGAACAAAATTCCCAGACTTATGATGACTGGGAACCTGGTCAAGAAAATGAAGATGAAATAAATTCTGCGGCGGAAGGTACAAAAAAACCTACGAAAGATTGTGCAACGTACACAGAAATATCCACCAAAGATATTTCAACGTTTACTGAAAATATAATGGTAGAAGATAAAGAACAATTTACGAGTACAACCGTCGTGGATATTCACGCCTGTAAATATTTTGGGAAATTCGTATCTAACGAGTTACTACGTTTTAGTATTAATGAGAGATATATTATAATGCAAAAAATTATAGAAACGCTAAAAAAATAATTTTATTAATAAACCATAAGTTTTAAATGAAAAGAGTTTTAGATGAAGAGAGAGAGGCGAGTTAAATGAAAAGCATCGGTTTTACATAATATTAAGGTTTATTTATTAACATTGTGCAATAATATTACATAATTGTACTTATTTATAAGGTAGATTTTTACTATAATCATTAAAAAGACTGATTTAGTAATTACTAATGAGAATTGTTTGTTATAAGTATTTAAAAATCTTCAATTAAACAAATTATAACATATAGTGTGTGTATTAATTGAAATCATGAAATACCTGCAAGCTAAAAATATCATAAATATTAAAAATTTCTAATACATTTGTTAATATTTATGATATTCTCGGAAGCATGGGGTGAGACATAACCCTGGGAATTCTGGGCAATCAGAACAACCATACATAACCAAGTTTCTTTTTTTAGTTTTGCTATAGCATACTCTGCATCGCTTTCTCATTGTCCTTCCACCACTCTTAGTAAAAGTACTAGGTAAATGTATTTTTCTTTCAACAAGGGATCGTTGTGGCACGGTTGGTGGCTTTAATAAATTTTCTAATACACTTTTTCTAAAATCATATAATTCTATATTCGATTTGCTTATTTCTCGATATAAAAGAAAGCTATTCACCAAACATATTTGGATTAAATGGATTATAACTTTTTTATACCAACGTAAGGTTTTGTGTTTGCAGGAATAATAACTTAAAAGCTGGTCGTGCCTATCAATTGCTCTCATGTATTTATTGTACTGAATTAGTACATCAGGCTTATACTTTATAGTGCGTATTCGGCGACTATTAGTCCCTTTGTAAATGCTTTTATGCTGCGAGCTCAAAAGCAGCACTTCGCGTTTATCCTGCCATTTGGTAACAACAATTTTTTTGGAATTGTGAACAATACAAGATTCACCGGTGTTTAATTTTATATTAATTAAAGTGGGATTACCAGCGCGCTTTGCTCGTAGTGTACCTGTTACGTACGTGTTTTTATCTAAAAGCTCCTCTGCTAAACCAACGCTGCTATAATAATTATCAATATAAAGTGAATGGCCTTTATTTAAATATTTTTCTATTAACAACATTACTACTTTTTTTACATGATTTTTTCCACCTACCAATTGATCCCCAGAACCAGCATATAAATGAATTTTTATTACTAGGCCATTCATGTCAGCTAACATATATAATTTAATTCCATAACGATGGACTTTCCCTTTTAAATACTGGCGGAAAGAAAGACGTCCTTTCCACAAAATCAAGGATTCATCTATTGCAACATTATTGGATGGGTAATAAGTTGTGGACATTGTTTCGTTGAACATATCTATTAACGACTTTACTTTAAAAATACTTTCCGGCCTCATTTCATCTTGGACATTTAATGCTCTTAATATTAAATAAAACCTGTCCCTAGCCATAAATGAATGTGGGCTTAGGCGCATTAAATAATGTCGAGACCAATATTCGGCCATTCTATTAACTTTCACGGTACCCATAAATAAAATTATGCCAATAAATACCGTGAACTCCTCAAGACTTATCTCCTTCCATTTTGTAAAACGAGCTTGTGCGGTGCGTGCTGCAATCTTCAATTCATTGCCGCACTTGTTTGTACAGTTTAAAATTAAATCAATGATACGACTATTGAAAAATAAAAAGAAAAAATCTATCGGTGTTTTTCCACTCATGTTATGAGGCGGTAATAAACCAGGTGTGCCCGTAAAAGGAATCTCGGCCATATTCGAGGGGTTTCCATTGAACCAATCGGTAGTAGGGGCTCTAGGGGCTCTAGGGGGACAATCAGTTGTATTTTCAACGTCCTGTTCTAACTGATCTTCAGCACAAACGGCTTCTTCATCTTCTGTGTTTTCATTTACCAAATCTTCCAGAAAGTTATCCACATCCTGTGCCAAAATCCCATACAATTCTGCATCACTTATAATAGCATCAATGCATGGCATGTCTGATAAGTTTATATGGCTGGGAGACATCATTCCGGATAACTCCATAGATATGAGATCCCAATTTGACGGGCCAGGTTCAGGGGATGGAGGAGTAGCCATTTTGGTTAGCAACTGAAAAAAATAGTAGAATAAGTTATCTAGCAGTCAACACACTTTATTTTATACGTTATAAAGGTGTTGTAACACAGACGAACACACACACAAACACACACACACTCTCTCACACAGATATACATTCTCACATTCACTGTCATACACAAGCACACACACATACACACTCACACAGTGTTTGTACATGTGAGTGTGTATGAGTGTAAGTGTTTATCTGTTTCGTCGAATGTTATGTATTTAAGCGCTTATGTGTGTGTATGTGGTGTTTGTGTGTCTATGTATGAGTCTGGGGGTGTTTGTCTGTTCATTTGTTTCAAGAGAACACCTTACATAGGGTACCTATCTTTCCGCTTAACGTAGAATTTTAAGTGTTTTACCTCTTACTTAACATTGTGTAGTTAAAGACAGAATAATAAACGAACAATTTAGAAAATTTTGTATTTTTTTTAGTTCTGAACACTGGTCACGAAATGGGATTTTTTCCAAAAACCATAAAATGTTCAATAACTCAAGACTGATTTATTTTGGCATATGAGTGTTCCTACAAAAGTTGTAGCACGAGACCTGTGCTACATGCCCTATCTAGGTTTTCCTCTAACATGGAATCACTCTGTCCCTCATGTTAAATTTCAAAAAGCTCATGTTAAATTTCAATGATTGAAAAGACTAGAAAAGAAAAAAAGAACATTGTTAAAAAAACTCACCTTGTAAAGTCAAGAATCAAAACAGAGTCCAAATTACTAGCCGGGGTAGTCACTGAAGCAAAATCTCGAAGTCCAGATACACAGTCCACAGTTGTTAAAAGGCAAACTAAGAGACTTCAGAAGCGAGCATTAAACGGTCACAACGTGCTTACGTCTGATCACCATAAATAGCAAAACAGAAGTAAACGAAAAAACATCATCGATAGTTAAGTAATTTGCGCGTGAGAAACCTTGTTAAGTGATTTATGGCACCGACTTCTTTTGTTTTTAGTTAAATAACATCTTTCCCTAGCCCATCAATAAAAAGGGTCGGTAAATTTAAATTAGTCAGTTTTTTGGTTTCAAATATTGGCTCCTCTGGGGTGCCACCCGCCATGCACAAAAGTTACCTTTCATAATTATTGTTTCTATTGAAAAGGTTTACAACATCTGAAATGTCTTTTTTCACGCTATATCTTGAAACTAATACTAGTATCGTAATCTACGTGACAAATAAGGAAACTTTCATTTAGGGCTAGCCTCTGAATAAAGCTTTTTTAGCGGAGTTTTACAGGAAAACATTTTGGCTCCTCTCGGGCGCCACCCGCCATACACAA
Organism: Pararge aegeria; assembly: GCF_905163445.1. Lineage (NCBI taxonomy): Eukaryota > Metazoa > Arthropoda > Insecta > Lepidoptera > Nymphalidae > Pararge > Pararge aegeria. Next base: position 6,891,361 of record NC_053208.1, read on the forward strand.
AAGATACACATGGCGCCTCTGCGGAGCCATCCGCATTGAATCGGTTAAAACTAGGTAAAAGTAATTTGTTTTGAATTAATATATTCGCGCCATTTCGTGCGTTGTCCGCTTGCGAGCCACTGGCCGCTTGCGTCGCACGATTTATCACTGACCCGCAATACCAGTGGACAAAAAAAGTTTTATTTGTTCATTTAAAAAATAGTAGGGTCTGTTTTGTTATATTCAATTAAATAATATCTACTGATTTAGTATTGTAAATTATAATAAATTAATTCTATTATAAACTGATTCACGATCGTTTAGATATTGATAACATGACAAGTGTGGTAGGTAGGGTTTATTATACTTACGGTAATTACAAGTAACTTTTTAGCTACGTACTTTAAAACTCAAGTTTTATTTTTTGTTTTATCTTGTTAGTACCTAAAGAACTTCGTACCACATATAAGTCTTTTATTGAATACTAGCTGTTGCCCGCGACTTCGTCTGCGTTTGATTTTGTTTTTTGATGTGGCATTAAATTTAGTTGTAGATCAAAATAATTTAAAATATTCAGTACCGCTAAGCCTTGAATGAGGGGTTTGCTGCTGTCCGCTGAGGAGTTCTTTCCTCTATCTCCAACCACAGTTTGGGCGAAATTAAACACATATACCTCTATAGTACAAAAAAAAAAATTAAATCGGTTACAATTTGTCGGAGTTATGGTGTAAAATCGTCAAACACTCATCCCCTCTCCCAAAGAAACCGAGCTTAATATCGCTAAAAAAAAGTATCCATATAAAGTATATATATAAGTATATATATTACTTCTAACACTTTCAAGAATATGTGTACAAAGTTTCATGAGGATCGGTTATGTAGTTTTTGCGTGAAAGCGTTACAAACAAACTTACATTCACATTTATAATATCAGTAGGCATAATAAGAGCTATAAATTCCTTTACAGATTTTTTTTTTTTCGATTTTTGGTTGTTGGTTTGGATTTTCCCAAATTTTGATTAACCCTTTTCTTAATGCTAGTACAGGTAAGCCCTTCGCACCAATATCACTTCGTGGCAAGTGATGATGCAATAAAAGATGCTTCCGGCTAAACTGTTAGGATAATGAAGTTTTACACCAGACCAGAAAAATGCAAAACTACAAATTGCCCCTGCTGGGGATTGAACCCGGGATCTCCCATATATAAAGTTGATAAAAAATGATATGCAATAGAGTTACCGCGGCAGTGCCACAGATTTTTTTCATTTCCTACTTTCATTCCGCTCAGATCAACGAAAACAGTCAGTCGCAATCGATTTTTTCTTTTAGTCTCTTGCTACAGCTAGAAGTACCTCCACCCGGTTTCGTAAAAATCAAAAAACTATTTCGAGTTACTTTAAAAGAGGATAAATAATGGGCTCGATGAGACTATTTTAAAATAATTATATGCATATCCCAGCATTGACGGGGTAAACTGTAAACGGGATATGTTTTTAATATTCTTTTTCAAATTCCAGTGTCCCCCCTTTACGGGGACAGTTTAAATAAAATCCCCGATATGGATTTGATTAAAAATATTTTAAAAAAGCATACTGCATGCTAGTTAAGTCTATCTAAGTAACCTCAATATATTATACTCAATAATTGTATAGTAACCTTGCTGTAATAAATGTGTTTAAATATATTATTTAAATTAAAACGGTTGGTCCAAAATTACCTTAGGAATCATAATATAAAAGCGTACACTCACAAATGACTTATGTACCTTTCGCAGACGATATACAGATGTCATAACCTATAAAGGTGAGCTAAATAGTTAAAAATTTAAAATTAAATTCGCTTATCACAGCGATGTTATCGCTCGCTTCAGATTCCTGAGGATGTGTTGAGAATTATCCCAAATATCTTTTGCCCATCCAATATCTTCCTTTGATCCCATCTTCTCCTGTATTGCATTTATCTGTATGTTATTGCACCTACGAACTTATTATTCTATAGGTAAAGGTTAGATAGTAAATAAAATTATGCCTGCTCAGAGCTTTAACTGGATGAGAACAGAGAGTTCACCTGGCTAAGGCATCCTGCAGATTATTTTGCCTTTATTAGATATATACTTTAATATCGATAGAATGTTACAGAGAAATTCTTAAATAGAATTGTTTCCACTGAAAGCTCAGTTAAGTTGTATAATTATTATATAAATCGATACATTTATGGCGAACCATTACTATCTAACGAATATGACTTATAATTTATAATATTGACACATTAATTGAGAAAACCACAAAAGTGAATGCATCATATCAATTAATATATTAAGAAATCGTAATTACAATTAATATTTAAAACTGTGAATCAAACATATAAGCTGTCCTACAATTATGTTATGTTTAATTTGTATTATAGCACTAACTTACAAAACAAATTGAGTCATCGAATAAATTTGAATTTGATTACATTTAGTCTTAGCCTAGTTGGTGAGACAATAAAGAGCAGCAATCGCGTCCAACTTTCGCCAATGAGTATACAAACTCGATCGGGTCCCAATCGACTACTTTATTGTCCCATGTGGTGACCCGACGTGACGTCTACAGTGCGCCGAATCGAGTCCCTTATGCTATTCCTTATTAGCTACAGCTACTTTCGGCCTAGGCCCTTATTCGTTAACATTCAGATCGGTGTTGTGTCGAACTCGAAAGTTCTTGAATGTGACGTCACTCAATACGTTTCGCGATTACAATGTCATAAAAGAAGAACATGCCAGAGCGCCTGTCGCGCTGGCGCGATGTTGGTGCGTAATGAGACGTGCCGATGAACGATATGATATTCCATCATAGTGACAGAGTGATGCTAGTGATAGAGCCGCGATGTTACACTGAAACAGGCTCCGCTAACGGCGATCGGTGTTGACCTAAACCGCAAATAGAATCGATTGCACACTGCCGCAAGCGCTACGAGTTCGCATGAAGTCCGGAGCTTTTTTTTTTATTACGGCAGTCTGCTACCGACTACACACCTTTAAAATTTATACCTATCGCTAAAATGTAAGGACCGTGGTACGTCTGTGGCGTGACCATCAACATTTCTACACTATTCTCTAATCTTATTCCTTATAATCGAGGCTAATGGCAGTGATGGTCAGCAGTTGTCGGGAGGGACGTGTGTCAACCTTTCCCTGAAAATTTTCAAATCAAAATTCTTAACATCAACTCAAACTTCACTTCTAATTACTTACTAGTTAGTAGTAATATAACGAATACCGATCAAAAACATCCGCGGGTAGATACTAAATAACCCGAAAATCGTCCAAAATTGTTTTATGATGCTTTGAATATTTGCCGTTAAGACGATTTTACCACAAACGAAGCTAAATCAATTAATGAGACTTATTTAATTTTTTAGGCGGACTCTTATAATATTATTTAATGATTAAAAATCAATTCACTTAACGTACATGAGTTTTGTAGGCCTGAATACAAATGCGAATATCCGTCGGTACATGTGCGATAGTATTCGTTATATCACCATGATTACATATAGTCTATGCAGATCTGCAATTAGATTGTTAGTTATCTGCATAATTGCAGTCAGACATACTGCATGCATAATCGGCGTTGACAATTGCGTCCATGTTCTATTTTCAAACGCGCTGTAATCTTTATTACAGCATTACGGCCTTTTTTGGTCATAAAAACATTTAGTTATATTTCTATTGTCAAAATAGTCCATAGCATTATTGTCGATGTAATTTAGATAAATAAAAGCATGAACTGCCATAATTCAACTGCAATTTTGCTACTTGCATTCCAATTGCACACCTTTAGACTCGGAGGTTGAATTTCGAGGGGGCGGAGCGGAAACTAGCAGGAATGTACCAATCAGATCATTTAAAGATGGCGTGGTGATCTCGTGACGATGAGGATGATGACGTAGGCGACGCTGATGATGATCGTAAATTTTTGAGTCGCAACTCCGTCTATAATGGACCATTCCTGCAAGTTTTCGCTCCACTCCGATAGGAATTCACTACGCGGGACGAATTAGTGCGGCGCCCTGATCCTTACAGCTGGCAACAGGTGGACGGCCACAAGCTATCTAAGTTTACAATTTATCGCTAAATCTAATATCATTTAGTGCTCCGTGCCAGGTGTCGTTGGACCCGGAACTGCGGAACACTTATTATGATATCTACTCTTCATGAACATCGTTCGAATTGATCAAATTTACATTCTTTACCTATATAATGGTTTTATTATAATATATCTGTGGGTGTAGAAGGGTTATCAGAGCTAGAGGGGTTAGTGAGTCCTTCATCTAGCGAACGACCTAGCATCTACCAAATGGAGTAATCTAATAGGTGCGATGTTCCGAGACCGGGTTCGTTTTACTTAACTACGCGGTCTCTGTTAAGTTATGCGACATGTCGGGACGAACAAACGTAAAAAGTCGTGCGGACCAAAAAGTTTGCTTTCCCGCCGCTTTTCTGCAGACCCTGAATAATCAAGACAGGTGTTTCACGGACGTCCATCGAATAGGGCGTTGGCCGCCGGTGAAAACGTTTCTACGCCCCGTTTCTGCTATATAGGTCTGACGACTGTACAAAGAAACTCATTCTATAAAATGACTCATCTGGGAATGTATCTTATTAAAGACCACATACAAGCCTGTTTCAGTATCTATTAACATAAATATAAGAACGTAGTGGTTGAAAAAATAAAAGACTATGATATAAATAAAACGGTATTCGTTTAAGAAAATAAAATGCAATATCCACGGTAATGTGTACGTCAGTGGCGTGCCACTGGTGTACGTATGTCGGTACGTTTGTTTGTTAATTTATTACCAATACACGGCTCAATCACTGTTGCAATCTTGGCGAAAATTAGTTCTTGGACTTTTTAAAACTCTCACGCAATTAAAAAATCCAATGCTGTATAAACCAATTATATTTCTTAATTTCCGAGAAATTATAACGAATTTCTCCGGAAAGCATGCTACAGGCGAATACCAATTTTCCGCAAGATCGCTCGTGTCTGATGTTATGAGATAAGTCAGTGACTGATTGATGTGCGCTTTTAATGACCCTGATGGTAAAGGGCAAAAGAAATGGGAGAGGATGAGTACTGATGCTACGTAATGGAGGGAGGGGGGATGGACGCAGATGGTTCGCTAGAGGCGCGACGACGGCGAGTATAGTGCTGCGACGCGGACCAACTCATGGACGATATAATCAATAATGTAATATATAAATTGAATATAAGTACCTTAAGCTTAACAATTAATACAATATCAAAACATTACGGACTATTAAAAAACAGTCTTGCAGGCGTTTTCTTTATATCAAAAATTTGTAAATTGTAAATTCATTTTCCTTTGTAAAAAAACCAATAGAGTAGGAGAATCTCAAAACATTCTAACGCACGCCAGAGTCGGTTCCCCCGGAACGTATGCTGGGCGGCGCGTGAAAGAATTTCCAAATATCTAATAACCTCAGCCAATTTTTGGTATAAATTACGCTAGTCTTAATAAAATATGTTTCACAACTTCCAGATGTCCGAATCGGAATTTCGAATAGTAAATCAGTGATTTAAAAAATAATTAAATGTATTACCGTAATTAAATTAATATACGTTAATCTACTAAGTGGATTATAAGGTAAAGTCATGAAAAGCTCCCTAGATGAAAGTATGAAATGAATACAGTCCGGCGGTAGTAATGAATGCCAGTATCAATGAGACATTCCTATTATAATAATATTTAATATAATAATTAATATTCAATAATTGTATTTTATTACGATTAAAATATGATTATCTTTAAACTTACCAATTATACTTATGTCATATTAAAATTCAAATAAAAAAAATAATAAAAACTAATCGGACAAAGCAAAGAACTTAATGGAAATAACTACAAGAAGCGTTTAAACTTCTCAACAAACATGGAATCACGACAGTTACAACGTAGACTAATAATCTAATGACAACGTATGAAAAATATAAAGCGCAATTTAATATAAAGTTTAAGGCCCAAAACAAACAATTTTAAAAAATATATCCAAAATATCCCATAATTCTTTATACATTGATGCATTTATCTGGTATTATTAGGTAGTGTGTTCGTGGTTAAACTAACCGAATAAAAAAAAACATTTGTTTGCCGTGTGGTGACGTCAGATCTGAGCAGGGTGTTTTATGTGAGGTTATATTACCTTAGTCGCCTCGTGCGAGACCCGCGAGAAGAGGAGGTCCTACCTACGTTTACTTATTCCATCGCGTTTCCGTTAACTACGATTTATATGGAATTGAAAGAGTGCCATATAGTAACATTACTGTTTCCCGGTATTGCATGTAGATGGCGCATTTTCGATATCATATAAATCGTAGTTAACTGTAACGCGATCGAATAAGTAATCGCAGTTAGGACCCCCTCTTCTCCCGGGTGTCGTACGAGGCGACTAAGGTTATATAACGGAGAACGAGTGGCAACGTTCTCTGTGCTACTACTACTGCGATCACGAACCTCCCAAAGGGAGAGTTAAAGGTCCTTATTACAGGATATAGATGATGAAATATCTAAAAAAATCAGGTTTTAGAAAACCGACTTGATTTTTCTATTTTTTTGGCAAAGTTCTTTTCCTAACCACATCTCAATAAATACGATAAAATATTATTTTTTGCAATAAAATATTCCAATCATACCCCAATTATTCTGTGTAGTAAGTGAAATCATAAAAAGTTTTTATCGCAAAAAATGTGATTGAATGATAATGAAATAGGAGTGACGGTGATTTATGAGTGTTTAATGAAGATGACCTTTCTCTAAACTTTTCTCTCTCTCTTCTCATCCTTTTATCTACTCGCATACTTTACGTAAATAGGGCATAGAGTTTCTTCTGGCCCTTATGATTGAGTTGTTATGAATGATGATGATTGTGGAAATGAAATGAAATGGTTTCATGTATAATATACTTATCAAGATAAAGAAAGAAAAACAACTCTAACTGACCAAATAATATAAGAACTTTGCGTTAGATTTATGAACTCTTAAAACGTTACCACACTACTTTCATTGAATCAACCGACTTCATAGAGCCTCGAGAGGGTTCCATGTTTTTTTTTATGCTCGTTCACCGATTCTGGACTGATTTTAAAATTACGTTATTGTTTGAAAGGGTATACTCTCGATTCCCAATTCTTCTTCACCAGGTCACTATCTTGTGAGAGTCGAGTGATATCCTCAATACCATTACAAGTTAGCCCTTGACTGCAATCTCACCTTGTGGTAAGTGATGATGCAGTCTAAGATGGTAGCGGGCTAACCTGTTAAGGGGATGGCAGTTATGTTAAAATCATACCGCAAACGCGTTTTTACGCGTCATCATACCGGAACGCGTAACGGCTTGGCGGCACGTCTTTGTCGGTATCGCGATAACTAGCCACGGCCGAAGCCTCTTATCGGAAAAAACAGACTGTTAACAGTGGGTGATGGTTTTTGAGTCACTGAACTAGGTCGATGTTTTATTTTTTTAATTTCAGCAATTGCAGTTAATGGTAGATGAACGCCCGGTGTGTACTAGCTCTTAAGCGCGCGCTTCGAAGCGCCTAATGTGTACTACCTCTAATCTATGCATCGAGCATAGATAATAGAGCGATGTTCGTATTCCGCCATTATACCGAGAGTATACTTTTATGTTCATTCTAATCAGTTTATATGCACTTAATGTACATGATCGGTTTTAATTCCAATAAACATTAACCCTAGACTGCAATCTCAGATGGTTAAGTGATGATGCAGTCAAAGATGGTAGTGGGCCAACCTGTTTTGTTAAATCCGTACCCCTCATTAAAGCAGCATCGTACCGAATCGGTAGGTCGCTTGACGCCATTTTTTATCTAGTTTTATTTCATTTTCCGAAAAATGGACCATCTGAGACGCAACCAGATATTACTTAAAGTACACTCAGTGCCTCTCTGGTAAAATAATTAGCACCTATTTGACTGTGTTTTAACACTGAAACCAGCACCATAAAACAAACAGTCCAGATTTTAATTTTTACCGTAAAGCACCAGTCAGAATGGTCCTTAGTGCCGAATCGGAGAACATGTCCTAGTTGCGGGACATATTGTCTCAACCAAGAATGTCGCGTGACTTAATGATCAATATACATCGAATTATTGAATGTTTGGATAATTTTCACGAACGAATTGCGTTATGGGCGTAAACATGAATAAAGACGCTCTCGTCAAATGATAAATCGGGAAAGACAAATGGATTTTACACTCTTACAATATACAAATTGTTATCGAGTATGACTTAAACTATAATCTTCAACTTGCAATAACACGTAGCTACATACAGTAAATAAATAACTAATACGGCCGGTGGCATGAGTTTATATGATTCCACTTTTCGTACTATTTTATTATATTTATATAATGTTTTATTAAGTAATATATAAAATACATGAAAAATAGATAAGGTTTCTTTTTGAAAAATCAACTATAGCTGTCTGCCTTATCTTTCGTTTTCGCAATCACACCCCTCAAAGGCAGACATGGTAAAATGGTTTGACATTTCTTAAAATTTAATAATAACATTATTTTTAAATTTAAACAGTCTTTCGATAACTTTAGAATGATAAACATAATAAACAACACTTTTAATATAAAGTGCCCCCAAAAATGACGATGGAATCATTTTAAACTGATTGCCACCTGCTCCCTAACTAATGTATGGTATAATCTAGGTAGTGGATTCGGTAGCCGCACTCCACTATAGCGCTTACTTCTCCTTTTCCTTTTCCTTCTCTTTCTCCTTCTCCTTCTCTTTTTCCTTCTCCTTTTCTTTCTCCTTCTCCTCTGGCTCCATCTCCTTCTCGTCGCCCTATAAAGAAGAAACATAAAGCTAATATCACATTTTAATTACCGCATGAATTTGTCAATGGTGGTTAAAACAGCTTTCCTTCGGGGGACCGGATCAGATCCCAGAACTATTCGGACTTATGTGCGTTTTTAATTTAAGCAGTTAAATGTCATTTGCTTCAAAAGTGAAAGAAATCATCCTAAGGTAATCATATGCCTGTCAGTTCGAGTAATGATATTATCTAAGGCGTGTGAAGTTTAACAATCCTCACATGGCCAGCATGGTGTACTACGGGCGGTATATAGGGTATACGGTGATACGGGTTTTCAAAACCCGTGCCATGTAGTAGCTGTAAACTGCCTGTATTTTAATTTTATTATAATTATATTTTATTATATATAATTTATTATTCTCAAAGTGACTACTAATATATCAGAGTTACGAAATGGGAGTAGTCCACCCCGTTGTATCACAAGAGCACGTTAATTCGACAGTCCTGGCTATTATCAGTAACATGTAATCGTTCAAGCCCACCAACCCGCATCGGAGCTGCGTGGAGTTCTCATTTCTGTCACTCGACTCTATGAGACAAGACCTGAGCTCGGCAGTGTGATAGCATGTTTATAATGAGTAAAAGTTGACTGCAGGTTGACTGTGTTTCGAACACCTTAGTGAATCAAGTAATGACTCAAGTCTTGCGACTTGCTGATGTGGCTTACCTTTCCCTTTTCAGGCTCCTCGGGGAGTGGCTGTTTCTCAGCAGGCCCAGTGCCCTCCTTGACCTCTTTCTCCTTCTTCGCCGGTGGAGGCGGCACCTCCGGCGCGCACAGTTCCTCCCAGTCGGGGAAAGCGCGTTCCTTCAGGCGCGAGACCAGGCCGACGAGGTTCGGGAACAACTCATCCAGAGAATCGCGGAGAGCGTGCTGCACCTCCTTGTCAATGAAGTGCAATTGGGCGAGGTTCGCGAAGGCAACAACGTCCAGCTGGGGATAGAGAGTTTTATTCTGTTAGTGTAGTAAATTTTGTTATTATTATTCCTTTTCTTCCTAGATGTTGCCCGAGTTTATTTTGGAACCGTTTATTTCTTGGGATAAGGAGTATAAGAGCCTATGTTACTCTTCGTCCTTTCAAATAACTCTATGTCAAAAAACAAGTTGATTGGTTGCTCAGTTAGTGCGTAAAGGAAGGACAAAACAAACAGACAAACACACTTTTACGTTTATAATTTGAAATGAGGAGATCCGTAGGGCTAGTTACCGACAATGTTCAACTATTGGAGAAGCTGGAGTGGCAATGGGCGGGGCACAAAGCTCGGAGAACGTGTGGACACTGCGGTCCCAAGTTGCAAGAAAGACGTCTTCGCAACGATAGACGCAGCATTGTACTTAATTTAAATACTAATGGCAAAAAAAGAATAACGTTCTTTTTACCTGTTTAATTTCATCCTACCCTTAAATACCTTTAAAGTAACAAATCAAAACCGTTAATTAGTAATTAGTTTTATTGTAATCAAAGTAATCGCATTAATTTCACTCTATCAACAATAGTGATAGCCTGTATTCAAAATTAGAAATCGAATATTACCCCAAGATAAAAGTAACCTTGTCTGGGGTAGGCCGTTAGCATCGAACTTTCTGAAAAGTAAAGGGTGGGATGGCGCGGCACTAGTTCATAACCCAGCCGTCTTCGCTCGTGTATTCCCAGACATAAAAACTCGTCGGCGACCAGCCAGCTAACGATGCCACCCGATCGCGGCGTTACTGTAGCGATTCCTAATGACTACTTGCTTTTTACGACACATTTGTGGTACTGTAATGAATGGGAGGGTTAAATTATCAGGTTAAATTGAAAGTCTCTTTGAGTCTACGGAAGTAATATGTTCAATAAACTGACCGGTTAATAAACGAGAGTGTGGTTTATTACACGCGAGTTGAATATCAAACTCCTTGTGGTGTGTACCTATATAGTATTCTACACCTCGGAGGAAATAAAAGTCGAATCCTCAAGTTTATTATTGAAAGGAATTGTTATCAGTCAAGTCATTGACATTAAGAAAAAGCAACCTGGTTACTAATGTGTTTTTTTAGATAGAGTTAGTGCTTAAGTTTTTAGTTTTTAAATAGTTTGTTTGTTCATACGACTTTATATCGGGTTTAAAGTTGGTTGAAAGAAGAACTTTTAACCCTAGGAAAACAAACGAGGTATCCACGAGATTTGAGAGAAATCGTAATAAACGCAGACGAAGAACGCAAGCATCAGCTAGTTAATTATAATTGTAAAATGAGTTGTCTTACTTGAAATAAACAATTTTTTTTATGACAATTTTAAAGGAAATGCCCACCACACTACAATTTATATCAATCACAAAATCAAGCTCGACAAAGCAATTATAGAAAACAAATAGGTGAGTTTTGATTTTATTTTTGTCTCAATATGTTTGACGTTGGTTTTTACAATATTTATAACCGTAAGTAATCTTTTCGACAAACAAACCGTAAGATTTATGCACGCTCACTGCACTACGTATGCTTTCTTCATCAAATATCAATTTAATTTTCATTTGTACCATTAGAACTTCGGGCATAGGTACTTTATCATAAATAACTATTTATAAAACTTTGTAAATCGATCAATAAAATGATCAATAAAAAATATTTATTTTTTATTGATCTACAAAGTTTTATATTCAGTAAGTTAACCCTTTTAAGTCGACGCCAAATAGTTATTTATGATAAAGTACCTATGCCCGAAGTTCTAATGGTATAGAAAGTTGTCAAAACACGTGTTATTCTTATGATTTCAATTTGTTTGTGGTAATCACGGATCTACCCCTTTTCTACCTCCCGGGCTCTAAAGGTTGAAAGGAATAATTGTGAACAATTGATTTGAAGATTTCGGCTTCAGACTAAAGTACCTATTGTCCGCCATTTAATTATGATTAATGGCGACGGCAATAAAATAACTTAATATCTCCAATCAAAGCAAACGAGAAATTTATAACATAAAATAACATGATTCGTATTAGGTTTTCCTGCTAAGAAATTCGTATTTGCCATTCGGTCCCGGTTAGGTTAGGTTTAAAATCTTTATTCTCCAAAGAAAATATTGTTAACATACAGAAAGAAAACTTTAAACTAACTGCATTCATTTTTATTGATGACTCGAACCTAGGAAGACTAATTACTACTAGAAGGTAATCAAGAAGTTAAACAGTTAAAATTTTTTTGACAAAGATTTTTTAAATTAACCCTTAAACAGAAAAACCACCTATTCTACAATAATCTCTTTTGGTTGATTATTATATTGCAACTCGTTCAAACTGAATAGTTTTTGCACCAAGTTTAATTTATTTTTTTAGGTACTTGTAATATGACAACCATGTGATAATTTCATTTTAATGTAAATTAAAATATTTGTTTAATGACAAACAACTGCATGAGAGTGGTATTGTTGGTCTATGCTCCAAAACCCTGCCACCTAAAAGCCTTGTGACCGTTAGCTCAATATTCAGTTATAAGCCAGTAATATGCTTAGGATTGTCAACATGAAACAAAGCTTCGAAGCGAATTCGACGTCTAGACTATCTAGATCAATCACTTCCTGATGCCAACTCCCGGAAATGACAGTTGCTGGGCTTTGCTTATTAAGTTAGATAACAAGTAATATCAATACATAAGATTCACTTCCTGAATACTATCAGCTCGGAAAACCGATGGACGTTGGTATCCCAAGATGCTGGAATGGCGAACCCCCACCGGTAAAGGCCCCCAACGAGGTGGATCGACGATATTAAACGCAACTGCTTTACTACGCACTTACAGAAAACGCGCGAATGAATGAATGAGCGGGCTTGTGTCGCAATCTAACTGATCTATGTTTGTAATAAGTCCAGTAGGACAGTAAGACAAAAATACTTACTTGTGTTTTTGCAAATACAAGCCACGTAATTAACGTTTAATTTATTACTAACTGGGTGATTTTGTTTCGGTCAAATAAAAAAAAAAAAAACGAGCAAAAATAACGAAAATATAATCAATTGGACAGGAACCGGCGGGTCATCTAGTTCGGGACCGCCCGATTTCCCAACTGAGCCTAATAGGGTGGTGAAATTTACCTTCGTATTCTAATGACATTATAGTTTTTCATTTTCAAATCGTTGGAGCTGTTTCTGAGATTCAGATTATGCATATAGGTAAATATATATATGAATTGCTCGTTTAAAGGTAATGTTTCATGAAAACTATTAATTAAATATGAATCAGCACCTAGCTATCAGTAGTGTGTGGTTAGTATGGAGTGAAACAGTACAGACCCGGTTAATGTGTTAAATCAAAAACAGACAATGGGCTGAACAAGGAAAACCTTTTAAACTTCCGACGCTCGAGAGCGTTAATTGATCTACAGTAAACTATAATCCATTGTGTTCTTCTTGACCTTTAACTTATAATCCATATTAATACTAAATATGAACTCGAAAATGGCTGTTTCTCTATTACCTTTTCCCACCTAAACCATTGAACGGATATCAATCCAATTTCACAGGGAGAAAGATTGCATCCTGGGCAATGTCATAGGAACTTTAGGGTTTCATAAACGGTTTATATATTTAAAAATAGTTTGTAAAAACGCGAACGAAGTGTCGGGCAATATCTAATAAAACCTAAATTTGGACGCTTTTAAAGGCTGTCTACGAACGCATGGAATATAAACCGATTCGAACTAGGTTAACTGCGTTCTTGGATATCTTGGATACATGCAATGAATAATTGTTAAGTTAAAAAATGTTAAAATTATTCCTTGTTAACTTTACAATTATTCAGTGTAAAGTCAACATGTCCTGAGTATGCTCTGGCAGGGCGAAATGTGCGTAGAGAGTACGTTGCCGAAGATATGTTTGGTGTGGAGTATAAAGATTGATGAGGAGCAACAAAGAAAAATGGGCTAAGGATATAACGGAATGGTGTCCCAGACAAAATATAAGAAAGAAAGGAAGGCAACGTGTTAGATGGGAGGATGAAATTAGAAAGATGGCCGGTGTTACCTGGAAGAGGAAGACCTATAAAAGGAAAGTGTGGCAAGCTCTAGGGGAGGCCTTTGCGGAAACACAAGACAATCTCAAAACCGGTGTCAATTAGACTATTTAAGTTTAGTATTAAGTAACTTAAGATTAGGATAAATTTCATATTTTATTTTTGTAAGATTGTTCAATAAAGGCTATTATTATTATTATTATTATTATTATTATAAAGATTGAAGAAAATCGTTTAAAGATTAAAGAAATATGGAATCCCGCAAAGTACCGCCTGCTTCTATTCAATGCTTATTACATTTTCTGTGTTAGCCAGTTCCAGTAGCCTGCAATTCTATCTTCATCGGAGATCTGTCCAGCATCGATAATCTAAAGTTATGAGCATCTTACCTTTGTGACTATGTCAGCTACTTGTTTACCGAAACGACGCGACGGCAGGACCTATATTTAAAGACCATCAATCTTACTTGACCGGGCTGACTTGATGTTCCAGCATGTACCGTTTACAAATGTCACCTCGGACTACCATTCCGAAAAACTGTATCTGCTCAGCCACCGCGAATTGCTTCAGTCCGTTACAAACATCCTATAAATGAATTTAAAAAAATAAGACACTCACCAGAGTTGGTTCGTCTCCAAAGAAGAAAGGCTTATCGGAGAGCAGGTCGGAAAGTACACGGAGATCGTTGTACCCGAACTCGATGATCTCTTCCTGGCTGTGAACCCCGATGCCATGCGCCTTTGCTTTCTTCATACCCTATAAAAAACGTTAAAATGTAATTCAAAATCCTAAATTCCGTTGCATACATATGTCAATACGCCTAAAACGAGTGAAAACTAATTAAGAAACCCAATTTGGACAAGTCGGTGCGGTGCAGCCAAACAATGTATAAATTTTAAAAAATTTAAACCAAAAACACCAACATCCAAAATGTTAATATAAATTATGTTTCGGTTAACACGGTAACTGATTCCCATTGATGGAGGTTAATTGAAAAGATGAACAAAGTTAACTAACCATTATGAACATTTCGCTATCACGGCCCGGTATCGACTAGGTTAGCATCAACAGGTGCCGGGATATTTAACCACCGCCGATGGCAATATGGCGGCTGCTGACGCCATGGGGTAAGGGGGGTGAGTGGTGCTTTGTAGTTGCGCTAGATGAGGACAACGCTCCTGTATGCTACAAGGAGGGGGGGGCGTCTTATATCTATACAAGACGAGCTATTCCAGACAGCGGAGGCGTTGCACCGCCGAAGTTACAAAATGGCGGAAGATTTAAAATTTTCTGAGGAATAAATATTTCTGAAAATAGCTGGTAAATATACAAGTATCTTCAAAGGAAATACTTTGTGATTTTCCATAACAAAATAATACCTACTGGACTGAGCAAATTTAGAAATAAGGGAACATAACCAAGCCTTTGTTATACGAATGGAAATTGTAAGAAAATCAAAATAGCTTCGACTTAAAAAAATACTTCTAGGCAACTTCGAAGAGTGAAAAGGTTGACGTAGGTGTTCCTATTGTCTGGCTAGCAAGCGTGGGTGCCGCGAAACCGTAATCCGCCATCTGTTCAAAGAATCTACGAGAATCATTCACTGAAATCTACTTCGGTAAAAGGACGGGGGTTAAATCGAGCTTACCTTACGTCCAGAGTTAATTTTGTAGCAGAAGTTGAGAATGGGCGTGGGCAGACGTGTGTTGAGCGCATTCTGGAGATTCAACTGGTATCCCTTCAGCACGCTGGCGGGATACTTGGCACGCCACCAAAAGATCACCCATGAGAGATGATTCTCGATCATGGAGATCATAGCGTGAGCCACAACACGCTGGGCGGCCGTCAGACCTGCGAAAGGTAGTTTGAAAATAGTGGCCCGGCAACTACGCGTTGAATTAATGCACATGCGCGGCGTCCTCCAGGTACCCTAGATACTGATATCAAGGCGTATCTAGGGTTTTAGGTCACTCAGGGCATTCACCTAGGCTGGGTGGAAATGCCCAGATATATTGATTTTTACTTGAGACAGGCCCGGACATTAAACAATTTAAAATGGCAATTCTTTATAATGTACTGTAGGTACAAGCGTAAACTATCCTTACAATTACAAAATCCGAAACAGTGTTGTTTCTTTCACGTTCTGACTAAGCCACCAATCAACTTTATTTTTGGCATAGTGTTGGTTGAAAAGACGGAGAGTAACAAAGGCTTTCTTTTATTCCAGGACAAATTTTTCCTGCGGGATTTGAAAAAAATCCATACATGTAAACGCAGACAAAGAACGCGGGCAACAGCTAGTTATATTATAAATGGGAAAGGGTGCCTGTTTGTAAAACATCTAATGAAATTTGGCACATATAAGTACTATACACACCGGCATATCGGAACACAAAAAAAAGGGTTCATAATTAAAAAAAATATGGTTCTGTTTTACACTTCTTTTGTTATTTAAAATTAGTTGTACTTAAAATGAGATAACATTAAAAACAGATTTTGCGAGTAAAAGCTATTTGTGCAAAATGGTACATTATGGAACTTTTCATGTAACCGGGAAAAGTGAAAATTATTATTAAAATAACAATTAATTAAATTAGGTGATTAATATCGCGTATTTCCTCCACGTACTCTTATTAAAGTTTCTACCCGTCTAGGCATACTAAGAATGATGTTATCGATGGTCTCCTGGGATAGTCTCCGCCATTCCTCAACTAGGCCCGGCCCGGTGGAGAAGGAGTTTTGTGGACAACCGCGCTCCAACCTAGACCATCATAGCTTTCTATCAGGCATGGTTATCATACTAATATTATAAAGGCAAGAGTTTGTATTCAAGTGTGTTTGTTTATTACTTCTTCACGTCGTAACTACAGAACCTATTTGACTGACATTTGAAATGGAGATAGGTAACACCGTGGATTAAGTTAACAACTCCGGGACGCAGCTAGTCTTAAATAAATACATTATAGCATACTAACCGACATCCATATTCTTGTTGTATTTTTCTGATAGCTGCTTGATGATGAAGGTGCTGTCAGCAATTTCTTCTCCATTCAACTCAACAAAGGGAAGTTGCCCCTTCTTGGAGCGGAACTTCGCCTTGTGATCGACATTCTAGAACAATCGTAAAGAAAATTTCTTTAATATTTCTATAATAGTCATAAGAAAGTTGGCGAGAGAAAAACAATTATACTAAGCTTGGTCTTCGAATTAGACAACTCTTTCGTGTTTCGTGACAGTGACCTTAAAAGGTATATATAACAATGAAACCAAAAAGAAAAGAATCGCAGACAAAGACTTCACATGACATTCAAATTTAATTACGCATACTCTTTGTTACTAATGACACTTTTCCCACATTTTTTAATAGCTAGGCAATTGTAGTAAACACTAATACTGAAATATGAGTAAAATGCGTATTTGTTATATAGCTGCAGATGATAAGTAAAAAGAAATGCCGACAGTTTACCTGCGCAATTAGCATTTCTAGCAATTATATGCGAATAAGTAGGATTATACAAGTACAACAGATATATATTGTACAGTGTACTAATTAGTACTAAGTGTTCTTTTGATTTTAGTTTAAATTTTCAATAGTAAATTATCACAAATAGATATCTCTGATACTTATAAATACTCTATCGTGCCAGATAACATCAATGCGCAGGGCGAACCACTTGACCCGAAAAGCTGAAATTTGGAGGGTAGATATAAGACGCAGACATGCGTTGAGAGAGAAAATCAAGCATTCAGAGGGTAAAATGACAGTTCGAAGTTTTAATGATAGCCATTTTGAAAACTAAACATAAAGGTATGGAAGCGAAGGTTTGAATTGGAAAATATACATTTAAAATATTTTTTTATACAGAGCTTTTGAAAGGGATACAGGGGCAAAGGGGCAATATAATATAATGTGTGGAACATTATATTATATTGGATTTGAAAGTGTATCATTCTTATTCGCACAGGTCGCGAGCAAACGAGTTACGGACATTTTATTGAGGAATTGGGGTCGACTATTTTAGAGGGCGTCCTTTATTTGACGTCACTCAAAAAGCAATAAAAAAATCTTGTGGGGACACATTCGCGTGTATTTAAAAAAATCGATCGATGGGCCAAACAAAATCAAATTAGCAATGCATTTCGAAATAAATCGCAAATTTTTTGTCTGATTAAAAATAAACAATATATTTTACGCCCGACTGTAACAAGTCCATATTCAAATTGAAATTTTGAACAATTCGTTTTGATTAATATAGTAATATAGATTGAATAAAAAAAGTTATTGGTCAACATTTATCTTCTGATAAGTATCGGAAGTCTAATAAAGAAGTCTAATTTATGTTTGACAAAAAATTTGATCCTCATTTTGACACTGAAACCAACAGTTTTGGTGTAATTTATAAAAATCTATCAAATTTTTGAAAAATTAAACTTTGATCTTGACTAACTTTTGAATGCGAGGACAACTCAAAAAATATTATCAGACCTTTTTTGTAGATCGTTCAATTCTCTATAAAGATTGAAACAGCGATTTATAAGTCAATCAGTCGTTTTAACTGTACAAAAAAAGAAGCAAAAAAATTTTCCCATGTTCTGTCTTATGGGAATTAAAAAAATGCGATGAGGACAGTCCTAATATTAAGGGCTCATCTTTTCACAGAATTTTTTTACACCCAAAAAGACCTTTTGAGGCTGTCAAACAGCCTCAAAAGACTTAAAAAATTTTTTTTGTCTCCCTAGTACCAACCATAAAACAAGGCATCTGTTATGTATTTTTCTTTAGCTACCTAAATAGTAAATAAATCATGGGTACCTAATCATTTTAATATAATGATTCAACAAAAAAAATACCTATAATTTTGTGCATAAGAACAGACTTGCAAGCTCGAATTCCACGATAGTCAAGAAATCAGATTTCACCTTTTGAAACTAGAGATTTTCCCTTGGAAGTAATTACGACAGTTGCTTTAAAAATACGTAAGCATAAAAATAGATAGGGATGGGAAAGTTCGCAAAGCTGAAAATGGGTAAGCAATAGTGTATTTCCAAAAAAGAAATACGTAATTCAAAACTTGGTTATAAACATAAAACCCAAGAATTAAAATAATCTTTATATTGTAACGGTAAGTAATTTATTTGTATCAATTTTTTAGGTGAAGTGGGTAATTATTTAATATGTTTTTTGGTAAAAGTCGGCGTTACTGTGAAGAAATCCAATATAAAATGAGCGTTAATTTTTATTGGCTACAATCCGCTACATCTTTAGGGTATCCTATTAGATCTTAAGATGTTCTCCATCACGCTACAATAAGTGAATAGAGTTTAATAAATTACATACAATATTAAAGTGAAATTACGTATGTATATGTATTTTTTTACTCTTACATTTTTTGAAATCTCCTTGGACTCAATTGAGTAGTACAGTACAGCGTAATTTATGATTAACTAATTTCTGCCTAACATTCAATTTCTGGCTGTCGCAGTTCATTTAAAATTTGGTCATAAGTAATGAAAAAAAGTTGTTTCAGTTAAACACTTCTTGAAGAGTCTTTTGAGAGAGCGGCGGGTTGGACATTTCGCGTTGGTATTTATAAAAGCGACCTAGCAACAGCCGGGTGGGTGTAGGCTTCGAGCATGCGCAGCTAACTTGACCTGAGCCCTGGCGGTAGCGCACGTAGCTTCCTATGTATCTATACATACAAGCTACGGTTGCTAAATGGCCCGGAAATCCGGGAAAGTCACAGGAATTCTGCTTCGAGCCCCGTGTTTAGTAATTATGTTAGCGTCCTGGAATCTTTTCCAATGGACAAAGACACGACGAAAGAGGGTTTTTTTAGTAGCACCAAGAAGGTTGAAGGTTGTTGCCCCTTCTGCGTTATATTTCCTTTGTAATATGTACGACACCCGCGGTATGGTGGTGGTGACAACTGTATTCTTATCTGTCTATTAAATAATAAATTTAACTTTAAAGGTTAAAATATACCGATTGTTTGGGGGGTTTTGTTTTAAAGGAAACCTTAAGGTTACCAATGATTAGGAGGCGCCTAAAAATTAACACCAAAACGGAACAAAGGGCTGTACACCCGCATAATTTTACATTTCGCTCGCTCCATAATCTATTTATTCTTACTTGTCTTATAATTTAAACAATATTTTTGTTACTTTTTACTTTAAACTTTATTTGGTTAAGAAAATTATAAAAGTCTAAGTCAAACTCACTTATTTATTTTCATTAATAAGTGTTTATAAGTCAGGAATTTTATCGCACTAGTTTTTTTATAACATTCCTTTCAAATCTATATTTTTATTGGTTCTTCTCATTTACATGCGACTAAATTTGACGAAGGTGAAAACTCAAAACTTGAATTTGGCGCTAACGCGTCTGGCCACCTTATCTCGTAGCGCACGTTTAGCTATCTCTGTCAAAGTCGTAATAGTAGTAGGTAGTACCTAAGAGTTTGTAACTTTGCCATTAGAATTGAAACACAACAAATTTAGTTGATTGAAACAATTTTTTTTTTCAAAATTACCCAGAATCTATTACTCGGTGATCAGCACAGGACCTCGCAATCCGTAACCGATCATGACGACCAACGACTTATGTATGGTATATTGTAGGTATACCTAAACAGGATACCTACTATCTAAATGTGACTAACTCATGCACGTGACACCCAACAGGTTGTCATGACGATGGAACAGGGGGATGCGGTGGATCGAGAAGAGTAGGTCGTGACCGGGCCGAGCGCAGACAGGCCCCCCCACCCCCCCGTTCGGTCGCAGGGAGGGTGGACGAATCCGCGTTGTTGACGGGGGCGTTGTCTCTCTACATCGCCGTATATGGCCCGGGCAGTGGTCTCGAAATTCAAAATGCAAAAACGGTAGCTTTTTTAGTGCCAATATTATATCTATGGATTTGTATTTAACATCGGTAACGTGTATCCAAAATTGGTATGCCATGACAGTACTAAAAGTTAACCATAATCGCCATTAACAACCCACTACAGAACACGCGTCTCCTTCCAGAATAAGAAGGGTTTAGGCCGTAGCCCTCCACGCTGGCCAAGTCACAATTGGTGTACTTCATTTACTATAATTACCTAGAAATCAGCAGAAAATTAATACCATCTTAAGAGTCGATAAATGTATGGTAAAAATAAAAAAAATCCGTAACTTCTAGACCTATAAATTCCGCGGACATAAAATGCTCAACGACTCATTTAGCTAATTCTTAAACAATTAAAAACTTGGAAACGACTTTATACGCATCTGAGAGACTGCGAACCCTTTGACACCTACGCGCCAATTTGTTCAAAGATATGGTCATGACCGGACAAAGAATAAATGAATGGTAGAAATAAAAAAAATCGGTAACTTCTAGACTAATAAATTCCGCGGACATAAAAGGCTCAACGACTCATTTAGCTAATTCTTAAAAAAATAAAAACTTGGAAACGACATTATACGCATCTGAGAGACTGCGAACCCTTTGACACCTACGCGCCAATTTGTTCAAAGATATGGTCATGACCGGACAAAGAGTAAATTTATGGTAGAAATAAAAAAAATCGGTAACTTCTAGACCAATAAATTCCGCGGACATAAAATGCTAAACGACTCATTTAGCTAAATCTTAAAAAATTAAAAACTTGGAAACGACATTATACGCATCTGAGAGACTGTGAACCCTTTGACACCTACGCGCCAATTTGTTCAAAGATATGGTCATGACCGGACAAAGAGTTTAGCTTAGTGATATCTAACTATCGCGATCATATTAATGTAAAAAAAAAGTTAAAACGTTCCAAGTGTACAGTGAGCAAAATGCTTTTAACTAAGTTGGTATTAAATTCGTTTAGCAAATTATTGATTTTATTTTCATCAGTGAAATCATTCTCTATATTTTTTCCGTAGGCATGCTTCGCCATATCTGAGAAAGCGTCTCTCTATTCATATTCCTCTATTACAAAACTATTTTTATAACTAATAATTATTTAAAGCTTAACTAACGAGGAAATGTTTATCAATTTACAGTTTCGTCTAATTCGTGAGTCAGCTTGAACACGATATAGAAATATAAATAATTATTAAATGATAAACACTAATGTTATGCAAACGAAATACGTCAGCAAACGCGCTACACACACACACAGGTGTACACTGTTAATGTGTATTCGTGTGCGGGTGGTAGACTAGGATCGTTGCTATGGCGACGGGTTAGAAAGAGCTCCAGAATCTGGGCGGGGAGCCACCCGCCGGCAGCTGTATTGATTTCGTGTAGAGTTCAGCGGCCGGCCATACCACCCCGGCCTTCCTCCACACCCCACACCACCTTATCACCCGACCATATCCCAGCTCTACGAACACTTACAGCTGCTATTTATAAGAACCAAACCTACTACCAAAAAAAGTGCGATAACTGAACGGTCGGTTGGGATAAAACCGATAACGACAACTATGACAGGATGTGGATTTAAAGATTAAAATATTCGGGTTTCATTAATTAATTGCTTATTGAATTACCAGATTTTATTATTTTGTATTGCGTGGATGATAGCATATAACACGATTCATGGAACGTAGCATTCCACAGAAAAAAAGTCGCAAAAATTAGGTCTCTGTAACCATGTCAGAGGATAAATGAGTGCTAAACAAAAAAAAAACGTAACATTCTGATTACAGCAAAAAAATTAGTACTTAAACCTACATATAATATCTACACTTAATATTATAAAGAAGTAAAGTTTGTGAGATTGTAGAGGGTAATCTCTGGATCTACTGAATCGATTTTGAAAACTATTTTACCAATAGACAGCCACGTTATTTTTGAGTGTCATATGAACTCAAAAAATTAAAATTATTTACCGTGATAGAACAACTATCAGAACAATAACAAGTACTACTTATTATTATTTACAAAGAATCACGAAAAATCTTACAGTACCCGCGGTATTTGTAAATCTAAATACGTATATAGTTAGCATATTTTTTACCCATAAACATGTTTTACAGAAAAGTTAAACATACCTCGTGGAGTCGAATTGGCGTCGTTGTGGATTGGAACGTTTCGTTTTCGTTTCTTTGTCCAACTATTTATTAAAGTACAGTAAAAATATTGTTAATCCACACGTGTCATAAAACGAGGGATTATATTGTAAAATTTTCTATGAAATAAAATTTGAAATTGTATCTTATTACTGTTATTTTTTAGCTATCGCTAATAAACACTTTTAATTATAAGGCCATTTTAAGCTCCGTATTACTTTCTTTAACACATTACCTAAATAGATGGAACTAGAAGCATATAATTTTGTTCAGTAATTACTCACATGATGGTGATGATGATGATGAAAGACTTCATTAAAAAAGAGAGTTAAACTCAGGAAGGCTATTCAACGTAAAAAATATGGCAGAACCAAAACATGCATTTAAGTTTGATGAAGACATCTTGATCAAACTTAAATACATCAAATAAATATGAATAAACTACGACAATAAACACATCGCCATCTAGCTACAAAGTAAACGCAGCTAGTGTAACTGATACAATAATGATTGATGAATATTTTTATGAATAAAATACATAAAAACTAATATATTGATAAGCACCCAGGCACTGAAACATATTCATGTTCATCAGACATACATTTTCCAGTATGATACCCATAGCTTTGGACTCAGAAAGCAGAGTCCTGCCTACTGCGCCAATCGGCCGCCAAAGAAGAAAGATGTGTGATGCGAGTGATTTATGTTGGCAATTGAGAAGTTCTATCCTCCTTCTCCAAAAATCATCATGAAAAACCCACTAAGGACAGAATAAACGCATTACACGCATTCGAACGAACAAAAACATTAGACGATAAAGTCAGACAAAGGTCTTTAAATAGACTCGAGTCGAACTGAAATCCTCCTATTCTTTGAAAATCTAACTTCTTCGAGCAATAAATATTTTTTTAGTAAATCTCACTTATCACAAAAGGCAGAAAAGATTAGATCTTATATAATGTTATCCGAGAATAGAGCCATCATATTTCTTATAAGCTATTCTTGGAACAGTTTTCAAAGAAAATTAATTTATTCGCTACCATTTTCACGTTGTTGAAAAGCCTTGTAAAGGTCCACTCAAGCCAATAATAGTATCAAATAACGAAGGAAAACTAATAAATATAATCTATTTTATATATAGGAGCTTATAATTTTCATATTGCAATATTAATTTCAACACGTAACGTAACTTAAACATCCTACGTCGTATCTGCAAGTTAACTATGAATGCCGATCAAAGCTGCGGTTAATATCGAAGATAAGTCCCCATAAGCGCGGTCTCGTGTTATGATATCAGAGCTGATGTACCTACTGGAGAAGAAAACAAATAATAGCAAGAAATAAATATTTCACAATCAGCTTTTTTATTGTGGCGAGCGTAAATTGCTTAGCAGCGATATACGATAATCGAAACGCAACCCGTGTAATACTAATTATTGTATAGTTGTGATGGCCAAATTCAAATTCAAATTTTCTTTATTCATGTAGGCCTATCACAGGCACTTATGAAGCGTTCAAACATATTTTGTTTACATAATTGTAAGGGGATGATATATGATGCATTTCAAAAGAAGATGCTCAAGTGCCTTTTAAAAATACTGAAAATGCTATAATATTTTAAGTCCCTCGACCTCTTCATGATTCCTCCAATAAATCTTCAACAAATTAAAATAGGACCACCCCTGAGGTAGGTACTTGACGTACCAAACAAAAAATAATATTCAAAATCAGAATATAATTAGTGGGGTAATCGCGTCACTAATCTACAAAAAAACAAGTAGTATAATTAAATAAACACAATAGTTTCGTTTGAACTCATTTGTATAGTTTATTTTAGTCAGCACTACACTCATATTTTATTTTAGTCTACAGACTAAATACATTTTATCATGATTTTATATTTAAAAAATCCAGTTCTTTCCTGTCAGTCCTTTGATGATTGGACAAACACCTACTCTACATTGCATGATGTTTGACGAGGATTTGAAATCCGCGTATCATGCGTAGCATCACCCGTTGTTGTAAAACATCGTTATTATTATATTTTTGACATCACGGTTCAGAATTTTTTTTTTATTTCAAGGAAGTGGCAATTTAAACCACACCGGTTCTAGCAATAGTCGTAAACCCGCAGGAAATAGTTGAACTTATCTAAGAATAAAAGTAATACAAACATTATAATACAACTCGTCCGCTTCGTATCGGTAGCCTATTACCATAGTCACGCGAGCTAACCCGTACCCTTAGTATACAACCTGTTTCAGTTGTTTTAGAGTATTCGATTCTCGAAATCTACTCGAAGCAGTGTAACGACAGAGTTAAGAGCGTGTCGCGTGACGCGTATTGTTGTGTTCCGTTATTGCTCTATCCGTTATTCCGAACGTAAAATTTTTTTCCGTTATTTTGCAATTGGGAATTAACTCTTACAACGCCTAATATTTCGCAAGTCCCTGAATCGACAACTCACAAAACCGCAATATTTATAAAAGGCTATACAAAGAAACCCATCGTACAATAGACGAGTAGGAAAATAGCTGAACCGCTTGACGGGTATTTAAAACTATAATGCGTTCCCTGTTTGACAACGGAACTCGAGAAAACGTTTGAACGTGCGAAATCAAGTAGTTTTAAAGCTTAAACTTTGCAACACTTGTACAGCTAAAGCTCTACATGGAGCGTTTGTATAAAAAAAAAAGAAAGCCGTAAGTGTAGATACTTTCGTACGCACATAAGAAGTTTTAATTCTTTGGAGTCCTTCACAAAAGATTATTTGGTTTAAAGCTTGCAAGCAAAGCAAGCATGAAAAACTCAGTTAGACAATAGATACATGATACATCCAATACCCGCAAGTTAATTTTACTCAAACATTTATCATAATCACATCAACCCATTGCCGGCCCACTACAGAGAACGGGTCTCCTCACACAAAGAGAAGGGGTTAAGGCCGTAGTCCACCACGCTGGCCCAGTGCAGATTAGTAGACTCCACACACCTTTGAGAACATTGTGTAGAACTCTCAGGTATGCCGGTTTCCTGACGATGTTTTCCTGCACCGTTGAAGCAAGTTATATATATTTGACTTAACCGCTATGTGCGTTTAACTTAGTGAAGTTAGAGGTGCGTGCTGGGATTCGAACTCGGCCCCCCGAAAGTAAGGTCAAGCACCTAACCTGACTGGCATTAGCTTGAAATTATTCAGTAAATAATTGTAACTTACTAGCTTTTTTCTGCGACTTTTTGCTTTTGTTATAATTGACAGACCAAGCAAATGGCCCACCTAATGGTAAATGAAAAACCATCGCCTATAAACACAGCAAAACTTTACAGGGCATGCAAGGAGCACGTCCTGGAACATACCGCCCTGTGGCCATTAATTTGCGTAGTCGTTAACCCTCATCTACCTGTAATTAAACCGGCAACCACGCCCTTCAGAACGGAAGACAGCATTGCAACAACGCTGCTCAGCGACAGAAATTAGCTTGTCGATAGAACTTCCCCGTGTTATTTCGCGTGTCATTATTTTTTTTTTAATCCGCAGGAAGCTTCAATTTATCCGGGATACAGAGTAGCCAGTTTATGTGCTATTTCAGACTATAGCTTACTAGATGTTGCCCGCGATTTCGTAGGCTTTTGATTTTTGATGTGGCATTAAATTTAGTGGTAGATCTAAAAAAAATTAAAGTATTCAGTGTCGCTAAGTCTTAAATAAGGAGTTTGTTGCTGTCCGCTGAGGAGTTCTGTCTTTATCTCCAACCACAGTTTGGGCAAAAGTAAACACATATTATAATCTCTATAGTACAAAAATAATTATTTAAATCGATTTTAATTCGTCGGAGTTATTGTGTAAAATCGTCAAACACTCATCCCCTCTCCCAAAGGAGCTTAATGCCCGAGCTTAATGTCGGGATAAAAAGTATCCGATATTACTTCCAACACTTCCAAGAATATGTGTACAAAGTTTTGTGAGGATCGGTGTAGTAGTACATTGACATTTATAATATTAGTAGGGATAGGGATAGGGATATCATGTCATATGTACATTTAATTTTCCGTTATAGAGTTTCGTTACTCAGCAAAGATTCCTCCAATGCTATCGTTCAAATCTAATACTAGGGGTTAATAATGGTAGTGAACGTATCAACTTGAAATTCCGCAAGTGGTAGGCCAATGCCTGAGATTAGCATATCTTACACACGGAGCTTTCTGAATCATAAACAGGTTCCCGAGGGAGACCATGGCTGTTACGGGACTGCACTGTACAGTTACGGGAGCATAAGACTATAATACGGTCGCGTAATGGATATTTTTGCGACTTTTCTGAACCGATAACTTACAATTTATTAGGTCTCTATTGTTTAAACAACATGACTCTTTGTGTCGGTAGAACGGGCTTTTATAGGTATCTTGCCTATATCGACAGCTTCTAGTCGCTGAGCTTTTTTATGAGTCTTTTCACGCGTTGGTGCGGCAAGTCATCACATTCAATATCATGAGAAAATATGTTTCCAGTGTTAAGTTTTCAGTTTATCATTTAACTACACCTAGAACTACGTATATAATTAAACTTAGCAGCAGTGGTCAGTATTTTATAGTAATTTATGAATAGCTGTAACCTACTTAAATACATTCTCTATCTTCTTTAAGTCCTTTAACAACCTTTTTTCCATCCAGATCTATCCCGAGCTGCAGAGTTGATCTTGATCCTGGATAAATTGAAAACCTTAATTTCCAGGCTGCCATTGAAATGCTTGTTGTTGGACGCCATTACATATCAGAAACTGTCTTAAAGTCTAGACATGACAGTGGGTATAAAAGCGAAGTACCAAGAATAATTCGTCTTTGAATATTTACGCCGACGCGACGATGCAGTGTTGTCGGGTACCACAGCTTGCATGCACTCGTAACTTATTCATACAATCAATAATAGCCCGCCCTATTGATTTAATGGACAGGCAGACGGTAAACGCAAGCGGAACAACCACATTAAATGAAGCAGTGAAACATCTTTCTTTCTAAGGGCCGCCGTACACGGACTGCTCGAGCAGTTAGCGGCTGAGTGAAATACACGGACCGCTCGAGCGGTCGGCGTCGACTGCTTGAGCTGTCGGTTGTTGACTGCTCGAGCTACGACTCAACTGCTCGAGCAGTTGATTTTCTACCACAGTCGAGTCATGGATTCTGACGAGGAAGCACTGCTTTTGCTGCTCCTGCTCAGGCGGAGACGACGGCGGCGACGTCAAAAGAGAAAATTTTGGGTTCATCCAATTTTGCAATTAAGAGAACAACGTGGACAATTCCATCATTTGTTTATGGAACTTAGAAGTGATGAAGAAAAATTTTTCAACTATTTTAGAATGTCAAAGTCTTCGTTTGATGAATTGTATAATATACTAAAGTCTCACATTAAACGGGAAGACACAATTATGAGGAGAAGTATCGAACCTGAAGAAAGACTAGCAGTAACATTGAGGTAAGAAAAATATATAGTAATTATTAAAATTTTTATTCATTAAAAATATTGGAAATTACATCATCGGACATTACAGAACATGATGAAAGGTCTTCAAATTGAGAATTTTGGTCATCAGCCATTGATGTAGAGGGGCCGGTTGCTGATCTAGAGGGACCAGGCACTGATGTAGAGGTAGAGGGGCCAGTATTATAACCCCATGGTCCACGATAATCATTAAACGATGAATATCCCCTGTCACCATAACTCGAAGGATATGTGTGATTTGTCATCCCTTTAAAGTATTTCACTACGTTAAGTATTTCGGTCTTAGCATCTAATTTATAATGCTCATTAATTTTTTTGAATTCGCCAACTAATGATAGTAAAAACAATTTATCTTCATCTTCATTATCAATGCGCGAATTCTGCGTTTTTTCATCTAAACGTTTGGATAATTTTTCAATTAAGACGTTCTCATCTGTGATTTTAGTAGTTAATTTTCTTTTGTTTCTTTCTCTGGGTATTTTATTTTGACCATTTTCGGTTTCTCCGGACGTAATTTCAGTGTGCTCACTCTCTTGTAAACTATTTGTTTTGTCGGGTCTATCTTCTATTATTGCCTTTAAAAAAGACATCTGCTGATAATATGCATATGGCCGAATGTTGAGGGCTGCTGAACCACTCTTTGGTTTAATTTTTTTAGCATATCTGGTGTATCCATCTCTTAATGTTTTCCATTTTTTCTGTATTAACATGGCTGTAACAACAAAAAAATATAAGTTAGTATAATTGATTGATTTATAAATATGTTTTACAGGTATTTGGCAACTGGATGTACATTTATGGATTTGCAATATAGTTTTAGAATAGCATCAACAACAATAGGTAAGATAGTGAGGGATGTTTGCAGAAATATATGGATACATATGAAGGATATGTGTATGGAACAACTAACTAAAGATAAATGGAAAGACATAATAAATGGTTTCAAAAAAAATGCTCAGTTTCCGAACTGCCTCGGTGCCGTTGATGGCAAACATATTAGAATAATACAACCCGCGCAAAGTGGATCGTCATATTATAACTATAAAAATTATTTTTCGATAATACTTCTAGCAGTATGTGATAGTAATCATATGTTCACTTTCGTGGATATAGGCTCATATGGAAGGCACGCTGACTCGACTATTTTCGAAGAGAGTTGTCTATATAAAATGTTACAAGAAAAAAAGTTAAATATACCTCCACCTTCTGCAATATCACAAAATGGACCGTTATTACCGAATGTGTTTATTGGGGATGAAGCGTTTAGCTTGCAGGAAAATTTAATGCGTCCATATGGTGGCAAGAATTTACCAGAGAAAAAAAAAATTTTTAACTATCGGTTATCACGTGCGAGGCGATATATTGAATGCACGTTTGGCATATTAGCTAATAAATGGCGGATCTTTCATAGACCACTCAACGTCAACGTTGATTTCGCAGTGGATATAGTAAAATCATCGTGTGTTCTTCACAACTACGTAAAACAACGAGATGGAAATAAATTTGAGGATACGTTTGAGGGTCTTCCTTATTCTATAATACATTCAACCCAGCAAGTTCGTCCAGGTGGACCTATGTTAACAACAATCCGTGAAGAATTTGCTAATTACTTTGTGAGCGAAGAAGGCAAACTAGATTGGCAATGGAATATGATATAAATCAAAAGGGCGCCGTCCGTATAACATAGCCTCTGTATTCTTTTAAATATTAAAAATATAATAAGAAGCAAAACAACTATTATATTGTTACCAGTCTGTTTTTTAATAATAAATAAAATAATAAATGTGTGTGTTAAATGACTGACTTTTTTACTTACCGATTTGATTTTTTTCTTCAACTGGTTTTTCATCAAAGTTCTCAATTACTTGGGCACAAATAATTGCCCATGCATTGTTCTTCTTTATTTTGTCGCTGTGTTCCTTAAGTTTATAGTTCCAAATAAGTTCTTGCGTTTTAATTGCGCTAATAAGGGCATCACTATCGCACACGCCCTCCATGTTCAAAAAACAGCCGGCAAATGAGAAAACAGACGCCGCGAGGCCGCAAAGGGCGGGGGGGAGAGGGAAGTCGGAGAGCTGTCGACTGCTCTAGCGCAGTCAACGGCTCGAGCAGTCGGTGTATGCCTCGCAACCGCTCGCGAGCGGTCGACGGCACGATGGAATTTCATCATGCAGTTGACGGCTTGAAGCGGTCGCGACTGCTCGAGCAGTCGTGTGTACGGCAGCGAATGAATGACTATAGTTCACTGCGCGGTCGCGGCTTTAAGCAGTCGGTCTCAACTGCTTGAAGCAGTCCGTGTACGGCGGCCCTTAGACTCGGTAAATTTATACTCTCGGTCGATAGACACAGGGCGTGGGCGCGACATCATTTTTTAATAACCATCATCAGGTGGGATTGGTGTATAAATGATTTCTATAAAGAATTATAAGCATTTTTTTTTATATCTGACTTTCTTCTTTTTCGAGATTATGGATATTTCAGAAATGTATTAAGAATAAAATTTGTGTCAATGAACTTACTTATATTGTACTAGCGTACCCAGCCCGCTTCGCCGGGCTAGATTTTGCTTTATTTTATTTAAACAATAAACTTACATCATAAAATTTTTAATCTAAGTCTCATAATAAAATAAATCATTTATTTCTCTCCGTATTCATTCTCTTCTATTGTCTTCTCGAGCGGGTGACACCCATGTACACCCAGCAATAGAATATGATCATAGTAAAAGTAAATAAAAGCTGTATTTGACAGTTCAAAAATAGGAGTGCTACGATCGTCACCAAACTTTGAAGGTTTACTCGCAAGGTCAATCCGGAGATTCCCTGAAAGTTTCATTGAAATCGGTCCAGCCGTTTCGAAGCCTATACGGAACGTACCCACAAACTTTATCTTTTATATATATATAGATAGATATTGCATTTTATATTTTAAAATATTCTTTTTTAGCCAACATTGAAGTACTATTCTATTTATTTATGTTTATACCTAAACTAAGCGGGACTTTTTCAAGATGTATTAACTTAAATACGTGCATGTTTCTTCCAGATAGCCTTTCTAGGAAGCCTTCGAAATGAAGAAGAAATTTCATTGATCTGTAAATCCAATAATAGATATTAATTTCACTTGTCGCCTGCATCGAATAACAAAGCAATGTCAGCAATGCGAACTAACACTAAAAACAATTATAAATTCTGTAATAAAAGATATCGGCAGACCATACTTTTGATCCTTTACTTAAAAATTAAAAATCATCCCAAGATATAAGTCTATGAGTGTTTTATTCTAAATTATTATATAATATCTTAAAATAATGTATATAGCTGTATCTTAGCAATTAAATATAAACTATTATTAAAAATGTATTTATTTTGTGGGGTTAGTTAGATCTAAACATTTCAGTTGAAGGAAACTACTTAGATTTAGTTCTAAGGCAATATCTTGCTTAATTCAGGCTATAGAACGAATAATAATGAAATAAAGTATTTATCAGCCGAAATCTATTGTACAGAGTTACAGCTGCACGGCGCCCGGGTGAGCACCCAAACTATAAACACGGCTATCACTCACTTTATAACTAGCTGTAGCCGAGGAGTTCTGTCCTCTATCTCCGACCGCATTCATCAGATTGGGCAAAATTAAACACATATCATGACCTCTATTGTACAAAAATAATTATTTAAATCGGTTATAATTTATTACATACACACCAATATAATTTGTGAGGTACGCGTTTGTATGTAAGTATAAATATTGTAATAATTACTTTACATTATAAAAACTGTATGTATTCTTGTGAATAAACTATTTTATTATTATTATTATTATAGTCTCTTGCCCGTGCTAGCCCTGCTGGTACATTAACAAGACGATAGTGTTAATACTGAATCGTAAACGAATAGTGAGCTAAGTTAAAATGGGTGTTTTCTTGCATTAAACGATATTAAAATCAACATCTAACTACGCAGTAACCTATATTACTAACTTGGTGATTTCTAATATTTAGTTATGTAGCAACGTGCAGTAAAAGTTAAAGCAAAAATAAAAGCCATTAAAAACAAAAATATTATTAAAATAGCTATGCCCTGCGATTTACTGCAGAGATAAGTCTTTTTGGTTGCTTTAGGACGCCAAAGAAAGAAGATTGGGTATAAAAATACGAAAGTTCCTTTAAACCACCCCCGGGAATTTTATATATTTCCAGGACCTAAAATAGCCTTTGCTACGCAACTTCGTTTCAACTAAACCTATGCCAAAAAACAAATCTATCGATTGCTTAGCAAGTAAGCTTACAGGAAGAAGAAAAAACAAGCAAATGAACACACTTTCGCATTTATAGTACTAGTTATAGATAATATAAACAATTATTTTGCAATAACAAACGAAAATATTTAGGAACATTGGAAATCTGATTTTATTCGCATAATTTAATGTTGGTTGTAGTTTCCAATTAAAAAGTTACGAATAAGTAGGGACGAATAAAAATATAAAAAACTACAGCATTATTGTTCGGCGATCGCATCGAAGAGCATTCTAAAAAGGCTCGATTTTAACATCCCACTTATAGTTGTCCTCGGATACCGGTTTTCGCGTCCAAGCATTTAAAATTCTTTTACCGCTCGAGAAATCTGTTACCTTGATCCCGGGGTACAGTTATTAAATATCCTCTACGCTCCAAAACTAGATTTTACTTTAATATAAGTACTTTATTTTACAAAGCAAAGTCAAATTAATACCAACAGGTATATTTTTAATAACTTTTAATACTATTGTATGAAATATATTGTCTTTAAGTAAATTATAATATATATTGTGTGGTAAATTTAGTGTGAAAAAAATTGCTTCTCTTCTGTCGCCCATATTGGGCGAAAAAATGTCTGATGGTACCAATTTCCAAAATAATGTGCATTCCCAAATCCATCCAATTTGCTTAGTAACCGTTTTTATACGTAAAAGTGAAGACGTCGTATTTTATAATTTATTTATTTAGAATCGATTACATGATTATGCGCTTATTCTACTCAATAAATATTTAATACATGTAAACAATAAACGTAATGTTAATTAACTTTCTACAAATAATGCCCAAATAGATTGTGCCGACCCGCATATGTGCCACTTATGTTGGTATATGAGCATGTCATAATCTTTGTTGGTAAACCGAAACAGTTATTAAAGAACATTAAATCTAGAAGGCAAAAATATAAGGGTCTAAAATGGATATTTCATCATAAATGGCACAATTATTTTTTTGTAATATATACTTTTGTAATAAAAATTAATTAATTCAGAGCTTCTCAGATATGGGTGCGTTTAAAAGCCTCGTAGCTTAGGTTTTTATGTTGATAAAAAGGACTGACATTAACGTTTTATAACAATGTGAAAGTATTTGTGAATAATTTAAAACGATTCCAAACTCTTCTTCAATCAGACATCAATTGCTTAAGTTATATTTGACATAGGTAGGTAAGTAGCCATAGGTAGGTAAGTAGTACGTAGATACTAAGCTAACATGTTATTGTTAATTCGAAACTTACTCTCATTATTCTCGGTAACCTTTCATAATCATTTTGACTGTTTGTAAAATGTATTAAAATAAACAAAAAATCGAGATTCTCGGATGTACAATGTAATATCAGTGTTATATATGTTATTTGTAAACACACTTTATAGTTTATACGAAAGAGAATACGTATAACTCTATTTTTCCTAACTTTTCTTATAATGTGAACTATCTTTTCACTATTTTTTAGTGTAAAGTATTGCTTTTATGTATAATTACAGTAAAAAAAATGTGTCGCAGTTAATGAAAATCAATTAAATATTCATTATGCTTTTACTATTTTTTTTTCATATTTTCAAAACGATCTTACAGTAAAGAGTAGAAAGAAAGATTGTTTACATTGTAAGAGATGTAAGAGAAAATGGAGTTACAATAATGTTAAGGGTTTATGGTAGTTTATTATATATCATTGACCTACTAAATCGTTGTTCGCTATAGTATGTATCGAAAAAATTTAACTCATTCGGCTGCCAACTTGCTACTAGTAGTGAAAGTCCATTGGTGTTTTATTATGAATTTCCAATCGCATCTTTTCTATACGACTGAACAATGAAACCTTTATGCGAAATTTCAATTGTACACGCTATGGATCTTCATTCTGTCGAATCTGAAACGATTGGATACCTTTCACTTTGATTTTTTAATTGAATAAGGATGATTTTAATGCTGTTTAGAGTAGAGAAACTTTGGTGTGATGTTAAATCATAACCTAAACTGTATTAGGTCTTACTTGTTTAGTTTATTTGATGAATTTACATCATCTTTAGTGCCCCATTATGGGCGTATGCTTCCTCTCTTATGTAAGGGAGGAATTTAAAGGTTTAACCAACCGAACCGCAGGTTGCCAGGCTTTAAAGACTGAACTGAAGGCTTGTCGCACTGTCCGAGTATTTCTTGGTAGAAAAATCCAATGTCCTAACAATTTTAGCTCAAGCCGGAAATTTAACACAAGATCTCATTATTAAATAAAATTCTAAAATTTGTAAAACTTTTAAATGATGGAAAAGAGCAATCTGCTGAGTTTCTTGCCGGCTCTTCTCAGTGGAATCTGCCTTCCGAACCGTTGGTAGAGTCTCTACAAACAGATTGACTTGACGTTTCAAAAGTGATTATTAATTAGGCCTACTAGGCCTATTAGAAATAAATGAATTTTGAATTTGAATTTTATCAGTCAAACGTGTTAACTACTAAACCAACGGGACGGTCAATAACGTTACAAAGTCAGCTCTTTATAAAGTAAGCACGAGATAAGACTATATTTTCATATTATCTTTAGGTGAACTTGACCCCCCGACCAATTTGAATGTTACAGTCATTTTGAATTCCTTTCTATTCTCATAATCCTAAAATATCGCAAAGTAGCTTATAGAAATTATTTATAACTCAAAGTCGGGATATTTCAAAAATGTTGTTTCGTTTCTTATTTATTTAAATTATTTGCTTCAGGCAACTAGGCCGATTTAAGAAAACCGATGTCGAATTAGACAACACCGAAATAAATAACTGACTAAAGTTTCTGAATATTTATTGCTGATTTCTTAATAAAAAAAACTGTGCAAACACAAACGATATCAATAGCAGCACCAATTTATTTAGCATTTAATTATCAAACAAAACCCCTGTTTCCTAAACTAGTTTTATAGTGAACGCGTTCATTTAAATAATAATTAGGAGTAGAATTCCGTATTAATAGTAGGAAGTCGGCTCCTACCCGTCGGAACCTAATCGTCATAGTTACCATAGATTCATAGTTAGTTACCCAAGTTCGCTAAATCAAGTTTGAGCATTTTCGTGTGTGCCCAGCAGGTTACATTAACTAGGTTGACAGTGAATAATTGACAGGTATAAACAGGTATTTTAACTATTCGAATTACACAGGAATCTTAGACCATGATTCATAAGCGAACTTTTACCAACGGAGCAAATCTGGTTGTGTATGAAAAGAAGAGGCAATTATGCAAATAAAATTTAGCATATGTTAAACAAAAGGTAGAACATGTGGTAATAAACGTTAATTGTATAGTATTTTATAGTAGTAACAAAATTGTCACAATACAGTTATTGTGTTGCCTTTCATCTCGGATATTTGCAGTCATTTCATGCAAAAGACAATCGTTTAATTGACTGGAGTTTGCATGTTCCGATGTACTTTATTTAACTTAGGACCCGTTTCGTCACATTCTGACAACCAAAGTGAAGACAAGTGAAGGGTGGCTTAAAGGTAAGTTTTGTTTCTTTCATACTTAATGTCAAGTGACAAGACAAAATATGTGAATAAGCTATCCTGTACTTATCTAAAGGTGGTGAAACAGGCTTTTAGTTTAAAGCTACTCCTTAGTTAGCTAGTTACTTAAGTAATGTTGCGGCCAATGATGGAGCGAGAAGCCTAGAAGATCCCTATTCACTCTTGAATTGTAAGTACTCGTATTATAGGGTGGTACATATTGTAGGTGGGCGGGCATTACAGATCACTGCAGCACTTACCTGAAACGAGGAAGCAAGGCGCTTTGTACCTGTCTATATATCAGCTATCTATCGATGCAGGCCTTTATGCTACCCGGCGGTTTGATTTTGACAAAGCATTCGCGGAACTTAATCTAGTTGTAGAATACAAATAGAGCAACCATACGATGATGTTACAAACATTGGAGACAAGAATCCATCTCGTCTATATAGCCAGTCGTAATTTTCACATGAGCGCAGTACGGACAGGTAAACTAGTTGATGAATTATATCAGTATACAACGTGTAAATAAAAACCGAAATATTACTTCACAGGCTTTAGAGGTACATTATGGAGGTACTGTCGAGTACTGAGAATTATCGGTGAAACCGAAAACCTAATAGTTTCTGAGTAAACCATTGCCATAGTTTTTACTAAAAGAAATCAGATACTGCCCCAACATCATGTACTACCGTCACTTTATTAGGTACACGTCGCGTAGCGTAGGTACTATGCTCGTGTCGGTCTTTTATACTCAAAAGGGTTGTCATAAGTAAACACTTAGAATGTTTTGTATTACTTAAAATGTCGTTTGTAGGGAAAAGTAAATATGCTTCTTTTGATTTTGATTTTTATTTTTATTTATAAAATGTCTCATACATCCTTCAATATTATTTCGTAATTCTGTTACACGTTGTACACTAATGAAAATGGTGACTCTTTGATTTGTTGCTAAAACTGAGTTACAGGCTGAATTTCCGAAATGAGCTCTACCTTCGAATTCTTTTACTCTGCATTTCCGTTTTCGATTTCGAAAAAACCGAGTAAGATAAGTACGTATATATCCTATTATTACTATTAGCAGTGGAGATAGTCATTGCACACAAACATGGTTTACTATCTCATAACTCTCATATTACCAGCTATAACATCCTAGGAATGATAAGAAGTAAGGCGGATAGTATTACGCTGTGATAACTCCCGCAAACAACTCAAGATTTATAATTGTTACCGATCGCACAGTGAGCGCGTAGATACGTTGTAACCATTGAATTCCTATAAACTCCATATTAAATGATATCTACAACTCTTTTATGAGAGAGGCCTTTGACAATAGTTGCACTGCCATAAGTGATTTACTCAGTGCGGCCAACTTAGATCAAAAATGTTAATCGATAGTTTTCTAAGTAATGTGCGTTTCAGGCAATTAAAATATAATGATATGAATGATAATGATGAACCGACTAAGTGCGGGTTGACTTGCACTCAAAGTACCTACCTAGTCTGCACCAAGGTACAAAATGAAACACTACAGTTATATTAACATTATAAAGATCGAGAAAACATCAAAATACACCCTTTTCTTGTTATATAGTAAGGGGGTAGTTAAGGGTATCCTTATAGGTTCAACTTTTATATGTTGTTATAGCAGTAATGACGGTTTATGAGATTCATCCTGGCAACCAAACGGACAGACAGAGCGGAGTCTTACTAATAGGGCCCCATCGGCATCCTTCGGGAATGGAACCCTTTCGCCTTTGTTATTTAATTAGTGAGGATAACAGACAACTGTTTGTTTAAATTGCTTGCGTTGTTGTTAGTTTGATAGTTTCTTCAAAGTATGAAGGTTCGTTCAAAGTTTGAAGTTAGAAACGAAATTGAACAGTGGAACAAGTCTGGCGAGAGCGCTTCAAGTTAAATAGCCGCTACATGTACATCTAGGGACAGATAGCAGCTCAGACATGATTATTGTCCCGGGCGCACCCCGGCGGGGCCGGAACGGGGCTGGAGCGACCCGCCGCGCGACTGGGCGGGGTTGGTCGATGGCCGCTGGGGTCGCGCAAGCGCCCCAGTCAGGTCGAAGCCCTCCCGGTTGCCGACCCCCGCCTATGCGCCTACGTATAATTACTCGCTCATCTATAACTTGACACTATACATTTATTGGATTGCGATCCGAATAAGATATAAGCACATACGCCAAATGATTGCTGCCCCTGGCATTACATCCTTAAGAAATTCTAACAAAGGAAAAGTAAAAAAAAAAGTACCTGCTATAGATTTGATTGAATAAAGTTCTGACTTTGAAATATCGGTTCCACACTCTTAACCTCAATCATACTATAACAGTTTCAGCGCCTTATTGGTACTTGACAGCTGATTATCTTATTTACAGTGGGTATCATCATTAATAAACTGTCACCGGCCCAAAGGGCATGAATCTCCATTCAGAATAAGCAAAATTTTCGGGCGTAGTCAAACACGCTGGTCGAGTGCGGTTTGGTGGACTTCAGACGCCTTTGAGCACATTATGAAGAACTGTCAGGCTTCCAGGTTTCCTCGCTATATTTTCGTTCACCGTAAAAGCAAGTGATTATTTATTTGCTTAAATTAAAAAACGCACAGAACTAAATTAAGAGGCAGGGATCAGACACAGAGAGTAAAGCCCTAACAACTACCAATTAAACCGAGAAATATTCTGTAATACCAAAGTTCCATATAAGAACAGAATATTTCTAGGTTTGAACTCAATATACGCATAATGTATCAAATAATAATACAACAAAAAGACATAGGTAGGAATTTTGCAGACATTCGCAGCTGCAAGGGCACAAAGAAGTTGGATTTGAATATACAGTAAGTAGTAGATCGATATGGCCCGGCGCAGTATTAAAAAGCTTTTAACAATCCCTTCACGCAGTAGGGTGCGAATACGAGGCAAAAATTACCTTCACGCTACATAGAGTAGGAGCCCTCTAAAGAAAACTCTCACCTCCTAAATAATCACACAATATTAACACGACAATTACAAACAAGTCGTTATTATTACTGTTCTTAAAATAGACTGTTTATTTTACCAAAGCAGAATCTACTCAGGAAAATGGAAACTCAGGAAACTTTCGCTCATGTATTATAAATGTGGTCTATAAAAGTATTTTATCAAGTATATTTAAAAAGTTACCTATTGGATTCGTAAGAAAATATGCATTTTAAGTTATTAATTAACCTCAAAAGCTTTGCCGGTATGTGACTTGTATGAGTACTTTGATAACCATACAAGTCACATACCGGCAAAACAGCTCAGTTTTGACTTATACATAAATTACGAGTATGCTATGATAGCTAACTATAATACGAAGCTGTTAACAAAGCATTGATAGTGCTCAAGATAAGGCATAGAAGTTATAGAGGTATTCGAAAAACTGAGAATATTGTGCCCGTCTCTTGTACTATAAGGGTTAGGGTCGTACTCAAACTCAGACAACAATAGCTTAGTTGAATCGAAAACTTAATAAATACTCTAAATCAAAAAGTGGTCACATCAACTGGCGGGCGAATATCGCTGGATAACATTAATCAGTAGTAAAACATAAAAATTAAGTCGAGTTACAACAGACAATATCTATTAGAGAGATTTAGAAAATGTTGTCCCTTTATCGTACTCAAGTTTCTACAAAATTAGCTTCGTTGAATCGACTCTAAAACAATATTATAGTCGCAATAACTAAAAGGCGAAGATCTCTAGATGAAAACAACAAATTCAAGTTAACAAAACATAAAAATTTAAGTCAAGTTACTAAACGAAATATCTTTTCGAATGTATTTATAATATTAAGTCCCGATATCATACTCGAGCTTCTACTAAATTAGCTTCGTCGAATTGACTCTAAAACAACATGATATGGTCATTAAATGGAGGGCGAATGTTACTGGATGATATTGATGAGAACTATTTCTCACTATGCTAACGAGGAGTCCAGTGACACGTATCCGCGTACATACCATTAATGATAGGAAGATATATTTAGGTTTAATTTATTAGTAACCGTAAACTCGCGAGCCATTTGTTTTAGTTGGTTTTCTTTTTTCAGTATAAGATGGTAGCGGGCTAAACTATTAAGGATTATGCATTTATACTTAACCCAGACTCAATTACATAATTACAAAAACTAAAAACGCACATTACTTAAGTAATAAATGCGTTGCCGGTAACCAGTCCCCCCAAGAAAGCCGACGCCGTACCCACTAGGCTGCCAACATTAATTTACTTTACAGATTTGTCTATAAAGATGAAAAACTGCATTATTCTTTTTGGGTTCGGTAAACTAGTAATAAAGAATAAACAAGAAAAGATGTGGACAATGAAACTCTTATCTCCATATGAGATCTCTTTCAGTGACCCTTGACATTCGGAGAGTTTGAAAAGGAATGCCCTT
The DNA here is from genome assembly GCF_905163445.1 of Pararge aegeria. Taxonomy (NCBI): domain Eukaryota; kingdom Metazoa; phylum Arthropoda; class Insecta; order Lepidoptera; family Nymphalidae; genus Pararge; species Pararge aegeria. Next base: position 6,931,994 of record NC_053208.1, read on the forward strand.
CCCTTTCAAAGTAGATAGGTACAACAATAATATAAAGTAGTTGCTTACATACGACCAGATGTATTGTACACTACATCACAAAAATACTTGCAATTTTTTTTTTGTGTATTTCAAATTATTTAATCGATTTCTCTTTCTTTAAGTAAAGAAAATATCGCTTGCATCATCTGTGAAGAAAAACATCGTGAGGAAACCGCATGCCTGAGGCCATATATGCCATATTGTTCTCAAGGGCTATACAAACAACTGAGGGGGTATATATATATTAGTGTTACAAAAACCTATTGTGAGACATCATTACCTTAGAAACATTTTATGACAGGAGGGAAAGAAAGTTCTGCTTCAGCCTCAAAGTTTCAACAAAGGCTTTTTGAAATGCTGTCAGGTTATTAATTTTACAGACGCGCTGCAAAAAGCCTGAAAGATTCGACGTTCGAGGACGTTATTGTAAAAGGGTACCGCGAGACTTTAATTTAAGACGATGCACCAGTCTCACACAAAGACGTCAAACATTAAAGTCTCTACAAAAATAGATAAAAAATGTCCAAAAACTAAATTCTGCCAGCTAAGAAACAAATATAAATTACTCCTACAAATATCTCCTCTTATATTAAAAGCGCGCTACAAATATCTCCTCTTATATTAAAAGATGCTTAAAGATGCTTTTGCTATGTACTCGAAACATTGTCTTTGTAGCAAGTATATGCTTTTTCAAATTTTATTGCAATAGATATATCATCATCAACCCATTACGGTCCAGTACGGATCTCCCTTTTAGAATGAGAAGGGTTAAGACCGTAGTCCACTAAGCTGGTCAAGTGCGGATTTTTAGACCTCTAAGACCCTAGACCTCACACGCCCGTGAGAACATAATGGAGAACTTTTAGAAATGCAGGTGTCCTCACGATGTTTCCATTAACCATTAAAGTGATATTTAATTGCTTAAATTTAAACGAAAGTAACTCTGGAAAGTTAGAGGTGCGCGCCTGGAATCGAACTCGGTTACCCCGAACGGGAGGCTGAAGCTCTAACCACGTAGCTATCGCCGCTTTTAAGAGCTTTCTTAAGAGTCGACTATTAATTCTAGTACAATAAAAATGCATGGACCTATTTGATGCTTATAAGTGCTAAATGAAAATAGACGCTCTTATTTTCAGCATATTGTAAGTAGGTAGGTAGATATTATTTCTAGTATGGCGTACAAAGTGCGTCATAGGGACACGTGTACCTACATATTCCCATGCCACACTGTAACTTGAACTTGGTTATGAAGTTTAGTACTCATATTATTAATTTGAATTTACCTATTCACATAAAAATATAAAAAACAGAGATAACCTAGTGGTTAGGACTTCGGCTACAGTTCTGTGATGATGATGATGCAAATAAAAGAGTAATAAAAACAAGTTATCATAAGAATTGATAAAACTCATTCACCATCATCTAGCAATCAGCATTTTCCGAAATGCTCTGGTGTCGGAGCGAAACGTGTGTAGAGAGTACATTTTGGAAGATATGTTCAGTTAAGTAACAACGAACGAAGCTTGACCTGCTATATCCGCATGGTGCAATCTATAATTTCTCAAATTTTTGTACTCCACCCTACACAGTTCTTCCTAAATGTACTCTCAAACTCTTTTTAAAAATATGTTTAAGTTAAGTAACAATGAAACTCAAGTTTAACCTGCTATAATCCGCACGGTGCAATCTATAATTTCTTCAATTTTTCTTTTCCACCCCACACCGTTATTCCTAAATGTACTCTCAAACTCTTTTTAGAAGTCTGTTTAGTTGAGTAACAATGAAGGTCAAGTTTAACCTGCCATAATCCGCACGGTGCTATCTATAATTTCTTCAATCTTTACGCTTCACACCACAAACTTCTTCCTGAATGTACCCTCTAACTATTTTTAGAAGTCTGTTTAGTTAAGTAACAATGATCGTCAAGTTTAATCTGCTACAATCCGCACGATGCAATCTATAATTTCTTCAATCTTTACGCTCTACACCAAACAGTTCTCCTTAAATGTACTCTCAAACTCTTTTTAGAATTCTGTTTAGTTAAGTAACAATGATCATCAAGTTTATCCTGCTATAAACCGCACGGAGCAATCTATAATTTCTTCAATCTTTAAGATCCACAAGATGAGGTCTTCCTGAATGTACTCTCAAATACAGTAGTCTTATATTCCTTTAACAAATTGAGTACAGGGATGTACTGATATGCCCCGGCATAATAAAGGCAAGGCCAACGCGTAAAGCCCGCATCCGTGGTTGTGTTTAAATTGGCGTCCCATTGAGGAGGATTTGAAACCAATGAGGAGACACAACCCGGCGCGTCTTGTTTCGCCTTGCTAAGGATTCTGTTAGAACTAAAATCAAGATACACACTATCGGTGTGGACCGCAGGAAACATTAACAGCTAGATGCAACGCGGTCATCCGCATTGCATTTCGATTGGCTGACACTCTTAGTTTAATCTGCAGAGTGCATATATTGACCAGAACAGAAACACCTACTCGGTGCAGAAATGCTTGTACAAATGTACCACTTATCTCATAGAGTTTAATCTGATATTAGACAAAACTTTACTCTGTGCAGGAATGCGGAAAATTTTATCTCAATATATAGTTAAACTGGTAAAATACCGAAGCAATACGCAAGAAATTCAAATATACGCTACTTTTACCTAATTGTCTAATTATATTAACAGTCTTTTACACATTTTTTATACATTACATACATACATTATACACATAGATAATGAAGAGACAGTTCAGTAATAACAGAGTTTAGTTACATAAATAGATATAAATTTCGTCTTACATTAGGCAAATCATCAAACCGGTAAACTTTTTAAAAGACAAATCAATCGCGAATCACTGACTATGCGCCCGCATACATAAACACAGGCAAGCCGCTGACCTTAATATCAACAACGCAACAACGAATCTCTGTACCCGCGTTAACGTATCATCACTAATTACATAGATACCGTGCCACTGTACTCGCTACTAGCAACTGAATCGGAGTTACATTTTACCAGCGGACGTTAGCGATAAGTGTAAACAAGGCATCACAATGAGCGGCCGTTACTTAAACATCAGCTTTCGGGGAAACACTAACTAAACATTTTGTAACTGAATGCCCATTGTATATAAGTATTTCAATCCCTCAAGGCTGTATCACAACCTTGCGAGGTCTAAATATAAATCATCATCACCAGCCTATTAATGTACCACTACAGTGTAATGGGTTGCTGTCTTACAGGGCCCCGAGTCTGCTAATACAATTGTGTTAGTCATCGATTAATGTGAAAAGGCTAGTACTTTCTAAGTGTATGTACGTACTGGAACCCACATTAGGTAAGGTTTCATGGGCGCCTATTAAAGATGTGTTTACTTTCTGTTTGATAGCCATGAGTTTTGTTACGATTAATCGTATACTAACTATGAACTCTGAAAGTACTGGTCCGATTAAAAAATATATTTTAGCGTTTGATAGCCGTAGTTTGATTTGAAAATGTTATTTAGCCTAGAGACTAGATACCATTCACGCGAAAACCAATAGGAGCATAGCACCAATGAAGAATGTTTCAAAATCGTTTTTTTGAGCTTCCGCTACGTGCGTTTAAAGTATCGAAGAAATTCAAAAGTTCCAATAAAAGTCCTCGACAGTATATATAACGACTTATACGCGGAAGAAGTCGCTAGGGAACGCTAGTTATTTTATATAAAACAGCTTGCACCAAGCGTGTGATATAAAATATGCTGCAAACAAACTTCCTTGACTTTTTCTTGGGCATAATATTTTAATAAAATTAAACGTGTTTCCACGAGTAGGTACTTTTTGTTATTGATCGACTACTGAGACGGTTACAAAAGCAAACTGGCCGCAGCTGTGATTTTTAGCTGATCTCCACGCTGTTTTGCGTAGCCGGCACAATAAAAGGCCCAGGGACAATATGAATTAGGTCTCCTATTTGAACTAAATAGTTAATATTTAAAAGAGTTAGAAACTATTCTGTTTATCAAACTATTTCAAGGGCTTTGATCCAAATAAAACAACCTAGAATCTCTATATCCTTGCCTAACAAATGAAAACAGGATAATCAAAATAGTACAAATATTAATTTAAATAAGAAAAGATTGTAGCACCCAGTTTATGTTTGTTAATAAATTCATTATTCCGTCATTCCGACATGCCCGAAAGTTTGTTTGCATTTTAATTTGGTTACCGTTTTGAGTTTTTAAAACCTAATAAGGTTTTCAATCACCTCTAATTAATAAAAAAAAACATTTATCTTAAATAAATAAACTTATAAGTCACTAGCTATATACCGCGATTGCAAGCACCATTTCATTTAAAAGTAATCGTATTATTTATAAAATAAGAAATGAAGTAGTCGCGCATGATATTAGGTACTTCGTTTGCACTTAACATATTCCGACTTCTTTTCTTTTTACTCGGCTCCTACAGGTCAAAGCGTAATGTTAGGTAGATATAAATTTTCTGAAAAATTTGATTATAAAATGCAAAAACAAAAAAGATTTTCCAAATCTCAACGAGGAAAAGAGATTAGCGCTTTCGAACCACAAATTTTTCAGTTTTATTAAATTAGTATATATAACTGCCAAGCAGCAAAGCGTCCTCTTCAATAAAGATTCATAACAAAAATCTTTATATAAATAAAGCGTAGCAGAGTCAGACAAGATTATCTAGTTAGAAGACAGGATGTATACTTTAGTCAACAAAGCATCGCTTTATCTGTATACACGATAATAGCTCGATCGGCGTTTAAATTGTAATGTTATATTCGACCTGCGTTTCATTTTTGATAATAGCTGCATGTTAGTATTCTATCCCGGTGTTTTGATGAATTCCTGTACCCGGCTAAGTTTGTTGCGGGCATTCTTCTTAGATCAGGGCGCGTTTAGAACCCTCGAAGCTTTAAGTTTTAGTTGGCGAACGTAGTTATCATAGATCAACATGAGAGGCCTACATGATAAAGAATTTTTGAATTTGAATTTGAATTATGTATCCATACTAATAATATGAATGAGGAAGTATGTTTGTTTGTTACCTTTTTTTTTCGGTTCAGTCGCTGATTGTGATACAATTTGGAACAGAGATGGCACGCTCTCGGAGGGTACTCTGAAGGTACTTTTTATGCCAAAAAACATCAAGGTACTTTTTCAACATTGTGCTTACATTTTAATAATAACGTTTGTTAAGTAAGCACGGCTGACGGCTAAATCAATCTTGATGGAATGTTACAGGTTTAGCTTGAATTCTGTAGCCATAGTAAAAGATTTGCTCGCTCGCAATCGTAGTCGTTTTCGAGAATTAAAACTCTGTTTCGTCAGAGTAAAGTTTACTTTATATTACACGTGTTAGATTCTCAAATTCTGTACATTAATTTTTATTTTACAAACGTTCTAGTAAAATTCTGGGCTAAAGAATATGATAAAATTTACTCTATGACACAATGTAAATGGGATCCACGTGGGATTTCTAAAGATTCGTAACTAGATACGAGGAAAGTCGCCGCAACAGGTAGTTATTGATAGCATTAACAAAATGCTGTTTACATTTCATCCACAAAGAGTAGAGTAAAAGCGGGTCCTTAGAGTCCGTTTGATATCGCTAAACGCATACTGGATTGTTTCAATTAAAGTAGTTAATGCTTAGTTAACTAACTTCGTTTATTTTTCTAGTGGTTAGAATGTTTGAATATGCATAACTAAATTTTACAGTAATTTTATAAAGTGGGTAAGGAATTAAACTTTGTACAACTATAATTTAATTTATGCCAGATATATTTAACAAATGTGCTGATAATTCTAGTTTAATTAAGAAATAGTTTTAAATAAAAAAAAATATATTATAAAAAATATATTTGATTTACAGCCAATTCCCGGTGGGTATTTTGATATAAATACGGGTGCATTTTCGATACACCTTAGTCCTGTATGGACTCGAACGATGCAAAGATACCTCCCGGTTTCCTAGTCTTTATCATAAGGTTGATGATATTAGATTTTTCTATGTAAAGATACATTTTAGTACTAATCCCAGAGATTAACGAAATTGTTGCAATTCCAAGCATGATCGGTTTATGTTCCTAGGTTCGTTTGCCGATTTGATCTAGAATTTGAGTTTACCTCCACACTTCGGAGAGCAAGTTTGTCTTATCCGGTCAGTCTCGGCTATTATCACGTAGCTTCTAAAGTTCTAGTCACTTTACAGCAGTTAGTACCTACAAATAAGAACTTAGCAGCGCGGTGGGTCATACTCTATATCTACATAGTCTAATCTTAGTTTTTCGATAGAGGCAGACTTGATAGAGCAATTGTGCGGCAAGTCCGAGGCGTAGTAGAACCTAGATAATCTCTCTACAATGTGGCGACGATGTCGGCATTTATTAACACAACAAAGGCATCAAACTACTGTATCTCCTCTTCATACTGTGTTATATCAGTCTCTTTCATCAGAGAAGAATGTTCCTACAATTGGGATAGGATGTTAACGATGATGATAATAATAATGTCTTGTAAACAATCAAAGTTATCTTTCATTCAAAGTCAAAGTCAAAATCAAAAATATCTTTATTCAAGTAGGCCCACAGGTGGCACATTTGATTTTTGATCCATTTTTGTCTGTTGTTCATCTAATATAGTAACATCTCGAAAGTGTAAGTACTCGTACTAATTAGATTTAATATAAAAAAAAATAACAAAAATCCGGTCAAGTGCGTCAAAGCCCATAATAGTTCCGCTTCTTGGAAAGGGACGAAAGTTGTAAACTTCTATTGATATCTTACACGGCCCACTATCACACCACACACACGGGGCCACACGGGTCTCCTCTCAGAACGAGAAGGGTTAAGGCCGTAATCCACCAAGCTGGCCAAGTGCGGATTGGTGGACTCCACACGCCCCTGAGACGACATTATGGAAAACTCTAGTAACTTAATAAGTTCAATAAAAAGCGACTGGGACGGACTCAATGATTAAGTAGAATGTAAAAGTTAAAAGGTACATAAGATCAATTATTAATCAATTCGGATCTCCTCTGATGTCTAGACATTATATTACATACTATAACACGAACCACTAAATTATTTTTTATGTTTTTCCTAGTACTAGGTACGTAATTTAAAGGAATTATTACAGGCAAAGTTGACTAAGAGCAGCCAGCTCGGCTTTAATCTCTCACAATATAGAATAATAGAAGTTAAATTGTAAATTGTCGATGTTGGAAAAAAGCAACAGCAAGGGTCTTGTATGTTTCCTCTCCGTAGAAACTTACTTCCGATGCGGTTGTGGAGTGAATACAAACACACGGATTTGTCATATTAAAAGTGCGTATAGACTAGAAAAGAATTTAGTCAAAAAAATAATGTCGCTGTGTAATGTGTTGCCAAGTTGGACCGATGTTGAAAAGTTGTATAAATTCATGAAGGAAGGACTAAATTAAAGTCAATTGCTTTCTAATGACCCATAATGGAATGATTGCCCCCTTTACAGTATCAAAGAAAGGTTTACTAGTTACATACCAAGCCCACACTGTGGCTTGTTCATTGTTTAAGATCACCCGAATGGGCGGCAATGATCGGTGTTGATTTACAATGAGTACCTTCACATTGCAACACGGCTCGTATTACGCATGATATCGTATTATCTCAGGAAATACTTACATTAAGAAATTAAAAATTATCGATTGACGTTAATATCTGTTCATTATCGATAGCCCATTAACGTGCCGGGCACATGCCTCCGAGGAGAGACGGTTTTAGAGCATAGAACCACCACACGGCCGCAGTGCGGATTGGTAGACTTTATCAACTATTGTCACAAGAAGGTAAGTTATAATAACTAGCAGGGCTATTCTGGATCTTAGATGACATCAAGTTTAGCTAGCTACTCTGTAAAGTTGCTATCATAAAACACGCAAACCATTATTACACATTACGTTATTGTAGCTTATCAATCGAGTTGAAATGAATTCAGTTGGAAACTGAGTTTACAGAATGCGAAGTATCGACTTAACGGTTAATTTTATGGCTGTTTCTCGCAGTGGCTAGCTACATTTAACTAAGATAAAGAATCGGCCTACAGGACCTATGGTTTATCGTGCTCTCCTAGGCACGGGGGGTTGACAACGCCAATTACCTAACTCCGGATTGGTACAGCAAATCCTCAAACAAAATATACACAATACCCAACCATTCTTGGCCCGACCCGGGATTCGAACCCGAATCCTACGTTGAACATGCTAACCGCTAGACCAAAGAGGCAGTTAATGTGTTACGACACTGCAATCATACTTTGGAATCTTACACATCGTTATGGTCACTTGTAAGTCATGCATGTCACGCTAGGATATGCTGTCGTAGGTGGGATGTTTGCACTTTAATACGACATGTCACCGGCTAATACCAGCCAATTAGGTTAAGTAGTTGCGGTTTAAACTGCAATTTCGTTGCAAAGACTTTTGAACTAGTAATAAGATTAAGTTCCACATCCATACAGAGCACCTATGTCCAGCAGTGGGCATCCATTAGTTGTATAATAATGATAATTTCATTACGTAAATTTTAGTGGGATTTAAGCGATGGGATTCATATTCTTCATTTCTACAGAACCGCGTTGCGTCTAAAAATCAATCGCGTTGCGTCTAATCATGGTGTATAAAATATTTTTTTTAAAACAGCCCCTTGGGGCTGTACCCCCAAGGGGCTGTTTTATAAAATCTATTTAAAGGTATTATTTTAAACTATGCAGACTATGCAGATTTTAATACAACTTCAACTACCGTCGCCACTTTTGGTGTAGATTTCAGAGAAACTCGTAGCGAATGCCGACCTCCTAAGAGCAATATTGAAAATATTGATGTCTTTCTATTGGGACGCAAACACGGGAGACCCCTTTTACATCGTAAATGGTAGATTTCTGAAATAAAAGTGGTCTATGTTACTGCCAGTATAATCAGAGTATTAAACTGAGAAACCTTCGAGAGTTTCCCAGGCAGATAGAGACCGAGCTGCCTAAATAAACGGAACTTCCCATCGCTTCATCGGTTCAAATTCAATTAAAATATGCAAAACGTCATAAACATGTATTTTTGATTACGAGGTGTAATTGTATAGTAACTTTACAGATACTATTAACTAAGATGATTTTATCTATACCGTCAAAGTTGCGTGACGAGTTAAGTTAGGATTTCCTTTACTGTCACAATTACAGTCTTTTTAGTCACCAGTAAAAGAGTACACGTGGATTGATTTTATGCATTGTTGTACTCATGATTATACAGTCGGTGCAGTATGCACTTATTACATTAATGGCTCAATTTGTGGCAATACTAAGCTAAACACATGTCACTCATTAGCTCAGCCATATAAAAGGGCAAAATGAATAGGGACGCATGTTGGTCACGCCTTTGACTATTGTGGTAATGATTTTTAGCACACGCTTGAATATGAATTGGAATGTATGTCATATTTTATGCACGAGAATTAATGGTTAACCTGTGGTGTGTGATACCATTTATGAAAATTTACCTACTCTGTAACTGGGGGCATGGCAATGCTCCCAACAGGTCGAGCAAAAACGTACCATCCTTTACCACGGTCGTACCATCCTTTTCGCAAAGTAATTCAGGCCATTTTCTCAGTAACTAAGCAGTTATGAACACGGTATATTTAAAATTTCAATCAATTTGACCATTATTTTAAGAATTATAACAAGTAAAACTTTCTTAATTTTGACACTCAGTGATTGACTGACTTACCGATTATCAAAACTCTGTTTAGTGTATTAATCAATGTAAAACTCAAAATATTTAGAAATTTTTGTCCACTTTTGTACCTACAGCAACTGCCTAAATAACTTTATTAATTGAATTTCATGAAAACACAGTGATATTGTATTAAATAAAATTGTTTAGTGCGATGACCAAGTCAATCTATTTAATTAAAAAAATACAAATAAAGTATTTTTTTATGATTATTGAGACTTTAAGATGTTAGTAGGTTAGCTAATTAAGTCCCTGTCTTACAGGGACTTAATAAAGTAACCGACTTGATATTTTATATGGATCTCACAACATATTACGGTAGAAGAACTGATTTGCGAGACTTGGTTTAGTTTTTGGCGAAAATGATATTTTACATTTTGGTATCGATTTGGTTTTGTATTTATATTGTGTAAACCACGCAATAAAAAATAACACGACAATATAACAAATCTCATGTCCGCATTTATTTTTAATGATAAAATGTTAGGTACAATCGTAGTAAGTACGGAAAAACTAAAGAGGATTTCATTAGATTGAGAGACGGCTGCACTTCATCCTAAACCAATACGCTTGAAAAGCTCAAAGATACATGTAATTAGTCACAGGACAGGGTCCAACATTAGACAGATGGGCACTTGAGACAGGTTAATGTACCCTCGCCTCACGAGGCGAGCAACGCAAGAGACTTTTAATTAAGTGCGTATTAAGGTTAGCCGTTATCCAGTGATTTACATTATAGCTATGCATACATCAAACCTTTATCCCTCTCTTTACCTTTATCTCGTCATCCCTCTATCAGCATAGTAAATAACATAGTTATAACATATGCAACATGTGTCTTTGTATTAATTTCTATGACTATTATTATATTATATTTATAAAGCACGCACTTCTAACTTTTCGAAGTTATGTGCGTTTTAAGTAATTAAAATATCACTTGGTTCATCGTGAGGAAACCTGCATGCCTGAGAGTTCAACATAAAGTTCTCAAGGGTGTGTGGATTCCACCAATCCACACGGGGCTAGCGTGGTGGGCTACGGCCTTAGCCCCTTCTGATTGTGAGAGAGACCCGTACTCTGTAGTGGGCCGGTAATGGGTTGCTGTGAAGATGATGATGATGAAAATTATTAATTCTAAATGAAAAAAAAAACGTGTGCGTACTTATGTACATGCGATAGACGTTATACTTCTTTGGCGTAACAGGATAAAAATCTTTTCAAAAGTATTATCTTTTGCCATGTTCTACGTTTGTAGAAAAAACTACTCCAACAATAGAAAAAGGTATTTAATTCATTAAAATTTGAGATTTTTATTTGTACAATTGAATCAATTAAATCACCGGAACGAGCCCGCAGACTTTAACAATTCAAAGTTTACAGTGTCAAACCTTTTATTGAAAAACAAAATAGTTGACGATCGCTAACTTAAGGGTGTCGGTTTTTCGTGACGATGTGCGCGTACGTAAAAATTTACTCTCATAATTTTTCCCTAACGCACCAAAAGAAGAATAACTTCAAAACCTATCCTAATAATCATTAAGAAAAATCAGACAGACCGACGGTCTGTCTTATAAAATATGCTTAAACTAAAACAACCAGCCTGTATTCTGGTTTGAAGAAGATACGTCGTGCTAATAATAAAATTATTAAGCAACCCGTTACTTCGTGTCAGTGTTTAGATAGCTAGCTTTATTGACTCCCACATGAAGCATTTGTTAAGCTGGTGGGTGGCAGTGGCGTGCACATCATACATGCTTAAAACCACTGCTTACCCTAAAAATTTGTATATTTATAACACGTAAAGGAGGAGGATTTTTGCCAATTTATGCAATTTTCTGCCTTATGCATACCCTGGTAAGAATCCCAGTGCACGCCACTGGTGGGTGGGTACTACTTTGTAAAATATCTTCAACGCTTCGCTATTGGGTGCACAATGAGCCAGATAAATACTTTTAGTTTCACAATATATTACAACATAAACAGGATTCAATATCGACGCAAAAAGGATCCGGCGCGACGTTTTGTACGACGCTCTAAGCTCTCGTATTCAGTAAGTATTAAATACACTGTGTCACTTCGTAAAGTCGCATTACACTATATCACATGGGAATTCTCATAGCAATGCCACAGCGGACCGGAATTAAATACTATGTTATACATTGATTTCTCAAACTCGTAGTTTGTATTGTGTATTAGTATTACCCTAGTTTTGAAATATTACGTGTCAAATAGCACACTAAGTTAATAAACAGTGAAAATTTGATTGTTCCTCACGTACATTGCCCACGCTTGTTTTATAATTAACACTACTATTAGAGACACCACGCATCACGTCTAGTATCGGATTATCCCGAACTCAAAACCGGTTCAAGCCGCTTGGAGCAATTAAAACATTCTACATCATGTTATGAATTTTATTCTATGAAATTCAAATTAGTAAAACAGCAAACGCTTATTAATTTTTATTAAAAGCAACAACTTACAGAATTAAAAATGTTTATGATGTGAATGCATGTTGCACGTCCGAATTAAGAATAGTCTGGTATGATATGGTATGGTATGGTATATAAACCATAAAAAATGGTAGATAAAAGTGTACCTTGGGACATGAGAAAGTGACCGTCAATAATTTTGTCCTACTTTTGATTTCAGTAATTATAGTGTGCCCAATACAAATGAGCTTATGGCTCCGTTTAATTTACACATAGTGGGATGAATCACAAAGTTCTCGTAATACGCGAGTTAGTATTCGATTCGATATTAGAGTTTAAAACAACAGGCGTTATTAGATTTGCGTAATACACTCTGGTTTACTTTAGATACTTTGTAGCATTTGTATACAACACTTTTATAAGTTTATCCGCCGAAATTGTAGGGCTCTTGTTTAACCCTAAATCGTAGTATTCAGGGAACACATTTGATGGGAGATTGTTCCACTTTAAGGTTGTTGATACTATAAGTGGTAGGGATAAACGGAAGCCGAAAGGGAAATTAAGCTCTTTGCTTTAAAGCACACACAGTCAATGTCATCGAGGATATAAGCACATTTTACCAATACTTTAATGAAAGATTTTCACTAAAATTTTTGTAAAAAATTATATATTTTCTAAACAAATTCCATAATATTGTAAACGTTGAACTAAGAAATACTTCAATTCCTCAATACGGGCAATATTTTTGATAATATACATTTGAATTTTTGAATATTTCAATACGCTCTCGAGTTGCCTTTAAAAGATCACTTTTAGTGATAAGGCCGCCTTTGCACCCTAGCACTAAGTACTATTACTGTTTTCCTTGTATTTTTCCTATTGTGTTGTGTTGCAATAAAGTTTTTTTATTCTAATATTGACGTGTGCAGCCTATTTGTCATTGACCTATTAGCCGTTTGGGTAAAACTCTGTCGTATCTTAGTCGGATTGCCTGACTCTGATTCGATAGGGGATGATGGAGTTTTTTTTTTTTTGATTGTAATAGATGTAAAAAACAGACCGTTTTTTTATGTTACTACAAAGAAAAAAAAATATAATTTTCTTCAAAGTTAAGTTAAAGATTACTTTTTATTTAATATTTCACATGGAGTATTTAGTATTGTACATGGAAGTAGTCGATCGATCATGAAGATGGAAAGTTTTAAATTGATACGACTAACTGTTCTTTCTTCCATTTGCGCTAAATATCAGTTGCACCGTGCTGGCTACATAAACTTTCTCATAACTAATATTTTATTGATTTTCTTGTGGATATTCGTGTCGTTTTTTTGGCTACGTTAAGGTGTCTACAGATTCGCTGCAATAATGATGATAGACACGTATGATAAAACAAAATCAAGTAAAAAATAAACGTATGGATTTCGGATTGGCCACCGATAAATCAACAAGTGATGTCTTATGCTATCCGTAGCCATGAAAGGGGCTAGATATTAGCTCGATTTTAACCTAATTTCTACATAATTTATTACTATATATATAATAAAAATTAATCTAAAGATATGATCGTGATAACCAAGAAAAACGACCTGCGAAAAAGACCGTCATAAAAAGTTAGATTAGAATTCGGACCCACGAAAGTGATGCCGAAGTCGTGACCACTAGGCTATCACCGCTTTTCAAATCCTATTATAGGCAAAAAGCTTTAATACAGCAAGCCTTATCATTTGATTAAGAAAGCGTGCAGCTACAATTATTACAAGTGCCAAAGGAAATTACATGATATAAGATAGATAGATAAAACAGTAAAACAATTTTAATTATCTAAACGGAAACCAGTGAGCATTACAAAACAAAAGATGTGGTAATAATCGCAATGAACACAATAATTACGATTAGATGTTACGATCACCAAACTGAAAACCGCTAAACGGCCGCTACAAACATTTTAAAATTCGAAGTCGTATCGTTACATATACTCCTCAACCTTTGTTTTATCATTGAGTTACTATCGTAGTGAATGGTGAAAATGACATAAAAGTATTGAACAAAATTTATTTATCATTAAAATGGCCCTGGGATTCCGTGACATTGAAATTAAGTAACTGTAATTTGTGTTGACAACTTTTGCAGTTTGAAATTAAAACTTTCCATAAAAATACTATTCCATTTATATGAATACTTCAAAGATAATAATATCAGGGCAAAGATATTTTTTTTGTTTGTCATTAAAACTAATTAAAAAAGTATTTACTATTTTTCTACAAATATTTTCTCATTATTTTATTATTAAATTCACTGTCTTTATCTACGCTCCACATTTTTTTTAATACCGTTCATTATAATGGTATATTTTTCTACAGACAAAAAGTTTACATGATTGAGAAAGTTTACTCTCAATATTTAAATTCAGATAGCAAAAAGCATTGCCCAAAAACAGATTATTGTGATGATAATGTAAAGAATGTTTAGACGTGGATAACATTTCTTATCGCAGTCGTTGCCCGCGCAAATGGTCGTCCACTTTTCGTGTAACAAAAAACTACGACCGGCGTTTGGCTTACGGTGGTTATTTTCTTTTTGTGACGACAACATAAAAGTAAGGGCTCTGCGACTGTTATAATGATACACTCAACTTTAACGTTAAGTTGAAAAAAACCTATATACCTTTCTCTATGCTGTGTAGATTGTACGACTGCGGAAATATTTATGTTTAAATATTCAGAGCGGGGGAGGGCCGCCAGCCGTCCGGCCACGTACCTTGTCATGCCAGGCCCTAGCAGCGAACTATTGTGTGACTTAATGCATACAACATAGCGGTGGTAGCCTAGAGGTTAAATACGTCACATTCGGGAGGGCCATTAGTATCTTTATAATTTAACATAAGCAATTAAAATATCACTTTCTTAAACTTGAAGGAAAACTAGATAAAACCAGGCATGCGGCCTGAGAGTTCTCCATGGCGTTCTCAAAGGTGTGTGGAGTCTATCGATCCGCACTTGGCTAGCTTGATGAACTATGGCCTAAGCCCTCCACATTCTGAGTGACCTGTCGTGGGCCGGCAATGGATTAGTTATGATAATCCATACAAATACAATCTAAATGTACTTGACATTTCCGGCCTTATCCCTAGAAGTTACCCGACCATAGCATTTAAACTCGTTTGGTAACCTGCGCCTGATGTCAGAAAAGGGTCCAATAATATTTAGTATACTCAAACCGTCCAGGTACAGTTTTATTACATTATAGGCTTAAATATTAAAAGATTTAAAACTTTCTTGATAATAAAATGTGTTTTAAATGTGAGGATTTTTATATTTATATTTATATTTTTTCATTTAATGACGATTAAAAAACCTTTATTTTTTTAATTCTTTTTATTTATAGAATGCATTGTTATGGCTTAATGATATAGGTTTATGTTGTCACAATTTTTTTTTCAAATTACTGAATAACAATATTTTTGTAAGACCTAGATAATTATGATGGACCGTTTGCGGGTAAAACATGTTAAAACCGCGTGGCACACCGCTAGTTTTTATTAATTTACATATATGTAATAATAAGCAAAGATACAAAATAAACAGCAGGCAAAGCGAAAGCGTGAACCGGTAAACGTGATAGGAAGGGACAGATATTTTCCGCTAGTTTCCGATCGGGCCGCGCGAGTGTGTCAGTATTTTTTGCTTTCGTCTGTACATGCGCTGCGCAGGCGTTCGGCGTACGAGTACAGTTGTACTACTTTCAGTACACGTGTACCTATATTGTATGTAAACCTGATATATTGTATGTAAGCTACAGATATTGTTTTTTTTTTTATTCTACTGAAAGTCGGCCCTTATCTGCAATCTCACCTGCTGGTAAGTGATGATGCAGTCTAAGATGGTATCGGGCTACTAACTATGAGAAGTAAGGCAGTTATTTAAAAACCATTCACCTAGTCGGTTTCTAAGCGACATCCTACCGGAACGCTAAATCACTTACCGACAAAGTGTTGTCTTCAATCGTCGGTCTTTCTCGTGAGGGAGGTATCTACAGGCAAAGCCTCCCACTAGATAAAATTCAGAAGTTATAAATTCCCAAATCACCCGTGCTGGGAATCGCACCCGGGACAATTAAACAATTAAACCACAGCGGCGCCACCCGCTGCTCCAGATGTCGACAAAAACCACATAAAATAATGGATAATGTATGTACCTTGTTAATGTAGCAGAATGATCACCCTGTTAAGTTTTATTTATTTACCAAATTATATATTGCGTACGTTATGAATTCTGTGCAACTTCAAGCCTTGTGGACTTGTCTGCGTAATGAGTCTTGCTCGTACACAATAGAGTTCTCATGTAACTTAATAAAACAAAATAACAATGATTTATACTCATCATCATCCTTCTCAACCACATCCTCCATCATAAAAGGAAGGAGAAGACAAAGACGTACGGATTTTGCTCGAAATTAAGGTAACAACATCTACTCTTAGAATGAGAAGAGTTAAACCTCCACGCAGGCTAATTGCGAATTTGCGATTGCGAAGACTACACCCAGTCTTCACACGACTTTAAGAACACTAAAATGACGAAAAATATCAATTAAATTGTTTTTTTTTTTGGCATTTTAGTGTTCTTAAAGTCGTGTGAAGACTACCCAGATTACATGTGCATGTTTGTTATATATATATGTATCCTAAATGCAACATTAAGAAAAAAAACATTTACTACTGAATGCAAACTTGCTTACTATATGTTGCACATATTAAATATATAAATAAATATTAATATACTAATACAATACACACGTCGCCATCTAGCCCAAAAGTAAGCGTAGCTTGTGTTAAATCAATAAAGTGTTGTGTATTATTTTAATATCATTAAATGTAAGTACTAGGTTTTTTGTGTTATGTACTGTAAGGCATGTCGGATCCTTAATATGTTAACCTTCACTGTTAAAGCCGAAAAGATTAGGTTATTAAATTTAAAACACACATAACTCCGGAAAGTAGAGGTACGTACCGGGGAACGAGCTCAGTCTCCCTAGAAAGAGAAGCCTCACAATTTCAGCTCAAATATATAATGCTTAAAAATGTATTCGCAAAGAGTAAAATAAAAGCTGTTTAAATATATTATCAGCACGTCCGTTTAAAAATCTCAAGTCAATCTTATTTAGGTTGCCCAAGCTCAGGTAAACAGCCCTAAACACGTGGCGACGGATAACTGCATATTTTTAGCATTCCGATGTTAAAGCAAACGATTTAAGTAGTTAAATAAATAAAGTTATATGCAATACGTACAAGAAACCTTTATTTTCTTAATAGGTATTGACAACGTAAATTTCAATGTTTTATATAAACAAATGAATCAATGCTACTAAAAAAAAATGCAAGTGTCTGTTCGTTTATTTATTTCTTTGTTTTTTTACTATGTTCGGCGCAACCACTAAACCGTTTTTGATGAATGGTGTTACCGTTCACGCGGCTTTAACTAAAGTAACCTTCGTTGGCAATATACTGATGAATAGATATTTTGCATACAAGATAGCTTGCATCCTGGGTCCCAAGATTGCAATTGTGTCTCGGTGGTCGATCAATGAAATCATAGCACCAATAAAAGGACCTTTATTGATATTCAAATAGTAGGTGCGACATATAGTATGCAAGAATGCATTCAGCGGAGAATGTTTTTTACTTATACTCGCACATACGATACATGCTTGCTCATGGTGGGATATTCTATTAATTTTAAAATTTCTTAGTTGAACGTTTTTTTCACATGTTTTTTTTTTAAATTAAACCGAAATAAAACTGCATACTAGACGATTTTGGATTTTTTTTGTCGATTCCGTTATTATGTGTCGATAAAATTTCAGAAATTGTTATGGATAGGTACATAGATCACTGATAAAGATATTGATCTAAAATATTTAGTTTGCATTTATATTTTCAGTACAGCCATTCTTCAAATTTAAAGCCCGCAAAACACTGAATGTTATCATTTTAATCACCCAGTTTGTGTGTTTGTAGAATCTTAAAATGTATTATTTATCATTGATTTTATTTCAAAAAATCTGTTTTAAATGGGTTTCATGAATTTATTTAGCCGTTTCGATTACTCCGCTGTTGCTGTGGGGATGTTTGTCATTCTACTATCTTTAGACTTTTCTATGTCCCATTACAGGGCACAGGCCTCAACTCTCATGGTTTATATAATTCAAATGCATACTATCATTTTGGAACTTCAAAGGTTCAAATCCTGTCTGTTCCCAAGTTTTTATTCATTTTAAATTTATAATTCTAATATTCCATCCTAGAGTCGGTAATTGATATAACACTTTGATAAAAAATATAAAATCTCATAGAGAGATCTAGAAAGTTTGTTAATTTTTTGGTTAAAGCATTATTAATTTTAGAGGATAGTCGCAAAAACTTACTAGACGCCGACTGGCCGGCTTTAAGGAGCATTAGGAAGCAACCGCTTAACGTGAACTCAGAGGAACATGGATGATTGTTTCTTGAGTGTCAGTAAAACTTATATTTTTTATAAAAAGTAGCCAATATACCTATTACTATACGTCTATACGTCCTTTTAACTAACTGTATTCCAAAAATAAATTTGGTTAGTCGGGGAGTAAATGAAGGAGAAACAAATACACTTACGCATTATTAATATTAGTAAGGATTTTGCTATCGTTGGACAGTAGCAATCCATCCCTCAGTGATGATAAAAAGTTTACTGGAAATTATATCAAAAGCTTTTTCTTAAAGAAATTTTATGTCTTGAGTCAGAAGATTTAATGGATCTTTGTACTTCAGCTTTAATTAAATACATAAGTATATTTTTTTTACTGTAAAATGTAAGTATCGCGGCTTGTAACGACGTCTTTCCCCTCAAATGATGATAACAAAGTTTACTGGAAATGCAATTAGTGCGCTTGGGAAAGTGAATGCCGGGGCCGCGTGACTTCATAGCTCAATGGCCAAACCGCTCAGGTTTCTAGTGTTGTAATATATTTGTGCATTATGTCCTTAGTACGAAATTGCATACTTTCCAAGCGTCTTGAGTTTTCTCGTTTTAAGACACCGTCATGTCTGAATCTCTTTGTTTTAGAGCACGGATTCTTGCGCACATCTGCAGCAAGCGCCCCTAGTAATAACTATGTGAAATAAAAATCAGGAGCTAGGGATACCAGACTTTAAAGCAAGAAGCATTAGATCAATTTTACTCTGACCTTACATAATCTCGTTACTCGAAACCTAAGACGCGACGCTTTTGAAGTATGCAATATTGTAAAAGGTATTTCTGTAAAGCTTTAAATTTCAAAACTTGTGGGTACAAGTTTTGAAATTTAAAGCTTTTAAATTAATAGAAGAAGAAATACCTTTGTCAAGCAGTTGTCTCCAAGAATGCAAAATGGTTTATGATAACAAATAGCGTTGTAAATCTGTACTATTATTATAAATGCGAAAGTGTGTGTGTTGATAGTTTGCACTACCTCAACCAGTGGCGGACTTCATACATGCATGAATGCATTTGCAAACCCTATAAAATAGTCTAGGGCGGGCACTTTTCCATTTTATGCAATCTTCCTGCTTTATGCCCACTCAGGTCAGAACATCCCTTCAGTTTGAGACTTTAGGACCATGGTCATCAGACACGAAATACTTTCTAAATATTGAACCACAGAAGCTGATCCGTGTTCCCAAGAGCTGACGCTCATTTAGCCTAAGGGCCCAAAGCCATTGCAAAACTAGAAGGAAAAAAAATGGGTCATTTAGTTGACCATTGCTGATGGATGGCATTTATTTTTATGACGGAAAAAACGACAGGAAAGTTTCACATAGTGTGGTTTGAAAGCTGTATTAGTGGAGAGTTTTCTTATGTTTGATAAAAATCGGTCCAAGATGTGATGGCGGCCCATCACAAAATGGCGAATTACATTTAATTTTTCACCATTATCTCAATATGGGTACCAAATTAAAGGGCTTGACTAATACTTCTCGTGCTCTTGAAGTCATAGGTACTTTTAGCTATGTGTAGGCCCACTCAAATCAATTGTAGAAACTTGGGCATTGTTTAATAAGGTCATAATTTGCCTTCTAGCTGTGGGTTCTTGTATTATTTTTAATTTAAGGTGTGCGCGTTAGTAATTTTTTAATAATTAATGGGAGATAGATACATCATTTTCGTTGTATTGATTATTAGTATAATAATTTTAAAAGAACAGAACATTTCTTCGACTTAGCATTTTTCATGTAAAAAGATATTCTAAAAGTTACATACCTACTCTGTCTTTATAAGTAATAATTAAGTGTCAATCAAATACTACCTTTTGATCTCACCCGGGAATCGTACCTCATTCCTCGAACCAATTACCTCACAATCGAAGTGTGTAACATTTGATGCCCCTGTAGTACAATCTATTATTCCTGGTACAATCTATTGTTCCTCGTTTTTCCGTTAAATTGTAAAACGAATGTCACCGTAGTTAAATAGCTGCTAATTTAATAAAATTATAGCGTAACTAATGAGAGACTATTGGCACGCCACGCCGTGACAAGGATGGGCGATTGAATTGCAATCGAACTTGAGCGTTCCTAATCGGGATCTATTGCGTTATCATTATTAATATGCGTAACGGTGCTTGCTGGTTATATTAAGAGTATCTTTTGAATATGAATTAAATGAGTATATATGCGGATTGCTGTCGAAACGGTTTCGTTGGTCCAGTGGTAAAAGTTCGGATCATGGGGTTCGGCGATCGTTTAGTTTATCGGTTCAGACTAAACAGCTTTAGGTATTGGGATTTTTTTAGAAGTCTAGTCTATCCGCAGTCTAACATGTGATGGTAGGTAAAAGCTAGCCAATCAGTTTAGAGCAGCGTAGTGGGATTTTTATCTTAATACTTTTGCCCTACGAGAGAAGAAAGAGGTCTGTACAAAGTCTCGACCATAAATTACTTAGTACCTATAGTGACAATGCTTAAATCTATTAGACCTATAAGGTTTTAATTCATCATAATCATATCAACCGAAACACTACAGGGTACGGGTCTTCTCCTCTAGTTGGGGTTTGGTTGATTCCTTTGTGGCTTATGCTTTTTAACCACTGAGTAAAATTTGCAGTTTTCTAGCTCATAACTTGAGTTTCGTCGATAGGGTGGTAGCTAGTCATGGCCGAAGCGTCCTAAAAAACCAGCCAAGCGAATATAAAAATAAATTCGAAAATGGGAATTCAAACGAGACCTCCTACACAGTAGACCACAGCGCTCCAACTGCGCCCGGGGAGGCAGTACAAAATCTACGGTAGCAATCTTAATACTTTGCATAAGACCTCGAGTAAACACCGTTAAACTGGTTTTGGGACGCAAACTACTCATTGAGACTTTTCTTTTCAAGGGACAGTTGAATATTTATCATATCGCTTAGACTGGAACACAATAGACAACATAAAAGATACAAAGTTTAAAACCAAAAACCAAAAAGAAACTTTTAAAAAGTCTCTGACTCTTTTTGATATTTAATACCAAGCTTTATACCCTTAACTGATATTTTTTGTACTTATTATATTTGTCTTACCGTGTTTATATGTATATAAAGAAACTTAAGTGTTTGCAAATGAAGTCAAAGTTGTTCGCGTTTCCTCTCTTAAGTTTGTTACCAAAATATAAAATGGAGTCCGAACAAAAATATTCATTAGCTTAATGTATAATATGATAGGTACATATTATACATTAACCTAATGAACATTTTTTTATATTCGATACTTCCCTATAATTGTCCCACAACATATAAACGATACGCGGAATGCAAACGCAAGTATCACCGTAATTCTCAGGCACACAACGGCCACAATATAGGTCTTATGTAGAGATTTCAACTCGCTAGGATTCCACTCCAGCACCCTAGAACCCCAAAGCCTACAGGGTTTTGTTTCTCAATAACTTCCTTTTTATTACTGATAGAGGTAGAGACAACTCTGACGATGTAAGCCGTGCTATGTCGCATGTGTCGCACTGGTTTACTGTCAATAATTTACTTTTAAATGCAAAAAAAACTAAGTGTGTGGAATTTATTTTACCACATGTAAAGAAAGTTAATAAAAATATAAAAATAAATGGAGAATCACTAAAAATGGAAGATTCCACAGTTTTTCTGGGCATGACCTTGGATTGTAAGCTTCAGTGGGGTACCCATATAGATACACTAGCAGGTAAACTAAGCTCGGCTGCCTACGCCGTCAGGAAAATTAGACAGATTACTGACGTAGAAACAGCAAGACTTGTTTACTTCGCGTACTTTCATAGTGTGATGTCTTACGGGATCTTATTATGGGGCAAAGCTGCTGATATTGAAACTATATTCATACTGCAGAAAAGAGCTGTACGGTCAATATATAAACTTAAATCACGAGAATCCCTCCGTGAAAAATTTAAAGAAATTGGTATACTTACGGTAGCCTCACAATACATTTATAACAATATAGTATTTGTAAGACAACATATTAGTCTTTATAAACAAAAAGTGGATATAAACAGTCGACTTACAAGAAATGGTCATAAATTAGTGACATCTGCATATCGTCTGCGAAAGGTGCAGAAGTCATTTGTGGGATTGAGTATACGCTTTTATAATATGATTCCTAAGGTAATTTTGGACCTACCAATGCATAAGTTTAAAGAATGTGTTAAAACACATTTATTACAGCGAGGTTATGATACAATTGATGAGTTTCTTAATGACAAGGTTGCTTGGAAGCATCCGGCTCCGCTTTCATCTCTCACAAGATAGAAAAATGAATGTTAAAATATAAAATGTAAATTTTTGATGTTGGAAAAGAGCAACTGCTGAGTTTCTTGCCGGCTTCTTCTCGGTAGAATCTGCCTTCCGAACCGGTGGTAGAGTCACTACACACGGACAGACTTGACGTTTCAAAAGTGCTTGTATTAGGCCTACTTGAAATAAATGAATTTTGAATTTTGAATTTTTTTTTGAATTTTTTACTTTTCTTGATTACAATTTTTTTTTGTAGCTCATCATTAAACAAAAATCTCAAAAACTCATAGTCGTGCAAAAATATTATAATTTTTTTGTTATTTTTCAATATTCATTAATTCATTCAACCTTTCCCTAATTATTATGACAATTAATTATTTTTACATAAAAAAAAAACCTAATTTCCGGTCGTAAAAGATCGATGCGATCGTCGTATGAATATCGATACTTTTTGGAATTTCCGACATCCCTAGTCACATCCGTTGCACCAGAGCGACACGACGTCTGAGGCCGACGCGTACGTCCCGCATTCCACCACCAAATATGTACTCTCGAAACCAACACCCAGAATGGAATAACAAATTATATATTAATAAATGCATCGGCTACCTTGATACGTTAATACAAAAGGTTCTCCGGTGCCACATCTTCGCAACTGTCACTTGTAATTAATATTCATTAATAGCCTGTTATCCGACCCACATATTTCGCGTAGGCAGCCCGTAATCGTATCATAAGCACGGCGCGTGAGGATATGAACTTTCTTTTTTTAACTATTTTTATTTTATTTTTTGGTAGTAGTAATGCTTTATTATATAGAGGTCGTCCGGGGCTGAAGCCATGCCGCCAAGAAGCATTCCGATCCGGGAGGCGCCGTTGCCGGTATAATCACAGGCACATGAGATTTAACACTTTACGCCTCCGGTTTTGGATGTATTCATTCTTCGTTTAATAATGTTATAAAGTCCATCTATATATCTGATATAGATGGACTTTACACTGATAATTATATGTATACATGTATATATACTTACTTAGAATAACATTATATTCCGTCACGTTTATTGCTCTTTCTAACATCAAGCAAGAATATATTGGTTTTTTCACGAGCAAACTAACGAATAATAGTTTTCTGATGAGTGGTTCAACTTTTATCCAACACAAACACTTGTTTTATGTGGGTTTTATAACAATATGCTACGATCCCAAGGAAAAGATCCAATGTGGCAACAGAACGGGCAGGCGATCAGATGCAGGAGGAAATTGTCTACAAAGCGTTGTATAGGACAAATTTACTTATTGGAAATTGTGCGCGGTTGAAGTCGCTTATTCGCGTAGTCGCGTCACGTATGTGATAATGATCGATAATTTAGAATCACAGATGCTAAACCATTAAAATAACACGACTATAAGCGATGTTAAAAAAATCCTTTATACGGATGGTTATATGCTTTTATAACATGATATCGAAGGTAACATTAGATCTATCTTTACACCTTTAATCAATCGTGGTTACTACACGATTGATGAATTCCTTAACGACAAGGCTGCTTGGAAGCACGCCACTCCGCTCTCATCTCTCAAAATATATGAAAATTCTAAAGATTGATTCACTTTAAAATGATGTTGGAAAAGTGAAATGGGTGAGTTTCTTGCCGGCTCTTCTCGGTGAAATCTGCCTTCCGCACCGGTGGTAGAGTCACTACAAACAGACTGACTAGATGTTTTAAAGTGCTTATAAACTGAAATTGTTCCCCGGTTCATGTGAAACTTTGTGTATTCTTTTATCAAATATTAATTAAATATTTCCGCGCATGTTTGAGAAAAGATTCTTCTGACTTACTTTGAAAAATATTAAATTTCATGATATAAAACTGCAGTACACGAGGTGATGTAGCTTTATACTGGAAATTCCGTTTTCGACAGGAATCTCAGTTTATACTAAAATTCCTCGCGAAAAAGGAATTTTCAGCACGGAGTTGCGAGAGAATTATAGCGTTATTTCGCCCGCGTACCTCGGTACTATGCCCCATCCATCCCGTTTATTACCAACCATTATTTTATGCATTTAACCGGTTTTTTTATTACTAGCGGTTTCCGGTGTTTCTGTCCGCAAACAAACTTCAGATAAGTTGATAATACAATTTTTCATAAACATAAGTGATGCGATGTGGAAACAGCCAGGTGCAATGAAAGAACATTTCATCTAGGTTATATTATGGTCCCTTCGGAAATCATTCGGAGAGGGGTTAATTGAGAGAACTAGATCGAGAGAATTATTAAATTGAGCCAGAGGCACCGTGCAAAGTTGACTCCGCCCGGGCAATACCCTGCGGATACGGACTTAACAAGTATTAGTGTGGAATAGTTAACAGTACTTAAGATTCACTTCGTCAACACTGGTAATGAGATAGGTACTCTGACAGAGCGGCGATAAGTTGTAATTTCCTTTCTGCCTCTTGAGGTATGCTTATTTTTTTAAGTAGATATTCTATTGTTAGTTATTCTTTGTCTGCAATCTCCCTTGAAGGTAATGGTGCAGTCTGAGATGGTAGCGGGCTAAGCTGTTAGGGGGTATGGAAGTTATTTCAATCCCGTACGTACTGCTTATTCCGTTGAGCTTTCTACGCAGCACCGGAACGCTTAATCTTCACGTCCATAACCTTCCACCAGACCAGACCAGACAATATTAAGAAATTATAAATTCCCTATGTTGCCCCCGCCGGAGATCGACCCCGAGACTTCACACTTTCAAGACCACAGCGCTCACCACTGCGCCAGGGAGGACGTCAATCGATGGTGATTTCCAGTAATATTACCTAATAATAATAATAATAACAATAATAATTATTGTTTAATTCATTAAATATTGTTTAATAATCACAATATACACGTAAATTTAAAAGATTTACAAAATAATAAATGAAATGAAAACAATTAAAAAAATACAAATAAAATATAATAAATTACCCCAAAAGAGGGTTCGTACCCGTATAACCTAAGTAAGTAAGTCTAACCTAATAATAATAATAACAATAATAATAATTGTTTAATTCAGGTAAAACCAATCACAATATACACGTCAATTTAAAAGATCTAAAAAATAATAAATGAAATGAAAACAATTAAAAAAATACAAATAAAATATAATAAATTACCCCAAAAGAGGGTTCGTACCCGTATAACCTAAGTAAGTCTTTAAGTTACTATAAAATATATATTTTATATAACTAAGTTAAAAAGAATTACGGACACAATGATAACACCTGTGGCTAGCCCGCACAAGACAAATCAACTTAATGCAAAACTTAAAGACACGCGCATCAATGTGAGTAACCGACACAAAACTAGAACTCAGCCGCTGTAAGTATGATTTTTCAAGTAATGTGTGGTATGAAAAAAACCGAATGACCAACTCAGTATGACTTTTCCAATCAGTTTCGAACCCATTGCATTCATACAAAACGCATAATTCGACAACGACAGTTAGTGGCAGTATACTTATCAAATTTGTTATGAAGATGACAGGTCGTTACTATAGGCCGGAAACGTTACTGAATAGGGGGGCTGGCATATTATAAATTTAATAACATGCTGTACACCAACACAAAAACTTGCTAGTCCACTTAGTCAATCGTATTTGCGGTCTACAGTGACACGGGCCTATTTAGGGACATAATCGATGTCCCCTAATTCATTATGGGTGGCGTGATGGCCGAGGTGTTGCGTGACGATGTCAACTAATATCTACTTAGTACCAGCCCCAGTTTTGTATTCCCTCGGGGCGGTTTGAGCACGCGATTATAATTCCAATAACTAATTCCTTTTCACCTACCTACTAATTTAGACTTAATATAAGGTGTGGATAGCTAAAAAATGAAAAAGTTTCCAAAGTAGAGCAATTTAATAATTCAACTGCCTTCCTAGTCCTAGAATTTTGTAATATCCCTTTCATATAGATGGGAATTTGTGAAATTCCCAGGGTTGGAACCGGTTTCGAAATAATAAATTTTATGTTATTTAAATCGGTTTCGTTCTAATTTTTACGTACCAATTATTACTTACCATATATTAAACCACTCTTTAAACTGTTTCTTGCAAACTTAGAGACTGAGACAAAGAAATTTAGTACAATAGATCCCTGAGTTAAAACGTCACGCAAAATTTCAAACATGCGAGGACTAAACAAATGTGTTTTGTTGGAACCCTCGTAGGTTTAATTTTAAGTTTACGAGTGTAGTTATCGCAATCACTATTCACTGCTATGTTCACATTTTGTATATAATCAACGCATCATAAGTGCCATCTATGTGCCTATTTGACTAAAGAAATATTTGACTTGACTTTGACAATCAACTCAGCCAACGGTTATATAAAGAAAGCGCTCATTAAACATTTAGTGGATTTCGTCCCCTAGTACCATTATCTTTATCTAAGTATACTAGCATTATAAAGAGAAAATATATTTTGTTTGTTTGTAACTTCGAAAGTTCTGGACCAATTTGAAATTGAAAAAGTTTATTTTTAAAACTCAACCCGATTCTTTTACAAGAATACCTACACAACTTAAAAACAAGCTTGGAAAAACAAAAATAAACGCGTACGAATTGTGCTAAACGGCTATTGTAATATAAACAGATTTAAGTAAACTTTTCACGGTTTAAAAATAAAAATGTCTATTTTTAATTTCAAAACAGCCATAATAATAATTTTGTTTCATAAAGTTACCTTACCTGTACGAGTAATCAACAATAATTTTAAAGGCCCGAGACCGGCAATTAGCTATCCGAGCTATCGCCAGACTTCTAGCTAATTTCATTGAGTATATCCACACTTAAATATTGAAGACTCTAAAATCTTGTTTTTACGTATCCCTTATACCACCTGTCTTAAGAGGATTCTCAAGTACTTCGGTCACATTGCCAGAAGAGATGGAGACAATCTTGAAAAGATAGTGGTCACTGGCAAAGTGGAAGGAAAGAGACCTCGAGGACGTAGTCCGATTCGTTGGTCGGATCAAATCCGCACTGCTCTCGTCACCAAAGTGCATACTGCTTTAAACGTTGCTCAAATCAGAGTCAAATGACACAAAATCGTCCAAAAGGTTGTAAGTGGAAGGGGGTCACGACCCTCAGCAATCAGGAACACGACGTAGAGAGAATATACGTACCTATAGTTTAGTTTAACTAAAGATCTAACAGGCAGAATAACAAAATATGATTGTTTCAGATAAGCTGTTTAATGACTATACCCTAAGATATAAAAGGAGGAAACACCTGGCGCATAGATTTCATCATATAAAAGTATATACTATTTTTATAATCGAAGCTGCATTTTAACCACGATGAGAATAAAATACTAAAAATTTTGCAGTTTTCTATTTGAATCACGAATTGTGTTAGCGGACTTACTGCGATTCTTATTTCACAATAGTTTATCATGTGTCTGTGGTAAAGCCGAAAATGCAGCTACTATCTTTCGAGACACGGATGACAAAGACCGAATTCAGTGAGACATCCAGTTACCGACTTGGGTTGACGTTGCTTTAACAAACGCATACGACACGTTTATACTGTCGGAAGTAGGCTACACGAACCTAAGTAGTTGGATAATGCATACTATTTCTGTAGAGATTAGAAGCAATCTAATAATGCGCGGGAGTATCTACTGCTCTACTCTACAATCGCGCACAGTAGGTTTCTACAGAATAGCTCTCACTGCTTTCCTAAAGAAGTAGCGTATCAGATGAAAGTGTGTCGCGAGCTTAGACGTACTTACGCAGACGTTTCGCAGACAACTGGGAAAGCTTCAACCGCAAGCTATTGCTTCGACCACATATTATAGTTTCTGCGACGTAGTTACCTACCACATGTGCTACATTAAAGCAGAGAGGTCACTTTTCATATTTTAATACAAGAAATCTTTATAATAATTTGGGATAGCTCTTGCTTATTACTCGGTACTCAGAAATGGTAAAGTAGGGTGATTTATTTAGCAAACAATGTATGTTGGTCAGACTGTGTACCTTCGCATGTTTTGATTATGACTGATCAGTTGTCATTGGTTTCCTCTTAGCGTTCTGATTTGACGACAATTATGTTGGATATGTCATACAAAAGTAGGCATTCAAAAAGCGATAAGTTTGACCAGTTAGATCATATTCATGTAAAATTACAAGTAAAAGTAATTATGTTCATTCAAACGGAGGCCCTACTAATTGTAATCCTATCGGATTTATCGGATAAAGCTGGAAGGATATCCCAACACATTTCGCGAATTACAGAGTAACGGATTTACATGCCTTTTTGTGTAGATATAGTTTATGGGACGAAGTGATATTGGCTACTTATTGTGTCAGAAATATGTTTGTCTCTTTTTTAGTAGATCTATCTAGAAATAGCTGCCATAGCTCAAATCAGATACAGTTAAAGAATGATAATCCTTATTTTTAGACGTCACCGCTGTGGTTACATGTAAAATCAACAGACATTTTAAGCTAATAATACTGTTTTAAGCAAGTTAGTCCAACCGTCAGCACTAGTCCAGCGTGGTGGACTACGGCCTAACCCTTTCACATTGTGCGAGGAGATCGGTACCCTGCAACGGGCCGGTAATGGGTTGATATGATGATGATGGTGACCGTTTTAAGCAATGGTAGGCCCCTGCACCCCTCCTGCTTATGCAGAAGACAGAAAAGTGACAATATAGCGAGTGGCTTTTTCAAGTGTTTGAATTTTTAGGGTTCGGAAATCGTGTTCTTTAAATTATTTTGATCACTTACAACAAACACGTGATTAGTAGTAGATTAGTTAAATTTCCTTACCTTTTGGTACTGTGGATTATAGTAAAGGAATAGATATTTTTATACCAATAATTTGATGAAATATAATTTATTCAAGTAACAAATATTTTATTAAAATACACGAAGTAATTACAGAACCGGCGGAATTTAAGTACACAACTCCCTCGCCGGCGGCCAGGGCTCGGCAATTCAGCCAAGGCCGTCGTGCCTGTGTCTCAAAACAACTCAAAACTTCGATACTCAATCATTTTAATTCTAATTATTATTGTACTTTTACAAATAAAACAAATTGATGTCAAGCTTGTTGTTTTAATAAAGGCGTAGTATGATAGAGATGCACAAGAATGCATGTCAATATCAAACAGTGACTGTACCAATGTGCAGCTTG
This sequence comes from Pararge aegeria, assembly GCF_905163445.1. Taxonomy (NCBI): domain Eukaryota; kingdom Metazoa; phylum Arthropoda; class Insecta; order Lepidoptera; family Nymphalidae; genus Pararge; species Pararge aegeria. Next base: position 6,962,179 of record NC_053208.1, read on the forward strand.
CATATGTGATGCGAATACATTCTTGGAATATTTTTTATAATGCATGCGCAAGCGTGCAAGACAGACACGCATTAACTAATGAATATTTTATTGACTGCGACAGCATTCAATAGTTTTTATTGACTAACCTTAATGGTACGTTTTAGTATGTGTGATGCGACTAGACAGTCTGACCAGCTTGGCTCATCAATAGACTATAAGAGTCCACTTCTAACTGGACTAAACCTAACCCAACGAGAGGTTTTGCCCCTAATCAGCTCGCTGAGTAGACGGGCGATCGCAGTAGATGTAGCAAAGAGGTGGCAGCTGCCCGGTCTCCGTTATATGCTCTAAGTCGCCTCGTACAAAATCCGTGGCAACTGCCGTCACCACACACTATACGGGATTATGTAAAACTAAGTTGACACACATAAAAGTATAATAACTTGACATTCTCCGCCAAAATGTATACTTTCTGTTCAATTTTTATTTTTAATTATTCTATATGTTTATGTGGTGTACAATAAAAGTGTATTCATTCATTCTTTTTTGCAGTTGCTTGGACCTTTTAATTTATTTTTTTGTTAAATTAGAATATAATTAGCAAAATTCCTTCCTTCCTTCTGCGGTGTTTCCTCTTACCAATCCATCAAAAGTCAGCAACAATTGGCAGTTCCTCGGATACTGTAAATGTATAATGTATATAAGCGAAGGTTATCACTTAGCATAAGGTGACCAGTGCGCTCAATGTATATATTTATATATGTTATCGGGTACTGTAAAATATTTAACTAGGTCCCCAAGGTGACTTTTTTGTCATACAATGCCTATTAAAAAAAATATCCAGTACACTAAAAATTGACATTAGAAATAATTCGACACATTAAACGCCTATGTACAACTATAAACACACTGGTCATGACTCTTGCAAGAAAAAATAAATCTCTGTCTTTATTAAAACTGCATAGTTTTTAATTTCTATCATTCGTTTAACCATAACACGTATTGAGTATTGCCTATAACTATGGGCATCAAAATATGAACAGACATTAGGTACTTTCTTACTCTCTATATAAAGGTGTACTTTCTAGACATAATTCTTAAGTACGATATTATAGGATGACCTTAGTTACAAAGGACCTTTATTTATAGAGTTGGACAATTAAAACCAATTATATCGGCGCTATATAATCATAGGTACTTTTCTTCCAAGATGGGTTGTCTTGAATACTTTAGTGTGAGCTAGTTTCATGAGTTTTTTCAAAACTCATGTTGAAAACATACTCACGAAGCGCGCCCTGTGTGTATAATAAATATCTTAAAACCTATTTTCGAAGATCTAGAACAAATTCACGAGGAGAATTTATTAACTTGAGAAGTCCGCAGAAAGTCGTAGACGTAACAGGTAAACGTTATTATATAATTCAGTATTATTAACCTGTAATAAGTCAGTTGGAAAAATGAAAATAAACATCAATAAGCTGCTAAGCCTAGCTGAGATGATGAACAAATAAACACCCACATACTCGTAGGTCTGATCCCTGCCATGTGGTGACGGCAGAACGGCATACAGTTGTTATCAGAATCACGGCCGATCAGAATGCCAGTTTAGCATAACTATCAAAAAGTGGCCATTTTCATTAGCATTGCAGATGTGTCGTAGTGTCCACGTGACTATCAAAACATACCACTAAAGTAATCGACAGCAAATTCTCCATTTAAGCGATAAAAGTGAAATTGATTTTGGCACGTAAACGGTAAACTCATTATGTGTTGCTCACATGCTAATGTTTACGAAACCAAAAAAAATGTGTTATTTCGCTTGCTTCCACTTGATAAAGGCTTGTAAAATCAATGTTCAAAGCAAACAAAAACACAAATTGATACTTGTTTCTCTTTATTTAGTTTTTCTAGTCGTTTTCAGTGTAACGCGATCTTCAAACCTAAAAACCGTCATCAATAATTGCAGCGTATCGAATAATGGAGCAGAAAAAGTTGGCAGCTTTTTTCAATACTGTATTTCTATTCGGTACAAAATGTGTAGTTTTTCCTGAGCTATATTTTTGTTATAATAATATTAATCCGATAGGAACGCAATTAACTTTAAGCAGTAGGTAATAACTACAAACTGTATTAATAACATAGCCTGTGTAGGCTTCCATTCCTCATTAAACGGCTTAGTTTATTTATTCTACCATACATTGTAATTCTACAAATTTTGGTAACACTTTTAAACATACAATATATTTTATTCATAACAGTGAAGATTTATAACAAAGTTTATCACGATGCCAGACAATACAAAGTTAATAACAAATATTTATATATGTTATTGATGTAAATAGAGACTAAGTAATTGAGAACCATCTCCTTTCAAAGCTATAGACAAGCTTTTTTAAGCTAAAGACAGAAGCAATGGGATAGTGAAGGGAGTCCAAAGACGTAACACTTAACAAGCATTAATTTATTTTACGAAGCGGGAGTCAATTAATGACATGCGTGAATAATTAAAATAATGGATCTAATAAAACATGACAAAAAATCGACTAGGTCGTTGACCTGACGAAAATTTTGTCCAATTAATTAGTCCAAGCATCAAACAGCTTTACGATGTAGGGCTATTAGTAAAATTAGCTGCAAATGGATAAACGACTACGCCCAAGAGTTTAAGGCATCATAAATATTCAAAGAAACAACCCTTCGCTTTTTAAGCGGGAGATTTGGCAACTTTGTCTTGGTTTTTGACATAACTAGATCTTTTCTCTTAGTATTAACATAATTGCCTGGACTATCCCATAGGAGCGATAAGAAGCGGTGATAGCCAGGACTTCGGCTTCAATTGCGGGGGGGGCGAGATCGAATTCCAAGTTATGTGCGTTTTAAGTAATTAAAATATCACTTGCTTAAGTAGAAATGAAACATCGTGAGGAAACCGGCACGCCTGAGGATTCTCCATAATGTTCTCAAAGGCGTGTGAAGTCCACCATTCTGTACCGGGCTTGGTGGACTTCGGCCCTTCTCACTGTGGGAGGAGACGCGTGCCCTGTGATGGGCTGGTAATTTTTTGCTATTATAATGACGATCCCATAGGAACAATTTTTCCAGAATAAAAAGTCAGCTAATGTCACTCTCGAGGCCAACTTGGTTTCAGCAAAAAATCACGTCAATGTAATGATTTGTTTCTCACGTCAAAATACATCCCGAAACATACACATTTTTGTATTTATAATATTGCTAAGGATGCATAACAAACAACATCGAAGCAAATGCATCGAAAGTGTTTCGTAGAGTTAGTTCAGTAAGTTTTATTAGTTGATAGCGCGTACAAGGTTAGAGAGGGCAATGGCCGAAGCGAAGCCCTCCCGCTCCCCTCAGGCAGTCGGCACATGGGATACTTTAACCACAACATTAGTAATACAAACTATCACGCATTGTGTATGCCGGACAGAGATATCTACCTTAAGGTAGAGCGGTTATTTGAAGGAGTAAAAACCGGTAAAAAATGATAAAGCTCGACTAAGACGCGTTTACTGAGGGTTGCGCTCCTTGGGTGGAAGCAGTACTTCTCAAAGAGACTGAAAAACAAAGTTATTTCGGCAGACGCTGAACGCTGAAAATAACGTGCAACTGAGAGTATCGCTAATCTCAAAATGCCATTACTAAAATGCACAAAGGGGCAGAATTAAAAAATTACATTAAAAGTTGCAAAAAAAAAATCAAGAGTACAACTCTCACTTGGCCGATTTTTTATTCCAGTCCTATTTTGATTTTACAGCGACCTAATCTAGGTCATACTTTGAACTAGGGCGAGAAGTAGACAAATATCACCTTTATCTAAGCATTTGTCCTACCCGACACTAAAAAAATTAAACTTAAATATCTTTAATGAAGCAAGAGATTGTGACCCGTTGAACCTACGGACGGCATGGCGGACGATTGAACTTTTGTTGTGAAGTGCCTTTCATCAGGCAATTAAAAAGAAGGTCCATTATGTACGTAAAATTACACTAAATTTTGTCTTACCTGTCTTTATAAACAATACTTCTGATGCCAGTAAATTTTGAAATAAAAATGGTTATTTGTTGTAAGTATGTATTATGCATACATCGGTATAAGTACACATTTTTAAAACATTATTATCGCCTAAAAGTAATTAAAGATTGTTTAAATGACATGACAGGTTACAAAAAATGGACAATATGTGTACTATACTACCTTAAATTGAAAGTCATAGCTATAGGAATTCCAGAATCATCAAACCCCTCAAGTAGATGTGTATATTGCGTCCTTTTTCCCTAAAAACTTCTTTAGTGATGTCATTTAAAAAAATTATTATTCTTGAAATGGCGTAAGGTAGGCACCGCGTTCCAGTTTTTATCTAAGAGATCAAAACTAGAACAGAATCAGGACCAAATTCTCCTTTGGAAAACGGAAAATTGCTAGAAAGTCATTCCATATATAAATAAAAAATAATTTTCAACCATAAGTAATGAAGAAGTCAGTTTTTTTTTTAATTTTTAAATAAAATATTAATCACTTCGATAATAGCTTTACTAAAATCGCGAAGCACAATGAGCATTCGGTTTCTCTATGATCTCAATGGTTTAAACTTAAGTACCAAACTTTTCATCGGACTGTGTATTATAATGATTGGTCCTACTGATATCTACAGCAAGACTAAGCATCCTCGGAAGTCCAGAGCTGTACGATTTGAAGACTAAAAAGGACCACGATCTGAGAGCTTCGTGGTACCTGACTTTGGCTTAGGCGACAATTGGAATGACGGAGGTCACTTTTCCATTCAATGGGAAATTGAGACATGATTTTTGACGAATCTGCGCTTCCGAGACCATAGAGTGACAACATGTCCGGGTGACGTAAGAAAACAGGCACCTCTTGTTGATGCCCGGCACCGGATGCGCTTATATGTGTTAATTAATCAATTTTTTAAGAGTACACATTGTCCGCGTTGATCTGGTTTGTCTGGGGTAGATATGTCACATGATTTTTTGAGGAAACCACTAACCACTAGTGGCTTGGTATATGACGGACCTTACACACAAAGTAGGTATAAACAATAATTTACTCTTCAACGAGCATCGAAACCCGTTCGACCCAATTTTGGCGCTCCAATAAACTTTTTCTTTTTATTCGAGTCAAGTTTCAACAACCTCATTTTGTCCTTTATAACAGAGTAAAGTTAATATTCTGCAAAAAAGGACAAAGAGGCTTATTTTATCGTACCCATAGAAGTTCAGTTAAACCTCAAAGGAATATTTTTAATAACTAGTACTTCATCATATCAACCCATTACCGATCCGGCACGGGTCTGAGAACGGGTTGGTGGAATTCAGACACGTTTGAGAATATTAAGGAGAACTCTCAGGCATGCAGATTTCCCTCACCGTTGAAGCAAGTGGTATTTTAATTGCTTAAACGCAAGTAACTAAGATGAGTTAGAGGTGCGTGCTGGGATATGAACTTGGCCCAGAGTGAAGTCGAGTATTACCCACGAGGCTATCACCGCATGAATTAAACACTATAATACTCCGTCATTTAAATGGTCTCTCTCAAATTTTAATTATCGTCATCATAATACTATCCTATCACAGTCCAATAGCTGGGCGAGGGTAACCATTCTCTTAGAAGGGGGCATTAGGGCCTAGAACCGCCACGCTACTTAAATTAATGTTAGTGGGATTTAAATTAATAAATAACACGTAAATATAGCAACAGGGACCAATGGCTAACGGTACCCTTCGAGGCATTTGCGGACAATGGCAATTTTCTAACTCGGTTTAAATTATAAGTATATTTTTTTTATATAACATAACAACTCAAAAAAAAAACTATTCTATTACAAAACAAATACAGTTGTGCAGTGCACTGTGTAAAATAAACACAGTACAGCAGCCATAAGCGTGTTTTGCCCTTTTGTTTAATAAAGCGTAATTAGGCCGTAGTGAGAGTAGGCCTTGGCAACAGGAATAACGCGTCTACAGACAAAATGAATGTTTTTCTCAGTTAAACTCTGTTATTAGTAACAATAAACCAGAGTTGGACTTTTTTTTTGTTCTACCACTATATGAATCATACGAGAATGCATCGACATCTGGCAAACACGCTTCGTGCAATGTGCAATGCTTTTTTTTTGTTCTGACATGCTTTGATGAGAGTAGTAAACGGAGACAATGAAAGAATACTCGAATAATAACAGCGGTACAATCAAAAAGTACCTACTTGGGCGTGTTTGTGTTACTAAATTTAATCGCCATTAGCTGGATGGAGGCTGAAAACAAACAACCGGGCCGAGTACTAACGTTTATTATTGCAAGTCGATTTCTCTTTCTAAACAATCCCTTCGGCACATATTAAGTAAAGCCGAAAACGAAAGAGAGAATGCAGTCGCATAACATCACGTACGTATCCCCAGAAGTTGCGTTGAACCATAGTCCGAAACCAATAGGTGGTGATAACCTATGTGTATTTATACACGTCGCTCACGTCGCATTGTTATTTGAATTTCGATAAGACACAACAAAATGTTATTTAAATAGATAGTCTGTCGTACTTTCTAAAGATTAATTTTTTTATATATTTTTTTTCATACATTTTACCCTTTTGTCTTTGACGATCTACATGAAGGGCTTCCTTTGCTTCCTAAAGTCTAAGGTAAAGAGTTATTTTGTTTGTTAAAATATTTGCAATATTATTTATTATAAACTGAAAACTATTCAAATACTCATAATTGGTTGTTCTTTTAAATAAACCAGGCTAAGAAATACGTTATTTATTATATTATAATAACGACTTTTCAGCCTAGTGGTGACGGCAGATCAAAATACAGTTGCCACCACCCCTCCTATTCCAGCATGGACAGGAGTCAAATATATCCCGGGGGAAAGGATAAAAATGTATCTTCTCCCACAGATTTATTAACAGTCTCAGATCACTGGCGCACAAGTGGAAATAATATATGTAATAATAAACGGGGGTAAACTTCTCCTATCCCCTGTTCCCGTACTTTAGAAGGTGGACACGTTATTTATATCCCTTGTCAGGGGATATAATCGGGGTATATAAATTTTGTCTCCTGCCTGTGCTAGCCCTGCAGCGGGTCTGGTACGAGGCGACTAAGGGAATACAATGGAGAACGGACACCAGCGTCCTCTGCGCTCCTACTAACATCTACTGACTTCACCAACCCGTCCGTCCGCCCAGCGTTGTGATTATGGTCAAACCCACCATCTGGGAGAAGCCTTTATTTAATAGCAGTGATCTATCTCGGTGGTGGTTTTAGACCATTGATGATGATTGATGAACGCTGTTTATTTCACTGCAAATTCTGAGAGACAAGGGAACGTTATGCTCTATGCCATTCCTCTATTTGTTTACTATGTATCCTTAGATACTATTATACACAAATATTTGAGGTCGCACCATATACTCATTTGCAGCGATGCGTGTTTAAAATACATAACTAGTTTATTCCTCGATGGCGCAGTTGAATGGACCAGAATGACTAGCCTTCAAGATAATTGCGTAGTTGTCGATACGCCAGGATTGGTAAAGGAAGCTACAATACCGGCACTGTTGTTATTTTATTTTATGTATCTTAAGAAAAATCTATTTTGATGCATTCAATAGGCATGTATGTAGTTATATTTTTAAAATGTGAAGTTTCAGTAGCTAAAAGTAGTTGATACTCGAATATAATCTAATAGGTAAAATCCGTTTAAAGTACGAGTAAAAGGGCGGTTGAAATCCCACTAATATACAGTTCTGTAAGTCCATGCCTAATAGACGGAAATATTTAGGTTTCATTATAATCAACCTATCTCTGGCCCGCTTCATAGCACAGGTCTCAGAATTTCCAAGTCAAGGCAAAAATATCTTTATTCAAATAGGCCCATAGGTGGCACTTTTGATGCGTACATGAGAAGGGTTGGAGTTGGAATGAGAAGGGTTTGAGCCATGGTCCACAAGGCTGACTGACTTCAAACGCACATGAGAACCTTATGGATATTTTAATTGCTTAAATAAAAAGCGCACATCCACCCGAAAGTTCGAGGTGCCTTACGGGGGTCGAACTCGGTTTCTCCGAAATGGAGACCGGTGAGCTAACCACTAGGTTATCACCACTTTAAATAACAAAACTACGAAATTTGTTAAATATACAGTACAGTTATGATTCTGTTTGAAAGCTGCGTACAAGAGATTTATCGAAAGCGTTTGTGTGTTAATTGATTGACTGACGACAAAGAGAGCGTCGGAGGGAGACTTCCTCATCTATCAGGAAGGCTAAGGACCTGGTTTGGTAGCGCTTAAACGAAAGGGATGGAGCATGGTGAGCTCGCGATAGAGCGCCGAGAGTGCAACTCTATAGGTCTGGTAACTAGCCACAGCCAAAGAAAGACTCCCTAATGCCTAACTTCCCCTGCCGGGAATCGAACCTGTGCTCTCCTACTTAAGTTCACCGTTGCGCCAGGGAGGACATGAATAATCATATCATAGTCAAAAATAATTAAATATTCTTGATTTTTTTTAAAAAGTAAGCGGTTAAAGTAAGAATGATGGTATCATTCTTACTTTAACCGCGTCACATCTTTAATGTTAAAAGTGTTCGTTAGTTAATTTATGAAAACTAAGCGAGAGTAGACCATTAGGAAAACCAAAGTCACCGCCACACCCAATAAAATAAAATATTCTCGGTCTACCGCCCGACAAATGGCTACTTGAACAAATATGCTCTAAAGTGGAGATTGCCAATTGGTAAAGGAAAATATCCAACACACTGGTTGGAACCTTACAGAAAAGATGGAAGGCAGTGCATAAAAACCTATGATTGGTAATAGAAGCCTGAAAATTGTTTAAGATAGTTAATCATCTAATCATCACTTAGAAATTATCCTTTTATCTGATCTGATAAATATAGGAGTGTAGGATTGGTATATAAGTACCTTGAAGAAATAAGACAAGTTACTAAAGAGAACCATGATGTAAGTACCTGCCTACTATCACTGCTACCTACTTATTGATTGTTCATAGCCTCTATTATAGTATAATAATGCAACAATGAAAAGTTACTTGAATAATTTATTATTCATATGTATGATATATGATACAATATGCAATTGTTTATATGCATCATGAAATTAAACCTACTGAATATCATTGTGTGCTTATTTTTCACTTATTGATTTAAATCTAACAGACAACTGGAATGGGTATAATCATTCGTTTCTTTTTCTTTCCTTCTTAGACAAAAAGTTATTCAATAGCACTCTTTAATAGTAAAGGAAAATGCAAAAAGAAGTTTTATGCTTGAGTCTCAAACTTAAAATTGGTTATATGTTACATACCTATTTTAAGTTACCTTATTGGTTTATGTACCAATGGTTAGCAAAGACTTACCATTATTAAACAACTCATAAAATATTAGCTGAACCAGGTCATCCTTCGCTACAGCTAAATGTTATAAAGAATCGCAACAGTATAAAATTTGAAGTTAATGTCCATTGTCAAAAGGCAATCAATTTGAGTTATGAGAACACTAGCATACCAGCATTTTTGAGGTATACCAAATGTTATTAGATAATCTACCTGCTACAACATTCTAGAGGCTAGCATGATTCTAAGGTAAGAAAAGAACTTAAAAGCAAATGGGTTTTTTGTGACAAGAAATGCATTATGAAATGGGCATTGCATCAAAGAGCGTGATGAACCATTAATCCCAGCTATTATTAAAATTGAGATAATTATTATTAAGGGCCACCAACCCCCATTCGAGCAGATTGGTGGGCTCTAAATCACTCTTAATAAGCTGTGGATAATAAGATAAGCTTTTTATCATTAAAATGAACATTGCCTTCTCTTGTTTCCTGCCAGTCATTTGAAGATAAGTTATCATAACAGCTACTGAAAGGTGATTATTCCTGAACCTACAATGTGCACTTTCATGTACATCTCATACATCTCGGATAAAGAGATGTTAATTTGGACATGGATAGTAATTTAGAAGACTTTGTCTGCTTTATCTACAGACCAATATAATAACTACCTACTAAGGATTGATCAGTATACTATTTATAAAAGAAATGCAGGGATTGAAAGCTATTAATCACAGTCCATTAAATAGTTCCTGCAGGAAGCTAGCAGTTTTTAAATATATTTTTGATAAACTCAATTGCAGAATCAATTGGTTATTAAAATTGTGGAAAAGGTGGTGTGAATCCATACATTAGCTGCATGCATCCTTTGTAATGTGGGAACTAAATCTTTGAACACACCCACACAATACAATTGTGAGTTCAAGCTAAGTGAAATAGGTGCGAATATTTTCGTACCTGAGACTCTATAAAAATGTCTAGGACATTTAAAAAGAATTTACCTACATTCTTAACGACGTCATAGTCGAGAAAGAAGTCGGTGGTACTAGCGCTATTCAAAATTTTTAGCCTTATTGGCAGATAAAGTTTAAAATAAAGTAAACGCTCATTCGCAGAGGCTAGTTCGCAGCAGCGGCGATATCCATGTAAGTTCTCTATAGCTTTTTGAGTGAAAAAGGACCATTAAAGTTCGTTTCATGAAAGAACTTATGTATAAAACAGTGTTACGTTATTACTACTTAACGTTTTAAGTATCCTTTCATTCATTTTTCTTTTTTTCATAAGGACCGGCATACCGCAAGTAACGTTTAAAAAATTGAAGATTATGCGTTCCTTCAAATATGAAGCTCGTGAAAGATCGATTAATTACGCAAGCGAACAAAATAAGTAAAATTATTACACGTAGCTTGATTATGAAAAATAAATGTTAATAAAACAAGCACTTACCTCGTATTTGATGCCGGCAAGGCGTAGCCATGTTTCAACTTTCAAGCAGTACGGTGAAGTCGACGGCAGCAAAGGGGTCCGTGAGAACTGGTACAAATATACAACATCTTGCTCGAAATTAATTTTGTGGACAGTCAGCTTCGGTGGTGCAGGCTCAACCTTCTTCTCTTCTACCTTTTCTTCGGTTTTTTCACCTGCGGCTGGCGTTTCCTCTTTTGTTTGCCCATTATCCGCGACGGGTTCGTCCTTTTGCTCCTTCTCTGTCTCCGGTACATTATTTATTACCTCAGTCGCCATTGTGTACGAGTTTTTCACTCAAGTCTTTCAATACTTCACGCACAAATGAGACGCGTTTGTATCAAGATTTTAATACACCGCCGCTACACAGAGCGCGTTAGCAAATGAAATTTCCAACCGACTACCGTGAAGCCCAGCCACAGATAGCGAACTGAGTGCAAACGCCGAACGAATATAACTGGTAAGTTGCCAAGCAACGCCTGCAACGCTTATCTTCGCTGTTCAATATTCACACCGCACCGTTCTACAAAATGGCGGCTCTTTCCAAGATTGCTGATGCATCAAGCGAGTTATCAAAAATTTCAAATATGAAACCTAAAGTGAAAATTAGATAACAGCACTAAATAATATATATCTACACTAAAATTGGAATTTGTAAAGTAAATAATCTATAATACAGTAACGTTACTGACCGGACAGGGATTTTATTTTATTGGCGGGAACATTCGAAATAAACGCTCAAGATTCTACAGATTTTCAGTAAAGTAACAATTAATTGAGATTCGTCGAATTTGAAAAAACTATTTGTACTATATTAGCATTGGCTGGAGGGTTGTTTTATCTGTATTATTTGTGATACCTGGCACTGTTTATTATACACTGAGTTGGAGATATACAAAGTAACACTGGAGGCTAGGCAACTATCTCCCACCGTAAATTCAAATTAATGTAATTTTCTTACCTTATAATTACGTAGTTTAATCCTAAATACATTTATTCGTTGTGTCACCATCTTGTGGTTAGATTGTAAAATATTTGTTTTGTGTATATATTTATTTCCAAGTATTATTAAAGGTATCAGTTTCAGGTGTGTCGCTTCATCATTGTTTTAATAATTCTTTTTTCTTCTGGCTTTACACAGACAGCCAACGTCCGGTGTACGATATTGTTTTATGATATTGAATCTCGCACAGGCAGTCGAGGATAACTTACGCCGACCATTATCCTGCCGCGACGTGTGAAGGATACGCTACAAGCTTTGTTGTGATGTAACCTATACTTCCGTTCGCGGTGCTACATTTCTTCATTTATCATCATCAATAGCCTATAACAGTCCACTGAAGGTTTTGTCCGAAATCACCGCGCTGGTCTGACCAGTTGGTGATCGCAGGCAATGGTAGTAATAACGCAGAGAAAGCTGCTGTTCTTTCTCCGTTATATTATATATCTCCCTTAGTCGCCTCGTACGTCACCCGCAGGAAGAGGTGACAGTAAATTTTATTTGCCGTCACCACACTGCATTTTATAGATAGTTTTATTTATTGTTTACTGAACAAAGAAAGATACACGGCACTTAAAATTATAAATGTTAGGGCTCCGTATACAAACGCTACCGAAGCGTGAGATCGTGATGTACATCACAACCCAATAATTATTTCCCATCCGATCCATTCCTCGCCTCGCTATGTGAATCCACGAATTCAAGGTTTTTTTTTATGTATTAACAAAGAGATTTTATGCGGCTAAAAATTGTAGCTACCTACGAATTTCTTGAACGAAGTAATGATTGTATTAACTTTCTTAATTGTGATAACTTAACATTTTCATAACATACTAACAGTCCACAATAAATAATGTTATATGTACAAAAATATTCACTTATGCTTCGAATAAATGTTATATTTTTAATATTGGTTATAAGTATGACGATTTCTTTCGCGCCGTTGTTTTCACCTGCTTATTCTTTGTAAAGCAAAAATATGGACTTCAAGAAAAAAAACAAATCAAGTCACGAAACGCCACTGACAGTCTTGGGAAACCCAGATCTACAAAGAGAGAAATCTATATACCTGATGGCCATCGAGATTTTAAATATCATATATATATAGCAAAAATGCGAAGATGATTTGTAAGAACGCGTTGGAAAAATATTTTTTTTCCTCTTAAGGGTGTTGAAAAACATCGTATGTAACGTGTTTGAATAGATCATTACACTCTCGGTTCACTTATCGTATTTTTGCCTCGATTGTAAGGATCAACACAGCACACTAGTATCGTAATGTACTATTACGTCATAAAAAAATCGTACGCAGGAAATTTAACGCCATGGATAGTATGGCCTTTCTTGGTTTTTACCTAAACTTGAGACTGAAGAATAATTTTACATGCATACGTATCGATATTTTGCGAAACCGGCGAAACTGCCGCTAAAACGTTAGTTATACTCGTATCTCTCCGAGTTATACTCAGATAAAGGGCCCTTATAAATCAGCCTTACAGCGACCGCTAGCGCTATCCAGAAGGGACTTTTCGAAGCTCCTAAATAAGATCATAAGATAGTTATTTATACTTAACGAGGATGACACATTTGCTTTTTTATAACTTAACATTTATACTGATGACCCGGCGAACCTCGTACGACGTAATCTCGTATTTGTCTATTTCGATTATTCAGCTATTCATTTGGAGTTTATATATGTTTTCCAAACCGCCAAAATAAACAAAACGCCAATCACACAAGCCATTTCTAAGGTTTAACTGTTGCCACCAAAATTGGCAACTGTATTCACGAAACTTTCGAGTGGAAAACAGCAAAAATGGCAAGTTATTTTCTGAAAAAGTTAGTTTATACTTGTTTTTTCCTCGCAAATGTGATGAAAATCGACTATGTAACTGTAAGCGAGCGCGATAAGGATGCCGAGAAATGTACCGTACTTGTTGAATAATGTACTGCTTCATCACCGAAAAACAAGTTTTTTTTACAAAAAATAGCGCCATTTTAGCGGCAATTTTTTGGGTTCTTTGAGTAAGAAAATAAAACCATAACATTTTAACATAATACAATTATTTAATAGCAATAATTATTTAAGTTTTTTATGCCGATAATACTACATGATAAATTGAGCACTCGCTCAGTTATGGCCCTAAATTAGCAAAGTGTAATTAAAGTCAGAGTAGTGTACACATACCATCTCTGTAGCACTAGTAAGGTTCTTATTTAATGCCCTATTTATCGTGTAGTCTAATAGGCACATTATTAAATTCATAATTGTAAAGGCAGGTTTCATCTCACAACACAACACACAATCATAAAATCAGTCAGTTAGGTTCTTTTTACTGTTATATTATCTATACAACACAAAAAAAATTAAGCCTATTTTAATAACAATTACATCTTTATTGAAGAACAAATGTTAACTAGCTAACATTTAATTTTGTCAATTCGCTAAAGTGTTAATTGATTTTTATCGCCCTACATTTTTCAGTAAAAGTCACCAGAGCAGTCACCGAAAATCAAGGCTGACTTTTGACAATGCAATACAAAGAAATTTCACGTACAAATATATTAAAAATGCATTAAAATGATATTGAACATGAATATAAATTATGTGCTCAAAATCCAAAATAATCCTATATCAGTGATGTATATTTACTCAATACAATGCTGCCATTCTGTTATTAAAAGCCCTCAATTATAACTACATAGGTCTGTAATTTACATACGCTGGGTCTTAGTGGTCATTCTGGCCATTACGTCCTATTTTCTACCTATTATATATTATCTACCATCCTTTGCTTATTCCATCGTGTCGAAGTTAACTACAATTTCTATGGTATCGAACAACCGCTAGGTGGCGCTGTTTCGATACCACACAAAACGTCTCACACTTGGCACCCTGTGGCAACTGTGAGACGCTTTGTGTGGTATCGAAAGAGCGAGCACCTTTTTACAGTAGTCCTCACATATTCTACTTGGGATATGTATATAACAAATAAGCAGCATAATATTGGCGTTTAAACTACATTTTTTATGAGGTATACAAGTATACCTAAACTTTATAACCATTAAACCTACTAGTCTTAAATCATAATACAATCAAATAATTAATTACTATTTTCATAATCAAATAGACTTCTATTTATTTGTTCAAAGATAACAGTTTTGATTTCGACTTTGTTCTAAGTAATAAATGTGCTAATCCGCTTTTACATAATACTCTAAATAAAATAGGCATGCAAAAAACAGCGCTACTATACAGCATACCGGTGAGAAAATAATCGCACTAGTTTTAATTGACGATAAGATTATCGTGTAGCATCGGCAAATTTAGTTCAACAGAATCTGCACCATTTTATCAGTATTCTAAATACAAAATTAATTGCTGTAAAAAAAAATTAGTTGACATGTAAAAACCCATAGTGATATATGGTATACTGTGTAATCAATAAAATTACAATATATTACTGAAGCATTTATACAAAATAATATAAAACAACCTTATCTCTTACGATTATTTATAAACAGAGCCAGCTTAAGATTATATCTTGATATTAGTTCGGCTCAATGTATCGAAAATTTAGCTTACGTATGTATATATGTCAAGTTCCGACGGGAACGTGAAATTAAATCTGACTCAGCCACATCATAGCGTGGTACGGTAAGCTGTATATCTTAATTAAATGTCATATAAAATAAAACCTTAATTTACTAATTATTCTTAGTCTATGCTATATTAAAATATAAAATTAGATTTGTGATAAAAAATAACAATTATTGCATTAATCAGTTGTGATTACTGAAGTATGAAAAATTTTTTTCATTATTGCTTATTAAACTGTTTTAACGTTATACCTATAACATTTGTTACACGAAAGTAACTTTAAAAAGAAGCATAATATTTAAAATTAATAAAGCACACGCATATAAAAATATGTTATTATAACAGAATATTTGTGAGAAGTACCACATCATCTTCATGGACTAGAGAATCGCAACGAAATACTAAAGAGTTCCTATACTTGGAAAAACTTCACGGTGCAGCGATATTTCCGCCAGCATATTGTTGCTTCTTGAAACTTTTTTGGAAAATGTCAAAATATATCGTCATAGTATTGCCTACTATATAAGTAAAATTTTGCTACTATATGAGTAGCAAAATTTTACTTATTAGCGAGACTAGATTATTGCTGCGTTTTTGCCGTCCATGGAGATGATGCCTATATCGTCACTGGTATATTTACAACATAAACAGTTATGTCGTATCGTATCGTGCCTTATCAGCATTACCACAACGCATATTACTCAGTTCTAAACCTTCATGGTTTCAAGTTTATTTACATAGATTCTAAGACGTTTCGATTGACTTCGGCGCTATTAAGTCTTATAATGTAAAATAACATTTTGTTACTTTTAAGTGTAAAGTATATTAAAAAAAAAAAAAAAAAACATTAACTAATATATTTTTATTTTATTTCTTATTTTATATTTTATAGTAATTTTCTCAATTTTTAAAACATACTTTACACTAAAATCGATTGACATAAACAATGGTTTAGATACATGATGAGACAGGTTAGAAAAAATGGAGTATAATTGTATTTACGAGCGAACGAATATGGTTTTCTTATGATGATTTTTCTACATGATACTAATTAGAAGTATTTCGTTTTATTTTAAATAACCGTTAACAGTACCAGTAATTGTAAGTATCAAAAATCTACAATAATATAAATTTGTATGAGTGGTGTCCCATAAAAAGAGAATTTGCAGCTTACTGCGAATTTCTACAATTGCATTAGAATGTTTTACGTCCTATTTTTCTTTATATTATATGTATAACGTTTATTACACGTAGAATACGTATGCGGTTGAGGGAAAGAGGTTCATTATTTCTTTTCTACAATCCAGAATGTAATTTGGTTTTTTTAATGGTTTATATTTATATAGTTGGTGACTTAAGAAAAGACTAGAGTTCAAATCCTCATTGCACTACTTTGTATCCTGGGTATTTATTTATATTGAACTGGTATTTAGTCATGTGAATAAAGGATGTAGTGTGTTCATAACAAAAACCTAACCCTATTAATTTGTTTGTGGCAAACCCCGTTAATTTTAAACATAAGTAGAATAAATGCCTCAATCAAAAATGCTACATGCTACACCAAATATTAAATATTATACACATTTTGAAAGATACGACATAATATGTAGGCGTGAATTAGTATTCAATCAAATTTACTAAATGAATAACAAAAAAAAATCCTAAAACGGTGTGCAAAACCGCTATTATTTTAAGAATTTAATCAATCCTGTGACAAATGTATTTGCTATTATATATACTAACTTTATGGCATTCCAAAACAAAAAGTATATTATTCAATCGACGTAACGCTTTTTCGTAACAGGTCACGCGAAAATTTCTGCCAGTTCCTGTTCAATTGCATCTAATTAGTTTAAAATTTCAACTGCGAGTGCACTTTTTATGCGACACCTAATATAATAGAATGCAAAGTGCAAGTATGTGTTTTCACTGTCATTGTCTGTCACACCTACCTATATTTTTCAAAAAATATATGCAACTATTTATTCTTCTCAAGCATTATGCTTGATACCGACAACAAAAAAACTATTGGTTTATTTAGTATCAAAATATAGTTTCTGTCAATAGACATTCGTTCTCTTGCACACTGCAAATATTATTAGTAACATTTATATTGCTTTTAAGGTAAACTCCGATGAACTGCGCAGCTATGAGAACTATGCTTAAATTCACTAGATGGGGTTAGGTGCAGACCTAGATGAGACCTTAGTACCTGAACGATCGAGCTAAATATTTAGTTTTTTTTTATTTATTCGTAAAAAGATACCTATACAAGTATTTAGTTAAACTATAAGAGCATAACGTTACTAAATATAAATTACCTATCATCAAAATCGTTATGGTGGCTCTCTCATTCATACTTTCTGATAAATATCGGAGACGTACATATACATGGTCCATTGTACCAAATATTACAATGACAAGTGTTATTATTGCGCTCCTGTTAATGTATTGGAAGCGCCGGGATGGCACCAGATTGTAACCTGACTTGCACCTAAGGTATTGTCAATTATGGCGTGTGGCATACTATATTAATAAATTTATTCTCTATAAAAATGATTTTCTTATGGCATGTAAGCAAGCAAAACTGAACATGAAGTGGTCGATCGAATTCATTCGTTGGCTTCCAGTCCACCGAAACAGTGATGCCATGTAGTGAACTTAAAACATTAGCCCTCGTCAGCTTGCATTGGAAATTTGTACTTATTGTAAGACAATATTACTTTAATTAAATTATTAGTGTTATTATTATATATCCTAAGGAAAAACTTTCGTTGATCTAGCGAGCTAATGGTAAAGGAGATTGGTACGCTTCTACATATGCTTGGAACAAAATGTTAACAAGCTGAAGGTTAATTTCATGTGCATATATAATTCAAGGTCAAGAAAGTAATATCAGATTCGATTCGAAAATAATAATCGATTTAGTTTTAACATATTTTCTAAAGCATACTTCAGCTTGTTAACACTATACTCAAAGTGAAAAAGTTTTCTATACTAATTATTTACCGCTACGATCAATAATATATTAGATATGCTGTCGTATCGTGAATAAATTTCAGTGAAAAATAAGATGTTACTGTGGATTTGGGCTATATATTTACATACAATATTAGTTTTCTACCTAGTGACTGTGCAAAAAGAAGTTGGAGTCTTAATTTATATAGGATTACACATCTAATACATTGTTAATCGAATGCTGTTGACAGACACTGCTGACGTCATTTGCATTCTATGTAAATGAAAAGTGTATGCCTCTTGTAGCATTGCGCGATCAACTTAACACATATTGGTGTCAATTTTGCTGTACACAAATCTCTAAACAAGTTAACAGGTCTAAAACTATGGCAATTTTTTTCACAATGCTCCCTGCACAACACGTTCAAGTAATTTTGTGTTTATGGCCGCGTATTAATCAGGAGACAAAACGCTCATTTGCGACAAGTATGACAACTATACAAAAAAATAACGGTTTTTTGTTTAATTATAACTTAAGTACAGAAAATATTTTTGGGCTCTAATTAAGGTATTGCTTGAATACGGTAGAGGCATGGTCACATTGTAGCGCTATTCTTTGTTTTTTGAAAATATTTTTAATCATCAAAAAAGTTCTGTAAATTTTAACATTTTGAGATGCTCATCATTGCTGCAAAAGAACGAAATATTCTGCGACACGTGTCTCAAGGAACAAATCGCATAATGTTAATAACATATCAGTGGCATGTCACATGTCTCTGACATCTCTAGCGAAATGTGTCGCAGGACATATTTCTCCTCATAAATACACGACTTTGCACAAAAAAAAAAATATATTTAATGATTATTGCTAACTGTTGCGTCATTCAAAATTACCAACCTAGATGACCTGGTCTTTGAAAGTCGTGTATATCGCGCTCACTTGTGAAAACTTGGTTGAAGTTTATTCGACTCCCAGACAACAAGGCACCATTTGTTTTTATTTAAGCAGTTCTGCTCAATTGATCGTCTAGTAAAGAGGTACGACAGCCTGACCAACCCTGACATTGAAATCTTTCACGATACCCTAGAATGTTATCGAAAGAAAAATGTATCTGAATGAAATACTTGTCTTCCTTAAAATCTTTTTTATAAATTTTTATTTAAATTCAATATTATTTATCAATTTGCCATAGCAATACACTTAGTATATACATCATCATTTCTAATAGTGGTTAGCTTAATACTTATTTCAGTTTTTTTTTTAACCGAAGGGATAGTGATAATGCTGTATGCACCTATAATTGATTGATGTTATGCCACTAGACAGATCTTGTTATTCTAATACTGTTAAATTTTGTATGTGTAGTTACAATAAATTGCTGGCGTGTCTTATGAATGAATAAATAAATATCGCGATGTAGGGCCCGCTGTCCCAATGCTTTCACTTTGATACCTGTGGCGCCATCTAGTTTGGTAACGTTAAGACCGTCCCTCTATTATTAGATTTGAAATAAAAACAATACTTCTTAATATACGAGATTAAGTATTAATTCTCTAATAACAGCTACTCATAGAGTATATTGCTATGGGTTTGATTCATTTTATCACATGGATATAGATAGATAACGAGTAACAATATGTACTAAGGACGTTGCATAAGTTTCAAGTCGGAAAGAACGGGACGGGAGCCTATTGAGACATCGTTACGTTAAAATATATACGTATGTCATGGGGAGAAAATAATTGGCGTTCTAATTCACGTCTTGCATGTTGTTTATACGTTATAGTGTCATGATATAATCGCGCAAAAAAGATTTTTAAATTGTAATTAACGCTAGTAACTTAAGCTTTTATCTATTTACTGTCGTTAGGTATATTTACCGTTAACTGCTGATTATTACCCTTAGGTAATATTCAGCACGATTGAAATCTTTCACGATATCCTAGAAAGCTTTAGAAAGAAGATTTTATCTGAATGAAATATTTATCTTCCTTTAATCTTTTTATAAATTGTAATTTTATTCAATATTATTTATCAATTTGCCATTGTAGTATATTTAGTATATACATCATAATTTCTAATAGTGGTTAGTTTAATACTTATTTTAGTTTTTTTTTGACCAGATGTCATAATGATAATGTGTATGCACCTATAATTGATTGATGTAATGGCACTAGACAGATATTGTTATTCTACTACTGTTATTTTTTTATGTGCTGTCACAATAAATTGCTGGCGTGTCTTATGAATGAATAAATAAATGGGTACCCTTAGGTAATGTTCAGCACTTCACATCATCAACGATTTTTTTTTTAAATCCGTTTCTGGCGCTCTGTTTCATTATACTCAACAGTTCCACAATAAATTCCCGCGCTCCGCAACATCCACTTGTAGCACGTTACGCATGCAGCAACCTTTATACATAACATAACGTATAGTTAACATAGTTTCAGGTTCATATTATTGCTTGATTTTTGAACTTTTGTTTTACACTTTCAAACACTTCCGCAACTAAAACAATCCATAACACTCCTAGGACTACAGCAGGCCACTATTCGGAGCTCGAGCTCGAGCTTGAAGGCGTATAGCTGTAGTAGTCGTTTTGCTAGGCGGTATTGATTTGCTCGACGTTAAGATGAGTGATGAAACGCAGGCGCATTTGTAAAGCCGGGCGCAGTTTGCGTATCACTCCTTCAACCTCGCTCTTCATCGTGTCTCCGACGAACATGTATTTTATGTGATATCTGTTTGTGGGTTGAGGAAAGTATTTTTTAAAGTGGAACTTCTTTAGAATCGTTGTGATTTCAAACCGGATGCAACGGAAAAATCGACAGGTAAAAGACACAAATACAATGTGTAGGATGAAGCCGGCAAAGAATGAGACAGAAATATACATACTATTTCGTCTGTTTTTTTTTCCTATTTAAGTTACCAAAAAAAGCGAATAATATCTAGATAAAGAAACAAACACATAAATATATAGGACAGAGTGATATAGAAAACGTTATACATTTTTTACCTATTCTAGTTACCATGGAAACTAAATAATAAACCTTACATTTGTCCTAATAGTTTTGATACTCTACATCCACCTCAATCTCTCGTAGGCTACTTTTCAGAACTTACACTTCCGCAGTGTGAATAAATTGCAAAGGATTTTTTTTTATCGTAGTAATCGAATTCAACATAGAAAATCTTTGTTGCACATACAAAACAAATGAAACAAAAAAAAAGGTAAATAAATATATATCGCTTGCAGCGATCTACTCGAGACAACCTTTGGTTGATGATGCATGTTAGGTACTGAGAAAGGGAAAGTGTAATATTTAAATCAAAAATTAATAATTGATTTACATTACATATACTTTATATACTAAGACTACATAATATACAGCTAAATTATATATGAGTATTTATATATATATATATATATACATAAAATTCATTTATTGAGATCCGTAAAAGAAACAGAGTTACCGTCATAGCTCAAAGTGTCGCGAAGCTAAAGTGGCAATGCGCGGGGAACATGGCTCGGTTGGGGTACGAAGATGCTGGAATAGCGACCTCGCACGGGTGAACGCAGCGTTGGTAGACAACTTTTTTTATTCTACTACAAGTTAACCCCTGACTCCAATCTCATCCGGTGGTAAGTGGTGATGCAGTCTAAGATGGTAGCGGGCTAACCTGTTAGGGAGTATGGTAGTCAGACCCCTAATCGGTTTCTACGCACAGTGCACCGGAACACTAAATCGCTTAGCGGCACGTCTTTGACGGTAGGGTGGTAACTAGCCACGAGCATAGCCTCCCACCAGACCAGACCAGAGAAAAAACAGAAGTTAAAAATACCAAAAATGGAACTAAATACTATAAAGACTTACTTAACTCTCTCTCAAAATGGGGATATTTGAGCAGCTTATCGATAAAGAGAAAAAAACTAATATTATCTGGATTTAACTGACTATCACAAAATGTTACACTGAAATAGCCTATTTGCGTTGTAAAAGTTTTAATGCTTTTAAGATAAATTATATAAGGTTGTAGTTAAAATGTTGTGCAGTAAAAGAGAATACTGCACTTCCGGACAACTCCTAAAAGGGATTTTGTACACCCTTAATTTAGTGTCGCTGATAATTTAAAAAGGATACAGCAAATCGCAGACCGGATCGATGTACTGCAGATGTGGTTGAATCTTGTCGATATGGGCCAATAGTTCGTACAGTGTCTTAGTTATCTCCATGACCGCCCGCGACACGTCCGAATTGAAGCGTTGCAAGTATGGCCCGACGAGATGGCATAGGAAGAGAAGCTGGGTCTCAGTATGTATCTCCGGGGTCAATTTCTCTTTGACAAACCTGGAATTTTATGCGATAAATTTATAAACACCACCATTATAACTGCTTCATAACTTGAACGATCATTTCATTGCTATTTAATGTAAATTAAAATTATTAAAGAAAGAATTATTTAAGATATTAAGTTTAACTACTTGTTTGATAAAAACAAACGTATTCTGAGGAAAAGGTCTTTTTTTTACAATCTTTATACATCTAACAGATCTTCTTTTCGTACTCTCTACGCAAGTTTCGCTTCGTCACCGGAGCTCCCTCGGGAGATGTTGATATGAATAACTGATTTTTGAGTTTATTATTAAAGCCTCTTATTCTTATGTTTAATAATTTCATTGTTCCCTCAAATCATATCTTAAACTTGTATATTCTGTACTTACCGTTACAATTCGTTCTGAAAACAACATGTACGTCATGTAATGCCTAATCATTTGGGTGATGCGTCGAGAAAAAAAATGTTTCACCAACTCTTGAATGACAAACGACGATAGGCGCTAAGACACAGATACGGCGGTGCGGAATGTTTTGGGAACTCGTAAATTGACACTTGACAGATGAAGAAAATATAAATTCACTTTTTTTTAATAACGTTAAATCCATAGGAAAAATTATAAATATGATAATACAAACACAAAATACCATACCTTGTGGCAAGAACCTCAAGGTTAGGTTATATGAGTTGCATAGTGAAAATCGATTGGTGAAAGATTAAGCTTAGCTAATGTATGCCTAAGAATATTCTTTGATTAGGCGTTACTTACTTAGGCATTGCCTTGTTCGTCATTAGTGCAACCGGGTATAAGTATCCTTGCCATAACATATTTTATCCGAACCATTTTTTTACGAAGAAACAAGAAAAACCAACCGAATGCGAGTTGCGCACACACATGAAGGATTATTTTATTTTTATTCATATATGTATATTGTGTATCTAGGCGCGAACTTTTGAGTGTGGAACATTGACAGTTCTTGAAACGATTTGCGTCGTTGCAAGCATAATTAGAACACTAATTTGGGTATGTATTTTTAAATAAATAAATAAATATACTACGACAATACATACCATCGCCATATAGCCCCAAAGTTGTTAGTGTTTTATGGGTACTAAGAGGACTGATGAAAATTTTTATGAATAACTGCCACGCTTCGCTGTGACACATTGTGATTGAACGGTTGAGAAAAATAGATAAAAACAATCCTTGATGCGTATTATATATCATGCTAAAATTTCAGCTCGATCGGTGAGATCGAGCAGATCAGAGTTTTTGAAGCGTACACAAACCAACATTAAATTTTTATAATATATATAGATATACATAAATAAAAGTTCTTATAATATACATATAAACACCCAGACACTAAAAAACATGAATGTTCATCACACAAACATTTTCCAGTTGTGGCTATAGAACCGACGGCCTTGAACTCAGAAGGCAGGGTCGGTGTCCACTGCGCCAATCGGCCGTCGAATACTACCGATAGTCATCATATCAACCAATTACCTGCTTGCAAGAGGGCACAGGTCTCATCCCATAATGAGAAGGGTTTCTTGGCGATAATGTACGTAATGAAATAGTAAAATATTAAAAAACCAACTCACGTGGGAATCTGCGTGATTTGTCCAGCACCAGCGTGATACCATATCGCATGCGCCAGCGCCAACGTCATACTGTACTTGTTCTCCAACATCGCGTCGTTCGTCGTATTCATGTTAAACAACTGGAACGGCGTGTATGGATGCGGCCATTCGAGCATTTCGCTGCTAGTTATCAACTCGTAAATTTTATCGTGGATGACGGTCCAATAGGGATCAGGTAATGCAGCCATGATAATTCCGATTGTGTTGATCCAGAACTGGAGTTTCGTCGCTGGGATGACGACGAATCCTTTTGTCGCCACTTCGAGAAGCCTGTTGGCGACGTCGTTTGGCATCACCGGCAAGGTCATCAGTTCTACGCATGTCACGTACAGGCAGTGCGCAGACGGGTTCGGATACTCGTTGAAGCGCCAGTCCGTGGCCGGGAATGGGGAGCTGCCAGTCATTGCTTTATGTTTGGTTAAGGAAATCGGTCGTTAACGTTACTCAAGTGACTTATTATCTATCTTCTAGCTACTACTATTAACCCCTAAAAAGTAATTTTCACCCGCAATTCTACTCATTATACACCGACCCATCGCTTCGTTTTCGATCGAATTAAGCTCGGCTTCTCATTCATAGGATGATGTTAATTAACGTATAACCAAATATGGTTCTTTTGATTTAATACTTTTACAGGTTGATTCCGTATGAAATATTCTTATGCATCCTACAACGTTACTTCGTAATTCGGTTGCACGTTGTATAAATTAATAATAAAAACGGTAGTAAAACAAATAAATAGATTAAAACGCATTGTCAAAAGGATACTATCAACCATTCGGTTAACCAAGCTCAAGTAGTAATTGAGGTCTGGGGTCCAAGTCGTCACATCCAATTCGTTATTCGACAAGTAACCCTGGAATGATTCAGTCGTTGCCCAGTTGTTTGCGCGCACGTCCTTCAAGGCACCCAGAACAGCGTTTACAAGTTTCCGTTTTAGCAGTGGCTTATCTCGCAGTTTCGACTCGTAGTAGTGAAGTGTGTTGTAGAGGAATGTTACTGGACGATCTAAAGTTAGAAGGAGTAGAAGAAGGAGAAGAAGAAGTAAAATTTCATCGCACGGATAACATCAAGGAATACATACAGCACGTAAGTAAAGAAAATTCTGGGCATGCAAAGGACGAAAACCTAAAAGTTCACGACTGGAACTTGCAGGCAATCTTTTAATGAAAACTTTATCCGACATCACCTTAAAATGTGGTAACGTGACAAAACACTAAATAACTATTTAATGCTACACTAAATTTATTAATAAGGAAAGCTGATACTTTATTGTGCACAAAAAAACACGTACAATTATGGTATACCAATTGACATATGTTGATTGAACTAAACAAATTATTTTACAAAAATTACGCGAATCTATAGATAGATAGAGATCAATTGTAGTAGAATGACAATGTTCAGATGGTAATGAACGAAACTTCTGGCTTCCGCTTTTGTGCGAGAATACCGTTTATTCAACCAATACCGACAATTGCGATTATCGGAATGTAGTAATCAGAAATTGCGCTATTGACCTGTCTGTGCAACTTATATTATGAAAATTACTTAATTAATTAAACTTATATTAGTCCGCGAAAAGCAGGATAATCTGTTTTGTGCAATTTATAAACAGATCTTCGGCAATGTACCCTCTACGCACGTTTCGCTCCGAAACCGGAGCATCCTCAGGAGATGTTGACTTTACAATGAATAATTGTTAAGTTTGACTTGAATAAATTAAAAAATTACACCATAAGATCCTCCTGCATTTCGCGGACTATAGCAAATTAAGCTTAATTTTCATAATATATCCGCAAAGTAACGCCTGCTTCTATCCAATGTCTGTACAACAACAACTAGTCCACACATCACAAACATTAAAATAAGAATTCATCAGACTTTAAGAATAAGACCAAACTTTCTGCGTAGCGTAACCTCATTTGGCGTAATGAACTCACGGTTTTGCTTAATATGAAAAAGGAAGGAATTCGGTATATTTGGTGTATTTGCTTGGTGTTTTTGCTATGCTTCCTGTGTTCTAGGCCGTGGGTTGGATTCCCACAACTGGAAAATGTTTGTGTGGTGAACATGATTTTTTTTCAACGTCTGGATGTTTATCGGTATATTACAAGTGTTTATGTGTATTATATTCATAAAAATATTCAACAGCTATCTCAGTACCCATAACACAAGCTACGCTTACTTTGGGGCTGGATGGCGATGTGTTTATTGTTGTACTATATTTATTTATTTATTTAAATTTGAATCATTTACAGGTACGGAATATGAAAAATTCGCCCTTATGTGTTGGCCCGATTTCGTTAATCGGTATTGGCGACCCAAATTAGCTACGCTATTGAGGTTCCACCATTCAATTAAAACTGCAAATTTAAATATGTATGTACATATTTGAATTTGCAGTTTTTTTAGAGAGTAATCCTCTGATATGTGTATACATGTACCTTCTAGAGGTTTACCACACTTGTGCACACAGTGGCGTGCACTTCATACATGCACTAAAGCACTGCCTACCCTAAAATTGATAATAAGTCGTTTAGGAGGAGGATTTTTGCCATTTAATGTAATCTCCCTGCTATATAACTCAGCGCACACATAGATCGATTGAAAGCATTGAAATTTTAATACCAAGACAATAGAAACGCCCTTTAGGACTTAACGTATAGAAAACACTTGTCGCCGAACGACGGCTCCCAGATGCAGTTAGTGATACGGAAACTGGGAGTGGAAATACTATGCGCTCGGAGTAAAACACAACCGCGTACACTAGTTGTGTTAGAGTGTAAGAGGCAATATTGTTAAAAAATGACAATAAAATCACTGACTGTTACAAATGTTTTTCTAGTATCAAATAACAATTCGTGTGCCCTGAGTCACGTTCGGGGCGACCAGCTGACGCCCACAAAACATTTCAAGTGACTTGGTATTAAGATGTCTATCATTGAAAGCATCTAAACATAATAACTTACCGTGAAATTTATACAAGTAGCCCAAATGCTCCAAAAGTTGCTCCAGATTCTTGCTAACTTGCGGTATCTCCAGATATCTATGCACAACGATATCCATCACGGGAATGAACCGCAAGCACACGTTACTCAAGTACACAGGTATGGGGCCACCGTATGCGCCGCTTGTCTCCTCGGGTGCGAATTTCTCTGGATACTTCCTATGGAAGGCTGAGTGTCTTTCGTACCTGAAGTTTGAAATTACCAAGCTCTTTAATACTGATATGGCGTTTTGGCGAAGCGTAAGCGCACATGAACTTAAATAAAGAATTTAAAAATAAAAGGCGTCATCATACAAATATTATAAATGCGAAATTGGGTTTGTTTGTCCTTCCTTTACGCCCTAATTAAGTAAACATAATCAGCTTGTCTTTTATCATATAGTTATTTAAAAGGACGGAGAAAGATAGGCTTATTTTTTCTACATATATTCAACATTTACCTAGACAACCATATTGAAAAAGCTGAAATTTAACCTGAACACAATACCAAACATTAAACGCGCGGGTTAATCAAATTATATATTTCGATTGAGACGCTACTGCCACCATTTAACCTAAACGCTGGCTGGCCCTTTATACTTATTATTTTATTTAATGGAAACTATATCAAGAGAGCGAGGAATACTAAATCGAACGATTACGAAACATAAATCATCATTTAAAGAAACTTGAAAACGTTGATTAATGATTAAAGCAGCCTAGACCAATGATTATACAAGCAGTCTTATTCATAGGAAAAAGTTTAGTTAAAACTCACTACTGCTCTAATACGACTTGATAATTTATACAAAGTAAAAGAAAGTGAAGATTTAGGTTATGTTTAAGTTTCAGTGTTAATTTTGGTGAAAGATCAATCATGCTAAAAATTGCAGATAACAGATAAATTGACCTTACCAGTTGTTCTGTTTCCAATGCTCCGGCGAGTTCTCTTTAACGAAGTCCTGTGCCCTGTTCCTCAACTCGGAACCTTTCAATAACAACAGTTGAATGATATACAGGCACACTTGGCTCTCGTTTCCGTCAGGGTTGGGACGCAGGACCTTGGACAAAAATGTATCGTTAGAACAAGGTAAATTAATTGATGTACATGCTTAAATATCTTACTATACAAGAATTAAGAACATTCAGACAATCTTTCATAACGAACGAAAACTTGAAACGCGTTGGCCATTCGGGCAAAATACGTGTTTAGTACACATATATTTCCAAAATTCCTCAGTGACTCCAAGTCTTTGTATGTAACTAAGTATGGACTTTATAGGAAACCTCAAAATCACTCAGCGATTGAGGAGAAAATACAATTCCCATAATTGTATTTTAGCATGGAATTGAATATTTTTAACATTTTAAGTGTTTATGTAATAATGTATAATAGTTTTTGGAGAAAACATAGAATGTGGGTGTATAGTTTTAGTTTAGGACAGTTTTACTTACGTATTTTTCTTAATTCAAAATTTAAACAGGAATAAAAATATTGAATGCATTACAATTCAGGTAAAAATGGAGTAAGTAGAGATGTCCATTTTAATATTAAAATTTTAATGTGCAATTAAACATTCCGCAAGGAACTCTTTCTTAATACCATTGCTTAAGGAAGGATGATTGCTTGATTATTTTTAAATAATCGAACCAAAATAAGAAATATAACTCTGATAAACACCGTCAACAGTGTCAAAATAAAACTGCTTTAAGCTGCAATGGCAAGTACCCTGATAACATACTCACGAGGCATAAAACCAGTCTGTCTATGGTGACGATGTTGTACTTCCAGATGATGTCGTTGATTGCGTCCACGCATTTGTTTATATGAGGCCCGCCAGCGGGGTTCGTTACTTCGAATACTAGGTAGTCGCAGAACTTGCGGAGGTGCGCTGATAGAGCGCGTGCGCCGATTCGCTCAAGGATTCTGGAAACAAAAGTTTAAGACTTATCTATACATTTATTGAAACCTTTTTTTATATATATACTCGTAGTTATGGACCGAGCAGATGTGTGCCACATACATGTGTGTCACGTGTGTGATTTTCCACCTATACTGTGTGTACTAGTATTTATATGGTATTGAAAGAGCGCCACCTAGCGACAATAACGGTTTGCCGGTATTGTAACTAGATGGCGCTCCTTTAATATCATATAATTTTTTTTTATAGATTCAGAATATTGGTAAGGGTAAAGAATTGAAACAATAAACATGGTGCCACGATAACTGTTGCAGTAGTATAAACTGTGTCGCAACAATTAAAGCTCACCTCCAACAATAAATGTATAGTACCAATAAAATAAAAGTAGAACATAGAAAATGCCAATAAAAAAAAAGAATTAGAGTTAATTAAATTTCTTTTCTTTCTTCCTTTTCTATACAAAAAAAATATCTAAAAACAAACAAACAAACAATAAAACATGCAGCGACTTATTTAGTGTGCGTGTGTGTGTGATTGTGCATATATATGTGTGTGTGTGCGCGTGTTCGTGTGTGTGTGTGTGTGTGTGTATATATGTGTGTGTGTGTGTGCATATATATGTGTGTGTGCATGTATGTGTGTGTGTGTGTGTGCATGTGTGTGTGTTTATGCATGTGTGTTATGTGAATGACTATAGTTTGAGCCTATTTTTAGATCTCGTAGTTAACTTTCACGCGATCGAATAAGTAAGCGTAGTTAAGAAAGTCTCACACTTGGCACTTTGATGGCACTTCCCATCCATCACATCTAAAGGGAACAACATTTAACAGGGCATGAAAGGAACGCGCCCTAATAAGTGCCGCGCTGTGTCCACCTGAGGGGTGGGTGTTAAGGCTCATTTTCCTCTTTTTTTGGTTCAACAGCTTTACAGTTTAAACTGGCTTATAGTCTAGCTTATGTCCATATCATTAACATAAATAGTACCACTAATGTTCCGATTTTAATAATAATCCATCGTTATACTCTTTATCGCGAAGTAGTAAAAAGACCTGAAACAAACCTACATGTAACCAAGCCAGAAGAAAAGCTTTCAAGGTCTGTCCGTTTCATCCGCGTGCGCTGCATATAATGGTCATACACGAATATGTGTACAAAAATGCTGGTTTTTGTTAGATTTAAGAAAAAGCCAACGAGACTATACATCTGCCTCTTATAAATACGCCACAATAACGCATATTAGATCAAAAAATTAAAATATGAATTTAAATTGCGATTTTTAGGTATAAGATAATCCTTACAAATGAGAATATCCTTACAAATAAGGCAGTTAATAATGTAAAAAACATTAGCAGTTAAACTATGCTTTTTACAAAATATTGTTTTATCGCATAGTTTACGTTATGAAATGGTACCATATATAGTTACGATAGTGAAATGGTACCATACGTGGTTTTCCTAATCCTAAGGTTGCCTGGAAGACGTCGCTACACAGCAATCAGGCCGCGTTTTGCATCCTACTTTTAAGTTTTTCTTTTCCTTTCTTGGTCTTTTTCTTTTCGTGGTTTACAAATAAAGTGTATAAATAAATAAAGTTTTAAAACATAACTTTACGACTTTTAATTACAAGTGACATGCGGTAACCAGCTAGTAGATAATCATTTGATAAATTGCATTTAAATATTAGGAAAAGCTGTGATAGCGCATTGGGTAGTGGCTCGAGTCGGGGCCAAGTTCGGATCCCAGCACGCACCTCTAACTTGCGTGCGTGCGATGCGGTTCTGCGTGAAATGATGTGCGGTTTAATGAATACAAATTTTACTTAATTCAACGGTGAAGGAAAACGTGAAGAAACCTGCATTCTACGTAATGTTCTCAAAGGTGTGTGGAGTCCACCAATCCGCACTGGGAGAGCGTGGTGGACAACGGCTTTAACCGCTACTCATTGTGGGATTAAACCCGTGCTCTGTAATGGGCCGGCAATGGGTTGATGTGATGAAGAAGTAGGTAACTTACTTGAAAGCAATAGGGTTGATCCTATTGGTCTCGAAGATCATCTTCCACAGTAAACAAAGGAATAATGGTGTCCCGGGAACTGAGAAGTGCGATATAATGTCGTTATCATTCGCCATCGACGTCCATTTCCTGTATTCCTCTTCTACGGACTTTTTGAGTAGTTGCTTGTTCTCTTTAGGGGAAGGATTCTGTAATGATATATTATTGATGATTTACTGATTTCACTAACACAGGCAAAAAAAACATAATAGTTTAAACTGGTAAAAATTTGAGATGCACCGAACATTCTTTTCGTATTGGGCGTATCAGGCATCCTCTCCACTATGCGTATTCGGCGAAATTATTCGGCTGCTCGTAAGGTTAAACCAGCTTTTGCAATGTAACCGCAACAGAATATTTTCCACCGCCAAAATATGCATATTTACTAAATATAAACCGTGTTCTTGAAACACTCTATCTATTCCTGAAAACTGCATAAAAATATATTGCGAAGCTTGAAAAATCTGAGAGTACAAACAGCGGGATTTACTTTGTTTTATACTATGTAATGTTAAATAATAGTGTTACCTGCGAAAAGAACTCCACAAGCACGGGCGGGAAGCACTGTAGCGTGTGCTGTGACCATAAATGTGGTGTATTCGTCATGATGGTTGTCAGCAATTCCTTCACCGCAGCTCCGTCATTACCTACGCAGTTATAACAATATGATTATATATTCCCATACAATATATTAGTAGTGAAAGCCGAGTAGGTAAAGCTTCAGCTTCGCTTTTGGGGGCATCGAGATCGATCCCCGGCAGTACCGAGTGGCGTGCACTTCATACGTACACAAACGCACTGCCTAACCTACCCTACTATTTTTGTCTGTGTCCCTGCTCTATGCCTGCTCCGATCAAAAAGTCAGTGCACGGCATTGGCAGCAATTCAAATTTTTTAGAGTTACGTGCGTTGCTCGGTGATAGCGTAGAATCGGAGATGGCGCAGTAGCAGGTAAGAGCTCGACTTAACTTTTGGGGGGCCGAGTTCGAATCCCAGCACGCACCTCTAACTTTTCTAATTTATGTGCGTTTTATGAAATTAAAATATCACTTGCTGCAACGGTGAAGGAAACACCTTAAGAAAACCTGCATGCCTGAGAGTTCACCATGACGTTCTCAAAGGTGAGTAAAGTCCACCGACCCGCACTGGGCCAGCGTGGTGAACTACGACCTTAACCCCTTCTCATTGTGGCAGTTTTCTAAGTGATGTGCGTACTAAGCAATTAAAATATCACTTGCTTCAACGGTGAAGTAAAACAGTTCAAAGGCTCAATGACACAATTTCTCAATGGTGTGCGAAGTCCATCAAACCGCAGCTTTACCGGACTACCTCACCTAATATAACCAGTAGACGAACGAGGCAGTCTGACTGTATAATAGTCATTGAAACATTTTTCACTTACCAGCTCCAGACATACAAATTCCCCTGGCGAGAGTGAGTACGAGAACTCGGTTTAGCTCTTCGCTCTCGCTGGAGACGAGCGACTTGGGCTCGGAGAAGACACGTGACATTTGCAACTGTACGCCAGAGCTGTCTAAACTGGTTATCAACCTTAATGCGGTACTTTCAAAGCTGAAATTGAAATTATAATTTATTTTACATAGCCAAGCATGTTTGCCGGAAACATATCTTATATCTTTAAACGAGCAATTATTGTATATATATTATTCAAAACTCGGAATCGGCTCAAACGATTTTCATGAAATTAGTATGCAGGGGGTTTCGGGGGCGATAAATCGATCTGGCTAGGATTCATTTTTAGAAAATATCATTTTATTCGTGTTTTCCGGTAATAACCGATTTGGTGCAGACGAAGTTGCACGGGTCAGCTAGTATTATTTTATAGTGCCAAGCAGATGACCCACGTGATTGTAAATAATACACACATCGCCATCCAGCCCCAAAGTAAGCGTTGCTTATGCTATGGGTACTAAGATGACGAAGAGACTAAGACGAGCTCCGATACGAAAAACTCTACTACTAAACAAACCTGCGGGATATTTAAAAACTTAACATAAACGCGGAAATCTCTGGCTAGTATGTGGTAACATGGAATGCCTTCCCTGAAGATGTATCACTGAATCAGTTCGAGAATAGACCGGACAAACATCAAAAATATTGGATAGAAGCATACAGATTCTCCTGCTTTTCGCGGACTATAGCAAATTAAGCTTAATTTCCTAATAAAACATCAAAAAGACAAAAAGCACAACATACATAACTATAGCTCCATGAGAAGATCACATAAAAAAAAATAAGTATTCAACTTTACACAACTCTGTGTGGTACTGCTGTAATAAATCTATCTTTGTATATATATAAAAGAGAAAGTGTGTGGGTATGTTCCGTATAGGCTCCGAAACGGCTGGACCGATTTCAATGAAACTTTCAGAGAATCTCCGGATTGACCTGACGAGTAATCCTGTAAAGAGTGGTTGGTGTTGTTGGAGTTTATTTATTATGATGATATTCTATTGTTGGGTGTACATGGGTGTAGATAATGATCTTCACCCGCTCGAGAAGAGAATAGAAGAGAATGAATACGGAGATAAATAAAAGATTTAATATATTATGAGACTTAAATTAAAAATTTTATGATGTTTGAATGAAAATTTTTTGTTGTAAGTTTATTGTTTAAATAAAATAAAGCAAAATCTACCCCGGCGAAGCGGGCTGGATGCGCTAGTATTGTATAAAAAAAACGTGTGTGTACTTATGTACACGCGTTAGAGGTTCTACTTTTCTGGCGTAACAAGATAAAAATCTTTTCCAAAATTTTATCTTACGCCTTATTCTACGTTTTCAGAAAAAAATTACATTAACAATAGAGAAAAGGTATTAAATAAATTGTGAGTTTTATTATGACGCATTAACTAGTTAAATTAAGTTTATTTAAATATTAAATAATTATACTTTTACTTTGTTGACTTTGGCAACTGTCACTAAAAACCGACACCCTGAAGTTATTCAGGGTGTCAGTTTTTTGTGACGGTGTGCGCGCGCATCGTAAAAATTTACGCTCATCATTTTTCCCTAACGCGCCAAAAGAAGTATAACTTCAAAAGATAAAAGTGAATACTCACCACAATTGTAGCTGCGTCTGGTTGGGTTGAGGACATGCGGCGAGCGAGTGTATATTAGAAAGCAGAGTGACTCTATAGTGGGGCTGTATGTGATGGATTCTGTATGAGAACATATCCAGCAGGTTGTGGAAGATGCCCCATGCATGTGACTTGAACACGTTCGGAAGGAGCTGATCTGTAAGAGAAGATATGATATTGTCAGTCGCTTCAGTCTTAGCAACTGTTGGGTCTGGTCTGGTCGTGGCTGACACAACACCCATGCAAAAAGAAGGAAGATGCCACAAAATGACAATACTCCACTGACAACAGTGCCCGATATGATTTTGAATGAAAGTAATTTATTTTGTTGAAAAACCGAGCAATTTTTCAAGACCTCTTTTGTTGTGAGCCAAGCACGGCTATGGTCTTAAAATTGGATTTCAACAGGCATCATATAATCCTTCCAGGCGCTTTATCATCAATAGAGTTATACAAATGTTAAATGCCTTCTTGAATAGACCAACATCAAAAAGACAAAAAGCAAAATCATCAGCGAAAGCTGCTTAAAATATATATATAAAAGAAAGTTGTGTTCGTTTCACCATTTATAACTCAAGAACGGCTGGACCAATTTTGATGATATTTGATTTTTTGGATTCCTCTTAGACCGGAGTAGGATAGTAAGTATAAAAAAATAACATTCATCAAAAAAAAAAAAAATGATCCGCAGTACGAAGTTCGCCGGGACAGCTATCTATTATATAATAATAATCATACTTCGTCATAGTTAGAACCATAGTCAAATGAATAGACCACATAAAAAAAAATATTAAACTTTTGAAGACCTTACATAACTTTGTGTGATATTGCTGTAATAAATATTGTAAGAAAATAAACTGCGTTATAAGTGCTTTTGAAACTTACTTATAAATCCTTTTATGCCCAAGGACTCGATCTCCGTGTAAACCAGCAGTCGGCTGTACGTTTCCACAAGAGCTGGCGCCATCATACTACTGCCAGGTATGTTCGTCTTATTTTGTGCCAGTTTCGCCACATGCGACACTATTGAGTGTATCAACGACATCTTGCAATGCAATGTCAAACTATCCAATATACACATAGATAAAGGCGCTGTTGGCAAAGGCGTTGCGGGATTTCCATTCGGCATGGCTTTTTGACTGCCAAATAATGACTCGATTATAATGCCCATCGGCCGGGAGTAATATTCCTGATTGGTTGAATAAGCGTTGCATAACAGAGCTATGCGATAGTCTGAACCCATTATTGTAGGTGTGTTGCTCGATGTCATTAGATGCTGGAGATATCTGGGAAGGTAGGTTAAATACAATCATACCAAATTATCTATGCAAAAATATAATATGTCGTTTATTATTGAATTATTGTTATTGACGACCGACTGGCGCAGTGGGCAGCGACCCTGCTTTCTGAGTCCAAGGCCGTGGGTTCGATTCCCACAACTGGAAAATGTTTGTGTGATGAACATAAATGTTTTTCAGTGTCTGGGTGTTTATCTGTATTATAAGTATTTATGTATATTATTTATAAAAA
Source organism: Pararge aegeria (assembly GCF_905163445.1). Lineage (NCBI taxonomy): Eukaryota > Metazoa > Arthropoda > Insecta > Lepidoptera > Nymphalidae > Pararge > Pararge aegeria. The sequence continues at coordinate 6,998,150 of NC_053208.1, forward strand.
AAAATATTCATCAGTCATCTTAGTACCCATAACACAAGCTACGCTTACTTTGGGGCTAGGTGGCGATGTGTGTATTGTCGTAGTATATTTATTTATTTTAATTATGTAATTACATGTTAAGGACATCTAATAGTTATTAGTTTTTCCTCTGTCCAAAGGTTGTCATGATCAAGTGATCATAGCGGTAAGTCAATCTTTGCACCCAAAATGTTTATGTTAAGTTTTTTTACTGCTTTTTTTTCTGTATTATTATGTGTGTGCAATTAAGTTTACAAACAAACATGTTTCAGTTATAAACATACATGGCTTCAAAAAGAAAATGGATTGTTCAGATATTACTATAGCGGACAGGCAAATGACTTTAAATATAATGAGTCCGATGTGGAATGGAACTACTCAGGAGAGTTCCACAGTGATACCATGAGATGTTCAGGACCACTCTAAGGGGATTTCAACTTTACCCCTTTTAAATCAAAGTAGCTATTGGTAACAACTGTATTCTGATCTGCCGTTACGATACATGCCATGTAAAATGGCATCTATAACCAAACAAAAAGACCAAAACAACCCGTCTGTCTTCAAATTTGATGGAGACACGTTGTTCACACAACAAAACGAGGGATACAACATCTTTGAGAAAAAATGCAAATAATGTAAAGTTGAGATACATTTGCACAAACTGTATTATTTATATAATTTATATGAATTTTCAAAACTATCTCATACTTATATTACTAATACAAACTTACTCATATTGTACTTTGAGGTTTTGTGGTAACGTCATGGTTTTAAGTTCAGATTCGGCTTTCTTCAATAAATGCATCCATATACACACAACGGCCATTTGATGCGTGCAATGCGCTCTCGCACAGTCAGGTACTGGTAAAGGCTCCTTCTCGGGATACAACAACTCGTAGAGTTTTATTATAGGCAAAAAGTTTGCAAGCGGGTTCCTTTGAATACTCCCAGAAATAAACTGTAGGAGTACCCACATTAGGTGGTCCCGGCCTTTCTTCAAATCATGACCTATAAGTTTGTTGTGAAGTCCCATTACAATATTAGGGAATGATGCAAATCCTATCAGTATAAGATAGATAACTTGTGATGATAAATGTAGCCAGCACCAATGAGTCGATGACATTTCATCTTCTTCATTCTCCTGCTCGCACTTCTCCATCGGTAAAATCATTAATTCAACTAGTTGATCCTCTAATGCTATACATCTCTGCTTATGTTGTTTCTGAAGGCCCAACATTGAACACATCATGTCTCTTGAATAAGGTTGCTGCAACACATGCCTTAGTAATGAGATCTGTGGCCTTAGCAAATCTTCGTCATAGGGCAAATTCCCTTTGAGTGCAAACCTTAATGTAGCAGGATCTAGCCGCCACGGGTTAACTAGATGATCTGAGTATCCCGAGAACTCGACTACAGGCAACATTTGAGAGTGGCCTATAATGGATACCATTTGAGCGCAAGGTTTGAAGCTTTCTACAAATGTAGTTAGCAGCTTGGCCAGTTTCTATGAAACAGAAAAAATCGTTTTTTTACACACACAGCATATTTATGTAAGAACAACATTCATAAACAATATAAATTGGGGAACATTACAGTAACACTATGTACCTATCTCTATCAAAAATTATGCACTGCTGGGTAACACTTTAAAATCTGTTTATGATTTTTGGTAAATTAAATGGTAGATATAGAATACTTTCCATACAGATAAGATCATAGGGTTGGGTTTTAAATTATCATAGCTATCAGCAATTTTAACTTAGGATCAAACAGACTGTTGTTTGAGACTGTTTATTACTAACAAATTTTTCCAAGTAACAAATCATTAAAAACGAATTATATAGTCTTAATACTCCACTCCGGTTGCACATCAAAGTTCAAAATCTATCTCACTGTCTTGCTCCCTTACCCTATCTTCATCTCTTATATTATGTAACAAAGAGTGCCAAAATGTAATCAGTTCTAACCATTTCACTCTCAATAATACTCGTTCAAGCAATCATAGAGGAACTGCTATTTGAAGACAGGATATAAGCTAGCTAAAGATTAAAAATATACAAAACGTACCCAATGTGGCCAGTGATTGTTATCAGGATAGGCCTTTTGAATTTCTGTGACAATAAAATAAGCTGGCAACAGGGAAGCATTCCTGTCAAAAATATATTCCATTACATTGTACAATGCCTTCATTTGAGGCAACGTGCTTGAGTTTAATCTTACTGGTAAAGTTTGTGCCTTTTCTCTACAGCCCTGGAATTTAAAAAAAAACATTTTACCAAATAAACATTTCACCTCCCTCATAAGAGCCTAATCACAAGAATGGGCACTATTGCGCTGGCCATAAGCTATTGTTCCGATTGTTTAAATCAATCTTGTAATAATTGTTAAGAGCCAGCCTCCATGTCAATGCCTTTAATCTTATGTGAGAGAAAACATGTTCCTAGCAGTTGAACATTAATAAGCTGATTAAGATGACTTTTTAATGTTGCCTGTTTACTATTACAGGATGGACTCTAGTGAGTGTGCTCTGCTGCTTCAACCTTGACCTCATATATTGCTTTCCACAAGGTATGATTTAAGTTCTAGCCTATTGGTAATAAAAAAAATCTGTTAATATATTTCAATAAACAAACCTTCATTATTTCTCTGACACCCTTATAGTCAACACCACCAATAATTCTTCTAATTAAACAAAAACATTCAATCCAAAAGTCACTGTTTTTATAGATAAGCTTCTCACTTGTTAATATACAGTCACATAACATTCTGAAACCAATTATATTTAGTATATTAAATACATATATCTGTAACATTCCCATACATGCCTCGCAAGACATCTGTGGGAGCAGAGGTGGTGATAACAGCTGTTTCTGATTTGTTAAAACCACACAGCACAGGCTAAGGGCGAATGTCTTTGATCACCACAGGTTCTGTCTGCTTGGAGCTTTTATTATGGTAAAACCCTTCAGTAGATTCAATATATGCTATTGATTGACAATATATATAATAATTATTAATGTTGCATGAAAATATTTTTGGAGTGTTTAGGCTCCTCAAGAAACACTTATATTTACCTAGATACCATTTGATTTGACTGTGAGGTAGATAGTGTGAGACAGACAATTGCTTTTTCATTTATGATATAACCTGTTTAATCATATTATGATACATCAGACAGGAGATGAAATCAAATTCATATATCCTAGATTCTGTGGTAGGAGTAAATATAAACCAAGAAGTAGTAGTAGAAAACATAGTACAGGGATAGCCAAACTTTTTGACGTAAAGACATTGAATGGAAAATTTCAAAACCTACTTTATACCTGCTTGCTGCTTTTGTTTCTTGTTCCCATGTATTGCACTCTATAACCCCACACCTGTTTTCTTACACAATATTTGTTTAAACCTATCATTTCCTCTGTATGTTTAGTTTACCAACACACAAGTATATATCACACTGTGCTATGCATGAATTTCTGCTGTTTTTTAGTTTTATTTTGTGTTTTACATAAATTTTATTATATTACATATATTTTATTACTTAAAATCTCTGACATAATAATTTTTAAACAGAACACAAGGATGTCTTAAACAAGTTTATCATTTCTCAAAGAGAAAGGCTAATATTTAATGGTACACAATGCTTTGTATGGCTTTAACATAATAATATAGGCATGGTGTTTAAATTATTAATCAGTTGTCTTCCTAGAAGTGTGTAATAAAAACAAGCCTTTTTACTGTCCCATTCCTTATTGAACCCACAAAATTACGCATCTTTGTGACCTTCGAAAATAATAATTGCCTTATTAAAACCAAACAGATATTTGTAACATACTTACCGTGCTTGTAGAATGTTTGTATTCACTAAATTTTCAAGTATACCTAAGAGCTGTTTCATTTTGTATCTATTGGTAAGTACTGCAGTCAGTGTTATGTACTGACGGATTGCAGCCTCCTGTACTTCGGCACTGGACGTAGTCATGATAGCACTTAATTTCTTTTGATACATTGATAGCCGCTCGTTCTCTTCTTCCGGTTTATGCACTAAGAAACCACTAAATGCTTCTTCTACCGTCTCTACTCGCTGGAAATTAATTCCCTGAATCGTTCAAAATAATTGTGAGATAAATAGAACATAAATCAAAGGATAAATTTAAGTAATAAGCATGACAAAACTTACCAAAATTTCATTTACAATGTTCGCTACTTGTGTATCAGCCATTGTAATTGTTATTAATTATAATCCACAAAATAATAATAATACTAGTTTTCACTAAGCCTTTCAAGTAAAATTATGATTTAAAATCGATAGCAATAATTATTTAAAGCATTTTTCACATTAACAAAAGACCAGCTTGTTTTTTTTGTACATGGCATTTAAACACATCTGTCATTTATTTTCTGTGCATTTTTTTTTAATCCCAAAGAGCGTGACTCTTTGGTCAAAACTCAGACTCAGGACCTAGGTCTGAACTTCAGAATATGTCAGATATCAGATGAAGGACATACAAGTCACATGTAGGTTTTTTTGTACCCACCTATTGCTTTACGGCTCTGGGTTCTAGCCACTGACAAAGAGAATTAAATTACAAAGTTTATCAGCAGAGGGCAGCACTAGAATTAATTCACAACAGTTTTATAGGGTTTTCACTGTTCAGTATAATTTTCATTGCTTTCCAAACTTTTGAACCCAAATAAAAGCAATTAATCCATTTCACTGTATTGTTGATGAGTTTTCTTTTTAATTTCACTAGGGCCTGTATAAGTTCCAACACTTAGATTCCCCTTCGAAACAGTTTTAATAGTAAAAGGATAAAGTTTCTACAGTAAATACATTAAAATGGAAGAAAGTTCAAAAAAACATGTTTGTATTCAAGTTAGGTGTACTTGCCCACTAAAAGGCATGGGTCCAGAATGCGAAGCGTTGAGGCCGTTGTCTACTACGCTGGTTAAGTGCGGGTCAGTGCACGCGCCTTTGTACATTATAATTATTTAAAGAAAAACTTAGGTGAAGGAAAGATTATACTTTGCCCATCTACGGTCCTCACTTCTAGACGAAGACATACATTATACGTGCATATATATACAAATAATAGAGGCCAGTTTGAGAGTCCGCTGCCTAATTTAATATAAAGTTGTCAAACCGTACGCATAATTTAGCAGTCATTTACCCACTGAATATTCGGTATAAAGACGAAGATCAATAAATAGAGAGCTAAAAAAAAGTTTTCTTCTTTTAAGCTAGACTTTTAGAATAGCTTACAGATTATGTTTGACGGATATTAACTTAGAGTAATGATAAAACCTCTTGACAACTACATATGAGCCAGATGGTGTCGTTGTACTGTGGTAGTCATTTTCTACCATGGTTAGTACTCTGTGTTGAGTGTTTTCTAAATTCTATATAGTGTGGTGCTCTAGGCTCTAGGTTGAATGTTGTAACAAGGAAATTTGTAGTTTTGTTCATTTTTTTATATGGAATTAACAAAAGTTAGGTTTGTTTTATGTTCTTGGCAAACTTTTATACTTGTCTAGTGATTTTGGCGAAATGGAGTCGCCGCCGTCGTTTTCTACGCACTCCGAAGTGCCTCCTTTGAGTGAAGACAGCGGTCTGCTGATTACTAGTGGATCATTTTCTAGTGATTCCGCGAGTGGATGGCATCACAACGCATCCGAGGCAAGTATTATTTGTGAATGCGTCATAACAAACAATGTTTATGTAGACTCGACTTTCTATGTGCTTTTTAGTTAATGTTTTTTGCAACTTCTTGCACGATTTTAATCAACCTGAAAATATTCTTTAGTTAATTATTGCGCTATATTTTATATGCTTTTGTTTTTATTATGAAATTTTTGTACCTATATATTTTTTATAGTTAGTTAGAGACCTAGGTTATAGTTTCCATGTTTTAGGTTAGTTCTGAAGTAGTTTAAAACTTTAAAATCTGCTTTCCCTTTAACAATTAAAGATTATCTTTAATAGATTTTTGAAAAACCATCTCTAATGATTATGTTCTGCTAAAAAAGAACTAAATAGCTTAGTTGAAAAAAGTTAGTTACAAGTTATCTTACAAAGTTTTAATTCAACCAACTCTATAACTAATTGACTTACCTGCATGAAGTGTGTTTATAGATTGGGAATTGCCCTGGAATCTATCTAAATACAAGAAGTATATTCTTTCTTGGCATTATCTGGCAGGGAAAACTTAAGAGCTATAATTATATAAAAAAATTAAGTTTTAATTTTTTTTGTCACATATAGGAACATTTTGATTTGAACAGTTTTTATTATATATTTGATTAATATGGTCACAACTTATGATAAGACCTTTTGATTTTTTATTAAATAATAAATTTTAGATAAATGCTTTGTCTCAAAAAGTGACACAAAGTTATGTTGATACAGTAGACTAATTTCAAAATGGTTTTTGATAAGTTATTTGAAGTTAGAAGCTCCCTGTGTTTGTGAAAATAGGGTCCTTTAATCTTTTACCTCTGTAGGTATTTCCTAATTGATTCTTTAGATTAATTCATAACTTATAGCTCATTCTCTGAAATATTTTTTATTGTTAATAATAAGAAAACTTCGGAAGAAAATGAAACATATAATCCAATCAGATATTTACTATATTACCTATAAAATATCTTACTACAATTTAAACCCTTATCCCCTTTACCTTATCTACACTATGAAACTTTAAAATACTATAAACAGCTTCAACTTCTGAAATGCTTTGAAACAGAATTAATAAACTTCATACCATCTTTATGACAATACTAACAAATTGCCCATAATTTTGCCTGCCAAAGAAATCCAGGTAGTCTTAGTTATTTCTTTCCTCAAGATCACTGTAGGTGTGTTAAAGATGGTCATCAGCAAGCAAAAAGATACACTGTCAAATTTATAAAAAAAATATTATTTTATGTGAATTAAATCGTGAGTATCCCATTCATCCATTGTTTGTGCCTTCATTCTCTCAGTTGTTGTATATGGTTTTTATTGAATTTATTTTAAATATTGTAGTATGATAGTTTAAATTAGACCTTCTTTTCTCCACCTTAAAATACTGTTTAAAAACATCCTTTATACTGGAATTTTATTCATGAAAACTTTTAATATGAATGCAAATTAAGTACTTTCACTTGATCATTAAAAAAAAATGATTTTTATTCCCCTTTGAGTTTTTTTTTTCTAGGTCAAACTTTCTAAATCTCAAGTTTATAGTCTTCTGTTAGTCAGTCAAGGAGATATTATGTTGCATTCTGCATATAAATAGCGCAGTTTTAAAAGAGATATCTGTGAGCGATGTTACAATCGGGCTAACATGTCCCTACGAGATTTTTATTACGTCCTATCGTATCGTATTGAGCGCTGTGTAGAGTGGACTCCCCGGGTTCGAACCTCAGCAAAGACAATTTGGGAATCTGAATTTTTTCAGGTGTAGTCTGCTCTAGAGGTTTCGAATGTGTTTAGTAACGTCAAAAGACGTGCCTCATTCGACAGTATATATGTCTTCTTGGTTACGCAATAGCATTGCTATTAATATTGTAAGATGCCAGTTTTCGTAACATGGACCACAGAGAGTCCCTGTGCTCTTGAGAGATGAACTTTTATCAAATGGCAATCTAGCCCATAATTTTTAAATATGCAGAATCTTAAATGGTATTATAAAAACTGTATCATTAGAGAAAATATCATTATGTAATATAAAAATTTGGGAATAGTGCACAGAGACATTAAAAAACGAAGCATAGCATCATAAAACTTAATAAATCAACCACACAAACAAAAATCAATCATTACATAAATGTTCTTTCGCACTTCCTTGGAAACTTTTAATTATAAGAATAAGGAAGATTATTATCGAGTAATAGTTGTAATAATAGTCACGAGCAAAAGATCAACAATTTAATAAATTAAAATATATAACGTAACTATTTGTGTAACTTGTTTGTTCTACTGTGTTTTCTACCGAATAAACTGGTATGCAAAGCACGGTTGTAAAACCTGAGCTCTAATAATAAATAATGCATTAAGTGCGGGCAGAAGTAGCCTAGAACGAAGTCTAATTACCCGAATCCATGTAGATTAGATCGAATCGAACTCAGAATGGAATCCGATCATCCCATCATTTTTTAATCCGAAACCGAAACAGAGTAGATTGCAGTCCACTGTGCCTGGTTTAAGTTTTTAAAAAGTTCCGTCGAAGTTAGGTTAAACTGCCAGATTATATGGAATTGTTAAATGGGCTTCCGCCTAGGGCGAGTTTTAAACACATTGCGGTTGCTTTCAGTTAACGGGTGCAGTTTTTACCAACGCCTCCCGATGACGTAAAAACAGAACAAAACCTATATACGATTCATAAGCACTTTTGATAGGGCTGTTTGAATGAAAAAGATTTAAGATTTTTTGGCCCGCGTTTATTACGGTTGTTCACAAATCCCGTGGGTGCCGTTTGTTTTCCTGGAATAAAAAGTAGCCTATATTACTCTCCGTCCTTTCGACAAAAATCAAGTTAATTGGTTGCATAGTTAGAGCGCTAAGTAAGTACAACAAGCAAAGAATCTAACGAACCAACTTTCGCTTTCATGATACGAGTAAGAATGTAAAAGATTGCTTATGTCGTTGTGACGTCCGTTTACTAACAGTCTTCTGTAATGGCCAAAAAATAGGTCTACAAGTTGTGGAATCAAGAGGGAGCGATTCTCCTGGCATATAATAAACATCTATTCGATTCGAAACTTCCAATATAATAAATCTGGTGTAGAATTTAATCGTGCATAAGTTTTCAAAGATAGCTTGCGATATGTAACGTTAATGCGCGACCGTTTAGAGACCAGATCAATCAAGTTTAAATTCAAAATATCATTCAAGTAGGCTATGTACAGGTATCTATCACAAGCTCTTAAGTAGCGTTTATACATTTTTTACTCTCCATGATGCATTGCGAGGTCATGGTGATAGCTACATTTTTATTAACCCGATCTGTAATAAGAAATATAATTTATGCGGTTTCAGAAATCGGTAACCGTTGTGCAAGACCAGTCCGAAAATCTGTTTTGGTTAAAAGTCATACATCTGCAAAAGGACAGCACATTATATAATTAATACATAATAGAAAAATCTATATAAAAAGGCTGTAGTCTCGCCAAACGTCAATGTTGATACATTAAACATAAAACTACTGCACTGGTCTAAGAACTAAGAAGAAGCCCACAACGTGCTACGAACGTAGGCCGAGAAAAATAATACTAATTTTATTAATTTGAAAGTGATATTGTTTGTTAAATCCCTACTGATGCACTGGACAGCTCAATGAGTGATATTATATTTCTGGAGTTGAACAAAATTACTTTTTATCCCAAAAAAGTAACCAGAAATCGATTCCGTGTGCCGATTCAATAAATAGCCTCTGCAATCTATGCATGGCTAAATATAATAAAACATAGAGATAGCTCGTTTCCTGTAGACGAACATATTAGGATACCCGGCTTTGTTAATTTGTGGGCTTCTTCTTAGACCAGGGCGCGTTTGAAACAATCGTAGTTATTGTTTCAATATGTTTAACCCGTGTACACATTTTACATGTAATGTGCGCATCATAAATGCTATCTATGGGCTGGGCCTATAATATAATAAATATATTTTTGACTTTTGAATTTGACTTGTATTTTTGACTTTTGAATTTGGCATGTAAAAGTCGCCGGCAACAGCTAATAAATTCTATATACAGCGTATATAGAATTTATTGGCCGTAAAATACCTCTAAAGTGAAATATTTTACTTCCGGTCTTCATTCTAGCCCTCTTGAGTCTATCGGTCGATCGCGCATGCATGCCGTCGTAGGTAATGAACAGGCCGCAATATTAATTGAATTGTAACCTCCTTGGTCGGGCCAAAGTGTACTTCAATGGAAAATTAATTTTATTACAGCATTAATTTGTTAAGAAAACACTGCTTCAATACACATAGCACAAAATGGAACGTACATAAATAGGATATAAATATATCATCATTTACTCTATTTCAATTCTTGATCAGGAGCTTAATACAGCATTTTAAGTTGAAAGGTAGGTCTTTTTACCTATGAAAATGACGTTCAAAATTTAAGTGATTTTTCAAAAAAAAATTATTTACATACAAAATAATATGTACCTTAACAATTCACTCAACCTTGCCTTTTTAACCCTCTTGTTCCTACTGCACGGTAATTTGCGAAGGCGTTAAAGAGAAACTACCGCAATTAAGCAATCGGATGCAGACTTGGAGGCCCTCTTGCTGAGTGTCGCTCACGTAGTGGGGCACCCATCTGCCAAGCTTCTATATTTTGCTAATAATGTGCCTACACTAACATTAATAGCCGAAGCTAGCTCAGCCGTAGTTTGAGAGGGATCCGCTTCTACTATTGCTTTAAATTCGTCATTCAGGCCCATGTGCACGAGGTTCGTTTGTCGAGATCTAATTTTCTAGAACGAAAGCGTTTGAATCAATAAGTCGTTCATTAGTCGTTTGAGACTTATTGTTTCCATTCCGAGAATCACATAATATGGTGTTTGGTAGTAACTATAGCGATATTGCTGGAAAAACAATTCTCGAAAAAAGAATCTGAAATTGTAATAGCATGGCTTAAAAGAAACATCAATTTGAATTTCGAATTCCCGGATTAACTTATGTTTATAGTAGTTTGATCGATCAAACTTCTGCTTTTTAGGTAATGCCCTAGTAGGATAGAAAATCACAGACATCCTTGTTTTGCTGGGATAATAAACTGCGAGTTAATAATTCAGGAATAAGGCATCAAGACAGACAGTTATCGGTTCGGCGAATTTGTTAATTCTCTCGGCGATCGGCTCATGTCTAGCAACTTACCTTACGTTTGAGCGTTTCATTACGATAGCGACTATAAACCGATTAGGTATAGGTCCAATAAACCTTGTGTGCTACACCTACGGCTGAGCGCGCTTCCATCTTACACTGCATCTTAATTACCATAAAGGTGAGATCGCAGTCAAGCGGTAACTTGTCATTAAAAAAGCTATTATGCATGTAGGGCATCTTCTAGGATGCGCTTCTTTTGGGCAATTTGACTTGAAACACTTTGTTTGATCGGTTTGACTTCGGTCTCACTTTTAGAGGGACCCAGTTAAAGCCCATTACGTAACTTTTCGGTGTTATGAGCGTTTTAACCATCATTTGGTGTTTGTTTTTGTGAACCTGAAAGAACTACGAAAAATAATAATTTTAGGCTGTCGAACCATACAAGTATAAGGTAAATTTTACACTCGTCTGCCAGCCTCATTTTATTATAGCAATAAGCTTAATAGTTTCTATACAGCCAGTAAAATACGGTATTGTATAATTTAAATCTTTTTTTATTAGTAGACTAATATTATAAACGGGAAAGATTATTTATAAGGTTTGTTTGTATCCGATAGTCTTCGAAACTACTGGGCCATATATCGACAAAATTATTTTTAAAGAAAATTAGTGATCATGTAAGAGTGGAAAAATTTTGTCTATAAAATTAATTACTGGGGGTGCGCTGAGAAAACTATGGATGAAACATACAAGTTATGTACTACATGTTTAAAGTACTTTTTATTACCGGGAAAACTGACGGCTTTGGTGGCACTTGTTAAACTTTAAATAACGTGGATGAAATCGCAGGCTAGTCAAAGATCTTGCTTGCCTTTATTTTATAACCTTGATTTGAAAAAACTCAACAATCTGCACGCCATTTTGGCGTGTAGTTTTTTTAAACTTTTTGTTTAGTATCTACTGAAAATGCAAATAAGGCACAGCAGCATGGGTGGCCGTGTAAGTTATTCCTTTGGTGAGATCCTCGCTGTCGACTCTACGTTTTACGGGTCTTTGGGCACGTTACTATCAATGAACTTATATCAGAATTCTCTAAAATAAAAATTATAAAGCTCGCTCCAACAAATAATAGAGTGAGAGATTAACCTTTTATACACATATTACAGTAATTTCTCGTACATCAGTATCATTATGAACCCTCCCACTACAGGGCGCGATCTCCTCTCGGAAGGTTTAGATCGTAGTCCACCACGAGATTCACACGCCTTTAAGAACATACATACATACATACAAAACATACAGACTCTCAGACATGCAGGTTCCTTTATATGTTTTCTTTCATTATCCTTCTTTAAAGTGACATTTAACTGACAAGATAGGCCGAAGTCCTCACCAGTCGTTCTCTGCTCATATAAGCTAGGTATTTGTGAGCCTCGTAGCTTTAGGTTTAAGTTGGCGATCGAAGTTATCACCATCCCCTTACAATTGTGTAAACATGTATACATATATATGTATGAACGCTACATAAGTTCCTGTGATAGGCCGGCATGAATAAGAAAAAAATTTAATTCAAATTTAAGTAGCACCCACAAAAGATTTGTAAATTAAAATATACATTCATATAACTCCCTCGTTGGTATATAGTTCGCATGTTCGACTAAGGATAACGAGGTCCTGGATAAAAATATTAGGTATTGAGTTTTTCCGTTTTGCAGTTAGGTGATTCGTAGTTTCCACCGGGACGGTTATTATCACACGTGCTAATAGTCTTCATAGCTCATTGCTCCAATTCCCTGTGTCCCATGAGAGAGGAGGTCTTTGCCCAGCAGTGAGACATTTAAAGGCTGAAAATGATGGGAAAAGTAAATTAATGTTTCCATAAATCGTTTTGAACTTCATGAATCGGATTGAATTTCGGGAAAAATATATGTAGAGTATTTTAAAAATGTTGGTCATAGCAAAATGGTTTATGTTTGTTTCATTTTTTGAATCCATCCTAACCTAACCTAAGAACGAATGTGTATTTAATACTTCACTGCTTTGCGAAATGTTTGTCTTGCTACATTTTATTTCTTTGACCCTACCTTGCATTGCATTTAATTAACCCTCGCATATTTTTTTTTAATTTTGCTGTGACGGTAATCAACTGTGAAATGTAAATCGATTTTCATAACTCACTTTTAATTTTTCTTATTTAAATTTAGTAAGAATTAAGTGGGGACGGTAGTCCCGAACGGGCAATAGAAAATCACTCGAACTCAGTTGAACAGTTAAGTAAACAGTATACCTTCCACCATTACCTTTTAAAGCTTTGGAGTCCGTTTCTTTCTATTTATTTAAAAACCCTATTTGCAGTATATTTGACTATGACTATCCAGCTAGGCATTTCTTTTTAAACCGCAGTGCACGCTATATAATTTGATTGTGTTGTTGTTAACATGCGATTTCTCTTGCACAGCCTTCTTTACTCACAGCTTCACTTAAAATAATTAATGTGTGCTTTCTGTGTGCGAAAATTCTTGTGTCTTCCGTGTCTCGACTTAAAAACATGGCTTGAAGCAGTTTTTTATGAAGATTAAAAATATATAAGTTGCGAAAAATAGCGTCAACATCCTCTTGAATTAAAATCCTTATTTTAATGACTTGAAAGTATGTAACATATAACTGACTTTTTTAAGTTTAAATAAAACTGCTTTAAGTAATGATAATAAGTCTCCTGTTGCTACCATATCCTAAACCAAATTGTCTGTGAAAGTAGTGCCTGGCCATCCCTTTCAACTGAGCCTATTGTGAAAAGAATGACACTAGCTTTAGACCTGCCCGTTTTGTTTAGTTTAGAATGTGTGTATGCCAAAATACATACACTGTGAGTTGCGGTTATACTGCCAGCAATATATGTATGTACACATGCGCCTTTGCAAAAAATGGTTTTCAATTTGTCACACCATTGTTTCAAAGTGTCATGAATTTCTTAAAACTTCTACATTTTAATTTATATCATTTAAAAAATACAAGACAATATTTGATCACTGTAGATTAAAATGGAAAAGTTAATTTAAATTATTAATAACTTTATGTTTTTTCTATTTGATGTGTGTATTTGTGTGTGTGAGTGTCCGTAATTATCTTTTTACGTAACTATATAGAATAGTAAATTGATTTGAAATTAGATCACAGTATTTTTTGTATACTACTGCGGGACTTTGTGGTTAATTTTGAGCAGGTGTTTTATGAGAGTAGATGAAAGCATTATTATGGGATAAAAAATTTTTGGGGCGAACTACAATACATTACTTAGGTTGTTTTCTCTCGCATGTCATTAAAATAATACATGGTGTGAAAGAGGTGCAGTGTAAAATCCACTTTTATTATTATTAATCTACTTTTCTGGCTTTACCGAATACAATTTACATGCACGCCTGCGATTTGTTTTATATTCGATAAGAATCATTACTTTTATACGTATTTTATAACTCGTAAATATTAGCTTAATTTAATAAAACTTTTCTAATAATTAATATCTATTTTCAATTACTAACAACGCGCAGGCTGCTAAATTTAGTTTGTCACTCTCTTGCAAGATAGGGGAACTATATTACGAACTTTCATCAAGCACAAACTCAAAATTTTCATCGTCATATCGAGTTAACTAACTAAGTGACAATGATTTTATGTCGAAATATTACTTCTTGAAATACATAACTAGTAGTTTAAAATTAATTTTAAGGTTTAAAATACTACAACGAAAATCCTTAAAATTTACTTGTGTTGTAGGTAATTATTAAAAAATTCTTTAATATGTTGAATTGTAAAGTAATTCTGCTTATTTATAGTAACAGTCGAATTTATTTCTGTCGTTAAAGTTTGTTCTACTTTAATAGTATGTTTTTGATATTGAAAAGCCCAGCTATAAAAAGACGAAGCAAAGCTTTAATCAAATCTCTGAAATTGAATACTTATTAGTAATACGTTGGTCTAGTGGTTAACATGTTCTACGGATCATAAGGGTCTGAAAATTCGATTCAAATAACTGTTTAAAATAATTATGTTCGGTATTGTGCACATTTGGAAGGAAATTGTCAATATTAGCCCGAAATTAGGTTTTGTGGGTAAATGTGGTACCGCATATGCACGTTGCCGACAGTCCCAGTTATTATTATTATTTATTAACGTTATAATAATCGTTAAGCTCTGTAATCCGCGCTGAAGCAACTTGGAGTA
The DNA here is from genome assembly GCF_905163445.1 of Pararge aegeria. NCBI lineage: Eukaryota > Metazoa > Arthropoda > Insecta > Lepidoptera > Nymphalidae > Pararge > Pararge aegeria. The sequence continues at coordinate 7,013,208 of NC_053208.1, forward strand.
CTAGTAAATAAATAAAAAATAAGTTTAACTATCCCCCCTTCTAAGAGGCGGCGGGGATTTTTAGTATGAAAAAAAAACAAGCTAATCCTTAAATCCGCTTTGCATCCTTCCATTAACGATTATAAATACGAATGTAGGTGTGTCTTTTTTTTGTTTGTTGAACCGAACAGAGTTGCCTCTGTTCGGTTCAACAAACTACTGAAATGATCCTGATGAAAATTGGCACACATATAGTTTGCATCCTGAAGGGGGACTTAGAATAAATAATATTAATCCCGGAACATCACCAATGTAACGTTCCGGGGGTATTTAAAATTCAGCTGCACAGCTAAATTGAAATTTGCGAAGTTTTGTATAGAGATAAGATGTGATGTGTGTGTTTAAGATGTGAACTACATCTTAAAACGAAAAAACACGGATAAAGTAGCGCGATACAGATAGTAATGTCATAACCGTGTGAAAAATTCAATCACCTGTGCTATTTCATAAAAGTTATTTATAACTTCCTACTGTAATAGACGGCATATTAAGCAATAAACTGTAAGACCATATAAATATTCGTAAAGACCAAAGTTTATTTTCATTAGTAACTACTAACTAATGTCTAAAGGTGAAAAGTTCAATAAAATCCATTTACTAAGTACTGAAAAGATTTCTAAAGACTTTTGCAGTAGATTTTAAACTCGTTAGTACCTACCATGTAGTGAAATATTAAAACAATATTCCAATATTTACAGTCCCAGTTTAATTTAGGTAGCTGGGCCTCCGCTTTCATGGGAGAGAGGGATGTAGAGTTTATACCCAAGTAACAATTATAATTCCCTGATAGTGCTAATAACCCAGGCTGACACTTTAACGTGCTCTGGGTGGCACGGGAGTGAACACGCCAATTTCCAAACTCGGCAGGGTGATAACGTATCTCGCGACAGGTTTGCGACAGGCGTAAATCTTGCAAACACTGCTATCAAACGTCACTTTTCCATAAAATAAATAAACAAAAGTGACGTTTTACAGCAGTGATTGCAAGAAAAACTGAATTGTAGTTTTCCGCCTGACCCGGGAATTGAATTCAGGATCTCGTGATCCGCAGTTAAATATGCCAACCATTACACCAACGCAGGTACCTTTTATTAACAATTATTATACCGAGTTACTAATAATCACCAGGAGAGAGGGCTATGGGAAAAACGACGATGAAAAACTTGTATAGCCCAAATTCGAACTCAGAAGTCATAACCAACCAAATAACCATCCAATAACCCACTGGGTTCAGCGTCGTTTAGCCAACCCAATCGATTTTTTGGCTGTCGAAACTAGGCCGCATCACCCTTACAATATTATTCAAAAGTGAGTAACTGAAATCAATTCCATGATAGACGTAGGTACGAATGATACAAATTTCCGATAAATAACACGAAAATGCTTTTCAATAGGTAGAAAATTTGGATATCCGGTGAAAATTTGTTTGTAGTGTACGCCACCCGTATATCGGTAAACGAATAGGAGCATGTTGCAGGTATCGCGCAAAAAGAGCGCCGACGGTTTTAAAGCGAATTTAGCGATTTTAACAATAGCATGCGAAAGAGTGCGCATTGCAATTTGTTTCAAATATACAACAGATTTAGCATGTATGAATTTATGTATTTGATGAAAACCTTTGTATTCCAGAAATAAAAGTAGCATGTGTTAAATAACACGGATTTTTAAGTAAAAAATTACATCTATCCGTTCTACTGTTGCTGTGTAGTCTCGAAATTAATAATTACTTGATGTGATAAAAAAATCTTTAGATCGTAGCTTGCCACTCCATGGTGGATTAGCGCGGTATTTTCGTAGCAGTACCAACTTTTTATTAACTCAATCCGAAAGTAAGGAAATTGAATTGAATTGAATATTTAATTTAGTAGGGCTATCCGCTTCTAACCCTATCGATATACAACGCATAAGAGAAAACCGAAATAATACTTCACAGGCTTCAGAGGTACATTATGTATTGTCTCTGAGAATTATCTGTGAAACAGAAAACCTAATAGTTTTTGAGTAAACCACTGCCGTAATTTTTACTGTAATAAATCCGTTAGGCGCTAACATCACATGCAAAAATAAAAATCATGTGACTCCTGTCACACTGTGCGTGTCTGAATTTGTTTGTATGAAAAATAGATATGCTTCTTTGGAATTAATATTTTTACAGGGTGATTCCTTATGAAATATACTTATGCATCCTTTAACATTATTTCGTAATTCTAAAAATATGCTAAAGTAACTTCATTATATAATCAGAAGATTTTGGATTCGATTGGGTATTTGCTTCCGGCGAAAAAGGGCACTTATCCATACTTATGTTCTAAATTAGAAAGTAACTGTTTGTCTGTTACCAATTCACGCCGTAAACACAGAATAACACCAAATAAAATTTGCATGGAGATAGATTACAAGCTGGGAAAGAATATAGGATACTTTTTAGCACGATAAAAAAGACTTTTCCGGCGAGCTAGAAAAAAAACGCAAGGGCGCAGACACGTACGTGTTACTTGAAAGAAGAACAAACAAACTTTCGTGTTCTATTATTTAATTTGTTTTCAGATAAAAAATATCCTGTGTACTATACCATGTCTTAAACCTGTCTTTATTTACGATATTTCAAGCTCCTTTCCGTAAACTATATCTATGCAAAAAATCACGTGAATCCTTTAATCTGTTGTAACACGATTGAAGAAAAAACACAATTCCCACTCATAATATCAGTAGGGAAACCTTATTTTAATATTTCTAAAGTAAATCAACGTTCATTAGCTAATACAAATTGCACTCATCCCCATGTAATTGGAAGTGTCTACTGCGCAGGTCAGCCGGCGGCGACCTTTTTGTGTGATCCCTCCTATATGTCTATGAACGCCACTTTATCATATGCAGTTACAAGAAAGCGATTTCGACGAGCGGTCGTTGTCGCTCTGTGAATCGACGGAGACGTCGGAACGCATGTGCGGTGATTTATTTAATACATTGAAGAAAGGCCCAATGAAACCCGTCATCAATGCCATCGAACCACCTCCTGAATTTCAGGTAAGATTTTGAAGCTTTTCCTTTCTTTTTTAACAACTTTAAAATAAAGTGCGCGTTACTTTTTATTTTTAAAAAGCTACCTTTGTTAAGTTTAGTGTTGTTCTATTGAAATGTTTTAATAATTCAGTCAAAATATTGTGCTAGAGTAAGAAATACTTCCGCGTTGTATTATATTCGCCGGGTTTAAATTTTAAACATATTTCGTAATAATTGAATTTATTACATCGCTTTGTTACAAAACCAGTGTGTATAAGAAATATACCTCTGTTAAGTTTAGTGTTGTTCTATTGAAATGTTTTAATAATTCAGTTAAATATTGTGCGAGAGTTTAAGAAATACTTCCGCGTTGTATTATTTTCGTCGGGTTTAAATTTATATCGTAATATTTCGTAATTGAATTTAGGTCATCGCTTTGTTACAAAACCAGTGTGTATAAGGAATATTCAACTTATAATATAAAAGTTCGAGTTATATATCGAGGAAGTTCTTTTGTGAGCGTTTTTAGGCGAAAAGTTTAAGAGTTCCTGTAAAAGAATTCAGTTGGTTAAAAATGAACGGGAACCGAATTTTGCGTCTGAATTTTTACATGTATTCTCGTGATTTCAAGTGCATTCACGGAAAGGGAAGGTTTATAATTATTTTGTTCTTTAATTGATGATGTGAATCATCAATTTTTTTAAATATATTTATAAAAAATAAATCATTCTTTTATCAAAATAATTGTTATCGTCGAGTTTACACTGGCGTTCGGAAAACAATCGAAAATATGTTTTGTTTGCCCTAAAAGGCAATATATAGAAACTATTCGACAGCCCGTTTCGTCAATTGCGCTGTTTATTTTTTTAAACTTTTAAAATAATTGGGAGTCGGCTTTGTGTTGTAAAAATATATTTATAATTCTGATTCCAAACGTGTTCTCTCAAATAAAATGTTTAAAAATTCTCTGAATTAGTTATTCTTTGTGTCGTCCGCCGGGTTGTTGGCGATGGATCATTGTTTATTCACTATCGAAACTATAAGTATAAGTACAAAAGTTTGGTGAAACAAAACTGAGACTTTTAATTAACATTATTAGTTGAAAATAATTACCTCTTTCGCTATACCTAATTAACTATGGATCAATAGGTCCTTCCTGACCCAATTTACGGTAGTCCGCCTTTTTTATATTAAAATAGATTATATGTATTATAAATCGGTATAGTTTGGTTTTTGAACGCTTTGAGTTTGCGTTATTTCCCCCTCTTTTGTTACAAGTTAACGAAGCTATCTTTCTCAAAGGTCGCTGTAAAAGCTATAGCTCACTTCGCTGATGCTAGTAGTTTGATTTAAAATGTTGGGTCAAGATAGCTTTCGTTGGATTAATGAACTTCGTTTAGTTTTGAAGGAAACATTAGGCATAACTACATAGAAAATAGTAACGAAGGCCGTTAATGTTTTGTCACAAATTTGGCGTGCAAACATTTTGCTAATGACTGATTTATTAAGAAAAAAATAATGATTAAATTTTTTGAATAATTATTATTTTTTAATGCTATTAGGCATTATTTTTTAATATTATTAATAAATAATAGGGTGCCGAAAATTAACTATCATCTTTTGAAGCCAACATCACGAAAATGCCTCGATTAAGCTTATTATACTTAGGTAATAAGTAATATATAAAATATAGAGAAAGGCTATATAATAGGTATACATGTAAATTTCAAAATTTTACCCATAAGGTTCAAAAAGAGTATAAAAATATGTATGGCATTCCGTAATATATAATTATTTGTCAGAATGCGTGAAACTGAGGTAGTACCAGTTCTTTTAAACAGCTTTATGAGGTAGATTATAGGCTATTTAACATCACGCTATGGCCCTTAGGAGTCGAGCAAAGAGCAGGCGATTCAGTGGTTAAGTGGGGTCGTAGATAGGGTTTGGGCATTCCCTACAGTTTCAAAGTCCCCGGACACGAGACATCCTACAATCAGAGTCACGGAATTGAGGGGAAGTAATTTTTTATTTTGTTTTTTCTTTAAGATGGGCAAAAGGTTCATTGTGTAATTCCGAGCTTATGGTACTAGGTTCGGCGCTCATTATTTCCATATGTGGTGTCCGGATATTAGACGTATTTTCGAAAAGCCTACGATACGGTTTATCCGCAAAGCGAATTAGGGCAGTTTTACTAATATTCTAGGTAAAGGTCCGTGTTTTGAGGTGAGGTGGGGCGGCCCCTGTGCAATTATTAACGACCACTCAGCTCGTTGTGGTTTTTTCTCTTCTAGGTGAGCTTCCAAAGTTTCAAAGATTTGAAATTCATTAAACTACTTCAGTTATTCGAAAATAAACATAATTTCGAAAATTTAGTCTCAATGGTCTCGTCTCGAGTCTTGACCCGAAAGTACCGGGACTCGAGACAAACCCTAGTAGTTAGTAAAGATTGTGTGGGACATATTTCAGAAGCTGTACGCGGACCGTAAGACACTTGGTTGAGATTAAAATTTAAACTCACAACAAGAACTATAAATAGTTACTTTATTATTACTGATTGCTTTTAAAACACCTTTCTGTTGTACCCGACGCGGACGTATAATAATAGTGTTTTTGTTTTTCTTTTATAAATTACACTGTTGAAAATAAAAAAAAGTACCTATTTAAATAAATGATATTATATTAATAACATATTATTTGACATATATGCATTTCGGCAATTAGCTTATTATTGTGCCAGGCCGGCAGACAGAAACAAGATCCGTAGCAGGGCAGCAATTTGGCTAACCACCCGGCTGTAGCAGAACTGATTATTGAAATACGACATCTTATATATTGCTGATTCGATTCAAACTTAGTATCGAAGAAATATGTATGCTAGTACTTTAGGGATGTAACAGGATGAATATGTAGGGAACCGCTAGGCTTCCGATAAATCGGAAACTTTTAACATACTTCCACGTGCAGGGAAAATGACATGTTTTGTCCTTACCCTGGCGTAGGTCGCCGGGACAATCGAGTGTGTACGGCGGTATAAAATGGCTTTTCATCGCGTGTCATGCCATGTCAATCACACGATCGCTCTCACAAAGAACTGCATTGTAAGATTCTAGCTGTTTCCCGTGATTCCGTTCGATCATAGTTTCCTGGTATATAAAAAATATGCACCAACATACAACTGCTAGTCTCGTGGGTAACGTTTTCCGAACCCTTCCTGGGTTCGAGGTTCTGGGTTCGAATCTCAGGTCTGAAAGAGGCGAAACATTTTTTGGGCATAAATTGCTATACAAATAAATTTTGAAAATAGTCAGGAACTGAAGCCTTTTTTATAATAACTCTCTTACCTAGCTAAGTATTTAATCCTTCGGTTAAAGATTTCTCTGTAGGTACCAGTTCGGAGTTAGGGAACTAGTAGTGTCAAAAGCTTGTTAATACTCGGTCTCTGTTATTTTCACTAACTTAATGTGCTAAGTTGTAAACTAATTATAATATGAGCAGTTGTTTCAAAATCACTAAAAGGCACTTCAATTTTATTTTTTTTTAAATATATGAGAGCTTACCAACTACATTTTTTTTTAATTTATACTTTTTATTGGTGCCTACACCACATTAAGTTCAGAAAAAAAAGGTCAAGCACTTGTACGTAGTAGGATACAAAAGACGGCCTTATCGCTAAGTAGCGAGCTATCTCTGCAAGGCAAGCTTAGGTTTTGCAAACTAAAAAGAAAAACGAAAAGGTGGGGTAAACTGTTTAAAACATACATACTAATACGTAAAACAGACTACATACATACAACACCACTATTGGTATAAATAAAAAATAAAAACTAATATATAATTTAGCATACCACAAATACTTAAATATGAGTTAGAGTAAATAAATAATAGTCGTATTTATTGAGTGAGATAATGAGTTTATTAAGTTATTTTAATAAATGTTTTTTTAAACACTACAAGTTTTGGTTCTCGAGTTATGTTCGAACAATATTTATAACAAAATTAATAACGTAATATTTTTCTTTAAAATATGCGCCTAGAGAAAAACCTTGTACGTTGTATCTCTCATAGTTAATTTTCCGCCAACCTTACCGCTCATAAAAGCAATTTCTTTGTAAAGCTAGTTATATTTGTGCAGAAAAACAGCAACAATTGCGAAATTAAATGTGTAAAGCAAAACACTGGGAAGGTTATCCTTTGATATAGGTACGGTATTTTTTCATTACATGTAAAAGTGCATCTTTTGTATACAAAAGATAATTACGTACAATAAAAGCAAGCCAATCAAAATGCTGGCAAAACACTCCTCTTTTATTGGAGACTTGAGAGTAATAAGATAGTTTTCTTTACTAGAGGTATTTTCAAACATCGGAAATTGAATTAAATGGCATTTATTAAGTCCACCTTACTGCTTGGCTGTCTACTTGGTAAATGTCTTCTTGGGAATGAGAACCAATGGCGTGCATAGAGCGTATGCACAGGGTGTGCAGAAGATATAAAATGAAAATAAAATCCAGTTTGAGTTATCAAAAGTTAAAGATAGGCATTGTGAGAGTTATGAAAAGGCTAACCTCCAGTATTTATAGCTCGTACTGGAGTCTGCAATACCCTCTATGCAGGCCACAATGAGAACGTAACGATACGTTCTCATTCCCAGACCGCTATAACATATGTGATGGTAAAATTTAAATTTGCTTCAATATATCAGATAGTTCATAATAATTATCTCCAACATATTGAGTGAGAACCAAAAAAACAAAATTTAAAACGGTGCTGAATTAACTGTTTTCGCGAAATGCAATGTTTTCATTAACTACTGACCAAATAATCCGAGTCTTAATAGATTTGACCAATAGGTAGCTTTATTGAATTATATTCCCGCAATTTATCGATACGTTTGGTATTAAATATTAAACATTTATAATGGTCCATCTAGATATATCAGTGTCAGGGCCCCGGACCTGTCATTGTACCATTAGGGCAAGGGTAAAGCCAATTCAATCAAAAGCCTATAACTGTTCACTGCTGGACTACAGGCCTCTCACAATGGAAAGATTATAATTGGGCCATAATCACCACACTGTTGGGCACAGGGATTAGTATTCGCAGTGTATCGTAGCACAGACGACGCTGCTGCCCTATTCCCCGTCACATTCCCTTAATCGCCTCGTAAGAGACCTGCGGGAAGAGGAGTGTTGGTGGCTTCTGTATTCCGATCTGCCGCCGCGGCTTAAATTAATTGGTTTAATTGTCTACGATGCATTAAGAGTTGCTACGATTGATTGAGTTTGTCATACGTAAGCGATGTCAGTGATTTTTTAATATATGAACCGATTTTCCTTACTTCACGGCTTGAGATATGTAAACTCGGTGCGGCTGGTAAACAGTTCCTTCCTGTGACTCTCTAGATGTACTTTGCGATAGTCTACCACCAATGGATTTCCCGATGCTAGTTCTGAACATTGAGATCCCAACAGGTCTTGCGAGCTATGTGGCTTGCTAATTGCCTGTTCAGCGTTGGAACTCGCTTATTTATGGCAGCATCTCAGGCTTTTCATCGAATTTCCTCATTTCAAGGCACGTAGAGAAGCTTCGAGCCCTCTCCATCGCCCGCCATGTGTATCACTTCAAGCTTTCCTATAATAGTAAATTACAGCGGCAACGGGTTCACTAGCAACGGTTCGAAGACTTCAGTACTCAGGCACCGAGGAATTTTGAAGGAAAACGCATAGAATTCGCCGCCGACGGTACTGTTCGTTTTTTTACGCTACCAAGGCGATGTTCCGTAGTTTGTAGACATATACTGTAGATTCTTTGAGACAAAACATATACCCGTTTTTTTTTTGAGATGTGTGAATATAGACGTTACGTGCCAAAATTATTTCAAGGGTCCGGTGCCCGGAGCCCGGAAAGCGTGACCCGATTATTACGAATGGATAGACCAAATATTTGATTAATATTTAAATATTTTAGAGCATAATTAAAATTGAAATTTTAAAAGGGATTATGGGATTATATTGTCGATTAATTAATCTGATAAATGTACTATTTTAATTATCTTTTGAATTATCGAAGGCATATGTTCGTATAAAATACTGACTGAGTTGTGGTTTAATTACGATGCTTCGTTGTGTATTTGTGAATAACAGTATAATGAGAGATATGTATTTTATTGTGTTACTTTATTTCAAGATTACGACAAATAATGATTTTTTTCGCTGATTAACTCAAGAACTTAAATACAACATTGTTTTTATTGTAGTCTTATTATTGTTAATAATATCCTGAGTAAGGAACTTATTTTGAATGCAAATCATGTCAAATTTACGTGCTAAATAATATGTCGTTGGCCAGACCGGCCCAATTTGGAAATAAAATCAGCGTGTTTGGATCAAAGGATTTGTTTCCAATATGATCCATCTCCACTCCCCTTTTTACTTTTTTTTTATCATGTTTCGAAATTCGATAATTGCGTTCGACGAGCGTCTGCCTGCCGCCGCCAAATATAACCAAAACTTTTCTGTTAGGCTCTGCGCAAACAGATATACCTTAGTGTCTTGTCTATTTCCATCAACAACTACTTCCTCCGCTTCACTGTAAAACTCAGCCTTTCTGTGCTACCGTCGCACTTATAATTTTTTTCTGTTGTGTTAATGTATTTCATTCAATTGATGAATTTCTGTAATTTAAGCCTCAGAACTAGATTGTTCATATATAATTGACCAAATTTTGTATTTTGGGGTTGCCCGACCGGATATGTTTCGGCTTTTTATTTTGTTAAGAATATTTTATCACACATTCATACAAATAAATTCGTTTAATTTAATTTTTTATGTGGGTTTTAAGCAATTAATCATCAATTGTTTAACGGTGTAGAAAAACAGCGTCAGTAGGTACCGACACTCTTCTCATTCTTTGAGAAGATCTGTGCCTTGCATCGTCGTTAATGGGTTGATACTGATAATGATGACGACTGCCGTATACACTGTTTGTTTTCAGTGTATCTACGTACAAGGATTGCAATTTAAAAGTATCAGTCACTAGAAATGCAATGTATAGTCAGTTGAAGCTACAAGCAATATAAACAGCTAATTTCAATGCAATTGTTCGAGTTTGTTAGACGAGAAACAATAACAGAACTCCGTGTTAAACTGTTACCAGTGTCCAGAAGTTGCAACCGGTGACTGTGCCCTGTTGCCGTTCCGGAAATAACAACGGCGGTTTCCTGTGATAATACCGTGTCGGTAACAAAAAGTGTCTGCGTTTGTGCAGGGCCTTACAGTATCCTATGCCGCAGTTTCGAACTCTATTAGAAATCTGGGTACGGTTTGATGGGAATTTTAAAATAAACACCAAACAATATTTCTTGTTTAGGATACAGGAGCGAGTATTCGATATCATTTCATTGAAAATATACCGTATATTTCCAATATGATTCCGAGTTTTTGTTACAGTTTGCGTCATTCATTCACGAGGAAAAGCGAATTTTAAAATAAACATTATAACCGACATTTCGTGTTTGGTACTGGAGTGAAACTTCAATTTAATATCGTAACTATTTATTTTATTTCTAAATAATTATTTTTGTAAGTACCTGGGCGCCTTTATTTACCATGAGTTGTGATTGTGTAAAAGCCCTGGTAATATTTATTATTATTAAGGTAAACAATGGCATACGGTTAGGTGCGAGTAAGAGCCGAGCACTGAAGGTTTTACCAATAACAAGGAAACGTTTAAACTGTTACAGTAATTTCGCAAAGTGGGAGAATAAATAAACTTTTGATAACCGTAACTTGATATGTGCCAGTTCATTTTAAATTAAAAGCATTTTAACGAATGTCCTAATAATTCTTATTTAATTAATTAATAGTGTACAAGAAACAATTAAAATTATATTTGATACACTTCAGTCTTGTTAGGAAGATATCTCACGGTCCTTATCGTTATGACCAGTTATTAATGAAATTACTCAACCGCCGCAAAAATAAAAGAAATGTTCGTTTGTTTCGATCACAGCTTACATAATAGTTAATGATATGCGACATGGACAAAATTCAACATCAAACGACCAATTATCGGCTTTGTAATTCATTCAGTCTGCTAGCTAAGGATCCGTGACAGTTGGACGGAGAGGCAGCTAAGTGGCAATAATTATTGGGCTCGGTTATTCCGTTGCTGTGGGAGTTTTGAACCGCCCTAGCTTTCGTTTTGAGTAAAATACTGTTATTGTCGCATTTTCTTATATGTTGTACACTTCTAAAGTACTTCCTGTAGATCAATTTTAATAGCAATATTTACTTTTTGGTACGGAACCCTAAAAATGGACGTAGAGTTTGACATCGCCAATTAATGATTTTTTCTCTACAAGGTAACCCTTGTCTGCAATTTTGCCTGATGCTAATCAATGATAGACACCGTACGGTAGATATGGTATCATTTTAAAATTTTCTTCTTTACCCGACCTCGCCGAAATTGCCGACTCATAGACCCAAAACCCAATCCGTAAGCGATTTAGCGTTCTGGTATAATGCCACGTAGAAAACGATTAGGTATAAGGGTTTTAACATTACTGGTTCAGCTGATATTGCAGCTAAGGGTTTACCTGTATTGGAATTAAAAAAACAAAACAAATAGCCATTTTGCTTGAATATTAAATATTGCGCTCGCATCTCTATCACGATCAATCATAACTGAATTATAAACCTACGCAATATCTACTGGTAACAACACTATTTCCTCGCGTGGAATGTTCACGGCGATTGATTGATGTGGACAGAAAACCCTCCGATGCATTCGTTTCATTCGTCTACGTGATATATCTGAATCAGAGGCATTCTTTCGCAACTGACAAACATGAATGATTAATTACAAAAAAAAATGTTTGTATCTTCTTTGAATTCAATTACAACAAGAACATGTCAAATAAGTGTCATTATCAACCCATTACCGGCCCAATACAGCGCACGGGTCTTCTTTCAAAATGGGAAGAGTTTAGCCCGTAGTCCACCATGCTGGCCAAGTGCGGATTAGTGGACTTCAAACACCATTCTTTTCATTTGGTGGTAGGATCACAGGTATATCTGTTTGTCAAATAGGTTTTTTTTTTTTTTTGGTAAATGTCTTTGGTCTGGTACACTTATAAATTGTAAGGTTAAAGGTATTCGATTATAATTTATTGCTTCATTAAATTATTGCAAAACATTAACATTTATTGTTTCTTAAATATATTTTAAGTTTAATGAAAATTACTACTATGCGAAATGCAGATTGGGTCTACTAGTTACGCGTGATTTTTGTTACAGGATGATCCGGGGTCAACAAACATCGACACTGTGTCTGCTTTTGTTGGTACCCGAAGTAAATGTTTGGCTGTGTGCGTGCCTCCATCTGTTGTTTTTACAAATGATAATATAATTAAATCTAAATCGTCGAGCTTAGAAATTGCGATGACCACTAGTCATATTTCTCCCTTATATCCCAGAAAATTGAAACCCGAGTCACTTTATGAACGCCGCCAGTGCTTGAATCACCGATTCGCGAGTCCGAGACTTTTACATCTCAGCCCGTGTCGAGCCAATAGGCCCTCTTCTAGAAACTCTCTCTCTTCTCGCCTCTCCAGCAGTCATAACTCCCTTGTGTCCCAGTTCCAAGCAGACGATTCTAGCTTTATCACTCAGGCTATATCTCACGACACTCTGTCCGCCAAAACCTCTGACATCACTGATATGTACAACGTCCCCTTCGATAGCGACATTTACGCGGTACCCATTGATACGGTCCGGCCTAGTCACAGTAACGTAAGAGGCAAGGGCAAAAAACCACCCAGGAGCAACCGAAAGCGTGGTAAAAGCAGTTCCCAAATTTTAGGCAGCAGTAGCGCTGCTCCCGAAAGAGTGTTCAAGTCGAAAGAGATCAGGCACAAAGACACCAAAACGAAACGACACAGTTTGCCCAGCTCATCTTGCAAAAAGCCCGTCACCGATTCCGACACTGACTCGCTGCATTTAACTCTCCGTGAGATGCGAAAATATCTGCACACTCTCTACTCCAGCTCAAGCGATTCTGAATGTCGAAACACAGTAAATAAGAAGAGCAATACAATAATAACAAACGTGGGCATTCATGTGCGGCACGCTAACAAAGAGGCGACTGGAACGGCGGTTTTCTTGAAAGAGAGCAACGATTTACCAAGACCGGTTGAAACAAATAACAACCACAAGAAGGCAAACAAGAACACTGTTAGCATTAATGCGAAACATAAGAAACACAAAGAGATTACCGCGAAGGAAAGCGGCGTCTTAGAGGAGAGTAAAGATAAGTCGAAGAAAGGGAATCAGACTTCAAAAGTTAAGATGTCCCCCGTGCGTATGCTGTCTATGAATTTGAAACAAAGCTTCTGCAACTTGTTCCGGTGGCGAAGAACGAGTGAAAGCGACAGCGTCGAGAGAGTTGGCCGTGAGTCGCCCCCAGCGGCCGTGCGAAGGGCTCTGCCTCCGTTGCCTCAGTCTCCACATCCCTCGAACTCACGCCGCTCGGCAAATGAAGATGAGACTATCATGGATTTCGCCACATCGATCCAGAAGGTGAAAGATGTGAGTATTTATTTTTACTAGAATTTTACTTTTTTCTACATTTGCAGGATTCTTTTTTGGAAGATTGAACGAATTCTGTAAATTAAACCCGATGTGTTTTACTTGCGAATCAGACTTAAAATTTGTAATAATGGTTAAATTAATGGACGCTATTGAATGGAATACGTTTAGAGTATTACGGTTTCCACTCATTTCCCACAAATTCCCGTGTGATTTGCAAACGTGAAATTCCACTATTCAAACATTTTGCGGTATGAAAACTTATTATGTAACTATCAGTGCCGCTGGGTTTTACCTGCGTTGCCTATTAACTTTGTGTTTAATTTTATAGTTCGTCTCGTATCGGTTTAGTTCTTGTGATTTGCGCATTCTTTAGTTTTATACACTACAGCTGTTTCCGGCGGTTGCAGCCAAGGTTAACGACTTTGGTTCCTAACGAAATCTCATTCTTATAGATGTAAACTTACGCAAAACTGTAACGTTCGCGCGCGACTTTAAATTTTTCATAATCTCCTAAAAAATGTGCTTAAAATATTTCTTTTCCTGACCCTGAGACGTTAATGGTTGAGGAGTTCTTCCGGCACTCCACCATCAGCTCCTGTATTGTAACGAGCATAAACTGCTTACCAACTTTATACCATTATCGAAACCCGTGCAGTAGATATTATTGTGTCATTCCGGTGGCCATCCGTGGTCTTCATAATCAGTTTTACATGACCAAATGGTGCGTTTCAAAAGCAAATACTCACGTTACTTTAGAAAATACTCAAGTCGCTGAAAGTGTTTCTATAATATTGGAAGAGTTCCCTCGATTTCTCCAATAGATCTTGATCTGATGAAAATGGGACCGCGTGGGAAGTATCATTATTCTCAATCTTCTGAGGTAACAAACCATAAAAAAGTGCAAACGAATTGATGACCTCCCCCGTTTTTGTAATTGATATCGCTTTCTGATAATTTAGATTGCTATTGGTACAGTTAAAATCGGTCCATTAGCGAATTAGGTAAAAACACAAATAAGCAAAAAAACCTTTTCTCTTTATAATATTAGTATAGAAGTCATTGTGGCTTATATCAAAGACAAAGGTATTATATATGACTCGGCGGACTTTTTTACATCCACTAATGACCAATATTTTTGTACTACATAAGATTAACGTATGACGGGTACGTGGGCTGACTTAACAGTCGGCTTACTCGGATAGAGCAGCTCAGTGGCGATTATTCTTTTGTGTTGCTTTTTAATTAAATAGCATTATTCCAGGCTGAAATAAAATATGAGATTTTTGCTTTGTGAAACTGTAGCTTTGTATAGGTGAAAGAGTTTATATAATCAGTCGAGTACTTCTCAGGTTTTCAGTTACACACAAACATACATAAGTTTAGCATAGGTATATAGAAATAACATAATATTATTCATTTATTCATCACGGTACAACTTTTATTTCACTACAATTTTTATGTTTCAACACAAAGTGAATTGTGTTGAATTAATAAAACATTGCAGCTAGTTGCTTTTGTATTAGGTATACTCGTTCCTACTTGTAGTTGGATCAAAAGCTATAGTTAACAAAGCTTGCAGAGGAACTTTGTTCAAAACGTTTTTGTTGTTCCTAAGATCTTACTAATAACAAGCCGCTTAACTGGGCAATTGTTATCAAAGAAACGGGACTGTAATCTTAAATTCAGATAAAGAAGCAAAACTTCGTCCTGCAATCGATTCCATAGGATGTAAAGTGGACTGCAGTTCATTGAAAAGCTATTTTTTTATGTATGAATACGAGCGCTTGACTGCAATCGCAGCTCTCGCGAGCTTGCCTAGAAGATGCGTATTCACTCTTGATTTGAAGGTACTCATATTTTAGGTATTGGAGAAAATGTAATCTGTTATATCCCCTGACGAGGGAAAATCTTTCGCCAAAGCACAGATAATCGGACAAGTTTAATCCCGTTATATTCCTATAATATATATAATTTTTTTTCAAAATTTTCTACATTGTAAATTACGAAAGAAAAACTTTTAACATTATAAAAGATTAAAAAAAAACCACTTTGAGTACCCACGCAACCGGCGGCCAGGGCTCCAGGGTGAGGAACCTCCTCATAATGCGTGCCGTTTCAAGAATCAGTGCCTTCCCCTTGATCCAACAACTAAGCGAAAAAGCGAAAGCATCGTTAGATGTTGGTCGAAGCTTTTCGCGAGAAGACCATATAATGAAACAACTATCGGAACAATAACCCCATTATAATACAAGTGTAATATTAAACTTGAATTATTAAGGTATTTTTTTCAGACGTGCGTCAATGCTGGGATAGTTGATATAGCTGTGAGAGAAGATAAAATATTATCCCCTCCTCTGAGATAAAAATGTCCTTTGACCACTAGACGTGCCGGTTCGTTACATGTAATAGATAATTTCTAAATAGTTTTCTTATGTGGTTACTTACCACAGTTAACTACCAAAGCATTAATGTCGTCTGTAATAATAATAAAGCTGAAGTGTTGGTTTTTGCGTAGAAAGCGCTAGTTTGGAACTTCTCGTACCAGTTGGATATAAAAAAAAATTTTTCTTTGCATTTGATGGCTTAATTCTTGCGTAAAGACATACGTTATTCAACTTGGCGTTAAGACCCTTAGCAGCCAAAAAAACGAGTAGCGCGAATAATAAGGTACTCCGAGCGGGCAATGCGACTCAGTGGATCGGGGTATATTGTGTAGTATATCAGATGAAAGTTTGTATAGAGAAAAAGTTACCTATGAAAGATCCGATTGCAACGTCTCTTACCATCCGATGAGGAAATAGTGAGTCTTATTTGCTTACCTCCATAAACACGTAGTGATAAGTAGTAATGCCATTAACATCCTCTAATCGTGAACTAGAATCAAGATTGTGAAACAAAGTTTATTTTTTATATAACTAGTAGCTGACCCGCGTAACGTCTGCACCAAATAGGTTCCTACTGGTTTTAATGTCTTAAAAAAACCTAGAACCTAATTTAAGTGCCACCTAGCGGGTCCAGTTTATAACTATATTATATGAGGCCAGGCAGCTAGTGGCTTTTTTTCTTGCTTTGAGCATTTCTATACCCGTAGTAACTTTTTGCCTTTCCGGAACCTCTCTACTAACACTCACTTAAATACACACACAACTTTGTGGTGTGTTATTAATGTTCAAATTGACTTTTAAGCATTATTACGAATCGTTTGTATGTGAAAAGTGTTGTTTTAGACTTAAACAGGCATTTTTTTTAATTTTTCTTCGTGAGAACCATCCTCGTACTTCAAGCAATATTCTAAAAAAAGGAAATAGCGAAATCAGGAAGCAGTAATTTCTTAATTCAGCAATTTCTTTTTATGTTATAGATTGACTTAAAACGATAATTTTAGTGAAATAATATTTTCAAAAACCACTAAGGTTAAATCGGGTGCCCACTATTTACTCATATTTAACACACCGAAAATAATAATATGATTTAAATTTTATTACTAATATTATAACTCGTTCTTATCCCATTCAGATTATTTATTAAGCGACGACCTATGTACACGCTTGTGCGTTTACCCTATTTATCCTTATATATTATTATTAGTTGTTTGTGTGGTTAACTTTTCTCTGACATAGAGTTTGTTCCGAGTAGACATTGGAGTACAACACATTAGCTTAGTTGATTATAGCTCGTGAGCTAGTTGACCCTTGATAAATTAATTGCGGACGATGTGGCAAGGCTTGCACTCTAGTCTACTTTAGGAGTTACAGGGGGTGGGGCACATGCGTCGGGCGTGAAACAAGTACTTAAACATCGATAATCCTAACTAATATTATATGTTTCTTTGTTTGCCCTTCCTTTACGCCTTAACTAAATAACCAATCGACTTCATTTTTGGCACAGAAATAGTTTAAAGGAAGTAAAGTAACATTGGTTACTTTTAGTCCCGGAATAAATCAAATGGCCAAAGAAGTTTTAAGGGAATAGTCCTTTGTTTGTTTGTTTGAAAGCTTTATTGCACACACACATTATATATAAAGTAAACACATATACAGAAAAAACTAGAGCGTGAAATAGAAAATAGAGCGTGCAAAGGCGGTCTTATCACTAAAGCGTTCTCTTCCAGACAACCTTTGACGTTAGGAAAGACGAAGGAACGGGTTGGTGCAGCAATTTAAGTTTAAAATAAATATATATAATTATTTAAAATATATATGTTATATAAATAAAAAAATATAAGAGTTTATATGCTTACTGATAAATTCTAATACACACACATAATATACATAATATAAGTATATACATATTTATGCAGTATACTACGTAAATAGATAAGAAAAGGTTTACCAAACGCTTCTTGAATATATTTAGAGATTGAGCCTGACGTATGTCAGCTGGTAGGGAATTCTAGAGTCTGACACAATTAACCGTAAAAGAGTTACTATAGTATTTCGTGCGACTGAATGGAATATGGAGTTTGTCGTCGTTGCAGGATCGAAGCAAGTTCTGGCCGTCCTTTTTATTTTTCATGAAAAAACCATCTCCTGTACTTCTTCTCACGTAAAAGAAGTAGTTATACCAGGAACACAAACGGGTTTCCCTAAAGAATTTGTAAATAAAACTGTAATAAACACGGACGAAAAACTCGGACAAAAGCTAATTTGATAATAAAGCATTTGCCATTGTAACGTGTTCGAAAGCTCGAGAGAACACACGACTGAATTTTCAGTTGCAAGCTTCTATGATAACAATTGTAATACTCCCAAAAGTCGAGGTAGTTCCATAATAAACACTGGCATAATGAACACACAGCGTTTATAATGCCTCGTGTTTCGTATTGCCAGGCTAGGACAGTTCATGCGTAGTCACCACATTGTTGTATTGTTGTTGATGCAAAAAGTTTTAAATTACTTACCTAAGCTACAGCTTTGTAGTCCATAGTTCCACATTCTATTTGTTGTTGGCATGAATTTCATCATTATTAATCGATCAACTACTACGTTCAAATTCTAGGCTTGTGCCGCCTGTATTCAGCAGCACCCTGCGTCTCGTTTGAAGTCTTCTGTGAGGGTAGATTCGCTATTTAGGGTCTACCAATACTATATTTAACGGTGTGGGGTCGCGACCATTGGAGACTTTGTGACCTACTTTATATTAACGTTCGTCAGTTCGCCTAGATAATTTTTTATTTCCCTGCCCATTGCCACTTCAGCTTCGCGACGCATTGAGCTATGTCGTAACTCTGATTACTCTACGGATATCCTGATTTCCGATTTTAAAAGGACTCCAAACTCCGAACATAGCGCTCTCCATTTCGCTGAGTGACTGAGCCAATCCAGTTAATCCACTGCTGGACTTAGGGCCTCTCCCAACTTTACGGTTTTCCCTTAATCACCACGCTGGGCAGATGGGCTGTTGATCGCAGTAGATGATATTAGCAGCAGAAAGTAAGCTGCAGCGCGTTCTCCGTTATCATCCCTTAGTCGCCTCATACGACACCCGCGGGAGGAGTTCGTGTGTACACACAACTGTGTTTCTAAGCTGCCGTCACGATGGCACAAGGCATTAAGACAAGGGTTTTATTTTTAGTATGGCTGGTATTGGGGCCCGATATCCGTGGAGGCTGCCGAGAAGCTGCTATCCAATGAGCCGGACGGTTCTTTCATCGTACGAGATAGCAGCGATGATCACTACATCTTTACGCTCACCTTCAAGCTCAACGGACTGAGGCACGTCCGTATAGAACACGATCAGGGTAAGTAAATAAATTTTTCTCAAGAAAAGTTTTATTATTACCTTTGATTTCTACTTTCTAATCGATTTACAAAAACGGAGGAGGTGGTTCTTAATTCGTTTGTATTTTTTTTTTTATGTTTGTTTGCTTAGAAACTCTGTCATTTACAAACCGATTTGAATTTTTTTTTTGTTTGAGACGGTATACTTCCCGTACGGTCCCATTTTCATCAGGTCAAGATCTGTTGAAGGGATCCCGGAGAAGTTGTGGGAACTCTTCAAATATATAGCTATTTATGTATTTTTTAAAGTAACATGAGCGTTTGCTATCGAAAATCGAGCGAAACTGATGATGAAGACCAGGGATACAACCACAATAATAAGTATAACACTGGTGCTTCGATTATAGTTTATAATAGGTAAGCAATTTATTCCAGTCACAATAAAAGAGCTGATGGTGAATTGCCGGGAGAACTCCTCCAACATTAACGCCCCGGTTTCGTGAAAAGCAATATTTAGTAAAAGGTTATGAGCAGATGACACTAAGCTATTATAACTTAGATATGTCTACAAATCTAGCCACTCAGAAGGGTCTTGAAAAAAAAAACGACTTTGTTATACAACTAAAAAGCAAGAAACAAAATTTTCTACAACATTTTTAAGTTATTTCCAAGTGAAATGTAGAAAACTACTGGTACTTTCCTTGCTACTATATAAAAAGGAATTCGAAGTATATGATCTATGCATAGTAACTTTTTACAAGATTGTAGTTTCCAATTCTTGCAGTGTATTCCGCTTTTTCAATTGCATTCAAATATTGATCTTGAATGTACAATCAACTGGCTTAAATTGGCCTTTACACCGAGACTTTATTGAACAAGCCACATTGACGTCGTGACTCAATCTGAATGAAAGCATCGGAAATTTAATATCCGTTATTCTTTATGACTTAACTTCATAAACGTGTATCGTTTTATATTATTCTCATAATACAACGTGAAAGCGAATTACTAAATAAAATTGAAAAATGCATATGTATACTTCATAAGGAAATCACCCTGTAAATATATTAAATCAAAAGAAGCATATTTATTTTTCCATACAAACGAATTCAAAGCATTCTAAGTGTTTACTTATGGCAACCCTATTGAAGATAAAAGACCGTCACGTGCATAATACCTACGCAACGCGATACGTACGTAATAAAGTGGCAGGAGTCACTTGATTTTATTTTTTCGTGCAATGGCTCTTATTTTTTTTAGTAAAAACTATGGCAATGGTTTACTTAAAAACTATTAGCGTAAATAATATGCCTTTAAAGCTTCTGAAGTATAATTTCGGTTTTTCATTTATACATATAAAAGAGAAAACCACTGAGTTATTCACTCAGTCACTCACTGACTAATCACGAATTCCAAAAATAAGTTCCTTCTAAGGCGTCGGTATCATCTAACAAACGGATTTAAGAAATTACCCTCTAAGGGGGCGAAATGGGGGATGGAAGTTTGTATAAAAGTCCTATGTTTTTGAAGTTAAAAGCACCAACATTTTATTAGGTTTTTAGGTTAACGTATTTAGGTAGGTAGTTAGGTAGTAATCACAAATAAAAAAACAAAAATTGGTTGCCTGTAAAGTCGGTATACGGGCGAAAGTTTTACGTGACAACGACTTTGAGTGGTAAAATAATTTTAATGTGAATATTCATTCGTATAGTAGGAAGAAGGATGAAATAATAGTAACAATTTAAAACATTTATTTATACAAAGAATTATATTTAAAACATTAATTTATACAAAGAATCTCGCACTGAATTTCATATTAACAAAATTTTATTTTTACCTTTACACATACATACGTATTTATATACAAATATACATTTAATAACTTGCAATACATTTGCGTACAATGAAACAGCGTTTACTACAAAGGGACGCGTGCCTTTCACTTTTTATGTCTGTCTCTCTCGCTCTTAGGCGGGCTAACCATGCCCGAGTGGAAGGGACGCGTGCCTCTCACTCGCTCTCATTGTGAGCGCATAACGTGAGCGGAGCGTAACGCAGTTTCTTGAAGTGTCACCCGGCAAACCAATTTATAAGACGTTGTCACGTCAAAATATTCATATCAACGTATTGTTGGAGGGTAATCCTCATCCTCCTTTTAAGGGTAGTGAAATAGGGAATTAAAGGTTTTGGTTAGTTTTTTTATTATTAAGTCTACAATCCTGAAAATTTGAAATAAGGTTTCTGTAAAAGCATATTCATAAGTGAGAAAAATATTTTAAAAAATCTACCCCTAAAGGGATAAAACAGGGGTTGGAATTTTGTATGAAAATCCTATGTTTTTGCATTTAGAGACACCAAAATTGGCATTTAGGTATATAATTGTGAATGAATGGGCCGAAAGTCAATCATGCAAGTACAACAGACGAGAAGTTTTTAGAGGGAAAAGAGAGGAATGACTAAGAATGGTTAAAATAGGACAGCAGCATACAAGATAAACACATACTTTGACACTTAGTACCGTACAGCCATCTACTGTATGAACTGATCTTAAGGAAATTAAAATGTGCCGGTAGCTTTCCTTCTGGAGAAGGGCATAAAATCAGGAATTCTACACAGACAATGTCGCAGGCATCCGCTTAAATCACCCTGAGGTGCACACTACCGATATCCTTTATTTTTATACGCAGAGTTTTTAACAGATTTTTTTTAAACTTCGCTTTTATAAATCAGGTGTATTATAGAGAGCTATAGAGTGTAACTATTTCGGTCTGGCTGTTACTTGATAACGTATCGAACGCGGAGACGATCCCGCGGATTTCTTTCAATTCAGAAATCAAAATTTCATCGCAGACGAAGTCCCGGGCAATTGCTAGTATATAAACATATTTCTAATATGAGATGAATAAAGTAAACACTCGTAGGGAAAGACACCAGCCGCCGCACAATAAATACAAATGTATGTTGCAAAATATGGGAGCTCATTTTGAAACAATTTGTAGCCTTTTCATTGGCTTTGATTAGCTCTTGTTTACGTAGCTATCTTTTTTACTACGTTTATCCAGTTTTGCAATCATAATAATTATTTATATTGTCTTGAGTTTATGGTATTTACAACACACATACACACGCACACTTTGATATTTTCCGACGCTAATATGTTATTTTCAATTCGAACTCGATTTCTGAAACTTGACGAGTGCATTAAATGCCTGATTCACATTTAACTGACGAGCTGTGACATGATGCATCTCGAGGGAGTGTGTCTGCCTTCACATAAAATGTATAATTCTCTGTCTCACTTCGGATGAATCCAAACACTGAGAGTCCGTTAGTCTAATTTGAATGTGGATGAATCCCTACGTTATAAATATTTCCTACTTTATTATAAACTAGTAAAGTAGGAAAGTTAATAACAAAGAGAGTGGACAGTGTCTGGTAGGAGGCTATTTAACGTTCCGGTTTAATATCGCTTAGAATCGATTAGGGGGTATGGGTTTAATAAAACTGCCGTACCTTTAACAGGTTAGCCCGTTACATCGTAGACTGCATCGTCACTTACAGGTGAGTTTGTAGAAAAAAAAACAAAAAGGAAAGTGTAATTACATCAAGTGAACTGGATTCGGGTCTAATTAATTATGTCGATAACATTAATGCTTTCAAAATTATTATTTTACACTAACTATTACTTAAAACATTTTAACATAGTTTTAAGTAATACTTAAAAATGTATAGAGACTCTTAAAACATTATTTTTTAAATAAAAGCCGATGCCTTTATAGTATTCAAATAACGGGCTTAAAAAAGTCGCATATATATACGCTAGACGGTCCCTTAATAGCATAATGGGAGCGGTTCGTTTTACAAAGTAAGAAAAGTATTCAATTAGTTTTTATCACCTTTCCTACAAAGGTCTCGTTTCTCATTTATTAAAAAAACTTCCCTGTCGTTGCGCTTTTTACCTTATAGTGGGAGTATCGAGTTTCCTTCGGGTTCTGTTCGTGTCTCAGGGCATTTCTGAAGTTAATAATATCTGGTTTTGCTTTAGGTAGCTATGGTGGTTACTAGTTACCAGCCAATGGCTTGCTCTTCATACATGCGCAAAAGCACTGCATACCCATATTTTTTTTATGTAACTCGTATTGGAGAGGACTTTCACCATTTTATGCCAAGCTCCTGCTTTATACATACCCTGGTCAAAAACCCAGTGCACGCCACTGTTACCAGCCTCATGCCAGCCAGGTGGTAGCTTAGTGGGTAAGGCTTTGGCTTTGCTTTTGGGGGGGGCGAGTTAGATTCCTCTAACTTTAAGGAGCTACGTGCGTTTTTAATGTAAGCAATTAAATTACATAGCTCTCACACGGTGAAGATAAACTTCGTTGGCAAACGTGCCTGCTTGAAAGTTCTCCATAGGGTTTCCAAGGGTGTGTGAAGTCTACCAATCTGCAGTTAGCCAGCGTGGCGGACTAAGGTCTAATCCCTTCTCATTCTGAGAGGAGCCCCCGCGCCATGTAAAGGTCTTTTAATACGTTGATAATGATACTCCTAGGATAGCGTGCTTCCACTCAAGACTACACTGTAAACGCGAACCACTAGCCCAACCAAACAGTTGATAGTTATTTCATAAAAATAAATATAGTGTAGACAGCAACATGGAAATATAGTCCGGCAGGCTACTCTAATGACCAGCGCACAGCGGGCAAGGCAGATAATTTCTCTACCTAACGTAAAGTTCATACGTATCTAATTTTACCAAGATGCATGATATTTTTTTATTTATTGAAGTTATACCTCTTTTGGCGCGTTAGGGAAAATGATGAGAGTAAATTTTTACGATGCACACCGTCACAATAAACCGACATCCTGAAGTTAGCCCTAAGGTTTGACAGTGTACACTTTGGATTGTCAAAGTCTGCGGGCTCATTCCGGTGATTTAATTGATTCAATTGTACAAATATCTAAAATTCTAATGTTGAGTGAAACATGGCTGTCCGATAACGAGACCATTAGTGTTCCAAATTTAATTTTGTTTATTATGTCCATTTCTTTAACTATGTAGAAATATTTTTTTTGTGATATTTAAAAAACTTTATGTAACTAGATAGTGCGTTATAATAAACTTTCAAGGTATGAAATATCTTTTTTCTATTGTTAGTGTCGTTTTTTCTACAAACGTAGAATAAGGCAAAAGGTAAAATTTATGAAAAGAATTTTATCTTGTTACACCAAATAACTTCTAACGCGTGCACATAAGTACACACACGCTTTTTTGTTTTTTACATTTTAGATAAGATGGACCTACAGAAATGAAGGGGTCGTTTCTAGCGTCGATTTTAAAACATATTAATCTGTAAATTATTACCACTAGTTATCACTAGCTATCTGTAACTTATTATTAATATTGTAACTTATGCTGCCATCCCCTTAGGGTACCAAACAAAATTTGCTGTATGAATTAAACCCTATTGAATATGTACTGTCATCATCGTATCAACCCATTACCATCCTACTGCAGGCACGGGTCTTCCACAGAGGAGAAGGATTAAGGCCGTAGTAGTCCACCAAGCTGGTCTTGTGCGAATTGGTGAACACCACACGCCTTTGAGAAAACTATATAGAACTGTTAGGCATGTAGGTATCCTCAAATGTTATCCGTCACCGCTGAAGCAAGTGATATTTTAATTATGAAAATTAAGCTTAATTTGCAAAAAGCACGAGAATTAGCATGGTGTAATTTATAATTTCTTCAACCCTTATATTTACCAAGCAGATCTTAGGCAATGTATACTCTATATGTATCGTTTCGACCGCAGCATCCTCAGGAGATGTTGACTTTACAATGTATAATTGTTAAGATTAACAATTATTCATGATGATGATATCATGGATTTCCGGAAAGTAACGCCTGCTTCTATACAATGATATTTTAATTGCATAAAACGCACATAACTTAGAAAAGTTAGTGGTGCGTGATGGGGTTCGAACTCTGCCCCCTGAAAGTGAGAATGAAGTCCCATGCATTAGGCTTTCACCACTTCCCCGATTATGTACTATATGATTTTCATAATTATTTTTTTTAAACCTACATCGCTCAGACCGCGATTGCAAGAGAGTCGCGGGTTCAAATCCTGTCGGTTCCGAAATTTTTTATATGCATTTTAAATTTATAAAAATGTACTATATGCTTTTTTATATTAATAATTGACGGACCGAGCTGTTGGTCCACCTGATATAAGTGGATAACTATCAGAGCGCACTTCGCAGGGCATGCAAATTACACGTCCGACTAAGCGCAGCCCCTTTGTTCTTCAACCTGAAGCGTAGGTGGTAAACCTCATGTGCCTGTAATTACGTTGCTTATATGTATACAATGTCTCATATTCCGGTTATTCTAATGACAGAATGACCAGAACGCTTAGTATATAGTGCATATATAGCTTCGATGATCGTCCTTCGATAGCTACATTAATTAATATTACGAATTGATGACCGCGTTTAGGCTTTCTGCAAACGAAGGCACTTTGGCTTTCCATGGATACACGAATCCTTTGAATATTTTATTTTCTTACAGTAATATGCATGCAGTGTCCTCATCCTATTTGCCTAATTGGTGTACACTTGCTTCCATACAAGGATTGCCATTAAAAAAGTGTTCTCTGTATATACACTATAACTAACAGAGTAGAGGATACTTTGGAGCTCTATAAACATAACCGAAACTATTCCATATCTGTATATATAAAACGAAAATTGAGACTGAATGAGCAATTAACTAAATAACTGACTGACTAGCTGATTGATCTATCGATACAAGGCTACTGGAAAGCCTACTGGCAACGATACTGGAAAGACGTGACTGCAATTTGACATACAGATAGGTATATTATATATATTATAAGGCGTTCACTAAGAAATAATTTTGAAAATAGAATAAAATGTGAATGAAACCGCGGACGAAAGGTAGTCTGAAATTATATTATTCTCAAATCTATAACTGAATTCTATCTCGAAGTTATTCTCTTTGCAATCTATTTTGCTTTTGTTGTTTTAATAGTTTCAGTAGGTACCAAATGGTAACCTAGAAAAAACTTTCTGATAAGTCTATGGTAACTAATCATATCGGAAATCGTTATTCAACCCGGTATAACATAATACATATATCTGTATACATATCCAGATCAATTTTTGCCAGTAGAAGAAGCTAGCAACTTTCATAAACCATGCAATTTTACGAGAACGATTGAACGCAACGCGCATCGAACCTAGTCGAATGTGCTCGGTATATAGAAATAACGACTGGCGACTGTGTCCGGCAGCTATTACCGAACACAATTTCAGTTTCAATTGCAGTTTCTAGTTGCAGTAATATTAAGTGTATACGTTTGTAATACGCCTTAGAAATTAATGACATTTGACGATATAAATGAGTGCTTTGTTTATTGATTGTTGCCAGTGTATATAACATGAAAAAAAAGTGCAATGCATACTTAACACTTAATCTTTAAACATTTTAGCTACCTGTGTTTATATTTAAATTAATTTTATTCCATTTAAAAGCTAGCTTTTCTTGACTTCGACTACTAGACGCTACGACGCTCTGTGTCAACGATACGCGTTCAGCGTTCACACATAGCGTAGCAAACCATCGTAGCACTTGTAGTAGACAGTTCTCCCGCTTAACCAAAGGTTTCAAACCTTCGGTTTCAGATTCCGAGATGAGTAGGTCCATTTACTCAACAACAAGTTAGCTCTTGACAGCAATGCCATCTGATCAACTATCAGGTGGGAATGCAGTCCATGACGATGCAGTCCAAGGCCTCCCACCAGAGCGGACCAGAGAGAATTCAGTAATCAAAAATTTCCAAATTGCCCGTGCCCCGGATCGAACCCGGGAGCTGACCTTTATTAGACTTCGCCAGGGCTCACCACTGCACCGAGAAATTCGTACCTATTTTTATTAAGATTTTTCATTATTTCAAGTTAGCCTCTGAATGCAATCTCATTTGTAGCTTAATGATGATGCAGTCGGCTGACATGTTAGGGTTATGCCGGTTTTTTTTTTAATTTTTATCTATTAACTTTGCATACCTGTTATTATTTATAATGTAACATCTTTTATTCTTGTATATAAAGATATATATTATTGAACAACTGAAAGCTAATCCTAATAACTAACTAATAAATTAAAAAACTGCTGTATGAACTACGAGTATATGGAACTGTATGGTACCCATTGGTATGACGGTTACATTAAACACGTACGTACCCTTTATCGGTTTTTACGCGGCATCATAACGTAACGCTGAATCGCTAGGCATGTGTTCGTCGGTAGGGTGGCAACTATCCATACATAAGTAGCTCCACAGCCTATTACCAAAGCGATAGTACCGAATATGCATTTAACAATGTTTGGAAAAATGATTAGTTGTAAAGTCAACATCTCCTGAGGATGCTCCGGTGTCGGAGCGAAACGTGCCTAAGATCTGTAATCTGTGTACAATAAAGATTGTAATATAATTAGAAAGTCCGCCATATAAGTTCTCCTGCTGTCCACGGACTAACGCCTGCTTCTATATGCAGCCGGCTTTATCAATACTTCTATAATAATTTATCGGGGCCTTGTTCTGATATCGCATCGCACGCCTGGTAATCGGATCATACATCTCCACAAGGGCCCACGTTGCAAACTGTTCGATATTCCAACTCCAAAGGCCCGTTTGTTTGTTCACGTAGGGTGCTTACCTTCGGGGCTCGATCGCCTAAGTTCTATTTGAGTTAGTTTATTGTTACTTAGTACGGTGGTAAGAGTAATCAATAACGATACCAGCTTGTAGATCATTATTATCGTCAGTTTATTAATGCTCTACTGCTAGGCGCAGGCCTTCTTTCTCAATGCCCTAATACCCAAATTAGGGCATTGACCCTGTTCCAAAGAATGCTGGCGGGTTTACACGATTTTAGTACATGTTATGGTAATACCCTTAAAATATTATTAATGACAAGGCTGCTTAGTATTTCTAGGGTTGAAAACCGTCGCTCCATCGTATATATATCGTTTTTCGATATAATTGCAAAATATGATTCTTGTTTTTTCTCTGCATAATGTGCCTTCTGAAACGGTGGTAGAGACACTACATTGAATGCCTGTCTTTAACGACCTCCCTGGCGCAGCGGTCAGCGTTGTTTTAAGTGGGAACTCTCGGGTTTGATTCCCGGTAGGGATTGAATTTTCTCTGTTCTGGTCGGAGGCTCTAGCCGTGACTATTTACCACCCTACCGGCAAAGATGAGTCGCTAAGAGATTAAGCGTTTCGGTACGATGTTTCGTAAAACCCGATTAAGGGTATGGGTTTAATTAACTGCCACATGCTTGACATGTTAGCCCGTTACCGTCTTAGATTTCATCATTTACCAGCAAATATAAATGCAATCAACCTTCGAGATAAAAAAATCCTAAAAATGAATTTGAATCGGAAAAGTAAGACAGATGGCTTAATATACTCTAAGAGCTCATGGGGATGGACTCAGCCAACTTTCTTACTCTAGGCTGATACTAAATTTTAAAAAAAAGTTATGTTATGCATCGTGTAACGAAATTGCGAAATACTGTTGAAGGGTGCATAAGTATATTCCATAAGGAATATCACCCTGTAAAAATACTAAATCAAAAGAAGCCTCTTTATTTTTCCATTCAAACTAATTAAAAAATTCTAAATGCCAACCCTATTGAAGATAAAAGGCCGACACGTGCTTAGTACCTACGCTATGCGACGCATACCTAATAAAGTGACAGTGTAAAATGAGAGTCAATTGATTTTACTTTTGGTTTTGATGTTAGGTTTGTATCCGAATACTGTCAGTAAAAACAATAACTATATGCTTTGTTTTCACAGATTAGTCTCGAGAGACAATAAATAACCTCTATAGCCTCTATAGAGGTATCTCTGAAATAGAGGTGCCTCTGAAATATTATTTCGGTTTCCATTTACACGTTGTATATTCAAACAAGCGCCCAATGTATGTACTAGAGGATTACTAGTCACGAACTAAAATTTCTAACGTATTACCAGAATATAAGCTTCCGAGCGTACGGTGGAGCTCAAAATAGAAAGCGGGGAAACAAAGGCTATCAACGCCCAGGTTTCAGCTTTGTTATCAAATTTAGCTGCATTTGAAATGTGAACTGCTTTTCATTATCAGTTCATTAGAAGTTCGGAGGAAACGCCGTGATATTTCGAACCCTTTTGCTTGAGAAAGGAAGCGACGTTGACGCATAACTTTGTATGATTCTTTATCTATAGGATAGGGTGATTCCCTAAGGCTAGTCCCACAAAATTAAGCAAAAGGTATAATGGAGACATAGGACGGGATTCGTCAACAGACGACAGCGATTAAAATGAAAATTAGTTGAAATTAATGGCAATTCTTTATCTATTGGATAGGGTTATGGCCAAGACATGAAATGTTTCGTAATATATAAACGAGTATATCATATTCTTAATTTTCACTTAAGTGCTCAAGAACCTAACAGTATATTATATTTAAAAAAAAGTATTAAATGAGCAAACATTACATAATTAAATTGCCTATAAGGTTTGCTGGACTAAAGGCCTAAACCTACGGGGTTATTTGCCTGTAAACACCACGTCGGGCAGATGGATAGGTGCTCGCAGTAGATGGTAGTTGCAGCACAGAGCTGGCTCCTGCCTGTTCTGTGTTTTGTTTCCTCAGTCACCTCGTACGACACCGCGAGAAGAAGACGGGTGGTGACAAGTAAATTATGATTTGCCGTCACCACACTGCAATAATACTATACTGCAGTAATATTACAATGCTGTTAAAAAAAACTGCAAAGTTCCTAGTGAATTTTATGAAATTTAATATACTATGAAATGCCCTAAGGCTATTAAACCATTGGACGCTCTGAGTACAGTAGCGCCCTGCATGGATATTATTAAAATAATATATTGTAACACGTTTTTCATGCTTCAATACGAAATAAAAGTACCGTGAAAAAACAAAATATCGCTGTTTTACACATCAAAACAAAATCAAAGCAATACGTATTTTTTACACAAAAGTATGAGATATTATTCCACATTCATAATTGGAGAATATTGACTGGAAAAAAAAACATTTTCATTTTTACGGCGGTAATGGCTTTTGAAGTCTGATATTTGAAATATGATTTTTAGTAAGTAATTGGTTTTAAATACTCTTGTGTAACGTTCAAAAAGAGAGAATTTTGGCATAGGTAAGTAATTCACTTCAAAAGGCTTTAACTAAATTTATAAACACCATTTGTATTCAAAATGTAGCGTATATATTTCCAAATAAATGGTTTGCTAAACTAAAATGAGAACTGTCAAAATACAGATGCTCAAAGACAAGTAAGATGAGAGATATTATAGGGTTCTATTTTTAAATATGGAATCCATTTTGCTACGGTATATTCTAAGAGCAATGAATAATAAAGGTCTATACGTTCGGCCGTCCGCCAATCTGTATGACACAGCCGTTCTATTCAGACGTGGGATTTTTCAAAACAATGCAATTTTTAAGTTTTTTTATTGTAAATTGGTCTTCTTGGCTTTGCTTTCGGTCGATTAAATTGTAAAAAGAGGAGAAACACGTTGTGTCATCATGTTGTCTTTGAACTGAAAACAATAATAAATTTTATTATCGCGATTTTATGTACGTCCAGATTTGATACATAACCAGGTATAAATATATTATCATGTCGTGTAATAATTTTGACCTTTGAGAGTTGGAAATAAAAACATTTTATTTCTTTCTTATTGCTCTATATTTGCACATCACTAGAAGGTAAGGAAATAAAACAAAAATAGAATCCCTAAAATACAGAATACAAAAGGTGGCCTTACCGCTTTGAAGCGATTTCTGCTAGGCAACTTAGAGATTTGGAAATGTGCGAGAACGAACAGGTGGTGTAAAAGTATTATAAACCTACAAACGAATACATAGCCAAGATAGCGCAAATAAGGAAATTCAGAGAATGTATACAGGAAGTAAACCATACAGACTTTTAAATAATATGGTTTAATTATTAATAGAAATAAGATTTACTTAGTAATTTTAAATAAGTCTAGCGATTTTGGTGGTCGCATGTTAATATTGACATAATGTTATAACGAGCTAGGGTTCGGGGATTGGGATATCTACAAGGGGCGCTTGAAGCTGGTAGATATCTTTATTAGCACGTACTCGCTACAAACTTGTCCGATACTACGTGCCATGTACTCAGTCTCTACACGTTTCAGTTACACCACATTCCACGAGCACTATTTTCACTGTTGCTGCTCTACCACTTTTACTTGTCCCCGAGGTCGCGTGTGAGCCAGCGACGTCGAATCATGCAGAATAAACTCTTCAGAAAATAGAACTATCTTGTTCCTAATTTAAACATATAATTTTATTTATTCTTTGTGGTTTCGAAAAATCGGACAGATCTTCCGATTAAGCGTGTTTTTTTAAAACTTCGTTGTATTAGGAATATATTATGCTTACATCATTTTTTAGCATTTTAGTGTCCCACTGTTGGGCACAGGCCTCTTTTCTATTCTAATAGGAGACAAGGAATTAGAGCCACGGTACCACGGTGCTTTAATCGCTTTAGGCGTCTTTAACATTTTTTTTATCGCACAGTTGTTAATAACCGGGATCGACGGCCCAAATGACCATGACATGGGGGTTGAAACCGCACAATTCCTAACTAGCCTGGGGATTACTGGTCCTACCCGGGATTCGATCGCAGGACTTCTTGACCTACGATGCAGTAAGTCTACACGGTCATTGCTTTAAATACCTATCCCTGAGAACACTGTCTATTTTTAAAATCGAACTCGATTTTAAAAATAGACAGTGTTACCGCAGCATTGTTTATTAATTAGATTTTCCTAACTGCGCATTTGCAAGAGTGCATCTGCGAGATTACATAGATTAACGGTAAGTGCTGTACTGGTCTTAATTAATTATTAATCGAAGCTGTAAATGGGGGTTTATTCGGTAAGCGATGTAGCTCTTTAGAAAATTGTTTTTGTAACACGTTCTTCTTTGTCTGTTTAATATATACTTATTAAGCAGGTAAAAAACCTTTCTCGTTTAAATCTACTGCGATAATTTGCTATTAAAAACTAATATCTTAAACAGTAAAAATAAAATATACATCGTAAATTTATTAATTTAAAGCAAATTAAATTTTAATTACTGTATAGCGTTAATTATTAAATATCACTTGTCTTAACGATGAAGGAAACCTGCATACCTGAGAGTTTTCCATTGTGTTCCCAACGCCATGTGAAGTCTACCAATCCGTACCTACTTGTCCAACGTAGGTCATTGGTGAATGATGATGACATGATATCGTAAAAATTTCTTGCTTGTAATCATAACAACGGTCGATTATACTCAAAATGTGTTAGATCTCTGACAACGGGAGCTCATCGTTCGATGCTATCAAATAGTTATTTAATTTACACAATAAGTATATCAAATTGTCTGTTTTAACGCTTTCCCGTCCGTCCATTCAGTTTGTTCAAATGTTTGGAGCACCTTGGGTTCCTAAGCGGATTTGATTCTGCAATGCAATTACTGGCTTATGCTACGTGGAAGTGAGCTTAGTAATATAGTAGAAACAGTTTCCCATCGGCCAGAAAATATTAAACAATTTCGCTGCGTCTCTTATGAAGGCTTAAATGCACGTAATAGATATTGGTATAGGGATAACGACAGAATGAGGCACGAATTAGTAAAATCCGAGTCGAGACACTAAGTGGTATTATGGTAAATGTGTGTAGTCATAAAATGAAGGCAGACGATAAAGAAGCAAGTTATTACTAGCTATCTCGGTGCATTGGTCTAGTGTTTTGCATGCTCTAAATGCATACAACGTTACAAGTAGGATTTTCTGTTAAGAAATTACCAGTACCAGCCCGTAGTTTGGAAGTGTGTTGTTCCGCCTAGCCCTTAGAAGAGTACGTTAAGCCGTGTGCCCCGGTTATTGTCCCTTAAATGAGGTAATCGACATAGCCCATGAAACTGTATATAAGCAGCGTAGTGGGTTTATGCTCTAAAATGTTTCTATGCGAAACAAGCCTATGCTCAGCAGTGTGACAATAATAAAGTGAAGTTGCTGATTAAAAATAGAAAGTTATTAATCTTTAGCAAGACTATGCGATGAAGGTTTATATTATTAATATAATTATTATTAATCTTTATCTTTATTAATTATAAACATCATTCTTATTTTAAATGTAATTAAATAATTACAATCTGACGATCAACCATAACAGACATACCTATTTCAAGTATTACTGTCTGACTGATATTATAAATTTAATTTAATTAAATAATTCCATTTTGTATAGTATGTAATTATTTAATACTAGCTGTTGCCCGCGACTTCGTCTGCGTTTGATTTGTTTTTTTGATGTATTTAGTTGTAGATCTAAAAAAAATTATAGTATTCAGTATCGCTAAACCTTAAATGAGGGGTTTGCCGCTGTCTGCTAAGGAGTTCTGTCCGCTATCTCCAACCACAGTTTGGGAAAAATTAAACACATATTACAACCTCTATAGTACAAAAATAATTATTTAAATCGGTTATAATTTGTCGGAGTTATGGTGTAAAATCGTCAAACACTCATCCCCTCTCCCAAAGAAACCGAGCTTAATGTCGTGATAAAAAGTATCCTATATTACTTCTAACACTTCCAAAAATATGTGTAGAAAGTTTCATGAGGATCAGTTAAGTAGTTTTTGTGTGAAAGCGTAACAAACAAACTTACATTGACATTTATAATATCAAGTAGGGAAGTAGGGATTATAATATTGTAATCGTTTAGTGTAACCATGAATATAGAATATGTTTGGTACCCGATAGGGTCTCATGTACCTACATAATAGCAAACTACAAGAAATAAATAAATAAATAGTTTTTTGTGTAAAAGAGAAAAAAAAGTTCAATTGTAAAGGTGGTAACATTTTCCCGCGAACATAAATGAAAACTTTGAAAAAGAAAGTCACCGCATAAACAACAGAATTACGTCCACCGATTACGCCTTTTTGGTGATTAGATCTTTGCTATTAAATCAGTTCTTAAAACTTTTTATTGGTAAACAAAATTTTCTCCAAAGGCGGGTTTACTATAATTGAAACTTTTGAGAAAACTAACTTTTAGGTTGGCTATCTTAAGAGTCTTAAACACAATACTTAATTTAATGGTCTTTAACATGATCTTTGTTAATAAATCGGCGCTTAAACTTTTTATAGGTAATATTATAATTTCTTTTAACCAACTCATTTTATGTAGCCCAATTTTATATTTTAATGAAATTTACATTTCTCTGTATTCAGGTTTACTATAATTTCAGCTTAACTATTCCTTAACAACTTATAATTCTTGAAAAAGGTGTTTTATTTAATAGTTGAGCAAAAATATATGCTGCGTTCCGTTTTATGAATTTAGTAAATATTTTAATATTTTTAGTTAATTCCTTTATAATGTGGTTACTTGTATCTATATTCTATATGCGATAAACGTTTAATATTGTCTGTGAATTGCAACTGTGACAGCGGACTTGTGTCTGAATTAATTCAATTCTGACTTGCATTAGATATGTTAAAGTCATTTAACCTATTAAGCATCCGACATGCCTACTATCAGCCTTACTCATGGTTACGTAATCTGATTCGGTTGATGACAAGCTAAGCGAGCGCTGCTGGTTGTAACATCACGAATTCTAACAATTTGAATAATAAATACCCCGTTGTCTCACTTTCTGTCTATAGCCTCCGCGATGAATAGATCTTTTATGATATAGATTCTGAACCCATCTTGAATTAATACAGACAGGCGTAATAAAACCGTGTAAGAGGTATTATTTAGTAATAAACAATTTTTATATCAAACCATAATATTATTAACTAAATTAAAAATTTCCGTAAGCGAAAATATATTGAATTATCAAAATAATTGCAACCACGAGTCTTTTTCCGCATTCGATTCAGGTTTATCGGACAATATTGGGATTTCAGTACATTTACTTCACCAGATTCAATATTTTTTACATTAATAAAGTTTGTTTGCGCTAACTGAAACGTGATCTTTTGTTTGAATATCTTTAAGTTAGTTCGCCAACATCTTCCAGTAAGACAGCAATGGTGGGCAAAGGTCTCCTCTATCACCCACCCCATACATTGCATTTGGTGCGGGTCTACTCCCCCCATGCACATGGGGTGTGACCCCTCTAACATACGTTAATTCGTAATGGGCGGGTACCAGGTAGGGTAAGTAGTAATATTAGTAAGCTGAAGATAATACTATTTTCACAACTTCTTCTCAAAGGGAGAGACCCTTTGTCGACTAAGGCAACTAAGAACGGGCAGCGGCGTCCTCCGTGCTACTGCTACCACATACTGCGATCACCTGTCTGTCCAGATTGGTGGTTATGGGCAGTGGACTGTTATAGGCTGTTAACGATGAATAATTATTACATGAACGTCGTGTCGTATGCAGTGAATAGTCCTCGTGGTTGCGGTGTTTACATTTACTGATTTAAATAACAATCATGGATTTCTGTGAAAAGGATCTGACTGAAACATTAAACAAATTGGTGCTTTCAAAATAGCAAACATCAATTTGCCATTTGAGCGAAAATTTGTTGTTTCGCCATTATTTATTTTGAGGTTACCATGTGCTCAGCATTTATTAGTACTGTCCGAGTTTGATATAGCTTTTATCCTATCTTATTTTCGAGACTTATTTAATAAAGTTTTTTTATTACTCTTATTTCCCTTTTTAAACGTGTTCCAACGTTACGTGGGTGGGCAAAACGTGGCTTCTTTCAAACATGGAGACAGACTTGTGACGTGTGACGTTAACAGGCTGAGTATGATAATAGCTGAAGAATAATGTATGAAAGATTATGTTCAACTTCTCAGACTGACAAATAATAAACGTTCAAAATAGTAACTGCTCGTCCAATCAATACTCAGACTACTACGGCTTGAGGTTTATTGTAGACTTACCGTAGACTTTGTCTACGGAGTCTGCGAGAGACCGTCCGTTGTCATCGACAAATTCAATGTTCTAGGAGAAATCTCACTCAGCAATACTAAAAACCCCAGGTTATTTATAGATGTGTTAAATCTAGATTGATCTACACTAAGCTATCCGCTCGGGACCGGACAATGTTTATAATTGTTTGGATCAGAGTTTTAGATGGACTTGTGATGTTGTTATTTCCATGTTTTCGTTTGTCCAGTATTTATTATTTTCAATTTTAACAAATATAATTTGAAACTCTGTTATAATAATGCACTCATTTCTGTTTATTTCATAATGTGAGTACCGGGGGAAGGGCTGGTAACCGTTCATCACCCTTAGGCTATTAATTTCCCACAGCTGGACACATTCTTTGTCGGTATGAAATTTATCTACAGCACATATAAAAATATATCAATGATAGTCTGGCCTTTATTTCTTAATCGATCTTAAACATGTTTTATAAAATAATGATAATATTATTATATTTTTAGCTTCTTTGTAAAATTCATTTGCAATTTTTATGATTGTTATATTTTAATACTTAGTATCCTATTCCGGTCTAAGAGGAATCCAAAAAAAAACCATAAAAATTGGTCCAGCGTCTTGAGTTATAAATGGCTTAACTAACACAACTTTCTTTTATATAAATTAAAGAAATAATCGTAATAATATTTGAATTACCGCGAGTGTTTGTGTCATGTGATGTCTGTGGGTATATATCATTAATATAGCTCTTAGAATATATTTCGATAAATAAGGTTAGTTAAATGTCGATCTAATATTAAGTGTTTTAATTCAATGATTAGTTTGCATTTTAAATACGCAGGTAACATTTGGTTCAGTTCAATTGAATGATGTTAAGATCATTCTGATTATGCAT
Source organism: Pararge aegeria (assembly GCF_905163445.1). Lineage (NCBI taxonomy): Eukaryota > Metazoa > Arthropoda > Insecta > Lepidoptera > Nymphalidae > Pararge > Pararge aegeria. Next base: position 7,050,503 of record NC_053208.1, read on the forward strand.
TATTAAATACGACGACGGTTAACATAAATAATTAAATCTCTCAAAGTCACATCTTATATTTTATATATAATATATGTCAGTTACGGCAAACGTATTTTATCGATGTTTCTGATACGTACCGCTAGGATGTGGGACGTCCACCCGTCAACTGTGTTTCCTGCCACGTATAACTTGAGTACCTTCAAGGCAAGAGTGTAAAGGCTATTTCGAGGCAAGCGTGCTCCAATGTAAACCTTATCATTGCTTTCTAAGGGGCATGATTGTCGTCTTGCGCTGGCCTATCGTTAATAAAAAGAAACCTTCCATTCCGCGCTTGGGTAACGTGGTGGACTACGGCCTACCCATCCAGTTCTGGGTGAATACCCAAACTTTTAAGTGGACTGGTTCTCTTATGTAAGAGGCCAGAAAGTGACCCAGAAGTGGGTGCGGATGATGATAATGATGATTATATAAGAGTAAAACACTGAATCTTGCGAGACTTAACTTGAATCTCATAGAACTGGATAGAAAAAATTTCATGACCCCACTGGCGGAGAAGTGGGTGTTGTAGCCTTAAGTAGGATATATATACCGAGATTGAATCCCTTTTTGGGTCAATTCGGAACTATCAATTACTTAATATGCTCGGTCTAGTCGTTTGGATTAGTAAATACTGATTAAGCGCTCCGGATTAAAACGAACCTTAATTGCGATCAAAACTTTGTGCCGGGAGTTTTTAATGCAAATAATGGTATAAAAGATTTTAGCGCTTTAGAAAACTGCGATCAAAATATTGACATTCGATCCCGCTCGGCCCTCACCCCTCGATGCAATTAAGGGTGCAATTTTTAATTACTAACCCTAAATTGGTCGCTTGGGGTTTCACAAACCCCACGGCGAGTTTAAACGCTGGGTCTCTGAAATTTAAATTTACCGCGCTTATCCATATAGATACATAAACGCGAGTGGCCGTTATATTTCATTGCACTATGTCGTATGTTATTGGGCTTGGTAAACGTAATTGAAGTTCACAAAACCCAGCGAGACTTTTTACGTTAAGCCTTTAGCGGTGGAACGTTATTAGCATCTAGTGGGTGCAAGGATCTAATTAACCTAAAAGTAAAAAGGAATATATAATAGACTAGCTGTGGCCCGCGACTTCGTCTGCGTTTGATTTTGTTTTTAAAGTATTCAGTATCGCTAAGCCTTAAATGAGTATAGTAGTATGACTGTCATGTGACTGTCAATTAATTATAGACAAATAACTTGCAATAGAATAAAATTGCAAATATAATTAAAGATCTAAGCTATCCTATCTCTTAAGTTGGACCAGACTGCTCACGGTGTGCCAATTTAATTTAAAATCGGTTAAGTAGTTTAGGAGTCCATCGCGGACAAACATCGTGACAGGAGATTTATATATATTAAGATAGATGTAAAGCTAGCTTCATTACGGCCGTCAAAGCGTGCTACTTTAATTTTGGGCAAATTTTTAAAAGAACCGATCATCTTTCATTAATAGGTTTGTCATGAAACAAAATACAGACCTGTATGCGAAATCTGAATGCTCTTAATGCTATAAAGTGGTCAGCAAAGATCGCAATATGGTTGCATTTTGTCAAAATTGTCGTGTGGTCACGATAACGAGCGAAATACTTCACTTATCTAGTTGTTATTTTTATATCTTTAGTATTTTGAGGAATAGAAGTCTATTACTTTTCACGGCATAATTAGATGTAGTTTAATTATTATTTACTTAATGTAATAGTCTCAATTTTATTGTAACGAATTAGATTATGAGGCGTGCACTTTAGATTTTGTTTTTAAAAGCATTTTGAGCATTTGTTATCCTAGAGCACTATTTTAAGTAAATAAAAACTACACAATAATAAGTATTACACTGGTTGTTCTTCGATTACGGTATATAGTAGGTAAGCAATTTATGCTCGTCACAATAAAAGAGCTGATGATCAAATGATAGTGAAGTGCTGGGACTGCTGGTCCTCAAGCATTGACACCCCCCGGCTTCGGAAAAGGAAATATTTTGTAGAAGGTCTTGAGCAGTTTGCCTGTTAAAATTTTTTTTAACAAAAAATATACAACATTTTCATGTCGGTGCCAATTAAAATGTAGAAAGTTACTATGTATAGATCATATACTTTGTATTGTATTTCATACAGTAGCAAAGGAAGTACTGGTAACTTAGAAAAGTTATAGGTGAGTGCTGGGATTCGAACTCGCCCCCCCCAGATAGTGAAGTTGATTCCCTACTGGCTGTCACCGTTTTACATATTCAACCGCTTAACATGTTTATTAAGTTGTGGTTTATTGGTTTTTTTGTAAGTTTTCATTTAATTTCTAATTGATAGCAGGGTATCATTAAAATTGAGCTTATATCAGGGTTTAAATAGACGATTTTTTAACATACTCACCTTTTTACAGTTTTGAATAGTAATTTTTTGGTAAGCTTTTAGGGCTTGTTTAATATATTTAATTTATTTTAGTATAACTAGTACATGCTAAGTTATCGCTTGATTGCCATCTCTCGTGATTAGAGACTTAATAAGCGGCTCATCTCGACGAGGCGTAGACTGTTTAGAAAAAATATTTAAATGCTTTGATTTATAACGCCGCATCGTGGTTGTTTCTCCTTAAATACCACTTCTTAAGATCATTTTACCATACTGAACTCCGTTAAACAGCAGTACTGAATTGGTGTCGGATGCTTTTAAAAGACCTGGTGCAGGTTGTTTAGCCCGGCTGTACCCACTCGTAAGATTTAAATAGAATATTGCCCTCGATGGAGAAGGTAATTCTTTTAACTAAGAATAATATGTTACCTGTTTATTTGAACGCGCTGGAATAAACTATTTTAATCTTACTAGTCCCTTGTCCTTTAGATTATCCTGGACATTATTTTGTATAACTACATGTCAAACAATTCCAGCTTCAGTATCTGATCGATTTACCTGTCTAATGGCCAAAGCTGTAGTCTGCCTCGTCAAATCAAAGCCTATTTGGAAATTATGAATTTCCAACACAGGCTCCCGCTTCCGCTTAAAATTGAAGCCTGAACTCCCACTTGCAAGGCCACAGCTCAATTCAACGTTTGATTAGACCGCCTATAATTTGTAGTTGTTAAGGTTTATTTTGGAGTCACATTGCTGTGAATGATGTTTCGAATCCTTTTGTTCACATTGTGATTTCAATGCCCGAAGCCAAACAATTTCGATCGCATGCTTTGTATGTAACTTGGGTCAGACTACGCATATGGATCCTTAGTTTATTCGGAATCCTGAAAACCTTGAAATGAGTATAAGCTGAAACGAATAGGCGGTGTTCTTACATAATATTTATAGGAAAACTTAATTTTATCTTCGAGTTAAAAGTTATCTTATCCTAAATATGCTATCTCTTATATAGACAAAAATATAAATAAATATTTGTTTGAACGCGTTAATCTCTAGAACTATCAGTCGTATTTGAATAATCTATTTTTACATTTGATAGCCTCAAAAGATATTTTTAGCTATTATTACTTCACGCTACGACCCCTTCGGTGTAGATAATCAATGCTACCCGGTAGGACGGGACATACTGTGTAGCTTAATAGTAATTTAACTGTAGGTGTAGGTGAACGAAATACTCGGCATATTAGTACTTATGTATTTTTTTATCTACATCAACATCAGTCATGTTGATCATGATTATGAATTTCGAATAGACATTGTTTTGTTAGCAAGCTAGCTAGTAAACGGGTCACCAAGTGAACACCGCCGCCCATGAATATCAGTGCCAGAGAAAACTCTAGGGTTCTCATATTAATTTCTTACCAACTTAAAAATAGTTCGCAGATAGAATAAAGACGGTGATAAATTTATCGGTTCACGAATGATTAACAGAAAACGTTAAACAAACGATCATTTCACCATTACAAAGGTCGTATTTGTAATGGTGAAATGATCGTTGACTAATCATTTTACAAAAAATAATTTTACATATATTATATTCGCAAATGTTTTATTTTGCAAATGATTTTAAATTATCATTTTAAAAATAATTATTTTTCCGAATTCGCAATTTTACAAAATAGTACATGGTAAATTATTATTTGATAAACAGAACAGAAAATGGATGTAATTTCAAATATGGTCAAATCATTTACAAAATAACATAATAAGATATAAAATTTAAGCAGAAATAGTAACTTATATATAACAAATATCAATTTTTAAGGGACTGAGAAAACAAAGTAGGAGTAATCATCACATTACGGGTCACCTTCTAGTGAGGTTCCAAACGTTTGAATAATTTTAGTTTAAAATTTTCCTAGTGTATTTAAAAAAAAATCTATACACTCACTTGCAACACCAAATTATGTTAATACGTATGTCCATACGTCGTAGAAACTGCTTCATCATTTGCTAAAATCATATACATAGGTATATTAATGTGCGCTAGCAAGAAAGTTTACATCATATGACGCAAAGAATACAAGCCTGAGCAAAAGCGAAGCTAACATAGGTTGTAATAAAGATCTCTTGTTATGTGAAGAACAGAATATGAATTACAGTTTTCCCTTATAACAAGATGTACCCCTTTGTTATCGCTATTTATTATTAGTTTTTTATGTATGTATGCACTGAATTAACCACATACAGAACCCTCATTCAGCCATTATTGTATGCATTATATTGTGTCCAAAAACAGTGAATACGCCCTGCGCACGTTTCGCTTCACACCCACGAAATGTTGCTAGCCTTGTGAGCTCATAACATATTCTCGGAAAGGTTAGGTTAGGGGTGGTTATTTCTTTGTAAACCACCCAGAAAAGGAACCTCGCAAACGGGTCTCCGTCGACTTGAGCCTTTCACCGCAGTTAGGGTCACTTTCCTCCCCCCCATAAATTTCCTCTCCCTTCCTCCTCCCACTTTTCCCATTTTCCCAATTAATGGTAAACGTTTAGAACATTTGAGGTAAAATAATTAGTGTCAACTGCTAAATGGAACGAAGTGATTAACCAGTTCGAGAAACTACTAAAGTGGTATGGTTTTTGATGCTTCAATATTTGTCGTGTACACGGTTTCTGGATGTTCTTAAATCTTAAGGAAGTTTTCTTAAATATCAGCCCTCCAACAACTCCACCTTCCCGCGTTAGGTTCACTGTCTTTATTGCCATCCACTTGCCAACTCCTGATCACACCAGATGTTAAGTTTATGTTGATGCCTAGAAGATGTATATTCACTAAATTTAATGTTATCAAATTATAGGCTGTCTAGGAAAAGAAAACCGGAATGGCATTACAAATCTTTGCGGTCTTTATTAGGAACGGGGAGACAAAGCTTTGTGTATTTCAAACTCGTGATGCTAGCTCCTTTATATAATTTGTAGATACCTATCCGATAGACTGGCAACCTTGCGACGATGCTTCAAACTTTGAAGTTTCGTGTAAAGCTTTGAGAGATCGGTCTGGTAGTGAGTTTGAGTGTACCTACAGAAATCTAAAAGCTCGTCGTCCTTTGTATTATTGTCATACCTACTCTGCTAGCACAAGCTTTATGCTTCCCTAGTACGAAAGGGGTATGTCGTCTTGTGTAACATGGCGAATCTTAATATTCCTTCGTATACATTGTCAAAGGAACCTTTGTGGACGCTCAAAATGTTGAGTCAGTAGACGCAGTCAAAGGTCAACTAATACAGATACGATTAATCCATGTTAAACCAGTGAACTTATAGTAACATATTAAAGCAATGTATAAATCAGTTAAGACCAGTATTGCGTTACAGTTTTAAAGAGTATTACAAATTACAGTTGATGTATATATGTTCTTTTACCTCGCATTAAAATAACTTTCAGGATTTTTAACATATATTTTATCAAATTTGTTTAATTTAATATAAAATAAATAAAAAAACTTCATAAAATTATAAAAGTGCCCTTTTTTGCTCATATTGGAAGATTTTTTTCTACCTAAGAGGGTATGCATCTACCTGCTTAATCCGCACCCTGGTCTAATACCGTGCGCCACTGAGTGCTTGTAGAGAAAGCTGTGCATATAATATGTCTGGTTAATATTGTACTTACTATCCGTAATTGCACGCGTGATCCCCTAACGCAATAGGCATTATATAGCCTTGCTGCTACCGCACTGAGTAGTTCTACATAAGAGGGCTACAATGCATAAGTATTACATCCTTACATATGAAATAAATTTGTATTAAAAAAAAAAATATATATTGATGTAATCCATGTATGTACCATTGCCATCTTATAGTTAGTTCATGATCCCTTTGCAAAAAAAAAAACATTCGTACAGGATCCACTTTTCATCACCGGTAATGATTCGATTTAAAATCCCTTCATTATTGTACCGGTTGAGGCATGTAACAAGACGACGCGTCGAAGTCGAGAAGTCGACGCGTTAGTCGGTTTTCTGCTCTCAATTCATGAGGTACCCACCTTTCAAGCTCTTCACCTTCGAAATTTGCTTCAAGTAAATTAAAACAGTTTTATCACTAACACCACAGCCTGCAGCTAGGACGTGCTGCAACAGCCTTCACTATCAACTTGGTTCTCCAGCTGTTCACGGGGCTTGTTCTGCAGGTCGAATTTCCAGAACGAAAAACGCACTGTGTTTTCTTTTGCGACAGCGCCGCTATACACAGCACTAATCCTTCGTACCGTTCCTAGAGCATTGGTGCCAATGCAAAGATTGTTACTCGTACTCGTAAAAAACGTAATATTTCAAGTTTTCCATTTTTTAAACTGAATCAGGTAAAAAAAAAATGAACAGAGTGAAAGACAAATCGATAAGGGTTTTCAAAAAACAAAAGCATGAGTAAATAGCTGCATAAATTTGAAATTGGAAATCCTAACCAAAGAGAGGATATTTGAGATCAAAGTGGCCAGTACTAGAAAACACCAGTTTCATATATAAGGACCTAATATTACATTCACTGCGCTAATTAAACTAAACTTTGAGCTAGAGCAGCTTTAATATATTAAAGTTGTATTCAAATTAAACTGGTCACAATGGTCTGCAGAAATTTCAATATTTGTTTAATAATAATTATATTTAACCAATTATAACAACCACAAAGTAGTTGAAAGAATTTTCTGTGAACACCAATTAAAGTCTTATTTATACATCTGTATGATTTAGTTAACACACTTTAAATACATAAGTGCCTTCTGTGTTTAAACCAAATTATACAATAAACATATAGGGCGATAATAAATCTTTAACCTCACACTTGCCTACGTATTTAAATTAAATAATACGATAGAAAAAGATAAAAAACTTAAATCCGTTTAGTGGATTATTATTTAACCATGTAAAATTCATACACTGGCTGATAAATTATCCTTCCTTCCTTTGACGTCATTGGATAAAGAAAACTTGAACGAAATTATGAACCGAAAACTATGCGACGTAATAGGAATTAATGAGAAGCTACTTTAGGATGTTCAATGAAAGGCCCTTTCATATAATTCCACTCGACCCAGTACTACCACTTTAAATTTCTCCATTTCGACCCATTTATAATAAATATGAAAAAATTTAAATCCCCTTTTCGATGCATTGAATAAAGCTGGGCTAGGCATAATTACAAATAAACTTCAAATCAATATTGGTAAGCCGTTACGTAGGACTATTAGTAGTTTTTGAACTACGAAACTTATGCCTATTTTCACTAACGATGGACAAGGCAATGCCTGAGTGAGTAAAGCATACATTTACCTTTCACCAATCGATTTTCACTAGGCAACTCATATAAACTAACTTGTCAACGATTCTTGCTGCAAGGTTTGCTATTTTGTGTTTGTACTATGATAATTTTCATTTTCGTATTGATTTAGGGTAATTGATGAAAAATGAATTAATATTTTTTTCATCCGTCAAGTGTCAGTTTACGAGATGTCGTAACTTGATATGGCGTCTAACTTCGTTAGTCATCATCTAAGAGTGGTGAAACTTTTTTTTTTCTCTAAGCATCCTAATCATAAGTTGGATTCATTTTAAATGAACGAGCATTAAAAATTTAAAGTTCGTTGTTCGAAAGCAGATTAAGACGTCTCCTTACAATTTTTCGGATCGGATTTCAACTTATTTTTTATAGATAAACTAATGTCAATCTTGTTTTTAACAGTTCTTTAATTAATTTCCACTAACATAACGGATTTTCTACCTCAGCTTAGTTAAAGCCTAAGCTTTAGTAGTTTACTGAAAATCAATGTAATGCTCTTGCAAAATTTCAGCCAATTTCCAGACAAATGAATTTGCGGTGTATTTTAGCACCATCTACGAAAGGGTAGTGTATTTAACAGTTCGTCGAACTTTCCCATTAATTTATCCGATCTAAACTACCTCTGTGCAATATTCAAAATGTATTCGGTTAATTACGAGTGATTGTAATTTTAGAGATGGAATTCATTTTGGAAATAGTTTATTCAATATAGTAGGTAAGGTAGGTAGCCATTAGAATAATGCTAAGTAAAGGACCGGAACAGTTACCCTGACCCTACGCGTCGATCGCCCGCCCATGCTATTAATTCAATTTCACGGACTGAAAAGTCCACTGCTGGAATAAAGGCCTCTCAGCATTCGAGCATCTGAGGTACAAGAGTTCAATGGGCTAGAGTCACTTAACTCTTTCCTAAATAGCATAATAATGTTTATATACATATATTTTTATGTTTATACACATCACCGTAACTTTTAAATGCGGTTTGAAATGAAATAATAATAATCAAGCTTTACACAAAACCTCACAAGCTGTTAGGTCTGACTATATTTTAAACTGACAACTTGTAATATATCTTCTCCATTTTTTAGTATTTATTATATTATGTATTATTTTATTTGTGTAGTTTATAATAAATAAATAAATAAACATACTACGACAATAAACACATCGCCATCCAGCCCTAAATTAAGCGTAGCTTGTGTAAGAAGATACCTGATGAATATTTTTTTATTCATGTAATTCACATAAATACTTATAATATACAGATAAATACCCAGACACTGATAAACATTCATGTTCGTCATACAAACATTATGTTCGAGTTGTGGGAATCGAATCCACGGCCTTGGACGCAGAAAGCAGGGTCGCTGCCCACTGCGCCAATCGGCTGTCTTAGTTTATAAATTCTAAGTTTATGTATAATTTTGTTGATTGTGCGCCTGCATTCCGCTTTTCTTTTGTTTTTCCTAATTCTTAGGTTGCCTCTAAAAATCGCTACTAAGCGATAAGAATTTTTGTATTCTGCATTTATTTTTGAGTTTCTATTTTTATTTTATTTTCTTAATTTGTGGAGTGGTGTGCAAATAAAGAGTATAAATAAATAAATAAAAAGAAGAAATAAAACCTCATCTCATCTCAACTACTTGATACAAGATGTCTAGATTAACGATAAGAAATTTCAGGTAACTTCTGCTTCGGCGGGTGCACGATGTTCAAGGCGCAGACCATCGTCGAGTTCATCGAGAACGCGGTCGAGACGTCGCGCAGCGGCCGATACCTATTCTTCTTGAACCTGCGGCCCGTGCTCGGCCCAGTGCGGGTGCAGCTGCTGTACCCAGTTTCCAGGTTCAAGAGAGTGCAGAGCCTGCAGCATATGTGCAGGTAAGTCCCACAGGCCTCGTTTTCATAGGAGTGACGATTTTAGAGCATAGACCCACCATGCAGCTCCGATGCGGGTTTTTGGGCTGTAGCGACTATTATGACAAGTTAGTTATAATCACATGGCCGAACGGCTAACCTTGCTCTCCGAGCCACGAGGGTTATCACAGCCTGTACTGAAAATTATTTAAAAGAGAAAACGCAATACCTTACAATATATTTTATTATTATCAACACGCAGAATTAGAACCCAGGACCGCGTGACTTGTAGTTTTACATGCTATCCACTAGACCAGCGAGGCAGTACATGGTAAAATCGATTTCTACGCGCTCACCCTATTCCGGAACTGCGAAAAGCATCAATGACAAATGAGAATGTTAATGCCATTTTTTGCAGCTGTTTGGTTACGTTGTGCCGAAATAAAACTTCTTACCCGCGTACATTAAAAAATAAGAGGTTTTTATTTGTGGGGTTGTAAAAAAGGACAAAATCCAAGTAATTGTAATTTTAATCGACCGCCTTAATAACATTTATAGTTAAGAATAAAAAGTTCGAGACACATTTCTACCAAATAAAAAAATAAGGTTGAATTTTTCATTAGTAAAATAAAATTACATTATGACATACATTCTAACCTTCGTATTAACATAAGTCCTGAAACTTAGAAGTAACATAAGTGCCAAATGTCTAGTTATGTAGCCATTTATATTTTTTCATTCGTAATTAGTCAGTTAATCAGCGACTGAGTGCCACTCCGCATTGATACTCACATATTATGTACTCGTAGTGTATGTGCCGGTTGCGTAGAGTCGTACGTTGCTGAGTATTGTAAATTTTCATTCTATTAACTTTGTAATTAATTTCGAATGTACCTTTGTTACGGACTACAATAGCTGTTCCTGGAGTCACGGTAATTATTGTTCTCTTGGAAACGTTCATTCACCCATTGAGCTGTGCTGTGTTCCCCCGAGGCACGAATCTATAAAGCAGTACAGATTTTACGCATGAGTTATAGATTTTGAGCTTCACTCCACGGGAGAGGCATTTTGACTGGTAAACAAAGTTGTTCAGTTTACAAAGCAAAAACGCTAGCCTTTTGCCGGGCATTGTTATCCCTGACGATCTCGACATATTCTGCCACGATGTTCTCGAGCTAAAAAGCTAAAGCTTAAAAGCGGCTCTACAGTTTATTACTAGTTATACTGAAAGTTCTGTTTTAACTATCCTTGATTAAAAGTAAAATAACTCTAGATTTTGCAGATGAAATTTTCCTACCATGTTCTCATAGTGCCATGCGATGCCCGTCTCTTAAACCCACCCTATAACAGCAGACTGGAAAATACTTAATGCATGCAGTGTTTAATTCATTATTCATGCGGAGTGACAAGAGCCGTTGTTTTTGGTGGTTGCACGGCATAGATAATAGTACATACAGAAGTTGCATTCCTTTAATCTTGAAGAAAGCATCCGTTTTATGCACCGTAAAGATCGTACGCTCATGTTTGTCCGCGTGTCGGACCTTTTTTTTTTTTTTTTTTTGCCTCAGCGTAGTCACACATACAACGGCAGAAATGCAGGGTTGTTACTAATAATTAATATAATATACCTGTATTTTTCTACCTTTTAATTTTTCGGACTGTTAAGTTATTCGCGCATTCTTGTAATGATATTACACTTCTTTGACGGATACAAAAAAAAATTAAAAGCTTTTAAACATTAAATAACATTTAGCTATTTTTTTTATAGCGTAGTATAAAGCCTAACCCCCCTCCTTTTTACAAGTAATTATAATGATTTTACGAAGACTTGAGAATATATTTACATAGTTCTAAAGTTTAGTTTAGTTTCAGAATACATGCTAAAATCATATAGTAATTTTGTCGCTCTCGGTTGCCTTAATTAGGTTGCCCTTTAATATAGGCTCAAGCGGCCAGTTCGTTGGGGCTGAGTCACAGAATATGTAATAATAATAATTATTAACGTTAGGAAATGATTTCGAAATAATTATATTTTACTAGCTGTTGCCCGCAACTTCGTCTACGTTTGATTTTGTTTTTTGATGTGGCATTAAATTTGGTTGTAGATCTAAAAAAAATTAAAGTATTCAGCCTTAAATGAGGGGTTTGAAGGACAGAACTCCTCAGCGGACAGCAGGTCCGCTGAGGAGTTCTGTCCTCTATCTCCAACCAAAGTTTGGGCTTAATTAAACACATATTATAACCTCTATAGTACAATCATAATTATTTAAATCGGTTATAATTTGTCGGAGTTATGGTGTAAAATCGTCAAACACTCATCCCCTCTCCCAAAGGAACCGAGCTTAATGTCGGGATAAAAAGTTCAAGTTCAGTAATTCTTGGAAGTGTTAGAAGTATACAAAGTTTCATGAGGATCGGTTAAGTAGTTTTTGCGTGAAAGCGTAACAAACAAACTTACATTCACATTTATAATATTAGTAGGGATTAGTAGGGATAGGGAAGTAGGGATAGGGATTATAATTATTATCATTATTTGAAAATATTTACTTATAGTTCCGCGGTATTTAAAATAGGAAAAGTACCATTTGACTTATATCAGATATCGCGCAACATCAATATTGACAAAAGTTTTCAATAGGATCCATCACGTGAATCCCGAAAACCGACAAGATTACTTTCAAGCCTAAGTAAATAACCGATAATTGCGGAGAAAAGCGACATAAACACAACAGAAGCTATTACTAAAAAAAAATACAAATACGCGCGTGACGCTGTAAGTAATTAGCACTCAACTGAGTTAACACCGACGTCGGGCTCCACCTTTGTAGGTATAATTTCTGAAGTAATGTTCGCAGTAAAACAGACATGGCTGAGTTCACTTGTTGCCTTACAATGTAGGGATAACTTTTTAGTAAAAAATGAATTTCAATTTCTCAGGGCAAAAAATGTACGTGCATATTATAGCAGAATGCTCACGTCTGCAAAGTTTCCACAAAGGGCTTTTAAAATGCCTTTGGCGCTGAAAATGTCCTTCCACAAAGCGATCACTTACTTACGTGTGAACTGTTTGCTGAAATTTTTACCAACTTCATGAATAATAAGACGGAACTACACAATAGTATATAACTTTATATAAGTGCTTATGAGTTTGGCAAATGTTCTCTTGAACGTTTAGATTACGGAAGCATGAGGTTTTTCACTAATCAACTGTCTTTATGTTTGTCTCTGGTTTGTATTCTTCCGAAAGGTTGAAATGATTTTGACGGGACTTTTTATTCGCATTATAAATCTTAATAAATCTCGTAACAATGATTAACGAGTTTTAATACCGACATAACTGTAAGTAATTCAATCTGTTCGTCAAAAATACAAAGTTTTTCGTATTTCCATTATAAAAACCGAACTGCTGTACGTATCATGTATCAAATCAGATTATAAGATGCATTGAAAAATTACTGCTTTTAAATAACAAAACTAAATGTAAGTTTGTAATGTGTGCCTTTCCTTATTGTGGCACTCTAAACTCAAAACAAAATGAACATATTTATAAATTAAACTTATTAATCTATAATTTGACATACCGTCATAGCGACGCAATTTTTTATTTTGACATTAATAAATTCACGTCATCATTTGTAATGACAAGAGATAAATTGTATCTGCCTAAAAAGTGTAAGCAGCAGATAGCGTTTTTACTAGCTTATAATTTAAATGATACTGTTACAACTGTTGTAACAAAGTCTATTGACACTTTTACAAATTGTACTTCAAGTACTTCTATTTCTATTACTGACCCTAGTACTTGCGCTAGTACTATTAAGAAATTTAATAATGATTTAAACTAGTTAATAAGACAACGGAGGAGCTCTGCCATATGAACATTGTACACCAAAATATACAGAGCTTCACCGGCAAAGAATTAGAAATAGAGCTGTTTGTGGAGAAACTCAATGTACATATTTTGTGTATAACTGAGCACTGGCTCACTGGTACACAAGTAGCAGTAAACATCGATAACTTTATATTGTCAAGTGCGTTCTTCAGAAGGACTGCAATTCACGGTGGATCTTTAATTTTTGTACGTAATAATATAATTTGTAAAGAACGAAAAGACATAGTTGGTCTTTCTGTTGAACGCATTGCAGAACTGTCTTGTGTGGAGCTGGAGCGATTTATAATAGTGAGTGTATACCGACCCCCTTCAGGTGATTTTAGCGATTTCGAGAATGTCATGGAGGATGTACTAAAGCGTTTGTGTCTTTCTACTAAAAAAGTAATTGTATGTGGCGATTTCAATGTCGACATTTTACTAGAAAATGCAGCAACTGCTAGATTGCTTAACTTATTTAAATGTTTTAATTTGTGTCACACTTTTAGTGAACCTACTAGAGTAACTGCAACTTCAGCATCCTGCTTAGATAATATTTTTTTCAATTGTGACATTTTAGATAAAAGAATAATTAATAATTTAAGGTCAGATCATTGTGGTCAACTTATTACTGTTTTAAATACTATCAATAAAAGCAGACAGATTATAAAGTGTAGGCCAATAACTAAGACTAAATTAATGCGATTCAAACGTGAAATTACTGCGAAAATCCCTGGTATTGCGTGCGAACATTTTCATCCGGACAGTCTTTATAGTGCACTATTTAATACTATAAACAACGAATTTAATAGAGTATTCAACTTTAAGCACATCAATGTCAGTAATAAATTAAAATTTAGTGACTGGGCTACTGTAGGTATATATAAAAGTAGGGAGAAGTTGTATGAGCTGTATGATGAAAAACAATTTAATCATACTCCAACTTTCGTAGAACACGTAAAAAAATACTCTAAAATATTTAAGAATGTTTGCACTAATGCGAAATCGCAACACATTAAATATAGTATAATGAAATCTGATAACAAAATACAAACAACCTGGAAAATAGTTAATTACGAGTCAGGAAAAACTAAATCTCGTGATGTGGATTTTGAACTTATTGTTGATAACAATAAAGTGACGTCTGACAGGGAGGTTGCTAATACTTTCGAAAACTTCTTTCAGAATGTTCCCATTTTGTTAACAGATTCTCTAAGCTCTTCACCAATAGCAGCTCAGCGTATATTGAGAGATAATGTTAAAGAGTGCAATGTTTTATTTAATTTTAAACATATATCTGCAATAGATATTGTAAAGAATTTCAGGTTATTAAAGTTGAAAAAAACCGGTGATCTGTGGGGTATGTCGGTGATGGTCATTTCTAACATTATTGACGTTATTGCCCCTTATCTAGCTGTAATTTTTAATGAATGTGTTGATATGGGTATTTTTCCGAACCTAATGAAATGTAGTAAATTAATACCCCTTTTTAAATCCGGTCATAAAAATGACCTTAACAATTACAGGCCTATTTCAATCTTGCCAACTCTTAGTAAGGTCTTTGAAAAAATTATACTTTATCAACTTTTAAATCATTTT
This sequence comes from Pararge aegeria, assembly GCF_905163445.1. Classification (NCBI taxonomy): domain Eukaryota; kingdom Metazoa; phylum Arthropoda; class Insecta; order Lepidoptera; family Nymphalidae; genus Pararge; species Pararge aegeria. The sequence continues at coordinate 7,065,556 of NC_053208.1, forward strand.
AATGTAAATAACTTACTTCATCCGGAGCAGTACGGCTTCACTAAAGGTCGTAGTACAACGGATGCAGGCGCAAGACTCATAAAGCATATTTACGATGCCTGGGAACGTTCGCAGAATGCCATTGGTGTTTTCTGTGATCTGTCCAAAGCATTCGATTGCGTTGAACACAAAACGTTGTTATTAAAACTAAGCCACTATGGCATCAAAAACGTTGCACTCAATTTAATTGCCTCTTATCTAAGTGATAGAGTTCAAAGGGTATGCGTAAAAGACATAAAGTCTAAGGGATCATCTGCCTTAATGGGTGTCCCACAAGGCTCAATTTTGGGTCCCTTATTGTTTCTGGTGTATATAAATGATCTGCCACACCATGTCAGGGGCACTTGTGAGATTGTACTGTTCGCAGATGATACATCTCTCATTTTTAAGACTGATAGAAACAAAGATAATTTTGACGACGTAAACCGTGCTTTGTCACATGTGTCAGACTGGTTTACTGTTAATAACTTACTTTTAAATGCAAAAAAAACTAAGTGTTTGGAATTTGTTTTGCCTAACGTAAAAAAAATTGATAAAAACATCATAATAAATGGAGAAACACTTGAAATAGAAAACTCCACTGTTTTTCTAGGAGTGACCCTAGATTGTAAGCTACAGTGGGGTACCCATATAGAAAGCCTAGCGAGTAAACTCAGCTCAGCTGCATATGCAATCAGGAAAATTAGACAGCTTACCGATGATGAAACAGCTAGGCTTGTTTATTTCGCATACTTTCACAGTATTATGTCCTATGGGATCTTGCTGTGGGGAAAAGCTGCAGATATTGAAAGTATATTTATACTACAGAAAAGAGCCGTACGATCAATATATAAACTTGGATCACGCGAATCGCTTCGTGAAAAATTTAAACAAATAGGTATTCTTACAGTAGCTTCGCAATACATTTATAGTAATATAGTCTTTGTGAGGCAAAATATTAATCTTTATAAATCAAAAGCTGAAATTAACAATCGACTTACCAGAAACGGTCATAAATTAGTGATATCTGCATATCGTCTGCGAAAGGTGCAGAACTCCTTTGTGGGGTTGAGTATACGCTTTTACAACATGATTCCTAAGGAAATTCTTGACCTACCAATGCATACATTTAAAAAATGTGTAAAAACGCATCTAGTACAGCGAGGTTACTATACATTTGATGAATTCCTCAATGACAAGGTAGAATGGAAGCAGCCAGCCTCGCTCTCATCTCCCGCAAGATAGCAAAATGATTGTAAATGTTGATGTTGGAAAAGAGCAACTACTGAGTTTCTTGCCGGCTCTTCTCGGTAGAATCTGCTTTCCGAACCGGTGGTAGAGTCACACAAACATGCATACTTGACGTTTCAAAAGTGCTTATAAAGTAGGCCTACTTGAAATAAATGAATTTGAATTTGAATTTGAAATAAAAAATAATTTTCCAAATCGGAAATGACGGAGTACGGAGGTTATAAAAAAAGAACCAAATTGAAACCTTCTTTTTTTTTGAAGTTCAAAAAAACTGTAAACACGCGCATTTTTAGTTTTTGCTTAATACATTTGCCTATGCGTCCACCACTCATCAATTTGGCAGAAATCCCCTTTTAGTCATTTAGTCGCCATTTTTGCGACTTTTATCCTTCTCTCTTCGTGTTGTATATTATTGTACAATAAAATAAACTTTCACTGCGCAAGAGTTGAGTTGAATGACAAAGTATATATAACAAACAGGCGTATTTGGTGTCCATCCATTTAACAAAAGCAAACATAATTTTTGAATAACCAGATTTATCCTCATTCGTTATTGTGAACGAATTTTGGTATATGAATTGTTAGTGGCAAAGTTTAATTTATTCTGTGAAATTTTAAAATTAACTCATTATATTAAATTATTAATTAAAGATCATTTTTTAAAAATAATCACATTTGATAAAAGATATTGCGTACCGAATGTATTAACATAAATTTTGAGTAATTACCATAAGTTTAATTTTACATAATAACGAATTTAAAAGCATGTAAATTGTAAAAGCGGTGATAGCCTAGGTGTTAGGACTTCGGCTTCACTTTCGGTTGACTGAGTTTGAACCTTTAACTTAACCTTTAACACGCACCTTTAACTTTTCGAAGTTATGTGCATTTTAAGCAATTAAATAACATTTGATATAATCTGATCTATATAATAATATCTGATCTTCATGCCTGAAAGTTCTTAATAATGTTCTCAAGGTATTTCGGCCTAACCCTTATAATTCTGGGAGCAGACTGTATTACCAGCCTATTACGTGTCTCCTCTCAGAATGAGAAGGGCATAGGCCGAAGTCGTGCGGATTGGCAGACTTAACACGACTGGAAGGTTAACGAGAACTCTCAGTCTTGCAGGGTTCCCCAGTTATCCTTCACCGTTAAAGCAAATGATATTTAACTGGCCAGTAGTTGCCGGTTTGTTAATGATGACTATTTCACGTTAAAACTAACTAACAAAATAATGCATAAAAAGTTTATAGACATGTTTTTGATATTGTAATCCCTTCCCAACGATTCTTGCAGAAATATCCTTTGATTTCACGTTACAGTTGAGTCAAAGCACCAAAAATCCAAATATTAAAGAACTTTCCAATAAACCCAGTCCATATCCTTCCGTATATAAAAAACGACGGCAGTAACGACGGTCGCTCGCCGTGAGAATACTTGTACAAACAAAATTTTTTGCTTTCTAGTGGCTTTGAAGGCGGTTTTTGAAAGGATTTTTTGTATCGGAAAGTAACGAACAAAATTCGAACTGCCATACTAGTCATACAACAAATTACATGTACACGTATGTAGATATATATTCGTAGTTCAAAGAACGAACTGATATATTTTCGGAAGCGCTTGCAATTTACGTACTCAAACTAAAAGCTTTTTGGATATTGATATTTTACAAACTTGAAGCCACTTATTTTTTACGTAATTAAAAATCCGAACTGTCTTTATTGTGATTTGTTGTAAATTTGAATTTAACGCCACCGCGGTCGCAGGTTAGACTCCTTGGTTCATTCTTAGCCTAGCGGCAACACAATTCGACAGGTATCACGTAAACTTTTAACATTATAACCATTTCGTATTTAATATCTTAAAAGCCTTTGTATATTAAAGTATGTCAGTTTTCTGCATTGGGTATTTCGTATGCAGAAAGAATTCACGTCAAGTAGAACAAACTTGTGTGTATCGTTGGGGGTTATAAGACGTGAGTTACGTTGCTAAGGTTTGCTTTTCACTATTTAAATGTAACACGACTAGGATTTTTTTTATTTCTATCACATATTTATAACCTTTGGGTCAGATTCTCCTACAATTCCACTGTAAAGAAACTGTGATAGATTAGCGGTTAGGACATCGGCATCAATTTCGGGGGACCGAGTTCGAATTCCAGCACGCAACACTAACTTTTCTAAATTATGTGCGTTTTAAGCAATTAAAATATCACTTGCTTGAACGGTGAAGGAAAACATCGCGTGAAAACCTGCATGCCTGAGAGTTCTCTATTAGGTTCTCAAAGGCGTGTGGAATCCATCAATCCACACTGGGAGGGAGACCCAGTTGTGGGCCGAAGTTGCAAGTGGCAATTTTATATGGGAAGTCCCACGAAGTTGCAATTTGGGAATTTCTAATTTCTGAACTTTATCTGTTGCTATTTATCACTCTATCAACAATGAGTGCCGCCAGGGAATTTATCGTTCTGGGAAGATGAATACCGCGATACCATACCATTAACATACCATACGGTATACTCCTAAAATTTTAGCCTGCTACATGAAATGAGATTGCAGTTAAAGGCAAACTTGTAGCAACTGACTAACCTCCAATCTTATACTAAAGGTTTCAAAGCGAGTCTTCTACAAGTGCTACGAAGGTTTGCTACGCTATGAGTCTACAGTACGCGTAGCGTCTACTCCTTGTATAGAGAAGCGTTCTCTTGTTAGGATTATGATATTGTTGCCAATTCTGTTAGTAATAATAAGTTTATTTCAATTATCAGTTATACTGTAAATTAAAAATAGTACAAAATAAGGCGAACATAAGGGAATGTGTATCATGAAACCAAAATTCGATAATACTGCTATAGTGCAAGACTGAGTCGCAGTATAATCTAGTGAGATGAATAAAAATAGAAACCTAAAAACCTTTTGAATTAAATTCATTTGAAAGCATTGATCATAAATATATGAACTCCTAAATCTATCGATCTAAAAATAACATTTAAAAAAAAAAGGACTGTACAACTAGATCTTGTAATAAACTATTTTCAATTGATTTGTGTACAACTGAATTGGCACCATTGTTTTTATATGATTCGTCGTCCTCTAAAGTACCTTTAAAGTACCACTATTAGACACAGGACTCCTGTCTCATAGAAGACAGGGTATAGGTACTACTAGGGTTCTTGTGATAGAGCTCGTCCGAGAAAGTACAACTTCCATGCTTATTTCTGATGCCAAAACCTTGGCCTTCATTTGATGAGCATAAGGCGGCACTTATATTACTTTAAAAAAAAAGGATTTTCAATATCATCGATCATCACGCTGCATTGCAGACGTTAGTTTCTAATTATCTCTATTAAATTATTTATCTCTTGAATATCATTTGTTATGTACAAATATGATAACAATAAATACACAAATTTTACATAAGAATCAATCTATGTTAGAAAACCGTTAACCGAACCGTATATTTAATAAGTTTTTTTGTTAAGGATCATTGCGGGAATATGAATTTAAAACGGATAGACGTCAAACCATACGTTTCTACATTTTGGTGGCGAAACCCTAAAAGCGAGCACCAAAACATACCGTAGAAGTAATTTATATAAAAACCTTTTGCGAGCGCATCCGTATTCGTAGGAATTCCGTTTATTTTAGTTTTGCCTCATAATAAAAGGGCATGCGACTCAATTTGTTTACCAGCTATGACGAAGCAATGGTTGCGAAGGCGATGTGTTCAATATTATATATATGCATGTTGCATGCAAGATGTACAGAAACGGAACGTTTTGATAAAGCATTCAACGCGAAAGTTTCATGCTTTATATGAAGTCATTACAAATTCCAATATACGTAAGATCCCAAAAGAGACTCATTCAGTGTAAAAATATGTGTCGTGTGTGGTTATATTTGAAATACGGTTATATTTACCTTGATGTTGTCGCGGGCTGTTGTTTCATTTGTAATAGGCTTACTGACTGATAGTTGGAAAGGTAATGGACAAATAAAGTTACTTTCTAATTAATGATATTGTTATTGATGACTATAACTTTCATTGAAAAGTTTGGTGGGTCTTGTGAAATGAAAGAGACAGAACAATAGGGCCTTCAAAGTAAACGTGGAAAATTTGGAAAATCCAAAAGTGCACGCCTCATAATCTCATTTTTTTCACAATAAAATTGAAATTTTTTTAACTGATACTTTCAATGCTCATTACAAATTTTTTTTTTCATATTAATTATTATTCATTTTTTGTAAACAAGACACGAGAATGTCATAATGATTGCACATTGAAAGTTACAATTAATATTAGCTAGAATAATTACATGGAAATTTAACGACAGTGAATTGAACGCTCATATTAACTAAGAAATTATGTCGTGTGTCACTTTAGATAATTAAAAGAAAATTATTCCGATACGATCATTTTTTCGACCAATTTTAATGCCACATACACCCGTCCATACACGGACGTCCAGAAAAGATTATGTTTAATGTTATTATTTACTATGTTAAACAAAAAAATTGTTATTGAAATGTATTTTATGTGCCTGACAAATTATTTGACTTGATATTAGTGTACTCAAATTAACCTGTAAGTGCAATATAAATAACAAAAAATCAATTTCAGTTTCGAGAAAACTGCTTTTTTTGAAATGTTGAGAGTAGAGCAAAACCTCAACGCTTCGCTTATGAGGCGTGCAATAACGTCGCAGGACTTATACAATGTTTTGTCTGAGAGCAATTTCTAAATCACAGAGCGTGACCAAACACTGAGTCATTAATGGGTAAATAAACTATTCTTAACGCTAAAATAATAATTGTAGCTGTGGATGCTAGCCTTTTCGAGCTTTGTCAAGTCGTACACATAACTAATGGTTAAACTTTAAATGCAACGGGCAAAGAAAGAGCCCGTAACGCGTAGTATTTACGAGAAATTATTGATTTTCAGATATTTTATGATATATTATGAAAATTAAGCTTAATTTGCTAGAAGAATATATATGGTGTTATTTATATCTTTTCAATCTTTATACTCTACATCAAACAGACCTTCGGCAATGTTGCCTCTACGCACGTTTCGTCCCGAAACCGGAGCATCCTCAGGAGATGTTGACTTCACAATGAATAATTGTTAAGCCAACAATGTTGTATTGAAAAGATTGAAGAAATCGCAAATTACATCGTACAGATTCTCCTGTTTTACGCGTAGGATAGCAAATTAAGCTTAATTTTCATAACAGTTATTCAGTGTTTTGTCAAACTTTAACCGAGAGCAACTTGCAAATGACCGAACCGAACACTGAATGGACTGTTCCTAAGTTATTCCACGTTTATATGTATACTAGGGAGTAAGCAGAAATATACGTTGTATAAAAAAATCGATAGGCAGTGCAGGGCTTACCAACCTAAAATGCTTTTTTCGATAGTCTTTGTGCAGCAGTGTCACACTCAGCCATCCCATTGTTAGGATAATTTTAATCCTTAATTCTTTGTTTGAAACATTGATTATTTATTATGGTTATTTAGTTTCAAAATTAGGATGTTTTATTATCTACGCCTATATATCTGCCTAACTAACAAGGAGCTATCTATTTTAACTAGTTAGGTAATGGCGAGGGCGCTGCGACATATTTCTTAAATTGTAAGTGTGCCGTTGGCTTAATAAGGTTTGCAACCCCTGGCCTAGTAGGTAAGGCAATGGCTTCCCTTTCAGGAGGACCGAGTTCGATCCTCAGCAGCTTATCGGGAGTTTTGCGCAATTTTAATTGAAGCAATTATAACTTGCTTTAACGGTGAAGAAAACCATCGTTAGGAAACCTGCCTGTTCTCTATAACTGTGTCAATAGCGTGTGAAGTCTATCAATCCGCACAAGGAGAGCGTGGTGGACTTCGGTCTATAAACCCCTCTTTTTCTGAGAGGAGACCAGTGCCCTGTAGTGGACCAGTAGTGGGTTGAAAAATATGATCTAAATATGCTTAAGGTAATAAGGAACAAAAGTTAAAAATTAAATTGAAACTCTATGACGACCTCCCTGGTGTTGTGGTGAGTACTGTGGTCATATCAGGTCGGATGGGGGGATTTGGGAAATTACAATCTAATTTTGTTTTTGTCTGGTCTGGTGAGAGGCATCGGCCTCGGCTACGTACTACCTGCCGACATACGTGCCACAAAGCCGTATAGCTTTTCGATACTATGCCAGGTGGAAGCCAATTGGGATATACCCAAAATAGGTTAGAAGCCTCCATCTTAGAATGCATTATCACCAAGTGAGATTGCAGTCAAGGGCTAACATCTACAAATGGAGTTAAAAAAAAAATTCAATACGATAATGTGGTTAAGAGTCATAAGTATATTTATATTTTTGATTAGACAGCGGTGGTATGATGCAACTGTGATGTATTAAGTTTGCAACAAAAAACGTAGAAATAAAATGCATTTAATACCTTATTTCGTAAGAAGGGCACCAAACTTTCCCATTTCAAATTTTAAAACGCTAAAAAATCATGACTTTTGTTTTATTTCAACAAATAATATTTATTAACAACTATATTCCGTTGTGTTCATTCAAATATGTGTATTAATTTCTAGATCGAAAAATGTGTCAACATTTTGATTAGTTACACTTCACTTGTCCTGATTCAATTTAGCCCTCGTTCAAATCGTTGCAAGCAAACAAATATGAAATGATTGTTTGCAATTATTTGAACACGAATCGAATGACGAATTCATAAAAGTTAATTTCAAAGCTTCTGAAAATTTCCATTGGATTTAAGTGTACTTTTGCATAGTGGAAATTTCACTGAATATTTTATGTGTTAAATGTATTCAAATTTAATCCTATAAACCTAAAGAAGCCCTATCCCATCTGGCTTTTATGAATGACCATGATGCATTCGCTAACTTAAAAATGTATGCTATAAATATCGAAAATGCGCCCTAAAAACAAGGTCACAAACCGCTTAACAAAACTTTTTATTTTTATCTTATACGTAAGATGGTAGCAGCGGTAGGGAACAACTTTATCAGACATGATTTTATAAAAACTTTTATCGCTTTCGCAGAGCTCGCAGTGGTAGCTGACAAAAAGAAAACCCTCGATTTTGAAACATTCTTCATCATAATGATATTTGTGCTATTTGTCGATAAATGGGCAACACTGAAAAAAAGTTAAGCTTCTCTTAGCTTTATAAGTATAAGAGTATATATTAGTCACTTACATATATAGCTCTCTCTGTCTTCAGTATATCTTCTCTCTCATGTAACAAAACATGCCTTACAATGCACCTTTGATATTTCACTCTCGGGTGACTTTAATTTCATGTAATTTTGTGCTTGCTCAAGTTTCTCTTTTGCAAGCGTGTACAGCGTACAGTAAGTATATATTAGAATAAGTATTAGATTGTGCCCCTTTCTACGAGACTAGTATGAAATTTCCCATACTTATAGTTTAATATAGAGAAGGAGTGCAGAATGCATTTTTTTATTATTATGCATATAAATACATTAAATTAATAATAACAACATTACACACTACCTTGCCTTTAATACACGCGCATAATATGTACTCTTTTTCAGTATATATGTAAGACAAATTAACAATGTACAATCTGTGATTAAAGAAGTATATTCTTTGACAACCAATAATGTTCAAACTCATAATTATGATTGAATTTCTACCACTATAACCGGAGGAACCCCTATTTTTGTGTGTGATACGTTAAACCTCTTTCCATGAACTAGAGGCTCATTATCGTGTTTTGTATTAAATACAGGGTAACAACCGAAATACCACCGTTGTATCATTTTGTCCAATATATTTCATATAAAAATCTTCATTAGAACTTCTCCTCCATATTGTCAATTTATGGATACGTGCTATGTTGCACGATTTAGGTTCGCTTTAATATTCACACCAGCTATGATTTTTATTTTTTATGATTTTTATTTTTTGACTTGTAATGCAAAATTGCACCTCTGCTTTGCACGTTTAATAACCTCTATGGAAAACGTATTACATTGGCTCAGATTGAAGCTTCTGCCGCAGTTGTTTACGTGCAAAGAGCTAATTGTAAAAGTATATTCCAATAAGTTGCTGAGTAAAAAGCCTGTATCATCCATATACATATGCAGTCACATAAACCGAGTTTAAAGCGCGTAACTTGTCATTGAACCTTAACCGAGCTTACAGATCATACCATTAAAAATAATATAGTATTAATATTAAAACTATTTATTAATTAATATTAACCGCCTCTTTCATCTGGCTCGTTAAATCGACAATGAAAGTTGTGTTATTTGGATTTTTGTAAGCCGTTAGAGATTGGCGTTATCCATTACCTTGATATAAAAAGCACGTAAGCGTTTAAAGTATTAATGTATCACTCTAGGCTTACTACCATCGCTTGAAGTTTTATTAACTAAAATGAAAGTTTATTTAACAAACGTTGACGTTGTAACAATAATGAGGACCTCTTACTACCATTGCATAAACGAGTAGAAATTATTTTAATGTTGTTGACGTTTTATTCTGAAATTTCTCCAATATTCTTTTTAGTATAATAATGCTTCAAGCGATGGTAGTAAACCTCCAGATTCAATAATAAACATCGTAGAGCCGCCCTTATCGACATGGTATAGCAGAAAATACAAAATTATAATAAAAATAATAATAGCCTATAGTCTTTCATCTAAGGATTTTCGATAAGATTGAGATAAGAATTGCTGTTCTTAATTAATAAAGTCTAAAAGTCGTAGATTCTAAAGTCAATAGTAATGTAAATTCTGGTGACCTCTTAACTAAACTTAATTTAGTTAGGTCTAAGAATAATGCTTTCCTATTATCCATAGATAACATTGTTTCTTTGTGATATATTGTTAATGATTATGCGAGTGTACCACATCTTTATATATATATATATTTCTTGTGTGCGTGTGTATGTCACTGAACTCCTCCGAAACGGCTGGACCGATTTGACTGAATTTTTCGGTATGCGTTTGGGTGGCACCCTGGATGGTTTAGATTCACAAATCAGCCCGACAGATGGCGCTGGGGTCCGCTAGTTATTTATAATACGTAATCGTTAGTGTGTGCTGTTTAAAGTAGAGTTCTTTTTAACGGTTCTCAAGTGGTTCAACTTGGTAAATCTGTCACAATTTAATTTTTCGGTAAGGACTTTTAAATTTTAAAACGATTTTGGTTCCGGTACATAGAAATTAACTAGCAAGTTCATATGCTGATAAGTTTTCCGCAGAAATTTTCTTTGGATATTCTACACAATTTACCCCGACTCAAAGCGTCGCATCGCTCCATGCGCTATCACTGCCCGGCTCGTAAATTGAGCTATGAATAGTAAAATAATTTTGTAAAACTGGTATTTTCTGAGCGTTCTCAAACTAATAGGGGATGAAATATACTCTCATTTCCTCTAGTCTAGTGTAATAGTAAGAAGAGTGTTCAAGTACTTGAAACCTGCGTTTTTTAGGTACGTCTAGCCTAGGGTGATAGTTCAAATGTTTGATGTAGCCGTGACCGAGGTTTCGACTCGAGAAAAACTAATCGAACGTAAGGAATTTTGAATTTCAGTCTAAAGTTGAAAACTATATCATCGATCGTCGTGAAAAAATTCCCAGCTCTAAAATTATTAAATAATAATTATTATTGAAAAATAATAAAGCTTTACTTATATTCCTTACAATTGAACATTTTAACGTGGAATAACAGTTTCCCTGACTTATTTCCGCCGCCGCGAGATTCAATCTCTATCGAGATGTTCCAACTACGCGGGATATATTATAGTGCACAAGTGCAAATACAGGCATGCAGGTGAATCTCCGCCAATTTTCAAACTCGGGGCTCGTCCTAAAAATTTCTTTAAGGAAAATCCGATAATATTCATTATTCCGACACGGGCAACAAGCCTAAGCTCTCGGGATATACACTCAAATACGATACCCACTAGACCAACGAGGCATTTAGGAATTAAAAATTTAACTTTTAAGGACAACGTTAACAATCTTACTAGCACCAAACTAAAAAACGAGTTAGGTAGGTTTGCAAGTGAGTTGTGTTTGCAATGTGATATTGATATGACACCAGCTACGCTTACTTTGGGGAAAGCCGGGCTTACCTTACAATATATATCTCTGCTCGATTATTCCAGATTGCAATTCATACTAGCAACGCATAATGAGGAAACAAATACTATGCATGTATCCGAACGGCGATTTTTATAGGTACTAACATGACTATTTAATATTATACATAAGTACATACCTATAATAAAAAGATACGTAATAATAACAAAACTAACTATAGTAGAGATTCTAACTAGTTTTTTTAATGAACCTTAACTATTGCAAACTTATGTACCATTGTAAGTATACCTAGTTTTTTAGCAACTGTTAATAAAAGAAACATTTACTCTTGAAAATGGAATAAAAGGCGACAAACACCTCTGTTAGGCGCTTTAATTTATAAATCCTTTACTTAACAGCCTTTTTAATGCTTTCATTTTACCAGGTCGTTTAAAGTAACGTTTTAGTCGAATTCAAAAAAAGGTTGTCACGACCAGGAATCGCTGTTACACAGCGGGGTTCATTTAGCCGCTGTTACTACGACCAAAAGCTAGTGAACGAGAACGTTTATGGCAGGCTCATATATGAAACAATATATATATTTTTATTTTTTTATTAATTTTTAATACACTTTACTGTACACCAATACATAATAAAAGGTTTAAGCGCCTACGTAAAAGTAGGGATAAAGGGTTATAAGCATAGACCAACCGCTCCAGTAAAACAGCAAAAGGGCGCCAAAGTGTTACCTACTAGGCTATCACTGGGAATGGAGATTCTCTTATTGGTTTTATTTATTTTCATGGTGCTATTACCGATATTTGAAAAAATAACTCTAACCCCTTTAAACCGTAAAGTGACAGTTATTCCACGAAAATAATCATTCCCTACATGGAGTTTACGTTAAGTAGGCGGTCAAAATTATACCAAAACTAACATAGCCAGTCTCTCTCTTTAATTTTGAAGAAGAAATTTTGTGAAGAAATTAGTTACATTCGAATCGACCTAAAGCTCATACTCATTTTTTCTCATATGAGGGCATGCTCAAACAACAAGAGAAAAATTCTTGTGCCCATAGTTCGTGCGTTAAAAAACATTGTTCAACTTCAACAATACATTGTTAAACAATGCATGGGATATGCACATGCGTACCATGTTTGCGCATGACAGTTCCATTATGCGTATTAAATTAAATTTTATGCAGACCTATCAAGTTGTTACATGGCCGCCGGGTGTAGGTACTGGTGCGTTACGTGCAAACCGAGCATTGTTCCTGTATATATTTGCGGCCTATTGGTATTCTACGTCAGTTGTCAAACTGTCAGTATTGTAAACCCCATGTCGGAAACAGGATGTATTCAAATTATAATTTTACTTTATCAATTCCATTTAATAATGCACGATCGAACCTAATTGTCAGTCGTACAACCTAAATACCTAAATTAGCATTTGGTTGTATTGAGTGCTGTCGGAAACTAGGCTGAACTTCTCTATCACTCCGAACCTGTACTTATACGAATATATCCGCTCAAACAACGAGGCATTACCAGACCAGACTTTTGCGCTGGCTCAAATTAATTTTAAAGATTTTTTATTTTTATTTATTTTAAAGATTATGATTTTATTTGAGTTCAATAGTTTTAAATACATGAAATACGTAAAAAAAAATCTAGTCATCAATAATCAATCAATGATCATATTAATGTTTGTTTTTAAACGTTTATTGTTTTTTTAAAAAAAACTGCAATTATTGGCACGGTAGCAATTTCGCAAAAAAAACGTTAAATTATAACGAAATCATTGTTTTTCATTCTTATACAATATTTTGGTTCGGAAAAAAATTTACGCTCACACTGAGTCGCTCAAATACAAATCGTTTATTTGCGAGAATGTAGTGATACAATAACTATTACAGTATTATATTCACAAACATTAATTTTATGATAAAATATTTACAGCCTCGGTCGACAGTAAATATAATTATTATTTCAAACATAATGGATTGAATAGAATTGCACTATTTCGTCAATTCATTCCAATTATAAAATAATCAAAATGTGACAGACATGTTTTGTTATTATAATTTTACCAAAAACAAATTAACACGAAATATAAAAAACAATTTATTTTTTTTTTGGTTATGGATTACAGTTGTAAAATTTTAACAGAAAATCAACTTTAGAAAATCTGAAAATGTACGTGTCGTGTGTCTTTGTCTATTTAAAGTTAATAGAGAATCTCTCAAATCGATATATAAAGAATTTAATAATCAGTCCTTAAAAATGTTTTGAAGTTACTTATTATTATGAATATCTAATGTTAACTATAAACCGAAAACGTTAAAAAATGTAATGGTTAAAAATAAAACTAATATTCTTTAAAGCGGGCGCTATGACTGTACCTGTCGTTTATGAAGGCCGAGTTCCGAAGCCGGAGTCTTCGAAATATGTTACAGGAATGTCTACAATATAAATATGGAGTCAAACTGGATGGTTGTTGATGTAAGATTTTTAGCATAAAGAGGAAGGCGAAAAGCTAAATTTAAGAATAAGATGGACTTCAAACTTTCGCCTTGTTTTGGAGAAAAAGGCAAAAATAATGGGAAGAGGTTTAAGCCAATAAGGAGCTGGCACTCCTCTGGGAAAAGAACAGTGGGGTTATTGACTGACTATACATCCATGACTTTTTGCTTTCCTATATTATTGAATTCTGGCGGTTCTAATTCTGGCGTATCCAATTTACTAAGAAAGTTATGAAAGAAATGAAATTTATTGTACCTAAAGTTGTTAGGTAATGGGTTCGCAACATACCGAAGTTAGGAAATTTATTTTGTCCATGTGAAGCCGTCATTTCCATTAACATCCCATGTGATAATATTTTTTTAAGGCTTGCCTAGGCACCCGCATAGCAACGCAGAGTTCCCGAATTCCCCATCTTCAGGGAGAATGTTGGCTGTACCCGGTTCTTAGATATTAATTACCGTAGCTGTCCCGGCGAACTTCGTACCGCTGATATTTTTTTTTTTTTGTGAATGTTATATTTTAATACTTATTATACTATTCCGGTCTAAGAGGAATCCAAAAGATTCAAAATCATAAAAGTTGGTTATTGAGTTATAAATGGTGTGACTAACACAACTTTCTTTTATATATATAGATTTTCTCATGGTAAAAAATGATGACCACCTCATAACATTCAGCTCATTAAGGCAGCTTTGATAAGAACCGTGTTGTGGCTCCCATTCAGGGAAGGCATCCGATTTAAATGACTTGGACATAGGGTAGAGGGTTTTAGAGCATTGACTCACCATGCTGCTCCAATGCATGTCGGTGGGCTTTAATAATAATAATAATAAATAAATGCTTTTATTTCAGGCCAAATACCCATATGACGAAAATTATAACAAAAAGTACTGTAAAGATAAGCAAATAAATACTACGATGATATAACTTAAAACTAATTAATTTTAAATATATTAATTTTAATTTTAAAATACCATTAACACAAAAATTAAAAAAAAAAAAAAATATCTAATAAAATTTGCAATTAAATAAAAATTTAAAAACTAAATAAATAACTAACTACAATTACGAATTTCAAAAAATAAAATAATAATGCCGGAGAATCTCATTATTGGAGCGATTCGTTCCCAAAATGAAGCTATTCTGGAATGAAGGGCAAAGAAGTCGGGCAGTCTTGCAGTGGAAAACATTTTTGAAGCACTAGAAAATCGCGTTAGCTTCATCAGAATGCGGTAAGCATCATTATACTGGATCCTGACTTTATCCCTATCAAGTTAGTGATAATAGTCGGGACCGATGGCAAAAGGGGGCTGGGGCATGCGGGCTGACACCGACAGCTTTCTAACACCAGGGAAACAGAAAACCAATACCAAAAAAGTTTGGCCCGTACCAGGATTCGAATCAGGTCCTTTCGAACTGTATTTAAATATTCTTACCAGTAGATCGACGGGGCAACGAACTTTAAAATGATTTTGTTAAAAGGGAAAACAAGAGTTTAAAATAAATATTGCTGTTCATCATCATTACATAACTCATTACTGGCCAACTACAGAGCACGGGTCTCCTCCCACAATGAGAAGGGGCTAATGCCGTAGTCCACCACGCTGGCCCAGTGCGGATTAGTGGCCTCCACACACCTTTGAGAACATTACCTAGAACATGCAAGCTTCCTCACGATGTTTATCTTCACCGTTGAAGCAAGTGATATTTTAATTACTTAGAAAAGTTAGAAGGTGCGTGCTGGGATTTGAACTCGGCAACGCGAATGTGAGGTCGAGCTCCTACCCAATGCGCTACCACCGCTTCTAATGTTACTGTTAGTCTTAAATAAATACAAATATCCAAATAAGTTGTGTAGTGCGTATATTTACCTATATTTAATAGGCTGTGATTGCCTGGTTTTGAATATATCAGGAACAAAGGTGTGATTACGGCCGTCAACGTTCTATGATCGAATTTTGACACGTAATTGAATTCCGGCAGTTCGACTCGTGAGGGGCGCTTTATATATGATCGAGAGGATATCTTTCCGACTTATACATCCATAGTTAAAGTCAGAACATTATTCATTGAAATAACTCTTTTTTTTACACTTTTTATGCGTGTTATCGGTTTACTAAGTAGAGACGACGTTTTTTAGCTATAAATAGTTTACTTATTATTGTGTTACTTTTTCCGCGGGTGCCGTACGAGGCGACTAAGGCGGCTGAGGCGGCTGACAGAGAGCGGGCAGCTTCTTAAATGCTACTACTACCGCCCGCCCTGTGTCTATCAATTTGAGGCGTTGGTGTTAAGCGTCATGCGCCTGTAACTACACCGGTAACCACACCCTCAGACCGGAACACAGCAGCTGTTTAGCGGCAGAAATAAGCATGGCGATAGTACTTCTTCAGACGAGCTCTGTCACAGAAAGTTCTACTACTACTAAACGATGATGAAAACTAGTCTCCGAACTGACTTCAGCTTTACTGAAACTACCTCCTCACTCACTGTTTGTAGTACGCGACGCGGACCTACAAAAGGTCGTTCGGCAATTTGTGCTCAGGAGGTTTGGCTTATTGTTGAGCCAGGCCGGCTCGCAGAAACCAGGTTTTTAGCTGAGCAGCAATTCGGCGACTGACTGGTTGCCGAAGTTAGACTGCCTGAATAATTGTATTAAAGCAATATGTATGTTAGAATTATTGAGATGTAACAGTAGGTATATACCAATGTTGTCATTGCTTGTAAATAAATAAATAAATAATAAATATACTACGACAATACACACATCGCCACCTAGCCCCAAAGTAAGCATAGCTTGTGTTATGGGTACTAAGATGTCTGATGAATATTTTTATGAATAATATACATAAATACTTAGAATATACATATAAACACCCAGACACTGAAAAACACTCATGCTCATCACACAAACATTTTCCAGCTGTGGGAATCGAACCCCCGGCCTTGGACTCAGAAAGCAGGGTCACAGCAAACTGCGCCAATCGGCCGTCGATTTAATTGTCAGATGTAGATTTAGGCTTGTATGTCAATATTTCGTTTCACTCCAAAGAAAATTGTAATAGAACATTTACAAATAGATTTTTAAACTTAAACGTCGATCTCGTTGGCACAGTGTTGACTGCTGTGATGTTATAAGTGGATTGGGAGTTTAATCCGCCACTATGGTTTTTAAATTTTCTCTGGTTCGACCTGATCTACCTACTTACCACGCTACTGGCAAAGACGCGCCGCTAAGTGATTAAGCGTTCCGCCACGATGTCTCGGAATGTCTACGGAACATTGTAAAAGGGTTATTGGTTAAATATAACTGTCATACCTCTATCAGGCTAGCCCGCTACTATCTTTCACTGTATCATCGCTTGCTCCATCAGCTGAAAAAACAATCAAGGGCTTACTTGTACCTGTAAAAAAATCATAACAAGCTTTTTAAATTCTCAAACTCAAACCCTTTTATTGAATACCCGAGAAGTATACAATATAACCTGGTCCTCCATATTAGATTAAGAATAATGGCATACTTAGCTACTATGTATTGTCATCCAAAACAAATGTAACACATGTGTATGCAAAATTCCAGTTTAATCGGTTGGGAATAAAAGTTTTAAAAGTCAGCAAGAACTGACCTGAATACAAAATTGCAAGTTAAATAAAAGCTTGTAATAGTAGTAAACAATTACCTACAAAACAATGCTCGGTATTTAACGAGGTATTTGAATCCGGGGTTCAAATCCAGGCCAATAATTGTTAGGTATTGATTTTTAGTTCATATACATTTAGTACCGTGTAACGTGGTCGGTCTAAAACCTAAGCTCTTTCCTATGAGACGGCTCCAGTGCTAGGAAAAAATAATCTGTATCCTATTACTCGTGTATCTGTATAGAAAAATACTAGTAACAGCTGGACATAATAATACCGTGGCATCTATAGAACGCTGATAGGTTGAGGATGACCTTAAAACCAATTACTTTTATTTATAGCCCACCCCATAACCTACATACATTGATGTCGTTTAATTGAAACATGGATGCTAAAACTTCCACTTTACGAGACTGGTATATACTTAGAACTGGCTTGGAATAAATTACCATGTGCTCAAAAGGGAGGCGCCTTTGAGCACTAAGCGTAGGGGTTTCTAATTGAGATGTATTCAATCTAAATAGATGTGAAACACGGATTATACTGCTGTTCGGGATATGATAATATTAATATCCCCTTGAATTAGCAACCAGTTCATTTTGTGAATTAAATTTCTACTGCCGATTATAGCCGGGGAGGTACCTACTACCTAAACCATGCTTATTTCTGCCGCTCCTATACAGTATTGTATAGCTCATAAATGTCAAGGATTTTATCCATTTCATGGTACCTTCCTCCTTTATGCATACCCTGGTCAAAAACCTTGCGCCACTGTGTTCTGAAATATCTGTTTTATCCAAAAAGTATGTAATTTTTTGAGATATTTAAATCACAAATTAATCAATCTTCAAATGATCGATAAGCGTGCCTTAGAATCGTTTCCAATAGACACAGTAGTGTTTTGGTGTTTCGTATTAAATTTGACGTTGATGCATGCAGTCTCGTCTCAGGCGGCTGTTTACAGTCATTAAAGAAGACATCCAAATTGTTTCAATGACGTGTTGTTTGTGGTGGCTTTCACTGATCACTCTTAACCCGTGTCCGTTTGATTGGTAACTCGGTTAATAAACAGCATGCGGGAACTTACCACAGTCCACAGGTAGGCTAATGACGGGCGTAATTAGGCGACTGATTGACAGAATGCGCGGTAAAAGATCGGCGAAATTCGCTAGTCGATATAACATATTATTGGCAGGCGTTTTAGGAATCACCGGCGGGTCAAATTTCACTAAGATCAACGATAACGGATGTGGAATACCCTCGCCGAAAACACGACAAGTTTGACGTTTTTGTGTGTGTGTTTATGTGCTTATGTATTCCTTTGGCATCGTAGAACCCAAACTAACTTAATCGGGAATGTTCTTCGCTATATTGAAGAAAATCGCTCAAGATTGCCGTCACAAAATGGCGGATTACACGTGTTTTTATGACTACATGTGTAACAAACGAAAGAGCTTGACAAGTAGAAAACTTGACACTATGACAAACTTCAAATCCAAGATGGCCGCAATCGCAAAATGGCGATGACTTTTTTTTTAAAACTCCCTTGACATGGGTAACAATAGGGTTACGATTCGTCGAATGAGGTACACTTCATTGAAAGAGAACGATTCTGCGTCGGGGTTTTTTTTTAATTATAAATTTATTATTAGTGTTATAAGATATATCCCTTAAAAACAACACGGTATAATAAAACTGAATCTGGAATCGTTCTATAGTTTGTTATGAGTTAACAGAATAGTTTTGTTTCTACTAGTGCGAATGCCCGATTGCCCGAAATTCCCGATCCGTGTCAAGTGATACAATCTAAAAAACTATGCCGATTCGAGCGCTGCAATTGAACTAGGGTTAAACATAACTAGAAAAATACAATGTTTTCCAGCTACAAATCACTGCATACGCGGATTTATTTCGGTTCAAAAGCCATTGTAAACTATCACTAACGAAGTTTTTAGAACGAATCTGAATTGGGTGCTTATAACGTAAAATGAAATTTCTGAATAAAAAAAATATAAATGTTATACGTTTATTTCAAAAGCGAATAACTGAAGAATACAATGAACATTTACCTTGATTTGAGTTAATCCGCGAAACCCAGAACGGTTTATACGGTCAATTTAGTTGTAGTTCTAAAAAAAATTAAAGTATTCAGTATCGCTAAGCCTTAAATGAGGGGCTTCCTGCTGTCTGCTGAGGAGTTCTGTCCTTTATATCCAACCACATTCATCTGATCTAAACAAAGTTTGGGCAAAATTAAACACGCAAGTTATAATTTGTCGGAGTTATGGTGTAAAATCGTCAAACACTTTCATCCCCTCTCCTAAAGGAACCGAGCTTAATGCCGGGATACAAAATATCCTATATTACTCTTAACACTTCCAAGAATATGTGTACAAAGTTTCATGAGGATCAGTTAAGTACTTTTTGCGTGAAAGCGTAACAAACAAACTTACATTGACATTTATAATATTAGTAGGGATGAGCAAATAAAGCTCAAAATTCATTGTATATCTTGTAATTCCGCAAAGTAACAGCTGCTTCTATCGAATACGAGAAACTGAATATCAAAAATTCAATATTTTAATGTAGATGCCAAGTAAAATGTTATATTTATTATGTGTCCAGCAGTGGTGCAGTATAAGGCTATTCATGACTTTCGGGGAACCTTTTGAGGATGCTTCGACGAAACGTAAGCATCCTCGAAAGTTATCAAACTGATGGATTTTTAGAAAACGAATTGCAGAAGTGCACACATTGCTTCAAAGGTATGCTCAATATTATATGTGCCTTCGAAAAAGCTTCTATTTAACTTGCTTTTCCTATGTACCTACAGTATCTTTCCATTTTGAAAGGTGTAATTGAATTTTCGGCACTCTTTCGATCTCAATAAAATATTTATATGACAATAAATAATAGACTCTTTTGCAGCGTTAATAATATTTTACACGGCCGCCCAACAATGAATACATTCAACACGAGTGTGTGTTCAGGGCTCATGTTTGAAATGAAATGAATTTATTTGTAAGAAACAAGCAAATATTAACAGATCAGCAGTGTATGATGGTTTTGATGCCATACGGATTAATGCCATATTATTTATTACATAGGTACTATTTTATTAACTTTTATGTTTTTCTTTATTCATTAGCGGTCTTGTTTTTTAATGTTTTTGATTACGTACATTCGACGACCTCCCTGGCGCAACGGTGACCAATATGAATTCAAATAGGAGGTCCCGGGTTCGATTCCTGGAGAGGGCACATTTTTTGGGGTCTGGTCTGGTGGGAGGCTTTGGCCCTGGCTAGTTACCACCCTAGTTAAAGACGGCCGCTAAGCGATATGACTACCATACTTCCTAACAGGTTAGCCCGCTACAATCTTAGACTGCATCATCACTTATCACCAGCTTAGATTGCAGTCAACGGCTAATTTATAGTGGAATAAAAAAAAAATTGTTTTATGCGTTATTCATTCATGAATAACATTCGTTAACTAAAACTATGCGTATTCCTAAAGCGCTAAATAAATCGTACCAACTCAAGGGACGTTTTTCCTAGGTAGGCACTAAAGTTGAAAAATCCTACTCTAATACAAATTGTCCTTTTATTTGACCACGTCACAGGCTATCAGAGATCATCCCAACAATAGCCTTTAACAGTCCACTGCTGAACTAAAGGCCTCTGGCGAGGGGAGGGTTTGTCCATAATCACCTCGTAGTAGTAGCACAAAGGATGCTGCTGACCGTTCCTCCGAATACCCGACCGAATATCAGAGATCCGATAAAATATAATCCGATATAAAACGCGGCTGAGGCCGTGGGCAGTGTCAGTTACCACAAATGCACACTAATTAAAACAACCACCCGACAATTCCAGCTCTCTTTATACAACAATAAAACACAACGCCAATAATGAGTTACAAACTAATTATATAACCGAACTACTCATGCCTGCGCGGTGCACAATATAAAACAAAAAGCATATGACAACCGAGAACAATATCAAACCCAATGAAAACAACAACAATAAAAGTTACAATTTGAAAATGGAAAATACTCACTGTTACAGACCGCGTCAGTGATAGCTAATAAAAGTTCATGCCGTGATTCTTGTTACATACACCCTGATGCCGGCGTACCTGTAGCTGAACAGTTTGTTGGGTTTACTCCCATTCTAAATCACTCTCATCTATGAGAGATAGGCTTTTTTTTTTACGGAGATCTCCATGGATACCTGTCGCCGTTATGTAGGACTTCTACCGACTAAACGTTGTTTCAAATTACCGCCTCGAGACAAGATTACGGGATTGCTTTTGCACACAACCGCGACCCAGCTTGTTAGGGGCAGTTAAAATTATGAAACCAAAACATAAATCGATTTCAACGCGACGTCGCACTGGAACGCTATGTAGTTTGGCGGCACGTCTTAATCGCCTGGTGCCAAGATTACGGGAGTGCTTTTGCACTCAGCCGTAACCCAGCTTGTTAGGGATATGGCAGTTAAGAATATTAAACCTATACCATTAATCGGTTTCAACGCGACGTCGTACTGGAACGCTATGTCACGGCACGTCTTTATCGGTAGGTTGATAACTAGCAACGCCAGCCTTAACCTTCCATCAGACATACAGGTTGTTTTATAAAACTTAAAAATACCTTATTAATATTCTTAACTAAAAACGAATACTATAAAACCGAAATGAATTGCTAGTCGTGCACAGAATAGTGCCAGTAATGCAATTGCGCACTGACCAGCCAGACTGATTCTTTGCGCAAAAAATGTACGTTGCCTTAGACTAATAATAATAATCGAGAACTATCTTTAATATAAGTTATAAAAGATAGTTCTTGATGTAATATAGATGTGGATGAATATATATATTATAAGCCATCTTATAATATATATATTAATCCATTTCTATACTACATCAATATCGTATTTGCGGTCAAGATGAACAACAATTACCCCGGAAACTAATTGGCAAGTTCGATCAGCTGAAGGTAAGGCAGCTGAGGTGTTCTGCGCATCACGTCAGCATTTGATTTGGTTTAATACAGTCAAATAAACACAACTGCAGTTTGAAATCCCAGAGGTATGCGGTACAAATATAGATCTCCCTGTCAAAGGAGCTTTCGAACTTCGATCAACATTCATCTAACCAGAGGTCTAACTATAAAGTTACTCCCTAACTAATTGTAAAGCGGTCGCATAGTTACGCATTGTTTTGTCTTCATGTCAAATTAATGAAAACTGATAGAGAGAAAACATTGTAACACCGGCTATACAATGTTTATCAGTAAAGCTATATAGAGCCGTGTTTTTTGTGCTGGAAGGTTGTCGCAACCTCTCTTCTTACCGCGGATTTCTTACGAGGCGACTGAGGAAATATAACTGAGAAGGGCAGCAGCGTCTACTATCTACTGCGATCACCAACTCGTCTCCCCAACGCGGTGATTATGGTCCGCCCGTTTGCAGATGTATTATGTCCAGCAGGGCTCGGCTGCATACGGAAAACTCTGGGGCATATCTTCTTTTAAATCCCTCAGTGCCTGATAACTCACACTTTACAACAGCGACTTTATGTATTCACTGTATGGTTAAAAAATGGCACAAGATCTTGATGATGATATGATATGATATGATATCAACCACTAAATAACTAGCCACATAAATTATATAGCCAGCTGTGGGACAACTTTAAGAAAATGCATAATTAAAGTTCAGATAGTAAAAGTAATAATTAAAAGACTAAATAGACTAGATATTTGAAACCTTCCATAAAATAGTACTGCGTAAGAGACTTAATTACCAATATGCACAAATGGATTGCTTTCTCGAGTATGGAGTACCTATTTGCTAGCTGTGACTCTTTCAAGCCACTCGTAACTTGCATAAGGTGCAAATAAATAACTTGTTCAAAAGCGGAGTTGTAGCATATTCGTAGTGCTTTTCAGATTTGATTGAATTCGAGCGCCCTATTATGGAGCTATGATGCAATAAAATAAATATCCTTGGGCACAGTTGGTGAATGGTTTAAATTTCATTTACTCATATCTCCGAGAGGAAAATATTATTGGAAACCAATATTTTGCTGGTTGGAAAAGCCGGACATTTACCTTTCGAAATCGTTTTAAATATAGGCATTAATCCATTGAATACGGAAAAAATGATGAACAGAAGGAATAACGTCGCATAAAAGAAATTCTTGTTACCGTCATGGGACCGTAAAATTCGAATAAATGCCCTGTGAATACACGGTCCGCGCGTCAGAAAGGGTTTTCCATTTGAACTCTTTGTCGCTAAATCCTCAGTAAACGTATGGATAAAGTGTTTGTGTCCAGCTATTCAGTAGAGATTTAAGGATAATTCACTTTGAAACGTGCCGACATCTAAGCTGTGACTAAAATGATGCAAATATTTTACATCATTACCAGTCTCATACTGTGAGCCTGACTAATAAACCTTAAAAGCTTGTTATTTTTAATACAATAATGTTCTCTTCATGCCATGAATAATTTCACATTCGAAAGAAGAAGACAAAAAATTTGATTACGTTTACAACCGTTGTACAACGTTTATTAGAATTCGGTAAGTCTGTAAAAGCACTTTGTCTTAATTTTGACTTTAGGTGAATTCACTCACATACTGAGTACTGACACAGTTATTCACTTTTTCCTTTTCTACAGCAGTTAATTATACGGTATCGAATCGACATGGATAAAAAATTTAATTTAGAATTATTTCATTCTAGTTTCCACTTCTACCAGCGATAAAGTTACAGGAATATGCGCTATTCTTTTCGAACTTTGTAATAGAAAAATGGAACCCTTATAGGTTCACATTGTTGTCGTTACGTCCGTATCTTGTGCATGCAGCTTGACAAAACGTCACGTCTATTATTGCTGTAAATAATTCATTTTTCTAGATATTCGAAACGAGACACAACCTTTACAAGCGTGTTTTATACTAACATTCCTACTCATTGACTGTATCCGAATGTACTTAGGTGCTTACTATCGAACTTACTATCTTGAAAATGCATTTCGGCTCCATCGTCCGCTGCATCATCACTTCATCAACTACAGGGCACGGGTCTCTTTCAGAATGTCCGAATTAAAAGACTTCACACCCCTTTACCCCGAACATTTTAGGGACACTCAGGACTTACTGAGTGCCCCTAAAAGTAAATCCTCCAATAATTATCACAAGTATGATAGTTATTGGATCGACTGCTTAACGTGTTCTCCGAGGCAGGGGGTTGAATAACGGCTATTTTTTATCTGCGGGCTTCTGCTATCCGAGGATCGTTATCAAATATGCTAACTCCTAGACCAGTCTACTATAGGATTAGTCAAACATATGTATAATTAGAACTGACTGCGTTCTCTACCGCGTGGGATTCGCATGCAATTTATCCCTATTCTTCACTTAATAGGTGCGACAGTTTCTGCGTGAAAGAACGACGAGGAAAAATTTACTAGTTTGGCATCTTTATTATTAGTTAGTTGGTCGGTTATTTCTAACTTTACATATAAACTGAATCCAAACTACCATCAAATAACGTTCATCCAATAAATAAAGAAGAGGAGATAACCCGGTGGGTAGGACTTCGATTTCACTTTCGGGGGGGGCGAGTTCAAATTCCAGCACGCACCTCCACCTAAAATAAAATATCACATTCTTCAACTGCGATAGAAAACATCGCGAAACCTGCATTCCTGAGAAGTCTCCATAATGTTCTCGATGGGGTGTGGAGTCCACAATTCCGCATTGGGCAGCAGACCAGTGGTCATATGATGATGATAAAAATGTAGAAACAGATTTTCTGGAGATCTAAGAGTTTTCCATAGGAAGATGCATTATTCTGAGATTTAAAGAACAGTATGTCACTCTACAAAAAATCGCTTAAATCAGTTGCACTGTTGTTGCGTGAATAAACAAACCAAACAAAAACACTTTCGCTTTTACACATAGGGATGACAAATTCTAATTTAACGGGCTTAGTAAATTGTTCATGCAGCAAATTGCTCATAGCGCAAACCCTCGCCGCTCAAATACGTTTGTAAAGGTCTGGTTAACTAATGTATTCAGTAAAACCATGTATCTAAACTTATCCTACCTAAATGCTGGATCACTAAGTAAAATGTTCTGCGAGCTTACAAACGTAAGACTGCCAGATTTCTGCAAGTGGTTTTAAAATGCCCGCAAAACTTTGCAAAAGTTTATCATTTGAGCCGTCTTCGAGCAGTAAAGTTATTTAGAAGTTCTTAAGTTCGCGTTTCCCCCACTATTTATAAGTGAATAGCTTGGCTTCGAAATCATATTGCACGCAGAAAACCGACTCCTTTATAATATTGTACCTATGATATTAAAAAATATATTAATCACTGAATTGTTACAATGTTTGTCTGAAGACAGGATATGCATTTAGACAATGCGTATTGTTTTCGGTATTCTCTATGAATGCCGATTTTTTAGTAAATGTTTAAGTTTGGTGCTTACGTTAATAACCGTCACGGCTCTTTGGCACGGAGATGCCAAATAGTGTACTCCTATGTCTTACAATCATCTAGTTACTTATAGACTTTGACGAACGTCCCATACTCGGCGCAATCTATGCTTACACCACTTAGTGTAATTAAAAAATAATTTAGTTTTAATATTTTTTGTGGATAGTTTCAATTCAATTCAATTCTTGTTTATGGCATTTATCTGTGCTAACTGGACACAAGGTCCTCGCCAATGTCTTGTAGATGGAGAAGGCACGAAGGAGATCGATCAGTGAAACTAATGAAAAGGTAAATTGGAATATGTACCTAGAAATAAATAGGTTTGATTAGCTTGTTAGTTCTAAACCTAATACAGCACAGACAACACGAATATGAACATGCTATAATATGGAACTTTATATACATTAAATATTAATTTTATTATTTTTTATACATCAACATCATCATCTAAACCTCTCGACGTCCACTGCTTGACAAAGGTCTTTTGTAAGGAGTTCCACAATACACGGTCCTGGGTCGCTTTCCTCCAGTGGCTCCCAGCGACTCGCCTGATGTCGTCTATCCACCTCGTCGGGGGCGACCTACGCTGCGTTTACCGGTGCGGGGTCGCCATTCCAGCACCTTAAGACCCTTATATTACTTACTATACATTTACATAAAAATCACATCATAAGGTATGATCACAAACCTACACTTAAAATACGGGGGACTTTCGAAGGAAGAACGTCACAGAGAGGATAGTTAAGTTTGTGCCAGTTAAAAAGATTTTTAGTTATAGTACCCTCATCCAAGCCACACTCACATATAGAGTCGTCTTGTGGATAGGTTCTAAATTACCTAAGTTATAATATCCAAATGTCAACTGCTTAGCATTTTACAAGATTACAAGATATTGCTTTTCCCGAATCCGGTGCTGTTAATTTTTGATGAGTTCTCCCGGCATTTCACCATCAGCTAATAATAATATTATATTAGCGCAAGCATAAATTTATTACCAGCCGTATACCATAATTCTGGTGGCTTTTCGCGGTCTACATCATGGGTTTTACTTGACGAAATGGTGCTTTTTGAAAGAAAATGCTTAAGTTACTCAAATCCGATAAAAACGGGGTCACATAGGATACAGTAAACAAAAAAAACTATTTTTCAAATCTGTTTTATAATGACAAAGTTCTGAGGTTACAAACATAAATGGTTCCGAGGTAAAAAAATACAACCGAATTTATAGACTCTTTGTATATCGGAAAAAAAATTGTGTAATGGCGTGTTTGTGGAATATAGAAAGGCTATCTCAAAGCGGTCCACTAATTAATGAGTTTTTGGTCAGGTCCAAATTGTGTTTTTCCAGCAAACATTCACTTTGTATTGAGCTGCTCTAGTGCTCGGCAAATATAGCAAAATTGATCAGCAAACAACTTGTGATATTGGGTAGCCTTAAAGTGAAGTCATGAGAAATTAAAATACACGCAGCAATTTGTAGTCGAGCAGAATAGTGTTTTTTTTTTAACCGACTTCTTTCAAAAATGACAAAGTTAAATTAGGATTTTTTTATATGAATGTTCGGACATAACTCCATAAGTTATGGGCGGATTAGCTACATTATTTTTGTCTTCGAAATTGTCTCGTTTAAGTTCAAATACATCTGGTAAAGAGTTTCGGAGACAGACAACGGATCTAATCAGATAATGACTGAAAACAATCTAATTACTTGTCCAAAAAATACCTGGTGAGTGGTGGGAAGTTGATATTTTTATTTAACAGCAAAGTGAACGCCTAATCTGTTTACACGGAAATTCCAGCGGAAGAGAAAAAAATCGCAACCGCCCAGTGCACTCGCATTTTAATAGCATCAGTCACAAATTCCATTACCTCGGTGACGTCCCCGTATGCCGATTATTGGTTTACGCCGGACGGATAGCTAAACAACTGTTTCACAACACGGTTGCTTAAGATCCAATAAAATCCAATATAAAAAGTAAACGACTACATTTATTTGCACTTGTACAAATTTGTACTATTTCAAAATGGCGCCATGAAACCGACATTTAGTTTTTTTTTCATATTGAATGAATGAATTAACTCTTTTATTATACCACAGAGAAAATTCAGAAATATGCAATAAGAATTGAGCGTGAAACGTAAAGTGTAAATTTCGAGCTTTAGTCCTGACCTGCAGTCTGTTATCCTTTTGTTTTCCTTATACTATGGTGGCCTGCAAGAAATCGCTACTAAGCTATATAACCGCCTTTTTTATACTGCTTCTGTATTCTTTTATTTTTGTGCAAATAAATTTTAAAAAATACATTAGTACCAACTTAGAAGGTACAATTTGGCGGCCTTATCGAAACATAGGGATCTATTCCGAGCAATCAAAGGCGTGGAAGAAATAGCTATAGATGCATAGCAGGCGGTAAAAGAAATATAAACACTAGCTACCCGCCGCGGCTTCACGCGGATGCAACGTAGATACTAATGTGGGGCAGTTAGGAGTGATCAATAATACAATGGCCGTAGTACATTAATTGAATCAATTTCGTAAGGTTTAGCCAGGGTTTGCAATGTAAGAGGACAAAACGTATGATTGTTACAAAATATTACTGCAAAAATTAAAATTTCTCTCTCTTTCCTATAAAAAAAAACCTTGCTCTTGAATCAGTCTAATATTGCTACAAATGCATTAAAATCCATTGCGTACTTTAAAAGATCGAAGCGTACAAACGGACAAGACTTTATTTTATACTATTTTAACATTATGACGATGTAAGGATTCTTATTTCTTATAATTCCTAATCTTACTAACTTTTTCAAGCAGTAATAGTTGAACAAAGAAACTCAAATTCATACATACCTACATGCATCCTGAAAACATTTTTCTGGTGGGAGGATTAGGTCGAGGCTAGTTACCACCCTACCGACAGAGATGTGCCCCTAAGCGATTCAGTGTTCGCCGGATTAGGGGTATGGCTTTAGTTTAACTGCCATACCCCTGACAGGTTAGCCCGTTACCATTTAAGATCGCATCGTCACCTACCAGCAGCTGAGTTTGCCAACTTGTGTGAGTTAAAACAAAAAAAAAAAAAAAATTTTTTTCGGCAGTCGTGTAAATAGTGCAGTTACGCGATACTTACCAATTTTAATTAAGCTGTATGGAACTAGCAACGTCGATATTTAGCAAACATTTTCGAACCTCGGATGGACAAGCGACAATGGCCAGGCAGCTGAAAGCAATTTCGGTATATGATTAGCTCGTCGGCAGAGGCTAATCGATGTAGGGAGGTGTCGCTGAGTTTACTCGGCTGATGTTGCATTTTATTATCTACTATCGGTCCCTCGCTACTTAGGCCGCGTATAAATCAACCTTAAAAAACGGACATGTGCGGACGCTGACTTTTTTTTTTTTTTTTTAACTTTTAATGGGAAACAACTCATGATTTTATCGAAACTTTAACCGTTTACGAAAAAGAAATCCTATTTTGAAAGATTCTTCATTGGTACTTTTGGTCTTACCGTGATTATATATAGGTAGCCTATAGCCTCGATTAATGGGCTATCCAACACTGAAAGATTTTTTCAAATTGGACCAGTAATTCCTGAGATCACCGATCAGATTCGTCCGACCGTATTTCAGATTTTCACTTAGTCATAAGTTAAATCTTTCCGTTATGAATTAAGATAATTGCTTTCAATGCTTTATTATCAATAACTGTGCACTTTTATTAAATTCTAACTACATTTTGTTAAAAAAAGTATGTATAGAAAAATTTGCTTAGAAAGAAAATATATCTAAACAAACTTTCATCTGCTGTTATTTTCTTCGTTTCTTACGTGTATTTCTTACATACAAGAAAATAATAGCGGATGTTCCCCGTTCGTCGCAATTAGTTTTAGTTTTAGGTTTCCTCAATAACTGAAGGTCTAAGCTTAATGTGGAATAGCATATATATCATATAAGCAAACATGTTACTTTATCATTACAAAGACACACTTGAATCCCGTTGGTATCCAGAAAATAACTGGGGACAAGTTATATCCCTGGTCAATTTTGTCTTAATCTGAACTGAACGGAAGTTATTTGCGCATATACTTGTGACTAAAAATATACATATATTAGCTTTCATCATCATCGTATCAACCCATTACCGGCCCACTTCAGGACGTGGGCAGTGAAAAGGGTTTAAGCCGTTGTCCAAGCTGGCCCAGTGCGAATTCATGGACGTGTGAACGTCTTGAGAGCATTATGGATAACTCTTTGGCACGCAGGTTTCCTTACGATGTTTTCCTTCACCGTTAAAGCAAGTTATATTTTAATGACTTAAAACGAACATAATTTACAAAAGTTTGATATTTCAGAATTAGATTAGAAAAATAACGACTCCAGACAGGCGCTACTGACTGCGACACCGATCTCAATTCAATATAACGAACGCTAACTTTATTTGCACTGATCTAAACCTGAAGGCGATATTTATTTGATTTGGCCCGATTGCCAGCGTTACCTCTAATCAAATCACAGCCGAGATACGCTTAAGCTACCATCCCTAAAATACGAAGACTAGAAAGTGTAAGAATTCTTAATATTCTAGATATTACCTTATACGATTCGTGTGGGGTTTTTTTCCACGATTACACTAATGTGACACAATGTTTTTATTTTTGTTATTGTCTTTAAATTATCTTGCGTGGATTAAAATTTAAAGTGTGTACACTAAAATGTCCATAGGATGTAAGCATAATTCCAAGCACACTTGTAGCTACGTAACCAAGTTTGCCGGACTCAGCTAGGTTTTCCTATTTGTCGCCCTGACACCCGGCCGTATCTGGTTTTTTTCTCCAACATATATGCATATTTAAGTGTATTTATCTTGAAGTCTGTAACTATGCGGATTGGCGGGCTTTCACAATTATAGTATCAAATGTTAGTGATAAAAACTGAGGCGCAATGCATAGTATGCTCTATGCGGAAACATCGTTTATTTTGTAACTCTGAATTGAACTGAGAATTTCTCTAAAGATAACCTGACCCGTGACTTAGTAGACATTCTTAGTTACAAAATTAAACCAATCAACGAGATAGAAAAGATCCCTATAAAAAATTAAAGTGAAAAAGAGCGTAATTAGTAGCCGCGTTTTTATGCACATATTGCAATTAATTTGTAGCCTTACTCGTGCTGCTATTTTTCAAAGAGCTTGAATGAAAATTAAATTATGACTAATATTTGCTTATAAGAGCGCCTGCCGGTAACGAAAACCCTTTTTTTTTTTTTTTGTTTTGGTTTGTTTTTTGTCTTTGTAGTTTACCTGCCATATGGTGAAAACCAGCTCCCGTCCGGCTCGTATCGTACGAGCTAACTAAGGTTATGTAAAGGAGAGCAGACAGCAGTATCCTTTGTGGTATTGCTACCATCTACTGAGATCATCAATCCGTCAGCCAAGCGTGGTGTTCATAGGCGTACCCTCCCGATTACGAAGGCCTTTAGTCCAGCAGTGACTGTAATAGGCTCAATCCCAGTCCACTGCTGGACTCACTGGCTGGCTGCTGGTTAACACAAAATCAATGATGTTATCACAACTAATACAAATCACATCTGAAAAATATCACAATTATTTATAAGTCGTTTCAAGTTTTTGGGAAAGATAGTGAATTATGCATGAACCCGCACCGGGACCTATACGAAATACCTATTCATAAAAACAGACGAATGTTAACAATATTCATGTCATTCCTAAGACTGACAAACAGATAATTTGCAAATTCCCCCAAGTAAGCTTCAGAGCCATCGCTCAGTTTGGTCAATTAATGCAGGGACATAAACGCTTGACGGCGCGATATTTTATCCTTATCACCCTTCCGAAGATATGCTCAATTCGACATGTATTACCTTTTGATATTTTTTCTACATTTTCTAGGAAAAAACTTAATCATTTTTTATATATACCGACGACTACCGACTTGACGTCCCCGCTTGTTATCCCCTTACATTTTATAATAATTGTTACAGTCCGCCAACCCGCATAAGCGTACCTTGGTGGGTCTATACTTTCAAACCCATTTTCCTACTAATAAACTGAGGTCGATGATGACCTTATATTGTACACATTAACTAAAGTCCATATTTCTATTTAAACCACTTTCTTATTATTTTTTAAAGGACTTTATTAGTTTTAAAAATAAATAATCATCAAATGTTAGTATCGTAATAGTGTAAAGACTTTCTATAACTAAGAGCAAAGAACAAAGAACTTCGTTCACAGCCAGATGTAATTTGAATTTCAATATTAAATTGAACACCTTCACTATGTACCCGCTTCTACAGATTCGCAAGTCTGTTGTATAGTATTATAGAAATTGAAATGGCGCCTCTTTTCTTGAGTAGGGAAAAGATGATTGCTGGCCCGACACCCGTCAGACAATAGTGAACTCGGTACTGTTCCCGGTACAACAAGCACTAGTAAGATCTCCCCCCATTATTACATTCCTTTGTGAGAGGCAAGAATATTGTTATAATGCAGACATAGAAATATTATCATTTTCCAAAGTAAAATCTTTTGCACGCCTACCCGCTTTGGAACAGAGTGTTTGATCATCCATCCATCTTCCCGGTAGTGAAAACTTTGTTGGATACGAAAATGATTGTCACCATCCGGTATGTCATAACTAACTGAGCCGATGTTGATGATATATTACAATGATAATGAATTATCAGAATTATCACACTTTTTTTTCACCCTTACTGCAAATGCATAATTTCGATTGCAAAACCTTAAATCGTACGTACCTCCAAAAGATAGAGGTTCGTGCCGGGGATCGAACTCTGTCCCGCCGGAAGGGAGGCCGAAGCACTAATCACCTGGCTATCACCTATGTTTTACATATCAAGAGATATTGAAGAATAGATTGGTCGCTCATAGTATACACAATGTTTAAACAGAGAAAAAAAACTATTAGCGCATGGTAGAGTAGTCAAACAAGAAAAACAAATATAAGTGCAATATTAAATAGAATTATTATATTAGTTATCTAAGTAAGCTTAAAAGGGGTACGCGAACAAGAGGACTAGGCGAACCGCTAATACACTTAAAATTATTCAGTGCAAAAATGGCAAAACGTGCACTATATCAAAGTGCTGGATTAAGTTTAAGCCCGGACGTCTCAGTTTATAAGTACTTAGCCAATGTCGCGGGTATGATAAAGTTTGCACTTGTAGATGATCGTCAAAGCAAATCTCTACTTAGTTTAAAACGTGCTGAACTTAAATCTTTATTGTTTTTGGGCGCTTTCAGTGCCGCAAATTGCATGAATTAATTTCAGCCCCGCTTGAGTCCGCTTTTAAATAAGCCGTGGGCGGAATTTCCATATCGCTTAAATAAAACACTATGCTGATATTCATTTCTGTATTGTAAGGAAATTTATTATTGTTTTATTGATAACTTTATTACTGAGCTAATTTACATAATTATGGACAAAC
Organism: Pararge aegeria; assembly: GCF_905163445.1. Taxonomy (NCBI): domain Eukaryota; kingdom Metazoa; phylum Arthropoda; class Insecta; order Lepidoptera; family Nymphalidae; genus Pararge; species Pararge aegeria. The sequence goes on from NC_053208.1 coordinate 7,099,032, forward strand.
CTACTCGTAGATTCAGAGAAACGTCAAACACATCTTCAGCCTCGTTGTTTTAGTAGTTAACGTTTTTAACTACGGATCATGGGGACCTGAGTTCAATTCCCTGATCGTGCCAAGACTCGATAGTTATTGGGTTTATCTGTTATAAATTATCAGTTGTCAGTGTTGTAATGCCTTTTACTGTTTCAAAACAAATCCGACTGTCGTAAATGAATGTGACATAAATAGATTTTATTCCTTTGAATCTCATGTATGAAACCCGATTCAATATTACTTAACAGAAATCCGCTTACGCGCATTCCAGTGTTATTGAATGCGAAATCACGAATGGGTATAATAGGAGCCATGTAAAACGTGAAACGACTATCATTTGGAGAGGATAATTTATACGACGATTTTACATTGGTTTCTAGGGAGTTAGTGCGATTATTTCAATTTTTAGTCTCGCCGCTGAGAGACTGGTTTCTTGACCGCGTTGGTCTAAAATGTATACTTCTAATAAAACTGTTACATGCCAAACACAGACAGGCACACACATTGAAGGTATTTAGAATTTTATTCAGATGTTTGTCTGTCTGTCTATCTGTATCTTAGCTAAGCAACATGACGACACCACTGAATGAATTAAATTGAATCTTGGCATAATTTGAATTAGGACATACTACACAACTACGAGGTAGGACCTAGGATACTTTTTATCCCAAATATTCGGCACAGTCCCCGTGGGACAGGGAATTAAAGTTATGGAAGACTAAACACCATGACTCCGACAAAGATGAACCGAATTTAATAACGCTTTTTGCAAAGAAAATGTTTTCTTATTAGTTTTGCCTAAATTTCGTGTAGATTCGATGAATATAAATCGAGATAGAGCCGAGAACTCTTCGACAGAGAGCAGTTTATCTTTCAGTTTAGGCTAATTTATACTGTTAATATATACACTGACAATATATACGAGGGCTTCACGGCTAGAAGTGATTTAAAAGAGGTAGTCGATGTTATTTAATGTGCACCGAAATCCTCAGGGCTCTTTTATACGGACGTTAGCAGTACGGCAAGCCTAGTTTATAGTGCAAAACAAAAATGTGCAGTGTATTATTGCAATCATGACCCAATCAGTGTATTTAATCTAGAGTAACTTGAATAGCCCGGCCATTTAAAGCTCGCTTGGAGATAAGGGTAAGGGATACGTCGAGTTTTCATGAGAGAATTTATTTATTTATTGTAACAGCAATTTAACAAACATTTATATTATATGAGGTTGACAAAGCAAAGCTTATCCCCATAAGAGATCTATTCCAGCCACCCTGCTATTTAAGATGATGTTATAAGTTGCTCGTGCTCAAATAAAATATATGTACATAATAACAAGATTGCACTAATAAGTATCATGGAGCATGCTTTGAACATGTAAGGGATGCTCGTAATCTAGGACTTAGAATGGATGAAAACTTACGTTTCGAAAAACCTGTAGTTGAACTACTACGAAACTGTTTTATAGACTAAAAGTACTATACAGGATTAGACCTTACATTAACATCAATCTTCGAATGAAACATTGTGACACGCTGATACTTTCGAAACTAAATTATTGTTTTACTGTTTATGGTCCATGTCTTTTAGGTAAATCGTGGCGATTAATTCAGCGCATACAAAATGCTTGCGCCCGATTTTGCTTAGTCCTTTTTTAAATGAACATAACCTACTTAACATGAAAAATAGATATAATATGCTAGTAGGCACTCTTCTTTTTGGTGTTGTTAAAACAAAAGAACCACTTTTAGGAAATTAGTTCGGCGCGACCCTAGGTTAGGGACCCTAAACCCTACGGTAAAAGAACTATAGCGCCACCACTATCGATGCCACGCCACAGGTCTTCAGCATTTCGTGGCAGTTTTAAATATCTTACCACCAAATGCTGGAACGACATCCCATCACCTTTTAGAAATGCCAAAACAAAGTTTAGCTTTAAAAAATTATATCGCTATTATTTACTGAACATTCAAAAATCGAATGTGGCACTATCTTACAATAACTACCAAAAATTATGATCTGACTAACATACTTTTCCATTACTACAAAAACCAAAATGAATTTTCATCTCCTTTCCATTATGAAGGTTACTATTGTTTTTATATGTGTTTTCATAACTGGACTTCCCTCAACTCAATAGGTACTGACAGAATACCAGCGTTGTGGGTACATTAGTATCCGGAACATTAAGCTGAGTCAGAACCTTTTTATTGGCACGACACATCATAGACTCAAACTATTAATAATTTATTATAAAATTTTAAGTTACTTCGTATGTAAGTCTGGTTGTGTTGTTCTGGTAAATAAACAAATTCTATTCTATTCTAATATGTAAATAATTTTTAAATCAATTCTAGAGATATCCTACTATATATATAAATATATATATTGTATTATATTATAGATTATCCTACTGATATTATAAATGTGGGACTGTGTGGATGTTTGTTACTCAATCGCGCAAAAACGGCAGAACAGATTTGGATTAAATTCGGCATGCATGTAGCCTTGGACATTGAAAAAAACAAAGGCTACCTTTTGTCCGTAGTTCCCGAGGGAAAATCAAAAATTGTTTACGAGCTAAGTCACTGGCAGACAGCTTTGCAACCAGCATAAATTTGGTGAGCCTGTCTGTCACCTATGCTTTAAAAAAAAATCTCTCAAAAAGTTCCCGTGGTAAGAGTAAAAATTGTTAAGTCCAAGCAGACGAAACTAGTTATAACACAAACGTTGAAATTAACGTATGTATTATATGAATACAGTAAACAATATTAATATTTACAAAAATATGATCATGGGATAGCAATATTATGCCGGTACGAGTATATTCTCCTGCAACTCGAAACTCTTATTATACTATAACGTTACCAATTTTAATCATTTTAATAATTATTTACGTTAAGCCATATTCATTCGGTTCGACATGTTCCGAACGAAAAATCTGCGAATTTATTTGACTGTAGGTACCTTTAATCGAAGCTTAAATTATAATTTGAGGCCGGGACTATGACATTATATAGTGAAATTATATACTTTGTGTAAAAATATCATTGTAATTTTTATAGTCTGTTGTACCCACTACAGTGCACCGGTCTCCTCCCACAATGAGAATGGTTTAGGCTGTAACCCACAACGCTGGCCTAGTGCGGATTGGTGGACTTCACGCGTCTTTGAGAACTCTCAGGCATACCGGTCAGCTTACGATGTTTTTCCTTCACAATTAAAGCAAGTGATATTTTAGTTGCTAAAACGGACATATCTTATAGAAGTTAGAGTTACTTTACAAAAAAGCCAATACCTCAATAGTTCCCGTAATTTGATGGATCGATGCATGCATGTCAAATTCAAATTCAAATTCAAAATTCAATCAAATTCAAAATTCATTTATTTCAAGTAGGCCTAATATAAGCACTTTTGAAACGTCAAGTCTGTCTGTTTGTAGTGATTCTACCACCGGTTCGGAAGGCAGATTCTACCGAGAAGAAGCCGGCAAGAAACTCAGCAGTTGCTCTTTTCCAACATCAACAATTTACATTTTGTATTTTAACATTCATTTTTCTATCTTGTGAGAGCTGAAAGCGGAGCCGGATGCTTCCAAGCAACCTTGTCATTAAAAAATTCATCAATTGTATAGTAACCTCGCTCTAATAAATGTGTTTTAACAAATTCTTTAAACTTGTGCATGTAATAGTATATCATTTTTATTAATAAATACGCGTGATAAATTTTTAATGATATCAAGCTGTGGTGAATTTATTCGTACCAGGGTGACTGATTCGCGAAATTGAAATTCGTGGCCTGTGGTAATAGTTCGCAATATACAACGTGTAACCGAATCACGAAATAATGTTGAAGGTCGCATATGCATACTTCACCCTTTCATTCTCCGTAATGTTCTCAAAGTTGTGTTGAGTCCACCAATCCGCACTGGGCCAGCGTGGTGGACGATGACCTTAACACCTTCTCATTGTGGGAGGAATACCGTGCCTTGTAGTGGCCTAGTAATGGGTCGATATGATGATGATAATGATGATTACATACTAACATAGTATAAAACAAAGTTGCTCCCGAATTCTGCAACGGATTTTAATGCAGCTTTGGTTGGAGAGATTCAATAGGAAGGCTTTTGTTCAGTAATCATTAGGTACCTATAGTAGAGAAAAGCAAAGGTATTCAAAGATTCGTAAAGGGATGTCGCAACAAACATGTTTTTGTGCGCCTACATTGTGAACGCGGGTTGAAGCATACGAGATAGATTCTATCTTTATTATTTTTATTCCGCTACTAGCAGTGGCGTGCATAGAGGGTATGCACAGGGTATGCAGATAATACAAAATGAAGAAAATCTCCAATACGAGTTATATATACTTAAGGATAGGCTTTTTATAACTCTTACAATGCCTGCCCTTAAGTTTTTTATAACTCGTACTAAAGATTTTCTCCATTTTATATCATCTGCATACAGTGGCGTGCATTGCATATATGCAAATAAGCAGTGCATACCCTACCCTCAGGGTCTTAAAGAACCTTCAGATAGGACCATTAAAGTTTTGTAATTAAAAAAACACTAAGTAAAAAATATATGAAAGCGCCATCTAGTAATGAGCGGCCAAACTTCTAGGTCAAGTGTCGCTAGACAGGCGACAGCGCAACCAGCGCGCGCGAGGCGTAGGTATAGCTTATAAAATAAAAATTTCTACTTCGTATTTTATTATTTTCGTATCGTATTTATTATTTTTAACCGTAAATGCTAAACATTTACCTTTTAAAACACGTAAAAATACCTATATTATCATTTAAATCTCATGTTATCGATTGCAGGGTAAATCAATTATTATGAATCACTCGACATATGACGCCATCTACTGTTGCATAGAAATATCAAATAAAATAAGCACGCCCAAAGAAAGAATCGTTCTGCTAGATGTGTGCGTGCAAGTTAGTAGTGTGTGTCGTGTAATGTTATAATCGTGCGCTTGTACTTACAAGATTAGCATCGGTCTTGTGTGAACAGTTTCATTCATAAATTCTCTATGTATAGGTGTCTATAAGCACTGCTTACGGAAGTGGATAATCAATTACGTGTTTGATTTTTTTATGAAAAGTATTCCAGGAATTATTGGAAAGTGAGAAAGTTAACAATAAATATTGTTTCTATTTATTGTTGACATATCAAAATAAAATAGCGTTCGTACCCATACTTACAAAAAAATTAAAGACATATTTTGACTAATTTCGATTGCAATATTATCATTAGCATATTCAATCGCCATTATTGTTTACCTTCGAACAATGCTCTATGGCGTTGGTGATAAATAAACGGTTAAAGTGCATAAATTCAGCAACTTATAAAAGTTTGAGTAGTGATAGTTTAATGTGTTAACGTTATTTTATAGTTTATTCATTCATTTTATAATGAAAGCATATTCGTGCGGTATTTGTTTGGGTTCAGTGTGCCTGGAAAAAGTACTTAGAGACAACTTTAATTTCTATCCCTTTATCGTAAAATTAGAAATCATTCGCAAAGGAAGGTGTGTACCAATGTTACAAATATCCACAAAAAAAGGTGATAAAGTAAAACGTATGTGTAATAATAAATATTACGAAAACTATTCTTGACTAAGCGGCTTTGTACACACCAATCGATTATTTTGCTTTCCTTTTGTTTTATTGTCCAATATACGTAAAGTTTGAAATGATAAAGGATATTAGATATTAGGATTAGGATATTAGTGATATTAATAATTTTCATCAAGACGCTAAAAACATGTTGGAAAAAAATATTATCATCTTCAGTGTGCTTAGAAAATGCTGCCGAATGGTGTGTCATAATTTTGTGACGTAAATCAGGGTATGTACTTTTATTCAATTAGCAGTAGATAGACGATAGTATTAAATCAATCAAAAATATAACTTTCGTAAAGTAATTTGAATATAAACCGACATATCTAAAATATAAATTTTACTTTATGTTTGTGCTGAACACCTTGTGCATACCCTGGGTCCAAGGGCTATGCACGCCACTGTCTGCATACCCTGTGCATACCCTCTATGCACGCCACTGGCTACAAGGTAGCCTTTGTCTGCAAACTTATCTTCAGCTTAATGCTGATGCAGTCTAAAATGGTAACAGGTTAACCTGGGTATGGCAGTTATTTTAAAACTATAGCACTAATCGGCTTCTACGCGGCATCTATACCGTTTACTTTCATACCCTTGTTGGTAAGGTAGTAATTAGCCACGGCAGACCAGACCGGAAAAAATTCAACGACTGTAAATTTCCAAACTGCCGGGAAAAAAACCCGGGATCTTCCGCTTAAAAATCTCGCGCTTGTTGGGGTTGCCGCGCTGGTGCAGCGCGTCATAGATGTTTGCAGATGCTCACGTTTATGAGTTTTATGGTGTAATGAGGAAGAGAGCTGCATCTTTGATGAGTAGGATTCGCCGCAGCAGCAACAGTATTTTGCAAACACTAGCTGGAAAGTTAAATAAACCGTTCTGGAAGCACTGGGTGGGTTTACATACACACACACGGAGCAAAAAGTTTTTTTTTTTTTTTAATAATTATCATTATTCAATGTATTTTTTTATTTTGTCTTGTTAATTAATTTTTTTATTTTATATTTGTGACATGCCATTTTAATCAATTTATACTGCACTTTTAATTCGATATTGTATATTTTTTTTCTCTTCTTTATGGGTTTTGCCTGAAATAAAGAGATTTTTATTATTATTATTAAAACCACGGCGCTTACCGCTGCGTCAGGGTGGTAGTCATATACTAAGGAATTGTATTTTATTCGTCACTCAAAACGGCCCCAAATAATTATCTACATTGCACCGCTGCAAAACCGGGGCGGTTATCTGGTACATATTGAAGAAGTTGTGAAAAAATATGTAAACCTCCATTTTGTGGCGACGGCATCTTGGAACGATTTTCGTCTAACATAGCTAAGAACGCCCCCGACTAATTCACCTATCAAACATAAAAAAGACAAAATCAAAATCGCTTCATTCGTGCGGCCGCTACGATGCCACAGACAGGCGGCGATAGACGACTAATTTCAAAATTATAACTTTCCGTCGTTTTTGCGATGTGGGTGTAAAAGTAAATATTTCTAGTTTCGCGGTTAGTAATAACTGATGCGCTCGTTAGTTATTAATTGCGAAACCCATTTGGAATATAAATATCACCTCCTTGAAATAATATCCTCATTGCTTTATTAACTGTGGAAAGACAAACATCATCGTGCACGCTAATGATATTATACGTTGAAAAGGAAATGTCAGCCGAGTCTATTTATACTCCAGCGTTGTATTACAGTACTTAGCCATTAAAATTTTTCCTTAGTCTTCCTTATGCATACATTATTTATTCATGCCCAAAAATTACTGATGAAAACAAAAATAAAGGCAGAACACTTCGTAAGCTCGTTTGAATATTGTTTTTTGACGACCGCCCGCCGAAAGTGAGAAAGAGGTCACGGATTCGGTTACTGGCAGGGGCAAATTGGGAATATATAATTTCTTTTTTTTTCTGGTCTGGTCAGCTTTGGTCTGGTGGGGGCAAGATTTGGCATAGAGATTAGCGTTCCGTGACGATATCGCGTGGTAAACAATTAAGTAGTTTAACCGTCATATGACTGCCATAGCCCCTGATCCGTTACCATTTTAGACTGCTTCATAACTTGTTTTGAACATTGTAAAGTCAACATCTCCCGAGGGTGCTCCGTTTTCGGAGCGAAACGTGCATTACATAGAATTAACGTAGAGGGTACATTGCCGAAGATCTGTTTGGTGTGGAGTGTAAGGATTGAAGAAACTATAAATTACACCATACAGATTCTCCTGCTTTTCGCGGAGTTTAGAAAATTAAGCTTAATTTTCATAATGCTTCATAACTTACTAACAGGTGAGATTGCAGTCAAGGTGTAATGTACATAACTGAAGTACCCTAAGCACCAAAAACTAAGTAAGAAGTTTGTATCATTAAATTATTGCTGGTACACAAAATATACTGATTCGGGGAATATAAATATTTTTCATATTAAAAAAGTAATATATAAATAAACTCGCAAACAAAAATAGCCTGAGGGGGTGGGATGTGGGTAATAGTAGATTATGAATCTAGTATTGTAACATTGCATCTTACAGTCGAGCCGGTATTAGGCGCATAAGCTAAACGCGAATGCGCTAAGAGAGCCGAGAGTGTAACATGTAATATACCAAAAGCGTTTCATACGACAATTTTCATCACACTTGCGAGAAAGAGAACAGTTTAAACTTTTAGATACGTTCTCAGAAAATAACTGAAAGTTTCCTAGGCGGCTTTATAGATTTAGATGAAAACAAGTTATTCACTCGCGGTTAGTGCCTCGAAAATAGTAACAAAATATTAATCACGGTAAATGGCGCGACGTTTTTTTTTTCTTGCGCTCCAAGGTAAACCGAAATACAGCCAGCATCGTTCGATGCTTTATTAAAAATATAATAAAGGGAATATTTTCGTATTTCAAACATGTTTAAAATATAACAAGTTATGAATTGTGAATAATTTCATAAGTTTGAACGTTTATTTATCATATTTGTATAAATATTTGTTCATTTATGGAAATGCTTATTATTTAAATCTGCGTTAAACCTCTTTGATGGCAAAAAAAATCTGTATTACCTGTCTAAATTAAAAATGGTTCATCTTCATACATATAACTTCCAGTGAGGTGCTAGACTTAATCGGGTTATCATAGTATGGTCATTTTCAAATACATACGATAGGCGTGTTTTTGGATTTGTAAAAAGTTTCTCGGTATGAGCAAGTTTGATGAAAAAATATTAACACCATATAAATTTTACTCTTTCACTTTGCGCGAGGCATATTGGGTATTTTAGGTATTGTATGTTGAACAACAATAGACACCTAAGTCAAAGCGAGTGCAGTTTTCGATGGTAGGCATATTCGTACATAAAAAACATTCATTCGCTTTTTTATACTATTATTTTCCTTATTTCAAACTAACCGGAAAATCTAGGTTGATAAAGCTTTTAAACTTTGTGCAAACATTCCGAAATGCTCCCGAAACGCTATCAATCGGGCTTCAGTAAACACGTAGTAATTCCATGGTAGATTGATGCTGCCTCTGGTAATATGTAGTTACTGATAGGTATTTCAAATTAGAGAGTGCACCGGACCATGCAGTACTATTAGGCGTATTCATTACAGTGCACCACTGGACTCAAGGCCTCTCACTATGGAAGGGTTTGCCCATAACCATCACTCTGGGCAAACAGTTTGACCCTGCTACCTCTTCTCCGTTATACTCCCTTGGTAGCCTCATACGGCACTCGCGGGAAGACGGGGGTCGTGACACCATATAAGCCAATAGGCGTAGTATATAAATAAACTCGCAAACAAAAATAGCCTGAGGGGGTGGGATGTGGGTAATAGTAGATTATGAATCTAGTATTGTAACATTGCATTTTACAGTCGAGCCGGTATTAGTCGCATAAAAAAAACGTTCACGTTTATTCGGTTTTTGGAAATTCGGCACATGTCTAAATGAAAATGAAAACACACTTTTAATATTGAGGTTTAACTTTTAGAATAAAAATAAATAAATAAAGTAGCCAAACAAACAAATTGTATTAAACAGAACTAATAATCAGTTTGGATCAAGGAAATTATATCGATATGACCAGTTGTTGAGTATTCCCGATTCCTGAACGAAAACTGTAGGAGGAATGTCAATGTCAGGGGGAAAAAAGGGGAACTAACCGGTGATGGTGGGAAAAACGAGGATAGTGAACAAAAAAGGACAGTTGGTAGAAGCTTAAAAGGTAATTTTGTACTCTTACACCTAATTATGGGAAGAAGTAATTGTCTATAAAGGATAGTAAAACGAACAAACAGTTTTATTGACGGGAGTCGTTGAAACGTTATTTCTTACAAAACACAAGTTTCAAACGAGATTGGAGATGAGTATTAGTTAACACATTTATATTAAACCTAGTTGTTAGAAGCTGTTTATAATATAAGCACCATTGTGACAAAATAATAATAATAACGGATAAAGTTTAGGCATGATAATTAAACTTTATAAAACTATTCAAACCTATTAAGTCGGCAGATACTATGATAAATTATAAGTACCTGCTATAAATAAATCGAAAGTAAAGTATTAGTATGCAAAATTTTTACCTAGTAGGTTACTAAAATAAATCTCGAGGTACAAAGTAAATAAATAACTTCTAAATATGTGCACTGTATTTTATTTATGTGAGCCTAACCCAATATTTCTAACACTTTATTGTACACCTAACAGAAATGAAACTACTAAGAAAAAAAAAACACTAAATAAAACACACATCTACAATGGGCGGCCTTACCGCTAAAAAGCGAATTCTGTGAGTGTCAGACCTCATTCGTATTTACAAGTGTAATAAACTTAGAAAGTAATATTCAAAATCATTGCTAATTTTAATTTATGTAAATAGTACATAACGCTTCCTTACAACCATAAGAGCTCATTAAATTCCAGTGACCCGTTTTCAGCGTGCAGGGTCCATACTCTGAGGCAACTTGTATGAAAACAAAGTATCCTTGGATTTGGATGCAATCAGGTTGACGATGTATTCGGAAAGCAATAGTTTTATTTTGTTTTACGAAGCCGGCGCTCGGGAATATTTATTAAAGAAATGAAAATTATTTCTATTGTTTAAGCTAGTTAAAACTGTACAGCAATATATCGGAAAGCTTCCCCAGCCGAATGAAAAATATCAATCTGACTACTAACCAATTAAAAAAACAAGTTAATATTATGAAAACATTTCGTACAAAGCCTTTTGGAGCATCCACCCACAAATGCCCACTCTGACGTTAATTAATGAGTTATCGAGTACTCGTTATAGTGTAACCCATATTTGCCTCGACCTCGACCTCATTAGCGACATCTAATTATTGATGTCGTTGTTAAAGAAATAGCGAGGCATTATTTTGTTTATGTATTGCTTGTATTCTTGTTTACTTTTATTTGTATCATCCCGTGTAATCTTAGATTTATCTTTATTAAAATCATTAGAAGGAAATAATGTTACTCGTTATTATTTATATCGGATATGAAGATTAACATATAATAACGTACTTGTGATTCTAATATTGATACTGTACTGTAAAATTCTACACTTACATAAAACGAAAATTCATTAGTTATGTTTACATTGCACGAATAAAGAAAAAAAAAGCTGTAATGGACTCGTCATTCGTCAATTAAATACAGCTTTTGACGAAAGGCTGTAAGTATTTAATTCGGGATTAAATAAATTTTAACCTTTCAGTTTAGTTTAGGTGAGTTTTGACAAATTTCAAAGTTTGCATTAAACATAATCTTATAGAAAAGTCCTATTACAGTATAAGCGATTACGTAAACGCTTGAACGTAAACGTAAGAGCTTGGATGTGAATTTATTACCTTAGCCAGGTTTCTATTTTAATAATTTTCAATGGCAATGTTACATGGTGATAACAAAAAGAACAACCGCCTAAGTTTTATGTGGGTTCTTCTTCGACGAGGGTGCATTTGGCCCCCCGGTAGCTTAATAAGTACCTGGTAGCTCTAATGAGTTAATTTGAATTTCAATCAATATTTCAATAAAAAATGTGTACCTTTTTTATGTAATATACGCATATATATATTGGCATCTACGGGCCCTACTTGAATAAAGGTGTTTTTGACTTTTAATTTAGTACCTTGTGTTAAATAAAATAACCCGCTGAATAACATACGCAATACACAATACAGCAAGAGTCGCTCGTTGTTTGTGAAGTTTTGCATTTCCTGTGCTTTTGTTAGAATGCAAGGTGCATCTAATAGAACATAAATGGAATGCATAGTCTGCATATAAATCTCGAGGTAAATAACTACGAATTTTAAGCAAAATACATAATTACCAGCTGTGCCCTGCGGTTTCACCCACGGGATCCTTCTGAAGATCGTAACGCAATGTTATATTGGATATGTTATATTGGATGGAAAGCTTTTATTGTAGCTTAACTATGATAGTCAGACATTTTTGCTTGCTTATTTTTGTATGTATCATACATAATTTAAATGTATCATGGATGGTTTTCTCAGCGCACGCCAAATAATGAATGTTATATGCGAAATTTTGCTACTTTGGTTTAAATTATTGCAATTTTCTCGATTTAACGATGTTACTTCCTGATACTTAAAATTCCTATCTATAAAGAAATTGTTAAAATCCTTCCAGTAGTTTCAGAGCCTATTCGTTACAAAAAAACTAAAAAAATCTTTCCTCTTTATAATATTAAGAATATATAATGTATAATGAGTTGTACATAGAGTATATACAACTATCCAATAAAATATTAACTTGTAATTTTCTCTTCGTGTGATAGAGCGTTGTGTGTAGTTTCTAATTTCCTTTGCTCTTGTAGAGGAAGCAAAATGTATCTGATAGGAAATTAATGGACTGCGTTTGCTTTATAATGACATTGCATTTAGAACTCGTCGCCGCTTTTATTGCTATGCAGTGATATTCAATTCTTTCATTAATGAATTGATTATTGACTTTGGTTGTTATTACGTGACTAATTGATTGAATGGTTAATTAGGACTGGGTACTTTTTATGGGCATACATCTAAAGAAGATCAGCGTCATAATTTATTGTCATTATTTAACAAGATATTAAATTTTAGTTTCCTTAATTAGTTGACTTATTTTCCTAGATTGTAGAAATTTGGCTGAAAACGATTATTCATACTTCTACAATAAACGCGAAAGTGTATCATTGTTTGTTATTTATGTTCGTCCCAATTGTTGCACCGATCTTAGCAAAATTTTGCATAAAGATACTCGCGTCCTGGAGACATAGAATGAGGATTTAATTGTTGTCACGAAAATAGAGTTTTCCGCTGGATTTTAACGTATGTAACTGAACAGACGAAGTCGCGAGCAACTGCTAGTTAATAATATAAAAAATAAATTACGGAGAATAAATCATACAAAATTAAAAATATAAAGTTAGTAAGTATATTACATCAATTTACATGTGAAAAGAGAAAGTTTTCGAGTTCAATTTGTTCACTTTTCAAGGTAATTAACGTTGTTCAAAGTTAAATTTGTTCGGTTTATTATGCTACATTTATTTTAAGTGCTGCTTATTGAGGTTGAAAGTACTAAAACTATTAACAAACTATGTATCTTCTATTAATGTTAAGTTTATTTCGCGTATTTACTAATTAAAATTTTGATATAAAATACAATAAATTGAGTAATTTGGTTGTATTTATTTATTGTTTAAGTTATATGTTTATATTTCCTCCAAGTTTAATTTTAAAATACTAATATGAAATTAAATGTGTGAAAGCATTGAAAATTGCAAACAAATTAATTACAAATTGCCACGTTGCATATGTATATTGCATATACAAGCTAAAATCGAATCCCGTACTGGCGCTAAATGCTGTTGGTCAGCAAATTGGGATCCCAATGCCCATCGGTTCTCCGAGCTATGTCCCCCGCCCATTGACACTTCAGTACCTCAGAGATTAAGACTGAAATAACTTATATAATTCAGTCTTAATTTCAGAGGTACCGCGTAACTGTTTTTTTTTTTTTGGGAAGCTTTATGTTACTTTCGTTTGATTTTATCTATCGAAGACACTTACGTACTTAAAAATTTATGTTTGAAAGGCAGAACTTAACGTTACTTTTACAAATTTGTCTTCACATTAAATTGCGGGGCAATCTCCGGATTGCCTCAATTGGTAGTAACAACCGGTGTCCAATTCTCTGTACGTTGTAGCTTCAAACCTTGCAAACAGGTTGAAACTGGTGAGTTAAAATATGTATAGGCACAATCCTGAATTGTAGCTGGGTTTTGTTGCCATTACTAACTAACTAGAGTGATGTTCAAATTTGTTACTATTAAAACAATCACAACAAAAAACGTATATGTGATAATGTACTTAAGTATATAATGAAGGTAAGTATATTATGTACGTAAGTATATAATGTACTTAAGTATATAATGTACATAAGTAAAGAATGTTCTTAAATAATGTTCTTAAAACAACTATTAATAAAGAAGGAAAACTTCGTTGGTAGTTGTTTTATCAAATCCTGTAATTACTGATATAAAAAACCCGCAAAGCGTAAAAAAATACATTTGAGCAAATGTATTTTTTTATGCCTGGAAAATATTCATCTTGTTCCACCCATCATCCGTGTTAATGGTGTTATAGAGAACTTCCGCTGGGAGGCTTTGGCCGTGGCTGGTTACCACCCTACCGACAAAGTGCCGCTAAGCGATTTAGCGTTCCAGTACTATGTCGCGTAGAAACCGATTAGGGGTATGGATTTTGTAAGAACATCTTATCTCATCACTCACCACCAGGTGAAGATAAAGGTAAATGGCTAACTTGTAGTTGAATGAAAAAAATAACTTGAGATGTTCTATATATTGTTGGGAGTATATTTCCTGTGCAAGGCTTACAGTATCAACTCTTCCCTTAACGAATATTATGCTTTACTATTAATCTACGACTGAAAGTCATTGCGGGTTGAAACCGCATGGCACAGGTAGTATAATATAATAGGTAGATGGGTTTAGGGATTAGTAATAATAATACTAGTATAAATATACTACGACAATACACACTTCGCCACCTAGCCCAAAAGTAAGCGTAGCTTGTGTTATGGGTACTAAGATGACTGATGAATATTTTTATGAATAACTAGTTGTCCCGGCGAACTTCGTACCGCGGATCATTTTTTTTTTGATGAATGTTATATTTTAATACTTTAATTATCCTATTCCGGTCTAAGAGGAATCCAAAAAATCATATATCATAAAAATTGGTCCAGCCGTTCTTGAGTTATAAATGGTGCAACTAACACAACTTTCTTTTATATATATAGATATACATAAATACTTAGAATATACATATAAAGACCCAGACACTGAAAAACATTTACACTCATCACACAAACATTTTCCAGAAGTGGGAATCGTACCCACGGCCTTGGGCTCAGCAAACGGGGTCGCTGCAAACTGCGCCAATCGGCGGTCACATAGGGATTTCATTAATTAAGTACTTACTAATTTTCTGTGCTGCACTAGAATGCCAGGAGACGATATGAAACATGCAATTCTCTAATTCCAGGTTCGTGATACTGAAGTACGTGAGGCGCGACCTGATCAGCAGCCTGCCGTTGCCGAGGCGAATTCTGGACTACCTGAGCACCACTCACTACTACTCCGAGCTTCTCTCCGAGATCTAAACCCAGTGGATATATTGTAACGACACAAGAAGCGCATACTGGCGACCATTACTCTTATATCGTACCATGACCGTACTAGACTGGCACAATTATCGTTTGAAGTGAATATTTACATACATTGGCATTGAAACTTTAAGGCAACTTAATTATAGATTTAGATTTTCTCTGGTCTGGTCTCTTTAGGGAGGCTTCGGCCGAGGCTAGTTACCACCCTTCCATCAAACACGTGCCACTGAGACATAAAGCATAAAAATATATTAAAAGAATACATTTGAACAAATGTCATCTCGGTAAATATACATTTTGTTCCACTTATCATCCGCGTTAGTGGTGTTATAGAGAAATTCCGTTTGGCCGTTGTTGGTTACCGTTCGTTCCGGTATTATGTCGCGTAGAAACCGTTTAGTGGAATATGAAAATGATTTTCTTTTTTTCGACTCTATATGGCGTACTTAAAAAATGGCTACATCCTCAATCTTAAAGCGGTTTGTAAACAAACTCAAAGCCACAATGATTTTTGCGATAGGATTACTAAACTAATAATTAAACATTTGGGTTAACTATTAGTTAACCAAAATTTTTTTGTGACCGTGTATAAAATTTTTAAAAAAATGCGGTTTGTGTAACGTTTATACAGCTAAGAATAATTATAAGAAATAAACAGATCGCAGTTTTTGTTTATATCATTGAGAGCGTAAGCGATACACCGTTAACTTGATATTCTTCTCGTAAACAAGCTAGTAATAAACAAAGAAAAAACAAACTTACTACTACTTGACATATTTTTTTAGTAAAGTATGTTGTCACGCTGTAATAGACCCAGAGAGACCCAGCTTGTAAACGAATTCTACTTTAACTCTTCTCAGTTAGTTTTAAAACAAGACCGACTTATGTCGGAAAATATTTTAACGGTTCTTAATCTGCGATAAGGCTAAAAACGCTTTCTAGATCTCAGCCTAAGATCAGTCGCTGTATTGTTCGCAGAGTTTCAGCATTGGGTATCGATAAAATCGGGAGAACGTGATACTAATCTTATAACGGAACTTTCCTTCAGAATGAACGTTGCAAACGGGCGGATATTATTACGGGTTAGGTTAGGTTAGGGGTCTTAATAAAAGCGTTTTTATTAAATTTATCTGGTGGGAGGCTTCGGCCGTGGCTAGTTATCACTCAAAGACGTCTCGCTTAGCGATTTAGCGTTTCGGTACGACGTCATGTAGAAACCGATTAGGGGTATGGTTTTTAATATAACTGCCATACCACTAATTGGTTAGTCCGTTGCCATATTACACTGCATAATCACTGACCAGTAGGTGAAATTGCAGCGAAATTCTAACTTGTGGAATAAAAAAACATCCGTTGTAGAATAAAGTGACAAGATAAACCCTGTAATTCTGTAGGCACATGTAACGACGAACGTCGGTCGCGTTATGCACAACGTTGCTTCTGTTACAAGTTACATTAAGCTTAGTAAATATTTACTTCCCTTGCACAAAGTGCCCAAACAGGAATGTACCAAATGTGTCAATTGTTGTAACTTTAATTTTACCCGTGACGGTCATGGCACGATTTAGTGGTAAGCGGAGTTTAGGGCTTAGCCTAGGTTTGTCTACACTCGCTTTTGGGGTTAATATTAGTCGTACAATGCAAGTAATACAACTGTGCACTCTTTAACGTACAAAAAAAAGACATCTATAATTCTGTACGCAGCCTATTAAAAACTCATGCTATCGCATTTCAATTTCGTCCACTATATTTTCAACTTAGGGCCTATAACATAATAAACCTAACTTGTATAATTAATTATTATTAATATTACTGAATGGTGTTTATGGTATTAACTTATTAGATGTCATTCATTCTTTAACAGACGGGATACAGATTTAGTATACGTATTTTTTATTTTTATTTTTTCAAGTATGTACTTTTGTGTCGATCGTAGAATGCACGTTACACAGTAGATTTGTTATTAAGATAAATAGATAACAGATGTTTATGTAGATTGCAAAGTTCAAAATTATTATTTTTTACTTAAGTTATTCAAAAGTAGGTATTCCAAATAATTAACGGTTTCGTGTCTACATAAACGGAAAAATTGTTTGGTATCATGACATTCTTGAACTTCGTCATATATATATCTTCTCGACTTCTTACTTAGGCGTATTTATTCTGCACCATATAAACGGTATTAGCTCATAAACTACAGACAAATATATTTTTATTATCTACATTGACATGAATTGTATATTGATTTTCTTGTTTTGGCTTTTTTCCTGAAGGATAGTAAACAATAAATTTGCTAATTCCGTCTGATTCTAAAAGCAGACTTCATTTTATCTTATACACCAAACAGGCTGTGCAAATAAGCAGTATTATAACGTAAATAATAATCGAAAATAATATAATATATCAATATTTGAGCAATATTACAAATAGATAATTGAAATATTAGCTTATTTTTTAAATATCATATTGATTTACAACTACATGACAAATACATGTAGCATAATATAAATACGTATCGTAGTTACAGCGATTATTCAATGTTATCTTTTTAAAATCCTAAAAATATCAAAAATTCGAACGGATGCATAATATAAAACATGTATTTTCCACTTCGACTTGCCCTTATTTTGCCTTTGTTATAATTTGCAAAATAACTTAATGAATTTGGTTATTATTTAATTTTAATTAGGTAGCAATAATTTTGTACAATTAAATTAATTGATTAGTTGTTTTTTTATGGTTGCATGCAGCATGAAAGCATTATTAAAATATTGTTTTAACTTTTTATAAGTAATCTACTTGTAAATGATGTTTATATGCTTATTTATAATAATAATTTATGAAAAGTACATGTAGTTTAACTGTGAAAATGTACTGTGAAAACTTGGACTATCTAGTTGCTCTATGTGTATAGTAAAATACTAAGTCATTGCTTTCTTTTATATAATAGCACTGTGGCTCACTTGAAAAAATTACGCTTTTTTGTTTTTTTATAGCTTTTATATTTCTTTTTATAATTAATTTTAAGTTTCAAACCCACTTATTTCATTAGTTTTGATTTTCACCAAAGATGATTTTGTATGAAATAAATAAATTATTAACTTATCAACACAGAATATGATTTATTTATTGCAATGTGTAAACTAAGGCAAACTAACGTTTGTAGACTTATCTTTTGAACCGACTGATATAAGTTACCGTTACTTATTATCAAAATCAGTACGATAATTTCACTCATTTGCTGACTGGTATATGAAAGAAAATATTTTAAGCCTAAGTTTAATTTCTTCTCTAGAGTCTTAGTTATGGAAGCTTCAAACAATAATTACATTCAAACAATCGTAAAGACTTTATTGATTATTGACTTCTAAGATATAACTGAAGCGAATATTAAATGTTGACTTGTGAAATATTTTACAAATATTATGTTGAACTTTTTTAAAGGGGCATGCATGCTTGCTTATTCGGATGTACACAAGTCTTTAAACTTAACATACTTGGGCTTAAGATTATTAAGCCCAAGTAGTATCCCACTCTAATAAGAGATCAGGAATTGTAGTTGATGGTGATGAAAAATAATATCACTATTTTTCATCAATGACAAAGTCAAGTCAAAGTCAAAGTCAAAAATATCTTTATTCAAGTAGGCCCATAGTGGCACTTTTGATGCGTACATAAGAATTACACGGTAGTGAGATGATGGCGATAACCACATTCGTAAACTTAAAACTAAAGCTACGAGGGTTCCAAACGCGTCCTGGTCTAAGAAGAAGCCCACAACAAACTTAGCCGGGTGTTTTTGTTTTTTTTGTTATCACCATCTCACAATGCCATTTTAAAATTATTAGAAGAGCAACCTGGTTAGAGCAATAATTTACACCCAAGCTTTTTTATCGATTACGTAGTCCTTTATACTATAACAGGACTTTTCTATAAGCTTACGTTTAATACAAAGTTAGAACTTTTTAAGAGACATCTCCAAGATGTCAGTTGACGATTGACAATGGTGGTGGGAAAACCTTCCTTTGAGGGAGCCTTTAGTCCAACAGCGGACTGTTATATGCTATTGATGATTCATGAAGTTAAATTTAATGATTTGTGTACAGCTTTAGTATTAGCACCATTTATTACAGAATGCCGTTGCAATCTAAACAGTAAGATAACATACATATCATGTTATAGTTAATAAATATCATATAATATACTTACATAATTGGTTAACTTAATCCGACCATAGAACCAATGAGTGAGTATGGTTCATATTATTTTATGTTATTTCGTAATTAATTTTCTTATCGATCTCAATGCAATTTCTTTTCAAGTTTTTCGGAGCTACTTTTTTTGTCATTCTATACCATCATAATTAATAAATTCTTGATCACAAAAAGGATACTAGGATATAAGGTAAATCTGCTTTTTTAAATGACTAAAAGAGATTTAAAATTTCCGTCTAGTTAACTACTGAACATATTCTAAAAATTTGAGCGGTCATACCAGCTAGACCTTCTATTATATTATATTAAAAAATATAATCATATAACAGAGACACATCTAAACTAAACTTTCGAAAATTAACTATGCATAAAGAAAAGAAAAAGAAAGAGAAATCGTCTTTATTGTCACACATTTGTGTAAAATGTTACATTTGTGTCTTAAATTTGTTAAAGTTTTAAAAAAAAATGTGTGACAAAGGAGCTGGTTCAGTATAGCTGCATACTAAAAAGCGCAGCACTGGTTTTCAGCCAGCTCCGAGGATTCAGTGACGACGACGATAATCGTCGTCGTCACTGAATCCTCGCGACTAAACAATGACAATGCATTTGTTATTCGTACGTGTCAAAACTTAAAGAATTGTTAACGAAATAAATATGCAATCTGAATTATTAAATATATATATATATTCACTATTAAGTTTGGGATTAAACTTTAATATTTCAAGTTGCATCAAATTGTTATTAAAATTATCATTTATAAATATTAAAAGAAATGTTTCAAGAAGTTTTCAAGCTTCTAAAACGCGAATTTATGTTTAGTTGATGTGTTTCCTGCATAAATGTTGAATCGGTGTACATGTAAACCGTTTATGTCTAATGGGTAATCATTTTTCGATGTTAATAGTAAGACAATATATTGAATTCGTAGTAAAACGTACGGATGCGTACAATAGATACAAATATGCCCTCTCATTAATTAATGTGAATTATTTATAATATTGAGCTAAATTTGGTGATAGGTGCAATAATTATTCGTTATATATTCATATAAGAGTCTCGCTGATATTTTATCACGGGTAGCGGATACTTAGATGATTTACAAAGATGGTTGCAGGACGTGGTTGTCATCATCTTACGACTTATGAAGAATTTATGTCAATCTTTAAGAACACCAATTTTCATAGACTTTATATTTGTTAATTCTGTAAAATTAAAAGCGCGCGCGAGTTGAATTCGAATCTGACGAATGCGTTATGCCTATGGTCGACAAAATCAAGTTACGAGCGAATATAATAAAAGAAGTAAATAATACATATTATACTTTATTATTCTATCGAAAAAGGAGCCTAAGCATTAGTTTTCATGTGAACTAATCAGCGTAATTCTGTTATTCTATATGAAAGACCATCCATTAACAATGTTACTTTTATTGATAGAGGCAGGAATGCAAAAAAGTATCGACATGCATGGTATATAAATAGGTGGTTTCAGCCAGCGGAAATATATCGTATTTGATAATTGTCGATGCTTTGTATTATATATCGATGAACGGTAATAATGAATATCGCGGAAAATCTATTTATATCAATTAACAAACAACGATTATGCTCCGATGTTTCTTTGGCAATCCCGCGAGGTTGCGGCTTTGTAAGACTGATTTAGGCTGTATAGCGTCGGGCCTCGGTCATATGGCACTCAACGCTCGCGCGCACTTCTTATTTTACTTCTACTAGTGATAATGATATGGACTGGCCTGGATTATATAAGGATTCCCGTAAGACGCCAAACATTGTAGTGGAATACAGTACCTAATACTTCCTATCGCACAATTTTCTCATTATATTAACTCCATTAACCAGCGAAAATTTTCATAATGCCACAAAATGACGATTTTTGCATTTAATGTTTATTTTTGTATGATAATATGATGGTTGACTGCAAATGCCTGAGTGCCTAGGGCGAGATTTCCCTCCTTCTTTGGTTCACTCGATTTTTCGAAAGCTAGGAGTAATATTATTATCATCTAGTATCACAATATTGGAAACTGGTCAGTAGCGCCATCTGGTGACAGTTCTGGGAACTGGTCAGTAGCGCCATCTAGTGACAGTTATAGGAACCGGTTAGTAGTGCCATCTAGTGACAGTTTTGGGAACCGGTCACTAGCGCCATCTAGTGACAGTTTTGGGAACCGGTCACTAACGCCATCTAGTGACAGTACTGGGTACTGTCAGTAGCACCATCTATTACGATACTTGGAAACAGTGTGGGCACATGTATTGACTTTCGCGCTATCAAATAAGTAAAAGTACGTAGTAAATCTCATAATAGGCACTCCGGGTTCACTTAACGATATGCCATAAACCGCCGCTCAAGCGTAACAAAACACAGATTATGTGTCTTTAACTGTATTTTATAAAGTAACAGGAATTGATTAATTTTACTTACTAGTTCGCATCACCCTCCCCGCTGGATACCACGCACTAATTCGCACACGAGTACAAATAGGATTCTTGCCAAAGTAGCGTAATTTTTATTGAATGTATATACATCCTTTAATGGACTTTGTGTAATCAACCACTGTGACGTAGGTAATATGTAACATTAGGGTGGCCGCACATAGCTTTAGCGCTTTAGTATGGTTTGGGTTACGTATGCACCGCCTTTCATTCTCTCACTCTGCGGAAACAATGTAGTTGTAGGCTGATCAGCTTCTTCAGGGTGCTAAAGAATGATCGACGTGCTTTCGTCACCCGCTTGTAATACGTAAACCGCTTGTAATACGTAAACTTTGAGTGATAACGCAGATTAGTAGTACAAGTTTAAGACCATTTGATGTGATACCTACGAATATGACAATAAGTAACTAATTTGACACTTTCTTGCCTCTCTTCATTGCCTCATGTTGGTTTATAAATACGACCCGTATTTAGACTAAAAATGTATTAAATATCTGGATGTCTAGAGACCGTCTAGTCGCATTCTTACTTGCCGGCCACGAGGCATTCACGTCGCGCGAATTATCTCACGGCGACCAGAAAAGTGACTAGTGTCTGAAACAAATGTATGGAAGTCGCACGGCAAGCACCTTATTAGTAGACGAACGCAACACGGACGTTGAGATTAGCTGTAGTCGGTTAGTTGTTATTAAATGCACATGTCTATGCAACCAATCGTCGGACTAGATAGAATTCGAAATATTTTTATTAATGTATTCTTACAAATACTTTCATTAATAGACTAAAAATTAATAAAATTCAAATTTTGGCATCGACAGGTTTTGTACCTGCAACTCTCTAGTCGAGGCCTGAGTGCTTAAACACTGCGGTTCCGATACCGCCAATACCATAATTAGTAGGAATGCGCCTTTTTATTTGTCTTATAGTGGTCGCGTCATCTACTTCTACTTGCAGTTTTGATCTAATGTTCGTACACGCGTGCAATCTAGCCGCATTTGCAGATGATTTGCCCTAGAGACAATTAAGCGAAGCGATTATTGTAATATGGATGTATTACAATAATCGCGAAATCGCTAAAGCGACTCGCTTGGGGAATAGCAGCTAATGTGCGGCCACTGTTAGTCGCTGAGCGTAATTATGCTCCTAGGCTGTCAATATAAAATAGGAAGTGTGTTAAAAAAAAACAAATGAATCAAGAACAAAATGATCATACATATACAGAGATTGCCAGTGGCGTGCACTGGGTTAATTACCAGGGTGAGCATACAGCAGGAAAATTGCATGAAACGGCAATAATCCTCTTCCTATACGAGTTATATATAAATTTTAGGGTACGCAGTGGTTTTTTGCATATACGAAGTGCACGCCACTGGAGATTGTGAAAACAAATGAGGATTTATTATAAACATACGATCCATTACAAAATGCTTGCGTACCAGCTATAGTATAGTTATATGCAAGCAGTTTTGTTTCAATCGAACAAAATTCCTTCAGTATAGTATTTCTAATACGCTTCGTATTACATGAAACACAGTTTTTCTATTATATTCACAGTCGAGGAGTCCTATTAAGGTTCGTTTTGGCAAAGCGCCCCGGAATCGAAAAGTTGACAACCATCTCGTAGAGGTGGTCTCGAAATTGAGTTTTTTAAAAAAAGGAGATTTCATTCTGTGAAATCCCATGCTCCATAGTGGACTGGTAATATTGATAACCTAAAAAGAGCGTTGAATGCTGCGTACAAATACAAAAAATTAACTCATTCAGCCATTACTGCAGTGCATTGTGTCCAAAATATTGAAAACGTCCTGCGCATATCTCACTTCACACTCGCGGAATGTTGCTGGTTTTCAAATTGGTAAACGTCTAGAACATTAAAGATTAAATAATCAATGTCAACTGCTAAATGGAATGAGTGACTAACCCCCTATTCGGAAAACACTACTAAAATGCAGTGGTTTTTGACGCTTCAATATTAGACGTGTACACGGTTTATCTATGGTATTAACTCTGTGTACAAATAATTACTGTTCACAAAATATGTTTCTTCGATGCACACATTATTCAAAGCAAAAATAAACTTTCTATCCCGCTTACACTTTGCCAAAATGTATCTTTACTTATCTTAAGTGAAAGCACCAAAACGGTGCATGTAAGTATATTGTAATTTTACGTAGCCTTAAGCGTTAATGAGTTGTGAAGTCTCGGTAGTATTACCTACTTGAGATTTGAATATTAAATTCGTTAAGGGTCAACGCGATTTTGCCTGTTTTTGATTAGAATAGGCACATAAAAATAAATTTTGAATCAATTTATTTTTATGCTGAATGCATAAACTCATGGGAAATCTTTTCCTATTCTGCTCTATTTTTTTGTTCCTGTGGTAACTTAGGGTAAATTATATTCACTTATTGTAAAGCTTTCGCCGTATTTTAGGACGTAAGACATTATGCGATACTAAAAAATTGAAAAATCCTTTCATTTACCTATAAAAAAGGAAACACAATTTATGATTTTTCAAAACTTACATTTATTTAAGAAAACATGTTTATGTTCTTTAAGTGCAATCGCAAAGAATTTAATGATTGGTGTTTTATTATTTCTGATAATTAATGTGTGAATACGCAACATGGCTGTAGATTTCGTAGTTATCTGAATTTATTTTTGTGTTTGTACCACTTGATAAATTGCAAAATGTATTTGATATACAATGTTAACGATCATAGTTTATGATATAACAATCTTGGCAAAAATGCCCATGTTTAGCGTATATCTTAACAACAGTGCCCATGTCAACATAGTGAAAACGCTCGTGATCAACGTATTTCTTGGCAAAAACGGCCGTGTTCAACGTGTAGTTATGCAAGTTGAGCTTATTTTATAGCATTTCGTCCTTACGTCCTTAATGTTAACATTATAATACTCGATATCCACCAATACTGCACAAATTGCAGGTGATTGAAATATGTGATTCTCGTGACACCATTGTATTTGTAAAACTTAAATAATAATCAGCTAGCTGGAGAAGAAAGCATAAGTTAATTAGCTTGATAAATTGGCTGTGGAAATTGTTACGGTTGTAAAGTGATTGTACCTATTAGAGAAGCTAGATATTATATATAAGCAACTTAGCTCATAAGTAGTTAAGTTCAGAATATTGACTCTTACAGACCAAGTGTTTGCATTTTAAAGTGTCCGTTAGACTGAGTCCGGGTTTAACCTGTTCTCTATATCCTTCTTCCATTGGAGAACTCTACTAGGATAATTTCTCTTTGGAGATTCTCTACAAGGCTGGTATGATGATGGTATCATTTGTTTAAAAAAATATGTTATTTCTTGATCCCTTTAAAAGTCTGTCTCAGAACAGGTTAGTGAATTCAAAATCCAATGACCTAATTCGATACCTGTGTCATCTAATTAATAATTGGTTAAAACCAAAAAAATAAAAAGTATAATTTTACGTTTACGCGCAACACTTTTTCTGTGTTCACTCCAATCTGAGAGCCTTAGAATGAACGCTGGCGAAAGAGTAGTCGATAAATCTTATGAAAATGCCTTCGTAGTTTAGATTTTATCTTGTTACATTTTCTATATTAAAAGATAATAGATACCTGTAATTTAAGTCCTGTTGAACAACAAAGCGTATAATTATTCGTGACATATCTGTACGTGGATGGTTACTTGACTTATCATCGAGCAAAGTTCAAATAGATTCTACGTAGTCGTTATAAGTACGTAGATATTTAAGTTCGAGGCAAACACTCTCGAGGTCTTATTAATAACCGTGGAGCGTAAAAAACGCTGCAGAATTGTTTCGCGGTTATAGCTTCTTTATTAATAAGGCTATCGGTACAGGGATGTTCGATATTTATTAAAGACAGGCGTTTATACTCTACTAAAAATATATATTGTTATTTTATTATGCATGAAACGAAGATATAACATAAATTCTGACATTAACCGCGAAAAAATGTACTCGATTAATGATTTGTTTTCAGCATCCGCTGGTGGTTTTGAACTACCACTCTTTAGGAGCTTTTATTGTCTACAGAACATACATATATTGTACTCAGATTGTAACAGAGAACAGATAAAAATTAAACTGTTAAGAAACTCCCACGGAACAGACAGCTCAAAAATCGTTTTTTTTTAATAATTAATATCGACCATCCCTATAGTAAAGTGCTACTTAGATAATATTGCAGTAGATATTTTGCATCAACCCGCAATGTATATTTTGCGGTAGGACTAGGTACAATCACAGAGCATCGTTAAATTATTGTCAAAATGCTTTTTCAGGGAGATTTATATTATGTACTCGGACCGTTACATAAATTCAAAATAGGTGTAAGTATTATCATGCACTAACCAGATTTACATAGTTATTGGTGCCAATTTTGTTTTAGACAACACTCTGAAATACTGCTATCCTTTTCTGCAAATAAGATAGTGACAAGGATGGCGTTACCTCAAGACCTGTCAATTTAGTTGAGTTCAGAGAATTGTGTATAACATTATCGGCACCGTAATGTCGGTTGATATACTCTTACTAAACTGGACCAAAAATCTTATTCCAATTTACCATTTGTAACTGTTTTGTCAGCTAATATTGTTCATAATGTGTCAATTAATCTTAATTTTGGAATAGGGGTAGTATTCTATGTAGGACAAACACAGTACAAAGTCTCATCGGATTGATGCCAAATCTAATAAAATATAAAGGTCCATTTATTTATACTAATTTGGCACTAAGGCGTCAGAAATCTCCCCGGAAGGCAATTTTATTTTCATAGAAATAAATAATATTTTAGTCCTTGCAAGGGTGAGGATGTAAACATTGTAAGTATGATAAGAGATAACATAATTCTCTTACAATTGCAATTCATAAAGGCAATAAGTATATGGTGATGTTAATCTGTGTTGTGCATATTATCGTATGTAGGTGCCTAACGGTCTCCAACATGAAAGTAGAATTTCGAATATAGAATCTAGTGAGAGTGAATTTACTGGAAAATTTTGGTTCATCGTTTTGCCGGTTAGTCACCTTTCAGGACAAACGAAAAACACCAATTAACCTAAACTAACCGGTTGACGCCAAACAAGTATGTATAAAAAGGAGGTGCGTTTCGTCAGTAAGCAACAATTAGACCAGTTCAGTTTTGTTTGATATAGAGCATCGATTTCCCCTTTATTTTGTGGATGCGGAACATCGTTTGCATATCCAAAATTTGGGAATCAGATGAACCCTAATTTTTTGGCCATCACCATCGGACAACGAGCTTCGATCAATAATGCACTAGATGTGCAGGAACATACAACGTCTAACAGAAAAAGTGTCCGAAGTTTCTTTCTTATATAATTTATAACCATGCCGATTCGATTTCTGGTATTCACAGATCTTTATACTAGAGTAAATTGGTAGGTCTAAAACCAGTGCTCTCCTTTTCGTACTGTTTCTCCCGGAACAGGAGAGCTCTATTTTTTGACTTGTCAAATTGGTTTAGTTTAGTAAACAGAATTGGCATTGATGCCAAGTGTAGTTTCTTGCATTAAATACGATATTCTGTCAATATATTGCCTTTTCAGGCGTTAATAATACGAGAATTGTTGTGAATGAGATCATATTATTCACAGGCATTTTGATATTGCAATATCATGTACCATCACAGCCTATTAACGTCCCACTACTGTGCAAAGGCATACTGTCTTACAGGAGAGACCGTTATAGAGCCACCACCACGGCTACCACCGCGTATATCACCAGCAAATCTAGTTTATTATTGATCAAGGCCTGAAACCATTTCGGAAACGCTCATGTTATCGGAATTTCTAGAATGTAACTCCCTAGTCTAAACAAGTATTTTATACAAATCTAGCGTTAAGGTCTTTCACAACGATTATTCCTGCCACTCTATATTTGTATTTTCCCACAGACTGTTCGGAATTCTACCTTAAAGGCTATCGCAAGGCAGCCTAAGGCGTTGCGCAAACGTAGACTTTTTGTGTAGCAAATTTTTTTCCCTAATGATTGCGTTTTTCGGGGTCAAAAGACAAAGAAACCGCTGTGCGTCTGACAGTCTTGGTTTAGCTCGGAGTCTGTTACTATTAGGGAGCTTTACCTAATTTATAAGTGGGTATACGTATTAATCCACCGACCACCTCATGTTGTAACTACATTCTTTGTCCCATACAAACCTCATGTTGTGAAAAAAAAAAAATGTAGCCTTACTTTGTAAAGGGACAGAAAATTTTAAAAATATGGTTATGTAATATGCTATTCTTTTTTAGTCAGCATATTGTGACGGTCAACTATGGGACCTCCCACTTATAAAGCAGTGCTTACCACTGTCCTGCGAGAGCTACAGAGGTGGTAATTAAGTATTGTTGCTGAACTGTTAAATATCCATTTGCTTTTGATAAACGACTAAGACGCCGGGAGGTATCATTGCATCGTTCGAGTCCATGTAGGACTGCGGTGCATCGATAATGCAGTCAAATTTATTCCAAAATACCCACCAACCTAATGTCATGAACATAAATATCTGGCAAATATGAACTTATAGTTATCAAAAGTTTGATTATTTACCCACTATATAAATTCACTGTAATACTTTCTTTTGAAAACTACGATCGACGATCGGTGTGGTGTACCTACTTAACAAGAAGTGTGTATGTTTGCGCATCGCCTAAAGTACCTGAATCTTAAAATACAAGTACAATTAGTCTGAACGAGCATGCTCAGACGAACCGGTGATACAGTCCAAGTGATTCATATTAATAATACCAATTACGCTTTAGAACGCATGTTTAGGTATATTTAGCGCCGTCATTTGGCGTTGGAAATAAACAATTTACGCAATAATAGAATACGGGACATAAGTGCGACACACTTTACTTTAATTAATTGTTAGTGAAACCAACGATTACCATAAAAAAAAGTAAAGAAAGCGATTAAAGATAAATCGTAAGGTATTCGTATTCGGTAAGAAAGATTTATTAACAATTAATCGTGGACTTGGTTTTTTTATATTCTTTATCCACAAGGCTTTTTATAAAGTTGTTGCGTAGTACGTCCTATCCAAAAGACCTTGTATAATCATCATTCTGTATTTACCTAACTTTCAATGTGCATATTTGACATGGCGAGTTTTTTTGCGAAGGTAGGTACGAAATAAGTAATATAGGTACAACTTAGAATGTAACCTCTTAGCGCCTTCGTAAGTTTTAAGAATTCATCGGGTAACATCGTTGCCGAATTCATCGGGCCGAACCACGGATTCGTAGAGACGGTGGAGTGAGTTTCAATAGCTACTTCCGACGTCGCACATTGGTGGAGTTTCAGTATCCAGGCAAGGACCGTTAAAATTAAACCATCTGCGAACATCATACATTTTATAAGGAACCATGATGAAGAATTTACGTAGGTGTAGTTTAATGAAAAAATAAGAAAAAATGTGTTTCGGAAATTATTGCACCACCCAAAATCCTTTCCTTCCATTTCAAAAAAGAAAATGTCTAGAATGGTTTTCTATGAAACATATTATACTTACTTTCAATATGTAAAATCCTAAATATATAAATAGGTGTCAAAAACTTTAGTAAGTATTTAAAACCATGTCTAAGAAGATTAAAAAAAAATACTCGAGACATTTTTTCTATAAAATAGACGCTTATTTCGAAATGCATGCATAAATATAATTGTCAAGTAGAGAATCAATGTCTATAAATATAATCTTGATGTCCAGAAAGTATGGTTTTATTTCAAACTGAGTCCTATAACTACTCTTCTTACCGGATACAATGATTTCCTTTAAGTGCGACGCGGATTTGAGCCGTGCTAGGGTTTGTCTAACGATATCGATTTTTATTGATCGTAAGCGGGCAGCGCCATCTATATTTATTAATATCACCTAGATGTGAACATGATAGGCCTGAAATTTAGGAACAGTAGTACTTTGACGATAGATGTCGCTTTTATATTATTATTTTTACAAGCAAGTAAACCTAATAGATTCGTATGGTTCACATCGAAAATTTAAGTAAAGTGTGTCGTTCATTGTGCCAAATTAATTAACTTACGGTTTAAATATCTGGATAAATTATATTTTCAATACATTTACCCGTAAGTTATATCTAGTGGTAAAGCGACGAGTATTTCCACTCTAAGCGAAATCGTAGTTCGTGTTGAACGGAATTTAGAATTCGATTTTTTTCATATTTATATACTTGCAGAATATTTGTACTTATATTATTGAAATGCGAATGATTTGTAAGGACATCGCTGCGATTAATATAGTAGTACCTATGCAATGCGTTTGGAAGATTCTGAGTAAATGCACCACTGCGACCCGTTCGATACCCACACTGATTTCGCTTGGACGTAATATCGTGATAGGGTTGTAAAGTAATGAAATAGTTTATAATTCTTAAATTTATTGCTGATGCGAATTTGTGTCTTAACAATAACATTATAATTTTAATGAAACTGTGCAATTATTATTATTTGAATTTGAATTATAGGTATAAGATCCTGAATATGCGGCGATATTTCAATCGACTTTGATCAGCGGCTTCTATATTCAAAAAGTCTTATTTGTTAAAAATTTCCATACTTCCTAAAAATAATGCAAATGAAATCATTTTGTATTTTTTGGAATATTTTCTAAACGGATTGGTTACATTACGATTCCGCCACCGCGCCACATTTGCTTTAGGTCCCCTTTAGTTGTTTCATATTGCACGGAAGCAATATTTAATTATTTTCATTATTAATTATTGCAGTTTTAGTAATAAATTGTAGATATTTCATACACCAACTGGGTCACTGTTCTGCTACGAATATCGCCGTATACTTGCTCTGTCCTGGATGAAAGAATCCAATCTGTGATTTCTTCATCTGATTCTAAAAATATATATAATAGGTTGTGATAAGACAAACGAGTGTTTCGACTTATCACAATCTATTTTAATCTTGTAAAGGACATTACTTCTATATATTTCAAATCTTGGATTATAAACGTGATTCTTCAAATTTGAGCAGGTATTTAAGGATCTTATAAATTGTCAGTTTTTTGTAGAAAAACTGCAACACTTAACCAACGTTGATTAAAATAAAATTTAAATAGTTGGTTGTTGGTCAAGGATAAGCAATTAAAACACTTTGTAAATTATAGCTATAGTTTGCAATAACTTACGGCCTTACTTATATATGTTACTTTATATAAATAGGCAAGACTAAGTTAGGTGCCATTTATTTTCTGTTTTCCAACCAATTTTCTTTACTCTGTTCATTAAGTAGCTATTGAAGATTTTTACTGTTTGAATAAGAAAGGAAATCAGTTTGATTATTTTGATGAAGATAGTTAATTAATGCTTTTTTTTTAATTTTACCAGTGGAGTGGCATCCGGTTATTTTGGTACAAAATTTAATTGATTTTTTTTTATAAGTAAGGCCTAAACATTTTGATTTCGAATAAATACCTTTTCCTTATTTAGTAGAGTAATATATTTAAGGTAATTTATTTCATTTCCACCATTAAACTTAATAGGTATCATTATATTATGTATGATAAATTATGTCATTAATTTCCGCAAAAAACTGACAACGTTTAATTTTATGGTTATATCTATACCTGTTGATTTTATGGTGTTAACCGTGAACACGTTAGTTTGTATAATGTTATGTCAGTAATTTAATATTTATTTATTTACTAACGGTGATACTACCAGTTTGTTACTAAATTATACATTATTGCTCTTACATTGGATCGCATGTAATGCAGTCTCGTAAACACTTGTATTAAAGTAAGTTAGACTTTCTGTTTTATAAAATATGGAATCTGGAATAAATAGGTTCCAATAAAATATACCGTTGTTTTATTTTAATATACCTTTGCTCATTTCCTACTTGCTTCTCTTTACTTTTCTTTTTTCTAAAAATCCCGCGTAAACTGTTTTCTTGGGATAAAATAGTATCGTGTCTCCGTTTTCGGCAAGCAAGCTATCTCTTAGCAAGTTTCGCCAAAATCGGTTTAACTGTGAAGCCATCCATGTAATAAGGTATTTTTTGAAATCCCTTGAGAATTTCCCCGGGCTCTTTCCCAGGATGAAAAGTATATCTACATGTGCCAAATTTTTCGGTGCAGTGGATGAGCCAACGCTTAAACCCTGTAATTTGTATTGCAAAGTAAAATAGGTAATAATTATTTAAAAGATCCTATTTATTATTCCAAACGATGAATGAAAATAATTATTTTCTTTTGAATCAAGTATTATTTTTTAATTTTCAACAGACTTAAAAAAAATACAGTGGAATTCATAACCTCCCCCAGGTTATGAATTCCACTGTATTTTTTTTTGTATGTTTGTTACGCGATTACTCTGCCAAAATTATACAAATGTCTTTTTAGTCAAAAAAATACGCACTAATTTTGCAGTGTCAAACAGTTCTAGAAGCCTTATATGGTGTATTTGATTTAAAGTAAAAACCTAACAAACACGAGTACTAGTTTTATTAAGAAAACGTATTTTTTATTGCTCTATGCTTCGATATTAGCAGCCAATACTTACGTTTGGTACGTCATACTTCAGAGGTGGTCCCATTTTTATTTAGTCAAGATCTATTTGAGGAATCCTGGAATAATCACGGGATCTTTTTTAATATTATAGGCACATCTATAGCGATTAGAGTACCTTGAGAACAATTAAAATTTTTGAATGAATCTGCAAAGATGGTTTATTATATTGAAACAAGAGCGTCAACAATATTGAATTAAAACTATTGTAATCGATTTTAGTAAGAATAATAAATATGTAGATAAAAAAGTCTGCTAGGCATTTAAACTTTACGTTACAGGGTGATTCGTAGGTGACTCAGGTGCTACGGCTTACGTCTCGTAGGTAGGTACTACGATTATTAATTTTTTCTTGGATATTTACCACAAAAGAACTTAAATTATGGTAGCAAATCAATAATTTGTTAATTTATTTAAGTTTAGAAACTGAAATAAATTGACAAATCTAATAATGACCACAGAATTAAGAACATACAGAAACCGTGTACACGACTAATATTGAAGCATCGAACACCTCTTGAGAATGGTTTCTCGAACAAACGGTTTTTGGTTCATTGCTTGGAATTAGTTTGTCAGTAGCGCCATCTAGTTAAAGTAAGAGAAATTGGTTTATTAGTAGCGCCATCTAGTTACAGTAGTGGGAACCGGTAACTAGCGTCATCTAGTGACACTTCTAAGAACTGGTAACGTTAGTAGCGCCATCTAGTGACAGTTCTGAGAACTGGTAACGTCAGTAGCGACATCTAGTGACAGTTCCGGAAACCGGTAATGAGCGTCATCTAGTGACAGTTCTGGGAACTGGTTCGTAGCGTCATCTAGTGACAGTTCTGGAAACTGGTTTGTAGCGCCATCTAGTAACAGTACTAAGAACCGGTAACTAGCTGCATCTAGTGACAGTTGTGGGAACCAGTAACTGGCGCCATCTAGGGACAGTTGTGGGAACTGATCAATAGCGCCATCTAGTAACAGTAGTGAGAGCTGGTAACTAGCGTAATCTAGTGACAATTCTGAGAACTGGTTTGTAGCGCCATTTAGTAACAGTTCTGGGAACCGTTAACTAGCGCCGTCTAGTGACAGTTCTGAGAACAGGTTACGTCACTAGCGCCATCTAGTGACAGATATTATAAAGAATTTTAAGATGTTGAAATTGAAAAAAACAGGTGATTTATGGGATATGTTTGTGATTATGATGTCTTGCATTCTAAGACACAAATGCCCTTTACGCATTCATATTTTTTTAACAAATGTGTTGATACGGGTAATTTTCCAAATTTAATGAAACATGGAATAAGTTTTCCTTTATTAAATCTGGCAATAAAAATGACCTATTATTTATAGGCCTATTATACCAGGTCTTACCAGCACTTAGTAAGATCACTGTAAAAATTATACTGAATAAACTATTAACTTATTTCTATGTTGATAACCTTCTTCATCCAGAACAATATAGCTTTACCAAAGGTCGTACAACGCGCAACGAATGCGAGTTCTAAGCTTATAAAACATTTTAATTATGCGCGGGAAAGTTCGCAGAATGCCATTGGTGTTTTTTTGACCTATCTGGGACATTCGATTGCGTTGAGCATAAAATATTAATACTTAAACTAAGCCACCACGGCATCCAAAATGTGTTACTTAATTTTATTGTCTCTTATCTTAGTGATAGAACATAAAGGGTATGCATAAAATATATAACGTCTCAGGGTACATCAACCTAAATTGGTGTCCCACAGGGCTCGATTTTGAGTCCTTTATTATTTCTGATGTATGTAAATGATCTCCCACATCATGTCAGTAACACTTGTGACATTGCACTGTTTGCAGATAATCATCTTTAATTTGTAAGACTGACAGAAGTATAAACAATTCTGACGATGTAAACCGTGCTATGTCGCATATATCTCACACGCTCACTGTTAATAACTTAATTTGGAACGCAAAGAAAACAAAGTGTATGGAATTTTTATTACCAAATGTAAAGAAAGTTGATAAAAATTAATGATAAATGGAGGATCATTAATCCATAGTTTTTATAGAAATTACCTTAAATTGCAGGCTATAGTAGGGTACCCAAATCGAGACACTAGGGGAGTAACCTCAGCTCAGAAGAAATTAGGCAGCTGCTTGCAGCTGACAGCATTGTCAGTAAAAATTAGACAGTTAACAGATGTTGAAACTGCTAGGCTTGTTTATTTTGCATACTTCCAAAGTGTAATGTCGTATGGGATCTTGTTATGGGGAAACTATATTTATACTAACGAAAAGTGCTGTGCATTCGATATATAAATTTAGATCACGCGAATTCCTTTGTGAAACATTACAAATTATAAACAAAAAGTCGATATAAACAATCGACTTACTGGAATCGGACATAAATTAGTGATATCTGCATATCTTCTGATTAAAGTACAGAAATCATTTTTGGGGATGTGTATATGCTATTATAAACTGATACCGAAGGTAATCTTACATGTACCTTTACCTAAGTTTAAACAAAATATTAAATCACATTTAACCAATTGTGGTTATTACACGATTGATGAAAACCTTAACGACAAGTCTGCTTGGAAGCAGGCCACTCTGCTCTCATCTCTCACAAAACAGAAATTGTTTAGGTATAAAATTATGTTGGAGAAGAGCAATCCGCTGAGTTTCTTGTTTCCGGTGAAATCTGCCTTCCGAACCGGTGGTAGAGCCACTACAAACAGACTGACTTTACATTTCAAAAGTGTCTGCAATACTTGTATGAAAAGCAGAAGAAAATTAAATGAAAATGAATGATGAGGCCGTCAAAGTCTTCATGTGTAGCGCAAGCAAGTGACGGGTTCTATTATATATCTCATCCAACGACGGTAACAGTATTAGTGCAACACATCTAATCAATCAAAAGATGTTTCGCCTCTTGAATACTGGAAATATGCAGATTTGCGATTAAAGTAGGTACTAAACGTAGTACTTCAACGGAACGTATTCAAAGGAATCTGCTGGTGATAAGCATTATCAAAGCATGCTAGATAATGCTTATCATCAGCTAAATGATGTATTTGCGTTCGGTCTCTGGGATTTTTGAAGTAAATAATTTAGCTTGTATTCAGAGAAAAATCTAGTCGCCCTCTACCTTGGTGAAATAGATTTTGTATAATGTAAAACACGCTTAATTTGCTGTGATGACTACCTTTAGTAAAAATATCAAAGATGCGGCCATCCGACACTCTCATGAGATCATCAATTATTTCTAAACGCCATTATGCTGACCTCCAACATACTCATTCAGGAATTCCTTGTACATACGCTTCATTTTATGAATTATAAAGAGGTTGCATTTCATCACACCATAAAACTTGAGAAAAATGTGTTCATACATTACTTCAGTTTTTAAAAAAAATTCTTACTAAGTTTGATTTACCACAACCACTTGGACCTGCTACTATAGCAATAAATGTGAATATACTTTGTGAAGTGGTACGTATTGTCGTAGTTATGGTAGAACAGGGAATGGGTAATAAACATAATAAAACAGCATTTTACAGTCACAAATATAATATGCTTGATAAAATGTTAATATTACAATCAAATCGATTATATACACCGTTAATACAAAATACAATTATTTATAGCCTAAATTATACGTAGAGTTTTAATGCATTTTTGTATTTCAGCTAAATTCAATCAATCAATATTAATGATTATCTTCTTTATAGCTAACATGGCTTTCCTTTTGTTTATTATATTTTTCGTAGCGCTGCTTGTTGAAAGTAGAAAAATTGACGAATTACTAATTTAATAATACATTATAGTAACTATTCGTTAATTTTTCAAGTATATAATTTTATATATTTTATTAATACTTACTTTATCAAATACATATTAACAATTTTGAAAATGAAACGAGCATCAAAGTTACTTAGGTTGTATAAAATTATGGAAATAATTTGCGGGGTTTCGAACTTTTTTGCAATACTTGTATGATAGACACCTACAAAGGTAAACCAGTATCTTAATTAAAATCTATTTTATGTTCCGAATTAAGATCTTTATCACATATATAGCATGTAGTAGTGACAGATATTTATTATTATTTTTATTTTTATATTATTTTTATTATATATCTACGGTGAGAGGAAGAGGGTTAATTAAAAAAAATCTAAATTCAAAATTAATTTATTTTAAGTAGTGTAGCCGTAGAAGCCTAATATAAGCACTTTTGAAACGTTAAGTCTGTCTGTTTGTAGTAGCTCTACTCTAATCACAGTTTAGTACTGGGAACTGGTCAGTAGCGCCATCTAGTGACAGTTCTGGGAACTGATTAGTAGCGCCATCTAGTTACAGTTCTGAAACTGGTAACGTCAGTAGCGCCTTCTAGTGACAGTTCTGGGAACTTTTAACGTCAGTGGCGCCATCTTGTGACAGTTCTGTGAACTGATAAGCAGAGGCATGTAGTGATAGTTCGGGAAGCTCATCAGTAGCGCCATCTCGTGATGGTTCTGGGAACTGGTAACGTCAGTAGCGGCATCTAGTGCCAGTTGTGGAAACTGGTACCGTCAGTAGTGCCATCTAGTAACAGTTGTGGGAACTGATAGCGTCAGTAGTGCAGTCTAGTGACAGTTTTGGGAACTCATCAGTAGCACCATCTAGTTACCTTATTTGTAGACGAAGGCGACATGGACGTTGAGACTAGCTATAGTCGGTTAGTTGTTGTCCAATGCACATGTCTATGCATATATAATCGTCGGAATAGACTAAGCAAAAAAATTCGAAATTTTTATTCGAAATATCAAATTAACATAAAATAGACATATACTGAACATAGAACATTTATAAATTATATATTAAACATAACATATTAAAGATATGTACAAAATATAATATATATTCCATACATATATACAAACATATAAACATACAAATGCTCTACTATAAATAAGTAATTTAAGAAAAAAATATAATAATAAAAGAACGCTCAAAAATATATAGAATACGAAATAAACAAATTTGAATACAGTGATCATTCCCATCAATGCCCGAATATATAAATAGGGATTTTAAAATTCAAGTGTTACGGTATCCACCCACTAATAAGTAGTAGTTAAATAAACAACACGTTTTGCTTCTAATAACGCTTTCCAAGTTTATGTTAAACTAGCTGTACCGGCGAGCTTCGTACTTACGATACGATACGATACTTTTTTTTTTTGATGAATGTTATATTTTAATACTTAGTATCCTTTTCCGGTCTAAGAGGAATCCAAAAAATCAAATATCATAAAAATTGGTCCAGCCATTCTTGAGCTGAGCTTGAGCTTTATAGATGGCCTAACTAACACAACTTTCTTTTATATAGATATGTTAAAATTTGGAGGAATTCGTTTTTCCTAATTTACGTTCTAGCGCGGGTGGCGTAGTGGGTCTCATAAGTTTTAGTTCCGGGTTTGATGGCAGAGCCAAATTTAAATTTATAAGTTTCTAAATTTTCCTAGGTCTGGTGGCAACGTGCCGCTACGTTAGCGTTTCTGTACGATGTCGCGTAGAAACCGTTCGCGTTTAACCCTCCTAGCTTTAGTTTTAAGTTTACGAATGCACTTATCACCTAACATTAGTGTTAACATGTTTAATATATGAACGCTTCATAAGTGCCTGTAATAAGGTCTACATAATTAAAACATTTATGAATTTGAATTTGAATTTGGCCTACCTATATTATGTAGTGTAATGAAAAAGACGCTAAAAAATGTGTAGTATGAGTACCACCACATTCACGGAAGAAGTTTATGCGTACTAAAAACCCCACCTGTCAATGGATATGTCGGGGTTGTCGGCAAACCAATATCCAACATGCACCTAAGTAGAAACAAAGAGGTGAAGGTTCCTATGTTATTGAGAATGCCTAATGATGCTTGTGGTATTATAACGAGCGCCGACGCCCTCAGGCAGCTACCCAATAGAACGTCTTAGAATAGAGGGTGAAATTCACGCCACGCCTCTTGTGGGTTTCTACCCCCCATCCCTGACCGCCCCAACAGACGGTGTTGAAATTTGTAACATACCACTCGCGGTTGAGTTGAGGTTTCGAGACCATTGCCCATTACCGTGAATACTTTTGATTTTAAACAGTTATTAAAATTAACGTGTAAATGAGTGTGTGACCTCGAGGTGAACCTTACAGGTATGTACTCTAGGCTTTAACATTTTTTTCATACCTACTAAGTAAGTAGTGGTTTTCTAGTTTCATGGACACAAGCATAACAGAGATTTTTTATAGATAAAGATTACAAAAGTTCATTTAGTATTGATTCATCGATAATTTTAATTAAGTATCATAATTAAATAAGTAGGTATTTAAGTTATTACTAAGGAAAACTAAAAAAAAAAACTAAAAAACGCAAACACGCAAAATTATTATTAATAGACCGTAAAGGTCGTAAAACTTCAATTAGCAAAAATATCAAACTAAACTGAATCTTCAATTGCAACAAATGAAAGCTGAAATTACAATGTAATCAATCTTACAAATGAAATATGTGATTTAGATTTGTCCCTTATCATTTATGTAGAACTATTCCTTTCCTAGTGATTTAATTTTTATGAAACACGAGTTAAGTATTTACAGTGAGCTTTCAAATACCATATTTATATATTAACAAAACTGAATTTATCATTAGTTACATGCTATTCGGCTTAAACACATTTATTTCTCAAAAATAATACAATTACATCGAAAATACAATAATATTTTAAAATTAGTACATACAAAATCTCAACATGCTTTACAAATGTACCATATTATTTAAAAGTAAAAAGTTTTGCGGGTGGTTGTAGAAAAAGTTAGGGAGCGATAATATAAATTGTGTTATAAGAAAGAGGTCACATTAATTTAACTGAACGATATTTTTTACATGTTCAATAACATGTTTTTTAAATATTGTACATATTAAATCAATAGTTAGATACCTCAGTAATAAGAAGGCAAGTGCCCTTTCATTACTTACTTATCTAACCTGACTGAAGTCATAAGTAAAACGGACAGTCACGACAGGTTGAACGTTACAAGGTAAGTAAATTATAAATAGACCGAAAGATTGGCGTACCAATATAAACCGTAAATAAAGTGGGCTACCAACCAATTAACGTCGCTTTTTAAATAATTGAAAGAAGCTGAAAAGTAGGTTTTATAAGTCTGATTATGATATTATTGTCGAATAAAGATTAGGATTTTAGAAAAGATTAAACTAGCTGTACCCTCTTATGCTTCAGTAGATTCCAAGCAACCTTGTCATTAAGAAATTATTATCTCTTATTACCTCCATTGGATAAAAAAAAACAACTTAAATAGCAGTCCCTCAAGCCTTTATAAGTATGATATTGGCAAATAACAGCGTCCCGATCTTAGTTAACACCTTTGCAAAGCAAAAATAAAAATTTGCATATCAGTTTTTAAATATTGGATAGAAACAGGCGTTACTTTGCGGAAATCCATAATATATTATGAAAATTAAGCTTAATTTGCTATACTCCGCGAACAGCAGGAGAATCTGTATGGTGCAATTTATAATTTCTTCAATCCGTATAACTCCACACCACACAGATCCTCGGCAATGTACCCTCTACACACGTTTCGCTCCGAAACCGGAGCATCCTGAGGAGATGTCGACTTTACAATGAATAATTGTTAATTCTTAACAAAAATTATAAATTATACCATACAAATTCGCCTACTGTTCGCGAAGTATAGCAAATTGAGCTTAATTTTCATAATGCATCAGTTTTTCGCGAAAACTTTGACATTCATAAACATACCTTAACAAAGAAATTCGAAATTATGAACAAGTTTTTTGTATTGAGCTTGTTCCTAGGTATAGGAGCTTTGGAAGGAATATCTTCTTGAAGCTGTCATCTTACACGTATCCTTACGAACTCTGTTCGTCTGTTACCTCTTTTCGTCTAAACCACTTCATTCACGGGTCTGTTTGAAATTAGTCTGGATTTTATAAATGGTACTTCAGAGCGGGCAAATATAGACGGTACCGTATGGTTCATCATCGACCAAGCATCGACCCTTTGCCAGCCCACTAGTTTTCTTGGACAGTCCACGTCCGGGGAAATACTACCGCCATTGTTATTTCTGCTGCCAAGCTGAGTTCCTATCTAAAAGGCGTGGTTGCCAGTGTCAT
Organism: Pararge aegeria; assembly: GCF_905163445.1. NCBI lineage: Eukaryota > Metazoa > Arthropoda > Insecta > Lepidoptera > Nymphalidae > Pararge > Pararge aegeria. The sequence goes on from NC_053208.1 coordinate 7,139,776, forward strand.
TACAGGCACTAGAGGCTTTACCTTGGCACCTACGCCTTGTGCGGGCGTAGGTGTAAAGCCTCACGTGACTGGGCATTCCCTGCGAAATTTCGCTCTATTTATATGCGATGCTATACCACGAACCATTAGATGGAACATCTGCTTGGTCCTTCAATCAATATTAATATTATAAATGCGAAACTGTGTTTGGTTGTCTTCCTTCCTTCAAGCCTTTATAAGTATGATATTGGCAATTGACGTGGTTGCCAGTGTCATTATAGGCACGTGAGGCTTTCCCTTGGCACCTACGCCTTGTGTGGGCGTAGGTGTAAAGCCTCACGTGACTGGGCATTCCCTGCGAAATTTCGCTCTATTTATATGCGATGGTATACCACGAACCATTAGATGGAACATCTGCTTGGTCTTTCAATCCATATTAATATTATAAATGGGAAACTGTCTTTGTCTTCCTTCCAACTAAACAACCAATTGACATGATCTTAGTTGGAAGGATGGGGACTGGAGAGTAACATATCGAATTCCCAAGGGTGGTTAAGAAGAAAGTTCGTAGTTTTTCACCAATTAAAGTCCTTTCATTGCGTCCTAACCAAGCAACCAAATGATTTATTTACCAGCTTATAACTACTATAAATTAAAGTATAGAAGCTCAGGTCTCCTCCCTCAGAATAAGTGGTTAGGCCGAAGTCCACCAAGCTGAGTGCAAATTTGTTGAATGTCAACAAATTCCAACAAAGTCCACAAAAACGGCACGATAAAGATGCGGCAAATTGTTTTAACAAAAAAAAGCGACTTCTAAAGTATATTTTTTTTAGTTGTATACAAACTAAAAAGTAAATTTTTTTTTTTTTTTTTCATCAAGCTTGAATATCATGTGCTACAACTAGGAAGATAAATTCTAAAAATGTGGCTCTATGTCCTGAATAAGTCTGCTTAACCCTTTCGAGTGTAAAAGCGTGCAGTTTTGTTGCATAATTGCCTTAGCAATGCATGCTTATACGATACAGCAATTGCGGTTGATTTGCTGTGATATTTTCGAAAAGTTCCTTTGTCTGTTTCCGAAATTCTTCATCGGAGAGATCGATACGAAATTTAAATGGGACCAATTACGGATTAAACGCTTTTCGGAGAAAAACCTTTTTACAAATCCGTCTATAAATTACTGAGACTGCTCGAACCTTATCCCGTTATTTCTTTAAATACTTAGTTAATATTTGATGGACCAAGCAGATTTCATTCTAAGTAAAAAACCATTGCCTTCAGACCAGAACACAGCATTGCAGAAATAAGCATGGTAGGTACTTCCTCGGACGAGCTCTGTCACAAAAAGCTGTACTAAGTACTACAAAATATTGTAGGTATAGTAGATAGATACTCCTTGGATCTGTAATAAATTGGTCCGAAGCATACCTACAATTATTACAGATATTTTTACCAATTTCAAATTCGGTCGTGCATGGAGTACTGCAGCCATTTATGCGATGGCTCTGCTAAGTACCAGCTGGATGCTTTGGATACGGTGGATCGCCGAGCGAAGAGGACTCATCGGTGACTAAGCAATAGTTGGTAGACTCCAAAGTTAGGAACACCTTTGCAAAGTTGCCTGTATTTCGGTATTCTACAAGATATATTTCGGAGAGTGTGCTCTGGAACTATTTAATTTGGCTTCATCTTCACCTTTCTACCATCAAACTGCAAGGCATGCTAAGGACGTACCGCAAATACCTTGAATGCCTCTCCGGCTTCTGTCTTCACCGGTACCTATACTATGGGTTATTTAAAATCAAAAGTGAATAGATTCCATCCTAGGATCCACTTATAATATGGTGTAATTGCGGTCAAGCGCTAGTCTATAGATTAAAAAAAAACATAGAAAGAAGGTAATTAATAGACTCACCTAAAGGAATAACAAAGTTCGGACTTCGGACAATATCCTATAGTAATAAATTAGATTGTTACAAAGCAATAAGCCATATCAAATGATAAGCTTAGGTAATTTTGTATTGATATTACTTAGCTCATAAAGCAAATAACAAACAAGTTAGTTTTTAAAACTATCTCTGGTTGAACTATTGTTACAAGAGAAAAGTGTGTATTCTACTCGCCCGTATAATTATTAGGCCCACATTAGGCAACTAGCTATGACAGTAGTCAGTTTATTAAACATTTAACAAAGCTAAAATAGCGGTTATCATTAATAGATAATTAGTAACTTGTGAACTTCCATGACTTTCAGCATACGGTGTAATTGTGACATGGCGTCACGCCACAATTACGAAAACATGTTAGCGTTTTGCCGACATTTGACTAGCCACCGAACAGGGGCGGGAAACCTTTAGAATACTTACGTGCCGTGGGTGGCAAGATTTTTAGCCTTGGCCTGTTTTAGAAATGCCGAAAATAGATTTACTTGCCCGATATTTGACGAATAAAACTTATATCTACAGAGATTTATTTAACCAAGGTCATTTGTCCATATCCATTCTTCCATTTCTACTCTATTCTAACTTTTAAACTACGGAAACTCTTTTCATAATTCCTTCACTATTAGAAAGCTATTAAAAAAAAACTTTCACATTTATAATATAAGTGAGATGGTACGCATGCATTCGATCGCTGTCCCATATGCCTTGCGACTCGCTGTGATCTGTGAGGATTTATGTCCTTTATCTCCGACAATATTTATTCATTAAAATTACACAACACATGCTTGATAGTATACACTTTCAAATAAAAAAAGAATTATTTAAATCGTTTCAAATTTAACGGAGCTATGAAGTAAAATTTGTAAAAATATTTCATTTTCCGGGAGAAGCTTATTGTTTATCGGGATAAAAAGTAGCCTATATGTTGACCCGGAATATCAGCTACCACTATACCAAATTTTATTTAAATCCGTTCAGTAAATTTCACGTGACAGACTGACAGACAGATAAAAGTTAAATAAAAATCCTTTTTGGACTCAGTATCGATTATAAAGCATCCCCCGGTCAAAATTTTCAAAATATATTAAATGTACAGAAATCGTCCAGTTACAGTTTTATTATAAGTATAGACTAGCGGCCGTCCGTTACTTTGCCTCTTCGTCTTACATGTTTTGGCGTAACTTTTAGCAGGCATCGGAAGCTCTCAAACCATTTTTTTTTGGTTTTAGCAATATTTTTCATTGATGCTTTTTTTCCAATTACTCATAGCCCCTAGCCATCCTCAATGAATGGACTATCTGACACAACACAATTTTTTCAATTCCAGCCAGTTGTTCTTGAGATAAGTGCGTTCAACTAAACAAGCTCTTCAGCTTTATAATATTCAGTATAGATTAAAGCAAGCAAATGTCTAACACCCCTGCACAAATCAATAGCACGGGGAAATAATACGATACTCGCGTGCCACGCGTGGGTCATTATGTTTTGACTTTTCGAGCACCTGTAAGGGGGATAGGTTAGGTCAACGGTGCCTTGCAATATGGCCTAATAGGTGCAGCGTGATGATCCTTAGCTTTTGATACAAGGCTGTTAATGACGAAGATTTAGATCACCTAATAAATCTGATCCGACCCTATCTATGTAAGTAAACGACGAATTAATTTTTACATTTTGAAATTTACCATTTTATAAAAGTGCATAATTTATTAAATTTATCAGCAATTTTTACCAAAATGCCAATGAGTAATACATTTTTAATTATTGAATAGTTTTCAAGTAATAATGAAAGAAAGAAAGAAAAAACATTTATTCTTGTTAAATGCCTATAAAATGCCTATGCCATTCTGCTGATGGGTATTTAAATACGAATACGGTTGCATTAGCGATATACTTCAGTAACGTATTGAGAATCAGATGGTGCAAAATTACTTCCTTATCAGTTGACACCGAAGATTAGTCAATGTGGAAAGTTTCCATCAAATAACCTAAGTTTCCAACTGAGTTCATTTCAACTCGGTTGGCAGATAAAATTACGTAATGTATAATAATATTTTAGGCGTTTAGAGTGGCTACCTAAATTTATGAATACGTAATAGCTCTGCTGGTGTCTCGCTAAAAGCGTTCGAGTACGATGCCCCATAGAAACTGAAACTAACTCGTACATCAAGTACTTAATAAATTACTATGGATTAATGGGAATTCAGAATTATTTTCCAATAACTATTTCACTGCTAACAATTCTACTTGATATGCCATTATTTCTTCCTTTAAAAATTATATATCAGTTTGACATTTGACACTGTAAATGCTGCCTTGATATACAACAGGGCCTTCATCGACTGACCTGTAATATAAGTAAAATTTTTAATAGTGCCTAATCGTTATAGACGATACTTACTTTTCATCCACTTGCTCGTAACGAGAACCTTATTACATCGATATAAGGCTCATAATTCAAGATATTAGACACGCGTGTTTTATTCTAACATTTCCGCTTGTGATTTATTTATGATGACCCGATTAAGCTTCAGGAGCGGTGATAGCCCAGTGTAGGAGCTCGAATTCACGGGGGCCGAGTTCGAATCTCAGCTAGCAGCTCCAACTTTTCTGAGATATGTGCGTTTTAAGTAATTAAAATATCACTTAACGGTGAAGGAAAACATGGTGAGGAAACCTGCGTGCCACCAATCTGCACTGGGCCAGCTTTGTAGGTACAGCCTATACCCTTTTAATTTTGAGGGGAGACCAGGGCCCTTTCTTCTTCTTCTCAGTCGGTTCGCTCTTGTCAGAGCGGTCGTGGTCGTCATTTAAGGGTTGTGGCACGCTTAACTATTCGTCGCCACTCCTCTCTGGCAGCTGCCCAGGGCCTTTAGTGGGCCGGTAATATGAGAATGATGATGATATATGTAATTATAATCGGATTCATTAGGTATATAACAACACGTAAACTATCTTGAAAGTCATACATATCGGCATAGTCTTTTACTTTTACTGAAATATGCATGCAAAAAATCTGATAACTTTTTCGCTGACTATTGGTGTACCGTTCGACATTGGGATCATAAGGTGCTGGAATGGCGCCGTAGATAGACCCCCGGCTAGCTGGACAAATGTGATCAACGAAGACGCATGGAGACGCTGGACCGAAGCGGTACAAGACCGTTGTATTTGGACAGTTGGAACTCCCTGCAGAAGACTCATGTGCATGACATGATAATGGTGACATTATAAAAGTTTATTCAGAAAGACATTTCAAGATTATTGATACATATTAAAGTACTTAACGAATCCCTATCCCTACTAATGTTATAAATGTGAATGTAAGTTTGTTTGTTACGCTTTCACGCAAAAACTACTTAACCGATCCTAATGAAACTGTGTACACATATTCTTGGAAGTGTTAAGAGTAATAAAGGATACTTTTAATCCCGACATTAAGCTCGGTTCCTTTTGGAGAGGGGATAACATTTTTGACGATTTTACACCATAACTCCGACAAATTAAAACCGATTTAAATAATTATTTTTGTACTATAGAGATTTCAATATGTGTTTAATTTTGCCCAAACTGTGGTTGGAGATAGAGGACCGAACTCCTCAGCGGACAGCAGCAAACTCCTCATTTAAGGCTTAGCGATATTGAATATTTTAAATTTTTTTAGATCTACAACTAAATTTAATGCCACATCAAAAAACAAAATCAAACGCAGACGAAGTCGCGGGCAACAGTAAATAAGCAATAATAAATTCTCCTAACTCCTTTACAGCATTTCAAAAAACTTCAATAACTAGGTATACGCTACAGTACTTTACAAATTACACCTTCAGTAAATATGGTTACAAATGATAAGGTAGTTAACTGGCTAATGTTGTGTATTCATAACTTGATAACTGGGGTGGTAGATTATATGCAAGGACTTCCCGCAGGACTAATGACTTGAAACTTACAGTCAAAGTAGATAGTCGATAATCGAGTACTTATGAGGTCTACTTTTTCTAACTATTCGTACAATGTAACAATTTTTTCCTTATTGTTACAGTATTTTGTATTCATTAAATCATTTTAGAATTTTGTTAACTATAACTTTATTCGTGCCAGGTTATTATTGCAAGGTATTAAACTGATTCGCATTTTTATAAATGTGTTAATTATTCATATTTAAATATTAAATGCTTTAGAGTATGGTAATAGCCTAAAAAAATATTTTGTTATTTATATCACTTGCTTTAACGGTAAAGGCAAACATCACGGGGTAACCTGAGAATTGTTAAGATCCGCTACGTGATTTAGTGTTCCGGTTTGATGTCGCTTTTTTTTCGGATTGTGTGTAGCCTATTGACCCTAATGATTTTAGCGGCGTAACGCGGGCTTGTTTTCATTCAAATCTATCAGAGATATATGACTACCATGCTCCCTAACAGGTCAGCCGGCTACTATCTTAGACTGCATTAACAGTCTTACCACCAGGTGAGATTCAGTCAAAGGCTAACTTGTAGTGGAATAAAAAAAAAATAGTTTAGGACTAAGAAATGCACTGGGTCAGCGTGGTGGACTACGGTGTTAACCCTTCTCTTTTTGAGATGTGAGCTGTGTTGTTTTCATTAATATTTTTAGTTATAGCCTGCATGGGTACACTGCTGGACTAAAGGCGTCTCTGAACGAGATGTTTTGCTCATAATCAACACGCTGGCCAGGCCTATTGGTGCTCGCAGTAGATGGCATACGCTGCTGCCCGTTCTCAGCAGGTCTAGCACGGGCGGGAGATAAAAATTATATCCCCCGATTATATCCTCTGATAAGGGATATAATTAACGTGCACACCTGCTAAATCACTGGAACATGGAATAGGATGAGTTTACCCCCGCTTTAATACACATATGTTTTATGGATATTATTTCCACTTGTGCGCCAGTGCTCTGGGAGTTGATAAAGCTGTGGGAGAAGATAAATTTATATCCTTTCCCCGAGGATATAATTGTCTCCTGCCCATGCTAGCCGTGCAGTAACATTCCCATAGTCGCCTCATACTACATTAGCGGGAAGTGGGGGCTGGTGAAAACTGTATTCTGATCTGCCACCACACGACATGCGCTATGTAAAGTGGGCCCGTAATCAGTGGCGTGCATTGGGTTTCTTACCAGGGTATGCATACATCAGGAAAAATGCATAAAGAGGCAAAAATCCTCCTCTTATACGAGCTACGAGTATATATAAATTTTAGGGTAGGCAGGGCCTTTGTGCATGTATGAAGGGCACGCCGCTGCCCGTAATAGATTGGGATAATTAAAGAGTAGCGGGCGTAGACACTATAAAATTATCGCGTCATCAGTCAACAATTGGATTGTTCGTTTCCTGCACGTCTCAGCTCCACTCCGTTCGCCCGAAACACAGCCTTACGATCATAATAACATCACGATAATAGCTATCCGTAAGTCAACTCCCTTCGAAAGCTTTATGGGAGAGTCTGCACATGGTACTAATAGAAAATCCTATGCCATAATAAACTTTATTTTCTATGTAATTAGGACGTATTTGCTTGTTCCCTTGGCAGGTTTAATGACAAGCAAAGGCAACCAAGAAAATGACATGCGATAGGTAGGCAGAAACGCTCGCTCTATGATTTGTAACAAATCACCATTGGTTGATTGAGTAATATTGTTTGTATACCTTTTTAACCCTCGATGTAAAACATGGTTGTTATGACTCTTGCCGTTTTTATCTGTTGGTCTGTGATAGCGCTAAAAAAAAAAGTATTGTAAATTGTAAAATGATGTTAAAAAAGAGCAATCTGCTGTGTTTCTTCCCGGCTCTTCTCTATGGAATCTGCCTTCCGAACCGGTGGAAGAGACACTACAAACAGACTGACTCGACGTTTCAGAAATTCTTATATTAGGCCTACTTGAAATAAATGAATTTTGAATTTGAATTTTTTGAATTTCAAAACTGGTGATATATTTTTTTTTTATTACTAACCTGTTCAAGACTCAGCAGGTTCTTATTTATTTTATTTTATTGTGGAGTATTTTTATGATGTATTTTTTTATACGCAGCACATATACATTTTATGTATATTTGTTGCGTGACTTTTCGCTCCAATACCGAAGCATTTTTAGGAGCTGTTAGTTTTACATAGTACAATAATTGCATAGCATCAGTATTAAATAACTCAGAAATTTCTAAAATATAAAATCACAATGACGAAGCTGGCTTTATTACATGGCACGTATTTGTAAAAAGATATGCCATCCCGCAGCTAGGTAATTAGACCCACGATTAGGTACAATATATATAAATATATTACTTATAATTTGAAAATCTGTCATATTTTCCTACTTTTTATAAACAAAATAAAAATATAAACTAAGCTAATCGCATCGTACGACGATCGCAGGAGGAGGGTTTTTGACAACTGTTTTTTGATCTGAACTCAAAAAATGATTAAAGTAAGAGCATTTATAGTGTTATAGATTTTTTACAACAAAATTACATTTGTTGCATTATTTGCATGATGCTTTAATTTTGCAAATAAAGACATATTCTATATTCTATTCTAAATTAAACCTATGTTTAGTATGAAACTTGCACGTTGTTAAATTTAGCTTATTTTAGAGCTTTCTATTATGTTTAATCATCGACTAATGTGTGCTTACTAAGGACTATTATTACAAAATTTTACAAAGGTATAATTAAAGAAGACCTACAATTATCCTTTAAATTACTTTGTAGTATCTCTTGTAAGTTCAGCCTACTTAAGCTTTTTTATTTTCTTTTCTACTTACACAAAAGTAAAATTATTTTGTAATGCATATGTTTGTAATGTACTTGTGTATACATTACAAACTAATTTAGCTTGCGTGTGTATATACGAACTATTTGTGTAAAGTTATCTAAACGATGGAAAAAACCGCATCAAAATCCCTTGCGTGTTTAAGGAGGAGTTCGCGAATAAACAGACAAACTATGAATTGAAATTGTTTTATACTATTTAAAGATAGAAATTCTAAAACATAAGGTAAGAACCTAGATTAAAACGATTCGTTCCATAACGGATTGACAACATGTGCAGTCTGCATATCAAAATCTCATTTTTGAAAATTTATATCCTAAACAATTCACCCGCTCCCTTTTATTTATGCATTATCAATCGATTATTAATGCGATGAAGCCGATGATGCGACAAAATTCTTTCAAAGTTGCAAATTCTCTGGCCCGCTGACGAAAAATTGATTGAGGTATTGTATAAAAACATTTCGTATGCGCATACATTTAATATAGGTATCGAAAATGATGTGTGCACTTGGATGAACATTTTATCACAGCAAATACCTACTAGGAATAATTTCTTTTTTAATTGAAATAAAAGATAAATACAACGCAAGTAGAACTTTATATTTATCTAAATTGTATCTATACAATGTTGCAGATTTGACTATATCCTCGGAGGACCCGGGTTCGATGCCCGGCAATTTGGGAATTTATAATTTCAGAATTTTTTCTGGTCTGGTGAGAGGCTTCACCCGTTCAAAGTCGTGCCTTTAAGCGATTTAACGTTCCGCTCCGGTACGATGTCGCGTAGAAGCCGATTAGGGGTACGGTTTTATTATAACTGCAATACCATCTTCGACTGCAGCATCCATCAAGTGAGATTGCTGTAAAGAGCAAACTTGTAGTGAAATTTAAAAATACGCTTACGCCATATCCGTTGTACTGAATAAGGGTAAAGGGTTCGTTTTATAAATAGAGATTATTTTAAAGAAGTACAAAAAAAGAAAATAAGATGATGAGAAGATGCTGGGATTCGAACTCGGCCCTACGAAAGTGTAGCCGAAGTCCTAGATACTAGGCTATCATTATTACACGAAGAGTATATAATAAAACCATTTATGAAAATAGGTTAATATATAAATAGTTTCTTTACCATGTAGATTATTACTACATTGGTTAACTTACCAATTAGCAACTTTTAAGTGTTCCAACCGCACTCTGGTCTCAGGAAGAGCCCATGAGCGAAATTCAAAAACAACAAATTTCAAAATTATTTTTTTAAGAGTAGGCCTTGTTTATAAGTACTGTAGAGCAAACATGGTATAAACGGTGTATTAGGGTAGATGGACATAAGGTGTCACTTTTATAGTATGTGTTTCTTTCATACCGTGCAAACTGTCGCTCATCATTAGGGGGGCCGTCTACTCGGTTCGCTTATTATTGTAAGATAAGAAAAAACCTTGTTCACGAAGCACTTGATAACTTTGTAATCATTTTAATAGTTTTTGTGGACTAGGATTTCAATATTATTAATAACAAATCGCCGCACTAACGTTGTCTGTCGGATTTCCTCTTGCTAAAGGTTGTCTGGGCAATTTAGCGATAAGACCGCCTTTGCACGCTATAATGTTCACTGTTTCAGCTTCTTAATTGTTTTTTTCTGTATTTGTATGTGTGACATAGTGTTTAAATAAACAAACACAGAACATAGTAAAAAGGATGCCACTACTTTAGTAACAGCTATTTTAGTTTAGTCTAAAAATTGCTGTTTGCAACCGAATTAGACCAGAGTCTGTTTGTTATCAAATTGTAAAGAGTTTATGAATGAACAATTACACTTTTTAATAGAAAATGGACGGAAAGCCCGAAGCGCTATGTCGGGTTTGCGGCGACAAAGCTTCGGGCAAGCATTATGGGGTGCCCTCCTGCGACGGCTGCAGAGGTTTCTTCAAACGCAGCATACGACGGTAAGCCATTCTTCATATCATCACCATCGATCTATTACCTACCTTACCTACTGCTGGGCGGCTAGTATGAGCAGTATTCCTGTTTCTCCCCGGGGATTTTTTTAAAAATCTTTTTGTTCAGTTTTATCAACTCTGCACTGCACTGCACTGGCGCACGCGGCACGGGTGTAAATAATATCCAAATGAGAAGTTTTACCCCCGTTTATTAGTAGGAACACGTACATATATACGTGTAACAACGGGGTAAATTTTTTTTTATTCCCTTCGCAGTGCTTTGGCAGATGGCCACGTAAATAGATAAAAACAATCCCTGATGCGTATCATGCTAAAATTTCAGCTCGATCGGTGCAGAACTTTTAGAGTTTATGAAGCGCACACAAACCAACATAACATTTTTATATATATAGATTATAATGTTATGTTGTCTGTTTTAACTGCCTCGTTGGTGGATAGCGTGTTAAACTACGGGTCAATACGAAGTTCGGAGCATAAATGTAAGGAGTATTACTGTTAAAGAATTTTCAAAAGCTCGGTGTCAGGAAATTGGTGGCGGTAGCCCCCGTCAGAGCCATCGGTTCCGGTTATGCCGCATTCGAGGAGCGTGATTGGTTTATGCTCTAAAACTCTCGTATGAGAGAATTTCCTCACATACGAGAGAAGACGATCGGGAGTCCCAGCAGTGGGACGTTATTGGGTTGCGGGTGATGATGATCATGACTGCATTTAGCAATGCTAGTCAGCCCTCAGGTCTCTTTTCCATAACCCAACTAACAGACCAGAAGAACTTGCAGGCTATTTTGTAACCTTGGGTAATACAGATTGTTATCAAGAGTTTAGAACACAATTCTATGTTCCAAAATTGCATTTAAACGTTATTGTTAACGTATATATTTGCAGGGCGTCGGGCATGTTTGCCGATGCCGATAAGCTCCTTAGAGTCGTCGCTCAGGCATCCCCTGACAGCCTATTTATTAAACATTGGTGAAAAGTGCACCAGATTCCAAACACGAAATAATATAAAATAGTTGGATTTTAATTTTAATTTTAATTGAAAATTTAATTTATTTTTTAATTGAAATTTAATTTATTATAATTCTTAATTCTAGATTTTAATTAATTACTGTTTTTTTTATTTATTTATTTATTTTAAAATCTGTCTTACATATTTATTTTGTGTTAAATTTTGTATATGGACCTGAAATAAAATGATTTTATTATATTTTTATATTTATTTTTTATTTTTTTATATTTAGATATCAATTTCATTACAAGTATCACTAGCGAATTCGATTATACACCGACCTCAGCTTAGTAATGGTATGTTTTGGAACTTATAATTTACTGAAGCCTTTTGCGGTTCTTTTTACTGTAATATCCTGCAATCAGTCCTCGCTTATAAGCAAATGTTTTGCTTGACATTTTATAGCTTTTATTAAATTTCTTATTACAAATTGTCATATTGAGGGGAGACTGGGTCTACTCTATTTACTACTACACAATTGCAGTTCTTCCTTTACGTTACTGATCCTCAGATCTTTTGCAGATAGGGTCGATAAGCATGTTGCCATTCTACAGGCTTATATCGGCTTCAATTGTTTTTATAACCTGTTGACCATCACTGGACCTTATTCACTTGTTTTAAAGTTACTTATCTTGCCAGCACTGCCCAGAGAGTAGCCAGTAGAAGTATGGGCAATTTGAGCTACAACGCAAGGTTCCATTTTACTCTGACATGACAGTGTTTCGATACTCGAAAACGTATCTATGGTTGCGAGCGTCATAATTTTACTAAGGATACTGCAATAAACTATAAAGCAGTTGTAACATATTAAGGAAATGTTATAAATAGTTATTTCTATTCAACTCAAACACTGACACAACAACCAATTATATTCACTACACTACACACGCACTTTGTACTATTACATTTTCTATTGTTGTCTATCACTATACATATGTATATTACACGTATAACATCTATATTACATTTGTATTGTTGTGATATCCATCAATCTACGAAATAAAAAGCATTGTCATTGTCATTGTATATTACTTAGATAGGTAATTTTTTTGCCTGGCAACTCTTGCCACACAAGGTATAGATTTTCGTAATCTTTGTTTAGGAGAGGTTTAATTCATTTATCTAGAATCCAATGTGTAATTAGTATGCTTATTATATATATTATTGTATTAGGTATACTGTGATAAAGACCATCTCAAGTAGGTATTGTTGAAATTTTAACTTGTAATAAGTATTTGCATTCTACATTGAAATGTTTACCTAATCCTTCACCCAGCGACTTCTGTACTAATTTTGACTGATATTTTAAATTGATAGATTACACTCTGGATTATCATAAGGGTTCTTTTTTTATACAAAAAAAAAACTACGGCTCCCACGCGATTTGCAAAAAATTTGTTATACTTACTTCGCAAAAGTTTAACATAACAAATTGCCTCAACATAAGACCTGTAATAGCTATGCCCCGCAGTCAGTGGCGTGCACTCAATTATTTACCAGGGTATGCATACAGCAAGAAGATTGCATAAAATGGCTAAAATTCTAAATAGAGTTATATATCAATTTTATGGTAGGCAGTGATTTTGCACATGTATGAAGTGCACGCCACTGCCCGCAGTGTTTCCCCAAAGGAGCCTATACACATTGCAATAAAAAAAATTACATGTACAGACTTATTCACAGCAGCTAGCACCGTGAAGCGCTGCTATTATAAATCAAACTCCGAGGAATAATATTTCTATGGTTACCACTATTATCACTTTCCACTCTAACACTTTACCACTATGTTTTTTTTTCTGTATTGTGTTTGTGTTTTGTTACAATAAAGTTATTCTATCTATCTATTTATATAGTTCCTTTTAAGGTTGTAACTTGTTATTCTCTTCAGGAATCTGGAGTATATTTGCAAGGAAAATGGCAGGTGTGTTGTGGACGTGAGCAGAAGGAACCAGTGCCAAGCCTGCCGCTTCTCCAAGTGTCTTCGCGTCAATATGAAGAAAGATGGTATGTTTATTTAAGCTTTTACAGCAATACAAGGAACCCTAGCTAAAGCCCTCGCTGAAATGGCAAACGCAAGCCACAATTGCTGACCAAGTAAGAGGCGCAGCATACCACCCCGGCCAGAGGAGTATTCACTAAGCGGTTATCTTACTATGTAATTATATATAATATATTACATAGTAAGATATTACATAGTAAGATAACCGCTAAGATAGTAATTATATATAATATAATTACATAGTAAAAGTGGTGTAATATAATATCTTATATCTTTAAACGAGCAATTCTTGTATATATACGAGTATAATTGGAATCACGGAAACGGCTCCAACGATTTTCATGAAATTTAGTATTCATTTTTGCTTGGATTCATTTTTAGAAAATGTCATTATACTTATTTGTGTTTTCTGGTAATTTGGTACAGACGAAGTAGCACGGGTCAGCTAGTTATAGTATATATGTGAAAGTGGGGATGATTGCTACTCAATCTCGCAAAAACGGCCGAACGAATTTGGATGAAATTTGACACGTAGCCTTTGACATAGGAAAGAACATAGGCTACCTTTTATTCCTATTCCTTAGGTTGTTCTCGACGGAAAATTTAAAATTGTTTACGAGCTAAGCCGCGTACGGGCGTTGAAATTGGGTATGCATGCCACCTATGCTATGGAAAAGGACATGCACTTTCTATACCGATCTCTTAAATAGTTGCCGCGTTAGGATTAAAAATTATTAACGAGCGAAGCTTTACACCCAATTCTGCATTCACGCAGACGAAGCCGCGGGCAGAAGAGAGTTTGAAATAAATTAACCCACCGCTAACCCTCTTGACTGCCGCCAACGAAAGTCGTATGCGATATTTACTCTCGCGATATTTTTAGTAATTTCAGTAAACTACCCACCTGGCGCCGCGGTTGGCGCTGTGGTTTAAGTGGGGCGTCTTGGGTTTGTTCCCTGCAGGTGCAATATGGTAAATTCTAATTTCAGATTTTTCTGTCGTTAATTTTGTTGAGCTTCGGCCGTGGCTAGTTACCACCATGCCGACAAAAACAAGAATAAAATATCAAAGCCTTCGCGGTAGACTATGTCGTAGATCCTACCACTACAATCGTCTACTTGTCTTTTAAAGTCCTGCCGAAATCGGCTGAGCCCTTAAAGCGACAAATATCTATTAATAACATGTTAATAAGGTAATATGTACTTATTTGTTTCACGCGATTCATTAAAACCATCTCCATGGAAAAATATGACAAATATATTAATGTAACGTTGTATTTTTTTATTTACTTATTTATATTTTTCATTCAAAGAGGAGACTCGTACGTTGGAATGGGCCGGTAATGTTTTGATGATGATGATACAGATTTTATATTTCCAAAAGGTATAGGTAAAAATACTTAAATAAAAATACTTGCAAATAACTGCAAAAGCAAAACTATGATAATTGCAAACAGCAACGTCGCATACTGATATTGAATTCTGTCATGTCACTCTCTTAACTGTATGGAATGAAATACTTGTCTAAATCATGTCCAGCTATATTAGAGTAATAGGCCCTTTTATCGTTTCATAGTTCATGACTGCTGACAGGTTAACTTACCTGTTTGAGTGGCCATATATGTAATTTCTTCGTATAATTTTTATATAATTCGAAGTTATTGAAGTGAATATAACAAAGAATATTACAGAATACGTAAGTACTTAAATATGGTGCTGACTTCTAGCCTAGGCTTCGACATCTGTTTCCCCTGCACTCACATTTAGCTTTTCAGCAATAAGTACGTTTCGAAATGAAGTGATTTAATTTAAACTAAAAACGGGCTTTCTTAAAGGGTTTCACTGGCTTTATAGTAAGTATAGGATCCCGATATAAAACGACCTTCACCGAGATGGTTAGAAATTAAAACTACCTTCACCGAGATGGTTAGTTAGAAACTAATTATGAATGTCATCACGAAGAGGCAGACGCAAGGATTATTTTTCATGCTTCTAAAGCGAAGCCAGGCTCAAAAGTTTTAATTAAAGCTTGTGATATTGACGTTTTGATTATAACCCTATACCATCGTGTTCATAATTAAATAATCTTAATTTTCATTTAATTTTAATTCAATAATCAGACCGGTGAAAAATGCTAGTATCGATTTACCTGATTTTACCTGGGTACCCGAGAGTTGTGACGGGAAAAGAGTAGGCAACTTAAAGTCTGCATATTCTATGGGCTTCATACTTTCGATTGGTATAGAATTTGTCTAATAATCAAACCGGTGAAATGTTTAAAAAAAAAATTTTTCTTTTCATTATTTATTAATCCGATGATGGTGACGGCCGATTGGCGCAGTTTGCAGCGATCCTGCTTTCTGAGCCCAAGGCCGTGGGTTCGATTCCCACAGCTGAAAAATGTTTGTGTGATGAGCATGAATGTTTTTCAGTGTCTGGGTGTTTATATGTATATTCTAAGTATTTATGTATATTATTCATAAAAATATTCATCAGTCGGGCTACTTTGGGGCTAGATGGCGGTGTATGTATTGTCGTTGCATATTTAAAAAAAAAAAATCATATCCTGGACTGAAATTTGTTTGCCAACCCATATGCAATATATTTATTGACATATTAAATTAAATATTAAATACGTTTCATCAAATAACCATCTCGGTGAAGGTCGTTGTATATCAGGATCTTAGACTATTAAGGGTGAAGGAGAACATCGTGAGGGGCCTGCTTGCATGTGAGTTTTCTTACCGTTCTCAAAGGCGTATAAAGTCCACCAATCCGCACTAGGCCAGCGTGGTGGACTACGGTCTATATTCTTCTCATTCTGAGAAAAGACTCGTGCCGTTTCGTGGGCCAGTAATGGGTTGGTAAATACAATGATGTTGACTACAGAATATATTTAAAAGAAAGTTTGAAGCAACACCATTACACACAATACAAATAAATTCATTTTTAATAATTACAATTGACATTCAAAATTCTTTAAAAAAGTTAGTTAGCGGCAAACTATTTCTGTAGTAGGTAATACAATCTCTGTAACAAATTTCACCAACTCGGTTAAATCGTTGCGAAACTTTCGTTTTTACAATATTCTAGCTTCTGCCCGCGACTTCGTCTTTGTGGACTTCAGAATTGGGTCCAAACCTTTTCTCGTTTACAATAATTACTAATCCTACCGCGGGAACTTTTTGAGAGTACGGTATAGAAAGTACTTACATTTCCTTTTGCATAGCAAAGGTGACATGCATACCAAATTTCAAAGCTGTCTGCCTGATTAGGTCGTACACAATTTTCAGTGTCCCTCTGGAAATACTTAAGGAGTCGGAATAAAAGGTAGCCTATGGCAAACAAAGGCTACATTACATGCATCAAATTTGATCCAAATGCGTCAGGCCGTTTTTGCGTGATTGAGTAACGTATATCAAAACAACCGCACTTTCACATTTAAAATATTAGTAGGATAATAGTTTTCTTTAATTATTTGTTAAAGATTCCTATATATATATATATATATATATATATATATATATATATATATATATATAGGAATCTTTAACAGATAATCTTTTATAGGAATTATAAAAAGAATTTACCTACTTAATACTCTTTAATTGTATTACTGATGCACCGTCTATTTCTTACTCCGCGGAGTGGAGGCACTGGAAATATTTAATAGACAAGATCAATAGGTCAGTACAAAGTGCGAAACACTAACCACTAGATCAACGAGGCGTTTAATAGAACAGCTACGGTTATGCCCCGATATATAATTTTTTCGCCCCAATTCATCTGCAAATCCCGATTTTTCGAGATCGTTCACACCAAATTGAACGCGAGCAGAACAAGAGGGCACTTGTCTCAATAAAGTATTTATTCAGGCTTCCTCCGAGCAGCATGTCTTTTCCATTAGGAGACATTTCAAGTATTTGCGGTACACAAGTGTCAGGGAGTGACGGGAAAAAAGCCGGGGGGTGGATTGTGGGTGCCCTCCGATCACACCACGGGTCTGCGTTCACACGCGGCCGACCTACCTCCACTACGTACCTACTGTGGTTGCGTACGTAAAATATAAAATTAATTACTTACCTCTAGAGTGACAGGCAGAAGTAGGTTTGCTTATTGTTAATATAGCTATCGTTACTAATATTATAAATGCGAAAGTGTGTTTTATGTCCTTTCTTCACGGCCTAACATAGCAAAGATTTCGTTAAAAGGAAGGAGAGTAATACGTTTATTCCAGGAAAACAGAATGTTTCCCAGAATTTGTAAACAACCTTAATAAACACGGTCGAATAACACAAACAACATATAGTACAGAAGTATATTATAACGCGTACTTGACCATGTATAAGGCTAGTTAGAAAAGGCGGAACTTGCCGATACAGTATTCACATAAGTACATCATTTTGACGGCCGATTGGCGCAGCGACTTCGATTGTGGTTTCGGTGGGTTCGATGGAAAATTTTTGGCTGATGAACATGAATGTTTTTCAATGTCTTGTTGTTTATCTGTATGTTATTAGTACATATGTATATTAATTATAAAAATATTCATCAGTCATCTTAGTATCCATAACACAAGCCACGCTTACTTTGGGGTTAGATGGCGATGTTTTGTCATAGTATATTTATTTATTTATTCTAAGTATCAATTATTGATTTTCATTTTTTTTTAATGTTAAGAAACAATGCTTACAAAAACAAAAAACACTATTAAAAATTTATAAGGAAAAAAACCACCCTCCGCTTGCGGGGCTTTTGAATGCCCAAGCAACCGGCGGTCAGGGCTCCAGAGTGAGGAACCTCCTCACAATACGCGCCGATTCAAGGACTAATGCCTTCTGTATCCGACCCTTGATCCAACAACCAAGCAAAAGCTTCTTAAGATGTTGGTCGAAGCTTTTCGCGAGAAGACCACTGACTGTAACGACGAACGGAACAATAACTGTCGACTCAACATTCCTTATTTATTTATTATTTATTATTTATTACTATTATGAATCCACTGTCAGTCCACAACAGGGCAACGGTCTCCTCTCAGAAAAGAAAGGTTTAGGCCGTAGTCCACCACGCTGGCCAAGTACGGTTTGGTAGATTTCACTAGCCGCGCCATTGAGAACATTATGGAGAATTCTTGGGCAAGCAGGGTTCTTCACGCGTTTCCCTTCCGAGTTTAAGATTTTTTAATGGCTTAAACTAAGAACGCACCTGTTCGAACTTGTTCCCGAGAAAGGAAAGTAATTTTTTATTTATTTTTTAAAGCCTATACCAAAAAGTGCTTAGAACAGTGTGTCCACAACTTAAGAAAAGCACGATGAAATAAATTAGGGTCAAGGTAATATTTTTGCGTTATCCTATCACTGCTCCTGCTAAGGGAAAGAAGAAGGTACCAGAGCACGCGGTAAATCACCGATGAGATGGATGGACCAAGTGAAGGCCTCAATCGAGGCTCCTCTACATGAATACTTAAGAAAGGCAACCGTTAGGGAAGAGTGGCGACGGATTGTAAAGCGAGCCACAAAACCCAGATGACGAGAATGACCTGTCTGTCAAGTCTGTAACGACTAGGAAGAATCATTGCTATGAAATTTATGTGAAAACTTTGAGCTCTTCGACAACGTTTACCTGTACCCTTAGAACAAAATATGCTCGCTCGCAACCGAGCAGTCGTTTTCGAGTATCGAAATACTTAGAGAACAATTACTTACGAGAACATCAGAATATAACAATTGATGTTATTCAGATTGTATTAAAGCTCCAACTTTCCTACAATTCTTCATCTAGGGCTTATGGCAGAGCGTTTGTAAAATGAAACTCACAACTGCAGGATTTGCGACTCTAAAACAAGTAGTATTAGAACCACTTTACTTTGACAGTACAGAGTTTGATACTCCTCGATTGCCAGCGAGCAAATCACGTACTAAGTCTACTATCTTCTTCTTCTTTTTGGTTTATTTGTTCTGCGCACAGAGCGATTGAAGCATTGTCAAGTGTTTATTCTGTGGTCACGTGTTATTCTTATTTATATATATATATATATTTTAAACGAGGAAACTTTTTACATTGAAAAAATAAAATAAGTTTTAAAAAAGGAAACGGAAGGCTACTATCTTGTACTAAAGATTTGACTAAAAAGCACACGTCCGTTTCCGTGTTAAACTTTGCGAAATACCGATGTTTACCTAAACGGTGTAGAGATTTCCGCCTCGCGATGTCACATGATAAGTAAAACGTCGCTCGCACTCCCCGGTATGTTTATATTTGTTCATCAAATTGATCGCACAACTTGCATGCTTGAGGCAGCTGTGGTGTGAACTACACCCAGCCTTCAGCACTTGTCATAATATTTACTTACACTAGTAATTTTATCCACCAATTTTGCTTGGCAAATGTACCCCGACTCTAAATGATGTTTAATTGAAAGGGTGCGACAATCTGGGGTTGATCTTCTCATTAAATTATATTTGTGTAGTTTAAGAGAATATTTTACTCTTCAACATGCGATACCTGCTCTTATCTTTCATCTCTCACAAGAAGAAGAAGAATAAATGAAATATGAATTTTGAATTTTTGAATTTTTATCGGCCTCTTGTCGTCGTTGCTGTAGTGTTTAAAAATTGTTAAAAATTGGGTTTTTCGACAAGAAATCACCAAAATCGTGGAAATCACGTAAAGCCATCACCGATCTCGTTTATTGTCACTAACATGTAATGCAATAATAACTTTAAATGACCACTGGCCGGCATTGAAGCAGCGTGGTGGGTCTATATTCTAATTCTCTCTCATGAAAACAACAAACATGTTCAGGTCGTAGTTATTGATGTTACACTTTTGTTGTTGAGTGATTTTTGCATTTTGAATTATTCTATTTTTCTCCTTCCCTCTTTAATGAAGGGCGTTATAAATCAAATAAAACCAAGTCAATTATTTCTTCATTCAAATAAGCACATAGACTGCACTTTTGACGCGTTCATTCCATACAGTATGTGCACATAGTAGTGAGTAGTCATGGTGATTACATACATTCTTATACTTAAAACTAAAGCTATGAGGGTTCCAAACGCTCCCTGGCCTAAGAAGAAGCCTTCAACAAACATAGCCGAGTGTTCTTTTTGTTATCACCATCTCACATAGTCATTTAAAAATATTTAAGAAGCAGCCTGGTTAGCGCAATAATTCACACCCAAGCTATTTTATCGGTTACGTAATCCTTTATACTACTCGTATAAATTTCTATAACCTTTCGCTACAAACTTTAAACTTTTTTAGAGACATCTCCAATATATCATCCGGTAACTTATTGTAAAATTGTATACACATTCCTTTAAATAATTTACTTATTTTTAGTGTAGTGTATTGCACTGCAAGTTTATTTTTATTTCTAACGTTCAAATGATTGCAGTCACAATTTCCCCTTAAATTTAGATATATTTTTGTGAACATACATTCAATTTTCATTATTTTTTTTTAATTTATTGTTTCTTTTTTTTCTTGTATAATTCTTAATGTGGTGTACAAATAAAGAGTTATAATAATATAAATTATTAATATAAATTTTAAAATATACATTGGCTATGACTGTCATCATTTTAACACCTTTAAGTTTATTTTAAATGAATCTCTCGGTACCATTTTATAAATCGCACGAACAGCCCTCTTCTGTAGCACGAAAATTGTGACAATATCGACAGCATTACCCCATTTTTAATTTTGTATTTGAAACTTAATAATTGTTTTTATTTATCTTTTTTAATTTACTTACTTTGCTGTAATTTTTTTAGAGGCATTTACTATGTTCTACTTTTGTGTTATTGGTAGTTGGTACCCATACATTTATTGTAGAAGGGCGTTAATTGGTGCGACACCGTTTATACTACTGCAACAGTTATCGCGGCACCATGTTTATTGTGTTAATTCTGTACCCTTACCAATATTCTGAATAAATAAATAAAATAAAAAAAATATAAAAATAAAAAACTTATGTTTTATAAGAATAAAGACTAAGTTACAATTGCAAGTTGTTTTAGTTGCCTGATAAATACATTTTGAATGAAGATAAGGCATATAGAGAAAGAAACTGAAACAACATTTTTTTTTTGACATAGGCAACCGAGTATCTCTATATCCCGTGTAGATACCTATCTCTAATGCAAAAGCGTTTATGCGTGGAGAGGTTATAATAGAATAATGCTTCTATCCCATAGGAACTATGCATTTTTCCGGGATGAAAAGTACAATCACTCTAATTTCTGAAGAAAGTGTAGTCTAATTCATAAACCATAAGCTATCACCGCTTCCACTGAAAACTCGTGCTAGTATAATGCCAGTCACTTTGCAAATAGTACGTGTATATCACTTGCAAAAGTTACTTGATTAAGTCTATAGCTTGATCCAATAGCTCGTGCAAGAAACTTGCGCGAATGTACTTGTACGTGGAAACGCGCCAGATTGCATGAAATCTTTCAAATCGCCATTCATTTAGTTATAATGGTTAGACACGCGCCAACCTTTATGCGGCTTTTCTTTTGTAATTGACAGACCAAGCAGATGGCCTACCTGATAGCGAGTGTAAAACCATCGCCTATAAACAGTAAAGTTCGTAGGCATGCAAAGAACACGACCTAGATTGGGCCGCCCCGTGTCCATAAACCTGAGCCTAGGTGTTAACTATCGTAGTAGGCGTAGATGTGCCTGTAGTTACACCGGCAACCACACCCCTCAGACGGGAACACAGAAATACTTCCAAACTCTGTTATAAAAAACTCTCTACTACAAAGTGGTCAAAGCGTAAGTCAAGCCCCAAAACTCGTTTAAGTAACCGAAATTTTTTGTTACAGCGGTTCAACACGAGCGTGCACCGCGACCAATGATCGATCAGCAACAACTTGCTATCCAAAAACTGAGATACAGTTTATCAAGACAAGCGCCATTCTTACAGGCAGCAAACCGCGTCGCACTGCCCAACTTCCCCCCATATTCCTACACAGCACTCTCCGATAGAATGCATAACTCCGTATTAGAAAATGCACCTTTTCCCACGATATCAAGTTTCACAGAATCGATGTCAATGGATGTATCCAACCTGGGACTTCTAAACAACTCAAGTCCACTCGGCACCTTCAATCCGTTTAAGATTCCGCTATTCTCGACTCCCGTGCACTATCCTGTACCGCATCCCGGATATTTATCGACAAACATGTTTTACCCTCCAATAATAAACCCCGATAATACGATGTGTGGTGATTCACAAAGTAAGTGTACTCAGGCTGCCCGCACACACGTCAATATTATTGACAATATTATGCATGTTCACAATAACATCGCCTGTGTGCAGGGTGTATCGAAGAGTTGAAAAATTTGGTAAAAATATTGTCAATAATATTGACCTTAGTTAACAAAAATGCTTTAAATCGCTATAGGATATATGCGTCCCGAAAATTTTACGAAATATTTAACGTAAACTAAGTGAGATCACGCATTTATTAAAACTTTCTTTGTTCTTTGTTCAATTTTATCTTAAAAAGGAACTTTTGATTATGCATACAGTTTATTTCCATTGCAGCTTGATTATGGTTATTGGTAGTATAATAAATATTTATAAAATATGCCTTAACTAGGTAGTTTTTAGATATTTAAAAATATCAAGAATTTGTATTTATTTGGTTGGGGAAAAAGTTTCTTCACATTTTTTAAGAAAATTCAAGACATTTTTTAATACACTTTATTTACATTTAACTAGAGTATGTCGGTACCATTTTGTTCGGTAACTTTTTGCCGTCTTGTAGGTAGCTGTTAGGCAGTCCTTTCGTGATGTTAACCTGACACTGCCTTAAGAATTCTAAAGAGACCGAAACAGATGGAAATCTGAAGGTGCAAGGTCAGGACTATACAGCGGATGCATTAAAATCTCCCAGCCAATCTCTCTTAATTTTTGCTGAGTGGCTAAATATGTGTGAGGTCTAGCGTTATCATGATAAAAAACCATACCCCTTCTGTTGATTAATTCCCGCCGTTTTCTCTCAACTTCTTGCTTTAATCTCATCAGTTCGCAGTAGAGTTCAGAATCGATGGCCCTAACTGGTTGTAAGGTTATGAGCTACATAATGAATAATGCCCTTCCAATCCCACCACACACACAGCATCACCTTGTTGCGAGTTATCCCGGGTTTCGCCACAGTCTGTGAAGCCTGACCGGCCTTTAACCACGACCTTTTTCGCACGTTATTTTTGTACATGATCCACTTCTTGCGGCTTGCGGTGCATTTTTACCTTTTTTGTAGTAAATTTTTAAAATTTATCGAATTTCTTCATTAGATTGACTCATCTTCACAGTACGAAAAACCAATAAAAATCACACATTTTCTTATTTGAATTTGGGATTATCATTTTTAAAATTTAAACTTTTATTGACACCAAAACCAGCCAGGTACTAATAGTTTAGCCACAGAGATTTCATTACAAGTTTAAACATACTATAATAAAATACTTTTTCCCCAACCTATTATGACGATTTACGAATAATTAACATTAAAACGGGAATAAAATTACAAATGCATTAAAATCACGAAAAAGTTCTTATTTTCTTTAGAATATAAAAATTATCTCATTGACTTTACTTATTCGACAGTTGGTGTATGAGTTCAATATACTCCTCCAATTTTAATCAGTTCTAGGAGAACTTACTTAGATTACGAGGAAAAACGCCTTAATTATAATCTTCGCTGCACAAAGCACGCTTAGGGACAAAACTCGACTTAGAATCTATATTCTAAACCAGTGAAATTATCATAATGAAGAATGGAATGTAATTGGATCAACCTTGAAATAAAGAATATCTATTTCTATTGTCATTAATTATGAAACCAATGGCGTAGTTTCAGGTCATATCTAACGATTTTTAAATCATTGTCGTTTATTTACATGATCCGCTGTTATTTACATTGATATGATAGGTTACTAACTACCGTTTATTATATTTCAGAAACAAACCCAAATAGCTTAAACTGCACCATATATCAATCTTTGTACCACGGCGATATATCTTTAAAACCAGACTCTCAACATTCCGAAAAAGTAAAAGACGATGAGGTTTCTAGCTCAGAGGAAGCTAACAAAATTTATAATTTCAAAGAGGATGGAAGTGAGAATTAAATTCATATTTTTATTTTATTGTATTAAATTTGAGTTAAACTGTTATTAGCGATAGATAATAAGTTAGATTGATATCATGTGTTTTACTGCATTTGCGAAGTTAATTTTGTTTCTTATCAAGGTATTAGGCCTATATCACATCATTAACCATCAGTATACCTATAAGACCTATCTACGTATAAATTGCGTTGCGATTTCTACTGCGAACTAATGTTTAGTCTTAATATTGTATCCGTAATAATTATATATTTTATAAACTGATACTGAGTTTACATTGTATTTTATATAAGCTGTTACATCTTAGTGGTTTGGCTTTGGTTTGGTTTCACTTACGGTGGGCCGAGTTCTAATCCCACCACGCATTTCTAACTCTACTAAGTTATGTACGTTAGCAATTAAAATATCACTTGGTGCAACGGTGAAGGAAAACATAGTGTGGAAACCTGCATGACGACGGCCTAAATTCTTCTCATTAAGGGAGGAAACCCGTGCCCTTTAGTGGGCCGGTAATGGATTTATATGATGATGATGATGATGATTTTAGCCTAGATGACGATGATGATGAATTACTCTGCAAACAGATTAACTCTACTAGTCGGTATTGGAAGAGTTCAACAAATGACTTTTTTGCCATAATGCGTAACAAAGCAGCCTTTCTCCTACAGCGTTTACGTACCAGCGACAACGGCATTCCCTGCCCTATACTGTGCCACTGTGTGAGAGTAGCAATCGGGCGAGTGTAATGTTGTTTTTTTTATTATTTATTTTTATTATTTAAACTAATCAATACTAACTTAGTGGTTAAGGAAAAATTGTAACTAATATACTAACAATCTATGGATGGAAACGTCTGAATTAAATTATTATTATTATTATTCTTTTTCATTTTATTTTTTTTCAATTCTTAACAATGCTTACAAAAATTAAAAAACACTATTAAAAATTTATAAGAAAAAAAAACACCCTTCGCTTGAATGCCCAAGCAACCGGCGGTCAGGGCTCCAGAGTGAGGAACCTCCTCACAATACGCGCCGTTTCAAGGACTGCCTTCTGTATCCGACCCTTGATCCAACAACCAAGCGAAAGCTTCTTAAGATGTTGGTCGAAGCTTTTCGCGAGAAGACCATTGATTGAAACGACGATCGCAAAAATACCGGTCGACTCAACATTAGTATTATTAAAAAATGGGTTGTTTTAAAATTTTGAACATGCTCTTTTTCCAATAAAATAATTAGTCATAATTATCATTTCAACCCATTACCGGCCCACTACAGCGCACGGGACTCCTCTAAGAGTCTGAAGGCTTTAGGCCATAGTCCATGCGATCTAACTAGATCCCCCCGAAAGAGAAGCCGAAGCACTTAGCACTGGGCTATTGCGTCTAAAAATATAATAATTATCTATAATGCATACGTATTGGTTTTAGATTACAGCACCAATCAGCACTCACCGAGCAATTTCGAACCCCCACTCCATTATGTTGCGAAAAGTTTTGATCAACACCACCATTCTTTAAAGACTGACAAAAACGATATCATAGTCATAGAACATATAAAAGGCGCTAAAGAGATTCAACAGACTGAGACTATAATAAAGCGTGGTGAAAATAAGGATTACAAGATGGAACAACCTGGGTCTGTAGTTCCAAACATTGAGCTCTACGACCCTTCGGCTAAATTGTTGGTTGCTACAATAAAATGGTTACATACAGTACCAATGTTTGAACAAATGTCGTACAGTGAACAAACCTGCTTGCTTCACAGCAATTGGAAAGAGGTTTTCTTATTACATGCCGCACAGTGTTCATTTTACTTTGATGAAGGTGAGCTGTTATAATCTCGCGGGTGATAGTATTACATATGATATATTTTTTTTAATGCAAGTTAAGTCGTCTCGTATACAGTCCCAAGTTTCGTTTAGTTTGTGGCGGTCTCCACACTAATTAACTAGATGGCACCACAATGACTCCAAGGAATGAATCCAAGGATGCCAAAACAGCATTGCTGTGTTCCGGTCTTTTTTATTCCCAGTACTTCATTTGAATAGTTATGTTGACAAATTACTATAAAGATTTTGTCCGCCCAAAAAGTTCTTTTAAAAAATAGATGAAAGTAGCGTCCCTGTCTAGTGCAATTAAAAGATCTATCGTGAAACCATCCTAAATCCGACATAGCGATTACTGACCTTTCTTGTTGTTTTATCACGTTTTATTCCACAGATCACGTATCGTCAGTTATCACATCTAAACACCCAAACATCAAGGAGGAATTAAGGAAAATGTCAACACTTTTTAAGAAGATAGCGCTAAGTCGATTAGATAAAACTGAATTCGATAGCTTGAAAACATCTCTATTATTCAGAACAGGTAATTATATATTTCATAAATCCTGTACCTTCGTCCGTCTGAATCTAAATATTTTTTATTGCAAAACGGTCAGGGTAGTTTTTTTTTTGTAAAGATCCTTTAAAAAAAAAAAATCATCCGGCTTGAATGACTCCCAAACTTAAATATAGATTTAATTTATCGCATAATATAGTGCTAGCATAGTGCCTTTTCAACGAAGAACACAATAAAATGGACGGCATTATTTAGAAACTTGACAGTTCAGTGTAGACTTAGCACGTAAAGATTTGTGTAGGACAGAAGAGACATCACCTTTGCTCAGTGGAATTTGCCTTTTATAAGGATGGTAGCAACATGTACTTATAGAAGATATAATTTACGTAGTGATCTCCGAGGCACAAGGGTGATCACTGAGCAACACAAATTTCCTAACTTCGGGTACTGATTTTTTTTTAGCGGAAAACCCCAATATTTAACAGTTGCCTTAACACGGACTTTGTGATGCATATAGTTAAACATACTTCCCACCAGATCAACGAAGCTGTAGTGGTTTATCCGCGTCCCCGTAAAGGGTACTGCGGCGTTGCAATAAAATTACTAAACATTTTGTCATCTGCATCCGTTATCTATCCTCATTAACGGGGACAGAGAGCTGAAAAAAAAATAAAAAACTCATCCCGTTGTTTCCGTTATTTGTGCTAAAAAGAAACTAAGTACATCATAAAATTCCTCCTCATTCTTCTTTCGCTTATAAGAATAATAGAAGTATTAGAATAGACAGCGTTATCTCACTGTCCATTTCATTTATACGGATAAAACTATTTAAACCGATCTCTTGTTTTTTAGGCTACAGAAATATTTAAAATTCTTCTGGTAACATGATTTTCATCTCTTCGCATTACTGACTTTTCATCCATCCCTTCGAATCATTCATGACACGGGCGTTAATAAAAACTAATAAAATACTTCATCATATCAACCCGTTACCGACCCGCTACAGGGCACGGGTCTCCTCCCACAATGAGAAACGGTTAAGGTCGTTGTCCACCACGCTGGTCCAGTGCGGATTGGTGGACTCGACACACCTTTGAAAATATTATGTAAAGCTCTCAGGCATGTTCCTCACGATGTTTTCCTTCACCCTTGAAGCAAATGATATTTTAAT
This sequence comes from Pararge aegeria, assembly GCF_905163445.1. Taxonomy (NCBI): domain Eukaryota; kingdom Metazoa; phylum Arthropoda; class Insecta; order Lepidoptera; family Nymphalidae; genus Pararge; species Pararge aegeria. The sequence goes on from NC_053208.1 coordinate 7,168,106, forward strand.
TAAGTACTTAAAACGCACATACTCGTAACTTACAAAAGTTGGAAGTGCGTGCTGGGATTCGAGCTCGGCCCCTCGAAAGTGAAGTCTAGCACATACCCACTACATACATATCACTACTTTTTTTAAATACTTGCTTCCGTTACTTTAAATTAAAAATAGTTATTTCATAGCAAATCAAATTTTACAGATGCCCTAGACTTCTCCAGACAGACACAAATGGAGATATATCAAGAGAAGACGTTAATACAACTGCAGCGGCATTGCGCTGAGAAGGAAGCCTGCAGGTTTGGAAAGCTCATGCTACTTCTGCCCAGCGTGTGTTTCGTAGCGAACCGAGGATATCTGGAACACCTGCTATTCTCCACGCCGCCTGCTGACGACATTAACGCAATCCTCACCCGGATATTCAACTACACCTCTATGTAATAGGTTTACCTCTAGTACCTCGTAATAGGTTTACCTCGGTAAGCCTCTACCTCTGTGTATTTTGTTTTTATTCTACTACATGTTAGCCCGCGGTGAAGCGGTGATAGCCCAGTGGGTAGGACTTCGATTTCGCTTTGGTTGTTCGAGTTCGAATCCCATCATGCCCCTCTAACTTTTATGTGCGTTTTAAGTGATTGAAGTTATTCGGATACATTCGGGATAAAAGTGTCCAGGATGAGGCTCTTAAGATGCCAAATTTCATGAAGCTGGAAGCAAACGAACAGACACAATTTTTGCATTTACTATATTAATTAGTTTTTTTAACTTGTCCTATTAGGTACGTAAACAAGCTTTTTATTATTTTATACTGTAAACTAAACAATAAAAATAGATGGTAAACTTTTTAAAAATTAATAAAATATGTTCTTTTTTCAAATACATTAAAAATGTAAAGACAAGCTTACGACTAAGTACCAAGTATACCTACTTAAGTATTTACTTAGTTCTTTCTAAGTTTGATAATAAAATTGTCATAGTAACGTTACATATCACCAGCAACTACATATAGAAATGGCCAAGCTTAAGGAAATACCAAGTAAAAGAACTCTCATGAACTTTTTTACTTTTATCTTGATACTACACTGTTGAGACAATTTTTTATAGTCAAAGCAAGCCCAAAACTATCCTTTATTATTGCTTTCGCAGATATCCACTCAATACCAACTCGACTTCATACTAAAGCATTGCAATGTGAGCAGTGTCATTACGTATTTTAATCGTAAATTTAGGCAACTGCTGCCAATATCCCTCCACTAGTCCCATCAGAACAATTAATGTCATCAGGGTCACCCTCTATACTGGCACATACATTTTTCAAAGTTTACGTGATGAAACTTAAATGAAACTTAAATAACGCATGTGCCAACAATACAATACGACGGCCGATTGCCGCAGTGGGCAGCGACACTGCTTTCTGAGTCCAAGGCCGTGGGTTCGATTCCCACAACTGGTAAATTTTTCTGTGATGAACATGAATGTTTTTCAGTGTCTGGGCGTTTATCTCTATATTCCAAGTCTTTATGTATATTATTCATAAATATATTCATCTGTCATCTTAGTACCCATAATTCAAGCTAAGCTTACTTTGGGGCTAGATGGCGATGTGTGTATTGTCGTAGTGTATATATACTGAAATTTATTGAATAAATAAATAATTAATAAATATATTTATTTATTTATTTATTCAATAAATTTGAGTCAAGTCAATGTTGAGCGGATATGGTTTGCGAAGGCTATAGGTGTGTGTAGTAGACGACCCGGTGAACTTTGTGCCACCTAAAAAACACCATCTATTGGAACTAATACTAAATGGCCGGTCCCACACAAAATGACTCAACGGGGTTGATTGCATCGCATTGAATTAAGAACATACAGAATCCTCATTCAGCCATTATTCTTTGCAGTGCGTTGTGTCCAAAAACAGTGAAAACGCCCCGCGTTCGTCTCACTATACAACCGCAGAATATTGCTAGCTCACTAACTTTTTCCCATTTTATGTTAAACGTTTAAAACAAATAGAGGTAAAAATATTACTGTCAACTGCTGAATGAGACTAGCCGTTTGTTCGAGAAACACTGCTAAAGTGGAATGGTTTTTGATGCTTCAATATAAGTCGTATACACGGTTTCTGTACGTTCTTAATTCAGTTTGTATCGTAAAAAAATCGGTTAACTAAATTGACTGGTCTTATAGTAGCGCTGTCCTTTTCACAATGTTTACCGTGGATAAGCATGACACTATTTTAAAATATTAATTTAGCTCAGTTGACGCAGAGTTTGCGCACAACATTGGTGTTGATTCTATGTACGTACACAAACCTCTAAAGCTAAACTTAAAGTAGTGCCATTCTTTTTACTGTTTTCTACAGGGACAAGGTAAGCGCTATTCTTTAAAAAATGGTATTCAAAGTTGTTTGTGTATGTATACAATATTACAAGAAACTTTTCTTGAACTTTGCCATATTTATTATATTTTGTAAATAAACCTTATCAAATTTGTAGCATTAAGTTAAGTTTTCATCTTCGAATAAGCGCTAGCCTACTAGGTCGGTGTTCTGACACTCCAGACCATTTTCCTTCACCTTTCTCGAAGCTAAGCTTGGGGCTGTCAAGGAAATACATCATGAGCGCCAATTTTGGGGCTTGTAGTGCTGATTTCGTTGAACATAATATATCTCTAGTAGGCACTTTGCACTTTTGAAACGTCAAGTCAGTCGGTTTGTAGTGACTATCACTGGTTCGGAAGACAGATTCTACCGAGAAGATCCGGCAAGGAAACTCAGCAGATTTCCCTTTTTCAACGACATTTTACAGTTTTATTTTATACTGTGCTTAGTTTAGCTTCAGGAAAGGCGATTGTCTATGTCTATCTTGACTATGACTATGTTGTTGATCTATTATGTAACTGTGATATTCGTAGTCCGTAAAACATGGTCGTGCAATGGGCACAAATACAAAACAGCGAATTGACGTCATCATTCCCTTAGTTGTGATATTTTAGTAATTTTGTCAGTTGTAAATTCCGAAATTTTTTAGGAGTTATCTAAGTATTTCCAAGTTAGTCTTGTTTCTCACGTTGAACCAAAAACAACTGGAAACCGTATTTGTGGGAACTCAAAATAATTGAATAGTCAGTATATAGTTCTTGTTTTGTGAATCTAGCAAAACTAATTGAACAGTAGCAGATCACCTTTTTTAATATATTGTTCACGATTGTAGATATTCTTCTTGCTTTGATTTTTCTGTGATATTTAATTTAGTATCTAGTCACTAGTTATATTATTTTAGTTAATTAAATCAATTTTGAAATTGTATATTTTAAATATTGGGTTGATATTTTTTTATCGTACCTAGTTATAAAAATGTTACATTTAAAATAGATTCGTAGGATTAGTAGGATATAATTTACTTATGTGATATTTTTCTATTAACTACGAAATACCATTATCTTGATAGATTGTATGATGAAATGTGGAATATAAATTGTGTGTGTGAATAAATGAGAATTACATTGATATAGAACGTATTATTTGTGTTTGGTTTCTATCAGAAACTTTTTTAAATAAAAAATTTTATCTACTTAATTATGAAATTTTCGTGTTTAGGTACAATGACAATTTGGTGCAATTTGTTTTGATGTTAAGACTATTTTCAATGCTAGCTTAGCTTAAGTTACATAAGCGAAAAAAGTTACGTAAGCGTGTTCATTGCTAATGGAACTAATTGATTTCGGAGAATTACCTTTATGGAGGATCTTAATAGTAACATAGTTATAATTGTTACCTCCAAATCGATGTTGAATAGCGTGAATTAAAATCACTTAGTTCTTTTTTAAATAAATGACGTAACACATTAACCTAAATTCATTATACGAGGTACCTACAGTCAATTAATTTTAAACATTAGTGATATATGTAAATGGAGAATCTCTAAAAATCGAGACCTCCACAGTTTTTTATTGGAAATGACATTGTAAAATAAGCGCCAGTGGGGTGCCCATATAGATACACTAGCGGGTAAACTAAGCTAACTAACTGTTTGTGCAGTCAGGAAATTTAGACAGATTACTAACGTTGAAATGGCTCGTTTACTTTGCATACTTTCCTAGTGTGATGTCCTATGAGATCTTGTTATGGGGCAGAGCAGCTGATATCGAAAATATATTTATATTGCAGACAAGACTTGTACGATCAATATATATCTAAACTTAAATCACGCGAATCTCTCTGTGAGAAGTTTAAAGAAATAGGTATACTTACTGTAGCTTTACATTATATTTATAATAATAAAGTATTTGTAAGACAACATATTAGTCGATATAAACAAAAAGTGGATATGAACAGTCGACTTATAAGAAATGGTCATAAATAAGTGTCATCTGCATATCGTCTGCGAAAGGTACAGAATTCATTTGTGGGACTCTTCACTTAATCCCACGCTAAGAATAATAACGCACGGTAAGAATACGCTTTTACAATATTATTTCTAAGGTAATTTTGGGCCTACCAATGTATACGTTTAAAGAATATGATAAATACATTTATTACAGCTAGGTATACAATTGATACAATTGATGATTTTTTTAATGACAAGGTTGCTTGGAAGCTTCCGGCTCCGTTTTCATGTCTCACAAGATAGATAAATTGATGTAGAAATGAAAAAAGGAAAACATTTGCTGTTAAAAAAGAGCAACTACTTAGTTTCTTGCCGGCTTCTTCTCGGTAGAATCTGCTTTCCGAACCGGTGGTAGAATCACTACAAACAGACCGACTTGACGACTCGAGTATTAGGCCTAGGTACTTGAAATAAATGTTTTTTTTTATTTATCAGAAAACAATAGGTAGGTACTATATCGTGGTTCACACTAGTAAGGTGTGGAAGGTCAATGATGTAAATCAGGAAGAGAAGGATCACATTATAGGCCCCTGAGGGATTCCTAATATCACAAATGACCCGTTAGATCGTTTTCCATTCACTCAACTTCTTGAATTCTATCGTTCAGATAGGAATTCTTCATCTAGACCTAGCTACTTTCTTGTAGTTTTCTGTCGGCTTGGGAAATAAATAAGAATAAATTAATGCTGCTTAATTTTTTAATTTTTTTTTTTGAAAAATAACACATATGAAATATAAAAAATTATGGGCTACACTATGCGCTGAGCTTATTAAAAGTATTTTTTCCAAAAGCCTGCAGAAATAAAACGAAAAATTCAAAAATGGGAAAATGTTTACCCCAGATAATGAACGGTAATAGCTACCGGGCTATTACCGTTCATTATCTGTATCTGAGGAAATAGCAAAACAGCTGACGGATTCTAACTTTTACAACAGTTGCTAAGTGGTGGCCACGCTGTTATCACCATAAAAATGTGCGGTAAATTCTATTAGGTCAGTGGTAAAGTTGACAAAATTATGCATTTTGTATAAAGACAACGTCCCACTTTTTGTAAAAGTTCAAAATTAGTAAATCGGGCAGCAGTCTTTGTCAAATATGACCATCAAACAACTTTTGAGCAAGCAACGTCAACATGATGCTAATTTTGGGTTCTATTATGTTCTTACTATAATTCCTTTTTAACAATTAACAAGCTTATAAAAATATAAAAAAAAATCACTTTTGTGGATTCTTGCATTTTGTTTTTTTTCTTTATTTTATGTATAATTTGATGTTTGTGTGCAATAAAGTATTTGTTTTTCTTTTCTTCATGATAAGAAATTTAATCACTATAAGAAAACATTGGTATTCTATATTATGATAAGATGTGATTATAAATAAATAAATTAATGCTGCTTAATTTTTTTATTTTTTTTTTGAAAAATAACACATATGAAATATAAAAAATTATGGGCTACTCTATGCGCTGAGCTTATTAAAAGTATTTTTAATGCTGCTTATATATACTACTATATACTATATATACTATCATAGTCTTTGATTATAATATTGTACATGGTCTGTGTTATGTTTGTTATGTTTTGTAAATATTATTTAGTGTTGTTTTCTCATAAATAAATGTAATATTAATCGTATAAAAATAGAGTTTTCTTAACAAATTTTGACTATTGAATAATTGAGTAATATATTACTACAGTTATATATAACTGAATTAAAAACGGCAACGATGGGCGCCAAAAAGTAATGGCTTAGGTTAGACTGATTGAAAATAAATTTAAAATGTTTCATTCAGATCCGTTTAGTCAATTTATTTTTTAATCATGCTGGTGTACTGCTAGTACTGCTGCCTATTAAAACTAATTCACAACATTGAAAGTTTTAAACAGTTATATCTGATTATGCTACAAATGGATGAAGCTGTGGTAGAGGAAACATATTCATTGGTAAGTACATGAATATTAATGTAATGACTAATAGACACGGTCTTAACCGGTACAAAGTGTTAAAAAAATATTAAAACAGTAATTTGAACAGTAGTAAACATATCAATTAAACAAAATAAGCACTTTTATTGTAATTTTTCCTATAAATATATTATATTTTTGCATTGAGTAATGTATTATCATAGTAATATTATATGTTTGTTACCAATGTTGGGCACAACCGTTAAAGACACAAATAGCTTACACCCTGCTGACAGCCACAAGATATGTTTTATATGTGGAAAATGAAGATTACTACAGTTTTTATTAAATACCAAAATTAACATGGCCAATGGTACAGACAATATTTTCTCAATTTCATACTCAGACTAATATTCAACTCCAGCTGTTTGAAACCCCGGCCTTCTCTCAGTAGAGGAGATCTTAAAGAAGAGACCCACCCTATCTTGATGTAGCTACAGGAATGGTACTGAGCCCGGATGATGAAAACCACGGTCATGAAATCCATAGTCCATGTATCCATAGTAGAAACATGCTAACCACAAAACCAATGAGGCATTTACTAGACCAACAAGTCTAATAATATAATATTTATTTAATTAAATAAATTAGAATATTTATTAAATGTTTTTGTACTGATGTAAGAATTTGCACTTTCTGATGAAAGTTAAGTATATCTGCAATATTGTACATATTATCAGTTTGACAAATAACAAGTTAACCTAAGGTTATACTCAAATGATGATAAGAATACCATTTGAAAACTTTAACATACACAATTTTTTTATTACATAGACAAATTATCATGCCCTATTTTTAAAATGATAAAGCATGTCACAGCAATTGAGAAAAGGAGAGGTAGGGTATACCTTAGTTTTTCTCTATTGCTGTGACAATTTAACAAGTAAGTTTTATGCCTTGTCAGTGGATGTAATTTGGGTATAATATGTGTGTCTTCTGCCTATGTTAGCGATGCTGAATGCATTAAAGTTCTATATAGTTTACAGTTTTGATCTTCAATGCTAATCTACTGATTATCATTTGAATTAAAGAGCCTACATTTATTTTACAGTCCTGTCTCCTGATAAGGACTCATTTCTATGATATAAAATTATATTGGATAACGGTTCCATTCTTTCATTATCATAAAAAATCATAATAAGAAAAAAGTAATTTAATTCTACAATATTTTGTTTCTTTTTGTTTTTCTTTTCTTAGTAATTTATATATTTTTTTATATTACTTTAATTTGTTTTTTTTAGCTGTTTGCAGCAGTTTTATGTAGCCAACAGATTTGCATGCTATGTTCGCATCGAGAAGGCACAATTGTATACACATGCCATATAGTCCTATAGTTTATATTAGAGTAAGCAGTTGATTGTCAGTTTTGAGAACTAAATAAAAAAAAATCATCATAATCATGGACTTGGGCTCCTCTCTCAAAGAAGAAAAAGTTTATAGGCCTAACAAACTGCTCCAGTGTGGGGATATTTGCACATTCGCTACAACAGCAGGTTAACAACAGGTTCCAATGTATCTGTCAATTTATACTTAAGACCGAACACTACAGGTTAGCTCTGAATCCAATCACGCCTGGTGTTAAGTGATGATGCAGTTGTAGATACCAGCAGGCTTACTTGTCATCCTATGTCGCGGCATCGTAAGGGAACTCCAAATCTCTCGGCGGAAACAATTTTTCGGTGGTAACTAACGATGGCCGTCACCATCCATCCAACCAGACCAAAGATAAATTACCTTAAATTAACCCTACCGGGGATCGAACTCGGGACCTCCAGTTATTGGACCACAGAAGTCGCCACAGTGAGATCGTCAAAAGTTTAAGTTTACGTTCTTCTACACATCTACAGCAAGCGCAGCATTCCAAGCGTGTAATTTGTCAATTAAAAGTCATAAGTACACAAAATACGACATTAAAACGAAGATCATTAGGTACATTTTACTTTCATGTTATAGTTTGTCGAGAATAAATAAACTATACGATTGCGGAGAGCACATATCTCATTCTAAGGGTAGAGATATCTGACAACTATTTATCTTATACATGATAGGATTCGAAATCTCTTGAAGTTCCTACATTGTAGACAATTATCGTAGATAAAGTCAGTCTTAAAATCATTCCCATGTTGGCTCAATTGAATATAAGAACAATGATTCAATTACCCAATATTTTTTAGTGTTAAATAAATGATGGAGATACCAAGGGTAAAAATCTTTTTAATTATTGCATTAAAATAGTTGCTCTGCAGACACGATCGACGACCATCCGAAGTGACCATCTTTTTTTTTTGCTTCTTACGAGTCTCGAGTTTAAGATATATGTAGGTAATATCATTTGGGATACGAACCCGTTTTATTTCTTCCTGTTTGTTCTAAGATTTAAAGATATATTACATATCATTTCAGTGCCGCATTTATTACTTATGGGTAATCTAATATGCTTAAATGGCTTTATCCTTATTAAGTAAGGTCTTGCAGGTAAAGTATATACCTACTTTGTGTTTATGTATGACCTAGAATTTTAAATGAGTATATAATCAATTGATAGTATAAAACAACGTCGCTCCCCGCTCTCTCTTTCCCTATATATGCATTGATCTTTATAACTACGCAACGGATTCGAATGGTTTTTAATGTTTAATGCTGTTGTTGTTTTTAATTGTTTTTTTTTTCTCTCTAATGTTGTGTCGTAAATGTAGTACAGGATTGTACACCTTAAAAAGGTCTAAAGAAGTCAGCGATGGTACATGTTTTTCCAATGGATAACCTACAGTAAAATGTAACAAAAAAATATGGGTTATTTATAAAACTATTTTAAACAACATTATTCCTTGTCCAATTAAATACAATAGATACGAGTACGTTATGCATTTAATGTGGATCAAAATTGTCTTTTACATCATATCATTAAAATGAATATCTTAGCGGATGTCAGGAATAAAAAAGCGGCGGCAGGGCGGGTACGTGGCGCTTATATAAATTGCACCCGTGCGAAGCAGGGGCGAGTCTCTAGTTATTATTTTTAAAAAATCGCTGTTCTGTGGTAGAATGACGACGTTAGATAAAGATTGTAAGGTCTCCACGACCATTCTCCGAACGAGCATCAAAAAGTATTAAAGATCAAAAAGTTATCAAAATATTTATTTTTTTGCAGAAGGAAAAAAAACAACCATGGTACAAAAAGATAACAGTGGAACCGGTCATGTTCTTCTACATGATGGCGTTCATGATAACAAGTGTCATAGAGCAAACATTCTACGTATTCCGAGCTTGCACTGTTAATCACGGCTACAGTGAAGAGATATGCTACAATATAAGCAGCTATAGTGATGTGAATATTGATGTTCAGGTAATCCCCATTTAATATTATAATCCTCATCATACGTACAATCGTGGGAAACGTATTTATATTTATTACTAGTTGTGCCCTGCGATTTCACCCGTGTAAACTGCGGCCCTATGTAATAGAGAACGGACAGCAGCGATCTCTGTATTACTACTATCATCGTCTGCGATAACCAACACGTCTGCCCAGCCTGGTGACTATAGGTTAGTCCAGCTGTGGACTGTTATAGGCTGCTAGCTGATCCGCGCAGCTTTGTTTACACCAAATCAGTTATTACCGGTTTTAATATCTTAAAAAAACCTAGAATTTAATTTCAGTCCCACCTTCCGGATCCAGTATTATTCCCAAACTATATTATACGTGGCAGGGCGACTCACTGCATTTTTCTTGCTTTTAGCACAGCTATACCCGTCGTAACTTCTAAACGATAGGTCCAATTTGAATATTTAAAAAAGGAATTCGCAGGTATATATTATCTTTATTATGAAACTATTAATTTGGATAAGGATTAATATAATGATAGGAATGTCAACGTCCTTCTATTGTACCCGTGTTTTGACAGATGATAACAAAACCCGTTTATTGTGACTAAAACATTACAGTTAAACATATTGCCTGGCGGACTTCTTTGAAGTAAATATTAATAATGATTACTTTAAACATGTGGTACATTATTTTTATGTATCACCTATCATTTTCGCGGTGTACGCCAGTAAAGCTACAAGTCGGTATGGCATCTTTGACAAACAGCGTTATGTTGAAGCCAATTTACAGAAAACCATAATAAAATATACACTAAAACCTTCCGCATGAGTCACTCTGTTCATTAGTGAAAACTCTATGAAAATCCGTTGGGTAGATTTTCAGTTTTTCGCTGACAGACAGACAGACAGACGCGGCGGGGGACTTTGTTTTGTATTATGTAAAGATTGATAGTACTACGGCCCCAGCCTGTTGCTGCAAAGCCAAAACCTATCTTATTAAATCAGCTAGGTACCTAACGTAAAGATTTTTAAAAATAAAGAAGTATATGAATTTTAAAAAGAAAGTGATTCTTTCAACATATTTCACTTAACGAGTGAGCTATGCGCGTATATATCTATTCTTACTATTGGAGCTTCGTTTAGCCACTATTGGAAACCTTCAATCCCGTAATCATTGCCAATCGCACAGGACCGTCCCGGGGATCTACTCCAGTATCAAAGGTGTAAAGTCTTTAATTTAAACACTTTCATAACACCCAAGGGAATTTTTGATAAATTAATTATAAACAGACAGTAATATAATTATAAACAGTCTAATGTCTGAGCATGGATGGCTCACCGTATGATTATTCCACGTTATGCCACGTTTATTAGTAAGTCTGGTCTTTATTGCTGCCTACCTTTATATATCTAAATCTATATATTATATATATATAAATATTTAACAGTCTTCATTGCGCAAAATAAAATAGCACGAACATCTGTTAGCATTATGTCTGTGTCAATACAATTAAGGTGGTTAAATAAAAACACTTGTATGTTTATTGTTTAATGTTTACCATTTTGTGCAAGGGCAATGTATTTAGTCCTACATAATAATTATTACGTCCCAGTCAATTATTGAATGGGCTGTGAATTTTTTAGCGGTGATAGCCTATTGGTTAGGACTTCCTCTTCACATTCGGCCGAGGCAACTTTTCTAAGTTATGTACGTTATCAATTAAAATATCACTTGCTTTTACAGTGAAGGAAAGCATCGTGAGTGAACCTGAATGCTTGAAAGTTATCCATAATGTTTTCGAGGGCGTGTCAGTCCATCAATCCGTATTGGACAGCGCCTGTAGCATAGGTTTAACTTCATTGTTCTACTAACAGCCATATCGTGTTAGTAGAACAATGAAGTTAAACCTATGCTAGTACTTAACAACTAAAAAACAACCTTATTCTATACACAAAATTCCTTATAGTCTACTTATAACACCCCTATAGCGCGTGTGCACACCATCCCAGCTTCCCCAGAGAGAGCTGTCCAGCCTGAAAGCCAGTGTACTGAGGAGGGTGTTGTGGCTAAATCACTTGTCTAAATCTTTGTCAGTAGGGTCGTAACTTGAACAAAGCCTCCAGACCAGAGAAAATTCTGAAATGATAAGTTTCGAAATTGTCCCCCGGGAAACTAAACCTACGTATAAGACCACAGCGCTAACCACTGCACCAGGACAGACATCGAATTAAGAAATACAGAGGAAGTCTCCGACGGAGAGTGCCGTTAGAAATACACATTTCTTTCTGGCGTGCCGACCGCACACGATTTTATTCTCAATTCGTATACTTTCAGGATCTTCCACACTTTGCTTCGCCTAAAATTAGTTTCATTGAAACAGTCAACTTTCATGAGTACAAATTTACAAGATAGGCACTTTGTAGTGTCTTCTGAAATCATATAAATAAAATACTTATCAAAATGATTACTTTTTTGGTTATATCGATAGGGTCGTCAACAGTGGCAGATTTGCCCTAAGGCCCAGTAGGCCCGGGCCTAGGGCGGCCAGATATTAAGGGCGGCAAATCGTGCGAAAAAAAAACACTGATGGTAAATTTTATTGGACAATTAAGTATCTAGTCTATAACGATGTTGCTGAAAAAGGGGCGTCACATGGCCTGGGGCCTAGTGCGGCTAGGACTGCAAATCCGCCACTGGTCATCAATACGTTCTTACAATAATTCCTAACGACACCAGGGTTAAAAAAAAACAAAATGTTATCATAAATATGGCCATTGGTGACAAAAGCGGGTATGGCTTCGGCTTTCCTTTCGCGGAGACCGATCTCCGGCGCGCACTGACTTCTCGGAGTTATGTGCGTTTTTAATTTAAGTAATACTAAAAGTAATACTTTGATGGTGAAGGAAAACATCGGGAGGAAACCTAAGAGACCAAATGATCTCAACTGCACTTGGTTGGTTTGGTTTTTTGGAAATTATTATTAATAATTTAACTATAGGTACATATAATAGAATTAGTGTCTGTTTGTAATATTGAAATAACACACAGGTACAGGTACAGGTACATGAATATTTATATATAAATATACACCAAAATAATACATTTTACAATTTTTGTGTGTATGTTGTGGCTAATCTTTGAAATGGCTGGCCCGATATTAACGGAACTTTTATTGGCAGCGAGCTGATGTAATAAGGAGTAGTAACTTAGGGTCCGTTTATTTCAGAAAAAATCTATCTAGAATTTTATATTATCGTGAGATTAAAAAAATTAAAGACACCTAAACTAAACATAATTGGAAAAGTTCCACTTAAAATCTACACCGGATGTATTTTACAAGAACAAACAACTTAAAAACATGATTTGAAAACAAAAACGAACGCGTACGAAATCGTGGGCAGCAGCTAGTTATTTAATAAAATGATTAATGGTTTAACCTTCAAGAAGTGGTCTCCTTAGATCCCACTTCCTAAAAAGGAGAGAAGATATATTTTTTTAATTATTTTTGAACAACTTATTTACACATTTCAGAAGACAGTATCATTGTTCCATCAGTGGAATGGCATCGCTGGCCACGTGGTGCCGCTGATGCTGGCCTTCTTCCTCGGCAGTTACAGCGATAAGAGAGGCAGGAAAGTGCTGCTGTGCGGCGGATTGCTCGGGAAACTATTCTTCTCGCTGATGATCACCCTGAACACTACTACAGGTGAGTTTTCGCTACAGACCTTCACACGCGGCTTCTGACGGCTGCATGGCGCGGTGGGCAGCGACTCTAGTTTCCGAGCCCAAGGCGGTTCGATTCCCGCAGCTGGAAAATGTTTGTGTGATGAACACGAATGCTTTTCAGTGTACCTGTATATTATAAGTATTTATTTATGTATATTATTCATAAGAGTTTTCATCAGTCATCTTAGTACCCATAACACAAGCAACTCTTACTTAGGGGCTAGATGGCGATGTGTGTATTGTCGTAGTATTATGTATGACGGCCGATTGGCGCAGTGGGCAGCGTGCCTGCTTTCTGAGTTAAGGCGTGGGTTCGATTCCCACCGCTGGAATTTTTTTGTGTCAATAACACAACAGTATGTTTTGTGTCTGGGTGTTTTTTTGTATATTATAAATATTTATGTATATTATTCATAAATTTACCAGTCACATCCATAATACAAGCTACGCTCACTTTGGGGCTAATGGTGATGTGTGTATTGTCGTAGTATATTTATTATTATTTCATTTATTTATTTCATTATATCAATACAGCTACCTAACAGTAGGTATATCAATATGGTAATACATTTTTGCGCTTTTTAGGAAATTCCTTCTTACAAAGATTACCTACGTAACAATATGTTTCAGAGTGGCCATTGGAGTATGTAATATATACAGCAACATTCCCCAGCGCTTTGACCGGGGCGGACTTGTCGATATTCGCGGGATGTTTCGCCTACATCGCAGACGTAACTACGGTAAAGAACAGGACCCTGAGAGTGGGCATTTTGGATGTAGTCTATTTGAGTACTATGCCTACTGGAGTAGCTATTGGTAAGTGTTTTTTTTTTTAAGTTAATCCTACTTCCTACTAAATAAGGCTGCGAGCGAGCGTTACTTTGCTCCAGCTTCAAGTGTCTTTTATACAGGTTAAGTTCGTCCTGTATACAAGTTGCAAGTGTCTATTATGCAAGTTTAGTACATCTCGTATACAGATCGCAACTGTATTTTACTAGTTTATAACGTTTCGTATACAGGTTGCAAGTATCTTTTTTGCAAGTTTAGTGCGTTTCGTATACAGGTCGCAAGTGTCTTTTACGCAAGTTAGAATGTCCCCTATACAGATAGCATATGTCTTTTACTAGTTTATATAGTTTCGTATACAGGTCTCAAGTGTCTTTTAAGCAAGTTTAGTACGTCTCGTATACAGATCGCAAGTGTCTTTCTCACTAGCTTATAAAGTTTCGTATACAGTTTGCAGTGTCTTTTACGCAAGTTTGGTATGTCACGTATAAAGGACGCAAGTATATTTTACGTAAGTTTAGAACGGCCCATATACAGATAGCAACTGTCTTTCTCACTAGTTTATAACGTCTTGTATATAGGTCGCAAGTGTCGTTTATGCAAGTTTAGTGCGTCTCGTACCTATACAGGTAGCAAGTGACTTTTACGCAAGTTTAGAACGTCCCATATACAGATCGCACCTGTCTTTTTCACAAGTTTATAACGTTTCATATACAGGTCGCCAGTGTCGTTTATGCAAGTGTAGTGCGTTTCGTATACAGATCGCAAGTGATTTTTATGCAAGTTTTTAAGGCTCGTATACTAGAAGGAAGTGTATTTTATGCGAGATTAATACGTGTCATATTCAGGTCTCAAGTGACTTTTATGCAAGTTCTTACGGCTCGTATACTGGAAGGAAGTGTATTTTATGCGTGATTAATACGTGTCAGGTCTTAAGGATGTTTTAAGAAAGTTTAGTGCGTCTCGTATACATGTCGTCCTGTATGCTAGTTACTTAGTTAAATGATTGCCGAGGATGCAAATATGTAATCCGCCATTTTGTGGCAGCGGCCATCTTGGACCGACTTTGCTACGGGTTTTAAAAAGAAGCGAAATTAAAAGAACGCACCGAATCAAGAAACTCCTTCTTTTTGAAATTCGTGCAAAATTAGTTTTCTATGTTTTTCAGGTAACTTATTATACACTAGAGTGGTGAACCGATCGTTCACGGCGATGTTCGCCATCAACTCCTGCCTGATGGTAGTCTCCACGGTGTACTGCTTCGTATTCCTCGAATGGCAGACGAGGCCGGAACAGAAGTCGCTGAAAGAAGCTGGAGTCAGAAATCCTTTAGGCGACTTCTTCGACTTGAATAATATCAAACAGACAATCGGGACTTTGACAAAGAAGAGGCCCAATAATAGAAGACTGTTTTTATGGTTCCTGCTCATTTCCATGGCATTCTATACATTCCAAAGAGGTAATTTTATGACACTAGCATTTATTTTTACACAACCCGCGTGAACCGATTGTTTACCAATATTTTTTTATTCCACTACAAGTAAACCCTTGACTGCAATCTCACCTGGTGGTAAGTGATGATGCAGTCTAAGATGGTAGCGGGCTAGGGAGTATCATACACCTAATCGGTTTCTATGCGACATCGCACAGGAACACGAAATCGCTTAGCGGCACGTTTTTGTCGGTAGGATGGTAACCAGCCCCAGCCGAAGCCTCCCGACCAGACTAGAAGATTCAGCAATAATAAATTCCCAATTTGCCACTGCCGGAAATCGAACTCGAGACCTCCTGCTTAAATATGAGCTTATGTTACTCTCAGTCCTTTCAACTAACACTCTATGCAAAAAGTAAAGTCTATTGGTTGCTAAGTAAGGCGTAAAGTACAGACAAACAAACATGTAGTGGTAGCGACATTACATCTAAATAATAATTTGCGATGATTTTTTTGCACTTTTCATGCGTACATGAGAATTACACGGTAGTGAGATGATGGCGATAATCACATTCGTAAACTTAAAACTAAAGCTACGGGGGTTCCAAACGCGTCCTGGTCTAAGAAGAAGCCCACAACAAACTTAGCCAGGTGTTTATTTTTTTTTGTTATCACCATCTCACATTGGCATTTAAAATTATTAGAAGAGCAACCTGGTTAGAGCGTATAATTCACACCCAAGGTTTTTTATCGATTACGTAGTACTATAATGTGACTTTTCTTATAAGCTTACGTTTAATACAAACTTTGAACTTTTTAAGAGACATCTCCAAGATGTCAACGGGTAGTTTATTTTAGAATTGTATGCAATTTCCTTTAAAAGAATTATGAATTTTATGTAACCTACTTGCACTGTAAGTTTATTCTTGTGTTTAAATTATTGCAGTCACATTTTTTTTTGTAATTTAGGAATGTTTTTATGAATGTACATTAAATTTTCAAATATGCACTGACTATACACAGTCATTATTTTAAATCTTTAAATTTATCTCTCAATGACTCTCTCGGACCCATTTTGTAGATCGAACGAACAGCCCTCTTCTGCAGCACGAAAATAGTGCTAATATCAGCAGCATAACCCCAAAGTAAAATTCCATATGACATAATGCTGTGAAAGTAACTAAAATATACCAGTCTAGCAGTTTCTACGTCGGTCATATGGCGTATCTTCTTTACCGCATAGGCAGCAGAACTAAGCCTGTTCGATAAATTATATACATGAGGGATTGAAGTTTAGAAAGTAACGTTATTCCTAAAAAAAACTGTCGTATCCTCCAGTTTCAGTTTCTCATTATTAAGTAGTACAGTGGTTTTCACGTTTTTAACAATTGGTTAAGTGAATTTTATACACTGAGAGGTAATCCGTGCCTTGTATACTCTAATTTTTCTAACTTGGCTTGCCTAAACAAACTTCTCATTATTATTTTGTGTATTCAAATAAATGAAAACAATTAAAATAAAAAGCTATATATACTTTAAGAATGGTATGCTTTTATTATTTTTTAATATTTTCAAAACGTTCCCATTATAATTATCATAATATTACATCTAAGAAAAATAACCATAAGAGTTAAAAAAGTTACCGGAAAAGGTAATAATGAATAATATATGAAACTTTCAGAAGTCCTCTAGTCTTTTCTACAACTTTTGGCAAAATTACACTCAGATTAATTAATTAATTAAAAATCCAATTTGTATATAGATTTTTTGATTTGACTTTATTTATCAGGCACGTTGTTTGTATGTCGATGTAGACAAAGAAGAGTTACTTATGTCATATCTACAGAATGTATTTATTCCGTTTCTAAATTTAAATTTAAATTGTATTTATTTGACATTAGAACTTAGAATTGTGATTAAATATTACAATGATTTAATATGACACTATCTCAAAACATTATTTTATATAATTGATAACAAATAAGATTGTTATTAATATAATTTAATTTATAAATTTATCATGTTGATGTATTAACAGAATATGTTGGAACTTTATATCCTAAACACCAATAACTAACTAATATTTAGCAAAATAAATATTTCATTTCATTTCATTTGTTTGGACAATCCCAATTATACTCAAAACCTTACAGTTTAACCATATTTACGAATATTAGCTACACAGTATACGAATATCAACAAGGTTATTCATCAATGTTATATTGGTAGAAAATACCTGCAGGCATTGAGTTTTGCCTATGCTTTTTTAAATGATATTTTTCAACAAGGCAAAGAAGAGGTAGGTACTTGATAATGGTATGGCCCTGTATCAAAGTCATACTCCGTTTTACTAAGAAACGGCTTGGCGGTATGACTCTACTTGTAGTGGTACAAGGTTGTAATGAGTGTACTGAGAATGGAATCTAGCGCAGCCTAGTTAAATAACCAAAGCACACCCTACGTAGTAGAATAGTTTATTTTTTAGAGCTCGTCTAGTAACTACGCACTACCGCCAGGCTTATTTCTGCCGCCAAGTAGCATTTTTAGTCTGTCAAGTAATAATAATTATAATAATAATAAATAATAAATAATAAATATACTATGACAATACACACATCGCCACCTAGCCCCAAAGTAAGCGTAGCTTGTGTTATGGGTACTAAGATAGCTGTTGAATATTTTTATGAATATAATACATAAATACTTATAATATATATATAAACACTCAGACACTGAAAAACATTCAAGCTCATCACACAAACATTTTCCAGTTGTGGGAATCGAACCCACGGCCTTGGACTCAGAAAGCAGGGTCGCTGCAAACTGCGCCAATCGTCCGTCAAAAGAAGTATCAAAGGAAGTTTATGAAATAAAAACGCAAGAAAAAGCTATAACACATATTTTATTTTAATATCACTAAATATTTTCATGTAAACATTTCTTTTTTCAAAAATTATATAATATATATTTTTAATAGATTCATAATTCATTTTAATCGCAGACCGTAGAGGTAATTTATATTACGTCAAGGAACGTTATAAGGAGACTGTTTCATTCATTCATTGTACTATTAAGAATGATGCAGTAAAGCCTAGGCATGGAATTTTAGGACATTTAAATGCCAAGGATCTTGTAAAAATCTTAAATCACTCCAATACTACTTAAATACACTACCATTTCTCCCCCATTGAGGATGTGCCGCAAGTCATCATCGTCTTCCTGAGATAACTTCATTCCATTATTCTCCCAGGATCCTAAGCGGCTCCACTTCTTTTCTTATCGTACAACGTTAGCTTGTGGGTGCAGGTTGGCGGCACGTTGCAGGAAGTGCTCCTTGAATGTCCTGCGAGTTTTTGCTCGGTTAGGTATAGGCGATGGATACCATCAAGTGAACCATCTGCTTGATCCATCAATAAAAACTAAAAAAAAAAGGCAACAGCTAGAAACCTTATAATATGTTCTTTTTTATGCTTATCCCTTGTTTCGTTACTTCATGCGGAATATCCATTGAGGCCACAGGGAATGCTTTGACTTTGTCTCTGTAAATGCAACGCACTCAAATATTTGTCCCATTGCAGAGCGCATTTCTCTCGAATAAAACGTTCAAGTTCAAATATTTCAAGTTTTATTTTTTATTATTTATATTTATTATTTATTATTATTGGCCATCCAAGCAGATGTCCTACCTGCTTGGATGGCAAATAAGTACAAAACCATCGCCTATAAACAGTAACGCACAACGCAGGGCATGCAACGAACACGTCTTATTGAATGCCACCCTGTGTCTAACCTGAGGCGTAGGCGTTAAGCCTCATGCGCCTGTATTTACATCGGCAACAGCGACCTTCACACCGGAATGCTGCTTGGCAACAGAAATAAGCATGGCGGCAGTACATCCCCGGCCGAACTCTCGCACAAAAATCTCTACGATTAGGTAAATCCGCAACATTTATTAACTAAAAATTTATTTGCTGTTTCCAGATGAAAAACATGTGATGTACTTATATACGACAAATGTGTTCAAATGGGACGCAACAGATTTCAGTCACTTTAGGACGTATTTAAGCACCGCGTATGTCATAGTCATGTTGTTTGTGATACCATTGTTTACAAAAATATTAAACTGGAAAGACACGGTGAGTACTAAACTACCTTGGCCTATGTCCGATAATTGTAATTTTTTTTAGAGTTGTATCGTGTACTTTTAATTTTAATAACTCTCTCCGAAAAACCCTAGCTGCAGAATTATACGCAAATTTGAGCTTTAATATAATGTTAATAATATTCAATTTACTCTGATGTTCAACTATTAGCGATAAAGCCGCTTATCCTACTACGTACTCGAAATGTCTGTTCTTTTTTTGAAGGCGGGATTTACCATACAAACGTTTCTTATTTCTTCCTTGGTTTATTGGTAGACTTCACACGGCCTAGAGAACATTAAAAACACCTGGAATGCAGCTTTCGTCACCATCATTTCCTTCACCGTTTAAAGCAAGCGAAAATATTTAAATAACTGTGACTATATTTATATTGCTTCAATTAAAAACGCGACAACGTAAAGCCAGTTGTGCGTGCTGAGGCTCGAACTCAGTCACCGCGAAAGCTGAAGCCTTACCCACTAGGCTATCATCGCTTCTCTATTTTTATACGTAATATTAAATTTTCATTATATATCTCCAAAAGTACGTTATAAAATAACATGCTGTAGAAAGAGAAGGTTTATCTACATAAGATTCTTGATAATACATCGACTATAGGCCTATGTTACTTCTGGATACAAAAGCTTCCTAATGGCGGAAGAAGTAATAAAATCGGTTGAGGTTTTTCTGAAATTATCTCACTGGAATCGGCCTTCCAGACCGGTGGTATACTGACAAAAAACATACAGAGTTGATGTGTCAAAAGTGCTTAATAATGTAGGCCTACTTGATGTAACTGGATTGTCAATGTTTTTAATATTAGAAGCATCGCAACCAATCTTTTGTTCGATGCAATCTGACTTTGGATATTTTATGATATCATAATCATATAAAAACGCCGCTATAACGCTGACCGGATGCAAAGTCGCACTAGTGACGTCATATGCAAATTGGAGCTTTAGTATGTCCTTATACCAAAGCTAAAGATTAAGAACTAACATGCGGTTGCCGCTACTACTCAACAATAACCAAGGTAAGAAAGTTAAAGAAGTACTAACAAAACATGGAGAGAAATGTATTAAAAATAAGACTAATTGTTAAAATCTTTAAAAAAACCCAGTACAAAAGCTGAACTAAAGCATATAACTTATTTATTAATATATTGGGCCATTTTCAGATAACACTAATCATATTTTTATACAATGTTTTATAATTTGTCCTCACTAATATGTGTGGCCTTTGGCAAAGACCTTCTCCAATCCTTTCCAATCTTCTCTATTTATTGCTCATCTGGTCCAAGTTTTTCCTACTATAGCAGTAATTTTGTCTTCCCATCTTTTGAATTACTGTCTGTCTGTTTTCCGCCGTCTTGTCCAAAAAGCAGGAAATAACAATTACTGCATTACTACAGCAAACTGGTTCCCTAAACGTATAAAAAGGAGAAAAGGAAGGTAATGACTCTATGGAAAGACGAAATTAAGTTCTACAGAGGAAAACTATGGTCACTCACAGCTCATAAACAAAACATACGCACAGCTGTGGGATCCTACATAAAATAATAAATAATTATTTGTAAATATATTAAAAATTAGACATCAATAAATACATGATGGGCACAACTTTATAAGTCTTTGTTCTTAGGGTACAACGGATATTCAAAGTTGAAAGCTGTAAATCTTTGAACTCCAAATATCCGCCGTATCCACAAGTAAACGTCAGACGCACAGGACTCTCTGCCAGAGCTTAGAGAGTTCAGTCCTCTTGCTGGCAACGATGGCGGCAGCAAGAATCGACCACATCAGAGAGGCCAAATTTAAGCTGTAACTATTTGGTTCTTCAGATGCGGTGGATTCGTGCCAAAGTGTAGCAGTAAAAACATTAGTTTGTCCTTGATTGATCTTGAAAATACTGAAATGAAATAACTCCATTATGAACAATGCAAAAGTCGGCGATAGGGGTGAAAAGGATAATATCCTCTTCGGGGTATATATTTGTGAAGAAAATATTTCACATGTTAACAGAAAATCCGGAGGTACTTTCAGGAGGCCGAATTCGAGCCTTGGCACACACCTTACTTTATCGGTGAAGGGAAACATCGTCAGGACATCTGCATGCCTGAAAAGTTATTCATAATGTTCTCAAAGACGTGTTTAGTCGACCAATCCGCACTAGACCAGCATCGTGGACTACGGCCTAAACCCTTCTCGTTCCGTGTCCTGTAGTAGGCCGGCAATGGGTTTATGATAGGTATTAGTATGCCCGATGTCTAATCAGCCTATGGCAAGCACCGGTCACCCATAAAAATAAGTACGGGGCAAACGCTCGGGTTATATAAAAGCCCTGGATAACAACCCCAAAATAATATGATTTTAAGTAGCAGTGGTTCAATAAATACGCTTATAAATGATTTTATCTACTCCCATGCTATAAATCCTCCATAAGAGATTTTGCTTACATTAAAACATCCAAACAGATGATATAATGTACTGAATTTCATAATAAAACTCCTTTGTTTTATCTATGACTTCTGCGCAAAGGGTTTACTCAACAGACAGTCAAATTCTTTCTGTTCAATGAGTAGTATCTTTATGAATTTCAAAAAAGAATAACGCGTGACACGCCTCAAACACTCACGCCCGTTATAAAAGTAGGTTATACGAATCCCCGCCATTTTTCTTCGATACATTTATTGTTTGTTTATAAAAATATGAGCGATTTAAATTTTAACAGCACGATAAGGGCAAAATATAACTACAGGTTAGCCCATCTTAGACTGCATCCCCCACTTACCACCAGGTTAAATCGCAGTCAAGGGCTTCCTTGTAATGCAATAAAATAAAAGCATGTGTGTACTTATGTACACGCGTTAGAAGTTATACTTCTTTGGCGTAACAAGATAAAAATCTTTTCAAAAATTTTGTGACGGTGTGCCCGCGCATCGTAAAAATTTACTCTCATAATTTTTCTCTAACGCGGCAAAAGTATAACTTAAATAAAGTTAGCTGGCGGACGATGTATTCCCCTCTCACTCGGTTTCGCGACTATCCTGTTAAAATTGTGTAACCATGTATACGCGTATTTCATTACATCGTATAATTTCACTCCCATGATTTTTTCCCTAACGCCGCTAAAAAAGTATAACATCCGTTAGATAAAATTTTATTTGGATTATCAAGTGAAAGATGTTAACATATTATTCAGATGTGTGCTATATAGCAGTCTAAGACCCATTCATTTTATATTTTTTATTTAAAAAGGTGTCGAAGTAATTTCTAGTGTGGGTTACCTTTACACCTCATCAAGTTTGCTTATAAGTCAATGATAATTGTACTGTACAAAACAAAGTAACCTGACTTAGACACCGTTAAAAGAAAAAATATATAACTTTTACATAGTTTTTCATATATTTCAGACTTATTTATAGAATAAAACGAATATAGATTAGTAATAATATTCTTACGATATTAATAGGAACTGTTGTACTTTGTGTATTTAAAATCAGTCAGGACATTAACAAATTAATACTCTTACAAACTAAATCAACATAATTATGATTAAACATTTCAAAAATACTCAAAAATATCAGTATGCATCTTCGCATCGTTGGCATTCATATAACTTTTTTTTCCCTGCATTGCAATGACCATAGACCCATTTCAAAAAGGTCACACGCAGTGGGTAATGACGGTAGTGCCATTTGCAATAGTGTAAAGGTTTTCATCCTCTTCGTTTTCATCGGCTTTGTTCAATTCACTCACAGGCAAGTCGTCTTCGTCCGAAGAAACATCGAAGTGTTTTGGTTTGAGTATTAATCTTTTATTTTGGCGTGGTTCTGGTAACTTTGCCAATACCGTCTGGATTGAAGGATGATTCCTTGAGTCAAGATCAACATGGATATCTCTTTGGTCTAACACCGGAGACTCAACTTTTATCAAATTCATGAAATACATGTTTTTCCAACACAAGATCATCAATCATATTGTCATCGTTTTCAATAGACATAGGATCCGCTGTTACCTGGATGGGGTCAGAGGGCTGGGTCTCATTGTTAATCACTTCAGCTCCTGGTTTGTGGACGATTTTTTTTCCTCTCCTACGTCGCAATTTGTCTGCATCAAATCCTCTTGTCTTCTTGAGAAATTCAAGAAAACTTTCGCCAAGAATTCCTGTCGTATTTTGTCCATTTTCCGCTGGAAGCTTTTGCAGGACAACTTGTTGGGCAAATGGATAAATTCCTGTAGTTCTAAAAGAACTTCGTAAATTCTTTGTGACATTGGGAGCAATTGTATTCATTAATCTTTGCAATATTGAAAACTATTTTTTGAGTAATATCCCTTTCTTTGTAGATTATATCCTCCAACTATCAAGTGCCATTGATTGCTTAATGGTGCATACACCCCGACATCAAGAGATTGAAGCATGTTGGTTAACGGTGCAAGGGTCGTGAAATAAATATTAGTATAAAAATTAGCCAATGCCGTTATACAACTTCAGGTGCAATGTAAGACGCTATATTGTCACCAATTACGAGAACTTTTTCGTCTCCTCTGCGTTCGTTAACATGTGGCAGTAGTATTTTAAATAACCATATTTCGTAGAGGTTCATATCGAACCAACCAGAACTGCTGTTACTGTACACTGCACCAGGTGGTCCACCGGTGGTGAATCATATTGTGCAGAGTTAGTTTAAAGCAGTTGCTCTTTGGCTAAGACGTCCGCAACCAAATTCTTCAACAGTTTTGGCGAGATTTGCATCGATTAGATTTGTATTTTCGAGTACCAATCTTTCTTTTATAGGTTTTGACCATTATAATTTATTTGTAGGTACAAACAAACACCTATAACAAAATAAACGTTACGATATTAGTGTATAGATATCGTTTTTACCAACATTATACTTAAATAGCTGAATAATGTTCTTTAATTTACCTATTAAATGAAATTGTATTTTGTAAATTTGGGATCCATTTAAAACTGTATGTTAACAATAAAAGTATTATTATTATTATTAACTTACCTAGAAATGAGCTGATAAGTCCTATTGCACCGCCAACTCACTCAAAATGAGTCACAGTAGACGCCGGACACCGCATTGTCGAGCCTGTCGTGACCGGCTCACTCGCAGATCTCTCCCCTCCACGCCCCGTGACTCGCCGCACAAGCCGCAGCCGATAAAGCGCTCAAAATGACCAAAATCGCGTCGTGTTGAATTAGCCTAAAAAATTGACAAAGTAAACCGCTAAGTCAAACTCTAAGCTCCGCTTTACAGTAATAGAACAACACTTTAAAATCAAGTATCTAGTACACGAGTACTTATTGCAGGGGCTCCCAACCTTATTACGCCAGCGACGCACTTACAAGTTAAGATAAAAGTTAAAATATGTAAGTAAAATCCTCATTATGAAACTAATAAAACCATAAAAGTTTTTAACATTTTAACAAAGAATTAAGGGACATGAAACTACCCCAACAAAGAGCTGACCTTGATTATTTCCACAAAATTTTTCAAAGTATGGGGACAAGCTGTGACTTTACTTTTCACGGCGCCCCAGGGCGCCGCGCCGTCTAGGTTGAGAAGCCCTTACTTATTGTATTAAATATTTGAAAATGACTAACAGTATATATATATATGAGCTTTATAGGTCCTGCCCCTCGATAGATTTATACAATATACATACGAAATTTTTAATATAAGTTTCTTTCTCTGAGTATTTCATACGTTTTCGATAACTTATATTTTATAATCAATTAAATACATCGAAAATATACTTTCGCCAAAATGAATGCAATTCGTTTAGCAGATATATAATAATAATGAGTTTAATATTGAGGTACTTCCTTTATGTCTCGAGCGGAGTTCTGGGCAGACTTGCAGATCCGCAATTATCTGCACGAAGAGCACGCCGATTTCGCGGAAGATGCGCAGGTCTCTTGAGACACGCGGCGTTTTCTTGGCAGACGCGCAGCAATGAAACATGAAAAAAAAATTACTAAAGAAATGGAAGCACTCGGCTGGTGATTTCTGTTACGTGTGATTTTGAGGAAATCACACCAATAACGGGCGGCAACCACGAGAAGGATATTCAGCAGCCTTGCCTTAGGGATCTATACGACCTGCGCTCTCCCCTAAGACCATTCGCCAAACCTCCCACTGGGATCAGCTTAGTGGGAGGAATAGGGGTGTGCCTAGACAACATGCTCGGATCGTTGAACTAGAGGCACCCCCGCCCAGGGATAAACCAAATAAGGGCATGGATATGAAGGGTTCAAATGTACTGGTTGGGATAACTCAATCGGGCATAAACAGCTTGAGGAATGGAGGTGTGCCTTGTCCACAATCTCAGTGTTTGATGATATGTACTAGACACACCTCCGCAGAGGGATTTAAAAAATAAAACAATTACCGACATTGTTATAATTTATCATTGTTACCTGTTTTGTGGGTTTAATTAATATTGCGGTCATCCTAGGGCCTGTATTTTTTTTTTTTTGAAAATTTGACATACACAAACTGACTAAAATTACAATGAATAAATTTAATTACTATATACGACTAAAAATTGTTACGTGTAATGTTATACAGTTGGATATAAAGGCTTTATTATTATTAATATTATTATTATTATTAAGGGACTGTAGGAACTGGCCTTTAGATGACCTCTTTAAAGTGGTTCTTAGCTGGACGTTATCTTGATTCAAACGAAGCTCATGCGCTGTCACCACGAATACACCAGTCGCCTGAAGGGAAGAAAAGTTAGGGCAGAGTTAATTGATATTACAAGATCAAATTGGCTAACATTTATGTAAAACAACAAATAACCGCTTTTTAAAATTTACATCACCATTATATTATATACAACTTAATTCACGTATCTTTAGTTACTATGAAATAAATAGTAGATCTATAACTTAAGCCACTCATGCAGTTATTGATTGTGATTATGTTTATAGCCAATGATTTTATTTTCCACAGTATAAATGGTCGATCTGCATCGGGACTTATTGCAGACCCACCGAGTCCATCCAGTCCTAATGCTTCTTCCTCCTATCTTGAACCGATATTTACCTGCACCACAGGGTTTCCAAAACGAGATTGCGAGAGCCATGCTGCTGAAATAAAACTAGAAAAATTATATCTGTTCCAATATTAGATATACAGAAGTGTGTTTGTATGTTTGTCTTTTGCAAATATAATACTGTAAAGCCTGGAAGTGTATTATATCGACAAAATTCCATTTATCACATAGCATGGCTCTTGGGATAGTACACATAAAAGCTTATTGCGAAAACCTTAGTCTACTTATTTTAAAAATTCGAAGCATTAGTTATTATGATGCTAGATAATAATATCATGAATTTCAAGTTATATGATTGGAACATATTATTTGAAAAAGGCCACTTAACGTCACTTTTTCATGGGGTCATTTTACAAGAGCTTATCGTGGATCTAGTACTATTTGATCGAAGTTGCAACAGTAATGATGCCAAAAACTTAGTAATTATAGATGTGCACAATTTCGCCGAGTTAAGTTATAATAAATTACACACTTTTCAAACTTGTTCAAATTATATGGATATATAATTAGAACTTATTACGGATCCTATTCCTTACGGATCTTTTTCAGATAATCGTAATGCTCGGTGCATCGGCGCATATGACAGGTCACTTCATCTATGCCCACGCGCAGACGGACTCCACAATGTATATTGGAGCCACGGCCGCTGCTTTGGGGCCTTGCGTCGCCCCTCTGATACGATCGATGACGTCCAAAGTGCTAGCACCCGCTGAAAGAGGTAATTTCGGGTTAATCCTTCAACCTTTTGACGCACTAACGCTTCTACTAAGCACCGCAATGTGGCCACAAGCAATCATTATAAGCTTGATTGATATTATGCGAGAGATATCGAGAATCAACCAACACAAATGCTTCGAAATTGGTTATATAAATGTGATAATAGCCGGGATCGTGCTCTCTCGAGGCACGGAGAAAGTTATCTAAAACTACACGTCCATGTTGTTTTCCAAAAATTTTATTGTTTTTCTTTTAATTACACATGTTTAGTAAAATAGAACGTTCCAAACCTTAGCGGTACGTTTCAAAAATGTTGATGTAAGCTCCCTGTAGGTAGGTGTTGACTGTGGTAGACTGGTGCCGGAGGAACGAGATCAGGAAGTTCCTCAGCACACTCGCCAATGTATATCCTGTAAACAACCAATAAACAGGCATCATAAGATCGGTACTGTAAACCGTGTAGTTACGCCTGAGTAAGAGATTCGCTGCCGATGATTCGTCTGCCACGACGATCTACCGAGTCTAAATATTCAACCCGGCACTTACTGGTACCGAGCCATCCCACAGGTGACTCGAGTACCCACTCCATGCTTGATCGGTTTTGAGCCTCGTATAGTGTAAGAATATGACCCGGAGGGAAATATTGCTAAACCTTGTTAAGGGTAACAAGCAGCAGTTTGAACCTACTACTCGATAATTTTTCCGAGATTAGATGAGTATTTGATATCCAAAAGCCCAATATGGTCGCTTATAGAAACGGATACACCCTGGAAAGTGGGAGCAAAAGTAAAAAGGCTCTTCAGTTAGTTGGATAACCACGCTTGGGTATTGGTAGCATTGAACTTTAGTACATTTAACTAAGTTTGCGTCACTCCAATCGGACACCCCTTTTAGGTTCAAGTTGACACTTTTTACCATGGGCTCCCTTTACTCAAGGATCTTAGTGCCACTGGCCCTTGAACTGGACATACCTCTATTATTTATGTGCAGTAGTTTAACACACTTCTATATACAAACATATATATTAAAATAGTCACTCCAAAGTAAATCTAGAGTTAACAATATAATGTGATGGTGGCTATATCATGTTCGGAAAAATGCTTTAATATTTTATTTTATATATTAAAGATAAATAAATCCGTTCAGCTTATTAGCGCCCATTCATGGGGATGGTACTCTAGTACTAGCCTCCCACTTACACCAATGTGGGGTGTAAGTGGGAGGCTAGTAGCAGTCAGCCTCCCGAATTGCCAAGCTCACCTGCTCGTGGTGCATCCTGCCTTCTGACCGACGAGGCTCAAGCGACCGAAAATTGGTAGTACAACCTCTTCGAATTGGCTAGACCGGACCAATGGCACATGTCGGGCAGTAGAGTCGCTGGAGTGATCAGCCAATTCTTTGTATGTAGCCAAGAAAGCCACAGCTCCTTTTCCCCGCCAGCACCGTTCATCCTGGATCTAGCAGCGATTAGCGTAACGGCGGGACAGGGGGTGTCAAGAATCTCCGGAAGAGATTCCGCTGCCAACCTCGACGACTGGACCTGGCAACATATAAATGGCTGCCCCGCACCGGTAAACGCGTAGGGAGTAAGGCGGCCTCCAACGAGGAGGACAGGCAGCATCAAGCGAGTCGCTGCGAGCAGCAGTTGTCTTCAATCAGTTTAACTGATGATGATGAGTGCGGACGGGTTTAACAGCTAAGGTCCAGAGTGAAGCTACAAACCGAGTAACCTTGTTTGTAGCTTCACTCAGTTTTTAACGCTTAACCTATTAAGCGTTAAAAACTGGATATTACAAGAGTAACATAACATACCCGCGTATGTTATTACGTTAATAATAAAAGTTCTTATTCCAGGTGTGGCGTACGCTTTTTTATCTGTAATGGAGAATGCAGTAGCCATGTTCGCTTCCGTCATATACTCGCAGCTATACAACGCTGTTCTAAATACACCATATATCAATGCAATATTCTACCTGACTATGAGCACACAAGCGGCGGTCTTTTTGCTATCAATGTAAGTATTTCTTGTGTCGTGATATATCTCTATATGATTTGCTGATAAGGTTATGCGACCTACTTTCGAGCCTTTTATTTTGCTCGGGCCAATTTTTATAATTTAACCGGTAATTTAATGGCCAACCATGGAATTTCAAACAATTATTTACAACCGAATCTTAACCTGAATTCGTGCACGCTGTAACTATGTATAACCATTATTATCACATTTTAGTGATAACAACCGGTATCGACGGTTTAATGTGCTTTTTATGAGGCACGACTTTTAGGCGAAGCAAGGTTTTTTTACCGATTTTCGTACGGTGCGCTTTAAATCTTTATTGTGCGTTACATCTTGGTCAGACAAGAAAAAATACCTAAAATAATTGTGACTCAAATGAAGAAAATCTAACTTCTCACTGTACTGATAATTCATTTGAAAAAGAAAGTCTAAAGTAAACAGACCGAGTATCGAACCCTAGGTTCTCTTGCTTGAAACGTAGGTATGCGTAGTAGATTTAATGGAAAGTTTAATGTAATAGAAACGCATATTTCTTTTAATATTTACGACTAAGCATTTCATGCACAGATTAAAGACGCTTTTCCACTCTCGCTATGTACGCGTAGGTGGATAAGCGTCTTAATAAGCGACACACGTTTATTAATAAAACATTTAAACCAAAAAACAAACATAGTGTACGTTTTTTTGCATGATGTGATGATGCGTTTTAAATAATACTTAATCAATTTATAATTTAATTCTTTATTAAATGTATGTATTGATGACTTCGATATAAAAATAATAATTTACATTTAATTAGAGATTTGTTTCATCATCGCAGGTACATTTTAAAAACAGATGATGCGAATGGGTATTTTTTGATAGTGCACCTTTTGTACACTTTTACGCTTGTTTGTTGGGATTTTGAACATCCTGCTTTATTTAAACTTCCGAAATAGACGATGTTCTAATTTTGTCGACCGTATTGGTTTTTTGATTTGTTCTCCTCTTTCTTCGTAAATTGTGGTCTGATTAAAAAAAAATACACCCTAGAGGTCGATCCATTGTCACTTAAGTCAGGATCCGATGATATAATCACATAGAAATCGATGTGATCTTCAAATATTTACATATAGTGTGTTAGTTGAACTCTTTCAAATAAAATGAAATAAAGGCGATGTTTTCGTGTTTTATACTAGTGAATACGAGGAATATATCAATGAATGCAATTTAATAAAAATGCTTCAGTCATATTTTGAGAGAAGTAACATCCATTATAGACAAAGTTCTGATTGAGTTTGATTGATTTGATTGATACATAGGGGACCTATTTCCGCATGCCACCAACAATTGGTACCTCGATAGTTGTACTACGTGCTTGAAAAACCATTTGTATTTCAATAATAATTAAATTTAGAACCTTAAAATACGTATTAAATCACTTCTGAAACACTTACCTACCTACCTATATCAATCAAAAGCAAATGGGCCTTTTTTGACTAAATAATAAAAACTTTATACTATTTCATAAATAAAATTCTATAGCAAAATTGTAAAGCACTGTATTACTATCCTACCCTGCATAAGCAATTATATTTGCTACCTCTGCATAACAGATGTTCACTGTAAACTGCCCCTGGCCACCCCTAAAGCGTCAATAATTGTGTGTATACCCTGTTTTTATGTATAACGTTTGTTATCAACAACTTCCAGTCCACTAATCGCCGAACAAATACACGAATTCTTACCACCATTCCATTTCATTCCATTGTGTTCATAAATTCCCATTATTTCCATAACACGTTCCGTAGCACTACTCGTATCGCCGAACACTCCGCCATAGTATAAAGGCCACCTCAAATATTAACTTAGTTTTGATGGTTGATTAGTAAACAAAGGCTCAGGAACATGTCAATTTATATTTAAGGCCTTGAAGTCGAAAATTTGTTGTTCATTCGGGTGATATGGATGATTTCAAGTCATGTTATTATAATTAAAAATGGCCTGAGACTTAATGAAATTTTCTTTGAATTTGGGTTCTCTCTGTTAATTACACTTAATAGTGATACATCAGGCGTAAGCGCAGCGAACTGGTATCTTCTTCCCCGCTATTTATACCGGTTTTGCTCGTCTTTATCCATTATCGTAACTTTATTTTTTGTGGTTTTGTTGAGAGCCTTAACCCTCTCACTTAAAGTGGTGTTATTTTTAGACTCTCCGCCCCAGTCCTTATTTTTTTTCTGCTCCTCGACCAAAGATGTCCCATTTTTCTTATCACTCCAGTTAGAACTCTTGCGCGTGCGACTTATTAGCGTAAAAGCCAGTAGGGCTGATAACAAATAGTTTGTAAATCAATACTTACCATCGCCGGACGGTATAAGGACGCGGATAAAAAGGCAAAAACGATGGATTTATACTTGCCGCATGTTTGAAGCACCGTAATTTCCTTAATTAAATACTTCCTTCCTAATCCATGATTGCCTACGATATTGCACATCCGATTAGATAGTATTTTTTATTAGGTCGCGTTTACTTAGGTAAAGAATTTTGGATATATTTTCGTTACTATACAGTTAAGTAATAAAACCAGACCATGTCACTTAGTTTATTATAAACCACAAGAAAACTTACTTAATTCGTCTATACCAAAAGACTTATAATAAATAAGATATTTAAAAATTATAATTGCACTTAACCGTAGAACTCTTTTCAAGAAATCGGAATATTATAAAACGGAATTACCTCAAAGTTTATTTACTTTATAGTGGCTTTGGTTTTAACGTCTTGTTAATTAATAAAAGTAGGTAAGGCATTTAAAATTCGTCACTTTAAATCCTAATTTTATCGTTAACATTTTTGGTTCCAGGACAATGGAATTGATGTTAAAAGGAAGGAGGCTGGAGTCGCATCTGGACAGAGACTCTGATTCTCTATGACATTGTGAATACACAAGGAATTTATTTTACACCGTATTATACAAGTTTGGCGTCTAAACTGGCCGATACCATTTCAATGTCACTGAGCATCGTGTCTTAGGAGTCGGAGAGGATTAAATTGGTCATAAATAAGACTGTTGTTTTGTTCCTATAAGTTTAATCAGTTTAGTCACTATTTAGTGCAGGTTTAATAGTGTGTGTTTAATTACAGGTTAGACTCTAGAATATGTGTTTGTTGGTGGTAATTCCGAAGTTTAGTTCTGTATTCCAAACTAATAGTTTTTCGTCTTATGTATACCTATTTAGGAATATTTTTTTTTTTTTTATCATTGCTAAGCGCATGGTTATTTTTTTTGGTTATTCCTTAATTTGTATGCATACTCGAAAAGCTGTTAGTGTATCATGTTTTAGTTTTATGTATTTTTATTGACATTCTAGTTTTTATATCTGAAGAGGTTAAAAATCAAGGCTACATTGTAAGTAAACGCACACTTCATAAATTATGCTAAATCGACACACAGATGTTAATTGTATAATTCCTATAACCACTATTTAATAACATTATAATAAAGTGTAAGAGAAATGCTTACAGAGAATTATTATAACTTGTTTCGTTACATAAATATTTTAATTATATATTAAAAAAAAAACATACAATATATATACATAACAAACAAGTATAAAATAAGATAGCTCCGCAATTTTTTTAAATCAAAATTTTAGAGAGAATTAATAATACATCAGATAAAAATCGTGATATTAGGTACGACTGACGGGAGAAGGAGAGCGGTTCATGTTGTTCGGAGAAGAGAAAATACCTAAACGCTCAACGTCGATTACTATTATATAGAATAAGAGACTTATATGCGAGTATTACTTTAGAACATTAAGCAAAAATACCCGTTCGCCGTGTTGTATCAGGGGAAACTTGTTTTACAAACTACTCACCACCATTTTAGTATTATAACAAGTAGCCAACCACAAAATCAGTCTTGAAGGACTAATAATCCTGTTTTCCCCTTACCATACGAAGAAACACCTTCTCCATAAATAAATATTTCCACGCCACTATATAGAACATTAAAAAGGAGCACGTGGCTCTGAATACCTTCGGGCCAAACGTAGAGGTATGCAATTGTTACTCTCACTGTATGAATAGTTGCGCTCGATGTTAGAGCACGCGGCTTTCAGTGGTGGTGTGGGGTTGTATTCGTCTACGCGTGACCCCAATGCACGGCCGACCGCACTACAGCGCCGCTTGGCAAAGTGCAAGAGAAAGTGCCATGCCACCGACCGTGCGACAGAGGGCCGAAGCCCATAAGAACCCATCTTCCACGAAAATACACTCATAGCGCCTTTCCGGATAGCACACAACACTGACGCGGGCCCTCAAGCCAATAAATGTGATTATATATCGATAAATATTACGAATATTAAATGGATTATATCTATACGTGCTTTTATCCTTCTCTCATATTCCAATCCCTACACGAATGTCGCAAATAATAGAACATCATTTCCGATATTCTATTATTACTTATTGGAGGAACTAAAGGCAATAAACACAAAATATGTACTTCAAATGAACCTAAATCAACAATATTAAAATTTGATAAAATAACAAGGTTCTTAGTTATAAACACAAAGTTACATAAAATTAATCAAAATAAAAGGAAATATTAAATGGATGGAACCGCCTACTCAATAAGTAGGAAAATAGGTTGTTGGATCAGCTTATAAAATGATAATCAAGTCGTAATTTTTGAATATTTCGCTCTAAAATTATTATAATGGATTTTATGATCTCCCAGCTATTTGGTTTATTGTAATTTAATTTTCTTATTCCAGTTTATCATTCACTTATCAAATGATAGTGACCATAATTAGTTAGAAAACTTTGTTGATTAGGTTTACACAGTATTAGGAACCAACCAGTCTATCATATCAACAAGCCCTTTAATTTGAATGTTTCAGTACAAACTGCAAAACTGGGAACGCTCCCAGTACGGATGAGTATCGGAACTCATCAAATTGAGCATCTTTGAAGTTATTCGCTGTTGTCTGTTATGGTCAAGTGTTGGTAGTACCTATGTTGTTACAAGACACACCACAAATATCTTCAATAAAATGCAGTAGGTACATAGAAAATGAAGTGAGAATTGAAAAATAAGGCTTAAAAAGATTTAACATAAAGTTAAGTACAATGGAAAATAAAAATACCTAATGGGAACGTTATGACAGTTCGATAAGACTTCGAGCGTACAGGTTGGTAAAATTCTAACCGCATATCATCATAAACTATACTATATTATACTAAGGCACGTACAACGCAAACAATGCGAAAACGTTAAAAAGTTCTCTAAAAGTCCTACGGATCTGTCACAACGCACTTGTGAGATGATGAATTTTGTTAAAATGACACTTTATATTATGCTCATCCGAAATATTAACTTAATCATAACAAAAGTTGCCAGATTAACAAAGTGAAAATAACCAAATAAATGGAAACTCTAGACAGCAACTTAACCAGTGTTCCTTAGCACAGTGCACCAGTGTGTTCGGTGTTGTCGAACACACGGTGGTGATAAGGTACCAGCTGACTTATGATAGGTGGCGATCTGCAGTAGAACTCCCCGTACCAAAGGTAGATAAGTTCAACCGTTAAGTCGCCGTTTTTCGTTTCGAAGAAATTAATGAAATAAAATAGACTTAAATGAATTGTGGCGATCTAGTTATGATGGCCTTGACTAGGATCTTGAGAGGGGAAGACGATCCGATTTTTCGCTATACACCTAGCTATACTACAAGGAAGGTGCATTGTTTTTGTACAAACTCCAATACTGTTTGGAAAATAAAAACGCGATCTCTCCTCACATCATTAAACGCTGTTTGTACATAAACAGTGCACCTACTAATATTCTAGGAAAAATGGTGGCTCTTGCTTAAAATACTACTTCAATTTAAGGCACTGCTAATATAAGCTACTAATTTCATTCGCCCAAACACGATGCCGGTGCTTCATCGACTATGACAACATCCAAAATTGATCTAACGATTGACTAAAACGTAAGTTTTAACTTAAAAATAATGGTATTTACTACACGAAGCGCCTGCGTCGTATTTAGTCCACAACTCAATTACGAAAAAATAATACGCGAAAAATTGTCAATCACGCTTATATAAGGCACCGCCAGATGTTAAGATGTTAAGAGCGGTGAGTCATCGAGTCTGTCAATTGATTGAATTTATTAAGCGCAATTGATATCAAAGGTCACTTTCATCGCTCAGGTTGACTGCTAACAATCAACCTTTGCAACGAAACCATCGCTGCCCTCTCGTTAGTCGCTCGCTCGTAATGAAAGCGCAACGAGGGAGACCTCTGTTGCCATTCATAAGCACGATGAGGTAGTTTTCCTTGGTTGCGGCTACAATACCGAACGAGAAAAAAAATCGAACATAAAACACACAAATCTTATTGCTTTATGAGGTTAATAGTTTCCCTTTGTTTTCAACTATTATTTAATTAGGGTTTAATTCGCACACCTATGCTACAATTAAGTTAGTTCAAAGCCCTGCCCGCACCGGTGTACAAATCCCACAACTCTTATGTTACCGAACCCCTCGATGTATAAGAAATATAACGAACATTTCCGTTTGTTCATGGACGTATAAATACTATTACGGCTGCCATGCGTCATGAACAATAATATAACAATCAAAAAATACTATAAAAAATATGATTCCAAAATATATAGAATATATTAACATCGAAGCGAAAATCGGCATCGTCTGAATATCGGAAGACTTACTGTGTTTTTTTACTTAAGACATAGCTGATATCACGAATTACTTTAGACACGCCCATGAGAAAACTACCGATCTTTTTCGTACACAATGCTCTCGAACCGGACAAATTCCAATGAAAATTCGTGATATAGCTACCCCGGCCCTAGAAAATTAACCCTCTCGTTTTTTTCTAGTCCGTATTTATATTTAGTCACTTTACGGAAGTGAGTGTCATAATCAACGCTGCCAGTTGGAAATTTCCAAGGTGATTAGTGGGATATTGTTTGGTTCCGGTATTGATTTGTTTTTGATTTAGGTATTACAGAGTAACTTGCACTTTGTAATAATTAAACCAAATTCATAAATATTCCGGTGTTAATATAATGGGATAGTGTAGCCACGAGAATAGAAATTCACCAACTTGTCTAAATAGCATAATTAAAAGTGCAGTTTGAACGTTTAAAGGTTATTGGGCTTGTCAATACATTTCAAGTCTATTCCATTTACTATAATTTTAAATCTGATCCAACAGCTATTTTCCTACATCCTCACACCTAAACATCCTAAAACAGTAAATCCAGCAGTGAGTATACACCGAACCGTCTCCTGTACCCAATCATTTTATAAATATCTCTCCGGTCCATTCTAAAAACTTCCTCGAATACGAACCCAGCAAATAGAACGTTTTCACAGATAAAATCACGAGAAAAAGATTGAGCTCTGTTACTTTTTTTTTTCCGATGCCCAGGACTACGATCTCACATGATGTTCAGTGACGACGCAGTCTAAGTTAAGTACTCTCTCTAGCAGTTAAAACCACCTCACTATGCGTGGCTTTTCCTGTAAGGTAGTACCAAACCACGGCTCAAACCTTTCACAAGACCATAATCTAGCTTAGAAGTTGTAGCACGAGTTTCTTGGACAGGACGTTGTTAAATCGATTGAATTTAAGGTCAAGATTTTTAAGTGTGAAAACGCCTTACCTTCTTCTTTTAATAAAGAAAAAAAAACGAGGGCTTTCTGAGATGTTAAGCATTCTTTTTTCATCTGCAAGACAGTTTCATCGAATAACCAAATCGACAAAATATGTTGGTTTCAAGTACTAGTTATTACTATTTCATAACTGCGCATTTATGTCAAGTGCCTAAATTGGACGTAATTGTTTATTGTTTTTTGTTTGCGTAGTAAAATAATATGCCAACCAACTAGCTATTTTTTTTGCTGCATTCTGTGGTTCGCCATTGTTACCGAATCTCCAAATCATAAAACACAACATTTTATTATTTTCTTGCCCTCTCACATTAGCTTGATGGCACCTTATGGGTCTTTCCCCTCTGGGAATTGCATTGGCGGATAACCGCCACCATACGGTTTAAAGGCATAAAGTTGTAATCACCTTATCATCGCAAAATCGGTTATAGTATATCACTCGTTCAGTGATATACTATTATCCATCTTGCGACTTTAATTCCTTAGTCGCCTTTTACGACATCCACGGAAAGATCTGGAGCAGTCATATTCTTAGCCGGGACTGCACGGACAATGTGATCAAAAGGGTTAGTGTTTAAAATTATACAACTTTAGTAAGTAACAGTTTCTACCCTTGGTAAAAGTTTGTTCACTGGCAATACGTCGCTGGTACAGTTGCTTTCGAGTATTGTAGCAGTATATTTCAGTTAAATTAAATGTATATCCAACCCCTGTTTTAAAGCTTTATAACATTTCAACAGCCTAGACGGTAGATCTAAGAAGAACGTTTTAAAGTGGATAAAAATCAATACAGGATGTACGACACTAAGAAGTTTTACAAAGAACTTGTACTGTTTCGATACACGAAATCGACTACGAATGCGAGCGTGCAAATGTGCTAAGGGTAATGTTCGGGCCACTGCGTGTACCGAACACTGCACCGTCAGCAGTTTACGCAATCGTCGAGCCTCGTGACCATAACTAAGACAGTGCACTTCGGGCCGCCACTCGACGCGTACTCATTATCAATATCATTATATCATTATCAATTATATCATTGGAAATACAGTCCACTTATCAATCTCTAGCAATCTCTATCATTTATCATCGCTCCACAAAGGACTACACCCCACATCATTTTGGTCCGTCGAGCCTACGGTTTTTGGCGGGACCTCGAACTTATAAGTGGTTGAATCAGTGACGGAACTCTTGTGAAATGGTAGTTTATTTGTGGAGCATATCAGCAACATTTGGATGGATATTTTATCAACCAGAACATTGGATTTATATCATTGGAGTATCAGTTAGCAGTTATATCAAGTAAGGCGTTTCTTATATTTTTTTATATCATACCTATATCAATAAATACTATCAACAATGGCATACTTATATGAATCACAAGTTGAACTGTATGCAGCGATGGAGACACTGTATACAAATATGAAGAAGGACGGAAAAGAACGAAAAGCCATCATTAATTATTTTACACGCAAACTAGAAATTCTTGAAAGCTATTGGTCGGAATATCAGGGTAATCATGAACAATTAATATAATTGGAGGATCAAAGTTTACCATATTTCTAAGAAAAACTTTGGGAAAAAGCAGGGACTTTATCAAAAAATCAAAGACTATATCATTCAATCAATAAATAAATTCGATCAAGATCAACAAACTCCCGGTACAATTAAGGAGTACCGACCACCGAGCTCAACAGATGAGCAGCCTCACGAACCCTTACAAAAAGCGGTGGATATATCAGGTGAAAACCAAAAACTCGTTAGGGAAAAGGGAAAAGTAACAACAGTAACATTATTTCAATCACGCGGATCAACAAGCAAGTCAGATGACATGCTGCACATGCGAAATATCAATTTCAAAGCTTTCATGCGCACTATCAAGGGCATTAATTTAGAGGAGATATCGGAAAAATGGGAGTTTGAAGATGTTTTATCTCAGTTGCAAGAAAGGTGGAAAGTTATAGACACTCAACATTGGAAGATTCAGGCAGAACAAGGTGAGGAAAACATAGAATATGAAAATAAATTTACATATCACGAAAACATGTATAACCGCATCAAGAAAAATATCAACTCAAAGCTCTGGTCAGTAAGCCATAGGGAAAATTCAACGCCAAAAGTAGATATACCCATATTCTCGGGCAATTATCACCAATGGGTATCCTTTAAGGATTTATTCAAGGAAGCAATACATTCAAATCCAGCGTTATCAAAAGCGCAAAAAATGCAATTTCTGAAGAGTAAAGTAAAAGGTGAGGCTGAAAGACTTATCCAACATTTGCCAATAAGCTCCAGTAATTATGATATATGCTGGGAGATTTTAAATCACCGGTATGAGAACAAAAAACTTATTTTTACATCGCATATTAATATTTTATTAAATATTCCAACATCCAACTGGCAGTCGCTTGTACATATCAGAAAGATGCATGATATGACTTTAGAAACTTTAAATGCCATCAAAAACTTAGAAGTAGACATCAGCACGTGGGATCCGATCATAGTTTATATTTTATCTCAAAAACTAGATGCCGAATCATACTCAGAATATCTCGATCCTTTAAAGAAC
The DNA here is from genome assembly GCF_905163445.1 of Pararge aegeria. NCBI lineage: Eukaryota > Metazoa > Arthropoda > Insecta > Lepidoptera > Nymphalidae > Pararge > Pararge aegeria. Next base: position 7,207,931 of record NC_053208.1, read on the forward strand.
TCACGGGAGCTGCCCATTTTGAAGGACTTCATGAGTTATCTAGAAAGCAAATTTACAGCTCTAGAGCAAGGGCGTAAACCAAATAATATCCAGCAGAAACCTTATTATTCTCATCAACACGAGCATAACATGAACACGAGAAGATCAACACATTATCATAACAATTATCATCAGAACAACCCATCAAAACCCTTTATGAAGGCACTCCACATATCTTCACAAGCATCAGCCACAAACAAATGTCCTCTATGCAACCTAGATCATGGATTATTTTATTGTAAAAAGTTTCTAAGTATGACAAACGATGAAAAGTTAAGTATGATTACGAAACACCGGATTTGCAAAAATTGCTTATATCCACATTTTGGAAAACCATGTATTTCAACGAAAAAGTGTAGAATCTGCACATTTGGTAAACATAATACCTTATTACATGATGCGTTCAGTAAGCAACCTACTTACAATAAAACGATGAAACCACAAAACGTGTCTCACGTGTCACAAAAAGATATTGCGCAAATATTATTATCAACAGCTGTAGTTAAGGTGAAAGCACACGATGGAAGTTTTATCAAAATGAGAGCCTTAATTGATCAAGGTTCTCAGATATCACTTATCACGGAACATGCTGCGCAAACTCTAGGTATCAAGAGAAGACATTTTCAAGGGATGATTTCGGCGTCATATAAAATGCCAATCAATTCACGACGAATTTTCATTTAACACGGACGTCTTTATCACTAATAAGTTAATTAAAAATTTACCAAATATATCATTTGAAAAACCTGCATGGAATTACATACAAAACATAAACTTAGCCGACCCGGAATTTTATAACAGTAGACCTGTAGACCTACTATTTGGAGCAGATATTTATTCAGCTATCATGTTAGGAGGTATCATAAGAGGAAACGATCAATCATTACCTTTGGCTCAACAAACTCAACTAGGATGGTTACTTTGTGGAAATATGAAATCTTACCACTGTAATGTAGTTTTATCAAACATAGAAAATATTCAGAAGTTTTGGGAGGTGGAAGATATCAATGAGTCATCAAATTTAGAAAGAAAAATGGAAGATATCAAGTAGAGTTTCCATTCAAAAATAATTTTGAAGAAGCTCTAGGAAAATCGAAAGAAATAGCAATCGCCCAGTTTAGGACTATTGAAAGCAAATTGAGTAAAAACCCGACACTATCAGCTGACTACAAATCATTTATCAATGAATACATAGCATTACGTCACATGATCCCAGCAAAAAGTTCAAGTAATTCAGACTGCTATCTCCCACATTTTTCAGTATATCGTGCTGACTCAGCTACCACTAAGGTCAGAATAGTTTTTAATGCTTCCTCAAAGACGTCATCTTCGGTAAGCCTGAATGACGTCATGTATAAGGGACCAAACTTGCAGCAGGATCTACAATCGTTATTAATCAAATGGAGACAGTATCGATACGCGTATACGGCAGATATTGAAAAAATGTATCGACAGGTTTTAATAATCAGTTGCGCGCGCACATCGATGCGCGTCAGACGTTTCTCGGCAGAAGCGTTTGAGCGGTATTTTTTGAAAAATGACGTTAACGGTAAAGTGTAGTAATTGCAATATCGTAATCGACGAGCTCCTAGCTTACATACAAAATAAAATTTCGATCGCGGATGAGCCGAGTTTGGTGAAAATATGTGAGTCTGCTTTCTCGTTTGAACAAATTGAGAAAGCAAAAAACCTACTGCTGGATTCGTTGCCAAAGGATCTGCGCACAAAGGTTCGGAAAGGAAAAGGCAAGGAGAACCGAATACTTCTAGATATCATAAGTGTATTTAAAGTGAACGATCCGGATTTGTTACCGATTTTCGTTGCCCGCGATTTGGAGAAATTACCTCCAGTAACATTTGATCACCTGGATGTCTCCAAATTGCTCAAGGATCTGATGATTGTTCAATCTGAGATCAAAAACATAAAGTCTTCATACGCAACGGTGGAACAACTCGAAGATCTAAAACGAGACTATTTAAACGAAAAGCCTACGTCTCCGCCGTTCTCAGCTGTAAAAATAAATATGAAACGGGGAGCATACCGGGATAGTGGACCGATAGGTTTGTCGCAATTAGATGACACTATCGTTACGGCTAGTTTGAACGAGTCAAACTCCAATGTATTATCCCCTACGGAAGGCGATATAAGATATAGAAGCATTGATTTAAATAAAGTTGGAGGTAGTCACGCCGAATGTTCGGAGCGATGCGTCACGAGTGGTGGACATAGCGCCGATGGATGCGCAGCGACGGGTGCGGAGAGGCGTGAGTCATCGCGAATGCTTAGCAATGCGAGCGATGGACTGACAGTTACAGAGAAAAATAAATCTTATGCAGGTGTCGTTAGGGTTCAAAATCCAAATGACGGATGGACGGTGGTACAAAGAAAGGTGTCCAAGTCTAAAAACCGCCTGCTAGGTAAAAGAGGAAATGTTGTGATAGACTCGGAAGAAAAGTTTAGGGCGGCGGATAGAAAAATACCACTGTTTATAACGAATGTTGACAAAAATACGACTGAGTCGGATATTGTCAAATATATAAAGAGCAAAACAAAAGAAGATGTCGTCTTGGAGAAGATTTTAATTAAACGAAAGTGTGAACACGATGCTTATAAACTTTTTGTATCACAAAGCAAGCTATCGCTTTACTTAGATGAGAACCTCTGGCCGCTGGGAATTATTTTCAGACGGTTTGTGCACTTTAAACTGAGAAGCTCTAACGACACACCTGCTACGGAGGTGTTATCGAAAAACTTGCAAACTGGGAATGGCCCTAACATGTAGAATAGTAACATTCAACTGTAAGAGTGTGAAGCGCTCTTCAGATGGCATACGCGAGTTTTGTAAGACAGCTGATATAGTAGCGCTGCAAGAAACGTGGCTGCTGCCAGACGAGTTGTCTTTCCTCGAGATGCTGAGTGACGACTTCAGCTCGACAGGTGTGTCAGCGGTGGACACCGCGGCAGGCATGTTGCGTGGAAGACCGTACGGCGGAGTCGCGCTTCTATGGAGACGTAGTGCATTTCAAAATGTGTCTATTGTGCAGTGTCATAACTCGCGTATTTGTGCTATCAGAATAGTGTTACCGGAGAAATCGTGTATAGTTATGAGTGTATACATGCCTACGGATGCAGTGGCTAACCTAGCAGAATTTACTGATGTACTGAGTTCGGTAAATGCGGTTATTGACACTTACAGTGAGAGTTGTGTTTTTATATTAGGGGACTACAACGCACACCCTACGGAGAGATTTTATATCGAACTGTCTCAGTTTTGCATAGAGCAAGAGTGGACTTGTGTAGATGTCGAAATGTTAGGTTTAATGTCGGATACCTACACTTTTATAAGCGAAGCCCACGGCTCCAAGCGATGGCTTGATCATTGCGTAGCTACTAAGGCAGCTATAGCGTCTGTGAGTAATGTTTATGTGTTGTATGATATTATGTGGTCTGACCATTTCCCTCTGGTGGTAGAATGTAATTTAAATGTGTTACAACCAAAGAAACCTCTTAATAACACCTCTCTAAATGTAATCACTTGGGGTGAGAGAGGTCAAGAGCAGATCCATACATACCAGAGAGAATGTCATGAAAGGCTTAGACTTATAGACTTTCCGCATGAGCTTCGTGAGTGCTGCGACCGCACCTGTAGTGATCCTAAGCATGGAGTCGCTATTACAAAGTTGTACGGTGATATCGTCCAGGCCCTTCGAGATTCCTCGGTGGCGAGTAGAGAACCCATCGGCAAGCGTAGAATAAAAAAGACAGTGATAGGCTGGAATAAACACGTAGCTGAAGCACACGGGCAGGCGAGGCAAAAATTTTTGTTCTGGTTATGTTACGGTAAGCCAGCTACTGGACCGATTTATTTGGAGATGGCGGAGGCCAGAAGAGTTTTCAAAGCACGTTTAAAATGGTGTCAAAACCACCAAGATCAGATTAAAATGGATATTCTGGCCTCACATCATTCTAGAAATGATTTTAGAGGATTTTGGAAACATACCAATAAATTAAATTATAGGCCGTCTATACCCGTGAGCGTCAGTGGCGTGAGCGAGCCTGGCGAGATTGCTAATGTTTTTAAGGAACACTTTTTCGTAAAATCGCCATTGGGGCCCTCTCATTCGATGCCTAATGTTGAGACCGGCAGGGTAGTGGGTATTCAATTTCAGTGTAAAGAAGTAGCAAGTATAATTAAACGCATGACCAGAGGTAAATCCCCAGGCCATGACGGTCTCAGCATTGAGCATTTACAATATGCTGGGCCACATGTACCGCGGGTTTTGACGATGCTGTACAACGTTTGTATAAGCCACAGTTTTATGCCTCAAGAGATGATGCGTACGATAGTTGTGCCTATAGCGAAAAATAAAACGGGGGACCTATCCGATAAAAACAACTATAGGCCCATCTCATTGGCTACCGTCATCTCAAAGGTATTTGACAGCTTGCTAAACACTCTCTTAAACAGGATAATTATGCCACATGACAACCAATTTGGATTTCGGCCTGGTTTGTCAACAGAGAGTGCTGTGTTGGGGCTAAAGCATGCTGTTACGTACTATGCGAGGCGGAAGACTCCGATTTACGCCTGTTTTCTAGACCTGTCGAAGGCATTTGACTTGGTTTCGTACGATGTATTATGGAAAAAGATGGAGGAAGCAAATATACCTCCAGAACTTACCAATATTTTTAAATATTGGTATCAAAACCAAGTCAACAATGTCCGATGGGCAGGCGTTCTTTCGAATTCGTATGGGTTGGAGTGCGGGGTGAGGCAGGGTGGTTTATGCTCGCCGACTCTCTTCAACCTTTACATGAATGAATTGCTTTGTGAGCTCAGCAGCACCAGGGTTGGCTGCTACATAGATGGGGTTTGTTTAAATAATATAAGTTACGCCGACGATATGGTGCTGTTGAGTGCATCGGTCTGCGGTCTCAGGGTACTGATGGCTATTTGTGAGGCTTATGTAGAAAGACATGGACTTACCTACAATACAAAAAAGAGTGTGGTGATGGTCTTTGAGGCTGAGGGTAAGACACCGAATAAAGTACCTCCTATTTTGATCAATGGGGTAGTATTGGAGAGAGTTTATCAATTCAAGTATCTCGGGCATATTTTGACTCCTGGCCTCAAAGATGATGCTGACATCGAAAGAGAACGGAGAGCATTGTCAGTGAGAGCAAATATGCTGGCTCGCAGGTTTGCGCGGTGTACCAACGCCATTAAAATCACGTTGTTTAAATCATATTGTATGACGTTCTACACGTGCAGCCTGTGGGCTAAGTATTCTCAAAAATCGTATAACGCGCTCCGTATACAGTATAATAATGCCTTTAGGGTGCTGTTGAAGTTGCCCCGCTTTTGTAGTGCATCGGGGATGTTTGCGGATGCACAAGTTGACTGCTTCTTCGCCACAATGCGCAAAAGATGTGGCGCCCTGGTGCACAGGTTGCGGGGTAGCTCCAACAGCATCCTAAAGATGATCGCCAGCAGGTTGGACTGCAGATATGTGAATCACTGCTGTGCTATTTCAAATGGACTAGAACGGCGGTGATTCGCATATCCCTCTCTTATACGTAAGTTACTAACATAGGCTAAGTATTTACTAACAAAATATGAGCTGTATTTGATGCTTGAAATAAAATTATTATTATTATTATTATTTAATCAGTGAAGGTCATCAAAAGTATCAGAAGATTGTTTGGAGAGATTCGGTAACCGATTCAAGACTATCAATTAACCCTTAGCCAGGCTTAGGACGAATATGAACCACTTCATAATTTATTTTTTTCTAACGGGCAGAGCACTCCTGGAGTCCGCTTAGGCCTCTCCGAATATTGTCTATGAAACTGTCAATTTTAAACCAGTGCCACTGTCAGTGTCATTCAAACAAATTTTTGACATTTCATGGTCTCAACATTTTCGATCGTATTATTGTGTGTTTTTGACCTTTGGCTGAAGCAAATTAAGTGATTATGTCGAAAAAAAATACGGTAAGTGCTTTGTTGCATTCTTTTTAGAAAGTTAATGGATCATAAAAGGTATAAATTGTTTTATTTTTACTTAGGATTTGTTTATGATGGAGTTATGAACGTGGAAACTAAGTGGTCCATATACGTCCACTGCCCGCCAATTTTTTTCCAAATCAACTTATTTTATTTCAAAATTCTTTGATTTCAGTGTCCTTATACTCGAAATCTTCGAGATAATGAAATTGAGAAGGCTTTGAGAGAGATTTGTGCATCTTCAGAAGACGATTCAGATGACGATGGAAGTACAATGCATGAAAATTATCCAATGCCTCCTATAAATGAAGCTTTGGACAATTTACAAGGACTGACACGCTCTGAGCTATTTGACATCTTGGAAGAAGATAGGGTCTGTACACCACCAATACCAGATCCACATCCACCATCATTTTCAATAAATGAAGATGAAATGGCTAATCATAGACTCGTTGCATCCACAATAATGAAAGATCCTGTGCAATCAATGATTATACAAGAGCCAACATCATCCTCATCAATAGAAACAGAACAATTGGCTTCTCATCCTGCATTAGAGGTAACAACTATATCCATAACCTATCATACTAATACGGCTAGTGTAAGGTCATATATAATTAGGTTTACCTTTTAGATGTCTTTATTTTGGAATGTTTGTTTTCAGTTACCACAAGAAGTTGTCCAACAAACATCATCTCGTGCACCACAGTTAGAAACTCTACAGGAATTAATTGAAAAAAATAGGGTGTGGTCGCTGGATACGTCTAATTTTGCAGCTCCAGACTTCAAAAACTAATTGAAATCCAACAAAGTTTACACAAACCGAAGTGTTCCAATTGACTATTTTAAAAATATGTTTCCCAGTGAAATAATCACTATCATAACAAAGAATACAAATGAATATGCAAGGTTCATGTTGTCACTAAATTGGACTGCAACTGTAGAAGAAGAAATAAAAGCTTATCTGGGAATAGTTATAATGATGGGTTTGCATCCTCTGCCAGATGTAGAACTTTATTGGTCTACAGACCCATTCTACCATAACCCAGTCATAAGTGCAGTGATGACATGCAGACGTTTTAAAAAAATCACAGAAAACTTGCACACTTAAGTGACAGAGCCAGAGAACTACAGCGAACTCAAGTAGGGTATGATAAATTGGGTAAAATCCGTCAAGTAATGGATATTTTGAATAAAAGTTTCAAGGATAATTGTATTGAGTCCCAGACTCAATCAATCGATGAAAGTATGATCAAATTTAAGGGTAGAAGTACCATGAAACAATATATGCCAAAAAAGCCGATCAAAAGAGGCTACAAGGTCTGGGCAAGATGCGACTCTGAAACTGGGTATTTACATCAATTCAATGTTTACAGTGGCAAATGTGAAAGTAATGAAGATGGTGATGGAGGACTTGGTTTCAAAGTAGTCATGGAGTTGTGCAGAACGGTGCAGGCTGACACCCTAATAGCTTTTGACAATTTTTTTACCAGCCTGCCTTTGATGGAGATGCTACATCGGAAGAAAATTTATGCAGTTGGTACTGTCAGAGTGAACAAAAAAGGATTACCAACATGTCTTTTACCACATAAAGGCGACAAAAGAGAAAACAAGTTGAAGATTGGGGAATTCATGTTACAGTATGCAGACCCGGTGTCTGTAATAAAGTGGCGTGACACAAAAGATGATATATGTACCACAGCATAATTCTTAAATAAAGCAGCATTCTTAATGACAAGGTTGCTTGGAAGCATCCGGCTCCGCTTTCATCTCTCACAAGATAGAAAAATGAATGTTAAAATATAAAATGTAAATTTTTGATGTTGGAAAAGAGCAACTGCTGAGTTTCTTGCCGGCTTCTTCTCGGTAGAATCTGCCTTCCGAACCGGTGGTAGAGTCACTACACACGGACAGACTTGACGTTTCAAAAGTGCTTGTATTAGGCCTACTTGAAATAAATTAATTTTGAATTTTGAATATTTTTTTTTTGAATTTTGAATTTTTGCATATGATCCTAAAAAAGTAGTTGTCAAGTACATTCAAGTAATCCCAATGATTTGTCCATATGCAATTGAACAATACACTAGAAATATGGGGGGTGTAGATAGGCTAGATCATTTAAGGTCATCCTACTCAATAGGGAGAAAATCAACAAAGAAAAATTGGTTGAGATTATTTTGGTTTATGTTGGAAGTGGCCTGCATAAATGCATATATTATGTATAGTATGACACACAAGACAAGCAGTAGCAGCCACAAGGAGTTCCGTCTAAGATTGGCTCGAAGTCTCATAAACAACTTTTCCACCAGGATTAGAGACCATGTCATTTTCAAAAATAAGAGAGGGGGCCAGTATGGTGTGGCAGATGAAGTGAGAATGAGAAATGTTGGGCATCACATGCCTTACAATGCAGCTACTAGGAAACGATGCCGCTTCTGCAGCACAAAGAAAGAGGTCAAAAGATCTAAAATAATTTGTAAAGTATGCAAAGTTACACTTTGTGCAACACCATGTTTTAGAATTTTCACAAGTAGATATTTATAGTATAACTTAATGGTGTTTTATAAGTTTCAGAGCATATGATTGTGTCTATTCTTTTAGTAGTTTTTTTTTTCATTTGGGCAGAGGACTTATTGTGACCACCGCGTTTTTTAAATAGAAATAATAATAATAATAAATAAAAAACAAGAAATTAGTTTTTTTTAAATACTTTAATCTATCATAATTAAGTCTCAAAATGTAAAACTATGCTCAACCTGGCAAAGCGGCACCATTTTTAGCTATGATGACGTTGAAACAGCTGGCGTCAGATGAAAGAAACAATTACCCTGACGTCACAAAAATAGTAGACCAGGCATTTTACATGGATGACTTAGTTCATGGTTCCCACTCTATCGAAGAAGGTAGCCACCAAATATCTCAGCTATGCAGTTTATTAAAATCAGGAGGATTTACATTAAGAAAGTGGACAAGTAATAACAACCAACTATTAGAACCTATCAAGGAAAATCAAAACAAGGATAATATCGTATTTTATTTCAAATCAGATAGTCCAGGAAAAACGTTAGGCTTACATTGTAATCCTTTGGAAGATACATTTACCTGGGAATGTCATATGATACCATTAACAAAAACAAAACTAACGAAAAGAGTGTTACTGTCCGAGGTTTCTAAATTATTTGACCCCATAGGCTGGCTAGTTCCAGTTGCAACTACACTAAAATTACTTTTTCAAAATGTTTGGACGGAAAGTTCCGAGTGGGATGACGTCATATCACAAAAATCATATTCAGAATGGCTGAAAATTAGAGCAGACTTAGAAAATATCAATAAAATTAAAATACTTCGTTGGATTGGAAGTACTCAAGAAAACCTTATAGAGTTTCAAGGCTTCTGCGATTCATCCTTGAAAGCATACGCAGCCGGGGGCAGGTACGGATCCGGCCCCGCCATTCTACCATACCGGTGTGGACTATACAGGTTTCGTAGATGTGAAGGCTAGCAAAGGAAGAGGAATTAGAACAACAAAAGGATATATAGTAGTGTTTATCTGTATGGTCACGAAAGCGGTCCATCTTGAAATAGTATCAGATTTAAGTAGTGAAGCATTTTTATCGGCTCTGCGAAGGATGGCGGCCAGAAAATCTACACCTCGTCATATTTATAGTGACAGGAGGACTAATTTTGTGAAAGCGGACAGAATCTTTCGTGAAGAATATCTAGAGTTGGAGAAAATTCTAAACGAACAGTTTTATCAGGAAATTACAAGCATGAATATCACGTGGCATTTTAATGCACCTTCATGGCCATCGGCAGGAGGGCTGTGGGAAAGATCAGTGCGAAGCCTAAAGTATCATTTAAAAAGAACTATCGGGGAGCAGAAGTTAACATTTGAAGAATATTCCACTTTATTATCACAAATTGAAGCATGTCTCAATTCACGTCTCTTATGTGCAATATCAGAAGAGGTAGAAGACCTTGATTTCCTAACTACAGCACACTTTTTATCAGGAAGAGCAGACTTGACTATCATTGAGACAGATCAGGACGCAAGGACAAGATGGCATCTTATAAACAAATTAAAACAAGATATTTGGAAGAGATGGAAATCAGAATATTTAACTTAATTATCAGCTCGGAGTAAATGGCTCAAACAGAAGGAAAATATTAAAATAGGAGACATCGTAGTAATAAAAGACGATAATTTACCAGCAGGGAAATGGGCAATGGGTCGTGTTACGGAAGTACATCCAGGACATGACGGACTTATTAGAGTAGTGACCTTGAAGACGAAAAATGGGCTTATGAAAAGACCAGTAGCTAAATTATCAATACTACCTTTACAACCCCAAAAAGAAGGATCGGTATATCAACAAGAAAAAGAAAGAAAAGAAGACTAATATCAGTCTAACAAAAAATATCGCAGCTCATCAAAAGTCAGCAATTATATATCAATGGCCATATCATTTATTTTGTTCATAACTTTCATATCACCGACGAGCGCATCATATAACATAACTCACTTTAAAAACAATCAGTCGGTATACTTAGATTACATCTCTGATTTACAAATAATCCGGGATGAATGACTATGGTCGTCTATTATAATATGTCACCATATTGGGAAGGGATGATAACAGTCAAAAAATTTAATAGTTATTTAGAAAAAACCTGCGAGACATTCCAGGAGCAAAAACAATGTCATATGATTCTACAACAATTACAATACGATTACAATGAACTCCAGTATTATAGTGAGCTTTTGCTGAATCAGGAATTCAACGCGCACGCTAGACAGCGTCGCGGCCTTATCAATGGAATAGGATACGTCGCGAATACTTTGTTCGGCGCATTGGACGAGCGATTCGCAGAAAATTATAAGAAAGACATACAACAAGTAAGAACCAATCAAAATCATTTGGCCGCATTATGGAGATACCAGACTTCAGTAGTGGAGGCTGAGTACAATCTGTTAAAAAGAACAGAGGATTTAATTTCAAAACAACATAAAATTATCAATAAACATTTGAATATTTTGGATCAATCCACAATCTACATGAAATAACAAATAGAAAAGTTATCTAATGTAGAGGACTTTACATTGTCAGCGATTACTGCAACAAACATTGTTAACAATTTAAAAAGGTCGCAAGACGCACTACTGGATACATTGACAGATATTTATCATGGAAAATTAAACATTCATTTGATAACCCCTGAACAATTACGATTAGAACTACAGATAATTTCTAGTCACTTATCAAAGGACTTAACAATACCTATCGAAAATATCTACGGTAAACTTCAAGGAATTTACCATCTTTTGAAAGTGAGGGCAAGAATGACTAAAGATTATTTTATATTTGAAATTAAATTTCCATTAATTAGCAGAGACAACTATCAACTTTACAACCTTATATCTATTCCGCATCAAGTAGAAAATAGTATCATTCAAATATATGACTACGTAGCACTCAACTTGCAAAGAGATTCATTTATAACTACAACTTACAATGAGCTTCGCGATTGCCTAAACCATGAAGAAAGGTATTTATGTCAACTGAAAAACCCTGTCCGACTTTTATCATCAAATGAAAGGTTGTGTAAATTTGATACATTTAAGAACAACTGTAAATTTCAGAAGAGAGACTGTCAGAATCAATTAATTAAGCTGACAAATATTTATAATTACTTATATTTTTATTGTAATACCTACTCTTGGAGAATCATTTGTGGAGATGGTGTATCAAACGTAAAAATTAACGGAGCAGGTATCATACACATGGTGAAGGGAGAAGATTTTTCAATAATTTCACATCAACTAGCACCTAGAAATACCTTACATATCAACCCTGAAAGCGTTATTCCAGATATTCCAGCAATAAATAATGTCCTAAATTTGTCATTGCCTTACATAACTACTGATTTATCAGACGAAACGAGTATCAATAACAGCTTAAACAAAATCAAGGAGCAAATTCAGGTGATGAAGAAGAATGCCGAGTCAGCTGAACTCGACCTATCAGGACATGATATACACCAGTATATCCTCAGTTACGGATTGATAGCTGCAGCAGCGGCCCTGGGAGGACTCATCTTGTGGAGGAGGTGCAGGCGCGTACGGATCGTGCCTCCCTCCCCCGCCCCCGCTCCAGAGGCGAAACAAAGTGATTTTAGTGAAGAGAGTGTGTGCGTGAATAAATCTAAAAATAAAGTGAAGTGTAGTGAAAATTTAAATCAGTGTGAAAGTGTAGAAATGGTAGATATGGCCACGTCGCCACTGCCAAAAAAGTGCGTTCGGTTTTGTGACTATGAAGAACATTCTAAGGTTTAGTTAAGAATCATAAAAATGTATTAATCATCAGTTCATGCCTTTTGTTAATTGCTTAATCATTATCATTGTCATTTCAATTTTATAGTGATCATTTTGTTATCATTGCACCTCTCATCTCGCGGTCGGGAGCATGTTCGGGCCACTGCGTGTACCGAACACTGCACCGTCAGCAGTTTACGCAATCGACGAGCCTCGTGGCCATAACTAGGACAGAGCACTTCGGGCCGCCACTCGACGCGTACTCATTATCAATATCATTATATCATTTACATATCATTATCAATTATATCATTGGAAATACAGACCACTTATTAATCTCTAGCAATCTCTATCATTTATCATCGCTCCACAAAGGACTACACACCACAGGTAAAAAGTCTTTCCCCATCAAATAAATAAATGAAAATATCATAATAATGTACTCAGACTCCCCCAGTAAACTGGTTTCAAGTAAGTATTTTAAACTTTAATAAACCACATTGAAATGCCTGGTCTTCCCGTTCTCCCGTGTCAAACGGATGGTAACCCCTTTAGACCCTGACCTATTACCCCATCTCTCCCACCCCCTTAATTCTTAAATCTAGATAGATTACGAGTCTTAGAATATCTACGTCGAGTTTGTAAACACTTATTTTTCTTCAGTTAAAGGCAAATCCATCAGTAATCAATCAAATCCAACATATTCATATAGCAGATTTAATTTAGTGGTGTTACGCTTTCCCGTAGCTAAGGCCATCAATACACCATTTACTCTGTCGTCTGAAGATTTTGGGTTAGGTTGCGTAAAACAAATTGCATTTCATTATTTTGATAAGTAATGAAGCATTCCTATACGAATCTGAATCGATATCTTCCTCCGATGCACATGGCGAACCTTATCTGACGTTTAGGACATAAATGCGCACTTATTTACAGTTTAACTACAACATTACATTTACGGAAACACAGAGCTTAAATAAACACAATGTGGAAAAAAAAAGAAAAAGCCTTTTGTAGTTTTTCTACATACAAGTGTCTGATTTTCGCCTTTCCACATGATGCGGGCCTTGCTTTGGAGATTGGCGCCGCGCCGTCGTTCACGCAAGATTCAACCACGTGCCGATGTAGGTCTGGATCTCAACACGTGCTGCCACTCGTCGCTGGATCATCCTCGTTGGGTGAATACATGTTCGCGCATTGTGCTGCACCTGTTGCCAATGATAAAACCGAGCGTAAGTAATGTATATTTATCAATGTTTTCCCCACGAAAACTAAGGAGAAGTAGAAAGCTTCTGACATAAATAACTCAGCCAAAAGCGTTAAGTGAAGCATCTTAATTTTTATTTTTGCGTTTCACGCATTACGGCAGCATATTATTTATTACTAAATTTATACAGGCAACATTGCGGCGGTGCTGTAAACTGTAAAGTTAAACTGTAAAAGTAAAAGTTTAGATTGTGTGATCATTCTATTACCAACTTCACATTCCTTTGAGAATTATTTATGAGCAACTTTTAAGGAAAGTCTGATATTTTAACAGTTGTATTGTAAACCCCAGACTACCAGTAGCATTATTGTTCAGTGTATGACGACGAGATTCCACGAGAGTGGAAACAGAAATATAAGTTGGGGAGGTGGACGATATGTTAATCAATTTTGGGTTCGGTCAGATATACCTAGTCGTAATGGCAGATACTGAGGGACTTGCTATGCTCAGACCGACTCCGAGAGTTTTTATAATTCATACGTACGAATGAATAAAGCAAGACAAGGTAGCTGTAAAGCTGACATGTCATAAAATCAACTGGCCGTTAAAACAATTAAAATTCGTTAACTCATGCTAAAAAGTGTAACTAACTCAGTGACCACAAAAAAAAAGTCTAAGAAGACCCCTAACCAAGGGGTCAGACGAAATTAAGCCGATGAATGCAAGTGGCAAGTGAGCAAGTGAAAAGTTTATGGAGGGTGGACACAAAAAGGTAGCAGCAACGAAAAATCGAAAATCGAAAACGAAAATCCATTGGTTGATATTATGGCGATATGGAACACATGCTATTTCCGTATTCTTAAATCTAAACTTGTATGGCAGTACCATGTAAAATACAAAAAAAAAAATACAACTGCATTGATATCCTTCTTCTTTATTTGAAGTCGGTTAGAACTATGAAAGAAGAAATAACCTATCCTACCCAGTAATGAGGAAGCGACTTAGGAAGAATAAGTTAAAAGTAGTTAATAATTAGTATATACCTTCAAACAAGATAGCGGGCGTGTGGTTGTCCTGCGTAGTAGTCATACATAGCGCATGCCACGGATCGACCGAACCGTGCACGTACGCGACCCGACCGGCGGGTATGTTTAAACCACCGAACTCTTCATTAGTCCACTCAGCACCAGCGTTCACAAACACAGAGTCAAATCTGTAACAAAGAGAAAATAATATTAAAAATTGTTCAATGTGCCTATCTACATACTTGTTTCATAACTATCAGAAGGTGGATCAACTGACTTCCAAACTTTTTTCTCCAAGAGTGACAGATACTCTACATTCATAGCTTTTTGCCACCAGAGGAGTTTTATAACTTTATTGCCTACACATATGTTTGTGGCTTCAAAAAAATTCTGGTCTACATACCTATTTTATAATCGCCATATTTCGTCGGCGGTGTACCAGGTGTACTGCGCATGGATCGGCAGCTGACAGACTCCTCTGTACTAGGCGCCACTTCCCCTTCACTATCGACGTCTCAGGTCGTTTTTTCTCTCTTCCTCCTTTCCTCAGCAGAAGACTCAGCATCAGTAGACGCCTCCGCTACCTCACTTTTGTTGCAGCAGTCATCGCCAGACACTATATAAAAATCATGTGATTTATTTATGTTAACCTGACTAGATACCTGATAATTTAGACGAGAATTCAAAATATTAAATTAATGAATTTATTTTCAATAACAAGCACATTCCTAGACAGGTTAACCTTCCTTGGATTTATTAAATGGTTCTAATTCTGTAAATCGGTAACGCTGAATAACCGAAAAAAATGCACAACTTTCTCGTAGCGTTCAATTTATTATGTAGACTAGGCTGTGGGATTAATCAATAGGCAATGCATCCAAAAACGAAGGTTTCCTTTACAAATAGTGTGTCGGGACCACACTTCCTCAGTGTTGCTTCTGGTATTCAAATACATCTGCTGAGTACAATACGGTAAGGTAAGCTGGTGAGCTGTTCCTTTCTTCTCCAGGAAACACTCAACACTGCCCCTATCGTATTCACCAATGTTATCAAAACGCAGGCATTTTATATGTATCGCA
Organism: Pararge aegeria; assembly: GCF_905163445.1. Classification (NCBI taxonomy): domain Eukaryota; kingdom Metazoa; phylum Arthropoda; class Insecta; order Lepidoptera; family Nymphalidae; genus Pararge; species Pararge aegeria. The sequence goes on from NC_053208.1 coordinate 7,223,600, forward strand.
GTTGACGTAACTATTTGATAAAGCAATTTTACACTTCACACATTTTCTTTTATAATGTTTCATTGTGTTTATTTAAGCTCTGTGTTTACATTTATGGAAACACAGAGCTTAAATAAACACAATGTGGAAAAAAAAAAGAAAAAGCCTTATGTAGTTTTTCTACATACAAGTGTCTGATTTTCGCCTTTCCACATGATGCGGGCCTTGCTTCGGAGATTGGCGCCGCGCCGTCGTTCACGCAAGATTCAACCACGTGCCGATGTAGGTCTGGATCTCAACACGTGCTGCCACTCGTCGCTGGATCATCCTCATTGGGTGAATACATGTTCGCGCATTGTGCTGCACCTGTTGCCAATGATAAAACCGAGCGTAAGTAATGTATATTTATCAATGTTTTCCCCACGAAAACTAAGGAGAAGTAGAAAGCTTCTGACATAAATAACTCAGCCAAAAGCGTTAAGTGAAGCATCTTAATTTTTATTTTTGCGTTTCACGCATTACGGCAGCATATTATTTATTACTAAATTTATACAGGCAACATTGCGGCGGTGCTGTAAACTGTAAAGTTAAACTGTAAAAGTAAAAGTTTAGATTGTGTGATCATTCTATTACCAACTTCACATTCCTTTGAGAATTATTTATAAGCAACTTTTAAGGAATGTCTGATATTTTAAAAGTTGTATTGTAAACCCCAGACTACCAGTAGCATTATTGTTCAGTGTATAGCGAGAGTGGAAACAGAAATATAAGTTGGGAAGGTGGACGATATGTTAATCAATTTTGGGTTCGGTCAGATATACCTAGTCGTAATGGCAGATACTGAGGGACTTGCTATGCTCAGACCGACTCCGAGAGTTTTTATAATTCATACGTACGAATGAATAAAGCAAGACAAGGTAGCTGTAAAGCTGACATGTCATAAAATCAACTGGCCGTTAAAACAATTAAAATTCGTTAACTCATGCTAAAAAGTGTAACTAACTCAGTGACCACAAAAAAAAAGTCTAAGAAGACCCCTAACCAAGGGGTCAGACGAAATTAAGCCGATGAATGCAAGTGGCAAGTGAGCAAGTGAAAAGTTTATGGAGGGTGGACACAAAAAGGTAGCAGCAACGAAAAATCGAAAATCGAAAACGAAAATCCATTGGTTGATATTATGGCGATATGGAACACATGCTATTTCCGTATTCTTAAATCTAAACTTGTATGGCAGTACCATGTAAAATACAAAAAAAAAAATACAACTGCATTGATATCCTTCTTCTTTATTTGAAGTCGGTTAGAACTATGAAAGAAGAAATAACCTATCCTACCCAGTAATGAGGAAGCGACTTAGGAAGAATAAGTTAAAAGTAGTTAATAATTAGTATATACCTTCAAACAAGATAGCGGGCGTGTGGTTGTCCTGCGTAGTAGTCATACATAGCGCATGCCACGGATCGACCGAACCGTGCACGTACGCGACCCGACCGGCGGGTATGTTTAAACCACCGAACTCTTCATTAGTCCACTCAGCACCAGCGTTCACAAACACAGAGTCAAATCTGTAACAAAGAGAAAATAATATTAAAAATTGTTCAATGTGCCTATCTACATACTTGTTTCATAACTATCAGAAGGTGGATCAACTGACTTCCAAACTTTTTTCTCCAAGAGTGACAGATACTCTACATTCATAGCTTTTTGCCACCAGAGGAGTTTTATAACTTTATTGCCTACACATATGTTTGTGGCTTCAAAAAAATTCTGGTCTACATACCTATTTTATAATCGCCATAATTCGTCGGCGGTGTACCAGGTGTACTGCGCATGGATCGGCAGCTGACAGACTCCTCTGTACTAGGCGCCACTTCCCCTTCACTATAGACGTCTCAGGTCGTTTTTTCTCTCTTCCTCCTTTCCTCAGCAGAACACTCAGCATCAGTAGACGCCTCCTCTACCTCACTTTTGTTGCAGCAGTCATCGCCAGACACTATATAAAAATCATGTGATTTATTTATGTTAACCTGACTAGATACCTGATAATTTAGACGAGAATTCAAAATATTAAATTAATAAATTTATTTTCAATAACAAGCACATTCCTAGATAGGTTAACCTTCCTTCGATTTATTTAATGGTTCTAATTCTGTAAATCGGTAACGCTGAATAACCGAAAAAAATGCACAACTTTCTCATAGCGTTCAATTTATTATGTAGACTAGAAAGTAAAAGTCTTTTAAACTGTAATAAACCACATCCGAGCATGTTCACATTGAAATTGCCTGGTCTCTCCGTCCTCCCGTGTCAAACGGATGGTAAGACCCTGACCCTTTAGACCCTGACCTATTACCCCCATCTCTCCCACCCCCTTAATTCTTAAATCTAGATAGATTACGAGTCTTAGAATGTCTACGTCGAGTTTGTAAACACTTATTTTTCTTCAGTTAAAGGCAAATCCACGTAACTATTACGCACCAACGCCAAAAGTAATAATCAATAAAATCCAACTTATTCATATAGCAGATTTAATTTAGTGGTGCTACGCTTTCCCGTAGCTAAGGCCATCAATACACCATTTACTCTGTCATCTGAAGATTTTGGATTAGGTTGCGTAAAACAAATTGCATTTCATTATTTTGATAAGTAATGAAGCATTCCTATACGAATCTGAATCGATATCTTCCTCCGATACACATGGCGAACCTTATCTGACGTTTAGGACATAAATGCGCACTTATTTAAAGTTTAACTACAACATTACATTTATGGAAACACAGAGCTTAAATAAACACAATGTGAAAAAAAAGAAAAAGCCTTATGTAGTTTTTCTACATACAAGTGTCTGATTTTCGCCTTTCCACATGATGCGGGCCTTGCTTCGGAGATTGGCGCCGCGCCGTCGTTCACGCAAGATTCAACCACGTGCCGATGTAGGTGTGGATCTCAACACGTGCTGCCACTCGTCGCTGGATCATCCTCGCTGGGTGGATACATGTTCACGCATTGTGCTGCACCTGTTGCCAATGATAAAACCGAGTGTAAGTAATGTATATTTATCAATTAACATTTTACGGACAGAGCTTCACATTTTTGTATTTCATTAAAATTAATTTTGGTCAGAACATTTAAATTTTAAGTATAGGTATTAAAGAAAATGTAGATAGAGTGAAAGTACAATCTTATGTTAAATGTTTTTAAGGAGAAGTAGAAAGCTTCTGAAATCCATTGGTTGATATTATAGTTATATTGAACTATTCTTAAATCTAAACCTGAGGGTGTGAAATAGAGGTTTAAAATTGTAGGGCAGTACCAAGTAAAATAAAAAAAAAACATAAAAAAAAAACTGCATTGATAACCTCCTCCTTTATTTGAAGTCGGTTAGAACTATGAAAGAACAAATAACCTACCCTACCCAGTAATGCGGAAGCGACTTAGGAAGAATAAGTTAAAAGTAGTTAATAATTAGTATATACCTTCAAACAAGATAGCGGGCGTGTAGTTGTCCTGCGTAGTAGTCATACATAGCGCATGCCACGGATCGACCGAACCGTGCATGTACGCGACCCGACCGGTGTGAATGTTTAAACCACCGAACTCTTCATTAGTCCACTCAGCATCAGCGTTCACAAACACAGAGTCAAATCTGTAACAAGAAGAAAATAATATTAAAAATTGTTCCATGTACCTATCTACATACTTTTTTCAGTGTTTTTGTTATAACTTAAGCTTATTTAAGCGATTATTTATGAACTATTTATAAAATTTATAAGCGAATAAAGATTTTGTATCTGGCTGGTTTTGGTATCAAATTAGGAAAATGTGTGAAGATGAGTGAATCTAATGAAGAAATTCCTTTTTACCTTTAAAAATTTTTCTACAAAAAAGGTAAAAATGCAACGCAAGCCGCGAAAAAAATTTGCGATGTTTATGGACCTATTGCAGCGTCTGTGAGAGTAGCACAAATTTGGGTTTAGTGTTTTCAATCCGGAAATTTTGATGTCAAAGATGCACCTCGCTCTGGTTAGGAAAAGCCCTATTACGGACATAATGGATGCCATTTTTGAAAAAGTGGACCAAGATGGGCAAATCAGTAGGTACAATGTAGCTGAAGAACTGGGAATTGACCACAAAACAGTTTAGGCACATTTGAAAAAAACCGGGTACATAAAAAAGTTGGATATTGGGGTACCTCACGAGCTCACTGAAAGAAACCTAATAAACCGTGTACTCATTTGTGATTCTTTATTACGACGTAATGAAACCGAACCATTTTTGAAGAAGCTGATAACTGGTTATGAAAAGTGGATAATGTACGACAAGAAAGTGCGAAAAAGGTCATGGTCAAAGGCCGATCAGGCTTCACAGACTATCGTGAAACCCGGTTTAACTCGCAACAAGGTGACGCTGTGTGTGTGGTGGGATTGGAAGGGCATTATTCATTATAAGCTGTTACCACCAGGCAGTACCATAAATTCAGAATTCTTCTGCGAACAACTGATGAGATTAAAGCAAGAAGTTTAGAGAAAGCGGCCGGAATTAATCAACAGAAGAGGTGTGGTTTTTCATCATGATAACGCTAGACCTAACACATCTTTAGCCACTCAGCTAAAATTAAGATAGTTTGGCTGGGAGGTGGTAATGCATCCGCTGTATAGTCCTGACCTTGCACCTTCAGATTTCCGCCTGTTTCGGTCTCTTCAGATTTATTTAGGCAGTGTCAGGTTAACATCACGAGAGGACTGCCAAAACTACTTGTCGCGGTTTTTTGATTTCAGAAGCCCCAAAATTTCTATAGCAATGGGATTATGTACCAACAAGATGGCATAAAGTTATCGAACAAAATGGTACCTACATACTCAAGTTTCAAGTAAATAACCTATATTAAATAATTATTTGAATTTTCTTAAAAAATGAGAAGAAACTTTTTTCCCAACTAATATTATTAGAAACATAATTTATGGAAACGAACAAAATTCCAAAAACTTTTTAATTACTTCTAGAAAAAGAGGTAGTATCTAGATTTTATTACAACGTTCTACATGGATACTAGTTTGCGAAAAGACTATTCCCGCAACCCACTTATCAAAATTTCTCCCTATATCACATTTAAATTTGCATGTCCACTTAAACTTTATAACATTTCTATCAGCAGGTGGATCAACTGAATTCCAAACTTTTTTCTCCAAAAGTGACAGATACTCTACATTCATAGCTTTTTGCCACCAGAGGAGTTTGATAACTTTATTGCCTACACATATGTTTGTAGCTTCTCAAAAATTCTGGTCTACATACCTATTTTATAATCGCCATATTTCGTCGGCGGTGTACCACGTGTACTGCGCATGGATCGGCAGCTGACAGACTCCTCTGTACTAGGCGCCACTTCCCCTCCAACTATAGCGCCGCCGACGTCTCGCGTCGTTTTTTCTCTCTTCCGCCTTTCCTCAGCAGAAGACTCAGCATCAGTAGAGGCCTGCTCTACCTCACTGTTGTTGCAGCAGTCATCGCCAGACTCACCATCTGTTAATTCATATAAAAATCATGTGATTTATTTATATTAACCTGACAAGAAACCTGATAAGTTAGACGAGAAATCATAATATTATTACGGTATTCATCAATGTCAGCATTTAATAAATCATTACACTCATTCATGGATATAATGAAATTATATAATCTGTATCACATTTATTTTCAATAAAAAGTACATTAGGAATGTGCTTTTTACTATACAGAATAACCTTCCTTGGATTTATTTAATGGTTCTATAAATCGGTAACGCTGAATAACCGACAAAAATGCACAACTTTCTCTTAGCGTTCAATTTATTATGTAGACTAGACTGTGGGATTAATCAATAGGCAATGCATCCAAAAACAAAGGTTTCCTTTACAAATAGTGTGTCGGGACCACACTTCCTCAGTGTTGCTTCTGGTATTCAAATTCATCTGCTGAGTACAATGCGGTAAGGTAAGCTGGTGAGCTGTTCCCTTCTTCTCTAGGAAACACTTAACACTGCCCCTATCGTATTCACCAATGTTATCAAAACGCAGGCATTTTAAATGTATCGCAGTTGAGGTAACTATTTGATAAAGCAATTTTACACACTTCACACATTTTCTTTAATAAATATCTTAATTTTTGAAGAGAAAAATTATTAGTAGTAAGGGCGAGTAAGTACCTTGCATTTCCACAGCAGTCTCTCATAGGGCTCCACACGTCACTATGGATGAGTTCCAAGGGTCGGCCAACACGTTTCGTAGATCTTTTCGGAGCCCTGGCTTTCCTTTTAGGCAGGCGCACACTTGTTGAAATCGTCTTTGTCATCCTGAAATGAACATACCTTTAAGACAATGATACCCTAACCGTCTATGCCATAAAACAGTATTCATGTTAAGTATTATTAGACTTAGCTAACTTTGCAATATTGACTTCCTCTTTTGAAAAAAAAAACATTCATTCGATCAGATGCGTTCATAGAGGGTATGTAAAGTGTATGGAAATGATACAAAATGAAAAAAGTCTCCAGTAAGAGTTATACAAAACTTAGGGATAAGCATTGTAAGAGTTATAAAAAGCCTACCCCTAAATAATCATAGATCGTACTGGAGATTTTCTTCATTTTATATCATTAGAAGATATAACAGGCTGGTGTTGCAGGCTACAACTGTCAAGGACAAAAAACCTATCTACATTCATGATCACAACCATGCCACTTTCACGTAATTTAATACTTAACATAAATCAAATTTTCAGAAAACTCCGGAACATAAGAAACATTGTTTAAGGTTTTATCAAAATTATTTATGCTTACATGAATATCTCCAGAGCTCTCCAGTTTAGTCGCTTCATCATCACAAGTGATCATCCTTTTATTGGGTTTTCGGAGGATTGACATTTTTACATATGTGCGACAATGAACCAATGTCCACATGAAATCTTTTCACTGCGTGGTAGACTTTGTTATTTTTGATTCTTCGAGATATTACCATGCATTTCTTGGGCTGCTTCCGTCGTTCCCAGCATTTGTCTTTTAAATACTCTTCTTGAATCAAGCTAGTTCTGAAGATGATGCTTTGGTCATCGTTGCCGCCTTCAAGGCTGATACTAGAGTAGGGATCAGATTCCTGGGGGAGCCCGTACAATAATAATTGTGCTATCTCTTCATCTTCAATGAGCTTATGTTGTTGTACGAGGGTAAAAACTATTTCAATGTTTCAATATATCATATTGAGATCGGTGACGCGTCCTCTCGCATCCATCATTTTTGTGTCACGACCGGATTCGAAATTCTTGTAACTTCTTTTAATTTTTGATGGTTTTCGTATAAAACTACTACTACACAAACTATTTTCATTTGAATCCAAATTTTTAATAACTATTAACGTCCTTCAAACTTTCATTACAAAAAAATTGTCATTTTCGATCAAGAAAGTTTTATATATGAATCGTGTAAATCGAATAACCATTTAGTCAGAACTAATATGTTCAAGAATAAAATATCTTCGTTTGGCTGTAAAAAAACTTTACGTATTAGTTTTACAACTAAAAATTACGGTTGAAAATCGCATTTTAAGTACAAATTATTGTATAAGAGTTTGGTACACTACACTCTGTTACAAACAAAAAAAAGGAAATGGTAGGAAAGTAAAACGGAGGTGTGCCTTGTTCACGAACTCATCGTTAAATATTATACTAGGCGCACCTCCGCTGAGGGATTAGAAAAAATAATACAATTAAAGACAAAGTAATAATCATGTATCGGATAGGAAATGAAACGGCATTGCAAATATTAGTTTAATTGATTATTATAAGACAAAATTGGCACACATTTAAGTAAAACAACTCCAAAGAAGCGCTGATTACACATTAACATCAACATACAACTTAATTCGTATCGTTACTTGCAACTTAATAAATAGGAGACATGATAACTAATGCAACGTATGCAGCTAATGATTGTGATTACGTTTATAGGCAATGACTTTATTGTCCAAAGTATAAATGTTCGCTCTGCATCGGCGATGTTTGCAGACCCACCGAATCCAACCATTGCTATTTCTTTTTCCCCCTATCCAGAAACGAAATCCACCTAGTTCCAACACAAGTTTCCCGTAGCGAGATTGCGATAACCATGCCACTGAAATCAAGCAGAATATTTCATATAATATATTTACTAAAAGAGAAAGAGTGTTTTAGTAGGTTTTTCTTTCTTTCGCACACGCAGCAGCAGAACTTGATGTGCTTCTTTGCACATATTATGGGTACTTTAAATAAAAGAAGTATCGAAAAATTCATTTAATCACATAGCATGTTCCTTGAGATAAAATACAGAGTACCTTATAACGGAATTCTCCAAAATGTAGAACTTAATAAGTTAAGTCATCTGAAAAAGAGTAGATGGATATGATTGGCCACTTAACGTCAGTGTGCTTTAATCAATCGGGCCGTTTTTCAAGAGCTTATCGTGGATCACTTCATCAATACGTACGCGCAGATGGACTCCGCAATGTATATTGGAGCCACGGCGGCTGCTTTGGCGTCTTGTGTCGCCCCTCTGATACGATCGATGACGTCCAAAGTACTAACACCGGCTGAAAGAAGTAATTTCAGTTAATCCTCCAACCTTTCAAAGCACCATTCTGAATTAATGAACAATGAAATTTGCTTTGTTTCCGGTATGCACCGCAATAACGCGTAATGCACTTCCGGTATTATCAGTAACTTGAAATCAAGATTGCTTCACCTTAGAATGCATCAACACTTATCGTTAAGTGTGATTGCGACCAAGAGAGATCACTCTGTATCCACCTATATACCTGTATCTACCTATTTTGATAGGTGGATATGGATGGAGGCTTACACATTAATACAACCGAATAGGGGTATGACTAACATACTCCGTAACAAGTTGTCCCGCTACCATCTTTGACTGCATGAGCAAATAGAACTGGAATATACTATGAAGCATTTATAAAAACGTTAAATACCATTAATAAATACAATAAAAATACTTAGTGTTCGCGCGCGTGTATGCGTGCGTGAGTGTGAGACAGTGTGTGTGTTCCTATATTCATTATCATCATCATATCAACCGATAGACGTCCACTGCTGGACATAGGTCTTTTGTAGGGAGTTCCAAATTCCAGGATTCTGTGCAGCTTGGATCCGCTTGGGTCACTAAAAAATACACAGGCTTGAGCATTTTAAAGAGCTCATAAAAATAGGCCTCTACTTGAAATTAATCACTAACATCACGAAAAATAAAAATAACCGTAGTGTATTCAATTCTAATAAGTATTTTACCTGTAGATTTAATGGAATATGAAATAGAAACGCTTATCGACATAATTTTTTTTTTACATGGACATATTAAAGACACTATCACCCTCTACCTATGTATATGTAGGTGGATAGGAATAAATGATTATCGCATATTAATGGGCTGACCTCATAAGCGAAACATTGTAACATCTAGTCAACTAAATGTCGAACTCTTACCACTCTGGATATGGCGACAATCCTATCGTGTTCATAAATTCCATAAAACGTTCCATTGCACTACTCCTACCGCCGAACACTCCGCCATAGTATAAAGGCCAGCTCAAATATTAATTGGCAGGGTTTTGATGGTTGATATATTAACAAAAGCACAAAAACATGTCAATTTATATTTAAGGCCTTGAAGTCGAAAACTTGCCGTTTATTCGGGTAGTATGGATGCTTTTTGAATAAATGACTGAGACTTTATGGCACTTCCCTCGAATTCAACTTACTAATCTATGTTATCTAAACTAAAGAGCTATATATCACATACATCAGGCGTAAGCGAAGCGAACTGGTATCTTCTGCTCTGCTATTAACGTCGGTTTTGTTATTCTAAATCCATTCTTGTAACCTTCTTTATGTGTTTTCGGTTTGAGGCTTATCCCTCTTTATTTACTTATTATCTTTTTCCTGTTCCTCATCCAAAGGTATCCCATTTTTCTTATCACTCCAGGTAGAATCCTGCGCGTGCCACTTCTTACCGTGATGGCCAGTAATGTCGATAGCAAAAAAGCTGTTAATCAATACTTTGCATCGCCGGACGGTATAAGGACACGAATAAAAGGACAAAAAGAATGGATTTCCACGTGCCGCATATGTGAAGCATCATAATTATCTCAGTTTAAGACTTCCTTCCTAATGCATGACCTTCGACACTGCGAATAGTATCTTCCTTGCTTTTAAACTGAAGCGTTTAGTCCTCATACGCGTTCCCTCTCTTAGTAAAATTTTATCTAGATAATTCCATAAAATTTCCCTAGTAAGGGGAATGCGGATGAGTAAATATATCCTATTATTTCTGCAATTTGTCATCCCGTTCTAGTATTGGTATCGTTCGTAACTAGCTCGTTGGTCAATTGGTCACCATGATGCTCTTTGAATCACTGGATTCACCTGATCCAGAAATTGCTCTCGTTATAAAATCAGGAAACGATAATTTGTCCCTAAGAGTGTGAATGAGTAACACAATATTCAAAAAAAATCAAAATTCAAAATTCATTCATTTCAAGTAGGCCTAATATAAGCACTTTTGAAACGTCAAGTCTGTCTGTTTGTAGTGACTCTACCACCGGTTCGGAAGGCAAATTCTACCGAGAAGAAGCCGGCAAGAAACTCAGCAGTTGCTCTTTTCTTTCTTTTCCAACATCAAAAATTTACATTTTACATTTTAACATTCATTTTTCTATCTTGTGAGAGATGAAAGCAGAGCCGGATGCTTCCAAGCAACCTTGTCATTAAGAAATTCATCAATTGTATAATAACCTCGATGTAATAAATGTGTTTAACACATTCTTTAAACTTATGCATTGGTAGGTCCTAAATTTCCTTAGGAATCATATTATAAAAGCTTATACTCAATCCCACAAATGACTTCTGTACCTTTCGCAGACGATATGCAGATGTCACTAATTTATGACCATTTCTTGTAAGTCGACTGTTTATATCCACTTTTTGTTTATAAAGACTAATATGTTGTCTTACAAATACTATATTATTATAAATATATTTTGAAGCGACAGTAAGTATACCTATTTCTTTAAACTTCTCACGGAGAGATTCGCGTGATTTAAGTTTATATATTGATCGTACAGCTCTTTTCTGCAATTTGAATATAGTATCGATATCAGCAACTCTACTCCATAACAAGATTCCGTAGGACATAACACTATGAAAAAATAAACAAGTTTAGCTATTTCAACCTCAGTAATCTGTCTAATTTTTCTTACTGCGTAGGCAGCCGAGCTTAGTATACCCGCTAGTGTATCTATATGGGCAAGCTTATTATCCAAGGTCACGCCCAAAAAAACTGTGGAGGTCTCTATTTTTAGTAATTCACCATTAATCATTATATTTTTATTAATTTTCTTTACATTAGGTAAGATAAATTCGACACACTTAGTTTTTTTTGCATTTAAAAGTAAGTTGTTAACTGTAAACCAATGCGACACATACGACATAACACGGTTTATATCGTCAGAGTTATCTTTACTCCTGTCAGTCTTAAAAATTAGAGATGTATCATCTGCAAACAATACAATGTCGCATGTTCCACTGACATGGCGTGGTAGATCATTTATATACACCAAAAATAGAAAAGGACCCAAAATCGAGCCTTGTGGGACACCCATTGAGGTATTTGAACCCTGAGACTTTGCATCATTTATGCAAACTCTTTGGGTTCTTTTGGGTTCTATTGCTGAGATAAGAGGCAACCAAATTTAGTGCAACGTTTTGGTTACCATTAGTGGCTTAGCTTAAGAAGCAAAGTTTTATGATCAACACAATCGAAAGCTTTCGATAGATCACAAAAAACCCATGGCGTTCTGTGAACATTCCCAGACATCATAAACATGTTTATAAGTTTAGCGCCTTCATCTGTTGTTCTACGACCTTTAGTAAAGCCATACTGCTCAGGGTGTAGTAAGTTATTTACATTAAAGTGATATAAAAGTTAATTTAATATAATTTTTTCAAATATCTTACTGAGCTGGTAAGATTGAGATAGGTCTGTAATTGTTTATATCGTTTTTATTACCAGATTTAAATAGAGGAATGAGTTTACTATGTTTCATTAGGTTTGCGAAAGTACCTAAATCAACACATTTATTGAAAATTACGGCTAAAAGAGGAGCAATGACGTCAATAATATGAGATATTACCATTACCGACATACCCCATACATCACCTGTTTTCTTAAATTTTAACAACTTGTAGTTTTTAATGATATCCGATGCATCTATATGTTTAAAATGAAATAAAACTTTGCACTCATTAATGTTGCCTCTTAATAAATTCTGAGCTGCAGTAGGCGAGGAATTTAGTGAATCTGTCAACAAAATAGGAACATTCTGAAAAAAGTTTTCAAACGTACTTGCAACCTCTGTATCAGTAGTTACCATATTATTATTAATAATTAATTCAAAATTTACGTCCCGGAGTTTACTTTTCCAGATTCATTATTAACAATTTTCCACAGCACAGCGACTTAGCTTGTCTACAAACATTTTTAAATGTTTTGGAGTAACTTTATACACATTCAAGGAAAGTTTGAGCCTGATTGTATTGTTTTTTATCATATAGCTCATACAACTTATCCCTGCTTTTGTAAATGCCTATAGTTGCCCAATCACTAAACCTCATTTATTTATTAAAATCTATGTATTTAATATTAAATACTTTATTAAATGCATTTTTTATTTCGGCCTGCACTTAACAATATGTTTATTACTATTTGTACCAAAAACAGTTATTTTTTGACCACAATGATCTGACCTTAAATTGATTTACCTAAAATATTATCTATACACGATGCTGAAGTTGCTGTGATTCTAGTAGGTTCATCGAAAGCATTATTCAAATTAAAGCATTTAAATAGGTTTAGCAACCTTGTCGTAGTTGTATTATGTAATAAAATATCAACATTGAAATCCCCGCATATACATGTTATACGCGTTATATTTTAAGTAGATATACACAATCGCTTAAGCACATCTTCCATTACATCCTCAAATTGGTTGAAATCACCTGAGGGGGGATGGTATACACACACTATTATAAAACGCTCCAGCTCCACACAAGACAGTTCAACTATGCGTTCCACAGAAAGACTAACTATGTCTTTTCGTTCTTTATACATTATATTATTGCGTAAAAAAATTAAGGATCCACCATGAATAGCAGTCTTTCTAAAGAACACACTTGACATTTTGAAGTTATTGATGTTTAATGCTATTTGTGCTCCAGTGAGCCAATGTTCAGCAAATACACAATATGTGTATATTGAGTTTTTCAACAAACAGTTCTATCTCTAATTCTTTGCCGGTGAAGCTCTGTATATTTTGATGAACAATGTTTATATTACAGGACTTCCCCGTTGTCTCATTGTCTAGTTTAAATTACTATCTGAATTAATTATAGTACTAGAACAAGTACTAGGGTCAATGATAGAAATATTGGTGGTACTTGAAGTACAATGAGTAGATACAATACTTGTAACAGTATAATTTAAGTTGTATGCTAGAAACATACCAAAACATACCAAATGCTGCTTACTTTTGTGAGATAAAAGTAACTATCTCTAGTCAATAGAGATGAAATAGAGTTGTTTATGTCAAAATAAAAAACTGCCTCGCTATGACGGCATGTCAGGTTATAAATTAATAAATTTAAATTATAAATATGTTCATTTTGCTTTGACCAAAATGTGCCACAGTAAGGAAAGGCACACATTACGAATCTACATTTAGTTTTACTATGTAAAGCTAGTAATTTATCAATACATCTTATAATTTTATGGGTTTTCACATTTTAACTGTCTACTATCAAAAGAACAACATTTTTATTTACATCTAAATTAGATATAAACTATTAATAAGCTAATCTAAACTAGCCCCCGGTGAACATCTATTAGTCACTGAGTGATCCAGGTAACGGTTCATAATAGGTCCAAAACCTCTACCTAAACTGTCTGAAATTATAATTGTCTGTTTTTTAGGCACACTTTTTAATAAGGGTGAAGAGTCTGATATGACAGTTGAGCACTGCGCCAGGCATGTTTCTAATTGGTTGGCAGACAATGTATCACTAAATTTAAGGTTAGCCATAGGTATCTCACAAGTACAATTACATTTAGTTGCTAATGACTCAAATCGAGCCATGTTGTAGTTACCTAGGGCTAACAACTCATCAGCTGCCAGAATTTGTTCATCAATCTGCCTTTGTGATAGCTCATATTTAATTGTTACAGTATTAAGTGAGTCTTTCAATTGTTTAATTACATCAAAGCCTCAATGATGTAATTAAACAATTGGAAGACTCACTTAATACTGTAACAATTAATAGCCAAAGAATCAGTCACAAGAAGTATATTAACAAAAAGGTAATTTAATATTATCAGTTATCATTTTTCAGAAAAAACTAACTAATGTTAAGATAATCTAAGTAGAGCTTTATTAGTAGGAAATAATATTTTCTCCATTATCTCCAAATTCTTTAACTTCACCGTCAACATGATCCTTAGGCATGATGCTATGCCTTAGGCGCTGTTTTATTTATTTTACTAAAAATTAAAATTATCCTCATTATTTAATAACATTTTCTATATAGTTATACAATTCGAATTCATATCCTATTTAAGTATAAAAAGTCGGGTATTTTTATATTGTTGATTGTTTATCAAACAATCTGCTTAATATGTTTGTTAATATAATAAGTATATCAAAGGGAATTAGGGCGAATCTGCGCGTATTAACATAAAATGACCAGTCTTACACGATTATATTAATGGATTTTTTTAAAGGTGATTACCGTTACTAACTAAAGTTGATAACTATCTGGTGGAAACTGTGGCGATTATGGTGGTGACGTTGTTGTTGATCATTGTGTCAGTGATAGTTCATGTAATAGTGCTTGAGACCACGGTTGTGAAGACGATTCTGAATCTGGCTCTAAAATTACTGCAGATTCATATAAGAAGGGAGAGCGTTGACTTCGTGGTGATGGAATATACTCTTCAATGTCTATGGCTTGTGGGGATATTTTCCATGGTGGCTCAATCGATATTTCAAATGACGAAGAATGATTGTCGTACTTGCGGCGCTGGCTGGAATAGTAGCGCCATCTCTAATCCACCTTCTAATTGAATTATGTCTTCGTTATCTAGAAGAAAAATACTAATGTTTTATCTATTAGAAAACCAATGAACCTGCATGCACATATAATGCGAGAGTCGGTATAGTATCCTTAAACTATTGATGACAATTACAACAAGTATTTATACTTCCTAGTGATCAGAACAGCACTTAAGAGTTGCCCTCTGAAGTGTTGTTTGTACAACACTTCAGAGGACAACTCTGAAGTTCCAGCCTTGTCGGGTCATTAGCCATCGGCTAACAATATACCACCAGAAAATTGTTAACCGACGTTTCCAGGGTGCACCGGCCCGAATGCTGTACTTCCCCTTGGACGAATCAAAAGAGACCCACAACACTCAGACACACGTGGAGGTTACCCGACCTAGCACCCCAAAAGTTCCTAATTGTACAATTCGGGTCTGTGTCTTGTTAGCCACATAGCCGAAATATATACGATTAGGAACTTTTATTGTATATTTGAGTGTTTTAAGCATGCGATGTGTTCCGGGTATCACATGCATCAAACTAGTTTACTGTTAATAAATTACTTTTAAATGCAACAAAAACTAAGTGGTTAAAATTTGTTTACCTAAAGTAAAATAAAAATTGATAAATACACTTAAAATGGAAATCACACAGTTTCTTGGCGTGGTAACTACAGGTTTCGCACGAGTAAAATTATAGAAGGGTAATAAATTTCCAAGCAATTGTAGTTTGTTTGTCAGGAAACAAGCACAGACCAACTATTGCAACTATAACAACTTAAATAAACAAAAATTTCGATTCAATTACAACTACAGCTGCTGGCTGTCAAATTATGTGATTAGTTTGATGACGAATGGAATGAGCCAACTGAATATTCAAGCGATAATGTCCCGTTTTGGTAAAAACAGTAGGTTTCAGATTTTGGGCAGAGCAAACGATAAAAAATGATAACTGGTTAATTTAGGTAAGAAACCTACTATTTATTCAGATTTGAGAGAGACATGCTTGGAAAATTCGTCAGATTGAATAAATCCTTCTTATAGACAAAATTGACCAATTAGTCAATTAGAAAAAGCATCTGAAATGAATACAATCTGAATTGTACCGTAACATTTTGGTACTAGGACCATGCAAAAAAAACGAAGAAGCTAAAGTCGCATCTGGACATAGACTGATTCTCTATGACACTGTGAATTTAATTTACATCGTACTATACAAGTTCGTCGTCTAAACTTGCAGATACAATTATATGTCACTGAGAATCATGTCTCAGGAGTCGGGGAGGATAAAATTGGACATAAATAAGACAGTTGTTTTGTTCCTGTAAGTTTAATCAGTTTAGTCACTATTTAGTGCAGGTTTAATAGTGTGTGTTTAATTACAGGTTAGACTCTAGAATATGTGTTTGTTGGTGGTAATTCCGAAGTTTAGTTCTGTATTCCAAACTAATCGTTTTTCGTCTTATGTATACCTATTTAGGAATGTTTTTTTTTTTTTTTATCATTGCTAAGCGCATGGTTAATTTTTTTGGTTATTCCTTAATTTGTATGCATACTCGAAAAGCTGTTAGTGTATCATGTTTTAGTTTTATGTATTTTTATTGACATTGTAGTTTTTAAATCTAAAGAGGATAAAATCAAGGCTACATTGTAAGTAAACGCACACTTCATAAATTATGCTAAATCGATTATAGACACACAGATGTTAATTGTATAATTACTATAACCACTATTTAATAACATTATAATAAAGTGTAAGAGAAATGCTCACAGAAAATTATTATAACTTGTTTCGTTACATAAATATTTTAATTTTATATATAAACAAAAACATAAGTATAAAATAAGATAGCACCGCAATTTTTTTAAATCAAAATTTTAAAGAGAATTAATATTACATCAGATAAAAATCGTGATATTAGGTACGACTGACGGGAGAAGGAGAGCGGTTCATGTTGTTCGGAGAAGAGAAAGTACCTGCACGCTCAACGTCAATTACTATTATATAGAATAAGTGACTTATATGCGAGTATTACTTTAGAACATTAAGCAAAAATACCCATTCACCGTGTTGTATCAGGGGAAACTTGTTTTACAAACTACTCACCACCATTTTAGTATTATAACAAGTAGCCAACCACAAAATCAGTCTTGAAGGACTAATAATTCTGTTTTCCCCTTACCATACGAAGAAACACCTTCTCCATAAATAAATATTTCCACGCCACTATATAGAACATTAAAAAGGAGCACGAGGCTTTGAAACCTACTATTTATTCAGATTTGAGAGAGACATGCTTGGAAAATTCATCAGATTGAATAAATAAATCCTTCTTATAGACAAAATTGACCAATTAGTCAATTAGAAAAGGCATCTGAAATGAATAAAATCTGAATTGTACCGTAACATTTTGGTACCAGGACAATGCAAAAAAAACGAAGAAGCTAAAGTCGCATCTGGACATAGACTGATTCTCTATGACACTGTGAATTTAATTTACATCGTACTATACAAGTTCGTCGTCTAAACTTGCAGATACAATTATATGTCACTGAGAATCATGTCTCAGGAGTCGGGGAGGATAAAATTGGGCATAAATAAGACTGTTGTTTTGTTCCTATAAATTTAATCAGTTTAGTCACTATTTAGTGCAGGTTTAATAGTGTGTGTTTAATTACAGGTTAGATTCTTGAATATGTGTTTGTTGGTGGTAATTCCGAAGTTTAGTTCTGTATTCCAAACTAATAGTTTTCGTCTTATGTATACCTATTTAGGAATATGTTTTTACTTTTTTATCATTGCTAAGCGCATGGTTAATTTTTTTGGTTATTCCTTAATTTGTATGCATACTCGAAAAGCTGTTAGTGTATCATGTTTTAGTTTTATGTATTTTTATTGACATTGTAGTTTTTAAATCTAAAGAGGATAAAATCAAGGCTACATTGTAAGTAAACGCACACTTCATAAATTATGCTAAATCGATAATAGACACACAGATGTTGATTGTATAATTCTTATAACCACTATTTAATAACATTATAATAAAGTGTAAGAGAAATGCTCACAGAAAATTATTATAACTTGTTTCGTTATATAAATATTTTAATTTTATATATAAACAAAGACATAAGTATAAAATAAGATAGCTCCGCAATTTTTTTAAATCAAAATTTTAAAGAGAATTAATAATACATCAGATAAAAATCGTGATATTAGGTACGACTGACGGGAGAAGGAGAGCGGTTCATGTTGTTCGGAGAAGAGAAAGTACCTACACGCTCAACGTCAATTACTATTATATAGAATAAGAGACGTATATGCGAGTATTACTTTAGAACATTAAGCAAAAATACCCGTTCGCCGTGTTGTATCAGGGGAAACTTGTTTTACAAACTACTCACCACCATTTTAGTATTATAACAAGTAGCCAACCACAAAATCAGTCTTGAAGGACTAATAATTCTGTTTTCCCCTTACCATACGAAGAAACACCTTCTCCATAAATAAATGTTTCCACGCCACTATATAGAACATTAAAAAGGAGCACGTGGCTCTGAAACCTACTATTTATTCAGATTTGAGAGAGACATGCTTGGAAAATTCGTCAGATTGAATAAATCCTTCTTATAGACAAAATTGACCAATTAGTCAATTAGAAAAGGCATCTGAAATGAATACAATCTGAATTGTACCGGAACATTTTGGTACCAGGACAATGCAAAAAAAACGAAGAAGCTAAAGTCGCATCTGGACATAGACTGATTCTCTATGACACTGTGAATTTAATTTACATCGTACTATACAAGTTCGTCGTCTAAACTTGCAGATACAATTATATGTCACTGAGAATCATGTCTCAGGAGTCGGGGAGGATAAAATTGGGCATAAATAAGACTGTTGTTTTGTTCCTATAAGTTTAATCAGTTTAGTCACTATTTAGTGCAGGTTTAATAGTGTGTGTTTAATTACAGGTTAGACTCTTGAATATGTGTTTGTTGGTGGTAATTCCGAAGTTTAGTTCTGTATTCCAAACTAATAGGTTTTCGTCTTATGTATACCTATTTAGGAATGTTTTTTTTTTTTTTATCATTGCTAAGCGCATGGTTAATTTTTTTGGTTATTCCTTAATTTGTATGCATACTCGAAAAGCTGTTAGTGTATCATGTTTTAGTTTTATGTATTTTTATTGACATTGTAGTTTTTAAATCTAAAGAGTATAAAATCAAGGCTACATTGTAAGTAAACGCACACTTCATAAATTATGCTAAATCGATTATAGACACACAGATGTTGATTGTATAATTCTTATAACCACTATTTAATAACATTATAATAAAGTGTAAGATAAATGCTCACAGAAAATTATTATAACTTGTTTCGTTACATAAATATTTTAATTTTATATATAAACAAAAACATAAGTACAAAATAAGATAGCTCCGCAATTTTTTTAAATCAAAATTTTAAAGAGAATTAATAATACATCAGATAAAAATCGTGATATTAGGTACGACTGACGGGAGAAGGAGAGCTGTTCATGTTGTTCGGAGAAGAGAAAGTACCTACACGCTCAACGTCAATTACTATTATATAGAATAAGAGACTTATATGCGAGTATTACTTTAGAACATTAAGCAAAAATACCCGTTCGCCGTGTTGTATCAGGGGAAACTTGTTTTACAAACTACTCACCACCATTTTAGTATTATAACAAGTAGCCAACCACAAAATCAGTCTTGAAGGACTAATAATTCTGTTTTCCCCTTACCATACGAAGAAACACCTTCTCCATAAATAAATATTTCCACGCCACTATTTAGAACATTAAAAAGGAGCACGTGGCTCTGAATACCTTCGGGCCAAACGTAGAGGTATACAATTGTTACTCTCACTGTATGAATAGTTGCGCTCGATGTTAGAGCACGCGGCTTTCAGTGGTGGTGTAGGGTTGTATTCGTCTACGCGTGACCCCGATGCACGGCCGACCGCACTACAGCGCCGCTTGGCAAAGTGCAAGAGAAAGTGCCATGCCACCGACCGTGCGACAGAGGGCCGAAGCCCATAAGAACCCATCTTCCACGAAAATACACTCATAGCGCCTTTCCGGATAGCACACAACACTGACGCGGGCCCTCAAGCCAATAAATGTGATTATATATCGATAAATATTACGAATATTAAATGGATTATATCTGTACGTGCTTTTATCCTTCTCTCATATTCCAATCCCTACACGAATGTCGCAAATAATAGAACATCATTTCAGATATTCTTTTATTACTTATTGGAGGAACTAAAGGCAATAAACACAAAATATGTACTTCAAATCATATCTATCTAAATCAACAATATTAAAATTTGATAAAATAACAAGGTTCTTAGTAATAAACACAAAGTTACATAAAGTTAATCAAAATTAAAGGAAATATTAAATGGATGGAACCGCCTACTCAATTAGTAGGAAAATAGGTTGTTGGATCAGCTTATAAAATGATAATCAAGTCGCAATTTTTGAATATTTCGCTCTAAAATTATTATAATCGATTTTATGATCTCCCAGCTATTTGGTTTATTGTAATTTAATTTTCTTATTCAAGTTTATCATTCACTTATCAAAAGATAGTGACCATAATTAGTTAGAAAACTTTGTTGATCCACCGATATTTTGTAATTACTCAATCATAATATATTGGTTTAGGTTTAATGTTGGATAATTTAAATTATAACCACTCAATTATATTTAGATAGACCGCCATTACATCTACTGCTCTACTCCGAGATAGATTTTCCATGAATTCCTCTTTGTTAAAGGAAAAATCGTGTAAATCATTGACTGACATAACGAAATAACCTGCCAGCTCACAAGATGGAATGTGGGTGTTTTTATTACATCCGATTACACAGTATTAGGAACCAACCAGTCTATCATATCAACAAGCCCTTTAATTAGAATGTTTCAGTATAAACTGTCAAAGTGAGTATAATGAAAAATATAATTTCTTAATGGAAACGTTATGACAGTCCTATAAGACTTCAAGTTTACAGGTTGGTAAAATTCCAACAGCATATTATATCTGCGTATACTATACTTTTAATACTAAGGCACATACCCTTAACACCAGAAACAATGCCAAAACGTTACTAAGTTCTTCAAAAGTTCTACGGATCTGTCGCAACGCACTTCTTGTGAGAAGATGAATTTTGTTAAAATGACACTTTGTATTATACTCATCCGAAATATTAACTTAATCATTACAAAAGTTGCCAGATTAACAAAGTGAAAATAACAAAATAAATGGAAACCGTAGACAGCAACTTAACCAGTGTTCCTTTGCACAGTGCACCGGTGTGTTCGGTACTGTCGAACACACGGTGGTGATAAGGTACCAGCTGACTTATGATAGGTGGCGATCTGCAGCAGAACTCCCCGTACCAAAGGTAGATATATTCAACCGCTAAGTCGCCGTTTTACGTTTCGAAGAAATTAATGTCATAAAATGTATTGATAATGAATTGTCTCGATCTAGTTATAATGATCTTGACTAGGATATGATCTCGAGAAGGGAAGACGATATGAATATTCGCTATACATCTAGCTATATTACAAAAAAGGTGCATTGTTTTTGTACGAACTCCAACAGTCGCACGCTGTTTATACAAAAACAGAGCAACTTCTGGTATTCTAGTAAAAATGGTGACTCTTGCTTAAACTCTAGTCCAATTTAAGGCACTGCTAATATCAGCTACTACATTTATTCGCCAAAACACGGAGCCGACGCTTCATCGACTATGACAACATCCATAATTGATCTAACGATTGACTAAGTTTTAACTTAAGGAAACGGTATATACTACACGAAGCGCCTGCGTCGTATTTAGTCCATAACTAAACTACGAAAAATTATACGTGAAAATGTTTACAATTACGCTTATCAGGCACCGCCAGATGTTAAAAGCAGTGAGTTGTCGATTCGTGTTATTTCATTGAATTCAATAAGCGCAATTGATGTCCAAGGTCACTTTTGTCGCTCAGGTTGAATGATAAGCTAACAATCAACCTGTGCAACAAAACCTTCGTCGCATGTTCATCAGTCGCTCGCTCGTAATGAAAGCAATGAATGCAACGAGGGAGACCTCGGTTTCCGTTTAAAAACACCATGAGGTAGGTTTCCTTGGTTGCGGTTACAATCCCAAACGAGAAAAAAAATCGAACATAAAACACACGAATCTTATTGCTCTGAGGTTAATAGATTCCCTTTGTTTTGGACTTCAAACTATTAAATTAGGGTTTAATTCACACACCCATGCTACAACTAAGTTGAGTTCAAAGCCAAGCTCGCACCGGTGTACAAATCCCACGACTTCTATGTTACCGAACCTCTCGATGTACAAGAAATATAGCTAACATTTCAATTTGTTCATGGACGTATAAACACTATTACGGGTGCCATCTCTCTCTACGTCGTGTTCCTCATTGCTGAGGGTCGTGACCCCTTCCACTAACAACTTTTTGGACGATTTTGTGCCATTTGACTCGGCTTTGAGCAACGTTTAAAGCCGTATGCACTTTGGTGTCGAGAGCAGTGCGGATTTGATCCGACCAACGAAACGGGCTACGTCCTCGAGGTCTCTTTCCTTCCACTTTGCCAGTGACCACTATCTTTTCAAGATTGTCTCCATCTCTTCTGGCAATGTGACCGAAGTACTCGAGAATCCTCTTAAGACAGGTGGTTGATAGCCTTCTTGTAATTTTAAGCTGTCTCAAAATCGATGCGTTGGTCCTGCGTGCCGACCACGGGATTCGCAACATTCTCCTCCAGCACCACATCTCAAAAGCGTCAATACGTTGTCTATCAGCTGCTTTAATGGTCCATGTCTCAGCTGCATACGTAAATATAGGAAAAATAAGTGCGCGGACCAGACGCACTTTTGTCTTGATTAAGATGTTCCTGTCTTTCCAAGTCCTATGTAGCTGTGACATTGCGCTTTTGGCCAATCCGATTCGCCTTCGAACTTCAGTTTCACAAGAACCAGTGGCACTAATATTGGAACCCAGGTAAATAAAGTTCTCCACGATTTCGAGATTTAGCGAGCCAGTGAGCTCCAACCTTCCTGCGGTGCCATGGGTGCCATGCGTCATGAATAATATAACAATCAAAAAATACTATAAAAAATATAATTCCAAAATATATAGAATATATTAACGTCAAAGCGAAAATCGGCATCGTCTGAATATCGGAAGACTTACTGTGTTTTCTTTACTTTATTGAGTGTCATAATCAACGCTGCCGGTTGGACATTTCCAGGGTTGCTTTGGGATTTGGGTTGCCTAGATCAAAAACAAATCAATACCGGAACCAAACAATTGGTTCCGGTATTGATTTGTTTTTGATCTAGGTATTACAGAGTAACGTGAACTGTGCAATAACTAAACCAAATTCATAAATATTCCGTTGTTAATATAATGGGATTGAAGTGAAGCCACGAGAATTGTTGTTTATCGTCATTTTCGGGAAAATAAGAGGAGCGGCTTTTTTCATTTTCCGAAAAAAATCGCACCAACTTATCTAAATAGCAAAATCCAAAGTGCACTTTGAAAGTTTAAAAGGTTTTTGGGCTTGTCAATACATTTCCAGTCTATTCCATACATTATAATTTTAAATCTGATCCAACAGCTATTTTCCTACATCATCACCCCTAAACATCCTAAAACAGTAAATCCAACTGTGAGTATACACCGAAATGTGTCCTGTACCCAAACATTTTATAAATATATTTCAGATCCATTTTGAAAACTTTCTCTAATACGAACCCAGCAAATAGAACGTTTTCACGGACAAAATCGCCAGAAAAAATGTAATAGATAGTTTTTTTATCTAATGCTTCGGTGACGACGCAGTCTAAGTTGAAGGAGTATAGCAGTTTACACAACTACACCCTAATTATGCGGCTTAATCGCTTAGCGGTATGGCTCTTCCTGTAGGGTTGACCAATCTTGAGCCATGTAACCAAATTAATCAATAAATCAATCTAGAGTAGTAGCACGAGTTACTTGAAAATAATGTAATTGAATGGATAGAATTTAGGGTATCCGAGTATTTCAACTGTGAAAACGCCTAACATAATCTTTTAATTGAAGACAAAAAAGCCCTAGGGTTTCTGAGATGTTTAACCTTCTTTTTCGGTCTGCAAGACTATTTCACCGAATAGCCAAATCGACAAAATAAGTTGGTTTCAAGAACTAGTTACTACTACTTCATAACTGCGCATTTATGTCAAGTGTCTGAATTGGTTGAAATCGGGTGTGTTCTTATCTTTATAATTTTGTGTTTGCGTAGTAAAATAATGTTAATGAACCTATTACTTATTTTTGATTCTGCTGCATTCTGTAGTTCGCCATGGTAACTAGTATCCAAATCATAAAAGATCAAAATTAGGAATTGAAATTTTTGCCTTGCCCTCCTACACTTCCTTCGTGGGGTTGACGTAACATGTTTTCTTCTCTAAGTTTAAACGCACATTACTTATAGGTTTGCCTCCTTTCGGAGTTAGTTTGGTGGATAACCGCCACCATACGGTTCAAAGGCCAACAGTTGTAATCACCTTTTCACTATCGCAAAATGGATAAAAGTAGGTATATCACTTGTTCGGTATACCACTGAAATAGAAGTGATATACCTACTATTTATCTACCTTGCGACATTCAATCCTTAGTCGCCTTTTACGACATCCACGGAAAGATCTGGAGCAGTCTTATTCTTAGCCGGGACTGCACGGACAATTTAATCAATCGACTACGATTGATTAAAATTATAAAACTTCAAGAAGTAACATTATCTACCCTTAGTAAAAGTTTGTTCACTAGTAATAAATAGTACAGTTGCTTTCGAGTATTATAACAGTACATATACTTCAGTTAAATTTAACGTATTATTATCCAAACCCAGTATTTTAAGCTTAAATCACTTCAACAGCCTAGATAGTAGATCTAAGAAGAACGTTTGTAAATAGATGAAAATCAATACAGAATTGGCGAGACTAAAACGATTAGGTAATGTAAGAAGTATAACTAAGAACTTTTACTGTTTCGATACACGAAATCGACTCTACGATTGCGAGCGTGCAAATGTGCTAAGGGTAAAAAGGCTTTCCCCACAAAATAGATAAATGGAAGCGGCAATGTGAAAATATCATAATAATGAACTTAGGCTCTGCAGTAAACATTTAAAAAGTAGTCTTTGAAACTGTAACTCATCACATCCGAGCATGCTCAGTGCTCACATTGAAATTTCCTGGTCTCCCCGTCCTCCCGTGTCAAACAGATGGTAACCCCTTTAGACCCTAACCCATTACCCCTATCCCCCATCCCCCCACCCCTTAAGTTATTAAATCTTGACTGATTATGAGTGTTAGAATATCCACGTTAAGTTGGAAAATCGTTTTCTTTTCTGTTTAAGGCAAATTCATATCTTGCGCACTAAAACAACTGGCATATGTTAGAGTTTCGTTGTGTAATGAAACCTTCCTATCCGAATCTGAA
Organism: Pararge aegeria; assembly: GCF_905163445.1. Lineage (NCBI taxonomy): Eukaryota > Metazoa > Arthropoda > Insecta > Lepidoptera > Nymphalidae > Pararge > Pararge aegeria. Next base: position 7,249,286 of record NC_053208.1, read on the forward strand.
TCGACTTCTCCGATACACATGGCGAACCATATTATCTATATTGAGGTCATAAATGCGCACTTATTAACATTTTAAGTTCAACATATAATTTATGGAAACACAGATCTCAAATAAACACAATACGGAGAAAAAAAGAAAGTATTATGGCGTTTTTCTACATAAGAGTTCTCGTTTTCTTCGCCCCCACACGACGCGGGGCTTGCCTCAGAATTCGACGCCCCGAAGCTGTATAGGCAAGATTTTAAAGAGATTCTTGAAAATAATGTAATTGAATGGATAGAATTAAGGGTATCCGAGTATTTCAAGTGTGAAAACGTCTTACCATAATCTTTTAATAGAAGACAAAAAAGCCCTAGGCTTTCTGAGATGTTTAACATTCTTTTTCGGTCAGCAAGACAATTTCACCGAATAGCCAAATCGACAAAATATGTTGGTTTCAAGAACTAGTTACTACTATTTCATAACTGCGCATTTATGTCAAGTGCCTTAATTGGTTGTAATCGGGTGTGTTCTTATCTTTATAATTTTGTGTTTGCGTAGTAAAATAATATTAATGAACCTACTACTTATTTTTGATTTTGCTGCATTCTGTGGTTCGCCATGGTAACCTAATATCCATACAATAAAACATCAAAATGAAGAATTGAATTATTTGCCTTGCCCTCCTACACTTCCTTCGTGGGGTTGACGTAACATGTTTTCTTCTCTAAGTTTAAAGGCACCTTACTTATAGGTTCGCCTCCTTTCGGAGTTAGTTTGGTGGATAACCGCCACCATACGGTTCAAAGGCCAACAGTTGTAATAGCCTTTTCACTATCGCAAAATGGATAAAAGTAGGTATATCACTTGTTCAGTATACCACTGAAATAGAAGTGATATACCTACTATTTATCTACCTTGCGACATTCAATCCTTAGTCGCCTTTTACGACATCCACGGAAAGATCTGGAGCAGTCTTATTCTTAGCCGGTACTGCAAGGACTCAATCGACTACGACTGCTTAAAACTATACAACTTCAAGAAGTAACATTATCTACCCTTAGTAAGAGTTTGTTCACTTGCAATAAATAGTACAGTTGCTTTCGAGTATTATAACAGTAATATACTTTAGTTAAACAGTAATATACGAGTATTATAACAGTAATATACTTTAGGTAATGGAAGATGTGCTTAAGCGATTGTCTGTATCCACAAAAAAAGCAATAGTATGCGGGGATTTTAATTTTGATATTTTACTTAGTAATGCAACTACGACTAGGTTGCTAAACTTATTTAAATGTTTTAATTTAAATTATGATTTTAGTGAACCTACTAGAATCACAGCAACCTCAGCATCATGTTTAGATAATATTTTTCTCAACTGTGATATCTTAGGTAAATCGATAATAACCAACTTAAGATCAGATCATTGTGGCCAACAAATTACTGTTTTGAATAATATAAACAAAGATGAACATATCGTCAAGTGTAGGCCGATAACTAAGAGCAAATTGACGCGATTCATAGGTGAAATATCATCCAAAATTCCTGCCCTTGTCTTTAAGAACGGTCATCCTGACAGCATTTATGGTACGCTCTTTAATATTATAGAAAATGAATTTAACAAAATATTCAATTTCAAACATATAGATTTCAATAAAAAAATAAAGTTTAGCGATTGGGCAACTATTGGCATATATAAAAGTAGAGATAATTTGTATGAGCTCTATAGTGAAAAACAATATAACCATACTCCAGCTTTCCTACAACACGTAATAATGTACTCTAAAACGTTTAAGAACGTTTGCTTTCATGCTAAGTCGCTATACTTTAAGGTTCAAATAATAAAATCGGATGACAAAGTACAAACAACCTGGAAAATTGTTAATAATGAAACTGGGAAAGCTAAATCTCGCAACGTAAACTTTGAATTAATTATTAATGATAATAAAGTTACCGCTGACAGTGAGGTTGCAAGTACCTTTGAAAACTTTTTTCAGAGTGTTCCTATTTTTTTGACTGATTCACTTAATTCTTCACCTACTGCAGCTCAGAGTTTATTGAGGAACAACGTTAATGAGTGCAACGTTTTATTTAATTTTAAACATATATCTGCATATGATATAATAAAGAATTTTAAGTTGTTGAAACAGAAAAAAACCGGTGATTTATGGGGTATGTCTGTAATGGTAATATCTAACATTATAGACGTTATTGCCCCATACTTAGCCATACTTTTTAATGAATGTGTTGATAGAGGTACTTTTCCAAATTTGATGAAACATAGTAAACTTATACCTCTATTTAAATCTGGCAATAAAAACGACATTAACAATTACAGACCCATTTCAATCTTACCAGCTCTTAGTAAGGTCTTTGAAAAAATTATATTAAATCAACTTTTGAATCACTTCAATGTAAATAACTTACTACATCCGGAGCAGTACGGATGCAGGCGCTAAACTTTTAAAACATGTGTACGATGCCTGGGAACGTTCGCAGAATGCCATTGGTGTTTTTTGTGATCTATCCAAAGCATTCGATTGTGTTGATCATAAAACCTTGCTTCTTAAACTAGCCCATTATGGTATCAAAAACGTTGCACTAAATTTGGTTGCCTCTTATCTCAGTGACAGAACCCAAAGGGTTTGCATAAAAGACATTAAGTCGCAGGGGTCGGCTACGTCAATGGGTGTCCCACAGGGTTCAATCTTGGGTCCCTTTCTATTTTTGGTGTATATAAATGATCTACCACACCATGTCAGTGAAACCTGTGACATTGTACTGTTTGCAGATGATACATCTCTAATTTTTAAAACTGATAGAGGTAGAGACAACTCTGACGATGTAAGCCGTGCTATGTCGCATGTGTCGCACTGGTTTACTGTCAATAATTTACTTTTAAATGCAAAAAAAACTAAGTGTGTGGAATTTATTTTACCAAATGTAAAGAAAATTAATAAAAATATAATAATAAATGGAGAATCACTAAAAATGGAAGATTCCACAGTTTTTCTGGGCATGACCTTGGATTATAAGCTTCAGTGGGGTACCCATATAGATACACTAGCAGGTAAACTAAGCTCAGCTGCCTACGCCGTCAGGAAAATTAGACAGATTACTGACGTAGAAACAGCAAGACTTGTTTACCTCGCGTAATTTCATAGTGTGATGTCTTACGGGATCTTATTATGGGGCAAAGCTGCTGTTATTGAAACTATATTCATATTGCAGAAAAGAGCTGTACGGTCAATATATAAACTTAAATCACGTGAATCCCTCCGTGAAAAATTTAAAGAAATTGGCTTACGGTAGCCTCACAATATATTTATAACAATATAGTATTTGTAAGACAACATATTAGTCTTTATAAACAAAAAGTGGATATAAACAGTCGACTTACAAGAAATGGTCATAAATTAGTGACATCTGCGTATCGTCTGCGAAAGGTGCAGAAGTCATTTGTGGGATTGAGTATACGCTTTTATAATATGATTCCTAAAGTAATTTTGGACCTACCATTGCATAAGTTTAAAGAATGTGTTAAAACACATTTATTACAGCGAGGTTATTATACAATTGATGAGTTTCTTAATGACAAGGTTGCTTGGAAGCATCCGCCTCCGCTTTCATCTCTCACAAGATAGAAAAATGAATGTTAAAATGTAAAATGTAAATTTTTGATGTTGGAAAAGAGCAACTGCTGAGTTTCTTGCCGGCTTCTTCTCGGTAGAATCTGCCTTCCGAACCGGTGGTAGAGTCACTACACACGGACAGACTTGACGTTTCAAAAGTGCTTGTATTAGGCCTACTTGAAATAAATGAATTTTGAATTTTTTGAATAAATTTAATGAATTATTATCATAACCCCTTGTTTTAAGCTTAAATCACTTCAACAGCCTAGATAGTAGATCTAAGAAGAACGTTTGTAAATGGATGAAAATCAATACAGAATTTGCGACACTAAAACGATTAGGTAATGTAAGAACTTTTACTAAGAACTTTTACTGTTTCGATACAAGAAATCGACCCTACGATTGCGAGCGTGCAAATGTGTTAAGGGTAAAAAGTCTTTCCCCACAAAAGAAATAAATGGAAGCGGCAATGTGAAAATATCATAATAATGAACTAAGGCTCTGCAGTAAACATTTAAAAAGTAGTCTTTGAAACTGTAACTCATTACATCCGAGCATGCTCAGTGCTCACATTGAAATTTCCTGGTCTCCCCGTCCTCCCGTGTCAAACAGATGGTAACCCCTTTAGACCCTAACCCATTAGCCCTATCTCCATCCCCCCCACCCCTTAAGTTATTAAATCTTGACTGATTATGAGTCTTAGAATATCCACGTTAAGTTGGAAAATCGTTTTCTTTTCTGTTTAAGGCAAATTCATATCTTGCGCACTAAAACAACTGGCATATGTTAGAGTTTCGTTGTGTAATGAAACCTTCCTATCCGAATCTGAATCGACTTCTCCGATACACATGGCGAACCATATTATCTATATTGAGGTCATAAATGCGCACTTATTAACATTTTAAGTTCAACATATAATTTATGGAAACACAGATCTCAAATAAACACAATACGGAGAAAAAAAGAAAGTATTATGGCGTTTTTCTACATAAGAGTTCTCGTTTTCTTCGCCCCCACACGACGCGGGGCTTGCCTCAGAATTCGACGCCCCGAAGCTGTATAGGCAAGATTTTAAAGAGATTCTTGAAAATAATGTAATTGAATGGATAGAATTAAGGGTATCCGAGTATTTCAAGTGTGAAAACGTCTTACCATAATCTTTTAATAGAAGACAAAAAAGCCCTAGGCTTTCTGAGATGTTTAACATTCTTTTTCGGTCAGCAAGACAATTTCACCTCCTCTCATTCTTGTACTCTATCCTAAATAATCCAGTTACACCCTCGTACCTTAAATACCGTTTTCGCTATATTTCCGATTCTGCCTCACATACTGACCTCCGATCTCGGCACGATAACCGCCTGGTACTCCCATTTTGCAAAACCAAGTTCTTCGGTAACTCTTCCACTTTTAAGGCTGTTGTTCTTTGGAATAATTTGCCTGCTGACATCCGTAAAAGTCAATCCCTTCCCATATTTAAATGTCGTCTTAAAGACTACTATCTGTCTTTGAGTGAAGTAATTTGAACAAATATCGTAATTAATGTGTTTTTTTTTGTATTTTTCTTTTTTCATTATTTAATTATGTATGTATTTATATATATATTTATTATATATGTATTTATATATATATTTATTATATATGTATTTATATATTTATTTATATTATATGTATGTCTATTTTTTGCTGAATATATATGTATATTATATGTAGTATAATTGCACTATCCCGCTCTCTTGCAGCTTTTCCTTCTGTCAGAGGTTGCCTGTAAGAGATTGCTTGCAGCAATAAGGCCGCCTTTGCATGCCTACAATTCTTGTTGTTGTTTATTCTATATTTTATGTATATTCTGATGTTTGTGTGCAATAAAGTATTTCTTCTTCTTCTTCACCGAATAGCCAAATCGACAAAATATGTTGGTTTCAAGAACCAGTTACTACTATTTCATAACTGCGCATTTATGTCAAGTGCCTGAATTGGTTGTAATCTGGTGTGTTCTTATCTTTATAATTTTGTGTTTGCGTAGTAAAATAATATTAATGAACCTATTACTTATTTTTTATTTTGCTGCATTCTGAGGTTCGCCATGGTAACCTAATTTCCAAATCATAAAAGATCAAAATGAAGAATTGAATTATTTGCCTTGCCCTCCTACACTTCCTTCGTGGGGTTGACGTAACATGTTTTCTTCTCTAAGTTTAAAGGCACCTTACTTGTGGATTATTTTTCCCCCTTTCGGAGATACTTTGGTGGATAACCGCCACCATACGGTTCAAAGGCCAACAGTTGTATTCACCTTTTCACTATCGCAAAATGGATAAAAGTAGGTATATCACTTTTTCAGTGGTATACTGAACAAGTGATATACCTACTATTTATCTACCTTGCGACATTCAATCCTTAGTCGCCTTTTACGACATCCACGGAAAGATCTGGAGCAGTCTTATTCTTAGCCGGGACTGCACGGACTCAATCGACTACGATTGCTTAAAACTATACAACTTCAAGAAGTAACATTATCTACCCTTAGTAAGAGTTTGTTCACTTGCAATAAATAGTACAGTTGCTTTCGAGTATTATAACAGTAATATACTTAAGTAAATTTAATGAATTATTATAATAACCCCTTGTTTTAAGCTTAAATCACTTCAAAAGCCTAGATAGTCGATCTAAGAAGAACGTTTGTAAATGGATGAAAATCAATACAGAATTTGCGACACTAAAACGATTAGGTAATGTAAGAACTTTTACTAAGAACTTTTACTGTTTCGATACACGAAATCGACTCTACGATTGCGAGCGTGCAAATGTGCTAAGAGTAAAAAGTCTTTCCCCACAAAAGAAATAAATGGAAGCGGCAATGTGAAAATATCATAATAATGAACTTAGGCTCTGCAGTAAACATTTAAAAAGTAGTCTTTTAAACTGTATCTCATCACATCCGAGCATGCTCAGTGCTCACATTGAAATTTCCTGGTCTCCCCGTCTTCCCGTGTCAAACAGATAGTAACCCCTTTAGACCCTAACCCTTTAGCCCTATCCCCCATCCCCCCACCCCTTAAGTTATTAAATCTTGACTGATTATGAGTCTTAGAATATCCACGTAAAGTTGGAAAATCGTTTTCTTTTTCTGTTTAAGGCAAATTCATATCTTGCGCACTAAAACTACTTGCATTTGTTAGTGTTTCGTTGTGTAATGAAGCCTTCCTATCCAAATCCGAATCGACTCCTCCGACACACATGGCGAACCATATCTATGTTTAGGTCATAAATGCGCACTTATTAACATATTAAGTTCAACATATAATTTATGGAAACACAGATCTCAAATAAACACAATACGGAGAAAAAAAGAAAGTATTATGGCGTTTTTCTACATACGAGTTCTCGTTTTCTTCGCCCCCACACGACGTGGGGCTTGCCTCAGAATTCGACGCCCCGAAGCTGTGTAGGCAAGATTTTAAAGAGATTCTTGAAAATAATGTAATTGAATGGATAGAATTAAGGGTATCCGAGTATTTCAAGTGTGAAAACGTCTTACCATAATCTTTTAATAGAAGACAAAAAAGCCCTAGGCTTTCTGAGATGTTTAACATTCTTTTTCGGTCAGCAAGACAATTTCACCTTCTCTCATTCTTGTACTCTATCCTAAATAATCCAGTTACACCCTCGTACCTTAAATACCGTTTTCGCTATATTTCCGATTCTGCCTCACATACTGACCTCCGATCTCGGCACGATAACCGCCTGGTACTCCCATTTTGCAAAACCAAGTTCTTCGGTAACTCTTCCACTTTTAAGGCTGTTGTTCTTTGGAATAATTTGCCTGCTGACATCCGTAAAAGTCAATCCCTTCCCATATTTAAATGTCGTCTTAAAGACTACTATCTGTCTTTGAGTGAAGTAATTTGAACAAATATCGTAATTAATGTGTTTTTTTTGTATTTTTCTTTTTTCATTATTTAATTATGTATGTATTTATATATATATTTATTATATATGTATTTATATATTTATTTATATTATATGTATGTCTATTTATTGCCGAATATATATGTATATTATATGTAGTATAATTGCACTATCCCGCTCTCTTGCAGCTTTTCCTTCTGTCAGAGGTTGCCTGTAAGAGATTGCTTGCAGCAATAAGGCCGCCTTTGCATGCCTACAATTCTTGTTGTTGTTTATTCTATATTTTATGTATATTCTGATGTTTGTGTGCAATAAAGTATTTCTTCTTCTTCTTCTTCTTCACCGAATAGCCAAATCGACAAAATATGTTGATTTCAAGAACCAGTTACTACTATTTCATAACTGCGCATTTATGTCAAGTGCCTGAATTGGTTGTAATCTGGTGTGTTCTTATATTTATAATTTTGTGTTTGCGTTGTAAAATAATATTAATGAACCTATTACTTATTTTTTATTTTGCTGCATTCTGAGGTTCGCCATGGTAACCTAATTTCCAAATCATAAAAGATCAAAATGAAGAATTGAATTATTTGCCTTGCCCTCCTACACTTCCTTCGTGGGGTTGACGTAACATGTTTTCTTCTCTAAGTTTAAAGGTTCCTTACTTGTGGACTTTTTTTCCCCCTTTCGGAGATACTTTGGTGGATAACCGCCACCATACGGTTTAAAGGCCAACAGTTGTATTCACCTTTTCACTATCGCAAAATGGATAAAAGTAGGTATATCACTTTTTCAGTGGTATACTGAACAAGTGATATACCTACTATTTATCTACCTTGCGACATTCAATCCTTAGTCGCCTTTTACGACATCCACGGAAAGATCTGGAGCAGTCTTATTCTTAGCCGGGACTGCACGGACTCAATCGACTACGATTGCTTAAAACTATACAACTTCAAGAAGAAACATTATCTACCCTTAGTAAGAGTTTGTTCACTTGCAATAAATAGTACAGTTGCTTTCGAGTATTATAACAGTAATATACTGAAGTAAATTTAATGAATTATTATAATAACCCCTTGTTTTAAGCTTAAATCACTTCAAAAGCCTAGATAGTCGATCTAAGAAGAACGTTTGTAAATGGATGAAAATCAATACAGAATTTGCGACACTAAAACGATTAGGTAATGTAAGAACTTTTACTAAGAACTTTTACTGTTTCGATACACGAAATCGACTCTACGATTGCGAGCGTGCAAATGTGCTAAGAGTAAAAAGTCTTTCCCCACAAAAGAAATAAATGGAAGCGGCAATGTGAAAATATCATAATAATGAACTTAGGCTCTGCAGTAAACATTTAAAAAGTAGTCTTTTAAACTGTATCTCATTACATCCGAGCATGCTCAGTGCTCACATTGAAATTTCCTGGTCTCCCCGTCTTCCCGTGTCAAACAGATAGTAACCCCTTTAGACCCTAACCCTTTAGCCCTATCCCCCATCCCCCCACCCCTTAAGTTATTAAATCTTGACTGATTATGAGTCTTAGAATATCCAGGTAAAGTTGGAAAATCGTTTTCTTTTTCTGTTTAAGGCAAATTCATATCTTGCGCACTAAAACTACTTGCATTTGTTAGTGTTTCGTTGTGTAATGAAGCCTTCCTATCCAAATCCGAATCGACTCCTCCGACACACATGGCGAACCATATCTATGTTTAGGTCATAAATGCGCACTTATTAACATATTAAGTTCAACATATAATTTATGGAAACACAGATCTCAAATAAACACAATACGGAGAAAAAAAGAAAGTATTATGGCGTTTTTCTACATACGAGTTCTCGTTTTCTTCGCCCCCACACGACGTGGGGCTTGCCTCAGAATTCGACGCCCCGAAGCTGTGTAGGCAAGATTTTAAAGAGATTCTTGAAAATAATGTAATTGAATGGATAGAATTAAGGGTATCCGAGTATTTCAAGTGTGAAAACGTCTTAACATAATCTTTTAATAGAAGACAAAAAAGCCCTAGGCTTTCTGAGATGTTTAACATTCTTTTTCGGTCAGCAAGACAATTTCACCTCCTCTCATTCTTGTACTCTATCCTAAATAATCCAGTTACACCCTCGTACCTTAAATACCGTTTTCGCTATATTTCCGATTCTGCCTCACATACTGACCTCCGATCTCGGCACGATAACCGCCTGGTACTCCCATTTTGCAAAACCAAGTTCTTCGGTAACTCTTCCACTTTTAAGGCTGTTGTTCTTTGGAATAATTTGCCTGCTGACATCCGTAAAAGTCAATCCCTTCCCATATTTAAATGTCGTCTTAAAGACTACTATCTGTCTTTGAGTGAAGTAATTTGAACAAATATCGTAATTAATGTGTTTTTTTTTGTATTTTTCTTTTTTCATTATTTAATTATGTATGTATTTATATATATATTGATTATATATGTATTTATATATTTATTTATATTATATGTATGTCTATTTATTGCCGAATATATATGTATATTATATGTAGTATAATTGCACTATCCCGCTCTCTTGCAGCTTTTCCTTCTGTCAGAGGTTGCCTGTAAGAGATTGCTTGCAGCAATAAGGCCGCCTTTGCATGCCTACAATTCTTGTTGTTGTTTATTCTATATTTTATGTATATTCTGATGTTTGTGTGCAATAAAGTATTTCTTCTTCTTCTTCTTCTTCACCGAATAGCCAAATCGACAAAATATGTTGATTTCAAGAACCAGTTACTACTATTTCATAACTGCGCATTTATGTCAAGTGCCTGAATTGGTTGTAATCTGGTGTGTTCTTATATTTATAATTTTGTGTTTGCGTTGTAAAATAATATTAATGAACCTATTACTTATTTTTTATTTTGCTGCATTCTGAGGTTCGCCATGGTAACCTAATTTCCAAATCATAAAAGATCAAAATGAAGAATTGAATTATTTGCCTTGCCCTCCTACACTTCCTTCGTGGGGTTGACGTAACATGTTTTCTTCTCTAAGTTTAAAGGCACCTTACTTGTGGATTATTTTTCCCCCTTTCGGAGATACTTTGGTGGATAACCGCCACCATACGGTTCAAAGGCCAACAGTTGTATTCACCTTTTCACTATCGCAAAATGGATAAAAGTAGGTATATCACTTTTTCAGTGGTATACTGAACAAGTGATATACCTACTATTTATCTACCTTGCGACATTCAATCCTTAGTCGCCTTTTACGACATCCACGGAAAGATCTGGAGCAGTCTTATTCTTAGCCGGGACTGCACGGACTCAATCGACTACGATTGCTTAAAACTATACAACTTCAAGAAGTAACATTATCTACCCTTAGTAAGAGTTTGTTCACTTGCAATAAATAGTACAGTTGCTTTCGAGTATTATAACAGTAATATACTTAAGTAAATTTAATGAATTATTATAATAACCCCTTGTTTTAAGCTTAAATCACTTCAAAAGCCTAGATAGTCGATCTAAGAAGAACGTTTGTAAATGGATGAAAATCAATACAGAATTTGCGACACTAAAACGATTAGGTAATGTAAGAACTTTTACTAAGAACTTTTACTGTTTCGATACACGAAATCGACTCTACGATTGCGAGCGTGCAAATGTGCTAAGAGTAAAAAGTCTTTCCCCACAAAAGAAATAAATGGAAGCGGCAATGTGAAAATATCATAATAATGAACTTAGGCTCTGCAGTAAACATTTAAAAAGTAGTCTTTTAAACTGTATCTCATCACATCCGAGCATGCTCAGTGCTCACATTGAAATTTCCTGGTCTCCCCGTCTTCCCGTGTCAAACAGATAGTAACCCCTTTAGACCCTAACCCTTTAGCCCTATCCCCCATCCCCCCACCCCTTAAGTTATTAAATCTTGACTGATTATGAGTCTTAGAATATCCACGTAAAGTTGGAAAATCGTTTTCTTTTTCTGTTTAAGGCAAATTCATATCTTGCGCACTAAAACTACTTGCATTTGTTAGTGTTTCGTTGTGTAATGAAGCCTTCCTATCCAAATCCGAATCGACTCCTCCGACACACATGGCGAACCATATCTATGTTTAGGTCATAAATGCGCACTTATTAACATATTAAGTTCAACATATAATTTATGGAAACACAGTGATTAAATAAACACAATATTGAAAAAAGTCTTTTGTGGTTTTCTACATACGAGTTCTCGTTTTCGTCGTCCCCACATGACGCGGGCCTTGATTCTGAGATTTGTGCCGCGCAGCTGATGCAACCACGTGCCGTTGTAGGTCTGGATCTCAACACGTGCTGCCACTAGCTTCGTTGGATTATGCTTGCTGGGTGGATGCATGCTCGTGCAGTACGCTGTATACCTGTTGCCAATGATAAAACCGAGTGTAACCAACGCATATTTCGTCAAAATTCAATATGGACAGAGCTTCAAAAATTATTCACGCACCAAAATTAATTTTGGTCGAAATGTTTAATTATTATAATATATATATAATGAAAATGGTCTTCGTTTGAGGCTCAATCACGCCTAAACCACTGATCGTATCGACATGAAACTACTACCATTCCATGCGAAATTTTTCCTAGATGGTTTATGGCTATGTATTTTTTGAATTCCAACATTCCTTCATTTTTTTATTGCTGTTTTACTTTTATGAACATTTATCCCGCTAATAAAAATAAAAGATAAACATTTTCTCTTGATTCTTTTGTTTTCATGGATTTCAACAGAGTGTATTAAACGGATTATGGTTTTTTACATTCAGCTAAGAATCTACTCACGGTAGTGGAGAACGGCTGGACCAATTGGGCTATTTTTTATCTTCAGAATTGTCAGGAGAAAGTTTTGTATGTAAGAAAATTTTAAAAAAGCCCGATAAAAAGTTAAAAATTTCGATGATAATCGAAGAATTCCCATCTATATAGTCACTCACCACGAAATCTCGGGAACCATAAGACTTAGAAACGTGAAACTTGGTAGGAATATTACTTTTGCTATGTAGAGGTCAGCTATGAATAGATTTTAAGAAATTAATTCCCCAAAGGGGATTGCGGGGGCGTTAACAATGAACAATTCCCGTTTTTAAACTATAGCTTCTATAGACTTTAAATTTGGTAGGAATCTTTTGTAAGAGGTGTAGAAATAGGCTATGAACGAATTTTACGATAGTTCACCCCACAGGGGGTTGCGGGGGTGGGTATTAACAATTAATATTTTTAATTTTCCAGCTAAAGCTCCTACAAGCTCCAAATTTTGTAGGAATTTTCTATAAGTGATGTAAAAATGATTTATGAACAAATTTTACGATATCCCACCCCAAAGAAGATTGCGGAGCGTTAACAATGAAAATTTTCAATTTCCAAGCGATAGCTCCTATAGACTCCAAATTTAGTGAGAGTGTTCTATATGAAATATAAAAATGATCTTCGAGCGGATTTTACAATGAATCACCTCGAATAAGGTTCGCGGGGGTGGGTGTTAACAATAAAAAATTTCAATTTCGAAATATAGCTTCTAAAAATTCTAAATGTGGTAGGAATCTTTTATTATTCACATAAAGAACATCTCAAAATGGATTTCAATAAAGTCTACTTCCGACAGGAATTGCGGGGGTGGGTGTTAAAATCTAAAATTTTTATTTCTAACCTGTAACTTCTACAGACTCCAAATTTGGTGGGGATCTTCGTGTATGTAGGGATATTCGTGTATTTCCTTACAACAATCGTCTTTTTGGCAGCGGAGAGAAATTAACTTTACATGTAGCTATCCAATCAACGGACTAAGAATTTTACATTCATTTTACTTTTGCAGACTACATAACCGACGAATTCTTTTATTGCGGATCGCGGAAATGTAACAGATTAAAATGAATGCATTTTCCAAGCACATGAGATGTGGAAAAGAAATTTAGTTACTTATTCCAATAGAATTCATAAAAAACATGCACAATTAATTTTCTATAAAAAATTGATGTCACGGAGAAAATTTTAGTTAACAGAAAATTCGGCGCACTTGAACCTAGACAGATTTCAACTTCACATATGAGACTTGCAATGACTTTAACTTAAACTTTCAATGCTCATTTCAAATTTTTTTCTTCATGTCAATTATTATTAATTTTTGGAAGAAAGGCACGGAAATGTTATAATGATTGCACATTGAAAGTTACAATGAATATTAGTGAGAAAAATCACCTGGATGAAAGATACAGGCTAAATCGATGGAATTTGGAATTTGAGTAAGTCTAAACAATATCGATGCTTACAGTTCTATCCGCGGGGCCTATTTATGTTCATACAAAAATAAAAAAAAAGGAGAATAATAAACTTATGAAAAAAATAAATAAAAGTGAAACATAAAATGTAATTTATTTCCTTTTTCAATTCGCCTAGCGAAGCGGGCGGGAAACGGCTAGTTATTAATATAGGGTTTAAAGACCACTTAAATAGAGCGAGAGTACAATAGAGTACAGTAGAAAGCATTTGAAATAAATAAATAAATAATAAGTCCTGTTAACTGAAGCATCTCAATTTTTGTTTTAGAGTTTCACGCATAACGCCAGGATATTGGATTTTTTTACGGAAAACCATGAATACGCATCGCAAAGATTTGGAATGCCCTTCCGGTTTCAGTTTTCCTCGCTTAAGGTTTGTATGATAAGTATAAAATAATGTTCATAACCACAGTCATTCAATTTGGAAGGCAATGGTAGGTTGGGGTGTGGTGGCAAGAGCTTCGCTTTTTATGATCTACCGGATCGGACTGCAATAGCGGCGTGATCATTGATCTTTTTTGTACAAACACTGCATCACTTGGATATACCGGTAGTCAATTCGGAATCTCTGCAGTGACCTAAACACAGCCCAAGTTTCTACCGAATCAAAGGCTTTTTCATAGTCCACAAACGCTAAGCAAAGTGGCCGATTATACTCTTCAGTCTTCTGTATAACCTGCCGCAGCATATGAATGTGGTATGTGGTAAGCCCTTAAGGAAACTGGCTTGTTCGGGAGGCTGGAAGTCATCAAACCTACGAGCGAGACGATTCGTAATGACTCTCGAAAACAGCTTGTAGATATGACTCAGCAGCGACATGGGTCTGCAATTCTTCAACAAGGTATTATTACCTGTTTTGAATAACAGAACAACCACACTCCTGTACCATGCCTCGGGCGTTGTGCCTTGGTGAATAACGGAATCAAACAATCGCAGAAGGACTTTCAGTATCGGTTTTCCACCTGCCTTCAGGAGTTCTGCCGTTATTCCGTCATCACCCGGCGCCTTGCCATTCTTAAGCTGCTTGAGAGCCACACTAATCTCGTATAGGCTGACGTCCGGGATATCTTCGGTATAGTGTTGAGTTAATTTGGCTCTAGGATCCTTAGCCAAATCTTCAACAGGCGTCTGTACTGTGGTGTACAACTGTCCATAAAAGTTCTCAACCTCACCCAAGATTACAGGTTTGGAAGAGACAAGACTACCATTATTGGTCTTCAGTCGCATCAACTGGCTCTGACCGAAAGACAGATCTCTAGCGAACACTTTAGAGCCTCTGTTTTGCTCGATGGCATTTTTAATACGCTCTTTAAAATTGAAGTGCCGCATATCACAAGTCTGAGATTTAGAGATCTGCCTATTAATCCGCCGGTAAGCGGAGGCGTCTGCTGTAGACTGTAGTCTCATCACTTGCCTCTCCGTCATAAGCTTGAGTGTATTGGTTGAGAACCTATTGACCTTGTTTCTACGGTGGATCTTGTAGAATTTGGACCCGACTGTTTGGACAGTTTCCACCAGCCTGTTGTTCAAATCGTCCACAGGGTCGCAATCTGCTAGGCAATCAAACCGGTTCTGTAGTTCTAGTTGAAAACTCTCGGGTTTTTGAATATGGGCACGAGTAGGCCGGAGTTTAGACTTCACCAATCTGACTCTTTCAAGTTGAACGTTTATACTCAATGTGCCTCTTACCAAACGGTGATCACTTCCGGTTTTAACCCTGTTGATCACAGAGACATCATTGAATATATGCCGTTTGGTCGACATGATGAAGTCGATCTCGTTTCTCGTGGAACCATCGGGGCTTATCCAGGTCCATTTCCTGTGTGGCCGCTTCTTGAAGAAGGAGTTCATCATATAGAGGCCCTCCTTCTCCATGAAGTCAGCCAACATTTGACCCCTGTGGTTCCGTTGCCCATACCCAAATTGCCCCACCCTCAACTCTGAACCAGTTCGCTCGCTCGCATTCCTTTAAACGAATTATGAATTTTATGTAACCTAGTATATTGCACTGTAAGTTTATTCTTACTTCTAATGTTCAAATTATTAGTCACATTTTTTCTTAAATTTAGAAAAACTTCACATTGCCCCACTTTATGTTTTATAGACAGGCGGTTCACACAGGCATTCTTCTCCTTGACGCACTTAAAACGTTCTTGAGGAGTTAATAATTTATTAATAGTATAGGATCCCGATATAAAACGACCTTCACCGAGATGGTTATTTGACGAAACGTATTTTATATTCAATTTAATATGTCAATAAATATGTTGCATATATCTGTCTAACAAATTTCAGTCCAGGATATCATTAATTGTTTTAATTTTTTTTTTTTTTAACATTCACCGGTTTGATTATATTAGACAAATTCTATACCAATCGTAAGTATGAAGCCCATAGATTATGCAAACGTTAGGTTGCCTATTCTTTTCCGGTCACAACCCTCGGGGTAGCCTGGTATAATTAGGTAAATCGATACTAGCATTTTGCACCGGTCTGATTATTGAATTAAAATAAAGATTATTTAATTATGAACACGATGGTATAGGGTTGCCTGCGAAAAATCAGTCCCGAATTCCGGTTGTCGAATTTTAAAATTCCCGAATTCCGAACAAAATTTCGGGACCTCAACAAACTAGACCAAAAAAATTGTTTGCAAAGCCTTAAAAATTATCGTTTTAAAGAGGCTTAGTTGATGTTTCTGTATGAGCTGTATTATTGGGAATTTGATAACAATAATCCAAAAAAAAAAACTTTTTAACCGTCGACCAACAGTGTTACTCTTATGAAGTTCAGGAAAATTCTGTAAAAAAAAAAACTGAAGAAACTAATTGTGAATGTCATCACGAAGAGGCAGATACAAGGATTATTTTTCATGCGTCTAAAGCGAAGCCAGGCTCAAAAATTTTAATTAAAACCTCTGATACTGATGTTTTTATTATTTTGTTAGGAAATTTGCACAAACTTATTGAATCAGAATTTTGGCTTGCCAGTTCAGCAACAGTTGCCAGTACAATGGGGCGGGGATCATCCGATACCATGGCTAGCAGAAATCTTTAAAGCATGCTTAGCAAACGGATACATACCGCTTAATAAGAGTGAGGTAAAAGTAGTATTCTTACCTAAACCAGGTAACAGCAACTACACACAACCTAAATCTTTTAGACCGATAAGCCTAAAATTCTTTCTACTAAAAACCTTACAAAGACTCGGAGATAGATATCTTCGAGACGGAACACTAAAATACTTGCCCACACACCAGATTCAACATGCGTAAATCAACAGAAACAACTCTGCACGAAGCAAAATAGACACGACCTGAAAAACAAACTATCGACTCGCGGTGCTTTTATAGACATCGAAGGAGCTTTCGACAAAAATTCAAAAGCATTGGTTTAGCTCTTGCGAGATACAAAGTACCACACTGAAAGCGTGGATAAGAGCCCTCCTAGAACTGAAGGCCATTCAACAAGACTTTAACGGAACAACCAAGGGTATTGTAGCACAGAGTTGCGCACAGGTAGGATCTTTCTCCCATCCTGTAGAATCTAGTAGCTGACGACCTCATAACAAAAATTAATGAGAATGGTTTTCTCACCATAGAATATGCAGCTGACATCACTATCCTCATAAGTGGAAAACAAGAAAACACTAAGTACAATAATGCAAAACGCACTGATACTGCTAGAACAGTGGTGCAGGGAAAATAAACTTACTGTTATCCCGAAAAAGACTGGACTCGTATTATTCACCGACAAGGGGAAATCAAAAAAAATCTTTCCGCAAACACGAACATTAATTAAAACAAGCCTAAAACTATCAACCGAGGTAAAGTACCTTGGAGTAACGATGGACTCCAAACTACTGGACTGGAAAACACACATAGATACGAAAATACAAAAATCAACAAAACACACGGGGTACTATCAAAATAAATGTCAAAATGTCCACAATTAGCGTGGATATGGGACAAGATACGCAAGGTATAAGGATTGCCAGACACACGATTTACAACGAAATTGCTGCAACTAAATCGGGTTAAACTAAGAACAGTTGTAGATATGATAACAGGGCCTATTAAACAAACACCTTTCCATTTAAGTCTGAACTGACATTCCCATTTGCACAGCATGCATGGAGACGGATGAAACACCGATACACGTAATGCTCCAATGCAATGGAGTATCAGAACAACGCGCAGCACACCTTGGCTCCTCAGCAACACTCCCTGAAGCAGTTGCTGCGTTAAAACGCGTGTTAGGAAATAGGGAATTACAGCACTTTATCTATGATAAACCCGATGATTATATTAAATATATCTATAATCCATAGCTTGTATATCATTGATGGTGTTTTGAAAATAGAATATTAGCCTTTACTAGGCTATCAAAGAAAATATAAGAAGTATAGGATCTATGGCGGTGACGCGAGTTTGACAAGATCGATTAGCGGGAAAAATAAGTTAGCACGGATTTGAATTCATTAATTGATAAAAATAGATTAATTAAAGTATGGTGATAGTACGTTACGAATTGGGAATAGATGATTTATAATGGAAACGATATACTTAACGAAATATTGTTGTGGCGAAACAAGAGTCGTATATACTGGTGATGGAGTTGTTAATACTATGGTGGTACCTTATGTTGCATAAGAGAAGTATATCTCTAATATAATTTGGGTTATTTAGGTATTATATGAACGGACAGTAATGCTAGCTGATGACGGAAAAATGCCAAGAGCCAGACGAGCAAATATAGGTCGGCAAACGCGTAATGCAAATGACGTGGCATTGCTAAGACGATCACAGACTGCAGATGAACGCGCATGAACGCACAAGCTAATGGATCGCAGCGGGAACGTACTGCAAGAAATAGTTCTGTTGACCCTGTAACTGTACTGAACCTTGCACGGCGATAACGAATACGTCGTGCTGTTTCGGCTGAAATGATGCGTGCTGCTTTTGATTACTACAGTCAGATTGATTATATTATGTATGGATACATTGGAATGGTGGACGCAATATGTCCACATTGTGATAAGGCTACCTTTCATTTTCAAATGTTAGATGATAGAGATATTGATGATTTTGGATATATATTACATTCGGAATTTGGTTATGCAGTTCGCGAATCTTGGCAAGTTCAATGTACCGAACTTATTGAATCTTTAAATCCAAAAAAAAGCACATACAAATTTTACACAGTAGTGAAGGAGAGTATAAAAATGGAAATTTTTAAAATGGCCACTTGGTCTGTAGTTTATTTATTTATTCAATTACAAGTCCATTACAATGCCATATAGATTACATAATTGTTACATTTTTCAAAACGAATGTCAATCTAATGTTTACATTTGAAATGGAACCCTGTGAGGGCGCTGTAACCAGATTGCGAGGCGGACTTATTATTGTCAATATTAAATATTCTCATTTAGGAAGTCATTTATTTTATAATAAGCTTTGTCCAGCACGTAATGTTTTAAGGATTTTGTAAATAAGTTTATACTTTATTTTTTGCACGACTCATGATGCGAAGCGAAACACTCATGTGTTTTTTTTTCGTTATTTATTGACAAATAATTGGATAGCTATTTTATTCAATTTAAAAAATGAATACTATTGAAATAAAATATAAAAAAAAATTTAACGAATGAAAATTTCACATATTTACATCTAATGTATTGTGTACATTTTTAGCATTACAAGCGGCTGCGCATTATTTCCTTAGTATATTATGTACATTTATTCCACCAGGGGCGCTTGTACAGTACCTTCCCAGTACAGCTGTTTTTTCGGCAACTATTTTTTTTATGCGTAGAGAGTTAGTAGCGTATCATATATATTTTATGATATAGAACACATCGCGAGACTGCGCGTGATTGTGAAATCAAAGCGAAGATAGCGTGTTTTATAATTATAAAATACTAATGTTATTAATTTCTTTAATCGGAAATCTTTTTTTTTTTGTTTATGTTCTAAAAAATATGAAAAAAAAAACATTTATGATAAATGTTTAAACTTGTTAAAAGAGGTTATTTTAACATAAAAATAAAGTTATATAAGATATAACTGACAATAATTTACCATTATTAAGTGTTCAATTAAAAAAAGTCAGTATTTTAGTAAGAAAATTGAAAAAATACTTAAAAGGATTTCCAATATTATGAAAATTGGATGTCCTTTATAGACATTAAAACTAAAAAATGACTGAATAGATTAAAAAAAGATTTTCTTAATTATTCTTAATTATTCTTATATTACTCTAAAAACTAGTTACTTGAAAAAAATATTTATAAACAGTCTGTAAACTTACTAGAGTTTATTATAATATGAATGTTAAGTTACATAAGATGTCACTCAAAATAATATATTAAAAAGTGTACTATTTAAAAAAATGTCACTATTTTATTAAGAAAATTAAAAAAATAATTTTTAAGTATTTATAATGTTAATAAAATTAAATCTCCTTAGACTTGAAAACTAAAAATGACTGAATAGATTAAAAAAAAATTTGTTTAATTATTATTATTATTTCTTCAAGAACTATATGATACAAATATAAAGTTATATAAAATGTAACTAAAAATAATTCAGTAAAAAGTGTACTATTTAAAAAAAAGTCACTATTTTTTTTTTTAATTTAAAAAAAAATTCTTAAGCGTTCATAATTTTAATAAAATAACAAATAAATCTTCTTTTTAGTAAATTTGTAATTTGTAAATTTCATTCTTTATCATCCTTTTTCATTCCTTAATGACTCGATGATTAAACTTATGTCATTAATAAATAATTAAAATAATTAAAAAAAAAGAAAAAAATAATTTAAAAAAAAGAAAATATTGAACGCAAAATAGCAAAGGGTTCTATATATGCTTGTTCATGTTCAAGGTACGATATATATTTTATGAAATCTGATTTATATATGTGCCTGATAATTTGTTTATACAATATGAGAATTCAAAAAATCTGAGAATACAAAAAAGTCAGTTTAAATAAATTACTTTTTTTTTTATTTCAGCATCACTTTTTAATTCGAAGTTTTAGATAGATAAATGTATAACGATTAATTTTTTTTTTCAATCGGTATTTTTTTTTTCAATTGCTATATTTTTTTTTCTCTTGAATTTTTGTTTTTATTTTCTATTTAAGTCCGATCTGGCTGTCCGGTGTCGCGCGGGTGACCAATCAGAAAGTCACGCAGTTTATTGAAATCTAAATGCGCGCTTAGCTACTGAGTCCCAAAGACATGCGCAATAGGCTCCTTCAACGCTCTGTCTCTTGTCGATTTTTTTTTTATTTATTATTAGTGAAATTTCTATCCACTTTATTAAGGTGATCTTCGCTTCTAATGTTTTATTTATTATTAATTATTTTACATAATTCGATTCATAATAATTCTTAGTAATTGTCTTAATAGTTGAATAGCTTCTTTTTTTAATTTTATTTAGTTAACTTTGTTTTGGTTATTAAGTTTGGATTGTTACTTTCTGGTTGCACGGTCATAGTAACCTCGCGGAAATATATTCTAAATATTTGTTGGCTTCAGCTGTCTAATTATAATAATAGAATAATTGATATTAAAATTGAGTGATAAGTTTGTCATCATAATTATTAAATAATTTTATGCTATTTACATGAGACATTCACTAATTAATTTTTGCTGAAGTAAATTAATGTTAATTATTCTTCATTTCGGCAATTTTTTTTTTATTATTATTATAGCCTTGTTAGTTCACGGAATCTAGATATTTTTCATACTATTTATATTTATATTTCTTTTAAAATATATAAATTACAATGCCAAAGCGTAGAAAGCAATCTTTTGAAAAACGCCACCAATTACAAAAGACTTTACACCAATCATTGCGAGCTTATAACGAATACCATCTTGCTGAAAATCTTAAGGCACGTCAGCAAATCAAAAAAGACAAAACTATAAACTATAATTCAATTCATCGTCGTAATGAAGATTATGTTACAAATGAAAGAGAACAAAATCGAATTAGAATGGCTAAGCTGCGTTCTGATGATACTAATAAGAAAATATCTCAAAGTTCAGGAAAACGTAAATCATCTAAAGATGATTCTAATATTTCTCACAAAAAAGCTCGACTTGACAGTACAGTTTCTGGGCCTAAGCTACGTCAAATTGAAAAAGAAAAAAAACAAAAAGAAAGAATGAATGAGTTCTTGAAGTACAATGAAAATTTTTCATCTAAACTTGCATACCAAGTTAAAAATGGAAAAGAAAAAAAGTCGGCAAAATTATATCAAACTGTTTTAGCAAAGCAATGTCAAAATCCTGAGATTTGCACCTGTTGTTTGCGTAAACTTTATAATTCTATCAATAAAATAACTGATTACAAAAAATTAATAGTATTGCAACGAAATATGGTTGATTGTGCATATAATTTTAAACAATCTGAGTTTCTGTGTGATTCATGTTGGAACAGTCTAAGAATTGGCAATAAACCAAAAAAAGCTGCTACAAAAAATCTCTCATTCACGAAAATTCCTGACTGTTTAAAACGTCTTGGTCCCCTTGGGGTTAGATTAGTTTCACCATGGTTACCGTTTTTGCAAATCATACCCCTTCAACAATATACAGTTTATCCACAACTATCTCTTAAAGGAAATATAGTAAATGTTGAAGTAGACGTAGGAGAAATGATGAAATGTTTGCCTCGTCGTCCTGAAGAAGCTCGAGTAGTTCAAATTGAAATTAAACGTAAAAAAGAGTACAAAACTAGTTATATGGCTGAAAACATTGTTGTTAAAGATGTCCAAAGTTCTATGAGTAACATTGTATATGCGTTAGAACATTAAAGAAAATGAAGAGTTCTTATCACAATTAACACAGGAAAAGTTTCCGTTTATTGTTGATGAGAACGATAAAGAATTTCTCTGCGATCCTAATAACAAATTATTTAAGAAATTTAATGAAAATAGCGATAAAGAAAATGATGAAAATAATGAAGGTGACGGAAATTTTGACAGTGATAACGTTTTAGTCATTGAACAAAATCGTGAAATGGCAGAAGTCACTAGAACCATTGCACCGGGTGAAAATAAAATTCCAAAACCAATATATAGCATTCCAGATTATGAAATTTTATGTCACCCACACATTTTTGGGGGTGAACCGTTCGATGAAGAAAAAGTTCTAACGACCAATGAAAAACATAAACTTTGGATTACTCATAAAGATCCTCGTTGTCGGCATGATCCAACTTTTGTCTCTTCTTTTACTCGGTCAAATGACTGTACAAAAGCGAACGAGAGATTCTATGAATTTCGTTACGCGAAGAGGTTGCAAAAATGAATATTTAAAGGCCAACGATGTTCTTAAAGGTGATTTAAAAGATGAACTGGTTAATAAGAATGAAGCTTACAAATTTCTCACTCCAATAGTTGGGTCTCCTGCTTTTATGGAAGATAAAAAAAATTTTTTGATTGCTGCAATGGCTCAAATTGGAACTCCAAATGTGTTTCTTACTTTTTCTTGTAATTTACATAACAATATTCCAATTCTTAAACAACTTTATGAAGAGCAATACGGGAAAACGATAAGAAGTTATGATGTACTTAATCTAGATCGTAACGAAAAAGACTTGCTGATTCGTAACAATCCAGTAAATTGTGCACGTTTCATAAATCGATTTACGAGAAAATATAACTAGCTATACTAAGCACAAGTAAGCATCTAAAAACTTTCTTTGTTCGGGATTGATACAAATGGCGGCGGTCAAGTTGAGTACCTAACTAATGTACAACTTTTTTAACAAATTATATTTATTCGCATTAAATAATTATTCTGGAACACTATCCAGGCTCGTATGGACCAAATTTATGGAGGGGCGTGTAAATAGCTCCTCCAGGGGGGTTTGTGTGCGGATGACAAATTTGAATATGGCGGAGTGATGACGAACGCAATAGAAAGATTCCCAAGTATTTATCTATAACAATTACACACGATAAGTAACGTTGACAGCCACTTACGACTTACCTTATTTACTCGTTCTCGGGGGTGATCTTTCTTCAGGGCGAATCAGTCTCACAGCACTAACACCTTCAAAGATTGTCGCGGCGCGGGGTTGTTCTCCTTAATTAGAGAGGGCAGCAATATCGTCTTGCTCAGAGCGGAGTTCAAAGACAACTAAATCGCCTAAAACGGCGATGCGTAGACGCATAGATCACGGGCATAGTGATGAACCGTTATTAGCAAAAATGAGTCTTATAAAGTAAGCAATAAGTACTTATCAAAATTACAAAGCGTTTACGTGTAAATTGCATACAAACAAAATACGAGGGAAACTCGCTGTAACAATAATGTTTTATTGAACACAGGCAAGTGTATTTTCTGCAATGTATTTTATGTGTATTTTATGCAACAACTATTCAGTTTCTTGGGCACGAGCTTCGTCATCAGGCATTAAACCATTGGACAAATACATCAAAGCAATTGAGACATTTAGAGCCCCGGAAACTAACGAAGAAATTCAAAGTTTTTTAGGATTAATTAATTTCGTTGGAAAATGGATCCCCAATTTGTCAACCTTAACAGAACCCATTCGAAAATTACTTCGACTAAAATTACCCCAAAATGCTAGCATAAAGGTTTATTGGCAAAAATAACAAGATATGGCTTTTGACAAGTAAAAAATTGCCTATCCAAAATTCCTACTCTCGGGTACTCCGATCCAAAATAACGTACCCAAGTAATCGCTGATGCTACATGTAGGTGTAGGAGTACTAATTCAGTACGATGACAATGGACCTCGCCTTTAGAAATAAGAGTCTAACAGACGTTGAAAAACGGTATTGTCAGACCGAAAAGGAGGCATTAGCTTCAGGGTGGGCTGCTAAATACTTTCACATGTCCTTATATGGGAAAAAATTGTCTGTCATTCCTCCATCAACTGCTGCTGATGAAATAAATGCCTGTTGAATTAATCAGTTTTTTGGAGATATGTAAAAAAATTGACACTGAACATTAATATGCGTTTTCGTATTCATCTAGAAAATGATCTAGCTGCCCATGGTGATGGCTAAATACAAATCGACAGTACAAACGATCGCTGTACCAGACATTTTTGGTAAATTTGCAATCGATAGGTGAATTGATTGTATGTGTTTTAATCATGCTTGGTTGAGAGAACGCGCCATTTTAGCACCGAAGAACTGTAACGTAGGTAGTTCAAATATAAAATATGTCTCACCGGCGATTCCGCCACGCGGCGGGCGCTCCGAGTGGGCCACACCGATAGTGCCAGTGGTAAAGAAGGACGGTAACATCAGAATATGTGCGGACTATAAGCTCACTTTAAATAAGGTAATAGAAGGCGACCGTTATCCACTACCGAGGGTGGAAGACTTACTGACGAAATTGCATGGGAGTGATCATTTTAGCAAAGTTGATCTGTCACAGGCCTACGCGCAGTTCGAGTTGGACGATTCTCGTAAATATACAGTAATTAATACGCATAAAGGGTTATTTCGATATAATCGGTTGGTGTATGGCCTGTCTTCTAGCCCAGCTATTTTTCAAAAACGTTTAGAACAATTATTCGAAGGATTAGAACATGTGGGGGTATTTATCGATGATATCATTATAACCGGCAAATCAACCCAAGAACACATGGATAATTTGCATAAGGTTTTCAAAAGGTTGGAGAAATATGGGTTAAGAGTAAAAAAAAGAGAAGTGCGAATTTTTTAAACCGTCTATTAAGTATTTGGGCTATGTAATTAGCAGGGACGGAGTACATACATGCCCTGATAAGGTAAAAGCTATAGTCAACACACCTGCACCTACGAATATATCAGATTTAAAGGCATTTATAGGCACGATAATGTACTATTCTAAATTTATCAAAAATGTAAGCACTATCTTGGCACCGCTTTACAATTTATTAAGAACGGGAGTTAAATTCGTGTGGAATTATAGTTGTCAGGTAGCTTTCCAACAAGTTAAGGACTTATTAACTTCCAGCGACGTTCTTATGCACTACTCGATGGAGCTGCCGTTAGTCCTTACGGCAGACGCTAGCAGCGTGGGAGTAGGAGCAGTTTTATCGCACTTGACGGCAGCGGGCGAGAGGCCCGAGGCTTTTGCGTCGTATTCCTTGACAGTAACCGAGCGCGCGTACTCACAATTAGAAAGGGAGGCCCTCGCTATAATTTATGGATTAAGGAAATATCATCAATATTTATATGGGAGAAAATTCCTTCTACGAACCGATCATAAACCTTTAACGCATATATTTGGAAAAAAAGCAGGTATTCCAATTATGGCGGCTTCGCGACTGCAGAGGTGGGCTGTATTGTTGGCAGGGTACAATTATGATATTGAATATGTCTCGTCAAATAAAATTTGCGCCGATAGCTTGTCACGGTTACCTTTAGCTTCTAGCAAAGACGCAGTTGTTAATGAAATCACTTATGTAAATTTTGTACAGGTATTCTTACCGATAACAAACGACAAGGTAAGAAAGGAAACCGTGAAAGATAAAATTTTAAATAGGGTTTATTCTTATGTAAAAGGAGGTTGGCCTGCCGTATGTCCAGAAGATGATCTAAACCCTTACTTTGCGCGTCGTAACGAAATATATATAGATTATGGATGTATTATGTGGGGTTATCGGTTGGTTGCCTACTATTCTTCGATCAACAGTCCTGCGAGAAATACACAGCGATCACTTGGGAGTCCTTAAGTCAAAGGGCATTGCCCGAAGTTTTGTTTGGTGGCCTCACATCGATGCCGAGGTTGAGGAGACGTGCCAACGTTGTGAAACCTGTGCGATGGAGGCATCAGCACCACCGCGAGCAACTCCGCAGGTAGAATACAAGTGCACTAAAAAACTGTAGGATTGATATATTGTAAAAAATGGGAAATCGATGCAATTGGGAAGGCAATGGATAGCAGCCCTAGATATAAGCATACCGAGTTTAACCGTACAGGAAGTACATAACTTAAATTCTTGCAACTTCGATTTGAATGTTTTCAGTTCCAGATACTATAATGTATTCGCGGATGGTTTGGGACGATTCACCGGCGAGCTGGTACGCATCTACGTGCCACCCGATGCGCGACCAGTTTTTATACGCGCGAGGCCGCTGGCGTATGCCTTAAGGGAACCAGTGGAGCGCGCGCTGGCTCAAATGGTGCAAGATGGCATCCACACACCCGTCGAGCGCCCCGAGTGGGCCACACCGATAGTGCCAGTGGTAAAGAAGGACGGTAACATCAGTGCGGAATATATACGGACTATAAGCTCACTTTAAATAAGGTAATAGAAGTCGACCGTTATCCACTACCGAGGGTGGAAAACTTACTGACGAAATTGCATGGGGGTGATCATTTTAGCAAAGTTGATCTGTCACAGGCCTACGCGCAGTTCGAGTTGGACGATTCTCGTAAATATACAGTCATTAATACGCATAAAGGATTGACGCAATAAGGTGCATGGTGTTTTATTCCTGCTTGAGAGATTTTAAAGTAAATTCATATCAATGCCATTAATTTTAAAATTCGTTTGGTACCGCGTATCCCTATGATTTCAACTGATATGCCATTTGAGTTCAAACGATTACAATATTCTGTGCGTTTATCATTGTCAATGTTGATGGACATTACATTGCAAACACTTCACTCTTTGGTGTGAATTTGGAGTAAGCATGTTTTTCACATGGCCAACTTTATGTTGCCTTTTCCAGAGTCGGTAGCCGTTTGTTTATTTATGCTCAAAATAGAAAAACACAAAATATTGTTTAAGTGATTACTTATGACAAGCCTATTGAAGATAAAGGAACATTCTAAACTATGGGTATATGTTATTTACAGCAGACCGGCTAATTGAGCATTTCCTAACCTAAGACTAGACATGGCTAACAAACTACTACGGCTGGAGACAGGTAAGCTCAGGAATGTGATGGGACTAATAACAAGTCACAATACATTTCCACATTCCTCATTCATATTTCCGTAAGTCCTCGGCAACCTGGGCGGCCTTCTAGACTTCTGGGACGAGCATGGATGACTCGAGTAATGAGCCCAACGAGGAACAGTTCGAAGTACACACATGAAGAGCATACGTACAGGCCCAGCTAAAATAAATAATACTTTTATAAAAACTAAAAAACACGCTTTTTATAGAAAACCGAACTAAAAATTAGAAAATAAATATTAATAAATTTAAATTAAGAATAGTGTTAAAAATTTCAATAAATATAAATTAATAATCGTGTGAATAAAAAAAAATATTTTATTGTAAAAAAAGCGTGGGGCTTTAATGTAAAAAAAAATCTTTATAAGATATTATCAAAATGATAATCACTCTATTCATATCTGTCAATAAAATATTTATAAGTAACTAACTTTCGTAACGAAAAAACTAATAAAACCTATTTTTTTAATTGAAAATTGGAATAATCTTCTCAAATTAGTGTATTGTCATCGGTCCTCGATATGTCTACAGTTTGAACGAAATCTGACCGTTTAAAGTGGGTCAAAATAGCGTCCAAAGAAGTCGGTTACAAACATACAAACATACAGATGAAGCTATTAAAAGCGTGTTAAATGACGAAGAAGACCTCCAACTAAGTGGTCAGACGAAATTGAGCCGTAAAACGCAAGTGGCACAAGACCATGAATTGTGGAATTTCTTAAAAAGCCCTATTCTTAGCAGTGAAAATCCGTTGGGTGAAACTATGATGATATTGAACAGGAGGGATTGAAATAGGGGCTGCAGGACTGTATGACAGTACCATGAGTTTCTGAAAGTTATGGATATATGCAGTGGCGTTCCTAGGGTTTTGAATTTGAGCAAGCCCAGTTACCTAAAGGACAAATTTAACTTGTCTTGATCTCTAAGTCACCATTCTTGTTGTGCTAAATTACAAACAATATCAACAAATCTTTGAAAAACACTACGATAAGGTCAGCACGCGAATTATGATTGGAAATTTCGATTCATAATTGGTTGGATGAAGAAGTTTCTATGCGCTGTTTGCCAAAATTAAAAAGTAATCATAGAACTCCAAGTTTTTCTGTGAGTTCTGCTCTCTTTAAATTTTATGATGCCTGGTACTTTATGTCATAACCAGCCGCGTTCCAACCATTCTTTTCATTAGAAAAAAAAATATGCAATACCAACAAACAATTTTTTAGAATGGGAGCATCAAACAGAGTTCTTCAGATCCATTAGGATTTCTTTTATAGTCTAGTATGAGAAATACACAAGTCTGGCATAGATTTCGGTGAAGTAAAGAGCTGTATTTTTTTTAGGAAATTAAGAAAAAGGTACCTGTTGATTGCCAATTATGTTTTGATTTTGCCACAGAAACAATTTGCACACAATTTGAGCTCGTATTTAACAATATTTACTTTTATTTATAAGAAAACAAACCAGTAAAGTGAAGTAGTCAAATAGTGCATCTATTCAACTAAAAAAAAACAATAATAAACACCTAACAAGTTTCTAATAAAAAATCATGAATCTGACAAGTGTCAACTAGTTGTAACGCAAATAATAACACGCGTGAAGTTGTTTCAATTCGCTCGCAGGTCATCTTCACTAACTTCAACTCGCAATCTGGCATTTGATCTCCATACTAAATTATTAAATAATCTAGATTGTCTCTGCTAAATAAATTGAAATTTCTATTTGAGAGAGCAGTAAAATAAAAGCCCCATATAAGCAAATGAGTGTAAGCGAGACAAAGCGGGACCTCCGATCGCGTACGAAGACACGCGAAGAGCGCGATAGTGATAGTTCGGCGCGGCGCCGCGCCGTTCGGCTGGTTGCTACCACAGAGTCTATCTGCCAGAGTAACGTAGTGCTTGCAGTAACGTAGACAAAGAGTATATACATTATTGAGCAAAAGTTAAAACATTGTATTTCCTCATTGCTCTCAAGTTTTAATTATTTTGTTAATTTAATTTCGGAATAGTCGAGAAAATTTTAAAAGAGATATTTATTGTAACGCAAGCCCGGCTTTTCGGCTTGTATGGTAGTACCGCCACTGGATATATGGGATCATTGAACGAATTTAAAATTGTACGCGAAAGAAATTGTTGACTAATAATTTGTAATATATGTTTATTTAACTTACATGAAAGTCATAATTTTAATTGAAAAATTATATTATATAACTGTTACCTTCAAATATACAGGTTAATTTCCCCTTTTTAAAAGGCCTTCATCCTGGTAATTATAGGTTACGAAGTGTGTTAGGAAATCCAAAATAGCAAACATACGAGTCAGAAGACAGTGTACAATAAAGCCGCAGATAAGATATATCTTAGTCTTATGAAAATAGGGCCGGGCCACATGTGAGCTTGGGAAGTATACCATTTCGAACAAAACCAAAAATTATTTCCAAGGTTAATAAATGATACATTCTGAGGTTACAAACCTAAAAAGAAAAATAATTAAATTTTAAAGAGGAAATAAGAACAACTAGTAAATATGTGTGCTAGGCTTGGTAATTAGCAGTGTATATGATAATGCCGCAGGCGATTCGTCATTTAAAAATACTAGACCTAATTCGAATATGACTTTTTTGAGTATTTTTTTCTCATAGCTGAGTAGACTGAGTAATGAAGAAGTGGCTAAAGAAGGCTGAAGGTGAAAAAAGTAGTATTTATGCCTTTGTATAAAAGTGTACGTGTAAGGCAATTATTAGTTCATATACATACCTTCAATGAAGATAGCGAGCGCATGGTTGTTATGCGTAGTAATCGCACCCAGTGCATGCCACGGATCGACCGAACCGTGAACGTACGCGACGCGACCCGATCGGCGGGTATGTTTAAACCACTGAACACTTTATTAGTCCACTCAACAACAGTTCACAAACACAGTAACAAACACAGTAGTCAAACCTGTAACAAAGAAAAATTATATTAAAAATTGTTCAATGTACCTACTACCATCCTTGTTTCAGTTTCAGGTTGAAACAAAACTATATCTATATATATAAAAGAAAGTCGTGTTAGTTACTTCACTTATAACTCAAGAACGGCTGAACCGATTTAGCTGAAAATTGGCAGGGAGGTAGTTTAGAGCCAGGAGAAGGACATAGGATACTTTTTATCCCGTTCGACATCATTCCCGTGTGACTTGACATGTAACGTCAGTCACTATAAAACGTGGTATAACAAAAAAGAATCAGACTTGGAATAACAAAATTGACGTATAATGACAGCTATGTAATGACGTATGGATGACTATTTGATATTTGTAAGAAATCAATAATATAACTATTTCTATTAAATAAATAATTAACATTATTGCCCAATTGCCCATTCGTATAAACAGTGAAGTGAACTATAAAACTCGGTATGGTTAAAAATTTAAGTTTTTAGGTGAAGTGAAGTTTAATTAATAATGCCGCGACCAAGACGATCGAATCTTTCCCGACAAAGCCGTGATGCAAGAAGAATACGAAATACTGCAAATGAAAGGACTGAAGAAGAACAAGAAATTGCACGTGAACAGCGCCGCGATAGTATGGCTCGACTTCGTGCTTCTCAATCACGAGAGCAAAGTGAAGCAGCCCGTGAAACAGCTCGGTTGGCAATGCAGAATCGTCGAGCGAACAACAGAGGTCAACAAATAGATAATTTGCGACGCAGAACAAGATATTTATCAAGTGCTGATTTGAATCGAGCAGCGTTTCAATACGATTGCAGCAATGATTACAGCTTGCATCCTAGCGTTTGCATTGGGCAAATGGACGTAGTTTGCGAGTATTGTGGTGCATTAAAGTTTTCCGGAGAAACGCCTGGATTATGCTGCCTTAATGGTAAAGTGAAATTGCCATTGTTGACTCCGCCACCTGAGCCATTGTATTCATTGCTTTGTGGCGAAACACAAGAATCACGCCACTTTCTTGCAAATACTCAAAAATACAATGGTTGTTTCCAGATGACGTCATTTGGGGCAGATATTATCGAAGAACGGGGATTTAATCCGACATTTAAGGTATTTATTTTTGTACTTATATAGAATGTAGTTAAAGAATAACTTACTTTATCTATTGGTACCTATGTAGTATATTTGCTAATTCTGAACTCTACTCTCCCACCGAAAAAAGTGTTTATAACCCAGTTAATACTGTCTGGTTTTTATTTTGTAGATACAAGGACAGATTCATCATCGAATTGGATCATTACTACCTTTCGAAGATACACAGAATAAATTTTTACAAATATATTTCATGGGCAACATGGAAGAACAACTTGATCGACGCCTAGAGATCAATGCAGGAATGAAGCGAGCAATTCTTCAAGACTTGCAGTGTCTGCTTCATGAACATCATGCGTTGGTCAGGTTGTTTAAGAGTGCTTTAGAGCGCATGCCAAGTGATGACTATAAAGTTGTTATCAAAGCAGATAAACGACCATCTGGAACACACGAAAGGACATTTAATGCTCCAACAGTAGACGAAGTTGCCATCCTGATTGTTGGTGAACAATTGGAAAAACGCGATATTGTGCTTACACGTCGCGATACTGGGCAACTGCAACAAATATCTGAAACTCATCGATCATATGACACATTGCAATACCCGCTGATGTTTTGGCAAGGAGAAGATGGATATTATTTTAATATTAAAATGAAAAATCCATTGAATGGTGAGTATCAGTATCATAATTTATTTCATTTATTTGTGAAAGACACTGATTTAAAATAATGCTTATTAAAAAATTGGTTAATGTCTGTATTGTTTGCCTTTAAAATTTGCCTTTGAAATGGTTAATTATCAAATTTTTAATTTCAGGTGAAGAAACTACAAAGAAAGTTAGCTCAATGAATTATTACGCATATCGTTTGATGATTCGTCAAAATGCTGACAACTATTTGCTGCGGTTTCGTCGATTGTTTCAGCAGTATTGCGTTGACATGTATGTAAAAATAGAAACGGAACGTTTAACATTCATTAGGTTGAACCAAGCCAAACTGCGTTCTGAGGAGTACATCCATTTACGTGATGCAGTTAATACTGAAGGAAATGCAGCTAATATTGGTCGATTAACTATTCTGCCGGCGACATACATTGGTAGTCCACGTCATATGCATGAATATGCACAAGATGCAATGACATATGTTCGTCATTACGGTCGGCCCGATCTCTTTATTACTTTTACCTGTAATCCAAAATGGATAGAAATTACTCAATTGCTGCTTCCCGGACAAACATCAAGTGATAGACACGACATCACAGCACGTATATTCAGGCAAAAAATTCGGTCCCTGATGAACTTTATTGTTAAACAACGCGTCTTTGGAGATACTCGATGCTGGATGTATTCAATCGAATGGCAAAAGCGAGGCCTGCCGCACGCACACATTCTTATTTGGTTAGTGGAAAGAATTCAGCCTGACCAAATAGATGATATCATATGTGCTGAGATTCCTGATTATGAAGTCGATCCAGACCTACATGATGTTGTTACTACTAATATGATTCATGGACCGTGTGGTGCCATCAATCCCCAATCACCTTGCATGGTCGATGGAAAGTGCTCTAAACGATATCCACGGAAATTAACGGCGGAGACTGTCACTGGCAATGATGGTTATCCGCTGTATCGGCGTCGATCACCAGATGACAACGGTCGAACTGTCACAACGAAAGTGAAAAGAATGGATTTCGTTGTCGACAACAGTTGGATTGTTCCATATTCGCCACTTATTTCTAAATCGTTCAAGACACATTGCAACGTTGAATACTGCAATTCAGTTAAGTCCATAAAATATATTTGCAAATATGTCACGAAAGGCAGTGATATGGCGGTTTTTGGATTGCAATCCTCGAATACCAACGATGAAATTTCACGCTATCAAGTTGGTCGTTATGTGAACTGTAATGAAGCGATTTGGCGTATATTCGCATTTCCCATTCACGAACGTCATCCTACTGTTACGCATTTGGCGGTGCATCTGGAGAATGGTCAACGAGTATATTTCACGGCTTCGAATGCTACGCAACGTGCTGAAACACCTCCAGCAACTACATTGACCAGTTTTTTTGCAATCTGCCAAAGCGATCAGTTTGCACGAACTTTGCTTTACTCGGAGATGCCACGTTATTATACTTGGAATGCTTCATCGAAGAATTTTCAAAGACGGAAGCAAGGCGATGCGGTTCCTGGGTATCCAGATGTGCGTTCTACTGATGCTCTTGGTCGTATGTATACAGTTCATCCAAAGAATAATGAATGTTTCTATTTGCGGTTGTTGCTGGTAAATGTGCGTGGGCCAACGTCATTTGAGTCACTACGAACTGTTAATGGTGTAATATTCCCAACATATCGTGCTGCATGTGAAGAATTGAAGTTATTAGAAAACGATAGTCATTGGGATACGACAATCGCTGAAGCCATTATCTGTGCATCTCCAAGTCAGATACGCACATTATTCGCTATCATAATTTCGACATGTTTTCCATCAAACCCATGTAACCTGTGGCACAAATACAAGGATAATATGTCAGAAGATATTTTACATCAAATTCGTGTCAGTTCCAGAAATCACGATATTGAGATGAATGAGGAGATACATAATCGTGCTTTACTCTTGATCGAAGATATGTGTTACCTCATGTGCGGTAATTTATTAATCAGGTTAGGAATGCCAGCACCATATCGTGAAATGAATGACGCATTTAATCGAGAATTGGAACGGGAACGTGAATATGATCACCAGGAATTAGATTTAGTAGTTCAAACGAATGTACCCCTGTTGAATTACCAACAAAAGAAAGTTTATGATACTTTAATGAAGGCAATCGATGATGAAAATGGTGGTTTATATTTCCTAGATGCCCCTGGTGGAACTGGCAAGACATTCCTCATGTCATTAGTTTTAGCAACTGTTCGGGCGAGATCTAACATAGCGGTTGCAGTTGCTTCTTCTGGAATAGCAGCCACATTGTTAGAAGGATGCCGTACGGCTCATTCAGCATTCAAATTACCGTTAAATCTTCAAACTATTGAAGAACCAACGTGTAATATTGCAAAACACTCAGCAATGGCCAAAGTTTTAGCGGTATCGAAAATCATCATCTGGGACGAATGCACAATGGCGCATAAACGTGCATTAGAAGCACTTAACCGAACATTAAAAGATTTACGCAATGACTCGAGATGTTTTGGAGGAGCAATGATTTTACTTTCTGGTGATTTCCGCCAAATACTGCCAGTAATTCCAAGATCTACGGCTGCCGACGAAATAAACGCTTGCCTCAAATCGTCAAATCTATGGCGCCATGTGAAGAAACTGCAACTGACAACAAACATGAGAGTTGCATTGCTTAATGATACATCTGCTGAAGATTTCTCGGAGCAATTGCTGACTATCGGTAATGGTCAAGTACCTGTCGATGAATCGAGCGGATTAATATCATTTCCAAATAATTTCTGTAATTTTGTCTCATCAAAAGACGAACTTATCAACAATGTATTTCCAGAAATTATTTCTAACTACAAAAATTATGAATGGATGAGTGAGCGAGCAATTTTAGCGGCTAAGAATAAAGATGTAGATGACCTAAACAACATAATTCAAAATAAGATCATTGGAACAATGCATTCATTCAAATCTATTGACTGCGTCACAAATGAAGATGAAGCCACCAACTATCCAATTGAATTTTTAAACTCTTTGGACGTGCCTGGCTTACCACCGCACAATTTACGCCTAAAGGTTGGCTCCGTAGTAATCATGCTTCGAAACATAAACCAACCAAAACTGTGCAACGGTACGCGTTTGGTGGTTAGAAAATTGATGAACAATGTAATTTACGCTACGATAATGATAGGAAAATTCAAAGGTGAGCAAGTTCTCATTCCGAGGATACCGATGATCCCAACCGATATGCCGTTTGAATTTAAAAGACTTCAATTTCCGATACGTCTTGCATTTGCCATGACCATCAACAAATCACAAGGCCAATCCTTAAAAGTTTGTGGTTTAAATCTAGAACATTCATGTTTTTCCCATGGTCAATTATACGTGGCATGTTCACGGGTCGGAAGACCATCTGCGTTGTTTGTTTTTGCGCCTGATAATAAAACAAAAAATGTCGTGTATCACAAGGTACTTAAATGAAGAGCAACCTATGTACTAAAATACAGAAATAATTATGAATGATTGATGTAGAAATTTAATTTTTTTTGTATTTTTTCCAATAAAAAAAAAATCTGCTTATTTATTGACATTAAGGCGGAACAAAGTTCGCCGGGTCAGCTAGTAGTTTTATAACATAAGCTTGTCTATATATATAAAAGAAAGTCGTGTTAGTTACTTCACT
Source organism: Pararge aegeria (assembly GCF_905163445.1). Classification (NCBI taxonomy): domain Eukaryota; kingdom Metazoa; phylum Arthropoda; class Insecta; order Lepidoptera; family Nymphalidae; genus Pararge; species Pararge aegeria. The sequence goes on from NC_053208.1 coordinate 7,285,403, forward strand.
TATAACTCAAGAACGGCTGAACCGATTTAGCTGAAAATTGGCAGGGAGGTAGTTTAGAGCCAGGAGAAGGACATAGGATACTTTTTATCCCGTTCGACATCATTCCCGTGTGACTTGACATGTAACGTCAGTCACTATAAAACGTGGTATAACAAAAAAGAATCAGACTTGGAATAACAAAATTGACGTATAATGACAGCTATGTAATGACGTATGGATGACTATTTGATATTTGTAAGAAATCAATAATATAACTATTTCTATTAAATAAATAATTAACATTATTGCCCAATTGCCCATTCGTATAAACAGTGAAGTGAACTATAAAACTCGGTATGGTTAAAAATTTAAGTTTTTAGGTGAAGTGAAGTTTAATTAATAATGCCGCGACCAAGACGATCGAATCTTTCCCGACAAAGCCGTGATGCAAGAAGAATACGAAATACTGCAAATGAAAGGACTGAAGAAGAACAAGAAATTGCACGTGAACAGCGCCGCGATAGTATGGCTCGACTTCGTGCTTCTCAATCACGAGAGCAAAGTGAAGCAGCCCGTGAAACAGCTCGGTTGGCAATGCAGAATCGTCGAGCGAACAACAGAGGTCAACAAATAGATAATTTGCGACGCAGAACAAGATATTTATCAAGTGCTGATTTGAATCGAGCAGCGTTTCAATACGATTGCAGCAATGATTACAGCTTGCATCCTAGCGTTTGCATTGGGCAAATGGACGTAGTTTGCGAGTATTGTGGTGCATTAAAGTTTTCCGGAGAAACGCCTGGATTATGCTGCCTTAATGGTAAAGTGAAATTGCCATTGTTGACTCCGCCACCTGAGCCATTGTATTCATTGCTTTGTGGCGAAACACAAGAATCACGCCACTTTCTTGCAAATACTCAAAAATACAATGGTTGTTTCCAGATGACGTCATTTGGGGCAGATATTATCGAAGAACGGGGATTTAATCCGACATTTAAGGTATTTATTTTTGTACTTATATAGAATGTAGTTAAAGAATAACTTACTTTATAACTGACTTAACTGAATTGCAGTATTCAACGTTGCAATGTGTCTTGAACGATTTAGAAATAAGTGGCGAATATGGAACAATCCAACTGTTGTCGACAACGAAATCCATTCTTTTCACTTTCGTTGTGACAGTTCGACCGTTGTCATCTGGTGATCGACGCCGATACAGCGGATAACCATCATTGCCAGTGACAGTCTCCGCCGTTAATTTCCGTGGATATCGTTTAGAGCACTTTCCATCGACCATGCAAGGTGATTGGGGATTGATGGCACCACACGGTCCATGAATCATATTAGTAGTAACAACATCATGTAGGTCTGGATCGACTTCATAATCAGGAATCTCAGCACATATGATATCATCTATTTGGTCAGGCTGAATTCTTTCCACTAACCAAATAAGAATGTGTGCGTGCGGCAGGCCTCGCTTTTGCCATTCGATTGAATACATCCAGCATCGAGTATCTCCAAAGACGCGTTGTTTAACAATAAAGTTCATCAGGGACCGAATTTTTTGCCTGAATATACGTGCTGTGATGTCGTGTCTATCACTTGATGTTTGTCCGGGAAGCAGCAATTGAGTAATTTCTATCCATTTTGGATTACAGGTAAAAGTAATAAAGAGATCGGGCCGACCGTAATGACGAACATATGTCATTGCATCTTGTGCATATTCATGCATATGACGTGGACTACCAATGTATGTCGCCGGCAGAATAGTTAATCGACCAATATTAGCTGCATTTCCTTCAGTATTAACTGCATCACGTAAATGGATGTACTCCTCAGAACGCAGTTTGGCTTGGTTCAACCTAATGAATGTTAAACGTTCCGTTTCTATTTTTACATACATGTCAACGCAATACTGCTGAAACAATCGACGAAACCGCAGCAAATAGTTGTCAGCATTTTGACGAATCATCAAACGATATGCGTAATAATTCATTGAGCTAACTTTCTTTGTAGTTTCTTCACCTGAAATTAAAAATTTGATAATTAACCATTTCAAAGGCAAATTTTAAAGGCAAACAATACAGACATTAACCAATTTTTTAATAAGCATTATTTTAAATCAGTGTCTTTCACAAATAAATGAAATAAATTATGATACTGATACTCACCATTCAATGGATTTTTCATTTTAATATTAAAATAATATCCATCTTCTCCTTGCCAAAACATCAGCGGGTATTGCAATGTGTCATATGATCGATGAGTTTCAGATATTTGTTGCAGTTGCCCAGTATCGCGACGTGTAAGCACAATATCGCGTTTTTCCAATTGTTCACCAACAATCAGGATGGCAACTTCGTCTACTGTTGGAGCATTAAATGTCCTTTCGTGTGTTCCAGATGGTCGTTTATCTGCTTTGATAACAACTTTATAGTCATCACTTGGCATGCGCTCTAAAGCACTCTTAAACAACCTGACCAACGCATGATGTTCATGAAGCAGACACTGCAAGTCTTGAAGAATTGCTCGCTTCATTCCTGCATTGATCTCTAGGCGTCGATCAAGTTGTTCTTCCATGTTGCCCATGGGATTATTATGCGATATTATCATTTATGCGACTATTATTCAACTATGGTAGAAAACTTGTTATCTATTTGTTTATTTTTATTTACTGTTAATAAGAAACATAATTTACATAATGGAATAAAGAACCAAAAATTTTAGAGGTGATAGTAGCTAGATAGATAAAAGCACTACTTGAACCATTGAAAATACATCAAAAATCCTTAAACTGGATGTCCCCAAACAACCAACCCGGTTCCACAATAATCCTGAACTTTGAAATCGTTTGCTAGGCAAAAACTGAAACTAAAGCCAAAAATAATGAAAAGGCTGTCTGTACCTAGCGTTCATTCAGTTCATGTTCAGTTCATTTTATGGCAGTACCATGAGTTTCTGAAAGTATTAGATTTATGGGATTATTTAACGAATTTAAAATTGTACCCGGAAAAATTTGTTGACTAATAGTTTGTGGCATAATTATGTTAATTTAACTTACGTGAAAGTCATACTTTTGATTGAAATAAGATCAGTTATTATTTTAATGTTACCTTTAAATATATAGGTTAAAGGCCTTCATCCTAGAAATTAAAGGTTGAGAAGTGTGTTAGAAAATCCTAAATAGAAAAACTCACGAGTCAGTAGACAGGGTACAATAAAACCACAGGTAAGATATAAGATATATCTTACCTGTGGTTTCCTGAAAATGGGACCACATGGGAACTTGGGAGGTATACAATTTCGAACAAAACAAAAGCAATTTCCAAGGTTACTTAATGACGAATTCTGAGGTTAGAAACCTAAAAAGAAAAATAATTAAAATTTAAAGAGGAAATAAGAACAACTAGTAAATAGTAATATGTGTGCTAGGCTTGGTAATTAGCAGTGTATATGATAATGCCGCAGGCGATTCGTCATTTAAAAATACTAGACCTAATTCGGATATGACTTTTTTGACTATTATTTTCTCATCGCTTCTAATCAGTAATGAGGAAGCGACTCACGAAGGATGTTTCGCTATGGAAAAAGTAGGATGTATGCCTTTGTATAAAAGTGTACGTGTAAGTTAATTATTAGTGTATATACATACCTTCAATGAAGATAGCGGGCGCAAGGTAGTCCTGCGTAGTAATCGCACCCAGCCACGGATCGACCGAACCGTGAACGTACGCCACGCGACCCGATCGGCGGGTATGTTTAAACCACTGAACACTTTGTTAGTCCACTCAACACGAGTTCACAAACACAGTAGTAAAACCTGTAACAAAGAAAAAATTATATTAAAAATTGTTCAATGTACCTACGAGTATATCCTTGTTCAAGTTTCAGGTGGCACCCAAAAGATATGGTTGTATAATTTAAGCTCATTTATGCGATTATTATTCAACTTTGGTTAAAAACTTGTTATTGATTTTTTTTATCATTATTCGCTGTGAATGAGAAACACTATTTACAAGATGGAATAATTCCAAAATAAAAAGTGTGAGTATGATGAAATAATAAATGTAAACCAACATGCCGAGCCAATAAATATGGTTTAATACAAGGCACTGTCCAAGGCCATTAATATTATCATAAAATCAGAGCCCTATAGACTTAATTTATTCAACGAAAACTACTCTCGGAAATGTCATATAAACGAGCTATGTTTTACAGCTAGGTATATTTGTCTATGTACTACTTAAATAAACTAAAACGACTGTCACTCTAATGCTTGTCTCTCCGTACTTCGTTATGGTCTCAAAATTTGGGAAATTCAATGTTATTTGGTGATGGGTATTTTTAGTCTAAAAAAATGCCTCAGCTATCCTAGGCATAGCACTCTTTGAATCGTGTAAATCCGCATTTATAAATCGCTAGGAGCTACGCCACGTTTATATACTTATATAAGAAATTTCAAAGGTTTTTTTATAATTCAATATGCATATTTTAAAATCCTAACGTAACATAATACATATCGAAGGACATAATTTATTTGAGTTCCCATTTGGAACCTCTAAGGAATTTTCACACAAGTGCATCAAACCACAGTATTTAGCAAAAACAGTTACACAATTGCAATAAAAACCGAAATAAACCTCGATTCAATCTCAAAACACTTTCAAGAAAAAGTTTTTTAAAAGAAAGGGTTGCAAGGGAAAAAAATATATATTTTAAATTATCTTAAGTAAACAAAATTATTATTTTATCTTTTGTATGATTTAGATTTGAATTATTTGCTTATTAATAGTATATATTAATTTACATAGTAGTAATATTTTTCTAATTAATAGTTTGTAGTTTTTGCGCGCCAGGAAAAGGCAATACACTTCTTTGACATTTAAAATAACATGTAAACCGCTTGTATATAAGGTATAAAGAACTTTTCTTTTAACTTTTATTCCACTACAAATTAGCTCTTAACTGCAATCTCTCCTGATGGTAAGTGATGTTGCATGCAGACTAAGATGGTAGCGGGCTAATCTGCGAGCTAGGTGGGCAGTTTTAATTAACCCCATGCTCCTGATCGGTTTCTACGCGACATCGTACCGGAACGCTAAATTGCTTAGCGGTATTTGTCGGTAGGATGGTAGGTATTCTATTCTAAGGGTTTTTAAATAATAATGCATAAAAAAGTTGTAACATATATTTTATTTCACTATAAAGTACATTTTAATGTGTTAATGGTATTTAATTTTGTTTAAATTATATAAGAATAATTCTTAATTAATTAGTATAATATTTAATCATTTATTGTTCTTTTTATATAATCTTATATTAGCATGACCGATGCATAAACCTTTCCATTTTATGCAAGTATGTTGAAACTTCAGCAGGTGGCACTTGGTCATGAACAGCTAGAGAAAGAAAACTGTAGAGAAAGTTAGAGGAAGCCATTCGGTTGGCAACAAACGGCCGATGGGGTTGCCGCGGCAGTTTGAAAAAGGAAAATTAAATATTTCAACTAATAATTGTTATAAATAAAGTGAACTTGGTAAAAAATCAAACCTCATCTGCATAAAGCCTATTAGTATTATGTTGAAAATAGGGATGATTTTTCTTTCATTCTTTATCAATATATAGACCAAACAGTTCACTTATTTTCGACAGCGATATTTCAATTATTATAACGACACATTCGCAAGAAATACACAATTTTACATTACAAGACTGCGTTATGTAATACCGAATTAAGCGACGCAATTGAAAAAAGTAAAGAATGCAGTTCGATGCAGCCAATATTATACTTAAAAATCATTCTTGTCGCCTTATAATAACAGGTTACATATTCTTAGAAACCTTATAACAAGGAGGTCAAGCGACGACTAAAAACTTGTAAAAACCTGTGCTTACATTCAAATTATAAGCCAAACACAAGCAAATTGTAGGTTCAAATTCCTTTTAATTCTTTTGTTAAGCTGTTTTTAAAACGAAGATTAAATTTTGTCACCTAGCATATCGTTAAGTTTGTCTTACTTAGCCTGTGGTCCTGTGGTTTACTTCTCCGGATCGTTATTGGCTAAATACCTAGTTACCGTTAAATCGAACTAGGGCTTTCGAATACCAGATTTTTTTCAAAGAGATACTGGGACCCACCCAGTGGCGTGCATGTCGTAGTTACATAAAAACAGTGCTTACCCTCAAGGCCTCTCAGGCTGTGGTAGACTTACAATTTGAGGTTTTGAAACATATTAAACATTTAAAAGAAAACTATGAGAGCGCCATCTAGCCTATCTATATTAAAACCGGACACGCTATGTAAGCGCAATCGCCGATAAGTTCCGTGTCATAGGCGAACTAATATTTAGTTTATACTTTAATTTTGAATTGTAAACGGTATCTCTAAATAATAAAATGATACTTGAGAATTAACATAAAACTCATAATTAGCTGGGGTCACGATTAAATCCATTGCCAGGCAAACCCTTTATTCGTCGCACGAATTAATGCGCCTTCTGCATAGATGCTAATGAATGCATACGTTGTAACAAGTGTACGCGAGCAAGTGCTGGTGTGTAACGATATATTCGTATGCGTGTGTTACACTATTTTGCTACTTTCTATGTGTGCCATTTTTCTAAAAGAGTGTTGCTTGTGTTTCAAAATCTTAGAAGCAATGATACGGAAATTAGATATGTAAACACAATTAATTTGATTTGTTTGTTATTGTTTTAACCGGCAAGAATTATTTTTACTAATTATAAATTTTATCGATAAATATCAATACCTTGAACACTGACGTAATAAGAAATGGACGTCGACCCACATACAAAATTGAAGAAAAAAGTGTTCAGAGTTAACCCTGTCATGAAATTTAATTACTGTAAAACATTTCAATTTGAACCATATATACTATATATTTGAACCATAATAGCTTTACTGGTAATTTTTGTAAATATCTATCACTTTATGGCCTTTTGGATTTTCCCGGAGGTAATCTGTATAACTAAAACAGTCTGTTTTTAATGTAAAAGTAACAGCTTTTTACATACATACGGACGAATTTGCCTGTATTCGTAAAGCGTCATAGAGAAAAAGTGGAGCATGAAACTCCATCTTTTAAATCTCATGTTACCAACATATTATTAGAAATATTATTTTATGTACTTATGACACATATTTTATACCATTGATCAATTTATTACCGAATTATAAACACAAACTTAAAAGGTATTTAAAAAACGGCGGCATTTTTAAGATCAAAGTATTCTTCTCGCGACCGAGCTATAATGTAGGACACGTGTACGATCTCGGAGAAAACTGATATAAATTAAACATACCATTCCATACAAATAGAAGAACAAAATAAGATAACTATAAAAAAAAAAAAATTATAAATTTGTTCCAAATCGTTCGATCGCTCATAGAAATCCAGCCGAATATAGAGAATAGTTGGTCTCTTTATGTCTACGCAGTGCAACGTATAAGAAAAGGACAGAGATGCTATTTATGTTCATTTTGATTAGTTCCGTGATGGGTTTTGTGATTTAATGCAAATTTAAATAAATTACTGTATTTCTAAGCAAAACAATAGTTAAAAAATATAAAACAATCGTTTACTTCCAGGAAAAAAATACGCCATCATCTTTTCATAATTAAGTAGAGCAATTTGGTACGTGTAATCTGTTAGTCGAACAAATGAAGACTGGCGGGAATTTCATACCGTCTTTGCGTTTACATACCCTATTAGTTAGGACGGTTTTGAACGCTCTTCCGAAGTCCATTTCTTATTACGTCATTGACCTTGAAGGTCTTTAGAAATTTATAAATAGCTAATTTGTTAAAGTAGTATATTAAAATCATCAAATTATTTATGTAAAATAAATAATTAACGTTTGCCAGGTGCCATTGGCAACTGATAAAATAATATTTCTTTTATTTATTGTTCAAATAATCGCGATCGGATGTCGACTAAGTGTCGGCGGCGACGCGACGGGCGATAAGCGTCTTCTTCACGGTTCCTGAGTATGTGAGAGAGGGACAGGAAGGTTTGGAAGGATATATGTATCATGTTATCATGTGTGCGTGTATGACCATATTAAAAAATTAAATGGCGTAAACACAGATTGATTTTTCGTTCACTGTACCGGTACGGTTGTTTGTAAATACAGTCACAGTGTAAGAAAGTGCTTATATTTGGCGTGTGGATGGTTCAGTGTGATTGAAAAAGGTTAGTAAGGTAGGTAAGTTTAGAGAAAATTCATAACTAATCTTTTTATTGATATTATTCGCAAAGTGTACTTACAACGCGCGGCTCATAAAAAAGCTCTGGCAGACTCACGTGAACAGACAGTTTTATTCACACAATTTACCTTAATTACTTATATTATTAGTACAAACAAAGTTATATAAAGTGAATGTAATAGCCGAATTGGCAGGCATTAGGCAAATGTAAAAACTGATTTACTGCTCTGGTTGGTCGTCTGAGAGCTTACTATACCTAATGGACATAGGAGATTTGATCTACGAAATACCTAACGGGTATAACAAAAAATTTTTGAGTAGGTGCTTACTCACAAAATAAAATTAAACAGTTACATCAAAATATTATTTTAAGAACCTTTGTTTTTTTTAATGCATACCCGATATTATTCGATCACGATAAACCCCTGCACGCCATGCCGGGGCCCCGGGATCACTTTATTGAAAAAAGAAAAAAAAAAATCTACTGAAATAGAAAGTCAACAAGCTTTTTATGAAGAAAATAGTACATTAAAAATTATTTTAAATGACACTTGTAAAATATACAAGCGGTGAAATTATGAAATTGCCGACTTATTTATTATATATTTTATAGATTTAAACAAAGTAATATTAACACCCATTATCCGTAAATAACTGCCTTAGAAACGGAAGTTCACCTATACCTTTAAAATAGATCTCTGGAGATCTAAATCTGAAAAAAGTATTTTGTACGTCCGTCTCGTAAAAACATATTGTTTCTAACTGCACTTTCTCGTACAGTATGAGGTCTTGCTTTATAATGGTAAAGATAGATTGACGAGTGGGGATTATTTCACTGCCAGTTTCATTTGCCATCATTGTTCGAAGTTCGACTCAGTAAATGTCTACTGCTGCTTCACCAGGCCTGAGAAAACTATTGTGAATAACACGGCCAAAGTTGCGGCGTTTAATTTAGTGCTGATACCACGGTATTTCTTACTCACTGTTATCGTAAATTATTCACCTTTCATCACATATACATAACTTCGTAAATAATTCAATTCGATCCAATACTCCTTCATATCTGTACCGATTCAACAAGCCAACAAAAGTGCGGGTACTAAGATGACTGATGAACATTTTTGTGAATAATATAAATAAAGACTTACTATATAAAGATAAACACCCAGACACAAAAAACAAAATGTTCACACAAACATTTTTCCAGTTGTGGGAATCGAACCCACAGCCTTGGACTCAGAAAGCTGGGTCGCTGCTCACTGCGCCAATCGGCCGAGTTTAACAAGCATTAATTCTTTCTACACATCAGGAACCCATTTTTTATACTGTTGACTCCATATTATCGACAGGGTGACGTTAAACCATGCCGCTAATTCCAGGGACGGATTGGCTTCCACCAACTCCTTCAATTCAGCATTATTCAACTGTGGGTTTTGCCACGAACCATTCTTCAAGTCGAAGTTTCCATTAAATTAAATTAAAGCCTTTTAATTAAAACGCACAGTGCGTTCATTGGCAGTCTCCTTATTAAGCGTTGATATAGGGAGCCTATTTTGCTGCTTAAGTTCCGTATTCAAAAATGAATCTGATTTTCGAAGTATCCATCTTTCACGTCTAAGCTTAATAAAAATAAACAATTAAAGTCAAAAATCGTATGTTATCTTAAAGGTATCATGTAAAAAAAGTTTCACTCAAAATTCGAAGTATCTATTACTAAAACAAAGGCAATTTCATGATTTAACCGATATTACTATTTCACTGTAAGTAAATAATAATTTATTACAATAAAGAAAGAGAGGAAGAAAGAAAAAAGAAAATACATTTATTCAAGCGTTACAAACAGCACATCTTATGCATAATTATACGTTAATATAGCAACAGAATGTCTTTAAGTGTCTGAACAAGTTATTTGGTCAGTCATAAATTCAACAAAGGTATCAATAATGAGTCTTTTTATGATTACCTAGAAGTTTTAGGTATGATATTTTGGTAAAAAAAACTAAATTAAACATTACTTATATATAAAACGTAAAGAGCGATTAGACATACACATAACGCACAGAAAAAAAAAGAAATATATTAAACATCAGTCATAAATCATTCTTCGCAAACAAGCTAAAGAAATTAATATCATTATTTATAAATTATATAGTAAGTCATACATTAGATCAAAGTTAATAGAAAAAAAAATAAGCAAGGGACTGAGTATGTCACTCTACTACTGTTATAGTGATTCTATAACAGTTAAAACAGGGTAATCCCGGTTTTGAAAACGGAGCGAAATATTCTAGGATTCCCGGTACTGGCCAATACCGGTATTGCGGTATTGGAAGCTGCCAACCATTTTTTTATCAATTTCGTCGCTTAATTCGATATTACATAACGCAATCAAAGTATATTTTAAATCGTCTACTTCTTTAAATGCATCAATAATATAGAGAAACATTCGCAATTAATATGCATGCAGTTTTTCTTAGATTACTCTTAACTTTATGTTTTGAAAAGTATTAATAAAACTTCTGTCTGTCTACTTCAAATTCATCATTATATAAAAATACATTCGCAATAAATACATGGAGTTATTTTAGCCTATTACCTTTCTTTATTTTTAGAAGAGTATTAACAATTATATCCTGTTTGTCAACTACAAATACCTTAATAATATAAAGGGGTATAAGGGGGAGACACTAGTACCAATCAGCCTCCTTAATTGCTAACCTTACCTGCCCGTGGAGCACTCTGCCATCTAACCGACGAAGCTCTGACGACCGACCAGTGGCTATATAACCACTTCGAATTTGCTAGATTGAACGAAGGGCACGGGCCGATATTGGGCAGCAGCGATGCCAGTGCCATAAGCCTATCCCTGCGTTGACCAACCAGCTTGGTCCAGGCAATTCATTGTATTCAAGGAGACAAGAAAGCCACAGCCCCTCTTCCCCCAGCCCTGCTATTTCTGGCTATAGTAGCTGTTATGGTAACGGCGAGAAAAAGGGTACCAAGAATATCCGGATCAGATTCCGCTGCCAACCCCGACGACTAGACCTGGCAACAACACACATTTAGGACCGATGGGAAGTTAGTTGAGCTGAAAGAAGTAGTTACTTACGCTGCAGTATTATAGGCTTATCTGAAATCCGTAGAGAGTGGAAGGAGACGACTACCGGGAGAGCGAACAACAATCCCACGGATTTGTCGGATTCATCATCCACAAAACCTTCCGTCAACAACACGGTTCGGTTCGAGCCGACAGTGTATCGAGCAGTGTAGTGTGCCTTAATGTCAGAATCGCCAAACGCCAAATTTCTGAAGGTTATATAGGGTCAACACACGACGGCATTGTATTAGGATATTTCGTAAACCATACATGCCTCAAAAATCTACTACAGTATTGGGATAGGGGATTTAAAAGCAAGGCTGGACAAGCAAGGTGGTGAAGAGCTGAGAAAGTGGCAACTTGGCTTTAGACAACAGAACCATCGGGGCCAAATGCTGGCCGACTTTAAGCAGCCACACAGGATATGGGTGAGGACCGATGGTTCGACGTGAAGTGAGATCGACTTTATCATGTCGATCTTTTGCCTACAAATTAACACCTAATGATTCGCTACTTGAGTTTACAAAATTAACTATGATTAACAATCATGTCATAGAACTCAAATAAAGAATGTCAGTGTTATTGTCATGTCAGTATCAGGAGATTGGTAACAAATAACAATGACATTCTTTATTTGAATTCTATGACAAATCACATGGTGTACACCTATGATTGTGCTAACATGCTTATATTCGAACATATTAAAACATTAAAATAACCTTTTAATATATTCGGACATATTATTTTTAATCACGTGAATACATAAAAACTTGTAAGTCAAGGAAGAGCTCAACACAGATACTTGTACCTAATTAATAAGTTAAAAAATCATTTATATCACATGTCGAAAAAAATTCAAAATCATAAAATTAAAGAGCTATGATTGTGAGATCTCAATAATTCATCTTTACAAACACACAGTAGTAGTCGCGTCAATATGTTTTATAGACATATCTAATATCAAATCCCAGCATCAATTGAATGTGAGTATATTGAGGTTTCGGCACAGTCAGTGACGCACGTTCTTGTTGTAAGTGATCCACTTTTCACCACCAGTAATCAATCTCTTTAAAAACGATTCTTTTTCATAGCGTTTTAATGAAGAATACACGATTAAATAATGAGTACACGATTAAATAATGAGTACACGATTAAATATAGAGTACACGATTCACCACAAGCGAGTATCAAATATTGTGCTATTTTGTGTACTCAGATTTTGTGATCAATTCCCAGTTCTTCAGCTATGTCGAAATAAAATGGCGTCCATGTTATACGTCACGGGGTGACCACATCGAGGTGCATCTTTGTCAACATAATTCCCGGATTTAAAACGTCACAAATGTGACGCTGCATTTTTTTCTTATTTTACAGACTTCCTTAAAGGGAGGTTATCAAGTCGGTTTTTTGTTATGTATGTGCGGACATAACTCCGACATTTGTTGCATTTTTTTTTTTTTAGTTTGTAGGGCAATCGAAAAATATTTTAATATGCATTGTTTACGCAATCATACGCAGACGTATTCAGTTCATCGGGATACACCCAAATTTTCCGTCAAAGTTGCAGTTGCAAAAGTAATTATTCTAATATTTTTTAGAATCACTCATTTTAACAGAAATAAATTTTATTTTTTATTTTTTTATGTAACCTTTTTAAGACGTCCGAACAGCCAAACACAAATAATACAACTCTATACATATTACATTGCGAAAAAGACCTTTTCCCTACCCGGTACTTATCAAATTTCCCGATGTAGATCGTTTTAATTTGTATAACATCCACTTACCCATTATAACATTAGCATCAGCAAGTGGATCAACTAACTTCTAAAATGTATTCTCCAAGAATAACTCAAAGTCTAAATACATAGCTTTTTTCCACTGAGAGGTGTATGATGATGCTAATGCTTCATCATATGTTTGTGGCTTCTCAGACATGCTGGCATACATACCTTATTTATAACCGCCATGTCTCGTCGACGGTGCACCCCGTGTGCTGCGCATCGGTCAGCAGCTGACAGTCACAGACTCCTCTGTGCTAGCCGCCGCTTCCCCTCCAACTAGCGCATCCGATGCGAGCAGCCCGTTGCACCTTTGGTTCCTCAGCAGAGGACTCAGCATCAGCAGAGGTCTGCTCTACCGCACTGTTGTCGCAGCAGTAGTCGCCAGACTCAGCAACTGGTAATTCATTTGAAAACTCATAAGATTTTTATAAAACTAGAATTTTGTTAAGTTTGTTTAGAATAATTTAATAGTCAAAAGTATGATCTTCCAGTAAATTTTTAAAATGATTCTTCATTTTGTGTTACAATCAGACCTCGCCAGGAAACTGACCTGCTAACGCCACAGTAGGGCTTCTATTTTAGAAATAAATGACCGTTATAAAAGCATCACCCCAAATACGGTTACAGAGACCTGCCTGTACCAACATGCATTCAGGTTTCTCCAGCATATTTCTATTAAGGCGCTCTGCAGCGTCATTCTGCTGAGAATAATGCGGTGGTGAGGTGTTCACTTCTTCTCTAGGAAACACTTATAACTGCTTGTACAAGTCTCAACACTATCGTCAGAACGCAGGAATAAATATACACAACTTTTACGAGAAAAATCACCAGTAAGGGTGAGTAGGTAAGTACCTGGCATTTCCCCAGCTGGAGTCTCTCATAGGGTCACACACGTCACAGTGCATGAGTTCCAAGGGCCGGCTTGCACTTCTCTTATATCCTTTTGGATAAGCCAGGCCGAAGGCTTCCCTTCCAGACAGGCGACACATTTATTCAAGTCTTCTTTGTCATCCTGAAATTCAACGTTATGAGCTGCACACTCCCTAAGTGTATAAATATCTTTAAAACAAAGATGCCCTAACCGTATATACCATAAATCAGCATTTATATTATTATTAAATTATAGCAAGAACACCATCCATTCAATATGAATTTGTACCCTTATACAGATTAGGAGACTTAACAGGCTTTTCTTCTATACTGCAACTGTCATACACAACACACCCATCCACATTCAAGATCCACTGTCACATAATTTAACCACAGAAAGCAAAATTACGGACAACTGCGGAACATGCAAAACTTGTTTAAGGTTTTATTAAAGCCATTAATGCTTACACGCATGTTTCCAATAGCAGAGCTCTCCAGTTTAGTCAGCACAAGTAATCGTCACTTTATTGGTTTTTGAATAAAAAGATCCAGTATGTGCTTTACTATACTCTTCTTGAATAATGCGAGCAGAAATTATCTCTGAATATAATGCATTGTTTCTCGATGATTTCTCGAAGGGTACTTATGGGTTATCGAATTCTTTTCTGCAATCTTCATCTTCAATGACCGCAAGTTATTGTACGAGGTAAAACTGTTTCAATATATCTGGTCGTATTATCATACTGGGCGAGTTCTACCCAATAGAGTGGAAAAAGTAGACGCACCAGTCTTAATTACTACTTTCGCCGTATGAATTCAGATTTGAAGGATTCAGTTAGAAACCATTTTTAAAAGATATTAGTAGTTTTTTCTATCTAGAAAGTTTTATGCATCTTTTTTACGCTGTAAAAACTTCATTTGTAATAGTTTGAGTTCTTTCAGTCTTCACGCCTTTTGCTGTTGAAAATTGCATTTTAATTATAGCCTTGCGTTATTATGGCTTTAGAATTCGGTATAAGGCGGGAACATCCCAGCCTTGTCGGGTCATTAGCCATCGGCTAACAATATACCGATACAAGATAAATTGTTAACCGATGTTTCCAGGGTGCACCGGCCCGAATGCTTTACTTCCCCTCGGACGGATCAAAAGGGACCCACAACATTCAGACACACGTGGAGGTTACCCGACCTAGCACCCCAAAAGTTTTAACCTCGCCTAACGAGGCACAGAGCTCGAATGTTTACGATTGAGTAACAAGGTCCGATTTTGATTAATATTTGAACCTATTGTAAACATGTGAATAGGGTGATCATCAATATGTCAAACTGCTTAAAATTTATTTAACTTATGTAAAAAGCTTAAGCAGTTTCGCCGAACCGTACCGTAAAAAATTTAAAAGCCTGCTTACATTTAATAATTACATATTACCAACACTAACATGAGGTTGCCAAACAAGAACACTTAACCCAAGCCAAGAAAATAAAGCAAAAGTAGTACCAACATGGAGTGAAATGTATTAGAGATAAGACTCATTGATAAACTCTTTTAAAAACACAAAGCAAAGAAAGACTAAAAGATGTTTTTTTCCTAAAACAGGAAAATTGTATTAGGCTTGCGAGTACAAAGGGCAGAAAATTAAAAATGAAGCATTACTACACGAAACTTGCGTCCTAAACGTATAAAAGTTAAAAAAGGAGGTCAATGACTCGATAAAAAGATGAAATTAAGTACTACGGAGGAAAATTCTATTCTCCAGTGTTCTATGCTTACGGGCAGCTTATAAAGAAAGCATAAAAGACATAATGAAATAAATAAATGGGTATCCTCTAGCAGACGACAGACACAAAAGACTTCAGCACATTTCTGTAAATATAGGCAGCAAGAATTGACTAACTTAGGCCGGGTCAAATATAAGCTGTAACTATTTTGTGCTGCAGTGGGTTCGAGCCGAAATGGAAGAAAAAAAAGATTCGTTTTCATGGTTTTATTCATACCAGAACACAATGCGGCCGAATCTAATATGTATAACAAATTGTTTTTTAAATTTTCTCCCTTATTTTTTTTCAAACACGTCACTTTTCAGATAAATGCGTATAAAGAATACCAGACACACACTCACATTTACTTTAATCGTGTTATCGAGAATTTGGTATGAACTGGCTAATTATGTTCAAGTATTTAATTGATAAAAATTCGTATTTTAATTCAGTTTTAATACACAAAATAAACGTCTGTAGTTGACCATAGGTCCGGAGAGAGCGGAAGATTATAAGATGGGAGGATTAAATCAAATATCGGTTGGGAGCTCTATAGACTAGAGTCGCAACGGACAGAGTCCAATGGTGTTAGCTTGAGAAGGACAAGAAACGCTATCATCTCAAGCTAAATGATACGCTAATGAAGCAAAGGTGGTCAAAAACATTAATCTTTAAACTTAAACATAATGTCCCTTATATGGAATTCACCCTAAATTAAATTTTAGAAAACCAAGCTTGATAAAACAATTACAAAGAACAAAATCAACAAAATAAAATTCTAGAGACGTTTATAAAAGTGATTTTTGAAAATTTTAATAGAATTCGCTTAGCGTTACAAACTGGTACTTACCTATATGTCTCGCGCGGAGTTCTCGCCAGACCTGCAGATCATTGCGGAGGGTACCCGATGTCTCAAAAGGTGTGCAGATACTTTGACAGTGCGTCTGTAAATTATTTTCACGCCATGCGAGACATCTTCGACTAATCTTGATCACGATTTTCTTGGCAGGCGCGCAGCAATGCAACATACAAAAGATTACTAAAGAAAAGGGGGTCGGCTGGTGATTTCTGTTACGTGTGATTTTGAGGAAATCACACCAATAACGGGCGGCAACCACGAGAAGGATAATCACAAGCCTTGCCTTAGGGATCTACACGACTTGCGCTCTCCCCTAAGACCATTCGCCAAACCTCCCACTGAGCCTAGTGGGAGGAATAGGGGTGAGCCTAGACAACATATTCGCATCGTTGAAATTGAGCTAGAAGCACCCCCGCCCAGGGATGGACAAAAAAGGATAAGGAAGGGAAGTGAAATAGAGGTGTACCTAGTCCGCAAACTCACTTTTTAATGCTGTAATAGGCACACCTCTGCTAAGGGTTTAAAAAATAAAACAATTAGTAAAATTTAAATAATTTAATATCATAAGTTTATTGTTCGCTAAGCATACCTGGGATTTAATTAATAAAACATATTTGATTTTATAAAACTTTATTGTGTAGCATTAGATTAGATTAGCCGCTGTTTTAGAGTATCTGTTTAAAGTGGTTTCTTGGTTGAATGGTATTTTGATTAGAACGAGGCTCATAAAGAAGCTTAAATCTTAATAATAACAGCCGGGATATGCTCTCCTTCGGACAATGTTTATTTTTTCTACTTAGTAGAATAAGTAAGTTACAATATTGTAACTGTGTAACCGTCCATAGGACGATGAAAAAAAAAACAGGGCCGTCCATGGGACGATGAAAAAACAAGGCCGTCCATAGGACGATGAAAAAACAGGGCCGTCCAAGGGACGAATAAAAAACAGGGCCGTCCAAGGGACGATGAAAAAAAAAACAAGGCCGTCCATAGGACGATGAAAAAAAAAAACAGGGCCGTCCATGGGATGATGAAAAAACAAGGCCGTCCATAGGACGATGAAAAAACAAGGCCGTCCATGGGAAGATGAAAAAACAGGGCCGTCCAAGGGACGATGAAAAAACAAGGCCGTCCATAGGACGATGGAAAAACAAGGCCGTCCATAGGACGATGAAAAAACAGGGCCGTCCATGGGACGATGAAAAAACAAGGCCGTCCATGGGACGATGAAAAAAATAGGCCGTCCATAGGACGATGGAAAAACAAGGCCGTCCATAGGACTGTACGGGAGCTATCGTGATATGCTCGACCGTAACAATAGGAAGGTCTTCCTCCGAGCGGGTGAACGTGCTCGGGGACCGAGGTCCGAACATTCATTTTTGGAAGTTGTATATATAGGCATTCTTCGTGAACACTTCGCTAGCGCGATGTAGGATTTAAGTAGCGCCATCTAGTTATGTAATGTGGAAACCGCCACAGTATTCCCCTCCAAGACTGGAAGTGTTGCTTGCTGTAGTATGCCTCTGTCACCAATCGTGTGCGTACGTTGCGTGCGTCGAGAGCGTTGAGAGCGTTGCGTGCGTTACGTGCGTTGAGACCGTTGCGTGCGTTGAGACCGTTGAGCGTTACGTGCGTTGAGCGTTGCGTGCGTTGAGACCGTTGCGTGCGTTGAGACCGTTAAGCGTTACGTGCGTTGAGCGATGTGTGCGTTGAGACCGTTGCGTGCGTTGAGCGACGATGAAAAAACAGGGCCGTCCATGGGACGATGAAAAAACAAGGCCGTCCATGGGACGATGAAAAAACAGGGCCGTCCATAGGACAATGAAAAAACAGGGCCGTCCATGGGACGATGAAAAAACAGGGCCGTCCAAGGGACGATGAAAAAACAAGGCCGTCCATAGGACGATGGAAAAACAGGGCCGTCCAAGGGACGATGAAAAAACAGGGCCGTCCATAGGACAATGAAAAAACAGGGTCGTCCATGGGACGATGAAAATACAGGGCCGTCCATAGGACAATGAAAAAACAGGGCCGTCCATGGGACGATGAAAAAACAGGGCCGTCCAAGGGACGATAAAAAAACAGGGCCGTCCATGGGACGATGAAAAAACAGGGCCGTCCATGGGACGATGAAAAAACAAGGCCGTCCATAGGACGATGGAAAAACAGGGCCGTCCAAGGGACGATGAAAAAAAAAACAGGGCCGTCCAAGGGACGATGAAAAAACAGGGCCGTCCATGGGACGATGAAAAAACAAGGCCGTCCATGGGACGATGAAAAAACAGGGCCGTCCATAGGACAATGAAAAAACAGGACAATGAAACACATTTAGAATTCGGTATAAGGCGGGAACATCCCAGCCTTGTCGGGTCATTAGCCATCGGCTAACAATATACCGATACAAGATAAATTGTTAACCGATGTTTCCAGGGTGCACCGGCCCGAATGCTTTACTTCCCCTCGGACGGATCAAAAGCGACCCACAACATTCAGACACACGTGGAGGTTACCCGACCTAGCACCCCAAAAGTTTTAACCTCGCCTAACGAGGCACAGAGCTCGAACGTTTACGATTGAGTAACAAGGTCCGATTTTGATTAATATTTGAACCTATTGTAAACATGTGAATAGGGTGATCATCAATATGTCAAACTGCTTAAAATTTATTTAACTTATGTAAAAAGCTAAAGCAGTTTCGCCGAACCGTACCGTAAAAAATTTAAAAGCCTGCTTACATTTAATAATTACATATTACCAACACTAACATGAGGTTGCCAAACAAGAACACTTAACCCAAGCCAAGAAAATAAAGCAAAAGTAGTACCAACATGGAGTGAAATGTATTAGAGATAAGACTCATTGATAAACTCTTTTAAAAACACAAAGCAAAGAAAGACTAAAAGATGTTTTTTTCCTAAAACAGGAAAATTGTATTAGGCTTGCGAGTACAAAGGGCAGAAAATTAAAAATGAAGCATTACTACACGAAACTTGCGTCCTAAACGTATAAAAGTTAAAAAAGGAGGTCAATGACTCGATAGAAAGATGAAATTAAGTACTACGGAGGAAAATTCTATTCTCCAGTGTTCTATGCTTACGGGCAGCTTATAAAGAAAGCATAAAAGACATAATGAAATAAATAAATGGGTATCCTCTAGCAGACGACAGACACAAAAGACTTCAGCACATTTCTGTAAATATAGGCAGCAAGAATTGACTAACTTAGGCCGGGTCAAATATAAGCTGTAACTATTTTGTGCTGCAGTGGGTTCGAGCCGAAATGGAAGAAAAAAAAGATTCGTTTTCATGGTTTTATTCATACCAGAACACAATGCGGCCGAATCTAATATGTATAACAAATTGTTTTTTAAATTTTCTCCCTTATTTTTTTTCAAACACGTCACTTTTCAGATAAATGCGTATAAAGAATACCAGACACACACTCACATTTACTTTAATCGTGTTATCGAGAATTTGGTATGAACTGGCTAATTATGTTCAAGTATTTAATTGATAAAAATTCGTATTTTAATTCAGTTTTAATACACAAAATAAACGTCTGTAGTTGACCATAGGTCCGGAGAGAGCGGAAGATTATAAGATGGGAGGATTAAATCAAATATCGGTTGGGAGCTCTATAGACTAGAGTCGCAACGGACAGAGTCCAATGGTGTTAGCTTGAGAAGGACAAGAAACGCTATCATCTCAAGCTAAATGATACGCTAATGAAGCAAAGGTGGTCAAAAACATTAATCTTTAAACTTAAACATAATGTCCCTTATATGGAATTCACCCTAAATTAAATTTTAGAAAACCAAGCTTGATAAAACAATTACAAAGAACAAAATCAACAAAATAAAATTCTAGAGACGTTTATAAAAGTGATTTTCGCAAATTTTAATAGAATTCGCTCAGCGTTACAAACTGGTACTTACCTATGTCTCGCGCGGAGTTCTCGCCAGACCTGCAGATCATTGCGGAGGGTACCCGATGTCTCAAAAGGCGTGCAGATACTTTGACAGTGCGTCTGTAAATTATTTTCACGCCATGCGAGACATCTTCGACTAATCTTGATCACGATTTTCTTGGCAGGCGCGCAGCAATGCAACATACAAAAGATTACTAAAGAAAAGGGGGTCGGCTGGTGATTTCTGTTACGTGTGATTTTGAGGAAATCACACCAATAACGGGCGGCAACCACGAGAAGGATAATCACAAGCCTTGCCTTAGGGATCTACACGACTTGCGCTCTCCCCTAAGACCATTCGCCAAACCTCCCACTGAGCCTAGTGGGAGGAATAGGGGTGAGCCTAGACAACATATTCGCATCGTTGAAATTGAGCTAGAAGCACCCCCGCCCAGGGATGGACAAAAAAGGATAAGGAAGGGAAGTGAAATAGAGGTGTACCTAGTCCGCAAACTCACTTTTTAATGCTGTAATAGGCACACCTCTGCTAAGGGTTTAAAAAATAAAACAATTAGTAAAATTTAAATAATTTAATATCATAAGTTTATTGTTCGCTAAGCATACCTGGGATTTAATTAATAAAACATATTTGATTTTATAAAACTTTATTGTGTAGCATTAGATTAGATTAGCCGCTGTTTTAGAGTATCTGTTTAAAGTGGTTTCTTGGTTGAATGGTATTTTGATTAGAACGAGGCTCATAAAGAAGCTTAAATCTTAATAATAACAGCCGGGATATGCTCTCCTTCGGACAATGTTTATTTTTTCTACTTAGTAGAATAAGTAAGTTACAATATTGTAACTGTGTAACCGTCCATAGGACGATGAAAAAAAAAACAGGGCCGTCCATGGGACGATGAAAAAACAAGGCCGTCCATAGGACGATGAAAAAACAGGGCCGTCCAAGGGACGAATAAAAAACAGGGCCGTCCAAGGGACGATGAAAAAAAAAACAAGGCCGTCCATAGGACGATGAAAAAAAAAAACAGGGCCGTCCATGGGATGATGAAAAAACAAGGCCGTCCATAGGACGATGAAAAAACAAGGCCGTCCATGGGAAGATGAAAAAACAGGGCCGTCCAAGGGACGATGAAAAAACAAGGCCGTCCATAGGACGATGGAAAAACAAGGCCGTCCATAGGACGATGAAAAAACAGGGCCGTCCATGGGACGATGAAAAAACAAGGCCGTCCATGGGACGATGAAAAAAATAGGCCGTCCATAGGACGATGGAAAAACAAGGCCGTCCATAGGACTGTACGGGAGCTATCGTAATATGCTCGACCGTAACAATAGGAAGGTCTTCCTCCGAGCGGGTGAACGTGCTCGGGGACCGAGGTCCGAACATTCATTTTTGGAAGTTGTATATATAGGCATTCTTCGTGAACACTTCGCTAGCGCGATGTAGGATTTAAGTAGCGCCATCTAGTTATGTAATGTGGAAACCGCCACAGTATTCCCCTCCAAGACTGGAAGTCGTACCATTGAAGCAGTGTTGCTTGCTGTAGTATGCCTCTGTCACCAATCGTGTGCGTACGTTGCGTGCGTCGAGAGCGTTGAGAGCGTTGCGTGCGTTACGTGCGTTGAGACCGTTGCGTTCGTTGAGACCGTTTAGCGTTACGTGCGTTGAGACCGTTGCGTGCGTTGAGACCGTTGAGCGTTACGTGCGTTGAGCGTTGCGTGCGTTGAGACCGTTGCGTGCGTTGAGACCGTTAAGCGTTACGTGCGTTGAGCGATGCGTGCGTTGAGACCGTTGCGTGCGTTGAGCGACGATGAAAAAACAGGGCCGTCCATGGGACGATGAAAAAACAAGGCCGTCCATGGGACGATGAAAAAACAGGGCCGTCCATAGGACAATGAAAAAACAGGGCCGTCCATGGGACGATGAAAAAACAGGGCCGTCCAAGGGACGATGAAAAAACAAGGCCGTCCATAGGACGATGGAAAAACAGGGCCGTCCAAGGGACGATGAAAAAACAGGGCCGTCCATAGGACAATGAAAAAACAGGGTCGTCCATGGGACGATGAAAATACAGGGCCGTCCATAGGACAATGAAAAAACAGGGCCGTCCATGGGACGATGAAAAAACAGGGCCGTCCAAGGGACGATAAAAAAACAGGGCCGTCCATGGGACGATGAAAAAACAGGGCCGTCCATGGGACGATGAAAAAACAAGGCCGTCCATAGGACGATGGAAAAACAGGGCCGTCCAAGGGACGATGAAAAAAAAAACAGGGCCGTCCAAGGGACGATGAAAAAACAGGGCCGTCCATGGGACGATGAAAAAACAAGGCCGTCCATGGGACGATGAAAAAACAGGGCCGTCCATAGGACAATGAAAAAACAGGACAATGAAACACATTTAGAATTCGGTATAAGGCGGGAACATCCCAGCCTTGTCGGGTCATTAGCCATCGGCTAACAATATACCGATACAAGATAAATTGTTAACCGATGTTTCCAGGGTGCACCGGCCCGAATGCTTTACTTCCCCTCGGACGGATCAAAAGCGACCCACAACATTCAGACACACGTGGAGGTTACCCGACCTAGCACCCCAAAAGTTTTAACCTCGCCTAACGAGGCACAGAGCTCGAACGTTTACGATTGAGTAACAAGGTCCGATTTTGATTATATTTGAACCTATTGTAAACATGTGAATAGGGTGATCATCAATATGTCAAACTGCTTAAAATTTATTTAACTTATGTAAAAAGCTTAAGCAGTTTCGCCGAACCGTACCGTAAAAAATTTAAAAGCCTGCTTACATTTAATAATTACATATTACCAACACTAACATGAGGTTGCCAAACAAGAACACTTAACCCAAGCCAAGAAAATAAAGCAAAAGTAGTACCAACATGGAGTGAAATGTATTAGAGATAAGACTCATTGATAAACTCTTTTAAAAACACAAAGCAAAGAAAGACTAAAAGATGTTTTTTTCCTAAAACAGGAAAATTGTATTAGGCTTGCGAGTACAAAGGGCAGAAAATTAAAAATGAAGCATTACTACACGAAACTTGCGTCCTAAACGTATAAAAGTTAAAAAAGGAGGTCAATGACTCGATAGAAAGATGAAATTAAGTACTACGGAGGAAAATTCTATTCTCCAGTGTTCTATGCTTACGGGCAGCTTATAAAGAAAGCATAAAAGACATAATGAAATAAATAAATGGGTATCCTCTAGCAGACGACAGACACAAAAGACTTCAGCACATTTCTGTAAATATAGGCAGCAAGAATTGACTAACTTAGGCCGGGTCAAATATAAGCTGTAACTATTTTGTGCTGCAGTGGGTTCGAGCCGAAATGGAAGAAAAAAAAGATTCGTTTTCATGGTTTTATTCATACCAGAACACAATGCGGCCGAATCTAATATGTATAACAAATTGTTTTTTAAATTTTCTCCCTTATTTTTTTTCAAACACGTCACTTTTCAGATAAATGCGTATAAAGAATACCAGACACACACTCACATTTACTTTAATCGTGTTATCGAGAATTTGGTATGAACTGGCTAATTATGTTCAAGTATTTAATTGATAAAAATTCGTATTTTAATTCAGTTTTAATACACAAAATAAACGTCTGTAGTTGACCATAGGTCCGGAGAGAGCGGAAGATTATAAGATGGGAGGATTAAATCAAATATCGGTTGGGAGCTCTATAGACTAGAGTCGCAACGGACAGAGTCCAATGGTGTTAGCTTGAGAAGGACAAGAAACGCTATCATCTCAAGCTAAATGATACGCTAATGAAGCAAAGGTGGTCAAAAACATTAATCTTTAAACTTAAACATAATGTCCCTTATATGGAATTCACCCTAAATTAAATTTTAGAAAACCAAGCTTGATAAAACAATTACAAAGAACAAAATCAACAAAATAAAATTCTAGAGACGTTTATAAAAGTGATTTTCGCAAATTTTAATAGAATTCGCTCAGCGTTACAAACTGGTACTTACCTATGTCTCGCGCGGAGTTCTCGCCAGACCTGCAGATCATTGCGGAGGGTACCCGATGTCTCAAAAGGCGTGCAGATACTTTGACAGTGCGTCTGTAAATTATTTTCACGCCATGCGAGACATCTTCGACTAATC
Organism: Pararge aegeria; assembly: GCF_905163445.1. Taxonomy (NCBI): domain Eukaryota; kingdom Metazoa; phylum Arthropoda; class Insecta; order Lepidoptera; family Nymphalidae; genus Pararge; species Pararge aegeria. The sequence goes on from NC_053208.1 coordinate 7,310,045, forward strand.
TTGATCACGATTTTCTTGGCAGGCGCGCAGCAATGCAACATACAAAAGATTACTAAAGAAAAGGGGGTCGGCTGGTGATTTCTGTTACGTGTGATTTTGAGGAAATCACACCAATAACGGGCGGCAACCACGAGAAGGATAATCACAAGCCTTGCCTTAGGGATCTACACGACTTGCGCTCTCCCCTAAGACCATTCGCCAAACCTCCCACTGAGCCTAGTGGGAGGAATAGGGGTGAGCCTAGACAACATATTCGCATCGTTGAAATTGAGCTAGAAGCACCCCCGCCCAGGGATGGACAAAAAAGGATAAGGAAGGGAAGTGAAATAGAGGTGTACCTAGTCCGCAAACTCACTTTTTAATGCTGTAATAGGCACACCTCTGCCAAGGGTTTAAAAAATAAAACAATTAGTAAAATTTAAATAATTTAATATCATAAGTTGATTGTTCGCTAAGCATACCTGGGATTTAATTAATAAAACATATTTGATTTTATAAAACTTTATTGTGTAGCATTCAAAAATAAGTCTGAAAATCTAAATCCGAATAATCCTTGTTACCTTAATTACCTTACGCCGTACCTTAAGCCGTAGTTACCTTAATACAGCGGCGTCCTTCTAAGGGCCTCTTAGGCCCTTAGAAGGAGGCCGCTGTTTTAGAATATCTGTTTAAAGTGGTTTCTTGGTTGAATGGTATTTTGATTAGAACGAGGCTCCTGTGCAGACCACCGGATCGGCCACCTCAAAAACTGTGAACAGAACTCTTGTAAGACACTCCCTCACCTGTACGGAAAAAAAGTTGGGGAAGAGTTATCATCATAAGCTGCTGGTTCTACGTTAACCTCTGAGCCTCCTGCGATACTGCGAACAGAAATTTGGTAAGACACGCTCGATAGCCCGATTGAAAAGAAATTTTATGTCATATTTTCCATATTTAGTTTTCTTATCGAAGGTACCAAAAACGTGTCTAGTCTTCTTGGAGACAAATAAGGGAGTTAATTGCCTCCAAAAAGGCTGAATACGTTTTAATCTGACTGGAACTTCTTCGCATATTAAGGATCAGGAACAAAAATACATCGCCTATCGCTATAATAATACGGATACAATGATGATTGAATAGTATAACTAACAAAATGTACTCGTTGAAAAAAGTGTCACAAAGGTTACCAACAACACTAACACTGGGGAAAATAAATTAGGACTAAGAAATGTTTATATCGAACAAGGTTAAGTTTCATATATTTTCTTTATTTAATTGCAAGGAGCGATACTTAAATTAATTTGTATATATAATGATATTATAAGTTTTAAGTAGCGCTACTTGATGATTTTTTGTAATAACCAAAACAGCAAAAAAAAAACAATTAGTTAAAAGTTTTAAATAAAACGCCGACCTTCTTCTAAGAATCACCAGTTTCGCAGACCTCTTTAAAGTGGTTTCTTGGTTGAATGTTTACTTGATTAGAACGAGGCTCCTGCGCTGATCTCTCGGCCACCGCTAATACTGTGAACTAAACTCTGGTTAAACACAAGCTTGCCCGTACGGAAGAAAAGTTAGTTGTTTATTATCATCGTCAGCCGATTTATGTAATAATCTTGGGGACAGACCCGTCTCAGAGGAGAACCATGCTGCATAGGGTTTCATCCAGTACCTAACGACGTTTAAAAAATCCAATACCTAACATCTTTTCTTCCGACCGAGAGCAAATTAAACTGCCTTTTTTAAGACATCGTTTTTTTCTTCTTGAGTCTCTTACATGATCATCATCAACACCTTACCGGCCCACTCCAGGGCACGAATCTCCTTCAAAAATGAGAAGGGCTTAGGCCATAGTCCACCGCGCTTGCTAAGTGCGTATTGGTAGACTTCAAACGCCCTTGAAAACATTATAGAGAACTCTGAGGAGTTTTTTTCAGTTAATCTTAAAAATATGTTAAGGTTTAATAAACAACGGTGCAATCGTAACGCTCGGTGCAACGGCGCACATGATGGGTCACTTCATCTGCGCACGCGCTGACGACGCGACATAGCACCGGCTGAAAGAAGTAATTTCAAGTAAAACATTTCGAAGCACCATTACTTAATTGACGAACCATGAACTTTGCTTCGGCGTTCCAACTATGCACCCCAATGATCTATAATGACTTTCCGTTGTCCTTGACTTCAAAATTATTTATTATCTATTGAAATCAAGAGCGCTTCACCTTAGAATGCATCATCACATCAGCTGTGATTGCAGCCAAGCGCCAGACTGTATACATCTGTCAAAAAATTAATCAACATTAAATGATCGCTACATGTTTAATATAAAGACAATTCACACATCGCCACCTAGCCCCAAAGTAAGCTTACTTTGGGGCTAAGTGGCTTGTGTTAGTGATACTAAGATGACTGATGAATATTTTTTTTACGAATAATATACTTAAAATAATATACGTATAAACACACAGCCACTGAAAAACATTCAGCCTCATCACACAAAGATTTTCCAGTTGTGGGAATCGAATCCACGGCCTTGGGCTCAAAAGCAGGGTCGCTGCAAACTGCGCCAATCGGCCGTCATAAAATCAATGTATTAAAAAAACGCTACACATATTCACATACAATATTATTATTACCACAATACAAACACTTTTAACAAGTTCAAAGATACCTCAAATAGACTGTTAAGTTAGTTAGAGATAATTATTACAAAAATGTTAATCCTCTAAATAATTATAATTTTAATAATTATAATTGTGCACACGTGAGTTTCTAAATTTATAAGTTACTTTACTACTGTTACTATACTATACTATATAATTTAAGAAATGTTGATTAGCCATGACAATATTATTTTAAAGTCATTAGTTACTATTTAGAGTATCAAGATTAGCCTTAATACACCTAAAATATACTATGAAGCCTTTCATCATCACATCAACCCATTACCAGCCCACTACAGAGCACGGGTCCAACAATGAGAAGGGGTTAAGGCCTCCAACACGCTGGCCCAGTGCGGATTGGAGGACTCCACACACCTTTGAGAACATTAAGAAGAACTCATGTTCATGTTGAATACCATATCAATTACAATAATGCTTGTGTGTGTGTGCGTGTATATTTTAATATTTTCACATGGCTAGTAAAAGCGATACCTTCAGAAGCAAATATTTTGTGGCACATATACTTAGTATATAATGAACATATACTCAGTATATAATGAAAAATCTTCTTTTTACTCACCATTAGAATACTTATAAAATAGGCCTCACTTAAAATTAATCACAAACGTCACAAAATATAAAACTCACAACCAAAACTAGATCCAAAAAGAAAATAAATAATATATAAAGCAGCTTTTCAAGATATGAGTTTATATAAGTAGAGCAATATGAAATATCCACAAATGCTTATTATCTCTACTGGAGATTTCAGTATTACATTTAAGTATGTTTTCACATGGCTAGTAAAAGCGTTACCTTCATAAGCCAATTTATATGTGGCACATATACTTAGTATATAATGATATTTTTGGAACGAAAAGATTCAGATCGCACACAATAAGAAGCGGAAGATTGTCCGACCATATATATAATGACGTATACTAACATAAAAGATCGTCCGCCACGCATATTTTGACACTATATATACCAGTGATCAAGCCATCTAAGACTCTAAAGCGTGATATTTTATTCATATCACTAATAAACGTAATAGAAATTTGAATCCAGACCCAACATCTCAACGTCCGCGCATGACTGTTCAGTGTTCAGTGCAAAAACCACAAAGCTCATACCAATATGGCTGGTACAGATGTTAAATTCAAATCACCCAGCACATAGACACATTCCACATTATTACTTTCAACTATTGCCTTAATTTGACTCGGACGGTCCGTAAATTCGAATATATTTTCATACTTGTCTGTCGGCACGTAGATAAATACTAAAAATAATGATGGCTCGATCATTGGACAAAACTGCCTTAGTACCACTTATCCTCACACTTTCACATGTAATAAGCTACACAAACTTAAAAATACCCTTTCACGATAAAATAGCTACCCCTTAACGAGCGGAACTGCTCACTCGAACTCGGCTGCACTATTATCACCGACTGTTACTACTGGTTGTCGGTACTGGTTGCGGTTGTCTTGTTCATTACCAGTTTAGCGGTAGAACAACCATCCGGATTGCGAAGTAGACGGTAATTCGTCTTCTTCAATCGTAAGTGCCCCATCCAAATCATCTTCATCAGAATCTGCACATGCACAATTAACAGAAAAATTGTAAATCATGATCTGTGCTAGTAGAAATCATAATAATAAAAGTTTGCAAATAAACTTAAGTCATGCGGTTCAGAGTTTTAAAATCGGGTAATAACTTTGTTATAAATTATACATTACGTATGTATAATTTATCCTTGAAACCTTATTTATTAGGTTTACTTACAAACACTCTAATACATCAGTTTAAAAAAAAATTAAACTATTCTTTTTGTGTAATGTTTTCTAAAAACTAAACAGTATAGGACTTAGGAAAATATACAATAAAAGGTTAGGCTCAAGTGGTCCATGATAAAAAATCTTTTATTTTTCACATAATAATATTCTTCTTGTTCTAGTGCCGTCTCCTGTCAGAGGTTGCCAACCATCAGGTTGAACTGATCTTAATTGACAGCTGCTCTCAAAGTGACTTAATACTCATGTTAAACCACCGCTTCAACGCTTGCCAGTTGACTGAAGTGAATCAAGAATGCCAATACTGCTATTTAAAATTACTATTGTATATGTCACTTCAGTAGAAACAACCAACACCATTTGAAAATATTAATCAAAAATGGAATCTTTGTTGTGTGATCCAACATAATCTGACAAGCAAAAAACTAACGACTTAGGTAATTTAAGAAAATCTAACTTCTCACTGTACTGATTATTCATTTGGAAAATAAAGTCCCTAAAGTTAGCTGACCGTGAATCGAACCCTGGGATCTCTTGCTTGAAATGCATGCATTCATTCATATAGAATACATTTTTTATTTAACATAGAGGATCTCAAACTAGAGTACTGCACTGCAGATAATTACAAATTATTAGCTAATTCATTTATTATATGCATTTTTTCAAAAACAAAAGTTTAGTTACAACATTCTTTTATTTTTTACAACTAGGCATTAAATATTTAAAGCATATATCAACATAGAGTATATATTTTTGCATGCATACATTAGGCAATCAAAATAGAATATATACATGAAATATAGATTAATACTTATGTTTACATATTCAAGACTCAGATATACTGAATATTAACAATTTACTTTTAATGTTTTTTCATCAACACATACATTGACCCAGTTTCAGAAACCGATGGGAGGAAATGGGTATGAAAAACTGTTTCTGTGATAGGGAAATAAAATAGAGACAATATCATTATACTAGTGAATATGTGGAATATTATTATGAATACATGCAATTTAATAATCATGCTGAGTCATATTTCAAAATAAGTAACATTTAAGTTTGATAATAAGTAGGGTAATTAACCTTTTCCTGCGTGCCACCTACTATTGACACCTCGATAGTTGTTTAGTCTTTAAGTAGAATTTTTATTTTAATAATAATGAAAGTAGAACCATCAAATGTGAATAGATATTAAATGCTCCTTGAACACTTATCTACCTACCTATTTCAATAATAGGCAAATGCTTCTTTGGCTTAATGAGAATAATTAAAGCTATGCATACTTACAGTGGCATTCTTAGGGTCTAAGAGGAGCAAAATTTGTTGTGCTAAACTAGAAACAATATCAACTAGTCTTTGAAAAACACTGTGATTGACAATTGGTTGGATAAAGAAGTTTCTATGCGCTGTAGAAATAACAGAACTCCAAGTTTTTCTGTGAATACTGGTCTCTTTTGTTTTTATAGCGCCAACCATTATTTTCATTAGAAAAAGAATATTCAATACTAACAAACATTTTATTAAAATGGGAGCTTCAAACCGCTCTACAGATCCATTAGACTGTCTTTTTTATGGGTTTAGTATGAGAAATACACAAGTCTGGTGTCGGTTTCAGTGAAGAGCTGTATTTAAAAAAAAAAATTAAGTAGTTTACCTTATGTTCGCCAATTTTCACACGAACACTCCAAATGTCGCTACTCAAAACAATTTGTACTCATGTTACTTAAAATTAGAAAAAAACAAATTATGAGGGTAATGCACTTTTCAATTCAAAAGAACAACAATAAACTGCTAACTAGTCAGTAATCAATAATCATTAATCAGTGAACTAGTTTAAACGCAAATCATAACACGCATGGTTTAAATTCGCTCACTGGTCATCTTCACTAAATTATTTGATCTCCATACTAAATTATCAAATAATCTAGATTGTCTCTGTTAAATACATTGAAATTCGTAGACAGAGAAGTTGAAATTTTTATGAGTGAAAGCAATAAAATAAAAATGGAATGCCCAATTGTATTTCATCGCGGCGCGACGTCGCGTCGTATTTAATCTTCGGCGTCATTCTATCGCGTTGGGCGGGTTGAAGACTACCACAGAGTCTACCTACCTACCAGAGTAACGTAGTGCTTGCAGTAACATAGACAAAGAGTATACATTATTGAGAAAAAGGTAAAACATTGTGTTTATATCCTCATTACTATCAAGTGTTAATTATTTTATTAATTGCATTTCGGAACAGTCAAGCAAAATTCAAAAAAGGTTTATTGTAATGCAAGCCCGACTTTTCGGCTTCTATGGTAGTACCGCCACTGCATATTCAACATTCTGTAGCAAATATGGTAAAATTGTACTATTCAAATTCTATTACCTCTGCTTATTACATGTTCACTGTTAACTGCCCATGGCAACCCTCAAAGTGTCAATAATTGTTTTACGCTATTATTATGTATAATATTTTGTATCACAACATCAAGTCAACTAAATGTCGAAAAAAGAAATGAATTCTTACCACTCTGGATATGGTGACCATTCCATTGTGTTCACGATTTCTAATAACTATATTTAGCAATACTCCTACCGCCGAATACTCCGTCATAGTATATAGGCCACCTCAAATATTAATTGACAAGGTTTTGACGTTTGGTTTATGAACAAAATCACAAAAACATGTCAATTTATATTTAAGGCCCTAAAGCAGAAGACTTGCTGTCCATAGGGGTGATACGGGTGCTTTCAAGTTCTGTCATTGTGATTAAAAATGGACTGAGGACTTTAAGAAACTTTCTTTGAATTTTGCAAGTTCTTGCAAATCTTTACCCTAAAGAGTAATAGATCTCCCACATCAGGCGTAACCGAAGCGAACTGGTATCTTTCTCCGCCGCTATGAACGCCGGTTTCTTTCGTTTAAGTGTGGTTGGTACTCTCTCCGCTCCAGTCCAACACATTGCAAAACATTTCATGTGTTTTATCTTTTTCCTGCTCCTCAAGCACAGGTGTCCTATTATTCTTATGTCACTCCAGGAGGAACTCTTGCGCTTGCAACTTCTTATCGTAAAAGATAGTAGGGCCGAAAACAAGGAGTCTTAAAATCAATTATTTCCTTCGCCAGACACCATAACTACGCCAGTAAAAGGACAAAGTCGATTGATGTTGTTTTTTTTATACGTGCCGCATGTTCTAAGCCCCATTATTACCTCAGTTCTAAACTTCCGTATTAATCTAAGACTATATATCTAAAAATATCGCATATCCGATTTCATAGTATCTGCATTATATTAATTTTACTACATGTTAAAAGATTCTTCATTATATTACACTACATTTTATACAAAAACGTCACAGAACATCTGAAATGGGCCTATCCGAAGCTGCCTTTTGTTCATATTCCTCTTTATTTTTTATACGTTATTTATAAATTTCCCATAAACTATAATAATAATGAACAAAATGGTTTGTATTAAATTTAAATATTGTGGCTTAATATACGAAACCGTGTATGGGGCATCTTATATTCGAAACTCCTATACTAATATTTCGTAATTAATGACAATGGAGAGAGCAGGAGAGGGGGAAAAAATTTATAGCCGTTAAAGATTAACGGGTATCACCGAATTAATATTGCGTTATGTAGCAATCTTGAACTCCGACTTCAAATGACGACGAATAAAGTGGGTGAACCTTGATCGTAATGGGGTTACGGGTGACGGAATTGGTGAAGAGTGGTGAAGGGAAGTTTTACAATGGTTTTACTTTGGTAAGGGTGGGCACTTTGGCAATGGTGGCGCTGTCGATAGTAATGGCGGCAATGATGGCGCTGTTGATGGCAGTGGCGATAATATTGATGGCAATAGTGGTACTGTCAATGGCAGTGGCGGTGCTGTTGTTGGTAATGGTGGCGCTGACGATGGCAAAGGCGGTGATATTGATGGCAATGGTGGCGCTGTCGTAGGCAGTGGCGGTGCTGTTGATGTTAATGGCGGCGTTGTGGTTGGCAGTGGCGGCAATGTTGATGGCAATGGTGGCGCTGTCCATGGCAGTGGCGGCAATGTTGATGGCAATGGTGGCGCTGTCCATGGCAGTGGCGGTGATATTGATGTTAATGGCGGCGCTGTCAATGGCAGTGGCGGGAATGTTGGTGGTAATGATGGCGCTGTTGACTGCAGTGGTGGCAATGTTGATGGCAATGGTGGCGCTGTCGATGGCAGCTCTATCGATTGCAGTGGCAGTGATATTGATGCTAATAGCGGCGCTGTCCATGGTGGTGGTGGTGGCGGCGATGTTGATGGCAATGGCGGCACTGGTGATGGAAACCGTGGCGGGAAGTACTGATATGACCGCGCTGTGTGTCGAGGTCTGCTTGGAGGTCTCTTTAATAGTATACGCGATTGTTTTCGGGCGTGATGTTTGAGCATTGGCCGCGGCGCTGGCAGAAACAGTCCCGCCAGCTCTGAGATAACTTCTAATACAACTGTGGCTTTTTTATCTACAACAAAATAGCAATGTTATATCTATTGGACATGCAGTTATTATACTTATTTTTAAGTTTATTAAAATTAGAAGTTGCATGTTTTATTGGTATCATACAACTACAAGACAGCAAGTATTTATCTTAAATAAGCTTGTACTCTCAGACATGTACCTACCTTTTAAAAGCTTGCGCGGGGTCATGGGACCAGCACGTAGAGGCTTTCAGAGAGATTCACTTAAGGTGGATACAGCGGATTTCTTCAGTACATCGATAAGATGCCCAGAATTATCCCAGGTCATAATATAATGTAAAATAATAGGTTGAGGAAATTTTTTTCCCATTATTATAAGGTATGAACTTGTAATAAAATTTCTTTGGCTTTACTATTTGTATCTCTTTTTCTTTATGAAATAGCTCTTTATTAGATACTTAAAGCATTACTAAACTAACAAACAAAAAAATAACCTCGTATCACAAAAAACCCTTTGCTTCAGTTTAGTATTATCGCCCCAATGGACAGAAATCTGTATCTGGCTGGTTTTGGTATCCTTAAAAGTTTAAATTTTAAATAAGATAATTCCTAATTCAAATTAGGAAAATGTGTGATTTTTTTTTGTTTTTCGTACTGTGAAGATGAGTGAATCTAATGTATAAATTCGATACATTTTAAAATTTTACTACAAAAAAAAGTAAAAACGCAACGCAAGCTGCGAAAAAAATTTGCGATGTTTATGGACCTAGTGGAGCGTCTGTGAGAGTAGCCCAAATTTGGTTTAAGTGTTTTTAATCCGGAAATTTAGATTTCAAAGATCGCTCTGGCCGCACTATTACGGATAAAATGGATGCCATTTTTGAGAAAGTGTAGCAAGATCGGCATATCAGTAGTTACAACGTAGCTGAAGAACTGAGAATTGACCACAACAGTTTTGGAGCATTTGAAAAAAACTGGGTACACGAAAAAGCTGGATGTTTGGGTACCTCACGAGCTCACTGAAAGAAACCGTGAACCGTGAACCGTGTACTCATTTGTGATTCTTTATTACGTAATGAAACCGAACCATTTTTGAAGCTGATAACTGGTGATGAAAAGTGGATAATGTACACAAGAACGTGCGAAAAACGTCGTGGTCAAAGGCCGGTCAGGCTTCACAGACTGTGGCGAAACCCGAGTTAACTCGCAGCAAGGTGATGCTGTGCGTGTGGTGGGATTAGAAGGGCATTATTCATTATGAGCTTTTACCACCAGGCAGGACCATCGATTCTGAAATCTAGTGCGAACAATTGATTAAAGCAAGAAGTTGAAAGAAAGCGGCCGGAATTAATCAACGAAGGGGTGTGGTTTTTCATCATGATAACGCTAGACACACATCTTTAGCCACTCAGCTAAAATTAAGAGAATTAGGCTGGGAGGTGTTAATGCATCCGCCGTATAGACCGACCTCGCAACTTCATATTTCCAACTGTTTCGGTCTCTTCAGAATTCTTTAGGCAGTGTCAGGTAAACATCACGAGAATACTACCAAAACTACTTGTCGCGGTTTTTTGATCAGAAGCCCCAAAATTTCTATAGGAATGGGATTAGGTTCCTACCTACAAGATGGCAAAAAGTTATCGAACAAAATTGTACCTACATACTCTAGTTAAATGTAAATAAACTATATTAAAAAATGTTTTGAATTTTCTTTTAAAAAGCGAAAAAACTTTTTCCCCAACCTAATATATTATTAAACTGAATACCATTAAACAGTTACTAAATTAATTATTTATGAATACAATGTAAATCTACACATAGAATTAAAAGATATATTCTTAAATAATGACAACTGCTCCATTTAGATGTTGGTGCTCCAATTTAATATTTTTGATGAGCTAAGAATGATTTCATCAAACTGGCAGCGAGTTGTAGAAACGATCAGTCCTTGCGTCGTCGCAAACTTCTTCTCACTTTTGTCCGCGCAAGCAAAGTTCTTCTCACTATTGTCCGTGCAAGCAAGTACACCGCTCCTAAAAAATGAATAATGTACATGTAATATCATGCCAGAGACTCTAGAGTATAATTATATTATATTCTAGCTTTTGCCCGCGATTTCGTCCGCGTCTGTTTTTATTTTTAAAGCATCCTGAAGGAACAGTTTATTTGAGAGACGCGTGGCATTCCATTCAGGTGTAGTTTCACTGATATGTTGAGGTCGTGTATTCTTGTAAAAAAAACGGACATAGTTTTAACAAAAGAAGTTTTCAATTCACTTATTAATTATAATTAAAAATCTCAAATATTTTTTTGTCAAAAAAGGGCCGACTTTGATATACAACTAAAAAGCAAGAAATAAATATATTCTACAACATTTTTTAATCGGTGCCAAGTAAAATTCAAAAAGTTGCAGTACGATTCTAACGTAAATGCGCCCCTGAAGTTTTCGCACGACGTTGCGTACTACTCACATTTTGGATGTCCGGTGTTGCGGGGAGGGTAACAGCGCACTTCTGGTAACTTCACGCAGACGCATTTAAGTTTGAATCGTTTTGTACTATGTTACTAGATCATATACTAATGTAATATAATTTTAAAGTTATTATATTATTTAACTTAACACAATGTAAATCTACACACACAATTAGAAGATAACATATTCTTAAATAACGATCACTGCTCCATTTTGATGTTTGTGCTCCAATTTAATATTTTTATTGAACTAAGAGTGATTTCATCAAACTAGCAGCGAGTTGTAGAAACGATCAGTCCTTGCGTCGTCGCAAACTTCTTCTCACTTTTGTCCGCGCAAGCAAACTTCTTCTCACTATTGTCCGCGCAAGCAAGTACACCGCTCCTAAAAAATGAATAATGTACATGTAATATCATGCCAGAGACTCTAGACCTATTATATTATATGCTAGCTGTAGCCCGAGATTTCGTCCGCGTCTATTTTTATTTTTAAGAAACACTGTAGGAACAGTTTATTTGAGAGACGCGTAGCATTCAATTCTGGTGCAGTTTTACTGATATTTTGATGTACACGACAATGTTCTTGTAAAAAAACCGGACATAGTTTTAACAAAATAAATTTTCAAATCACGAAATAAATAAAATAAAATGCCTAAAATATTTTTTTGTCAAAAAAGGAGCGACTTTTATATATAACTAAAAAGCAAGAAACAAATATTTTCTACAACATTTTTTAATCGGTGCCAATACTAAGTACATGTTCAGATGGCAGGCGCTTAGCTCGTATTAGCAAAACGCTTTTCGAATTTTAATCATAAGAAGCATGAGTGTTTACATATACACGCGCGAGTGTCATTTGACGTTGCTCAAGCCGGACATTTATATCCAAATTTATGTCTACTAATTATTATTATTTTATGTCCTATACACCAATTTCTTTTTCCTACCAACGCACAAGCTTAAACAATGAGTTAAGGCTTACAAAAGCTTTGAGTTAATTGCATAATTCCAGCTAAGAGAATCTATCATATTATACTAAGTAATTATAAATCTCCGTACTATATTTAAAACATTTTGCATTATATACGTCACAGAACATCTAAAATGGGCCCATTAGGGTCTACCTTTTATTTTTTCTACCATTAGAAATTTTTTTTTTGTTTCTTTTTAAATTATTTTATATAGTTAATATAGCAAATTGCGTACCGTATCGTAATAAATACATATTATTTCATTTCAGATATTGTGAACTTCTGAATAGTTATACCAAACAATTTAAATATGCCTATTCTACGAATATTTCCAATTTATATTCCAATAAACATGCAGTGTTACATACTGTAAAGTATAGGTATATATCTGAAATCGACAAGACTTAATTTAATGACGAAAAATGATGATTAATTCAAAGACGAAGATGGTGAGTGGAATAAGAAAAAAAGTTAATGATTGCGGCGATAACCGTTACGGAATAAGCGCCTCCTTAATGCAAGTCGTAACATTCTTTGATGCCGATATTCACGATCTGATGTTGAAGAGGATGAAGATGTAGACGGTGTCGATGGTGGTGATGGTGTTGGGGGTGGTCGTGGTTGAGGTGAAGAAGACGATCCTGAATCTGGTCTTACAACTACTGAGGAATCACATGAGAACGGAGAGCGTGGTCGTCGTGGCGGTGGTGATGGCACATACTCTTCATAAATGTCTTCGGCTGGTGGGACTGGTCGTGGTGAAAGTGTATCAGAAGATTTTGGTGATCGTGGTGGTGTTTTTAGACGTGGTGATGAAGACAATCCTGAATCTGGCCTTCGAACTACTGAAGAATCACTTGAGGATGGAGAGCTTCGTTGGCGTTGCGCTGGTGATGAAACACACTCTTTATCAATGTTTGATGTCGAAGCACAATTAGGTGAACCTCGTCGTTCTTGCAGTGCTGGCTGGGTCAGTAGCGCCGATTGCGAGCTACCTTCTAATTTAAATTTTATATCTACAACAAAAATACCAATGTTAGATCTATAAGAAAAATAATTTGCCTACCGTCATGCACTTATAATAAATATATATAATTAATAAGAACAAGAGCACTTTATACTCTCTGTATGACTGCCCTTATTCTTATTTTTATAACTGAATAAAATAAGAAGTCAAAATTATGTTTTATATTTTTTATAGATATAATATGATAACAAGGCAGCAATAGTTGTTTAAAATGATTGTACTCTCGGGCACGCCCTTAAAAGCTTGCGCGGGGACATGGGTCCAGCACGTAGAGGCTTTCTGAGAGATTTACTCTACAGAGTTCACTTACAGCGGGATTCCTTCAGAACATCAATAAGATGCCCTGAACGATTATCCCAGTAAATATAATGTAAAATAATGATAATGTTCTATTAATAAATGAAAATTCTAATTCAAATTCAGCATTTTTTTATTATGATAGGGATATCACAGTATAATTTATGTTTCCATTATGCGATGTGATGATGATAACCACATTTGTTAAATTGAAAATAAAGTTAAGAGAGTTCCAAACGCGCCCTGGTCTAATAAGAGTCAACAACAAACCTAGCCAGGTTTTTTTTGTTATCATCATCTCACAGTCACACACAATTAACAATGGAGTTACAGCAATTCATACCCAAGGTATGTAATCCTTAGTATTATAATAGGATGTTTCTTTAAAGTTATTAGGAGACATATCAAAGATTTGTTAATTGGTTATTGAATAATAAACAAAGTAAACTGCACAGCAAGTTTTGTTTTTACATTTAAAATTTAATATTGTTACAGTTCATTATTTTTAAACTTTCTTATACTTTCTTATTGACTATGCATCGTCCTCATGTTTCCTTAATTTATTTAATAATAACTCTCTCAAGCACATTTCGTATATTGCACAGTACTCTTCTCAAGTACGAAAATAAAATCAATATCAGCAGCTTTATAATAAAATGCCGTAGGACATAATGTAGAAACTACCAGCCTGACGGTTTCTACATCTGTAATATGACGTATCTTTTTAATCACGTATACTGAAGAGCTAAGTCTGTTCGATAAATTATTTTAGTCTGAGATTAAAATTAAAGTGATTCTTATTTACAACACCATCTATTTTGAAGTAGATACTACACTTAAATGCAAACTAAGGTATTGTACCATTGGTTAATTCAATCACTCAATTGACTTAATTTTTATAACCTAGATGAATGTGGCGTGGCGGGGTGATCTGTTGTCATTTTCAAGAGTGGCGTTGGTGCCAGGCAGAATTGTAAGCTCAGTATAGCATGATCGAAAGTAACACCGCCGCATCAAACCCATTGTTCGCTATATACGTAGTTCTACTGTGTACCTAATTATTTACCAAGTGTTAAAAGTAACATCTATGTTAAGAGGTTTGTTGTTGTGAATTAGAAAGTATAACTATAGTATGCAATAAATCTTGTAATAAGTTTCTCGTGTATTATCTGTCCGAGTACCTGCAACCATGTCATCAGAACACGATGAAGAACATGCCCACAATATTGAGACGCCTCAACTTTCGTCATATTATTAAACCTATAGCCATTACACGGATAATACATTTTTAATTATTATCATATTAATCCTTCTATCCTACAGAGAACAGAATATATAACATTAAAGTCGTAACTACGCTCGAAATGCATTTTAATGTAGTCAAATTCATATAACATATTGTGTAATTATTTGATTTCGGAGAAAGTCAGTCCATATCTTGACGTATGTTTTCCAACTTTTACTTACTGGTACATACCACGATTTGTTGTGTCCCGTACTGACCACGATCGACGATGGGTCGAAATATAGACAAATCCAAAATTATTATCGTGGTATGTACCCGTTGAACTTTAATAAGAAATGTTGATTAACCATTAAATTCTGTTAAACTGTTAAAACTATGAACGCAATTTTGTGAAAAAAAAACAGAGTTGTCCATTTAGTTTAGAATGAGTGTCAGTGGCGTAACGAATCTGTGTGGCGGCTTTTTAATATTCTTGTATTGTATTTATATATATATATATATATATATATATATATATATATATATATATATATATATGTAGATATATAGATATAACAATATGCATAAAAAAAATAAAAAAACATTAAAAAGTAACTTACCTGTAGAGTAAGAAGTCATCTTTTGAAATGTTTGATCCATTTGGCACACATGATAGCAACACTTTGACAAGATATCTCGTAAAATTCGTTATGAACCCGACTTGAAAGTCACCACTAAGTAAAAAAGATGCACCTTTCCATCGTTTTTTTTAAATTATTCAATAAACATGTTCATTTTTGATCAAGCTCCTAAAAAGGCTCATTCGATTCGGAATGCCATCTAGAAAAACGTATTGAAAGTATATAAGCATATTAAAAAATGCAATTGTTGGTAATAAATTAAGATAAAAAACGATAGCATTTCGTTTTTTATTTTCATAACTCAAAAGTTAATATTTTTTTAAGGAACTTGAGTTTGACATGAGATTTTTCTGATCACTTAAAAAAACTAAAACAAACAAAATAATGTAATCTTGTAAGTCTATCTATAGGAAGAGCACCACAATTATTGAAAATTCGATGTCGACTTTTTTTAATAACATAAGTTGAAAAAAAAAAATGTAACCATATAACTTTATGAGAAATGAACACAATTTATTTTCTCACGGGGCTTTATTGTATAAGTGTTATGATGACACCATAATTTCTTCTTATGTTTAAATTATTATTTAATAACTTTTCGTTTCTGCTGTAAATAATCATGCATAGTGTACTGTAAATTTGTTAATTACGTAAAAATCACTAACTATCAGTTTTTAGAAACAAGCATAAAATATCAACTCGGTTCGGTTTATGAAAATCGTAATCGGTTTAGGAAAAAATCGTGAAACCTGCATATCTGAGAGTTCCCATAATGTTCTTAAACGTGTGACCAATGTGGGAATCCACCAATCCGCACTGGGCCAGCGTGGTGGACTACGGCCTTAACCCCTCCTCATTGTGGAAGGAGACCCGTGCCCTGTAGGGGGTCGGAAGTTGGTTGATATGATGATGATGATGTAGACAACTTAGTTCGCCTAAACCAAAATATATTGCAAGCTGTTGCCCGCGACTTCGTCCGCGTTTGTTTTTTTTTGCAGCATCGTGTAGAAACAGTTTATTTGAGATACGTGTGGCAGTAGCAGCAGCAAAAAACCCTCGATTGTGCTGGATAATCAATGCTTTAGAGGTGTAAAGGAGATTTAGAGTACGTCGGTTCAGCTTTTATCACTGACTGAAGATACTTACATACGTAGTTCTATGTATAGTTTGTAAAAATACCTTTTTCGAAGAAATACCTTTCGCGATAACTTCTAAATTAAATGTCCGATTAGAATAAATTAATTATTTAATTATTGCTAAATAAATGATTTTGATGATAACACTATTTAAATGACTAAGAATTAAAACTGCGATACGAATGTAACCCACTTTCGTTTCTACCAGCGAACTAATAAAATCACAATCACAAAAGCTGCTCAACTTTAACTCGCAATGTTAAAGTTAAATAATACGTATGTACGTTATAATAGGTACTTTAATCATGTAGTACATATTTTTATGTAATGAATTTTACAGGCCAAATTTTGCTACTTTTGTTTACATTAATTACAATTCTCCTTAGGATCTCTTGTTTATTTAAAGCTAACTTTAACCTACCTCGATAAATGGGCTATCCATATCCGTTCTAATTGCAATTAAGTAACCTAAAAATTCCTTCTAAAAAATCAGAAAGTTCTTCGTCGATCTTTTTTACTTTGTAGTGACTTTGCTTTAAGCGTAAATTCATCAGAATCTAAAGATTCTCATAAATTAGTTAAATTGATTCGCCAAAATCATACACGTGTAACAAATTTTGTCGACAACTTTTCACAAATTGATTGTGTAGTCAACAAGATAAGAGATTTAAAGTTCACCACTTCAAATCTGAATTGTGACGTTGACATTTTTGGTTACGGAATATAATTTCTGAAATAGGACAATGGAATTTAAATTTAAAGGATGGGGACTGGAATCGTATCGGGACAAAGATCCATTGTGGGAGAAGACCCGTGCCTTGTAGCAGGCCGGTAATGGGTTGGTATGATGGGAGGATAAAATTGGTCATAAATAAGACTGTTGTTTTGTTCCTATACGTTTAATCAGATAAATTACTTATTGAATATTTTAATAGTGTTCGTTTAATGACACTGTAGACTCTTGAGTATGATTTTTGATAGTAATTCCGAAGTTTCGTTATGTATCCCGAACTAATAGCTTTTCGTCTTATGTACACATGGAATAATTTTTTTTTTTTTATCATTGCTAAGCGCATGGTTAATTTTTTTGGTTATTCCATAATTTGTATACTCATTAGAAATGCTTTAAGTGTAACATGTTTTTGTTTTATGTATTTTATTGAATTATATATAAAGTATATTTTATTTAAGGCTACATTGTAAGTAAACGTACACTTTACAGATTATGCTAAATCGGCTATAGACACACAGATGTCAATTGTGAAAATCCTCTAACCATAATTTAATAACTGTATTACAAAGTGTAAGAGAAATTTTAATAGGAAATTATTATAAATTGTTTCATTATAAAAATAGTTAAATTTTATTAAAAAAAAACTTAAATATAATTCTAAAATAACACCGTAATTGTTTTAAACACAATGTTAAAGACAATACATCAGACATTGTTTAAATAATAATAAAACGGTCGAAACATTTTGTGATATTACGGCTGAGGGGAGAAGGAGAGCGGTAGATAATGTTGGGAAAAGAGAAAGTACACACACAACATCGATTACTATTATATAGAATAAGAGATTAATATGCGAATATTATATGAGTAAATTAAGCAAAAATACCCGTTCGCCGTGTTGTATAAGGGGAAACTTGTTCTACCAACCAGCATAACGCCTTACGTAAGATTGACACCACTGTAAGTAGCCAACCACAAAATTAGTCTTGAAGGACTAATAATTCTGTTTTCCCTTACCATACGAAGAAACCTTCTCCATAAATAAATATTTCCACGCCACTAAATAGAACATTAAAAAGGAGCACGTGGCTCTGAATACCTTCGGGCCAAACGTAGAGGTATGCAATTGTTACTCTCACTGTATGAATAGTTGCGCTCGATGTTAGAGCACGCGGCTTTCAGTGGTGGTGTAGGGTTGTATTCATCTACGCGTGACCCCGATGCACGGCCGACCGCACTACAGCGCCGCTTGGCAAAGCGCAAGAGAGTGCCATGCCACCGACCGTGCGACAGAGGGCCGAAGCCCATAAGAAACCATCTTCCACGAAAATACACTCATAGCGCCTTTCCGGATAACACACAACACTGACGCGGGCCCTCAAGCCAATAAATGTGATTATATATCGATAAATATTACGAATATTAAATGGATTATATCTATACTTTCTTTTATCCTTCTCTCATACTCCAATCCCTTCACTCATGTCAGGAATAAAAGAACATCATTGCTGATATTCTATTATTACTTATTGGAGGAACTAAAGGTAATAAACACAAAATATATACTTTCAAATGAACCTTAATCAAACAATATCAAAATCTGATAAAATAACAAGGTACAATATTAACATAAAGTTACAGAAAATATATGTTAGAACATATAAGAAATATTAAAAGGATGGAACCGTCTACTCAATAAGTAGGAAAATAGTATGTTGAATCAGCTTATAAAATGAAAATCAAGACGCAATTTTGGTTTATTTCGCTCTAAAATTATTATAATCGATTTTATGATCTCCCAGCTATTTGGTTTATTGTAATTTAATTTTCTTATTCCAGTTTATCATTCACTTATCAAAGGATAGTGGTCATATTTAGTTCGTAAACTTTGTTGATCCACCGATATTTTGTAATTACTAGATCACGATATATTGGATTGGTTAAACGTGGAAAATTTAAATTATAACCACTCAATTATATTTAGGTAAACCGGCGTAATGGTTTTGCCATGAATTCCTCTTTGTTAAAGGTAAAATTGTGTAAATCATTACCTGACATAACGAAATAACCTGCCAGATCACAAGATGAAATCTGGGTTTTTTTTTATTACATCCGACTCACAGTGTTAGGGACCAAACACTCTATCATATCAACAAGCCCATTAATTAGAATGTTTCAGTACAAACTGCAAAACTGGGAACGTTCCCAGTACGGATGAGTATCGGAATTCATCAAATTTGCATTTTTGAAGTTATTCGATGTTGTCTATTATGGTCAAGTGTTGGTAGTACCTATGTTGTTACAAGACACACCACAAATATCTTCAATAAAATGCAGTAAGTACATAGAAAAGTGAAGTGAGACTTGAAAAATAAGGAATAAAAAGATTTAACTTAAAGTTAAGTATAATGGAAATTAAAAATACCTAATGGGAACGTTTTGACAGTTCGATAAGACTTCGAGCCTACAGGATAGTAAACTTCTAACCGCATATCAACATAAACTATACTATATTATACTAAGGCACGTACACCGCAAACAATGCGAAAACGTTACAAAGTTCTCCAAAAGTTCTACGGATCTGTCACAACGAACTTCTTATGAGATGATGAATTTTGTTAAAATGACACTTTATATTATGCTCATCCGAAATATTAACTTAATCATTACAAAAGTTGCCAGATTAACAAAGTGAAAATAACCAAATAAATGGAAACTCTAGACAGCAACTTAACCAGTGTTCCTTAGCACAGTGCACCAGTGTGTTCGGTGTTGTCGAACACACGGTGGTGATAAGGTACCAGCTGACTTATGATAGGTGGCGATCTGCAGTAGAACTCCCCGTACCAAAGGTAGATAAGTTCAACCGTTAAGTCGCCGTTTTGCGTTTCGAAGAAATTAATGAAATAAAATGGACTGTTTATGAATTGTCTCGATCTAGTAATAATGGTCTTGACTAGGATATGATCTTGAGAGGGGAAGACGATCCGATTTTTCGCTATACACCTAGCTATACTATAAAAAAGGTACATTGTTTTTGTACAAACTCCAATACAGTTTGGCAAATAAAAACGATCTCTCCTCACATCTAATAAAAATAACTTCTTTGTGTTCCATCATTAAACGCTGTTTGTACATAAACAAAGCACCTACTCATATTCTAGGGAAAATGGTGGCTCTTGCTTAAAATACTACTCCGATTTAAGGCACTGCTAATATCAGCTACTAATTATTTTCGCTGAAACACGATGCCGGCGCTTCATCGACTATGACGACATCCAAAATTGATCTAACCATTGACTAAAACTTAAATTTTGAATTAAATATAACGGTATATACTATACGAAGCGCCTGCGTCGTATTTAGTCCATAACTCAACTATGAAATTAAACGCGAAAAATTGTACAATTACGCTTATATCAGGCACCGCAAGATGTTAAGAGCGATGAGTCATCGAATCTGTCAATAGAATTTAATAAGCGCAATTGATACCCAAGGTCACTTAGTCACACAGGTTGGCTGGTAAGCTACCAATCAATCTGTGCAACTAAATCTTCGTCGCACGCTCATTAGTCGTTTGCTCGTAATGAAAGTGAAACGAGGCAGACCTCGGTTGCCGTCTATAAGGACCATGAGGTAGTTTTCCTTGGTTGCGGTTACAATACCGAACGAGAAAAAAATCGAACATAAAACACACAAATCTTATTGCTTTATGAGGTTAATAGTTTCCCTTTATTTTCGACATCAAACTTTGGGTATATTTCGTACACCCATGCTACAATTAGCTAAATTAACCACTGCCATTCGCCGCACCGGTGTACAAAAACCCCGACTCCTATGTTGCCGAGCACCTTCATGTATAAGTAATATAACGAGCATTTCCGTTTGTTCATGGACGTATGAATACTATTGCGGCTGCCATGCGTCATGAACCATTATAACAATCAAAAAATATTATAAAAAAATATCATTCCAAAATATATAGAATATATTAATTTCAAAGCGAAAATCGGCATCGTCTGAATATCGGAAGACTTATTGTGTTTTTTACTTGAGACATAGCTGATATCACGGATTACTTCTAACGGGCCCATAAGAAATATATGCCGATTTCTTTCGCACCAAATTCTCTCGAACCGACAAATTCCAATGAGAATTCGTGATATAGCTACCCCGGACCTAGAAAATTAATCCTCTCGTTATTTTCTTGTCCTTATATATATTTAGTCACTTTACGTTATTCTTGTCACAATGCTGCCAGTTGGACATATTTCAGTGTTGCTTAGTGGGATATCGGTTGGTTCCGGTATAGATTTGTTTTTGATTAGGTATTACAGAGTAACTTGCACTTAGTAATAACTAAACCAAATTTATAAATATTCCAGTTTTAATATAATGGGATAGTGAAGCCACGAGAATGGAGATTCGGGTGGTTTATCGTCATTTCCGGGAAAACAAGAAAAGCGGATTTTTTCATTTTTAGAAAAAGTCGCACCGCTTGTCTTAATAGCGTAATCAAAAGTGCAGTTTGATCGTTTAAAGGTTATTGGGCTTGTCAATACATTTCAAGTCTATTCCATTTACTATAATTTTAAATCTGATCCAACAGCTATTTTCCTACATCCTCACACCTAAACATCCTAAAACCGTAAATCCAGCAGTGAGTATACACCGAACCGTCTCCTGTGCCCAATCATTTTATAAATAACTCTCCTGTCCAATTTGAAAACTTTCTCGAATACGAACCCAGCAAATAGAACGTTTTCACAGATAAAATCGGCGGAAAATGTAATAGTTAGTCTTTATCCAATGCTCACGACTACGATCTCACCTGATGTTCAGTGACGACACTACACCCTAACTATGCGGCTTCATACCACACCGCTGAATCGCTTGGCGGTACGGCTCTTCCTGTAGCCATCTGACCATTAAGATCATCTGTGGCCATCTAATCAAGTTTTGAAGTTGTAGCACGAGTTTCTTGAAAAAAATGTTATGAATCCTTTGATTTAGGGTATCCGAATATTTCAAGTGTGAAAACGCCTTACCTTAACCTTTTAATAGAAAACAAAAAAAAACATCCTGGGCTTTCTAAGATGTTAAACATTATTTTTCCATTTGCAAGACAATTTCATCGAATCGAATAGCTAAATCGACAAAATATGTTGGTTTCAAGAACTAGATACTACTATTTCATAATTGCGCATTTATGTCAAGTGCATTATGATGTAATCGGTTATGTTCATATTTTTTTTGTGTTGGCGTAGTAAAATAATATTAATGAACCTATTAGTTATTTTTGATTTTGCTGCATTCTGTGGTTCGCCATGGTAACCTCATATCCAAATCATAAAAGCTCAAAGTAAGAATTTAATTATTTACCTTGCCCTCCCACACTTCCTTCGTGGGGTCGACGCAACATGTCTTCTTCTCTTAGCTTGAAGGCACCTTGTGGGTTTTTCCTCTTGGGGAATTTGCATTGGTGGATAACCGCCACCATACGGTTCAAAGGCATACAGTTGTAATCACCTTTTCAGTATCGCAAGATGGGTAATAATATCATCTGTTCAGTAGTATACTATTATCCACCTTGCGACTTTAAATCCTTAGTCGCCTTTTACGACATCCACGGAAAGATCTGGAGCAGTCTTATTCTTAGCCGAGACTGCACGGACAATATAATCAATCGAGTACGATTGTTCAAAATTATACAACTTCAAGAAGTAACATTATCTACCCTTAGTAAAAGTTTGTTCACTTGCAATAAATAGTACAGTACGCTTTCGAGTATTGTAGCAGTATATAGACTTCAGGTAATTGAATGTTTAATAATCCAAACCTTTTGTTTTAAAGCTTAAATCACTTACTTAACAGCCTAGATAGTAGATCTAACAAGAACGTTTGTAAATATGGAAAATTAATTCAGAATTTGCGACACTAAAAAAATAACCATAATAAGTTTTACTAAGAACTTCAACTGTTTCGATACACGAAATCGACTCTACGATTGCGAGCGTGCAAATATGTTAAGGGTAAAAAGTCTTTCCCCATAAAAGAAATATATGGAAGAGGCAATGAGAAAATATCACAATAATAAACCTCTTTTAAAACGTAATGAACCGAATCCGAGCATACTCAAATTGAAATTGCCTGGTCTCTCCGTCCTCCCATGCCAAACCGATGGTAACCCCTTTAGACCCTAACCCATAACCCCCATCCACCAGTCCCCCCTCCCCCTAAGTTCTTAAATCTAGACAGATTTTTAGTCTTAGAATATTCACGTAAAGTTGGTAAAGCATTATCTTGTTTCAGTCAAAGGCAAATCCATCTATCTCTTACGGAAATTAATAATCAATCCAATCACACACATTTAGATGGCAGATTAAATGTAGTTGTGCTATACTCTTCCCCGTAGATATGGATAGCACTACTAAATTATACTAAATTAACTCTGTCAACTAAAGATTTTGGATTAGATTGCGTAAACCAACTTGCACTTGTCAGTGTTTTAAGAAAAAGTAGACAGTAAAAGAGTAATGAAGCCTTCTTATCTGAATTTAGATCGACTCCTCCGATACACATAGCGAACCATATCTGATACTTACGACATAAATGCGCACTTATTTACAGTTTAACTACAACATAACATTTATAAAAACACAGAGCTTAAATAAACACAATGTGGAAAAAAAAAGAAAAAGCCTTATATGGATTTACTACATACAAATATCTCATTTTCGTGCCTCCCACAAGATGCGGGCTTGCCTTAAGAGATTGGTGCAGCGCCGTCGTTCAGGCAAGATTCAACCACGTGCCGATGTAGGACTGGATCTCAACACGTGCTGCGACTAGCTTCGCTGGATCGTCCTCGCTGGGTGGATACATGTTCGCGCAGTGTGCTGTACCTGTTGCCAATGATAAAACCGAGTGTAAGTAATATTTATCAATGAAAATTTAACGGGCAGAGCTTCACAAATTTGTCTTACATCAAAATAAATTTTGGTCAGAAACTTTAAATCATAGGCATAGTTAATAATAATAATAATAATTTATTTGGAACAGTTACAATAGTTGTTGTTTTTAAGGAAACCTAAGGATTTCTTATACGGATCTGGAATGCAATTCCAGCTTTTTCCGAGTTGTATGAAAAGCCTAAAATCGTGTTCACATCATCATAATATAACCTAACCACAGTCATCCAATTTGGAAAGCAAATGATGAGGTGTAGGTTCCTAGGCAATACCATTTTCTTTAAAGAAAAAGTTGAAAAGAAAATGCCTTTTCACTCGTGCCTTGGGCGTACTCAAGTTATGCGGCGGTGCTGTAAACTCAGTTGTTTTTCCTGTGTGATCGATGGACTTTATGTCCTTTGGTAGGTTGCCTGGCCATTTGTATTTGTTATTGCTTTGTGTATTGTGTACAAAAACGTGATTTTGGTAAAACAACACGCAATTTTGGGTATGCTGTACTTATTTCCTTACTTGAAACTTTTGGATACCTGTTTAATATTCATCATTATCATCATCATCATCATCATCATCATTGTTAACTGCACAATACGGTTAAAGACTTGCAAAAGATATAATGGGAATCAGAGAAACAAAGTGGCCAGGCAAAGATAAATGCGTTTCAGAAGCAGGATTGTGATGTTCAGTTTCAATCCTGCTTAATGCTCATGGAGATCGCCAAAACACACAACTCATCATTTCATACGTAATCAAATTGATTAAAATACATTTAATAGGCAATTTCGAAAAAGCTTCAATAGCGCGGAGACATATAATAGCGCATATATATATATATGCTATAGTTGACGATAAACGTATATCAATCTTAGACATCTTAAGGAACCATTAAAACATCATGGAAAGCTAGCGGACCTACTTTATAAATATTCGGGGTGGTAAGGTCATCAAAAAAGAGTGAAGGTAAGTTAATCATCAGGATCGGGCAATGTATGCATAGAAGTACTACAAAAATTTGAAGAACACCTAATTGATGCTGTAACAAATGTTTTTAATCTAATATATGAAATTTAAATACTGCCCGGAGACTGGCTCAAGCCTACGTTTATCACACTACCTAAAAATCCTAATGCTAAGACATGCCGCTGATCCCCGCACTATCAGTTTAGCGAGTAAAAGATCTTTCCACTTTTGTTCTATGAAATAATTAGAAATAAATGAGACAACTTTTTAAGTGAGAGGTGTACACAAGAAGCATTGTTTGCTGTAAATGTACTGGTCCAAAAATGTAGAGACAAATCTATGGAGATTTGCTTCTTCTTCTGCTTGCAGCTCAGGTTCGTCTGGTCCCTGGTGTCACGTCGACCGGCTACGATCTATTGTGACGCCGCTGTCTAGATCTCCCAGCAAGCGTTGGTCGCCTTCAGGAAAAGCAGCACTTTCCTTGCTGGAAGAAATTTAGCATCCTATGGTTGCATTATGTGTTTCCCCAAAAGAGTGCTGCGTTTATGCATCAGCGCGGGGCAGGAACAGATCAAATGCAGCGGCGTCTCCGCAGCCTCCTTACAGAGTCTACATAGATCTGTGTCCTGCAGCTTTAGGTTGAACATGTGTCTATTAAGCCCACAGTGCCCCGTAAGCGCTCGCACTAGTATGCATAGGTTTTTTCTGTTGAGTGCTAATGCCTCAGAGGCGGCCCTTTTGTTGAATGGTCTTATTAGCGCTCGAGAATGGTTCATTCCTTGGAGTTGTCTCCAGCGAATGAGTGTGTGGTAATTACAATAGGTTTGTAAGGTGAGTTGCGCCAGGCTTTTGGGTATTCCGCAGACCGGCTCAGGGCCAATTTGCTTCTCCAAAGCGCCTGACTTTGCAAGTTCATCGGCCATTTCGTTACCGATGATCCCCTTATGGCCAGGAACCCAGCGTAGAATGACCCTGTTTGTTAGCGCCAGAGTATTCAGTAGTTGTCTGCAGTTTTCTACCAGCTTTGAGTTTAGAACCTCAGAAGATAGAGCAGAAAGTGCTGCCTGACTATCCGAATGGATATAAATAGTTTTGTTTTTGTAGTTCTTTAGCAGACAGGTTTCCGCACATTCAATTATTGAAAATATCGTTTGCAGGACTCGATTCCAAGAACATAAAAATCATCAAGAACCAGGGGGGCCGACTGGGATGGTAAGAGTTGGCGGTGTGAGAACAGATGAAGTAGTGACTCCCCTTCTATTCCAACTTAAACTAGAAACTATCATTTCAGAAGTAGTGACCCAATCGCCGGTTCCAAAGGCAGATTCCACTGAGAAGAGCCGGCAAGAAGCTTTGCAGATTACTCTTTTCCAACATAATTTTATAGTATAACGATCTTTAGAATTTTTCTGTTTACTAGAGATGAGAGCGGAGTGGCCTGCTTCCAAGCAGCCTTGTCGTTAAGGAATTAATCAATCGTGGTTAAATATGTTTTAATATATTCTTTTAACTTAGGTGAAGGAAGGTAGATCTAATATTACCTTTGGTGTCATGTTATAAAAGCACATATTCATCCCCACAAAGGATTTCTGTATCTTTCTCAGACAAGTTCAGATATCACTAATTTATGACCGTTTATAGTAAGTCATGTCTTTTAGTTTTGCTTATATCGACTTTTTGTTTATAATTACTAATGTTTTGTTTGATAAAGATTATATTATTATAAATGTATAGCGACGCTACCGTAAGTATACCTATTTCTTTAAATTTAGCTCGAAGAGATTCACGTGATCAAAGTTTATATTATATCGATCGCATAGGTCTTTTCTGTTGAATAAATATGGTTTCCATATCAGTAGCTCTGCCCCAAAAAAAATACCATACGACATTACACTATGGAAGTATGCAAAATAAACAAGTCTAGTTTCAACAATCAACATGAGTTAACTATGCAATTTTTTACAGGATTAGCAGCTGCGCTTAGCTTACCTGCTAATGCCTTGATATGGGTACCCCACTTTAGCTTACAATCAAATGTCTTAAAAAACTGGGGAGTTCTCTACTTTTAATGATTCTCCATTCATCATTACTTTTTATCAACTTTCTTTACACTTGGTAACATAAATTCCACAAAATTTGTTTTCTATGCGTACAAATTTATAATAGAAAACCATGCGACATAGCAAGAAATTACATCGTCAGAATTGTCTTTCCAATTTCAAATTCAAAGTCAAAATTGAAGGCACTTATGAAGCGTTTGTACATATATGTTTATATAATGGTAAGGGCATGGTGATAACTTCGTTCGCCAACTTAAACCTAAAGCTATGAGGGTTCCAAACGTGCACCAGGGCACGTTTGGAACCCTCCTAAGAAGAGGACACAGCAAACTTAACCGGGTAATTTTTTTTTGTTATCACCAACTCCAACACCATCCGTTTACGCCATGAACTTCATCTACTTTCCTTCTTTTATTCTATTCTTAATAGTCATTTATCTCCCTCTTATTTAAGGGATCGTTTTCGTGTTAAAATCTATTAATATATATTGTTTGTTATATATTTATATATATAATGTATATTTTATAAATATATATTATGTATATTTTATATTTATGTATTACGTATATTTATTTAAATTATATATGTATTTGTATCGATACATTTTGGTATTTTTGTATCAACACTCTCGGCGCTATCCCGTGCTCTTGCTGTAAGTCCTATCTACAAAGGTTACCTGTGAGACATTGCTTGCAGCAATAAGGCCGCCTTTGCATGTCTACATTGTGTACTGTAGACTCCTTACTGTTTCTTTTCCCGTATGTACAATGTATAAAGTGTTTCTTCTTCTTTTTCTCACACAGTTAATATTAAGCTATGAAGTCATGAGCAATTTACACCCAAGCTTTTTTATCATTTAAGTAATCCTCAACATTATAGTAAGTGTTTTCTGTAAGCTTAAGTTTTATATAAACTTTGAAATTATTGAGAGACATATCAAAGATTTCATTCGGTAATTGGTTACAATTGCCCTTGAATGAATTAGAAATTGTATGTATATTGTTGAGTTTATTTTTTTTCAAAATTTTCTTTTTTAATTTTGTTATATTTTATGGAATTTAAAATTAAAAAATTTGGAAAATCCAAAAGTGCACGACTCATTAATAAAATAGCTATCCAATTATTTGTCAATAAATAACGAAAAAAAAACACATGAGTCGTGCAAAATAAAAAGAAAAAAAAAAAAAATTAAAACAGCTGTACTAGGAAAGTGATGCACAGGCGCCCCTGGTGGAATAAAATGTACATAATATCTATAGATATAGATATACCACCATCCATGTTAATTTTACATGGATATATATATAGATATACAGTCTTGCAGTTTGATTTTTGACCTATTTTGGTGTTTTTTTCCAATTCTATTGCAGTAAATATTTTTTTTTAAAGTATGGAATTAATCTCCATTAAATTATCTCGACAATAGTATGCAAAATATCTTGATTCCGTGAACTAACAAGGCTATAATAATAAAAATAGCCGCCGAAATGAGGCGAAAAAAATTTTTCGATCGTAAAGCACTCTCTGATGCTTCGCATCATGAGTCGTGCAATTTTCAAATATGTAGGTACTGTACTAACTATGCAGGGTCATCATCATAACTTCTTTATATTTATCTATTATATATATATTATATATATATATATATATATTATATATATATATATATAATGACTCGCTTGGGCCCATTTTATATATCGCACGAACAGCCCTTTTCTGCAGGACGAAAAAAGTGTCTATATCAGCAGCATTACATATATATTACATAAAATGCCGTAGGACATAATGCTGTGAAAATAACTAAAATACACAAGCCTAGCAGTTTCTATATTTGTCATGTGACGAATCTTTTTAACCGCGCATGCTTCAGAACTAAGTATTTTCGCGAAATTATTTATATGTGGGCCCCATTGAAGTTAAGCATCTAACGTTATTCCTAAAAAGATTGTCGTATCCACCAAATCCAACTCGTCATTATTAAGTTGTACAATGGTTTTTACTTGTGTCTGTCAGTCTTAAAAATTAAAGATGTTTCATCTGAAAACATTACAATGTCACAAGTGTTACTGACATGGTGTGGTACATCATTAATATAGACAAAAATAGAAAGGGAACCAAAACTTAGTCCTGTGGAACACCTATTAGGATTGATATATCCTGAGACTTTATGTCTTTTATGCATACCCTTTGTGTTATTTCACTAAGATAAGAGGCAATCAAACTAAGTGCAAGATTTTTGATCCCGTAGTGACTTAAGTAATAAGGTTTTATGTTCAACGCAATCGAATGCCTTAGATTACACAAAAAACGCCAATATGTTATATAAGTTTAGCAGCCGCATCCTTTGATGAAGACGGTTATTAATATTGAAATTATTTAATAGTTGATGAAGGATAATTTTTTCAAAGATCTTACTAAGTGCTGGTAAGACTGTAATAGGCCTGTAATGATTTAGGTAACACAGGAATAAGTTTTCCACGTTTCATATATTTGGAAATTTACTCAATCAACACATACGTTAAAAAATATGGATAAATAAGGGGCAACTGTCTCTATGATGTTCAACATCACTATCACAGACATATTCCATAAATCACCTGTTTTCTTCAATTATAACACCTTATAATATCGGATACAGATATGTTTGAATTCAAATAAAATGTTGGACTCTTTAACGTTGTCTATTAATAAACATTTGAGCTGCTGTGCGTGAGGAATTATAAGGATCTGTCAACAAGATGGGAACACTATAAAAACTTTTCGAAAGTAACTGCAACCTCCGCGTAAAATTTTACTATCGTTGACAATTACCTCGAAGTCAATATTAAAAGGTTTGGTTTTTCCAGACTCGTTATTAAAAAAATTCCAGATGGCTTGTACTTTGTTGTCAGATTTCATTATTTTTTCTCTTTATATGTAGAGATTTTTCTTGGACACAAACCTTTTTAAATCATTTTGAGTAAGTTTTGACGCGTTCGAGGAGTTCTTTTTTTGTTTCCTCATACAGCTCGTAGATCCTATCCCTTCTTTTGTATATGCCTACTGTATCACTAAACTTCAAGTTTTATATTGAAACTTTTATATTTAAAATTAAATGTTTTATTAAATTAATTTTCTATCGTTTTGAAAAGCGTACCAAAAAGGCTGTCAGGACGATATTTTTCAAATACAAGGACCGCAAATTAAGCGGATATTTCACCTTTGAATCGCGTTCATTTGATTTTAGTTATGGGCCTACGCTTTGCAATATATTTATTGATATAATTTAAGACAGTAATTTGTTGGCCACAATGATCTGACCTTGAGTTGTTTATTATCGATTTATGTAGGATATCATTTACATGTCTTTATTTTAGGATACAGATCCTTAAGACCCGAATTGAATTGCCAGTGCATCATTCATGAAAATTAAAAAAGTGCTCCATTGTTACATCTGGCCGATAGTTCTTTATCGTTGTGAGACACGGGTGTTTAAAAATAAAACTTGCAAATACTAGAGGCCTTTAAAATGAGGTGCTACCGAAGAATGATGCGAATGAGTTGGGTTCATAAAATAAGAAACGATCAAGTCCTGCGACGCATCGGTAAAAATGGAACCTTAATTTTTACCATCAAATCCAGAAAAGTTGTTTATCTGGGGCATGACATGACCGGTACCGTCTTCTTCAGACAATTATGAAGGGAAAACTTGAGGGTAAAAAAGCGTTTGCGGTAAGAGAAGAGAGTCGTGGCTTAGAAACATCCGTGAATGGACTGGGATAGGCCAACGTAGCACAACTTTTCCGTTTGGCGATAGACTGAAAATTATATGACTATATTACAGCCAATCTCCAATAGTGGAGAGACAACAGAAAATAATTTAAGTTTGAATTTTAGTCATAGTATTCGTAAAACTGTGTAAATTATTTGTACATAAATGTTTATTTATTAGATATAAAAAGTGTAAATAACTCAGCGACCACGAAAAATCGAACAATCCATCTGACAGGAGGTTCGTTCGACGAGAATCAAACGTCTGTAACGATGTCTGTTACTCCTTACACCGTCCATTCTATTTATTCGAGAGACACGTCCCTACATACACTCGGACAATGAAACTAAAGAACGCCCACCGAGTACTCAAGTCACTAACAAGTAAATGCTGATTTAGTGAGGGAGCAAGATGACAGTAAAGTTGAATTGAGAGCAATTATTACCAAGAACTCTCAGGTGAAAGGCGCACTAGCAGACTTAAGCAGTGCACACAAACTGGTCATAGAGGAGCACTACCAACTATAGAAGGCAATCAGCTCGTTTGAACAATGCAGATGTACCTATGAAGAAGATCAGTAAAAATGTATATGTTGGAGGGTGAATTCAGTAGGACATATAAAACAATCAATGACCTGGGCCCCAAGTCTGCTATTACAATTGTGTGTCAGTGATCGATCAGTGACTTCATAATTGTCAATTTTGGCATATTTGGTAGTCTGCTAACACAATGGTGTCATTATGGTGTCATTATGATTTTCCGATGGAAAACCACTGACACTTCAATGAACATTTGCTAGTCTGCTGCACAATGACAATTCAATGATCGCACGAATTGGTAGTCTGCTAATATTTTGACAGTTCTATTGATCATTGTGAGACCATTGAGACGCAATTCTGCAGTCATTGCCTTTTAGCAATATTATTGTTGATTACAATTAAATTGTGAAGTGTGAGATCATAATATTCAGATTAAGGTGGAATATTTTTAAGTTGGCTAAGACTATTGATGTTCTTCAATACCATTTGATTAAGCGTAGCAGGCGCCGTCGAGCCCGCAGCTTGCTAAGAAACAATGTAGACTACTTTAGGATATTCCCGATGCGGAATTTATAAAAAAAGGAGTTGCTTGGGAAGCAGACTTTAATGAGTCAAGTGTGGGAGCTCGCTCCACTTAGGCATTCCCAAACCACGGTAAGAAAACAACTTTAATTTTCGTTGCTTTTTAATTAAGTATAGTATAATACCTATATCTCAGAATAAGTTATGATGGCATGGCTGTAATGCTGGTATTTCTGTTGCAGTTACTGGTAGCACTAGCATTTTATGCATCTGGCTCTAAAAAACGATTAACGATTGGGCAGAGAGCCCCCCACAATGTTTCTCAGATCACTGCCTCAAGAGCTGTGGGACAAATAACGGAGGTGCTTAACACCAAATTTAATAAAAGTGTTAAATGTCCAGAGTGATAAGGATGCTGAAGTGGAGTGATGGATGAAGGAAGAAATTATATTTTACCAGTTATATGCTGAGTACTTTACCAAGAAGAATGCTTTTTCAGCTTCTATGAAAAAAATTACTTCAGATATCATAGATGGGACACATGTGGCAATAATAAGGCCAAATGTTCATGAAAGGCAATATTATAACACTAAGGTATTCCATTCCCTAACTGTTATAATAGTAACTTTAATATTGAACTCATATTTTAATTTTATGTGATATATCTAGCCAATAAACTTCAATTTATTTAACATTCTGTGACGCAGATTTAAATATATTGTGCCTGCAACCCAGGCTCTGCTCTTAACTCCAATGTGTGGCAGAGTCACCCACTCAGCCAACACTTAACTCCAATAAATGATAATGGGGCATGAGGTTTTTTTTAGGTATTACTTATTTTAGGTTTTTTTAATTAATTCCAATATAGATTTTTAATCGTCAAGGTTAATATTGGTTGGATTTTCAGGTGAGTTTTTCCTCTGTGGAAAACTATGATGACCACAACTTAAATACTATAGAGGGGAGATACACCACACTACTCTACGCATGAAACTTGTGACTGTATGCAATACAGTAGAGCGCTGTAAAAGTATATTGGAAGAATGTTTCAGGTAAAGTAAATAAAATGCTTTAGATAGCATGTTAGGGTCTCCTAGATTGAAAACTGTAGTAAATCATGTACATAGTTTGATGGTCAAGTGTTTTATTTCCAAATATCTTTTTCTGGTAATTGTTTAGAGCAAGTATGCATTATAATGCATACTTGCTCTAAACAATTGCACTGCTGGCAAGATTGCAGATGCATGTTGTGTTTGGCACAATATAAAAGCCACAACACAATTAAAGCAATTCTTCTGCAAGAGGCATTTAACTTTTGTGTGTTATTAAAATTATTTTTATAAATCTATGAGGAGACAAATAATACAAGTTAATAAAGATAAGACAATGAACAATGATTTTTATTTACAGTAATTTAGTTTACAAATGAATACATGTAGAAAATGAAGACTCTTCAGCTGGCTTCCAATAAAAGCAGGAGGATATAATTTCATTTTGAAATCCAAACCTTTATTGTTACCCTTTTTATATTCATTCCAAGAATTATTTATTTTATCTGATGAAGTTCCTTATAGATAGAGGACAGAATTCTTCAACAGATAACAGCAAATCACTTTGTTCACGATTAGAGCCGAGTTGGAAAGCTCTAACACATAAGGACTTGGTTCACAGAGACTTCAACGAGTAAACCAGGGTCTGCTTGAAGGTTGGGCACTGCAGCAGGCTCTTGTCAAAAGACTGTGGACAAAGGCATATATTATGAGTATATGTGTTCCAAGGGTTAAACATAGTGTTTTGTCCTATTAATCTATTGTTTTTAATTTTTCTACAACAATTTTTTAATCTGTTACAGGGATGCTGGTCACAATTTGTGCAATACCTTAAATGGGTCCACAAGTTAATAAAAGATAAAATTTTTAAAAGAAAATAGAATGGAATGAAAACCTCCTAGCTTTAGTTTTAAGTTAAAAAATGTAGTTAGCACCACCATGATAAGTACAAGTTCATTAGCACCTGTGATAAGCGTACATGAATAAAGAATTTAAGAATTTTATTAAATTTTTGATTACTCCCCATATTTGTGTTTTTTTTAATTAAATTACCAGAGATACTGTTGGAAACACACCAATTTGATACCTACTTAGACTTCATATCATGCTTAAACAGTACAAGATTGCATTACTTACTTTCGCTCTTCAGTGGGAATTTATTTATAAAATTTGAGCGTAGGTACGCAACCCAATGCCGCTTCGCCGGGCAACGTCCGTTATTGGTACAGCTGCAGTGTCCAGGCTGATCTGTCTAACTCTCCAAAAGCAGCGACGAAGTTTGCTCGATGAGGAGCATTTTGTTTGTTTTGATTATAATTTATATATTTTCACTAGCACAAAATAACGTCAATGAAATTTAATGTCAATTCGACAGTTACAGATTAAATATAATTATTTTTGACAAAATTTGGCACACAAAATATTTGTTTTTTGGGTTCCTTCGATTGTTTTACCAAATGTGATACAAAGTTCGTCTTTAGAACACAAATCAATAACATTTAAAAATATTTCTAATCAAAAATTCGCTTAATTGGACATTATTAATTAATGGTAGTTTTTTTAATTTTACTTCTCAAACACAGTTTGACCAAATGGCAACACTGATTCTCTTTCTACCACAATGCAATTATCATCCAATTACAATCCAATTGTAAGACCATTGTGAATTTAGTAGACTACCGACTTTGGGCACAATGATAATTGGATTGCAATGGAATGGTGTCATAATGACAAATCTTGTAAAATAGCAGACTTGGGGCCCTGTAGTCAAAATTACATATTTTTGAAATACAATCAACAAAAATGATCTGTATGGTAACCTTCTAGCTTCATCCACAACAATACCTATGTGTATCGATCTGACTTGTGTTAAAAGCCTCAACAAGAACATTCCTGTTTAAATAGTCATAATAAAAAAAAAGAAATTCATTAAAATAATACATATAATTGAAAATACTAAAACTTTAAGAAAAAAACAAAGAGCAAGCACAAAAAGCCTGGGATTAAGAAAGGAACGCTCAGTTTTAGTAAATAAATTAAATACCCTTTCACTATACTTTTCGAGAATTAGGGAAAAATTTCAAAGTGGAATCCAGAACCTCAATGATGTAATTAAACAATTGGAAGACTCACTTGAAACTGAAACAATTAAATATGAGCTATAACAAAGGCAGAATGATGAACAAATTCTGGCAGCTGATGAGTTGTTGCCCTACCTGTACCTACAACATATTAATATAATATAGATCTAGCTCGCTTTGAGTCATTAGCAAATAATTGCAACTGTAGTCATGAGATACTTATGGCTAACCTTATATTAATTGGTACATTATCCTTGAACTAGTTAGAAACATGCCTCGAGCAGTGCACAAGTGTCATACCAGCCCCTTAAAAAGAAAGCCTAAAAAACAAAAAATATAATTTCGGTCATGTTAGGTAGAGGTTTTGTCCTATATACAAGTAAAAAAAAGTTTTGTCCTATTATGAACCGTTCTCTTAACCACTCAGTGAATCATAGATGTTCACCGTTCAACTCCACGATCCTGGGACGCTTGTATCCAGCGGCTCTCCGCAACTCGTTTGATGTCGTCTGTCCACCTGGTTGGGGGTCGACCAACGAGCGTTTCTCGGTGCGGGTTTACCAACAACACCTCGGATCCCAAACGTCCATCGGTTAATCGAGCTATGTGCCCCGCCCATTGCCACTTCAGCTTCGCGACTCGTTGAGCTATGTCTGTAACTCTAGTAATTCTACGGATCTACTCATTTCTGATTTGATCACGTAGAGATACTCCTAACATACGAGTAGCTCTGGCCAACGCTAGCTGAGTGACTCTGAGTCTTCTTACGAGACCCATAGTTAGCGAATAAGTCTCAGATCCGTAAGTCATCACTGGCAACACGCACAGATCGAAGTCTTCAGGCGCTAACGGATTTTGTAAGAAAAGATGTCAGAAGTTTCCCGAACGCTGCCCGTCTGAGTGGAATACGGCGGAACTTACTAGAGCATTCGTGCGCAAGCACATCATTAGAGCGGACGCTTTGTCAATAATTGTTAAAAATTTTTTGCCTACCCACAAAAAAAAAAAAATGTAAACATGAGCGAAATAAGCAAAAGTATCGAGTGTGAGCCTAATATTTTGATTGTAAATGAATTTGACGAAAGTGTAGTGTGTGAGAATATACAGCGGGAGAAGAGATTGCGTGATAGCAGTGGCGCAAGTATTGATGAAGATGGATTTACGACCGTAAAGCGGAACCGTCCGAAACGCCTAGCCGTTCGTAAGTCTAGTAGTAGTGATAACATGGATGAAGACGAAATTTATAAAGAAAATCAAGAAAATGCAAAGAAAGAGGTTATTATTACGTCAAAGGAAATTTTACCTAAACAAATGGCGTTAGCTAAACTATTACGTGCAGAAAATATAGGAAATATCTTGAGTGTCAAATATAAAAGTCCTTATAAGGTTTTAGTTGAGTTTAGTGATACAAGAAATGCAGAAAAATTGCTTACTAATAAAAAGTTTGCAGATTCAGATTATAGATGTCAGTTAACACAAGAAATTCAATTGTCATTCGGTGTAGTGAGAAATATCGATATGGAAGTTCAAGAAAGTGAAATGATAGGAATTTTTGAAAGCGAGTACGAAATATTGTCTATTAAAAGATTAAGGAGATTTAATGAAAAGCGTGAATGGATTGAGAGTGAATCAGTTAGAGTGTGTTTCAAAAGTTCTACCTTACCCTCGTATAAACTTATATACGGGTGCAGATTTAAGGTGGAAACATTCACATTTCCTGTCACGCAGTGTTCTGGGTGCTGGAATTATGGACACTAGGAAATTTTGCCCAACTAAAAGAATTATTTGCCCAAAATGCGGAAAGCAACACCCTAATTGTGAAACAAAATTATATACTTGCATTAATTGTAAAGGAAGTCACATGGCCCTTGACAAGACCTGCCCTGTGTTTTATAAAGAGAAAGAAATTCGGAAGATTATGTGCGATGAGAATTGTAAATATCGAAAGGCTTTGTTTGTGTATCACAATAAAAGAAAAGTAAGTGATAGACTTCAGCGTAAAATGACCGGGGTGACAGTTGAACACCGTGAAAACGAACATATTAAGGGCAATGGCAATCGAACATATAGAGATGTTTTAGTATCTGAGACTGAGATTCACAATGAGCACATGGAAACATCTTCAAATAGTGAAAAAGAAGAAGAAATCATTGAGACTATACCAACTGGGTCACAAAAAGTAAAAAAAAGGAAGAAAAAAGGCAATAAAGTAGAAAGTACTGTTGATATGGAGTATATTACCGAAAATATAGGAAGAGGAGAATGGCAAGGTAGTAACAAGTTTGACTTTGCAGGACTCTTATTAAAAATCAAAGCAGTGTGCTTTTCGCAAACAGGTATAGAGAATAAAATTATATTAATTTTGAGAGTTATTTTAGAGGAAATTAAAATGTTAGTAGTTGAACTAATTAAGGACGGTGATATTTTCAAAAACCTATTTAATATATTCTATAATGGATAGTCAAAGTAAAAAGCACACGTTAAATATAATTCAATGGAACTGTCAGAGTTTAAAACCAAAGTTAGCTTTATTTAAAGCATTTCTGGACCAAGAAAATATACATATTGCAATTTTAAGTGAAACATGGCTTAGTGAGGAGATAGATTTTAATGTAAGCGGCTATAATATATTTAGGAAAGACAGAATGGATGGTTATGGAGGTGTCGCTATTATTGCCCATAAAAGTGTAAAAGCACGAATCTGTAATATTGCTGTTAGTAATTTAGGCATAGAAATAGTTTATATTAAGGTGCTCAACTGTAATAATTTAGAGAATATTGTTTCTATTTATTGTCCAACATCTGTTCGTACTACTCAGACTGATTGGGATGGTATTTTCTCAAATTTTGGTAAAAATAGTATAGTTGCTGGAGATTTCAATGGTCACCACACAAATTGGACTAATAAGTCTGATGTTAGAGGAAACCAGCTACAAGACGCTTGTCTTGAATTTGGTTTAATTTCAATAAATAATGGTGAATCTACAAGGATCAAATGAAATCAAAATTATTTGCAGGAAACCCCACCAGATGTCACATTTGTCTCGTCGGACATAGGGATTAATTTTAAATGGGAAGTTACGAAAGAAAATTTAGGTAGTGATCATTTAATAATTAAATACACAATTAATTACACAGAAAAGTTACAGTTAGTTAATAAGCGTAATTTTAAAAAAGCTGATTGGAGTTCTTATCACGAAAC
Organism: Pararge aegeria; assembly: GCF_905163445.1. NCBI lineage: Eukaryota > Metazoa > Arthropoda > Insecta > Lepidoptera > Nymphalidae > Pararge > Pararge aegeria. The sequence goes on from NC_053208.1 coordinate 7,348,568, forward strand.
ACTTAAAGATTTATTCTCTTCTTCTCTAAGTTTTCAGAATGTACAAGAAAGGTATAATTCATTTACCAACAAAATAAATGATAGTGCTAATAAACATATACCGATGATTAAAATATGTTCCAGTCCAAGTTCTAAATTTAAACCACAATCATATTGGTGTACATCCATATCCGAGTCTGTAGCTAAGCGTAGGTTAGCCTTAGGTAAATTTCGTCGGAATCCAACACCGGATAACTTAAATAAATTAGAAGAAAAGATTCAAGAAAGCAAGAATATAATTTCACGCTATAAATCACTTGACTGGCAAAATATGTGTGACAGTATCTGTGAACAAACGTCAGCATCTGTTATGTGGGACAAAATGCGTTGGGTAAAGGGGTACAAAAGACGTCAATTTTATGCATCTAACTTACAAAAGCAAGATATTTTATGTAAGCTCACACCAGACTATGCATTAACCTCCATGCCTGATCTAAAATCTAGTAATACTTTTCTAGAATCAGCTTTTGTGTTACAAGAATTACTAGTTTGTTTAAAAAAAAAAAGATACCGCACCTGGTGATGATGCAATCACATATTCGATGATTTACAATTTACCATTAAATGCTAAAAGAGAGTTACTTAATCTATATAATTCCATTCTGGTCTCGGGTCAAATACCAGAACAATGGCGAGATATTAAAATTGTTCTTATCCCAAAGCTAGGTATAAATGGCTCTGTAGCTGGAAATTTAAGACCTATTTCGCTTATTTCGTGCGTTTGCAAAATATTTCATACCATGTTAACTAAGCGCATTGAGTGGTTTGTTGAGAAAAATCAATTGTTACCTCAAAATACTTCCGGTTTTAGAAGAGGTCAGTCTTGTTTAGATTGTCTAACTCGCGTGACTTCGTATATTCAGGAAGGATTTTCGAAAACCGTATCTACTTTGGCATGCTTTCTAGATATAGATGGGGCGTATAATAATGTCGTTGTTGACGAGGCTATTAAATCTCTTGACCAGATTGGTATTGGTGCTCTAATATGTAGATATTTGTGGTGCTATTTAAGTGAAAGACATTTAAAGATTGTAGCTGATCGCCAGGGAGATTCAGATATGATAAGATGGACAAATATAGGCTTAGCCCAAGGGGACCCAATTTCACCATTAATATTTAATATTGTAACGCGGAAAATTACTTTAAGTATCCCGGGTGTCATGATGACGCAGTATGCAGACGACTTTGTTATTTACGTTAATGGAATTAATTTGCAGGACTGTATGTTGATGATGCAAAGTGCTATTAATGTAGTAGTTACAAAATTTAGACTAATTGGATTGGAACCATCTCCTAACAAGACTAAAATATGTTTGTTTACTAGAAAGCGAAAAACCGAACAAATTAATATTAGTATTGATGATCGAGCTGTACAAGTTGTGGATACCATTAAATATTTAGGCGTATGGTTAGACAAATCTTTAAGGTGGACGAAACACATTTATGAAATAAGAGAAAGAACAACCAAATATCTCAATATTCTTAAAATGTTGGCTGGATCCGGCTGGGGTATTCATCCTAAACATTTGCGCAGACTATATATTTCGTTGATAAGAAGCAGGATTGATTTTGGTTGTTATTTATAGGACAATGCTGCTAAAATCCACCTCGTAAAAATAGATAGAATTCAAAATCAAGCTCTTAGAATTATTGGAGGATTTATTCGTAGCACGCCAATACATGTTATGGAAAGTGAAATGAATATTCTGCCATTGTGTATTAGAAGAAAATATCTCGCATATAAATATTGTATTAAGGCACAGTCATGGAGTAATAATGCCACCGTTAGTAGTATAAATAGTCTAAGTAATACAGGGGGTCAAGATATTGGATCAATAAAAAAAACCTTTACTTGCTATTACATATAGTGAGACTAGAGTAGAAACTATTAATTCTTCGGAAGTGTTGGAAATGTTTACTTTAAGTTCGTGGATAAGTCACATTAAATATGATGATATCATTATGACTAACTTAAAGTGTATGAATAAATCAAAAAAATTGTACGAGGTAAATAATTTAAAAAATGAAATTATATTGGAAATTCTCAACAACTATTATGATTTTTACAAGATTTATACCGATGGATCAAAGTGTAAATCTGGTGTGGGTGCCGCTATATACGATCCAAATCTTAATAATCATAAAATATTTAAAGTTAGTAATGAGCATATCTCAATATTGACAGCTGAATTAATAGCAATTTTAGAAGCCTTAAAATATATTTTAGGTATTTCCGTCAGAAAAGTAGTTATATTAACAGACAGTAAGAGTGCTCTTCAACATATTATAAGATGCACTACGGGTTGTAATGGGGTATCTGTAGCATATTCTATTTTGAGAATAATCAAAGATTATCAAGAAAAAGGAATTTCTTTAAAGTTTCAGTGGATTCCATCCCATATCGGTCTGAAAGGTAATGAGGAGGCGGATAGACTGGCAAACTTGGCGCACACAAACGGAAAAGATTTCAAGATTAAACCTCACTATTCCGAAATGTTGTCCAAATACAAGAGTATTTGTTTCGAACATTGGAATGAATATTTTAATGAGAGATCGCTCGATAAAGGTATATGGTACAGGACCATTCAATCTGAGCCTCCTCATATACCCTGGTTTGTGAATAGTAATATTAGTAGGAATAATTTAATTCTAGCATTTAGACTTAGATCTGGGCACATGCCTTTAGGTAAGTTCAAATACCTAATGAGGAAAGTTGATTCTCCCAATTGTGATTTATGTGGTGAGGTAGATGATGTTTTACACCTACTAATGGCGTGTGTTCGGAATCACAGCAAAAAAAAAAAAAAAAACTTACTAGAGCGTGTGTATATGTACTCGTCCAAAATTTCTAGTGCAGAGTTCCCAACTATCACTGGGTGGAGCGAAACATGAGTGTTTGACATAATTTTCGTCTTGCTAATGTTCATACGTAGGCCCACTTGTTGAGAGACTCTGCTAAGGTCATTGAGCATCGCATTAAGGTCGCCAGAAAACCGAAGTTGAGTGATGTACCCGCCGTTGATGTTGATGCTAAGCCCGTTCCAATCCAGAAGCTTAAAGACGTTCTCCAACGCAACGGTAAACAGCTTCGGGGAGATAACACCTCCCTGTCGTACTCCTCGTTGCAATTGGATCGGCCTCGTGGTCTGGTCCTGTATACGGACTGACAATGTGGCGTTTTCGTACGATCACTTCAACACATTAGTGCTGAGTGTGAGTTACACACAAATATTCGAATGACCTTACCATCACGTAAATCGACATAACGCCAAACACGTCGAGCAATCTGGCAAGGGGGGTGTGAGTTACCATAGAAGCTAACCATTCGATACGCGTTTACTCACCGTGAATGCGGTGAAATATTTACTTTAAGTTGGTAGCGCTTTCTCGCTGTGAGATGAACCGATCTAATTAAGAAAGACGTTAGTATGAAGGTATCGTCATGGACGCCGCTGTCCATGACGAATACCTTCATACTAACGTCTTTCAAATTTAATGTGGTTATATTGTCTATGCTAATGTTTTGTTTCCGTTGCGGTGGATTAAAATATAAGTGTCTTCCTGCGGATTAAGGTATAACAGTGTCGTCGCGCAATTAAAATGAAGACGAGTCAGTCCCAATTTGATTTGATGGTGACATATATGGAGCAGTAAGCCGAATAAAGTTAATTGGTGTGTTGTGAAATTACTTAGAACAAGTTTATTATTCTTAGGCATGGAGACCTCTGCAAACCATCCACTCATAGTTGAATTGAATACATACTTTATGTTCCAAGGAAACGCGTTGGGATGCTATGGATACTATGGATGGATACTACGTACTCGTAAAAATATACTACGTATATTTATTTATTAAGGCAATTGACAAATTTAAGGTCATCCCAACGCGTTTCCTTGGAACATAAAGTATGTATCAATTCTATTCAATGTATAAATAAATAAATAAAGTGTATAATAAATAAATAAATATCTAAGCTAAGCAATATTGATATCATTGCAAAGGACGTTCAACGACCTTTTATAAAACAATAGGTACATTTCATAAACAATATAAACCTACTGAATATGGTGCATTAAAAAAAAATGTAGCGAAAATACTCATTATGGGACCACGATCTGTGCGACTTTCCTGTTCTATAAAATAGCCTGTACAAGTAAAAATAAGGTAAAAGAGCAACATAGCAAGTCGACTCCAAAAGGCGCTCCACCTGCTGGGCAAGTGGTTCCGCCTTTGGAGGATCGAGGTTAACCCCGAGATAAGCGCAGCGGTGCTCTTCACGGGCAGAGGTCACCCTCTACGGGCGTCCCATACCCTGGCAAGACAAGGCCAAATACCTGAGAGTAACGTTCTATAGTAAAATGAACTTCACCGCGCACATTTGCAAGGCAAGTAACAAGGCAGCGAGTGTGATGGGCCGTCTCTATCCGATGATTTGCCGCAAAAGCAAATTATCCCTCCGTCACAAGGTAACCTTGTATAAAACGTGCATACGTCCCATTATGACATACGCCAGCGTCGTATTCGCCCATTACCCTCACAGCCCTTACAGGAGCTTTTAAGTCCTGCAGAACAAGTTTATGCGTATGGCCACGGACAGTACGTGGTTCGTGCGCAACGTAGATCTCCACCGAGACCTCGATCTTCCCACCATAGCCCAGTACATGAAATAATTATCAAAGACTTTACTACTACTTTGAAACTACTTTGAAAACGCGGCGTCCACTTATACCCCCGCCCCCGACGTCGAGCCAAAGCGGCGACGTCCGAAGCATATCCTTGACGACCCTGACGATAAAATAACTACCGACAACCAGTGGCGTGCATTGCATATATGCAAATAAGCAGTGCATACCCTACCCTCAGGGTCTTAAAGAGCCTTCAGATAGGACAATTAAAGTTTTGAAATTAAAAAAACACTAAGTAAAAAATATATGAAAGCGCCATCTAGTAATGAGCGGCCAAACTTCTAGGTCAATTGTCGCTACAAAATAAACATCAAATCATCGTACAAAATAAAATCTTTTACTTCGTATTTTAATTATTTACCGTAAACGCTAAACATTTACCTTTTAAAACACGTAAAAATACCTATATTATTATTTAAATCTCATGTTATCGATTGCAGGGTAAATCCATTATTATGAATCACTCGACATATGACGCCCGTTCGCCGTTCTGTTGCATAGAAATATCAAATAAAATAAGCACGCCCAAAAAAAGAATCGTTCTGCTAGATGTGTGCGTGCAAGTTAGTAGTGTGTGTCGTGTTATGTTATAATCGTGCGCTTGTACTTACAAGATTAGCATCGGTTCACACAAGAACAGTTTCATTCATAAATTCTTTAAGTACGGGTGTCTATAAGCACTGCTTACGGAAGTGAATAATCAATTACGTGTTTGATTTTTTTATGAATAAAATGATTTGCTTGGTTTGTTATTGTTGTTAACGGTCATTATTCTTTTTTTAGAAATAAAAACATTATTCACAAATGTCCCATTACCTTTAAGTGTCTTTTAAGAAAATTAAGGAAATAATATTATCGAATTAGTCTTTCGTTTTGAAAATAATCTATGAAACCAAACGCTGTCTAAATTTTGAAAAATGAATAATTTAGGTTTTCCAGGAATCATTGGAAAGTGAGAGAGTTAACAATAAATATGGTTTCTATTTATTGTTTACATATCAAAATAAAATAGCGTTCGTACCCATACTTACAAAAAAATTAAAGACTATTTTGACTAATTTCGATTGCAATATTATCATTAGCATATTCAATCGCCATTATTGTTTACCTTCGAAAAATGCTGTATGGCGTTGGTGATAAATAAACGGTTCAAGTGCATAAATTCAGTAACTTATAAAAGTTTGAGTAGTGATAGTTTAATGTGTTAAGGTTAATTTATAGTTTATTCATTCATTTTATAATGAAAGCATATTCGTGCGGTCTTTGTTTGGGTTCAGTGTGCCTGGAAAAAGTACTTAGAGAAAACTTTAATTTCTATCCCTATATCGTAAAATTAGAAATCAAAATAAATCGTAAAATTAGAAAAGGAAGGAGTTTACCAATGTTACAAATATCCCAAAAAAAGGTGATAAAGTAACACGTATGTTTAATAATAAATATTACGAAAACTTTTCTTGGCTAAGCGGCTTTGTACATACCAATCGATTATTTTGCTTTCCTTTTGTTTTATTGTCCAATATACGTAAAGTGTGGAATGATAAAGGATATTGTGATCTTAATAATTTTCATAAAGACGCTAAAAATGATATGTTGGAAAAATATTATCATCATCAGTGTGCTTAGAAAATGCTGCCGAATGGTGTGTCATAATTTTGTGACGTAAATCAGGGTATGTACTTTTATTCAATTAGCAGTAGATAGACGATAGTATTAAATCAATCAAAAATATAACTTTCGTAAAGTAATTTGATTATAAACCGACATACCTATCTAAAATCTAAATTTTAACTTTACTTTATGTTTGTGGTGAACACCTTGTGCATACCCTGGGTCCAAGGGCTATGCACGCCACTGCCGACAACGTATCCCAACAACACACACACACGCAACAAACACAGCGTCTTCGCCGGCGAAGACGAGGGCCCCGATTTCTGACGTCATCCGGACGTGGATCATAACCACGGTCACGGGGGCGTTCGGACTAAACAATGATTAGTCCAAAAATCCACCAACAGTCAGATTAACGTCGAACCGAGCCGAGCCGAGGTCCGAGTCCTCGCAGGAGGCACCCTCGGGTCGACGTCTCCCACTCTCCCCCCGATGTCGCCGAGCCCTGGGGCTATTCTCATGGCGAGCTCTCGCGCTTGCCCCACTATCCCGGTGACGCCGTAGCAACACCTCAGGTGGTTATCGGCAAATGTCCATCCGAAAAAAAATAAAAAATAAATAAGGTCATTCACCATCCAGAGGTTGAAGAGAACACACGTGAACACTAACCGTGAGAATACTACCCCTCAAGAGGGACACTACTGCTGAAGAAGCTGTTCAAGTGTTTGCACTACTGCGATCAGGGATGCGACAATGCGATGTGGCTCGGCAACTCAACTTGAGTCGTTTTGCCGTGCGGCGTGTATTCCAAAGGTTTCAAGAGACTGGAGGCTACATCCGGAGGCATGGATCAGGACGACGATGCTGCACATCCGAAAGAGATGACCGCTTTATTGTGAACTACAGAACCGCAGAACTACAGTGAGCAAGTCTACCATTAGAAGAAGGTTACGAGAGAAGAAAATCGTGGCCCGCGTTCCTGCTAGGGGTCCGAAATTGACCGCACAGCATCGCAGGGAAAGGTTGCAATTTGCCCGTGCATGTCAACTGGACCAATGGAGGGATGTACTCTTCTCGGATGAGGCAAGAGTATGTTTATTTTGTAATGACGGGCGAAAGAGAGTGTACAGAAGACGAGGAGAACGATTTGCTCAGACTTGCATAGAAGAAATAGTAGTAACAGTAATATGGAGGTGGATCGTGCATGTTCTGGACAAAGATTGCTGACTGCTCATCGGTACATAACGTATATATAACATGTGGTCCCATATGCGGGATTAATTGGCGATGGGTTCACCTTAATGCATGACAACGCTCGCTGCCACACCGCATTGATTGTACGCGATTACCTACAAGAGGTTGGGATTGCAGTTATGCAGTGGCTACCCAGATCTCAATACGATACAGCACCTCTGGAACGAGTTAAAACGTCGAGTACGGTCACGTACGGTCTCCAAGACCTTCAAGATGCTGTCATCGCCGAATGGGCTCGAATTCCGCAAGAATTCATCGTGCGGCTCATTCGATCTATGAAAGACCGCATGGAAGCTGTAATTAGGGCAAGAGGGGGTAACACTAAGTTTTAAGTTTAATTAAATTAAGGTTTTTTTTATTTTTCTGTATAACTTATTGTCTGTTTCTATTTGTAATTTTTTTCACAATAAACATATTTTTTTTAACACTGATAATTATTAATACACCCATCGCCATCTAGCCCCAAAGTAAGCGTAGCTTTTGTTATGGGTACTGAGATAGCTGATGAATATTTTTTTATGAATATAATACACATAAATACTTATAATATATAGATAAACACCTAGACACTGAAAAACATTCATGTTCATCACACAAACATTTTCCAGTTGTGGGAGTCGAACCCATGACCTTGGACTCGCTTGGGTCGCTGCCCACTGCGCCACTCGGCTGTCATCTTGTGCTTTAGCGGCCGCAAACATCCTCCAAGCAAAGAAATACCGCCCAGCCATACTTAATTATTACTATAACACTAAATTGGAATTATAATATGTTCCTTTTTAATTGTTCTCTTTCTACTTTCAAGTTTCACTATAAAAATCTAAGTGACAACCTTCTCAATCGCGTAAACGTAATGTTGACTCAATTTACTTCTCTTAATGTCAAAATTTGTAACTCGCACTCGCTTATATTTTAATCAACCAATCACGTACTCTAACGTTCTCCCTTACGAATACTGCTCTGTGATTTATAGTCGGTACCAAGGACGTAAAAAACTCGCACTCACTTGCCACTCACCAATGACGTTTCCTCTACTGGCCCCTAGATGGCGCTCTTTCGACACCATACAAATCATAGTTAACTTTTACGCGATCGAATAGATGAAAAAACTCGCACTCAGCACACTGGATGTACCGGTAGTCAACGCGGCATCTCTGCATAGACCGAGCAAAGTGGCCGGTTATACAGCTCAGCAGCGAGATCAGTCTGTAGTTAATTAGCAAGGAGGGGAAGAACAGAACCACCATGCTTCTATGCCATGACTCGAGCGTTGTGCCATGGTGGATGACGGAATTTAACTATCGGTATTCAACCCGCTTAGAAGTTCTACTGTTATTCCGTCATCACCCGGTGGCTTGCTGTTGTTGTTGTTGTTTGAGAGTCATACTAATTTCGTTAAGCCTGACGTCCGGGATATCCTCGATGAAGTGTCCGGGTCAATGAGGCTCTAATGCCTTTCGCCAAATCTTCAACAGGCTTTTGTATAGAGGCGTAAAGCTGTATAGAATTTCTCGACCTTCCTCAAGATCTCAGGTTTAGAGGAAATGACACTACCGATATCGATCTTCAGTCGTGGCAACATGCTCTGTCCGATGGACAGATTTCTCGCGAACACTTTCGAGGTTTAGTTGTAACTTTTATTTGCTCGGTGTTAGATTGTCTCCAGTCGTACGATTGCGACTTCAAGATTTGTCTATTAAAACACCGTTAGTCAGACGCATCTGCAGGAGACTGTAGTCTAAGTTCTTGTCTCTTCTCCATGAGCCCGAGTGTATGGGCTGAGAACTTCTTTATTCCATGGGTGCGGTCAGTCTTAAAGAACTTGAGGTATGGACAGTTTCCACAAGCCACAGAATCGCAGTCTAGACAATCAAACCGGCCTTGCAGTTTCAGTAGAAATGCGAGTAGGCTGGAGAGACCTCACCAATCTTACCCTTTCCAGCTTTACATTGATATTCAATGTCCTCTAAAATTCGGTTATCGCTCCCGGTTTTCACCCTGTTTATTATCATTGAATATATACAGTTTGGTCAACATGATAAAGTCGATCTTATTTATCGGCGAACTATTTAAATTACATAAAATTGAAAGAATTTTCTTCGTCCGTAACGGAATTATTTTGATCATCTATTAAATGAAAAGTGTTTTTCTTTGACTCGTATTAAAAGTTATTTTTGATATTGTTTTATTATTTATGTAATAAAGGCAGTGGTTAATTAAAAAAATTACTGTGTACATATTAGTGTATTAAGACGTATAAAGGGTATTTTAGTATGTACGTTTATATTTATTGCTGCGTTTAGATGCAAATTAAATTAGGCGTGCGAATGAAAGTTTTAAGTATATTTATAACGATTATTATCAAAATAAAAGTTGTGGTTAGTCGTATACTTTTTGTAAGTTTACTAATGTATTCTTCGCAGGCGATGCTGCGGTTTCACCATCCTTCCTCCGTATATATATGTTACTATGTGACGTCTAGCGATATCTATAGGTATGTGTTGCTTTACGAAAATTGAAGCGCACTGAAAAATAGCCGTTTTGCCTTTGGTGTGGAATTTTCGAATTTGTAAATTTGTACATTCGGGCCACTGCCTTATTGCCGGGTTGAGATGGTTTCATTTACCTATTTATATTTTTTACAGAAATAAGAAATCGTTCCTTCGTTTTTATTAAGGTGGTAAAGTCGACACATAGATTTGGAACCACTTTTCGCGTTTGACCGGAATAAGTCCTTGATTATGAATGTCTCCTCCGGGGACCAAAGCGCCAACGTCTTTTATGATATTTATCAAGTCTTCTTTTGTCTCGCTTCGGTTTGGTGGCTCATTTCTATGCTAGCGACGGGATTTTTTTTCCAATTTTTTCACTCGGTTTACAAGCTCTGTTACTAAGCATAAATTTAATTTTCTTTCAGCCTCCATTTTCTCAAGCTTACCCTTCATTTCTTCATACTTAGATGGCATAAATACCATACACCGACTAAGTTCTTCATTTTGATATTTAATTGTTTGTAGACTTTAATGTAATTTTTGAACTTTTGCGCAATGTGTTTAAACGACCTTAAATTACTGTCTGGGACTAATAACACAATACATTAAACATACATACTTTTATCAAAGGTATCACTTAAACAGAGGACTGTTATGCATACGCGCATGGAAGCGGACGAAATGCCAACATACTGAATGGTAGAGAGGAAGTGCGTGGCAGACCAACAGAAATATCTACCTGCGATCTCCATATACATTTCCAGAAGCCCTCGGCAACATGGGCAGCCTGCTAGACTTGGGTGGCTGAAATAGGCCTATTTCACGCAGTGAACATCCAATCCTGATAAGAAGATGATAATCAACTAAGACTATTTTTATAATGGGAAATTCACACTCAAGGGGGTGATAGATTGTATGAGAGTCCTGTTTTTCAAAGTGCAACCATGCATAGACTTCCAACTCTTACTGCACCCGTACGGGTGCAGTAAGAGTTGGAAGTCTATGCACGTCCTATGGTTGTGAAGCTAGTGCATTAAAATAAGCTTATAGACAAATAGATTTTTTTTAAAACAACACTATGAGTGTTAAGAATCGACGATCCCTCTGAAGCATCGTTGATTCATGTTGACGATATATTTTGTAAATATAATTCCTTTAAATATTCTTTAAGTCTAATTTTACCATAATGTATTAGAAATATCGTATTTCATTAAATTAGTTGTTTAGCATAGTTTAGTTATTCATGTGCATACCAATAATCGTATTTTATAGTATAACTTTACTTAGATTATTGTATAGCTAAATAAATAATAATTCTTAATGTAAACTATGGTCAGTTAGTTAATTAATTTAGTATTAAGACATTTTGTAAATTACGATAGCCATATGATAGTTGTATAAATAAATAGTTATAGCCATTCTTTAGCCCACTAAGTATAGTTTAAGTACTCATAATACTCAATAAGTTCATCGATACCATAATTATCTTATCATCCCATGTATTTCTATCGCGTATAACTGAGACAAACAGGTATATTTTGTGCACCTTTTTTCTGTTATCTCACTCTGGTTGTATTTTAGCGTTGTTCTCAGAACCATAAGTATTGTCATTTCACCCTAATGTAATGCTGACTCTTTCTAACATTGTAATTTGGTACTCAAATAAAGATAAGGACAGGCGCTCGCTTATATATAATAAAACCCGGCATCACCAGGGCTTAACCACGCACTTCACTCGCTGACTCTGAAGCGAACGCATCTTCGGTAAAACGACTACACCTTGTTGTTTTATTTTCACTACTGTGGATTGGACTCGTCTACGATCCTCCACAATGAGCATTTTATGAAAAAGCGATTATTAAAATCAAAAGTTTGCATGGAATCATTTTACGTATTCTTAATCTTTCCGGTATTCGAAAGCCCTAGTAAGAACACTGCCAAGCTTGCATAAAATTCCATGGTGGGTACGGCTTATACTTTTATAAGGTAGCTATGACCTTTCAAAGATCAATACCCATTTTTAGTTTCGATATTAAAAACGCTGGGCGTGCAAACAAAGCTATCTTATTATCTGTCTGCACACTTAAGTACTTCATATATCCAGATAAGACCCAAGCAGATAGATTTATTATTTAATGCTCACAGGAAATATCGAAGCCACGCGGTTGAGCCCGAGACATTGGATGTACCAGGTGAAGCACTCTACCGTCAGCAATGCTTATTATAAGGCGAGAATCGAAAAAGATGAAGAAAGACAGTCAAGCCTAAATCCATGAGGAGCCAGTATCCTCAGTAACAAGGGAGCGATTTGGAATAAGAAATGTTGCCATCGATAAAGTGCCATATTTATTTGGATGTAGTACGAGTAAGTTAATAAATAATAAGTATTTACCTTCAATGAAGATAGCGGGCGCGTCGTTATCCTGCGTAGTAGTCATACCGAGTGCATGCCACGGATCGACCGAACCGTGCACGTACGCGACCCGAACGGCGGGTATGTTTAAACCACCGAACACTTTATTAGTCCACTCAGCACCAGCGTTCACAAACACAGAGTCAAACCTGTAACAAATAGAAAATGATATTAAAAATTGTTCAACGAAACTGCTTACTTTTTCCAGTGCTTAGGTGCCACCAAAAATATATGGTTTTATAACTTAACCTTATTTATGCAATTATTAATCAAATATGTGTTGGTTTATGTTACAAAAAAATACAAAAACTAATCTTCATTTATAATTATATTTGAGAAGGTACTTTGAATGTTACATGTTATAAAAGTAATGTACCAGCGCCATCTCATTCATTCTTGTTCACAGTGACAGACGTATTACCTACCTTGCTAATTATAATAAAATAATAATATTTTTGGATAATATTAAATTCAGTTCTATCCATCGACACGCAAATTACGTAGTTTATTAGTTTATAAAAAGTTTAAAATAAAGTGGTTATTTTTCACGCTAATAGGATGGACAGTTTGAAGACGAAGAGAAATATTAAACCGTTTGACGGTGAAAAATATAGTGTTTGGAAGTTTAGAATACGTGCGTTGTTAAGTGAATTGAATGTTATAAATGTGATTGACGAAGACCCACAAATTGTATGCGGTGAGTGGGAGAAAAAGTATGCGTGGAGTATTTGACCGATTCCTATCTTTGTTTTGCAAAGGAAGAAAGTTCAGCAAAACATATTTTAAAGAGTTTAGATTCACTTTACGAACGAAAAAGTATCGCGACACAATTGGCCTTAAGTAAAAACTTATTGTCATTAAAGTTAAAAAGTGACGTTATCCTAATAAAATAATTCACTGTGTTTGACGATTTGATCACGGATTTATTAGCAGCTGGAGAAAAATTAGAAGAAACTGAAAATTTAACAATAGTAAACGGAAGTTTGAAAATTAAATTTTTTAATCAGAAGGGAAATAAAGCTACACGAAAGTCATTCGTTAAGTGTCATTACTGCGGACGTAGAAATCATGTTCAATCTGACTGTTTCTATTACAAACGAATGCAACAGCAAAAACTACGGAAAGAAATAGAACCGTCCAGATAGTTGACATTATTCAGCCATCCACATCCAACAATTATTTTGGTTTTGCATTTATTACTGGTGAACATCATATCAATTACATTTCTACTGGATTCAGAAGCATCGGATCATTTTATAAACAGAGAAGATTTTTTTACTAATTTTGTTGATTTACAGCCACCTTTAAAAATTTCAATTGCTAAAAATGGTGAATTTATTTCAGCTACTAAAAAAGGTACTCTAAAGGTTACCAGCAGCACGGGAATACAAAGTGTTCTCGAAGAGGTGCTTTTCTGTCCAGAGGTACCCTACAATTTACTATCGGTGTCGAGAATGCAGCGTGCTGGATTGACAATTGTTTTCAATAAAAATGGAGCGGAAATACTTAATGGTAATATAACCATTATGCAAGGTATTTTAAAAAAACAATTTAATTACTTTAGAATTAATGGCTTGTATGAAAATATGTAGATCTGTTTCCCAAGTGTGCAATAGTGACAAAAATAGTTACAAGTTATAGCATGAACGATTTGGTCATATTAGTAAAGCTAAATTTTTACAAATTAAAAATCTTGATATGATTGATGATTCAAATCAAATCAATAACATCATATCTAATAATGAATTATGCGAGGCTTGCATAAATGGAAAACAGAGCCGACTACCGTTCAACCAGGCTAAAGATAAAAGTTACGTAACGCGAACATTATTTTTAGTGCATACAGATGTATGCAGCGCTATTTCTCCAACAACTATTAACAACAAAAATTATTGTGTGATTTTTGTTGATCAATATACTCATTACTGTGTTACTTATCTATTAAAGCATAAATCAGAAGTAAGGTGCTTTCAAAGATTTTGTTGCAAAGAGTGAGGCTAAGTTTAATTTAAAATTAGTCAATTTATATTGTGACAGCGGTGGAGAGTACCTAACTTCCGAAATGAAAACTTATCGTGTTGATACAGGACCTACCATTTAACAGTTCCAAGAACTCCACAATTGAATGGCGTTTCTGAACGGATGGTTAGAACTATAACCGAAAAAGCGCGTTCCATGATAAACGATGCTAAATTAGATAAAGTGTTTTGGGCCGATGCAGTTTTAACTGCAGTTTATTTAATTAATTAAAATAAACTGCAGTTAAAACTGCATCGCCCCTGCAATAAAAACAAATGCTTTAAATTGTTCTAAAACACCATTCGAAATGTGGCATGATAAGAAATCACAAATAAAATATTTAAAAGTCTTTGACTCAACGGTTTACGTTCATAATAAAACCGGTAAAACAAAATTCGATGATAAATCATGGAAAGGTATTCTTGTCGGCTATGAACCAAACGGTTACAAAGTTTGGAACCCAGAATGCGAAAAACATGTGGTAGTTAGAGACGTCATAGTTGACGAGAATAATTTTCTACAGTCTAGGCCTGTGCTTAGATCTGAAGGGAGTATCGAAAATTCTCAAAATAAAACTGATCCTGAAAATATTTCAAAATCAGTTAAGTCTCGTAACTCTGACAGTCGTAAATCAGATAAATCGAAATCTGATGAAATCCGATGAACGTATCCCAATAAAATTCGCAAATTAATCCATGAACAAACAAACGAATCCGAGCAACTAATGAATAATTCTGAAAGTTCTTTATTAAATGATAATGAAAACACAGATCATAATTGTGAACTTAGGAGAAGTGAAAGGTTAAAACATTTATCCCCCATTTCGTACTCTGAGGAGAACGAAGATTATATAATGTGTACTAATAAAATTTTATACAAAATACCATGTTCATATGACGAGATTAAAACTCGGGATGATAGATCTCATTGGGAAAGTGCAATTAAAAGTGAATTAGATTCTCTTTTTTGAAAAATAATACGCGGGATTTAGTACCTAGGCCTAAGGGTAAAAATATTTGTAGATTGCGTGTAAACCTGTACATACTCCATTAGAAAATAAACTGAATTTTGAAGCATTAAATTCTGATGAGAAATATAATGCGCCATGCTGAAATGTTATAGTTTGTATAATGTACTCGGCCAGACCTAAGTTCTTGCATAAGTATACTGAGCAGGTATACAAATAAAAATAATAAAGAACTGTGACAGTGTCTGAAGCGAGTTTTAAGATATTTAAAAGGTACAGCTAATTTAGAGTTAACATACAGAAGGTGTAACTATAATAAAAATAGGTAAAAAAACTTATTAAGTTAAACGGTTTTATGTTAAACATACATTGCAATGTTTAAGATAAATGTACTAAAAACCAAAAAATAATAAAATAGATACAGTCGTGGTAATTATAAACATATGCATAGACTAGACTAAAATAAAACCGTGGGGCACGTCAATTGTCTACAAATTATCGACTTAATGTGCGATAGAAGAATCGTTTAATTCGTCGTTAAAATAGGCAGACGGTGAGGAAATTACTTACTATTTTCTTGCTCATGGAAATTCCAATAGTTATACACTCCATGTAAATAAAAGAGATGTTTTAACTAGTTTATCGTTGGACATTCACACTGCTGGCTGGCGAGGAATCGTTTCACTGCTCGTAGTTTGTCTTTAATCGACAAAACATATGATAAAAGTACTACTCGCTCTACTATGAAACCCTAAAACTCGCTTATAATCGAGCTTGCTAGCTTGTTTCCACATTCTAGCCCTACTTATCACACGTCCATCGTTGTCGGTTGAACAACTGCCTAATTATAGTGTAACATTACAAAACAAACATTTTAATCAACGACTGTAGACAATTGACGTGCCCCACGGTTTTATTTTAGTCTAGTCTTTGCATATGTTTATAATTCCCACGACTGTATCTATTTTATTATTTTTTGGTTTTTAGTACATTTATCTTAAACATACATTGCAATGTATGTTTAACATAAAACCGTTTAACTTAAAAAGTTTTTTTACCTATTTTTATTTTCTAGTTTTTAGTTTTTATTTCGCATTCCGTTTAATTCATTTAGTGCTTCATTATTGCAGGGTTTCTTGCTCGTTAGTTTATTGCAGTCCAACTCCTCTATACGTAGTCCCTGCAAAGATCCTTCTCTACTAAGAGCCACGTAGGCTTGACCTTCTTCAAACAGTTTCGCACCTAAGTATTTCTTTCGCTTTTTGAAGCCTTCGTTTACGTTGTGTTGCAGTTTCTGTTTTATTTGTGTTTGTATTTTTATATTTTTTTTACCATTTTGTTCCCACGAGTAATGGACATTTAAACGGTCCACCCCCCCAGAGGTCCAATAAAGGGGCAAGGCTATGTACAACAAGATGCGCCTGAGTCTTGAGGGGAAAACGCTAACGACATATCATTTTTATCCACCCTAATGCCATACAGTTCTCGGCGCGTTTTAACCTTTAACCTTAACTTGGGTGGTGTACCGCTAACGACGTATCATTTTTAGCCACCCTAACGCCACACAGTCCTCAACACGATACAAAATCTTGGATTCGGTGGTGGATTCAGGCTGGATTAATCAGATACCTAAATTACAGATTCAATTTCTAAATTTAAATCTTATTATTATACGCCATTTGGTGGCTGCGCCATCTTAAATATTGAGGTTGTATAGTGCACTGTATTCTTCTTGTCAAGCCCTTTTATTTGATACCCATATTGGTGGGATTGATAAAAAATTGTTATCAGCCATTTGGCAGCGGCGGCCATCTTAGATTTCAATTTTGCATAGTAAATTGTATTTTACTTGTTGAGACCTTTCATTTGATACCCATGTTGATGGGATTGATAAAACCTAAGTTATCCGCCATTTTGTAGAGGCCGCCATCTTGTATTTCAATTTTTTATAGTATATTGTATTCTGCTTGTTGAGCCCTTTCATTTGATACCCATATTGATGGGATTGATAAAACCTACGTTATCCGCCATTTTGTAGCGGCGGCCATCTTGAATTTATAATGATAATGAATAAACATAATTGTATTGTCACCAAAATCCAAAGTGTATACAAAATTTCAGATTAATCGGTTGACAGGAAGAGGGTGAAACTTGAATTACTAAATTTGACCCAAGAATAATAAATAAAACAAACGGGGTGAGCTAAATAAAACCGTTTAATAACATTCTTTGTGGCTATGTACCAACTGAGGGTGAATTGTCAATTTTTACTGGGTAACAAGCTAACAAGATATTTTACTTCATAATTGAACTTACGTAATGCCTGACAAAGTAGAGTAGAAATTAATAGACGCGGCACTAACGAAACTTAACTTGCATGTAGCAATAAGGGAGGGAATAATTTTAATAAATTAGTTTTAATAACTAATTCAGCGCTCAAATTCTTAACGGAGCAGAGCCCGTTAATTACCAGAAAAACTAGCATCAAGAATTAGTATTTGCTAATTATTATCGCGTTGCCCGTTCGGAGAGTTGCTCTGCCCGTGGTACGCGCGACACCCGAGTCGAGTCGCCCATTAAGTCGAGACGTAATGTAAAATAGCCTAGATCGAAACCGCATTATTACTCGTATGCAGAAAGTTAATCGAGACAATATCAAACAATTTTTAATCAATCCTATCGATGAACTAAAAATAATGTTATTTATTATGTTGCAACACTAACTGTATGTAGTATCTTTAAGCCCTAAGTGAGAGGTTTGCTGCTGTCTGCTGAGCAATTTTGCCATCTATATCCAATCATATTTCTCAGATCTACACGAAATTTAGGCAAAACCGAACTGAAATCAAACTTACTGGTTAAATAGAATAATTAAATCGGTTATCGGTATCCTATGACCTACCGCGTACATTGAATTATGAGTGCATATGTTAGAATGGTATAAATAACAAAACTATATAAAGTTTTGTATTATAATTAAAATCAATAGCTTGAATACGTTTTGACTTTACCAACCAAACTACCAAGATATTAAAAGCAATAATGTATAACTATTTTTTATATTATAACTAGTAGTGCTGTACAATTTAGCCGTTTAAACCGGCCATAAAATTTAACCAAGTTAATTAGTTCAGCAGCCAACTAATTAACTTAAACTAACCAGTTAAATTAATTAACTAGTTAACCGGTTAAATCAGTAAACTAGTTCACCGGTTAACTGATTAACCGGTTAAATGGTTAATCGGTTTAAAAAAAAACCATTTTTGTCACTAATATATTGAAAATTGTTACCCAGAATGATTAATTTGCAAAACATTAGTTAATAGTAAATAAATAATTTATTAGAGACCATTTTTAAACAAAAACAAATGATTTGTTACTATTCAAAATGGTTCGTTATTATATAATCAATCTGGTGTTTATTTATTAAAAATTAACAAATCATTTAATGATAAATATTAACAAATCCTCTGTTGATATTTGTTAACAAATCATATAATTATAAAATTATAAAATGTTTTAATTATATTTACAAGAAATTTCGCGATTTTGATACAGAAATATCAATAAGTTTGCTGATTGCGAAGATAAGCAACATCTTTGTTAACCGATTAACCGGTTAATCAGTTAACCGGTTAACTACTTAACTAATTTAACCGGTTAGTTTAAGTTAATTAGTTGGCTGCTGAAAAATTTAATTAAATTGGTTAAATTTTATGGCCGGTTTAAACGGCCAAATTGTACAGCACTAATAACTAGTACTATTAACAATGTGCACAGTATTTAGGAAAAATTATTGATCAATTATTCAGCAATCTGGTTTTTGCAGACAGGAACAATATAATATATATATATTTATATTATATCGTTAATATAATATATATATTATATTAGGATAATCAATTTTATAGCGAGTCGTTGCCTACCTCGATATACGAATACGATTTACGCATAATTTTCATATTTCTAATCTCTGGAAATAAAAAGGATGTAAGAAATACTTACACACTAAAGTCTCAGCACGATTACAACGAGGGTGACATTAAGTCCACAGATGTCCTGACTGACATATTCGGCCACAATTTCAATTTCCATTGTAAAACAATTGCACGCGCGTCTGTTCACTTACGGCATTATTGAATAGAAGCCAGTATATTTAGCACTTTTTCTGCACGAGGCAATAACTACGCAGTAGTGATTGGCATATTTCACACCCTTGAAGCTACATTATCATGAAATAATTTCATGTAACCCAGTAAACTACGACGACGACTTATTCTTCATGATGACTTATCAATTTATTTATGACATTATTGAATACTAGCCTTAATATTGCGCAATTTTTCTGCACGAGTCAATAACTATGCAGTAAAATATTTAGTTTCACCACTGATATACACCTTATTAATTATGAAAATGTATAAATCTTTGTTTAAATAATAGGAAATAAATATAGAAATTGTAAAATAATATTGACTTAATGAATATAACAAAGTCTGTCCCGATTGGACAAAAGCCGTCAGTTCTGAACATCCCGTTGCAATGAAGAAAGATGCACGCCCTGTCACGCCCAGATATTATTGATTAGCAGCCTGTATACTGCGCTCATTTTCGGCTCAAGGCTCTAACTAACTACGCAATGACAAATTTATTTTCACCCACATTAATAATACATATACAAATATAAATAATTAATGTAAAGAAATAACAAAGATCTATATATATAGATACTAAAAAATCTAAACCCGAAACGACACAATCATGGAACAGTCCTCAGAGGACAATCGGTTACGACTGCACTTCCCGATGCAAGAACTTATCATGCGCGCGCCGTCACGCCCAGATATTATCGATTAGAGGCCTGTATACGGCGCACCTTTACTGCGCAAGGCTCTAACTACGCAGAAGGAAATTTACATACAATCACATTTATGAAAAATATACAACTATGAAATATAATTGTACAGAAATAATAAAAGAGCTCTATAAAGAATTGACCAAGATGTTACAAAGTCTAACCGTGAGACGACACAATCACGGGACCATCCTCAGAGGACGATCGGTCACGACTGCATTTCTCGATGAAAGAAAAAACCTTGCGCGCGCCGTCTCGCCCAGATATTATTGATGAGCAGCTTGTATACGGCGCACCTTCCCGGCGCAAGGCTCAAAGTAACTACGCAATAGAAAAATAATATTTACCCACAATGATGAAACATACAAATCTATAATAAATCAATGTAAAGAAATGAAATAAAGAGTAGTAAGTATATTTATATACTGAAATAAAGTATGATAGGTAGAGTTTATGGAGATATATATACAATAATTAGAAATACATAATTATTAAACGGTCAATTTATATATCGTGCACCACAAGTTTTTGATTAGCCAACATATAGAAAATAGTAGGCTCGGGTCACCATACAGAATGAGCAGGCTTTAGGCTGTATTCTACCGCGCTGGTCATGAGCTGATAAGCAGATTTCACATATTCTTGAGAAGCTTCATTAGCATTATAAAATCGGTAGGTGAGAATGATTTAAGGAATACTTACACACTTATGCCATACAAAGTCCACAAATATCGTGACTGACATGTTCGGCCACAATTTCAGTTTTCCAAAATATATATATATTCACGCGCGACTATTCACTTACGACATTGTTAAACACTAGCATTTATTCTTTATTAGCACTATTTTAGGGCGAGGCATTAACTACGAAGTAATATATTTAGTTTTACCACTGATCAAACTCATAAATTATAGCATATATAAATTTGTAATAAAATAAAAGTAAAAAAATAACAAGATTATAAATGAATATAGACTTAATGAAGATATAACTAAGTCTGCCCCGATTGGGTACAAGGCGTCAGTGCTGAACATCCCGTTGCAAAGAAAAAAGAGGCACGCCCTGTCACGCCCAGATATTATTGATTAGCAGCCTGTATACTGCGCACTTTTTCGGCTCAAAGCTCTAACTACGAAATTACCTATTTATTTTCGCCCACATTAATAATACACATACATATATAAAGAATTAATGTAAAGAAATAATAAAGATCTATATAAAGTTGCTACAAAATCTAAACCCGAGACGACACAATCACGGAACCGTCCTCAGAGGACGATCGGTGACGACTGCACTTTCCGATGCAAGAACAAATCATGCGCGCGCCGTCACGCCCAGATATTATCGATTAGAGGCCAGTATACTGCGTACCTTTTCTGCGTAAGGCTCTAACTACCTACGCAATTGGAAATTTATATTCAATCACATTTATGAAACATATACAACTATGAAACATAATTGTACAGAAATAATTAAAGAGCTCTATAAAGAGTTGACCAAGATGGTACAAAGTCTAACCCCGAGACGACACAATCACGGAACCATCAGCCGTCAGTGCTGGACATCCCGTTGCAAAGAAGAAAGATGCACGCCCTGTCACGCCCAGATATTATTGATTAGCAGCCTGTATACTGCGCACTTTTTCGGCTAAAAGCTCCAACTTACTACGCAATGACAAATTTATTTCCGCCTACATTATTAATACACATACAAATATAAAGAATTAATGTAAAGAAATAATAAAGATCTATAAAAAGCTGCTAAAAAATCGAAACCCGAGAAAACACAATCACGGAACCGTCCTCAGAGGACGATCGGTCACGACTGCACTTCCCGATGCAAGAACAAATCATGCGCGCGCCATCTCGCCCAGATATTATCGATTAGAGGCCAGTATACGGCGCAGCTTTTCTGCGCAAGGCTCCAACTAACTACCAATTACGGAACCGTCCTAAGAGGACGATCGGTTACGACTGCGCTTCCCGATGCAAGAACAAATCATGCGCGCGCCGTCACGCCCGGATATTATCGATTAGAGGCCTGTATACGGCGCACCTTTCCTGCGCAAGGCTCTAACTAACTACGCAATAGGAAATTTATATTTAATCACATTTATGAAACATATACAACTATTAAATATAATTGTACAGAAATAATTAAAGAGCTTTATAAAATGTTTACCAAGATGTTACAAAGTCTAACCCCGAGACGACACAATCACGGAACCATCAGCCGTTAGTTCTGGACATCCCGTTGCAAAGAAGAAAGATGCACGCCCGGTCACGCCCAGATATTATTGATTAGCAGCCTGTATACTGCTCACTTTTTCGGCTCAAAGCTCCAAGTAACTACGCAATGACAAATTTATTTTCGCCCACATTAGTAATAGACATACAAATATAAAGAATTAATGTAAAGAAATAATAAAGATCTATAAAAAGCTGCTACAAATTTGAAACCCGAGAAAACACAATCACGGAACCGTCCTCAGAGGACGATCGGTCACGACTGCACTTCCCGATGCAAGAACAAATCATGCGCGCGCCGTCTCGCCCAGATATTATCGATTAGAGGCCAGTATACGGCGCAGCTTTTCTGCGCAAGGCTCCAACTAACTACCAATTACGGAACCGTCCTATGAGGACGATCGGTTACGACTGCGCTTCCCGATGTAAGAACAAATCATGCGCGCGCCGTCACGCCCGGATATTATCGATTAGAGGCCTGTATACGGCGCACCTTTCCTGCGCAAGGCTCTTACTAACTACCAATCACGGAACCGTCCTCAAAGGACAATCGGTCACGACTGCACTTCCCGATGCAAGAACAAATCATGCGCGCGCCGTGACGCCCTGATATTATCGATTAGAGGCCTGTATGAGGCGCACCTTTCCTGCGCAAGGCTCTAACTAACTACGCAATAGGAAATTTATATTTAATCACATTTATGAAACATATACAACTATTAAATATAATTGTACAGAAATAATTAAAGAGCTCTATAAAGAGTTGACCAAGACGTTACAAAGTCTAACCCCGAAACGACACAGACACGGGACCATCCTCAGAGGACGATCGGTCACGACTGCATTTCCCGATGCAAAAAAAAAACGTTGCGAACGCCGTTCTGCCCAGATATTATTGATTAACAGCCTATATACGGCGCACCTTCCCAGCGCAATGCTATAACTAACTACGCAATAGAAAAATTATATATACCCACATTAAAGAAACACAAATCTATGCTATTTTTTTTGTAAAGAACTGAAAAAAGCAGAAAAGAAAGAATTTATGAAGATATATAGAAAATAATTGGAATATATTGGCTATCTAATCACTGCCGTTCGTCCATAAAGAAAACAATTCAAGCTTTGTCACAATACTATACTTTATTACACGAGTACAATATATGCATTTGAACTGACTTTACATAAATCAACATAGGTACTTATGTCATGGGAATAATACAACGATAGCGTGATCCCAGCGGACGATCACGCCATCTGTTAAAAAAAAGGTAAACTACGCGAACATTCCGCCTATCAAGAACTTTGTACTTCTCCGACTTCCATAAAATATAAATTACCGTGGCATTGTTCTGTCTTGGGTAGCATTATAAGCTTAGCTAAGGGACGTCTTAAAATTGAGGATTTGCATTTTAACTCTGCTACTCTGACTTTTTTGTCAGGTCAAACAAGCAAATTTATAATTCAATCCATTAACCATATTTTATCAATGCTTAAGACTGTAATGTACATTAAGTTCACCGATGGGTATTGAATTCAAGGAAATTTGTTAGGCGGAATAAAGTGCCAAGTTGTTTCATCATTAGCGAGTATTTCGGTCATTTCTTTCATGACATTTGACTTCGCTTGATTAAACATTTCTCTCAGCTCACGGGCAGCGCCTACAAAATTTAATCTGATTTCGCTCCATGACTACAGCGCCCTCAACATATAAATCGCCTAAAAATGCAATAAATTCTTGTGAGGTAAAATCACTTTTTAGTATATGTTAATGTTGAGAGCGAATATTAAACTCAAAGCTTCTGGCATACCTGCAATCGAATAATCTCCTCTCGGATCGCAATATGGGTCCCTTCAAAGGTAATCTGCTGCGATGGTTGGGGTGATGCCCTCGAGAAACATGGAGAGGCGCTTGCTGTCTCTCTCTCGATATATTTAATGCTTTTGACTGGGTCTGGCATGACAGCCTTCTAAACAACCTAAAGCTTACGGACTACCACTAAGCCTGAGTGACTGGATATCTGACTGTTTTTGCGAAGTAGTAGATTTTTTTTTTCTGACCCTCTTATAATGAATAATCATGGTATCAATCCCTCTTATACGAATTCAATATAAATGAATCGTCCGTTCGATACAGATCCAAATATTGGCCGATCAATAAAAATCTCAGCATGTCAAAAAATTGAGATGAAGAAAAAACGCAATATTTTAATAATCGGTGATCAGCTGAACGATCTTGCGACATTCTTTCCGGGTGTAAACAGTCTGAATTACTTGATAAAAATGATAAGCTAGTAATTTTGGTTGGTGCAAATGATACCAATCACTTCGAAGTAATTGATGCCTTATCCTTGAAATATGAAAAGACATGTAACACTAGCGTAATCTTATTGCCCGTTGTCAATAATCAGTTTCTTAATATAAGCTCTCTGAATAATTTTATTGCGTCATCCGCTAAGCTATATAAACACGGCAAATATTTGAAACTCGATAAAGATAAACTAAAGCATAATCCAGACTTGAAAACACTATACTCGGAACTAATAAATTTTTCAATTGATTTTGACGAATATAAATCTAAGTATCTAATCGACAAAAGTTCTACAAAAAAATATATTGAAATAATACTTCTAACAATCAAATGTCCACACCACCGGTAATAAAATGTACCATTCCAGGTTTAGGTAAAAAAGAAGTTCTAAAGGAGTTAATACCCAACGTATCTAGTCCAACCCCTTCAAAAGGTACTATACCTTTTTATTTTCCTAAAGTAATAAATCGCCAGAAAGTTTCTAGACCAAATAAGCTTTTTAGTGACTGCAAAACCAGCAACGCATAAAGGTACAATCTTACATCAAAATATAACATCAGTCTTAAATAAAACCGACTCGATTGAAATTGCACTTAATGAACTGCGATATAAAAGCATACATACACATTGACATAATTTGCCTAAGGGAAACTTTCTTGAAAAAGGGAACCGAGCGTAATATCAAAATTAATAATTTCTCGATAGCATCGTCGTATTCGAGGGAAAATTTAAAAAAGGCGGAACTTGTATACTAATAAATAATTTATCAAACCTAGAATTCAAAAAGATTAATTCTAGAAACAAATAAGCAAAAAATATGAATTTGAATGTTGTGCCATTGAGCTTCCCAAATGTAACCTAATAATTTGTTTTATCTACAGAGTACCAAAGGATGAAAACATTCAAATGTTTTTTAATAAACTTAACGTAACACTTGACATATTGACGCGCAATTCCAAATGCAAAGTAGTCATTTGCGGGGACTGGA
Source organism: Pararge aegeria (assembly GCF_905163445.1). Taxonomy (NCBI): domain Eukaryota; kingdom Metazoa; phylum Arthropoda; class Insecta; order Lepidoptera; family Nymphalidae; genus Pararge; species Pararge aegeria. Next base: position 7,374,447 of record NC_053208.1, read on the forward strand.
ACATAAATATATTATTAAAAGGTAATAAATTTACATAAGAACTCAAAGGCTTTTTATGTAATTATAATATGTTTATTCATATTAATGTCCCAACAAAAAGTATGTAATAAATCCAATTTTTAAAAAAGGTGAAAGTGATGAAATGTGTTACTATAGACTGAAATATATTTTTAATAACAAACTTTTGGCCGATTTTCATATATATTTTGTACATTTCAAATATATTCAAAAAACCAAAAACCCGGTTTTTTGAATTTTTCACATAAATTTTGAGGTTATGTGAAAAAAGTGTAAATACAAAAGATTTAGATCTTTTTATTACCGACAACTTTGCCATTTGACTATTTTCGATTGGACTTTTGTATCCTCTCGAATGTCTATGAACGCGTTTACTTTATCCATGTTTAGGTAAAGTTGAATATATCAAAACATGAACATTTAAGGTATATTTGTTTGAATGCCACAATAAAATATTCAAAGTATTTTTCATGTGACAAGTGATTAGAGTACCAGTATTAAAATTTACTTAACATAAACTTAAACTAAATATAACTACCGATGATACGATTTATGATATATTTCCAAAACGGTAGGTGAAAAGATTTAAGGAATACTTAGACACTTAAACCTTAACACGATTTCAAAGAAGGTGATACAAAGTCCACAGATATCCTGAATGGCATATTAGGCAACAATTCCAATTCCTAATGTAAATAAAATATATGCACACGCTTCTATTTATTTACGACATTATTAAATACTAACCTTTATACTGAGCACTATATCGGCGCGAGTCAATAACTACGCAGTAATGTATTTAGTTTTATCTCAGATATAATTTATATATTATAGCATATGTAAATCTGTTAAAAAAATATATATATATATATATATAAATGAATACAGACTTAATGAAGATATAAGTCCCGATTAGAAACTAGCCGTCAGTGCTGAGCGTTGCAAGGAAAAAATAAACACGCCCTGTCACGCCCAGATATTATTGATAAGCAGCCTATATACGGCGCACTTTAATGTGCGCGGATCAAGGCTCTAACTAACTACGCAATTTTGAAATTATTTTTAACCAAATAAAATATATAAAAATATTAATAAAAAATATTAAAAACAAATAAATAAGTACAAAAGAATATTGAGTTAGTAGGACAAATATAACATAAACACAAATAAATTATGAATTTTAATTAAAGCTACTTTTTTTATTTAATTATTTAAAACACAATGACATAACCGAAACATTAGTGAAAGAATCAACAAAATAAATTAAATTAAATAGTATTCAAATAAACTACACACACCGGCATATTTAGCGGAACACGAAAAAAAGGGTTGATATCAGTATCATATAAGGTTGCCGGCGGATTTATACGTCATTTAATTTAAAAAGAAATATTTTCAAATTAAGAACATCACTGCGAAGAAATGGTCAAACCTACAGAGTGATATCCAGAGATCTTCGTCGACCAGTTTTAACGATCCATCGCAGTATCCAACGGTTCACGGAGACCGATACTTATGTGAGAAGAGCAGGACAAGGCAGAAAAAGACGCACTTCGAGTAGGGATGATCGTTTCACTCGGCTTCGTGTATGTAGGTACCCCCGTTTGACGGCCGTCCAAGCCCGACATGAGTTAGAAGCAGTGCGGGGTGTAACCTTAAATGAGCGTACGTTACGAAGAAGGTTCGAAGAAGCTGGTTTGGGTTCATTTGTGCCCGCCAAGGCTCCAAGGCTCGAGGTAAATCCTCGTAGAAGCAGGTTCACTTTTGCTTAGGAACATCGACTTTGGAACGCGGATCAATGGAGTAAGGTATTGTTTAGTAATGAGTTCAAAATTCTCTTAAATAAAATTGACGGCAGGCAAAGAAATTCAGACGCAAAGGAAAATGATACATTCGGACAAACTTTGAAACTACCGTTGCATACGGTGGTGGATCAATAGTGGTTTGGGCGGGAATTTGTTTGGGAGCTCGCATAGACTTGGTAGTCATTGACAGAGGGAGTCTGACTGCAGACTGCTATATCAGAGAAGTTTTGGATGAAAATGTCGTACCGTTTGCCCCATATATCGGGGACGATTTTGTTTTTATGCAGGATAATGCTCGGCCGCATACCGCTCGGGTAACTCTAGCTTATCTATTATGAACCCAATAGATCACGTTTGGGACTTGCTGAAAAGAAAAGTTAAGTCCAGAATTTCAGGTCTTGCCAACGTGGGTGAACTGCGAATCGCGTATATATAATAGTTGAGTAATGGCGGAGACCATCGATAACATCATTCTCATCATGCCTAGACGAAGTTTGTTGTGGGCTCTTCTTAGACCAGGGCGCGTTTGGAACCCGAATTAGAGCAGAATTGAATAAGAGCAGATATTAATCACCATTTTTTTAATTTTAGTTTAAGTGTTATTTTAATATTAATTTTCACTTTTCCCGGTTACATGAAAAGTTCCATAATGTATCATTTTTACAAATAGCCTTTACTCGCAAAATGTCCTTAATGTGATCTCATTTTAAGTAAAACAAATGAAATTTTAAATAACAATAGAAGTGTACTAAGCAGATCTTAAAATAAAACCATATTTTATTAATTATGGACCTTTTTATGCCGGTGAAAAATAATGTAAAAGTCAAACAGACCATAAGTACCAAAGTCAGGAATATGCGCGTCAGGTAACACCTCAAAATTTTTTATTGACCGACGTATTAAAAATTCGCGAGTGTTCTGTCAGCGCAACCCAATTTACACAATAATTAATAGCTTTGTTACATTAACAGGATAACAAATTCAATAATTATTTGCTTAAAACCTACAGTCTAAATATTCTTTCTTTTATTAATTAACTAGCCGTTTCCAGCCCGCTTCGCTGGGCGAATTGATGTTTCATTTTTATTTATTTTTTTCATATTTTTATTATTCTCCTTTTTTTTATTTTTGTATGAACATAAATAGGCCCCGCGGATAGAACTGTAAGCATCGATATTGTTTAGACTTACTCAAATTCCAAATTTCATCGATTTATCTTTCATCCAGGTGATTTTTCTCACTAATATTCATTGTAACTTTCAATGTGCAATCATTATAACATTTCCGTGCCTTTCTTCCAAAAATTAATAATAATTGACATGAAGAAAAAAATTTGAAATGAGCATTGAAAGTTTAAGTTAAAGTCATTGCAAGTCTCATATGTGAAGTTGAAATCTGTCTAGGTTCAAGTGCGACGAATTTTCTGTTAACTAAAATTTTCTCCGTGACATCAATTTTTTATAGAAAATTAATTGTGCATGTTTTTTATGAATTCTATTGGAATAAGTAACTTAATTTCTTTTCCACATCTCATGTGCTTGGAAAATGCATTCATTTTAATCTGTTACATTTCCGCGATCCCGCAATAAAAGAATTCGTCGGTTATGTAGTCTGCAAAAGTAAAATGAATGTAAAATTCTTTGTAAAGTTAAGTTTTTGAAACCTCTCAACTTTTTCTCCGCTGCCAAAAAGACAATTGTTGTAAGGAAATACACGAATATCCCTACATACACGAAGATCCCCACCAAATTTGGAGTCTGTAGAAGTTACAGGTTAGAAATAAAAATTTTAGATTTTAACACCCACCCCCGCAATTCCTGTCGGAAGTAGACTTTATTGAAATCCATTTTGAGATGTTCTTTATGTGAAAAATAAAAGATTCCTACCATATTTAGAATTTTTAGAAGCTATATTTCGAAATTGAAATTTTTTATTGTTAACACACACCCCCGCGAACCTTATTGGAGGTGATTCATTGTAAAATCCGCTCGAAGATCATTTTTATATTACATATAGAACACTCACTAAATTTGGAGTCTATAGGAGCTATCGCTTGGAAATTGAAAATTTTCATTGTTAACGCCCCCGCAATCTTCTTTGGGGTGGGATATCGTAAAATTTGTTCATAAATCATTTTTACATCACTTATAGAAAATTCCTACAAAATTTGGAGCTTGTAGGAGCTTTAGCTGGAAAATTAAAAATATTAATTGTTAATACCCACCCCCGCAACCCCCTGTGGGGTGAGCTATCGTAAAATTCGTTCATAGCCTATTTCTACACCTCTTACAGAAGATTCCTACAAAATTTGAAGTCTATAGGAGCTATAGTTTAAAAACGGGAATTGTTCATTGTTAACGCCCCCGCAATCCCCCTTGGGGAATGAATTTCTTAAAATCTATTCATAGCTGACCTCTACATAGCAAAAGTAATATTCCTACCAAGTTTCACGTTTCTAAGTCTTATGGTTCCCGAGATTTCGTGGTGAGTGACTATATAGATGGTAATTCTTCGATTATCATCGAAATTTTTTACTTTTTATCGGGCTTTTTTAAAATTTTCTTACATACAAAACTTTCTCCTGACAATTCTGAAGATAAAAAAAAAGCCCAATTGGTCCAGCCGTTCTCCACTACCGTGAGTAGATTCTTAGCTGAATGTAAAAAACCATAATCCGTTTAATACACTCTGTTGAAATCCATGGAAACAAAAGAATCAAGAGAAAATGCTTATCTTTTGTTTTTATTAGCGGGATAAATGTTCATAAAAGTAAAACAGCAATAAAAAAATTAAGGAATGTTGGAATTCAAAAAATAGATAGCCATAAACCATCTAGGAAAAATTTCGCATCGAATGGTGGTAGTTTCATGTCGATACGATCAGTGGTTTAGGCGTGATTGAGCCTCAAACGAAGACCGTTTTCATTATATATATATAGATTAGTGGACCGGAAAACATTGTCCTGCCCGGTAAATCAGAGCCACTAATGGGTCTTATTGTGCTTTTAAACAACCAGAAAAAAATAGCAACATAGAATTCAATCAATCAAGATCTGTCCTGTTGGTAAGGAGGAGTTAGGTTACAAACACACGTACAGAACTATTTTAGTTGTTTTCTTACCATTTAATCCCTTGCTTGGACTTCCAAAAGTATTTTAAGAACTAAATTAGACAAATCTGTCCAGACGTTTTCGAGTTTAATTGGGACCAACGAACCGCATACATATATATATATAGATAATACAATTCATAGATGACGTAGAAGACAAATATCTGTTATTAAAATTTCAAAAAACTTTTATTATACATTTAAGAAATATTTTTATGGACCACAATATACTAAAAAATCAAAATAGGATTTATGCATTATTTTCGATATTCATCTAGTAAGAGAGAAGAAATTAGTTAATCAAAAACTGTGAACTGAGATCCTGACAATTTCACTTTCCTATTCTAAAGCAAAATATACACTAGCGCCTATTCAAAATGTTGCAATGACTATCCCGGAGCAGACAAAACCACGGAACAATCACTGACACGATGCATGAAAAAAAATTCATGCGCGCGCGCTTAGCTGATTCCCCTTCGCTAGTGCCTTGTGCGCAAGCCAGATTATACAATAATTTGTAGTATAAAGCTAGTAGCTGTTGCCCACATTCTTAGTCCGTTTATTATTTCGGTAGCGATTGAGTTACATTAATTAGCAGGAGCACAGATTCTAGAGTAAATTATTATCTACCACATATTCTAAATAGTTTTAATTTTATAAATTACAAAATAAAATAGGCATTACCGGCATTTAGAAAACCAAACTATTTCGTTGACATTGACGATTTATTGATATTATTATTAATTGATTGATCGATATTAGAAATATCGATGTTTTTAATTTATTGAAAAACTTTCGTTAAAACTTTTAAGGTAAATATAAATTAACGCGAATAACGGTCGGCTTAGGAAGTTATGTTTTTTTTTACTCATCTAATGGAAGTATTCCCCGAACAACATATTTACCTATTTCAGAAATCAAAAGTACTTTTTTCCTAATTAATATTAACATCTTGGGATGAAGGAAAATATCACATACGTAGATTGGTATAATTGAATTTTTCAGTTCTTTAAATAATAAAAAAAAAAAAAATTGCGAAATGCATCATCGCATACTGAAATCGACTCCTTTCTTGTCACACTCTTGATAAGGGTGGACACAAATAAACAAATAATTAATAAATATACTACGACAATATACACTTCGCCACCCAGCCCCAAAGTAAGCGTAGCTTGTGTTATGGTAACTAAGATGACTGATGAATATTTTTTATGAATAATATTATGTATATGAATACTTATAATATCCATATAAACACCCGGACACAGAAAATCAGTCATGTTCATCACACAAAGATTTGCCAGTTGTGGGAATCGAACCCACGGCTTTGTTCGCAGGGTCGCTGCCCACTGCGCCAATAAGTCGTCAACAAATACACATATAATTTCTATATGGAATAAAAAGTACGAATGAAATTCTTAACTACTTAAATAATTGTCTAATGCGTTATGAATACTTCGTGCGCTCAAATATTTTGCATCACACCTACAGGATATTTTGGAAACTAAGTGAAAATAAATCCGAAATACACCGTTCGTTAATCGTTCTAACCTCATTTATTTTTATTTTATTTACGTTACCAATTTTAATTACGATAAAATGGAATATCAAAATACCGTAATTAGTCTTCTTTAACGATTTAGAGAGTAAGTACTGCGAACGCCGAAGTAGCAATGTACACCGCAAGTGTAGAGTGCGTGCCGAGTCAACTATTTGAGCGTACGAAATATACCTTCGGTAGATATTTAGGCAAAGATAATGACATCGCACCACGTAAATATAAAACCTAAGGATAAGACAATATATGGTTGTTGACACACTAAAAAACTTCAAATAAGAGGGGCGTTCGATAAGTATTGAGAACTAAAAAAAGTTAGGTTATTCTGGCTGGAATATAGCATAGATGCACATGACAAAACAGTTTCTTTTGTTCTTTAGAAATTGAATTATTTTGTTTGCACTTTGCAGTCGAAATTGGATAACATTCGCTGTTAACAGCAAGTTTGCTTAAAAAAATTCTGTACAAAACAAGTTAACCAAGATTCACGGGATACTTTAGTCGCAAAAACAATTGAGGCTGAACATTTGTCGAGCTTCTTTAGAACTGTTACGCCAAAACCCTGAATGAATGAATGGCCAGTTTTTGCAGCGAAAGGGGTGGTTTTGATTGAATATCTCGTTTGAGTAACTGGTTCTTTGTAAGCAGAACCAATAACAAAAAATGCTTTGTTGCAATGCAACGCAAACAAAACACTTTTTTGTTCCAACCGACTGACGGCTCTATCAAGACCGACAGCTGACTGAGGACTCCATCAACAGGATGGACTGGTTTTTAAGTAAATTTTTGTTTGATAAAAGGTATTATTACAAATGTATCATGCTTAAAGCAGCATTGCATTGTTACATTTGCTTTTTATTGAACGCCCTACGTGTTTATACGTATAAACTAAAAGAAATAATCAGTTAGACATAAACAATAGAAATCTTCTTTCAATATGTTTTCATTAAAAATGTTATCTTCTATCTTCTATCTTCACCGGCGACGACGTTTCATGATGACAAGCGTCTACCATTTCGATCCCGAGGAGTACAAATGATCTTCAGGATCGAAATGGCAAGCGCCTGTTTCATCAATTGTTCCAGATCGGCGATGACTTCAAAACTGTTCCAGTTCATGTAGTATTATTGTGCATATAATTATATTTTATCTCTGCATACTTATCTAACTTAACTATTGATTTAGTATAGTTTAGCGTTAATATTAAAAAAAAATCTTATAGGCCTATCACACACACCTATGAATTTATATACAAATGCCTCACTAAAACTCGAGTAAGCCTGGACCTAATTGGCTAATTTTGGTCATGAAATATTTGTGGTAGTCTAGGGAGAGATCGGTGAGAAAAGTACAAGAATCTAAAATTCTTCTGTACTTTTATTCGACACCATTGTGAGCTGGACCCATTTTGATGAAATTTTGTGTGTATATTTCAATGGGTTCTTGATTAGTTCCTGAATTGTTTAAAAACACAATTGGTCCCGGTAGGTCACGCTACTTTACCAGGCATGATGACGTCTGCCGGGCCCGCCAGTACATTAATACGTCCGTCATAAAACGGCCATAATTTTATATTATCGCAGTCTTTAAAGGTAGAGAAGAAGAAGAAGGGAATCTTCAAGAAATCATCTATTCTGGAACTTACGTGGTCGTTGTAACTGAAGAATATGAGTCACAGGGAAAACAATGGGTCGAAGCTCGCAGTGGAAATGCTAATGTTTTGATAAGATTTTAAAATTTATGCTTACATTTACAAATTGAGCTCCAAGGTTTCGAACCTCTCCTTCATTAATGAGATTTTAAATTAAATTACTGGATCTGCTGCAAGGACCTTATCTACTAAGCATAATAGCATTTATTTACGGATTAGAAAATTAAGTTTGAAAGGTTAAATGGATAAATCAGAATTTTTCCAACGCAAAACGTCATATTCATACTACGGAACGATTACCACCTAATCCAGATAAAATTCTGAATATTTCAAACTACCCACCTACCTAAAACTCGTAAACAGATTAAAGAATTTGTAGGAATCCTTGGCTCTTACGTTTCGTACCCGATTTTGCAAAGTTAACTAAAACTTTAACATCCTGCTTGAAAAAAGGCTCTACAATTAAATTAAATTCAGAATAAGTTGACCGTTTCAAAAAATGACAAAGTGTAGGATTGGATATCCCAAACCTAGCAAATCCCAATTTTGAACGGGAATTTTACATAGCCATATGTGCGTCTGAAAATACTTTAAGGTGCAAGGCCCTACTGGTGATGACATATCCATACGCCTCACGTACAATAAACGATATTGAAATTAATTATTAGAAAAAGACTATCTTTCTATTGTCTGTGCCACAATGTACTTTAGGCCATATCTTTTTGATATAAAATTGAATATAATTACCGATTTTAAATATTATCCAAATAAAAAAATGTATTTAGCAGTATACAATTATACAATTATTCGTAAAAGTTCGATGGATTATGTAGAAATTAATACACAAAACAAAACTAAAGATGATCTTCCGTCCTTTCCTAAAACCACCTATTCGAATTTCCATAGAAAACTACCGAATAGATCTAGTTTACCTCAACATGAAGCCATACGAGCGAATTTAAAAGATTCCTCACGTAAAATTCCTATAGTCTGTACTACTAGCGATAAAGTGGTTTATTCTAATCAACCTGTGCATTTATTTAACAAATGAAAATCTCGTGGGCCTTTTTAAAAATCGCATTTTAAAATACCCATCATCAAGTACAGTAAAAAAACTCCTTATTATACTATAAAAAAGTACGAAAGTTCCTCCTATTTATAAAGTTATACTTTGTTCCTGTATAAACCTCAGCAGCATTCATTCCCACGATCAAATTTCAACAACTGATAAGACTACACAGCACATATTATTTATTCGTAAGCTTACCTATACATATAATATTAGACTAAGTGTATTACACACTTACGTACTTTTTAAAACAATTGGATTTATTATAGTAAAGGAAACAGATACCGATAAAATGCTTTTACGTTCCATTAATCACAAATCATTTATATTAGTTTGTATATCTTAATACAATTTTATAACATAAGTATGCAAGAAAGCTTGAGTAGGAATTACTGGCTATTTTAATTTTAATAGAATTAGATAAGTTCTTTTATTGACTTTTTATTATTTTCAACATTTATACTAAATCTAAAAAAAAGGTAAATTTTCATTTCGAGTTTATAGTTATTTGCATTATATCTACGAAGTCATTAGCTTATCATTTCTATTTATACGGAATTTAAAATTGGAGCACCTGCACCTAGTAAAACAGCTGATTCTAAGATTTTCATCTACATAGAGGCTGAATGCCCAAAGACTTGTACTACCTTTCACGGAGGCTCTGATCAAGCAGAACAACCTATCATCTGACTCAATTCTGATTTTACTTCCCAGCTTTCTGAAGAAAACTACGTATGAAGACTAACTATATCTAGGAGAAGATACCATAAGTTACCATAATATTCAGCGCTTTTATCTCTGAACAGTTCCTCCTCTGGTGAGAAAGATGTTACGAAGTGGACTCGTCATGTCAGCACAATATCAGGTTGCTGCGTGATTCGCCAGTTTGCTATACCTACTCACGGCCATCCTTCACTACGGTGCTACGGTGCTACGGCACTACGGTGTGGGAACGGACACCATTTGTAACTAACTCATTATTCCTACTTTATATTACCAGAATTTAAATGTATACCAATATAAAAAATATAGACATAAACAACAAAAGGTGTTCATTATTTAATACCACGCTTCGGGCCAGCCACCAAATATACCTGGTGCATAAATAAATATACTACGACAGTACACACATTGCCCCAAAGTAAGCGTAGCTTGAGTTATGGGTACTAAGATGACTGGTGAATATTTTTATGAATAATATATACAAATACTCATAAAATACTGATACCAGACATTAAAAAACATTCATGTTCATCACACAAACATTTTCCAGTTGTTGGAAACGATCCCACGGCATAAAACATATTTCGTAAGGAATCACCCTGTAAAAATATTAAATCCAAAGAAGCATGTTTATTTTTCTATACAAGCTAATTTAAACCATCCAATTGTTATCTTATAAACTTTATTGAAGACAAGCGGACACTCGCGACTTTGTCCGCGTATGTGTCAACCTAAAAAAAAAGTCGATGTATTTATTTTAGAACTTTAGAGAAAAAATTTCGACAATTCCGAATGAATTCCGTCGTTTCGGCGAGACGTTCACACGTCGTACGCATCGAAATGTCCCAAAAAAGATCTTTTTTGTAGTTTTTGCAACATCAATGAGAAAAGATGATCGTAGCGTGCTCGTGGTAGCTACTGGTCGTAGCATGATGTTATATAGACGATACTACTAACATAAAAAAATCCAATTTGAAACACAGTTTCCTGAGATTAGCGCGTTTAACCAAACAAATTCAAAAGCTTTATAATATTATAGCTGACTCGTGCCCACTTAATTGCGCGTTAAACCTTTCTATTTGTATTGAAATTATGAATGTGTTTCGTTTAATACTGAGTGCTATGATTTATTTCCTGACTTCCAAAAGGAGGTTTATACTTTTACTACATAAGTGCGTATGTAATCGTATGTCAATTTGAGTATATACAAGGTTACAAATGAGTGAATGAAATGATTATGATTGATAAATAATGTAAAATTATATCGTTCAAAATTTATCTATATTATACTGTATTAGATGTAGTGTTATTTATCAAAATTAAGCTTAATTTGGTATACCCCGCGCAAAGCCTGAGAAGCTGTATGGTGAAATTTATAATTAATAATTTCTTTAATCTTTTTATTCTACACACCAAACAGATCGTCGGCAATGTAACGCAAGTTTCGCAACAACACCGGATCATCCTCAGGAGATGTTGACTTTTCATTGAATAATTGTTAACAAAAGTGTTATTTAATCTTACTCTTGCTCAGTTAAAAAAACATCTTTATTCTAAATTCTAACTTCTAATTGTTCTACGTAAAAGTACTACTTATGTTTTCACATATCCACTTTGATGGATATTGTTAGTAAGGGTCTTATCTGTCAATAATATGTGTTTTTTTCTCTCGAGCCCATAAAGTTTCATAATTAAGTTATAAGTTTGCTGTCAATTTTAATGTATTCGTTAGATTTATTAGCGGCTACATAATTGGTGTATGTGTTATTTTCTTTGTACTAATTTTAAGTATTAAGTATACTGTTTGGGCCTTGATAAATAAAATAAAAATAAAATAAATAATGTTTGGTGTGGAGTATAAGGATTGAACACATGCAGATTCTTCTGCTTTTCGCGGAGTCTGGCAAATTAAGCTTAATTATCATAATTTATCATGGAATTCCGCAAAGTAACGCCTGCTTGTATCTTATATGTAATGTTATTGACGGCCGATTGGCGCAGTGGGCAGCGACCCTGCTTTCTGAGTCCAAGGCCGTGAGTTCGATTCCCACAACTGACAAATGTTTGTGTGATGAACATGAATATTTTTCAGTGTCTTGGTGTTTATATGTATATAATATGTACGTAAAATTATTCATAAAAAATATTCATCAGTCATCTTAGTTACCATAACACAAGCTACGCTTACTTTGGGGCTAGATGGCGATGTTTGAATTGTCGCAATATATTTATTTATTTATTTTATTTTATTATTTGGTACCAAAATATTATACGGTTCTTCTGGAGTTCCAACCCAATATAAGCCGACTTAGATTATTTTTAAATAGATTGGCATTCCAATCATATAAAAAAAGTCTAATAGAATTAATACAACTCAAAAGATAACGAAATGGTCGCGGTTCCATACCTATCTCGTATTTTCTTTTTAACCAGTCCAAATTATATCCCTACAGTAAAAGGGAAAAGTCTTTGTTTTTAATACTTAAATCGATTAGTTTGCTTATTATGATAAGTATTCACATTTCATTCATATGACCAATAAACATGAAATAATGATTTTAATTATTTTTAAAAATTAAAAACTACTCTTAAATATAATAGTTATCCATGCTATCGCGGACATATTTGTAGGCATTGATAGTTCTAGAACCTTTCTATAGAACTCAATCATACATCTCAAGTCGTTAAGGCAGCGTTCGTAAGAAATGATTTCGAGCGACCGTTTTTTCTCAGACTAATTTTGTTAAATCCAACTCCCACGAAAAATATACTTATAAATAAGAAATCTTCATTGCAGTCTATTCTCGCAATTCTGAAAGTCTGTTCTTGCGACTTTTTTATAGTCATTGCAAAACATACTTTGAGAGGAAACTGTAATCGTTTGAATTTGCTCGGAATTAAAGGAATCCGTGTTAAAAATACAGTTTCCACTTTCGCACACCAAGTTGTGGCTAAATTTAAGTAATTGTGGCTTTCGCTATATTAATATGCATGGCTTTGACTTTCAGCCTTTCCATAGACTTTTCATGAATATTAGCAATACCTGGATAAATTTTCGAAAACTACTGAGCACAAATTTTCCAGGATGGTTAATATTCCATCAAATGACGGAAAATCCCCGTAGCCGATTTCAAAAAGGAGGTCTGCAAAACTAACAACAAACTTATCTCCTAGAACTTGTACCCTCATGTTTTCCGTAATCTTGAGAATGTTAATTTGAGGCCATAAAGTAGATCTATTCAGGCATGACAAGTTCTTCGGCTCTGGTCCCTTTTGGCACCACTGGTAGAGTCTGCCTAAAGTGTCCGGCCAGCAAAATCATTACACAACTTACTACATTACATTTTTATTACCTCTTATATCCTGAAGTGATATATTTAAATCCTCAACGCCGCCCTTATGTAACATAGTTATTTCATCCAACACTATTAATTTTGTAAATTTTAAAATTTTCGAAACACGAAGCAAATCTTAACCCATACCTATACAACAAAGTACAAGAGGGAATCAAAATAAAAGTTTCATGGATATAACTTGAAACATTAATTGATAAATGACGGATTTTATACAAACTTTCTTCCCCTATTTAACCATCTTAGGGTTGAAATTTTTAAAAATCGTTTTTAGCGGATGCCTACGTCATAATAGCTATCTGTGTGCAAAATTTCAGCTCGAGCTGTCCAGTGGTTAGAGCTGTGCGTTGAGAGATCGGTCAGTAAGTCACCATTGCCTACATAGGTATACCAAGTTTTATTAACATTACTTAATAAAAAACCTAAAATAATCAGAAACTATCATATATTTTCATCCGCTACTTGACGTCTTTGTGGTGGCATTTTTAAAATTTGTGAATTTCTTTATTTTTATTGGAAAGCCAAAATTAAAAGTTTTTAGTTCCCTATTTAACCCTCTTAGGGTTGGAATTTATAAAAGTCCTGTTTTAGCCGATGCCAACGTTGTAATAACTATCTGTGTGCAAAATTTCAGATCGATCGGTCAAGTGGTTAGAGCTGTGCGTTGATAGATCAGTCAGTCAATCACTCAGTCACCTTTGCCTTTTATATTTATAGAAGATTACTAAATACTAATAAGATAAAATGAGCGATAGTAAATCTACCAGTGAGTACCTACAGGGAAGAAATAAGAGTTGAAAGATAGTTCGAATTTGCTATTATTTTGAAATATAAAATACAACGACATTTAAATAGTTTTAGGAAATATACACTTTCCTCTTTATACGATTATTTTAAACACGAGCTTTACGCGTGATAATGGTTGTATTCAAAAATAATTTCCAGTCTGTTGGTAAAAACAGTACGAAAACCTATTTGAGCAGTTTTTGTGCTTATCGGGTTCAGACAGGGTTAGATGCGGCTTTATTTTATAATTGTAATGATTTTGGTATAATGATAAAGAAAACAAGGTTATGCAAAATGGCGGATTCAATAGCTCACTTAAATATTTTTCTCCGCCGTGGAAAATGGAAATTTAAAATGGCGGACACTATTGCGCACGCAGATGTGTTGGCAACTAGGTTACGCTAAACGTGTATTGTTTGGCCATCTTGGTTATTAATGTTTGATTGTGTTGAGTTTGGCAGTGTTCGTAAGAAACTATTTCGTTCGAAAGTTTTTTATCCGATTTACTTTGTAAATCCGATTACCCCGAAACGTTATTTTCAGTTTCCAGGTTAATATATATAGCCTATGGCAAAAATAATGTGACTTTATATTAGTAAAAGAATTTTCAAAATTGGTTCAGTAGATCTATAGATTAGCCCCAACAGTGTCAGAAATTCACAAACTTTACCTCTTTATAATATTATAAGTAAATAAGTAATAATTATATAGAAGTATAAATGAACGCTGCCAGGAACTATTTTCGTCAATAAAAACAACACGCAACAACACGCAACTCGCTGCGATTATATTTGTCGATGGCATTTTCGAAAACAGATGGGGGATGTTCTGTTATTATCTAATATGAGAATCATTATCTTCAGAAAGTTTTTTGTCACAAGAATATAACACGCATGCCATGAACAAGTGTGACGCAGCTTCGAAGGAATGTTCGAAGGGATATCGCATCACAGTCTTGTGTTCTTACGAACATTAAAATGTTTGTTTTATTAATTTTCCACCGTCAGAAGTATTATGGTAATTCAAAATGGCGGACACGCCTGCGCGCTTTGTGAATAAATTGGTATCGCCAACCCCTTATTGATTTTCCGCCCTCTTATGAGTTATAGAAACTCAAAATGGCCGTTACGCCTGCGCGTTTTATCTAGTCTGTATTGATTTTTCGCCATCTTGTGGAAAACTAGCATCACTAAGGTTAGGCTATGTTAATTATAAAATACTTACGAAACACGTAGCGTTAGTCTTTAAACTGCATTCTGAGATAATAAATATAAAGAACCTTTATAGTCACTAAATATTCCGGCACTGATAGGTTCGCTAATCAAAATATGATTTGAATATAATTTATTTACATTACGGATAACGCAAGTTCAATTCGAAACAATGGAAAACAAATTAAAAGAGGCTATGCTATTACGAGGCCGGGCCCCCAGCGGGCTCTCGACAATTTCATTTTCCGTCGTGTGATTCGTATATCCCGGAATATTCACGTCAGATGAACACATTATTCCAGCGCGCTTGTAACTCCAACTAGTGTGATACCCGGGGCATGGAACGCTAACCATGTATGAAAGCTCAAAATGGCGGATACGCATGCGCGCTTTCTTTGTGCTAATAAAGCGTAGCGGTAGCGCGAACCGCTTATTGATTTTCCGCCATCTTGTTTGACTCTACACTGATAAAAGGTGACGGTAGCTGGCTATGAATTTTCCGCCATATTGTAGAAAACTCAGATCACTAAAGTTAGGCTATATTTATAATAAAATACTTACGAAGCAACGTAGCTTTCGTCTTTTAACTGCATCCTGTGATAAAGATATGAAGAACCACTTAAGTCACTAACAAAACCGGCACTTATGAGTTCGGAAATAAAAATAATGGCAATAAATGATATGCATATTATTGAATTACATTATGAAAAACACAAACACAACAAAAAAAATTGAAAGGGTCTATGATATTGGGGAGGGGCTCTCGGCAATTTCACTTCCGAAATATCAAAGTCGGACGAACGAGACTTAATTTCAACGCGGCCGTTACTCAACTGAAGTGATCCCCGGGGAATGGAGCTCTATACTGCAGTATTGATTAGCACTGGACATGCGTAGTCACGTTTAAACAGCTGCGCCATCTATCAAACGCTTAAGGTACGAACACTTCTACCAAAACGGTGTCTTTGTGTTGGTACCGCTTCCCATCGCGATTTTGTGTTTGGAATTAAAGCAAAATGGAGGAGAGCTGAACTAGCAACGCCAATTTTAATACTTTACTGGTGTAAAATGGCTGTAGGTGTTGTACTGCTATTATTCTTGATAGCTATGCTATCATTCACATATACCACATCAAGAATATTAAATACAAAGCAATGATTACGTGTTTAAATTCTAAACCAATATTAAAATGATAATATAAATATGACTCCGAAAAAAAACTACTATAGATATTTGTTTACGGGTAACGCTACGCATTTATTAATTTTCGGCCATCTTCTCATGTCGCGCTTAAGCGCCCTTTCTCCGTGCCAATCACAAAGTTCCGCTAACTGATCATTGATTTTCCGCCATTTTCTGTTCAGGAAGTTCACAATGGCGGATACACCTACGCGTGTTTGACCCTAAACCATCATTACAATGATAAAATAAAAATGTATTTACTAATAACTAAAATAGATATTTGTTTAAACGTAAAAACTCTAACCATGTAATGTTTTCCGCCATCTTTTGCATTATGGAAGCTCAAAATGGCGGATACACCTGCGCGCTTTCTTTGTGCTAGTAAATTGGTAGCGCGAGCCGCTTATTGATTTTCCGCCATGTTGATTGACTCCATACAAATAAATAGGTGACGCTTACTGGCGATTGATTTTCCGCCATCTTGTAGAAAACTCACATCACTAAGGTTAGGCTATGTTTATCATAAAATACTTACGGAGCAACCTGGTTTTCATCTTTAACTGCATCCTAAGATATTGGTATGAAGAACCACTAAAGTCACTAACAAATCCGGCGCTGATGAATACGGAAATAAAAATAATGTCAAAGAATGTTCGAATATTATTGATTTACATTATGGAAAACACTAGTTTCAAGAATTGCAAAAAAATAGAAAAAAAATTGAAAGGGTCTATGATATTGCGAGGCCGGGCACCCATTGGGGGCTCTCGGCAATTTCACTTCCGAAATATCAAAGTCAGACGAACGAGACTTCATTTCAACGCCGCCGTTACTCAACTGAAGTGATCCCCGGGGAATGGAGCTCTATACTGCAGTATTGATTAGCACTGGACATGCGTAGTCACGTTTAAACAGCTGCGCCATCTATCGGACGCTTAAGGTACAAACACTTATGCAACGATGTCTTTGTGTTGGTACCGCTTCCGACCGCCATTTTGTGTTCGGGGTTAATGCAAAATGGCAGAGAACTAAGCTGAAGCTAACAACGCGAGTTTTAATACTTTACTGTGTAAAATAGCTGTAGGTGTTGCACTGCTATTATAATTGATATCTAGGATATTATCAACAAATAACACTGCAGAAATGTAAAATGCAAAGGCAATGAGTTAGTGTTTAAATTCTGAACCAATATTAAATGATAAAATAAATATGTTTTTCCGCAATCTCATATCATGTGGCACCTACGCGCCCTTTCTTCGTGCCAATAACTAAGTTTACAGGAATGTTAAATGCAAAGCAATAGTTTTGTGTTTAAATTCTGAACCAATATTAGAATGATAAGATAAATATGTAAAGTCGTGATAGCCCAGACTTCGACTTCACTTTCGGGGGAGCGAGTGCGAATCCCGACGCGCACCTCTATCTTTTCAAAGTGCGTTTTAAGGAATTAAAATATTACTTGCTTCAACGGTGAAAGAAATAATCTTGAGGAAAGCTACATTTCTAAGTGTTCACCATAATGTTCTCAAAGGTGTGAAGTCCACCAATCCGCACTGGGCCAGCGTGGTGGCCTTAACCCCTTGTCACTGTGGGAGGAGACTCGTGCTCTGTCGGTCGGTAACGGGTTCACATAATGGAGATTAATAAGTCAGCGAAAAAATCTACAGAAGATATGCGTTTACGAGTAACGCTGACCATTTATTAATTTTCCGCTATCTCATCTCATGTCGCGCCTAAGCGCCCTTTCTACGTGCCAATCACAAAGTTCCGCTAACTGTTTATTGATATTCCGCCATCTTCCGTTCTGGAAATTCAAAATGGCGGATACACCTACGCGCGTTAGACCCTAAACCATCATTACAATGATTATATAACAATATTGCCGTTAAAACTTAAATACATATTTGTTTAAAGGTGACAACGCTAACCATGTATTGTTATTCCGCCATTTTGAGCTTCCCTAATGCATGAGGGATACGCCTGCGCACTTTCATTGTGCTAATAAATTGGAAGCGCGAACCGATTATTGATTTTCCGCCATCTTGTTTGACTCTTCACTGATAAAAAGGTGACGCTAACTGCCTATTTATTTTCCGCCATCTTGTACAAAACTTGCATCACTAGTTATGGTTAGGCTATGTATATAATAAAATACTTACGGATCAACGTAGCTTTCGTCATATAACTGCATCCTGAGATATCGATACGAAGAACAACTAAAGTCACTAAAAAATCCGGTACTGATGAGTTCACAAATAAAAATAATGTCAATTAATGATATGAATATTATTGATTTACATTATGGAAAACACTAGTTTCAAAAATTCAAAGTAAATGGAAAACAAATTGAAAGAGTCTTTGATATTGCCAGGCCGGGCACCCTCTGGGGGGCTCTCGGCAATTTCATTCTCGATCGGTTCTGCCATCACTTCCGAAATATTAGCTTCAGATGAACGAGATATAACTTTAACGCGCCCGTAACTCAACTGAAGTGATCCCCGGACAATGGAGCTCACTACTACAGTATTGATTAGTACTGGGCATGCGTATACGGCATGTCACGTCTATACGGCTGCGCCATCTATCAGACGTTCGAGTCTTTGTGTTGGTACCGCTTCCCACCGCTATTTTGTGTTTGGGGTAAAAGCAAAATGGCGGAGAACTAAGCTACACTAACAACATCAGTTTTAATACTTTACTGGTTATAATGACTGTAGGTGTTGCACTACTACTATTATTGATAACTAAGCTATGGGAATCAACACAAAGCAGATTGGCAGAAGGGTTATTGGCTCTACACAGAATAGCAGTTCTAGAAGATACATCTTACGCCGCGTCACAACCAATCTTTTAGTCAATGACGAAGATGTTCCATATCTTCTACTCCTATCCAGGGGAAGGGTTTGCCTAGTAGTAATAGTGATTGTATTGATTATCGGCCATCTTGTTGTCCATGATAATTCAAATGGGCGGATAGATCTGCGCGCGCTTTCTGCTAGCAAATCGGGCTAGTAAATTGAATTTTGTGCCAGTAAATTGTGTTCGCAAATGAGTATGGCAGAAATGCAAATAAAAACTCACGTTGCAACGGTCTAAATGTACAAAAGAATACTTACTAAACATGTCGCGATCGTCTTCAAATTGTATCCTGGTATATAGATAGGTATAACAACAAAAGTCACTAAGGAATCCGGCACTGATAAGTTCGCAAATCAAAATAAAGTCAGTATATGATTTGAATATTATTGAGTTACATTATGGAAAACACCACTTTTCCCGTCGAATCAGCGAAGTAATCCAGGGATATGGTGAACCAATTGAAAAAGTTTATGATATTGCGAGGCCGGACGTTATCTGGAGGGCTCTCGGCAACGTCATTTTCGACCGGTTCCGCCATTACTTCCGGAATATTAACGTCAGATGTACGAGACATCATTTTAACCCGACCGAACCTCAACTGATGTGATGCCCGGGGAATAGAGCTCTATACTGCAGTATTGATTAGTACCGGGCATGCGTAGTCGCGTTTATACGGCTGCGCCATCTATCTAATGCTTAAGGAACGAACACGTAAACTAAAACGGCGTATTTGAGGTTCAATCGGCTTGACGGCCGAGTGGCGCAGTGGGCAGCGACCCTGCGTCCAAGGCCGAGGGTTCGATTCCCACAACTGGAGAGTGTTTATGTGATGAACATGGATGTTTTTCAGTGTCTGGGTGTTTATCTGTATATTATAGGTATTTATGTGTATTATATTCATAAAAAAAATATTCATCAGCTTTCTCAGTACCCATAACACAAGCTACGCTTACTTTGGGGCTAGATGGCGATGTGTGTATTGTCGTAGTATATTTATTTATTGATTATTATAATCAAAATGGCGGTAGAACACGGTACTCGCATCGTCAGTTTTTAGTAGTCTATGCAACTAGTTTGGTAACATTACATTTTACAGTCGAGGCGGTATTAGGCTCATGTGATTCTTGCTTTAATATGTGGTATTTTTTGACTATATTATTTAATTATATGATTAAAGGTTATTAAAATAAACGAATACTTCTTTCATATCTCAAGTGTCAGTTTACGAGTTTCCTAAACATCACGCAACTCGGATTCGGTGTCGTTGCGATGGGGCCTAACGTCGTTAAATTATTTATAAAAAACCACAAAGCACAAAAATATTATAAAATAATTAATTGAAAAATCGCGCCACAATCAGCAAGCAAACAACAAACAGCCAGGCATCTTGCGCTGCATACAGCCAATATTAAAAACACAAAAGGCATGACATGGACAAATTTCGCATCGACATTATTCTGAAATATATGACAATTCTAACTAATCCTTGTTATTATTACCATGATTGTTTACAAGAGTTAAAATACGTTTATGTAATTTTATGAGAACTACTTACACATGTATTTTATTTAAGTATCAATGATTTGTTCTTAGTTTATTAAAGGAATAGGTAAATTTTTTTACGATTTTTTCTTACTATTCTTTAATCTCACTATACCAGATGATGATAAAAGAATAATAAGAAAATGGTGATACCGGAAATAAAAAAGTTCCTAACAAAAAAGATGACATCTAAATATATAAAAGAGAAAACCACTGACTCCCTCACTCAATAATCACTAAATCTGAAACTATAAAGCCGACAAACTTGGGGTTGGATATTTGTATGAAAGTCCTATGTTTTTGAAGTTAGGTAAGTGGAAATCATCATTGAAGTTATACGCTTGAAATAATAAAAATGTATATACATTATAGGAGTGTAAGCAGAAGGCTAGTTAGTACCAGTCAACCTCCCAAATTGCCAACCTCACCTGCCCGTGGTGCACCCTGCCTCATAGTCCTATACCTTTAATATTTTTGAAATTAGTCAAGGGACGTTTAAATATGGATATCGAAGCCAGATCAGATGTTTGTTTAACTTTTGTCGGTCTATCTGTTCGCACATCATGGAAACTATTGCACGGATTTGAACATAGTTTTATGTACTTTTATTTATTTATTTATTGGGTCTACCAGAGTACTACTTGTACACTTATAGACATTTCATCCATTTTTTGACTCAAAATAACGTTGTGCACCCAGTGAGATTCTATTTTTTGGTGCTGCTACTAGGTCACACATCTCTGGATTAGGTGTAATTTGAGATAGTATAACAGGTACGGTGAAACCGTAGTGAGTACCGTGGCGGCCATTTGCGACTATTTGATTGCGAAAGTATGCCAGTCTGTTCATTTGAGAAAAATAGCTCGTATCCTTGTGAAATAATACTATGCTTGGTATCCTGGCTAAATACAGCGGTACCGTTTTCGCAAAGTTAAAATTTTTGCATTGATATAGGTTGCATTCTGGAGATAGACAATGCATAATTTTAACCCCGGGCGATAATACTATTCCTACGGAATGCTTTAAAAACAGAGAAAGCGGGCAATAGTCATTCTGTTAATCTAGCCATATTTTAAGCTTGAATATTTAAATGCGCTTCTATTGTTTTCCATTGCAGTGTAGTTGTTGTTATAATGAAATTTATTTTTGAAGTTATACTTCTTTTGGCGCGATGGAGAAAAATGCTGAGAGTGAATTTTTAAGATGAGCGCGCACACCGACACCTGATTTCTACATCGTAAAGTTAGTTCTAGGTGTCATAACTGGTGACATAAATCCCTAACTATGTTCAAGTTGTATATTCTAGTATTTTTATATTTAGAACACGTGTTTCGTAACAGTACAAACAGTCGCTGACAACCGCAACAGTAATGGCGCAGTCACCTGAGAAACAATATTAAAAAACAACTTATGACCATAAGAAAGAAATATATAATTAAAAATATAATTAAATATAGATAAAAAACATCCCTTATCATTAGTTTATGTCGCTTTATCACGCGTTACAAGTGTCGATGGGTTATACATCACTACAAGAGACCTTCAACTGCAGTCGCCAATCTATGAACTGAATTTCAAAGACTCGAATAATCGTTTGATTACTATCAATAACGATATCTTAAATTTCATTAGCCAAAGAATGGGATTGACAGTGTATACTTTTAACTGTCAAAGTTTACACGCTCACTCCATTGACTTAAATGATTTTGATGTTGAAACTTGACTGGATGACAATGAATCAGTTAGTATACCACATTTTAATTGCATAATTCAATATAAAAGACGAGCCGGAGGAGCTGCTATTTATCACAATGCAAATGATACTACTAGTATTATTACTCCTTGCATTAATATGACAGTCAGACAGACCGAATTTGTAAGTTTATCAAAGTCGTCAGTAGGCGAATTTTATGTAGCGGAGTGTATAATGGAAGATGGTCACAAAATTGTTTTAAATGCAATTTATATTTCTACAAATCAAAAAATTGAAGACATTATTTATTTTTTGAAAAGAACATTACATAGCGAACTCTCGCTATAAGAATCTACGAATATAAATTCGTTTATTTGAAATATTTATTAATATATTTGATTTATTGCTTTAATGATTAATGATTGTATATTTTACTGTGTTGTCATATTGTTACGTTAATAAAACCTTTTTTATTTAAATACAATCTTTTTGATTAATTTTAATATTTATCGTTAATCACTACTGCATTTTTGTTGTTTTTTTTTTCATATGCCAAAGAAGTATAACTTCTAACGCGTGTACATAAGTACACACACTCTTTTTTTTCACGTCCAGGCAAAACGTGAAAACTACTGAACGGATTTAAATAAAATTTGGTATAGTGGTAGCTGATATCCCGGGTCAACATATAGAATACTTTTTATCCCGATAAACAATAAGTTTCCTCCGGGAAATGGGATGAAAATTCTATCAATTTTACTTCATATCATTTTATTAAATTTGCACCGATTTTAATAATTCTTTTTTTTTTTGAAATTGAAATATTATAAAGCTTTAAAATTTTGTTTGGTTGAACACGCTAATCTCAGAAAATGCTGTTTCGATTTTTTTGGGTTGGTAGTAACAATTATGGGTATATATCACCACGCTACGACCAATGGCTACTATCATTAATAAAAATTGTTGCAAAAACTGTAAAAAATTACTCTTTTTGAGAGATTCTGATGCGTGTGATGCGTGAACGGTAAACGTTACGCCAAACGACGGAAGTATGTAGTAAGGTATCAATAAGTATCGGAATTGTCGGCATTGTTGTTTCTTTAAAGTTCTATAAAACAGTCCGCGACAACATACGACTACTTTTTTAAGTCGACTCATTCGCTGTCGAAGTCGGGCGGGTCCGCTAGTAGATAAATAAAAAATGTTATGAAACGCTTCATTTCAAAGAAAATATCAAATAAATTAAACTCAACGAAGCAAAATCTTCATAATCAATCTTTGTTATGCAATACGGATTTTGAATTCGATCGTAAAATTATTTCATCATAAAATAAAATAAAATAATTTAATTTCATCTTCTATCAAAATGGCGGATCGATGCGCGCGCATTTCTGTTAGGGCGTTAGCAACGCTCGGCCATGTCTCTTCCGCCGTCTTACAAATGAATCTTGTTTGAATACAGAATGGCCCGTACAATTTACTGAAATTGCTAACTTTAATATGTTTTTTCATTGGTAAGTTATATGGAACTTGTAATAGGCAAAACGTATGAGTGATAAGATAAAATGTCAGTCATACATATTCAGTCGCAAAAATAACATAAACCTGAAAATTAAATAAAGTTTTGCTACCAAACTGCTTCGATATCTACTGATTAAAAAAACTTATTATGATTCCCAAAAGTGATTAAAAATAACAACCATGGCAGACGCCATTTTGGCATTAAGGAGTTAAAAAAAACTCGTGGGAAATGGAGCTCGTTTTATTTATAACCGTGATTATGTAGAAGTTTTACTTTATTTCTTTTGTGTAAATAAAAATAATAATTGCTGCCACAAAATAAAAGAAAAATAAATAAAATAAAATGGTTGTAAATAGAAATATTAGATTGTAGTGAAAAGACGCACGCGGGCTGGCCGCCATTTTGTTTGTATTGGAATGTTCCAGGCTGTTCGTTTGCGCGCGCATGTCTTTGTACCTAGAGCTAACGGCCGCCATCTTGTGAGTGACTTTGAATCAAAATGAAGTGTTACATAGACGCTTTCGTAAATGAAACAAAAAAAATCCCTGTTGAAATATTACCATGTTCTATATAAAAATAATATTATACACCAAGCTACATAAAAAGGCAAAGTATTTCATCATAAATAAGTTTATTCTATGTGTTAATTCAAAGTAAATGAAAAAGACTCATGAATATCATAATCAATAATGAAATACTTTACCGTATTCTATAACAAAAAATACTTACCAAACATGTTTTGTTTGCCTTCAAACTGCATCTATAGTCCATAATCACTAAACGCAACAAAAAACACAAAAGTCCCGCACGTCAGCAAATGAAAATAAAGTAAATAAATAATTTAAATTATGATAAAAAATAATTTTCCCGACGAATCAGCGAAGTAAGCGCGACAACGCGACGCCGGGCCCGCTGCGTGGGGCACTCGGAAATTTCATCCTCGTCCGGTTCAGACAAGGCGCCCGAAATTTCAGCGTTAGACGAAAACGACATAACTTTGCGTGCGTGTATCCCGAACGACGTGGAACCACGGAAAGGACGCCCAAGGCTTGGGTATTGGGGAGTACTAATACTGGACATGCGCAGTGGCGTTTATAAGTATGGCTACAAGGGCGACCCCGCCATTTGCGTAGCCATGGGAAACGCCCCAATAATCGTCAGGTTTTGATATTAGCCATCTTTGCAGCTTTGCCATGCTACTGTTTAGATATAGAGCAAAGCAAATTACATGAGAAGAATTATGATTTAATAACGATTTTATAAAATATAAGTTTAGAATGAATGAATTAAAAATATTTTACTGCTATATAAATACAGGAATATATCCTTAAGAATATTGCAATAATGTAACCCAAAATTTGCTTCTATTTGCTTAATTAATAACTTGGTGGACTCTAAAAACTATTGGTATTAAAAAACGCGAGAAAATATATCTGTATTATATATTATATTAATTTTAAAATTAACACATAAACAAAACATTTCAGAATTAATAATTCGCAGTAATGTTATTAAATATTCAATAAAAACAAAAATAAGTCGTTTAGTTCCACGTTCATAACTGATCTTTGATAACCAGATACGAACATGGATTTTTTTTCTTGCTTGATAACCAGTTACGAGAAAGAATAAATCTCGTTTCATAACTGGTTAACTTTGACTTGTACCAGTATTTTAAACTCTTGCCTTGGCATAAAGCTCATTTTAAACTTTTGATTTTTAGCAACAACTGTTTTTTTTTATATTTAAGTATTGTAATTATGAAAGGGTATTTGAAAGACTTATACTTATACTTATTATATAGAACCTTTATAATTAGTAATTTTTGAGACTTGTTGTAAGTAATAGTTGTTCTTGTTGTGAGACTTGTTGCATTATTGTAATGCTTTATTTAATTATAGCTTGTGATTCAATCGTTTCCAGGCTCGATATACAACAGGCTCAATTTGAGAAATTTATAAACGACTTCGGTTGACTGTGCCCAGAAGATTGGCCATTTATGGGTTTTTTTTCGGTTGAGGAGAAAAAAAAGGCTTATAAAATACCAATGTCCAGCAGAGGATGTCAATTGGTTAAAGTGATGATGATGATGATGAAAACAACCACCATATGACCTCAAGGTCAGCACGGAACTGCATAAACTTTTTTTCGTGCCAAACCTCTTAAATGTCTTCTCTCTCTCTCTCTCTCTCTCTACTCCTAATCATTATGATTCTGAATATCTGGCTATAGTTTTGGCACTCCCCTTCACTGGAGAGCATGCGCATGTTTATTATTATTTACTCCTTAGGGGTATATTATTTTACTCCTTAGGGAGTATAATACAGGCCCACAACACTGCTCTAATGCAGGTTGGTGGACTTTAATGATATCACTTATAAAATTTCATTTATTTAGCTTGTATAATACTATTAATTAATGCCATTGAGTGCCATTCTGAACATTGCTAGTCTTGAAGTTAATATCTAGGTCCACCATACCTTTTTTTTAAGCACGCGCAATCAAGTTTCGATAGCCCACATAAGTATTCGCTCCCTTTGCAACTGACCCCAAGTCTACGCCAGTGAGACATTCAAAGATAGCATTTCTCAGGGTATCTCGGGTCTCAATTCAAACATAAATGAAAATAGGTTTTTCAAGAATAATATTTTATTGTATACAGTGCATAAATTCAATATTATAGAGATTCTTTGTCTCGACTGTACCATCCCTATCATGTATCATGCCTATTACCTCAAAGTTACACTTTGTAGTGATAATCAAGGGGAAGGTTATCAGAGCTTCGTGCTACTTGTGATTTGTGAACTTTTTGAATGGTGACTTTGGAACTAAAAATGATTATCTGGGTAAAAGCTTCAAATTTCAAAAAGTATACTGAAGATGCCACGCGGTAGCCATAAACACTCACGTATATGTACCTATCTGCAAATTTATTATTTTCAATGCAGTTTGACGCATGAGCAGTGCATTCCATATGTATGTATTATAACTGCATTTATATATCAACGATATCAGCATGAGTATTGATCGTAATGCAGTTTAACGCATGAGCAGTGCTTTACAGCCTAGATGACCTTTAGCGTCCTACTACTAGAATTAAAATAAAAACGTGACACTACACGTAGGAAATATATAAGATGCAAAAGGCAGCTTTATCGCTAAGAAGCGCTCTTTACCAGCCAACCTTAGGATTAGGAAAACAGGATTAAGAATTTTTATTTGATTTTTTACTATCATTTCATTATTTACAAATTCAGTGATAGCAATAAATTGACAGGACAAGATAGTTCCACTCATTTGTCATAGATTGGCACCCGACGAGGAAATCCTTGAAGGCTAAGAGCACGGATAAGAAATTTTGTGTGCGCTCAATCGTTATAGCCCATTTTAAATACCATCACAACATGTCTTCTGCCTGTAAAGGCTGGCAGGGCTTCTGCATTAGAGGCTGGCAGTTACATGGAAAACTCTAAACAGCTAAAAGCTAAGGGCCGAAATCTATACAAATTCAATTGAGGTAGTCCAGTTAATATCTCAATGTAACTAATAAAGCTAGGTCAAACTCGACATATCTAGCTCTGCTCATCTAGGTGTTTTGAAATTCCACCCCTAAGAGAGCAAAAATTATTCTACCCCATCAGTATTGAATAGTTTTAATAAAACTGTCAGTCCTACATTTAATATTTTCGAAAATGTTAAATGTAGGACTGACAGTTGAACCAAACTTGATTTCTTCGATTCCGGTCTGGCTAATCTGTCTGTGATAAGTACAGAAAGTGTTTCAAAATATTTAACCAAGCGACTTAGGGAAGGGCGAAAAATATATCTGTTCTTGCTCTTGGAGCTTACAAACGAGGAGCAGCGCGAGGCTACTAACTTAGCTTTCGCGGTTGCAGCTTTTTGGGCTGTTCGTGAGGGGACCATCGAGCCGTAAAGAAAAAGATAATAGAAAAAACAAAATGTTTAACCCATTGAATTAGGAACACACAGAATCCTCATTCAACCATTATTGTATGCAGTGCGTTGTGTAGAAAAACAGTGAAAACGCCCCGCGCACGTTTCACGATACACCCGCGGAATTCTACTAGCTCACAAACTTTTTCACATTTTCCAATTTTATGGTACACGTTTAGAACATTAGAGGTAAAATAATTACTGTCAACTGCCAAATGGTATGAAGTGACTAACCGTTCTTTCGAGAAACACATTTAAAGTGGAGTAGTTTTTGTTCCTTTATCATTAGAGGTGTACACGGTTTCTGTATTTTCTTAATTCTTTGGTTTTACCATCAAAAAATTAATGTCCGACTGTAAAATTTCTGCCGGCTAGCGAATTTGTCCAAACCCCAATCTGCCTTGTCACGTATCTGACGAATCCATAATCTGTCCAATATTGAATAAAGGAACCTTCAATCACGTAAACCAATAGCCCATCGCAAATAACCACCCCGGGGACTTTTCGCATTGCCTGTTTAAAATACTTTTATTCCCTTTAACAAATTACTGCAAATAATGAGTGCCTTAAAAGCAGCACAACATATTAGTCGATACCGCTGGGTAAGCTACGTCGACTAAAATCAGTAAATGGATGGGTGCCCGCCTTTGGAAGTTTGAAACATAATTTGGTATCCATAAGTCCCAGCTCTTATCACTAACAAAGAATAGTAATCGCAATGTTAGTTGATTTTATTCTAAAGGTTAATCAAGAAAATTACTTTCATTTCTTCGTTAACGATCATGAGGAAGTTTGGCACAGATATAGCTTGCATCTTGGTGATGACATTAAATAATTTTAAGCCCGTGTAAATAAACTTTTCTTTTGCGATTCTTTTTAAATGCTACACAAACGCGGACGAAATCGCGGACATAAAGCTGTGTATGGTATTATGTTGTACAAATTTCAATCAACAAGTTACTTGAAGGGAATATATTTTTCTTTGTCTTAGGCCTAAGTCCTATTTCCGATGAGGTTATTGATTTCATGTTGAAAAACTTTGGTTTTTTTCAAATAACTAATAAGGGTTAGCGGAAATTTCCACACGGCAGTCATATTTTATAGCCTAAATGCATCGAAGTATATCAGAGAACCCACATACAGTATTCAATGCAGTTTTAGGCATGCGCAGCGCTATCCGGCCGTCACGCAAGTAACCTTTAAAGGTTCCTAGGACTGCGGAAAAATATGTATACCTGGACAACCACGCCCAGTATGAATAACTTAGCGAAAGTAGGTTTTGAGTTTCCAAAACATTTGCCTACATTCCATTCTTTAAATCATTCATCCGTAATGAAGGCAAATTATAACATGAAAGTAAACATCCTCATCAAGTTATTCTATTCTTTAGCAGGTCGTAGTAATCGTTAATTGTAGAAATAATAGGCTTTATAAGGTAAAATCTTTAACGGTTGTCTCTTACTGTCTTTTACTGAAATCTGCTTATCTATTAAGGTTCAAACAATATATGAAATGGATTAGCAGAATTCACAATAAAGACAGTGCATCTTCAGTAGATATTAAAAAAATTAATGACCATAAAATGTAACAAAAAAAAAAAAAAATTGATTGTAATAAACTCAACAGATTAGAATAGAGTTGTCACCGCACCTACTCTTCTCGCGTATGTCGCTCGAAAAGTTTAAGGGCTCTGTCCTACTACCATCTATTGCGATCACCTACTCGTTTCCCCAACTTGTTCCCCTTCCTCCAGCACAGGTAATAGGCAGTGGCTTCCAAGGGTCTTTAATTTGAGCAAGCCAAGAACTAATTTGACGCATCATCTCTTAATCGTAGTTATTGCTGTGCTAACTAATATTTAAAAAACATTCCGATTATGGTCCGGACGCGAAATACGACAGGAAACTTCGATTGATAATTGTATTTATTGCGGGGAATTACCAGCACTCAAGGATTTTTTAAAGCACCGAATAAGTTATTAAAATCAAAATAACCAGCCGGGTTCCAAACACTGGTTATTTTTGTTAGAAAAAATATTACAATACCAACCACTTACCTTATTAATTAAAATCTAGGAGTATCCAACAACCCAACGACGTTTTGTATACCGATCTGTTAAATAGTCTTCTACGGTTTTTACTAGTTTGAAAAATACAAAAGTCTGGCGTAGGTTTCGGTAAAGTTATCAGCAGTTTTGTTCACCTCATAAAAAAGTTAAAGACCATTTGTTTGAACACACTTTAACTTGCCACAATAAACAATTTCAGCACAATTTTTAACACATAATTTATATAATATACTTTAATTTATTAAGGAAAGAATCAGTGAAATGCACACATGCGTCGAACTCAAGCGAACATTAATAATCTTTCTCACGACAACAATAATTAACACTCATTCGGTGTTAAGTTGTTGCTCAATTTGCTGTTCATCACCACGAACTTCAAACTGCTTTTCTATCAATACTAAATTATTAGATAATTTATACTGCCTCTGCAGTGCTACACTAACATTTGTATGAGTGAAAGTTCATCGTTGCGTTTCCTAAATTCGGATATGGATAAAAGTATATAAGCATAGGATATAAGTTATCGGAAATGTGTATGCGTGTATCGGAACGCATTTCGCGCGGCTGCGAAATGCGTTCCGATACACGCGCAAATAAAATAATACCTTGCATAATGAATGCTCGTATACTCATTGTCTATACATTACTAAGGAAAGGTTAAAAAAATTATGTTTATTTTCTCATTGCTATCAAGTACATTGTAATAAAGGAATTGCATTTTGTAAGCAGGGAGATTTATTGTATGACAAGCCCGGCTTTTCGGCTTCCAAGGCAGTACCGTTACTACTAATAGGCTCTTGTTGATGAAACTTAACATTGGAAGTGAAAATAAACTAGTGCTGCAAGCTAGTAAACTTCATAAAATTATTACAAAATTTTTCTATACATTTAAATTATATCCCCTGCCAGGGGAATATAATTAACGTGTCCACCTGCTAAAGCATCGGAACATGGAATAGGGGAAAAATTAATATACATATACTATTTGGTTATTATTTCCACTTCTGCGCCAATGCTTTGAGAGTTGATAAAGCAGTGGGAGAACATCCCTTATTCCTATCCTTAATTTTTATCCTTTCCTCGGGTAGATAATTGTATCCTGTCGTGCTGTTAAGTGTCCTATTTTATACCAAATTAAAGTTCATATTAATTAAATTCCATTATTAGTTTTATAAATTAACTTGCGGACCAGGCAGACTTCGTCCTGCCTAGTAAAGCAGCGTCACCTACCTGATGCGTTAAGAAACCAGGAACCCATTGAATAAAAACAAAAATATTCATCAATATCAGCCCAGACTTTTAGGTGGAGCTAGGTGACAAATACACGTACAAAGAATCATAAATATTAATATTTTTCTCACCGTTTAAACCTCGCCTAGACTTCAGCGAATATTTCAAGATCTAAATTAGTCTTGGGTTTTCGAGTTTTAGCACGACTAACGAACAGAAATTAACTTTTACATATATATAAATCATCATCATCATATCAACCGATAGACGTCTACTGCTGGACATAGGGCTTTTGTAGAGAGTTCCAAATTCCACGGTTCCGAGCCGCTTGGATCCAGTGGCTACCTGCTACGCGCTTAAATAAATAATAATTATTAAATAAATATACTACGACAACACACACATCGCCATCTAGCCCCAAAGTAAGCGTAGCTTGTGTTATGGGTACTAAGATGACTTCTTAATATTTGTATAATATACAGAAATAACTATTTAATATATAGATAAAAACCCGGACACTGAAAAACATTCATGTTCATTACACAAACATTTTCCAATCGAACCAACGGCCTCGAAACAGGCATATATAAAGATCACGAAGCTGAGTAATAAGCCCCATATTACTCGCAGAACCTATGGACGTTGGGGTCCCAAGGTGTCGGACCTGGATGGCGACTTTGCACCGTTAAACACTGCGTAGGTAGGCACTCCACGAGGTTAAAGACATCAAAAGAGTTACAAGGAGCCGCTGGACGCTAGGAAGCCGTCATCCGCAATTTTAAACCGGAGCCATCCTAACTTATATGGTCTTATTTGACGGCCGGTTGGTGGGCAGCGACCCTGCTTTCTGAGTCAAAAGCTGTAGGTTCAACCCCCACAACTGGAAAATGTTTGTGTGATAAACATGAACGTTTTTCAGTGTCTGTATAGGTACTATAAGTATTCATGTATATTTTTCATAAAAATATTCATCAATCATCTTAATACTCATAATACAAGCTACGCTTACTTTTGGGCTAGATGGCGGTGTGTGTATTGTCATAGTATATTTATTTAAAAAATTAATAAAAAATGTTTTGTTCGTCAACCACTGCTCCGATCTTTGTAAAATTTAGCACTTGCCGATTAAAGTACTAACTATAGCATCCTGAAGGTGGACATGGGATAATACGGGTGGTGGATAAAACTAGGGTGTCGTTGCCAGAGGGTTAAAAAATAGTATTTGCCAACTATGGACGAATCAGACAGCAAGACCGATCTTAGAATAACTGTGTCTTTTGTAATGTTTAATGT
The DNA here is from genome assembly GCF_905163445.1 of Pararge aegeria. NCBI lineage: Eukaryota > Metazoa > Arthropoda > Insecta > Lepidoptera > Nymphalidae > Pararge > Pararge aegeria. The sequence goes on from NC_053208.1 coordinate 7,407,072, forward strand.
TTATAATTCTAAATTCTAAAAGGTTTATAGTTTTTTCAATATATAAAATAATTATTATCACGTACCAATAGTAACTATTAAATTAACAAAGACTATTGTTAGGTATGAATTGAATATACAAAACGCTGACTGTATCTTTTTCACTTGGGTACACTCGGCGGTCCCGAGTTCACCCGATCGAGCCTTTCACCTCAGAGCGTGACTGTTCAGCCTAACCTACTACCTACGAAAAAATATGTGTGACGTGCGCTAAAAGAAGTTTTGACTTCAAAACGCCTTCATTGTTACACTTTCCTTAATATCAACGCATCTATATAATAAGTTGGTTTTAAATGGACACGAGGCAATAGTCATATAGTCATATATAATGCAGCGGCCAGCATAAGAGTCATTGATGAATGAACGACTTCTACTTTCCAAGGCTTGTTGTATGCTAGAGGTTCTTTTCTCAAACGTGTTCACTAGCACTCATTTTGTGAAATACAATTACTTTTCAACATCAATTACGAATATCTACCAAAGATAATTTTTCCCGCGTCAAAGTATTCCTTTGTTTTTTTTAATAAACAACTCGCTATTTGCAAGCCACTTCAAAATTTAAATAAAACCTTTGTTAAGTTACCTACTTTCAACATACCTCCGTTAACCAAGGAGGTAATTTATCTGTGTTTTGAAAAAAGATCTATCCATTTTTAAATTACACGACAGATAGTACTATCACATTTATTTGGCTAAGCCAAGACAGATGCGGATTTTCATAAAACTTTTGCCTGCCGCTGCTCGTATGTATTTGATCAGTACACAAATTTCGATTATTCTCGAAGAAGGTTGTCAAAATTACGTTCAAATTTGTAAGCATTTTTATGAAAATTATAAAAAAATGACTTACTTTGGACCGAAGACATCTTGACATTGTTGTATAAAGAAACCAAGTGGGAACTGATTGCCGAAGATTTCCACTTCACCGGATGACGTTTGGTAGAATCCGAATTCTGTACACGTTTGATACATCCACTGACGACCTGAAAAAAATTTTTGTTCAATATTTTGCGACTCCTTTGATACAGATACGTGACCCTATTTTGATGCCGCGTGGTGACAGCAGATCTAAATACCACCACTTTCCTCTAGGGAATTGTAACATAGAACGTGCAGCAGCGAGAGCTTTTTATGACAGAGCTCGTCCGGGAAAGTACCGCCGCCATACTAATTTCTGCCGCTAAGTAGAATTGCTGTGTTGCGGTTGCGGCACATGAGGCTATACACCTACGCTATGTTGATAGCTGCAGCTTTTAATTTTACCTGTGAACCGATTCTCTTCTTGGGATAAAAGTATGCTCTAAATTTATAAACTAGAGGACTCAAGACTTCGTCCGCATAAAAGTCAATTTAAAAGATATATATCTACTGCCCCAGGTTTTTATTAGAACTTTTAAATGGGAACAACTTTCACATACGTGATTTTATCGAAACTTTAACCGATTAAGCAGCGCACGTAGCGTAAGCTCTCGAACGGAAAATAAATCCCCGATTTTGAAACATTCTTCATTGGTACGATGCTCTTATTAGTCTGAGCGTGATGATTTATACTCTATATCATCACGCCTTCTTCGACACATTTATCCTGAATAAATCAGCCGTTTAGTGCAGTAGAGACAAATAACCTAGATATCGACTGTAGTGCCATCTGTCGGGCTAATTTGTGAATCTTAACCATCCAGGGTGCCACACAAACGCATACGAAAAAAAACATTCAAATCTTCCCAGCCGTTTAGGAGGTTCCTTTAGTTCAGTGACATACACACGTACAATAAAATTATATATATAAATATACAGCTGTGGCCATATAAATAAGAACTTTTTATAGAATCATGTCATGTGTATCTATGTGTACTTTCTTAGAAGTAACCTCACGCCGAAGATGCTAGATTGGGTGTAGATCTGAGATGTAAGCTGGCGAATAAAGTAAGATAAAAACTGATTGCGACGTGAGAAATTTCTTAACGGTGCGTGCAGTATCCTTTGGATCATTGTCGTGCTTGAATGTTCAGATAGAGTTCAGATAGAGAGATAAAATTTCTTCTTCTAGTATTGAAATTGATCCATAATTTCCTCTATCAGCTTAACAGGTTAAACACCATATTCAAAAAAGCTGGGGGTGCTTTTCACATTTCCCCCACCATGTGTTAATGTAACCTTTGTGTACTTAGGGTCGAATGTTTTATTCGGAGGGCGTCGTCCATAACGTTTTCCATCAGAACATACGCTCTTTATCTTTGTCTCGCCAGAAAATAGATCATTTTCCCGTGTCTTACGGTCCAGTTTTCATACCTTCTTGCAAATACAATTCGGGTTTTTATAGGTTTTTTTACCAAACGCTTTCGAATAGTGCGGGATTGCTGAATTGATTTTTACCAAAATATTCTTTTCTCAGCCCATCTCGGTCAACTCGACGAGAAGACTTTTTATGAAAATTGAGCCTAATTTGCTATACTCCGCGAACAGCAGCAGAATCTGTATGGTGTAATTTATAATTACTTCAATCCGTATACTCCACACCAAAAAGATCCTCGGCAAACCGGAGCGAAACGTGCGTAGAGGGTACGCACGTTTCGCTCTGATTTCAGATTCTGCTGCTGATCGCGGAGTATAGCAAATCAATTATTATATTTTAATTAATTAATTTACTTAATTTTCATAATATATTACGGATTTCCGCAAAGTAACACCTGCTTCTATCCAATATTGAGAAGCCTTTTTTACCAGTTTAGGCACACGCGGAAGATTTGAAGAAGTTTGATACGTGGCAAAATGCTTCAGCGTGGAAAACTACGTATATGAGAGCTATGGTAATCTGCCCGACCGTAACAATAGGAAGTTCGGGACCGAGGTGCAAACATTCATCTTTGGAAGTTGTATATATGGTAAATTTTTATGAACACTTCTTATGCAGGATCTTTGTGGCGCCATCTAGTTTGGTAATCTGGAGAACGCTACAATATTCCCCTCCGAGACTGGAAGTCTAACCAGTGACGCAGTGTTGCCGAGATGTACAGCACTGCGAGAATCGTATAGTGGTCGTATAGCAACGCCGATGTGTTGCAGGATTGACCGTCGTCAATGTGCTTGCTGTAGTATGCCTCTTTATGACCAATCGTGTGCGTGCGTTGCAAGCGTGGAGTGCGTGCGTGGGTTGAGAGCGTTGCGTGTGTTGAGAGCGTTGCGTGCCCTGAGTGCGTTGAGAGCTTTGCGTGCGTTGAGTGCGTTGGGCGTGCATGTGTGCGTCAAACTTGCGTGCGTAGGTTGCGGTGCTTCAGTCAGCGTGCCGGGAGTGCGTTGTGGCTTAAAGTGCGGTGCTGCGATGATCACGTTGGGTCACCAATGTACGGGAGCTATGGTGATGTGCTCCAACGTAACTACAGAAAGATCTTCCTCCAAGCTGGCAATCGTGCTCGGAGACCGAGGTCCAACAATTCATCTTTGGAAGTAGTTTGTATATATATAACATAGTCAATTTATGTGAACACTTTTCACATTTCCCCTACTCACCTTTGTGTACTTAGGGTCGAATGCTTTATACGGAGGGCGTCGTACATATATTTTCCATCAGAACATACCCTGTTTATCTTTGTGTCGTCAGAATCTGTTCAGTTTTCATACGTGCTTGCAAATGCAAGTGCGCCTTGCCTTTGGCATAGTTTAAACATAGGTTCCTTGCTATCCTTCCGTGCAACTTTTTTTAACGTGATGATCGCGTCGGGTTACCCTACGGGAGCTATGGTGATGTGCGCAACCGTAACAACAGGAAGATTTTCTTATATTGGGATACTTCCCAATATGTATATATGGTCGATTTATGTGAACACATCGTTTGCGCGATGCAGAAGCTTTGTGGCGACATTTAATTCGGTAACGTGGAGACCGCTATAATAGTTTCTGCGCATTACAGATAGTCGGCTATCTGTTTATACGGCCAATTTCTTCTCGCGAAGTTTTATTATTGCTAACTCTTGTAGATTTATTTCAACTTTTATTTTTCCACACCTTTAAGACTTTTACAGCTCTAAATGGCGACAGAACCCTTGATTTTTGGACTTCCTAATAATACTTTTGTCCAGCATTGGACGTCAACCGGTTAAAGACATGATGACGATGATGATGATGTTACTTTAAAAAAAAAGCTTTCGGAGTTTAAATCAGGTTAGTTGGCAATGCCGGGCAATGAATCTGGGATCTCACAGTTATCGTACCACAGATCTCAGGGAGGTCGACAGTAAAGTACTCATGACCAAGAGCACTTTCTATGTTATAGATCCGCACTGGGCCGAGACCAGAAAGAGAGAGGAGACCAATGCCCTGTAGTGGGCTGGTAATGGAATGATGATGATGATGATGATGATTATTATTATTATTATTGTTATTATAATAGACTAAGCAGCTTTCGCTGATGCGTCTATATCATTTCTTGTGCTCTTTGTCTTTTTGATGTTTATCCAGTCTATTCTTAAATTCAGTGATTTTGCAGTCACTACATCTTCAGGCAAGGCATTCCACAATTGTATAACTCTATTGCTGATAAATTGCTTGGAAGGATTAGACGATGCCTGCTGATATTCAAGTTTGAGACCATAGCCCCTTAAATGATGTTATAGATATCTCACCTCCTTCTGATGCCCAAGAGACATTTCTAAGTTCATTGATCATGTTGTCATAATCGTAGTCCAAACAGGTTTCGTTGGCTTCTTTCAGAACGATTGAGTTGAATTCAGCTAACTTCTTGTAGGCGGGTTTCTCAGGATGCTTTGTTATCATACTGCACACCTGAAATCGTAAAGATTTTTCTTTAGTTTTTAAAAAGTGAGGCTTGATGTCTTACGCCTGATGCAAAGCAATGTATTGAATTTGTTTTTATGGAATTATAAATGTTTTTTTTTATTTAACACTTTTGCAGGGTGATTCCTTATGAAATATACTTATGCACCCTTCCACACGTTACAGGTTACACGTTGTATTAAGTATACTATATATCTTAAATGATAAACACAGTATCCTATGCAAAATGTTATGTATGTCTCCAACAAAATGATGTCAAGATTAACTTTTTACTGTTTTGGTTTTGCTCGGCTGCTTTCGCTAGATAAAAATCCTATGTGACTCCAGGGCGCAATCTTTCTCTGTACCGAATTTCGGCAAGATGGGTGCATTGTCGAGCCGAACATACCTAAACATCAAACCGACATTTTTTCGCATTCGTAATAGATTGAATAAAAATTTATTAATTTTATAAATTTATTGTTTATTTTAATTACTGGTTTGGAAATCACGTTTTCAATTAATTTAATTTTTTTTTAAATATCATCTTCATCCTAATTTTTTTTTTATTAGTGTTTTGCCACACAAGACTGATGTGAAAGGCATATACTAATTTCGGCATCGACGGTAGAAGAGCCGTATCTTAATTGGAGAAATCGCTCAGACCGCCATTGCCCGAGAGTCGCAGGTTCAAATCCTGTCGGGTCCGAAATTTTTTATATTCATTTTAAATTAATAAAATCTTCATCCTAACTCCATTACCGACCCACTACAGAGCACGAGTCTCCTACCACAGTGAGAAGGGCTTAGGCCGTAGTCCGGACGCTGGCCCAGTGTGGGTTGGTGGACTTCACACGCCTTTGAGAACATTATGGAGAACTCTCAGGCATGCAATTTACCTCACAATGTGTTGTATTAAGTGATATTTTAATTGCTTAATTTATAAAAGTTAGACGTGCATGCTGAGATTCGAAATTCGAAATTCTGGCCCCCGAAAGTGAACCTGAAGAAAAATATACTAAACAGTAATGAAAAGATGAAGTATGTAATAATTTGTGACAATTTTTACTTGAAAGCCTACTTTTAGGGTAGAAGCAACTTAATTACCATTATATCAACCGCTGGAAAACTCCATCGGTTGACCTTGCAAGACACAGTCTATTCTTTTAAACATTTAGTAGTGTTTTTACCATCGATGGTTTTTACCCATCCATCTGGTAGGAAATTGCAATGTTTCCTATTAGATGGCGCTACTGTCCGTATAAGACTGATAAAAAGGCTATATGCCTTTTTTTGTTAACAGTTGCTTGATTGTAAAAAGCTCAGACTGCAATTACCAGAGTCTCATGTTCAAATCCTATCGGTTCCGAAACTCTTACATGCATTTTAAAAATATATTAATAAAATCTATTTTCTTAGGGATTTTCGAAACACACGGTCTTGTTAAGCTCGTGTTAACGACTTAGCATCACCACGTGTAGTCAAATGAATATGTCTAATAAAAACAAACGCAAAATATAATTACCGAATTGATCGTAGTTGTCCTGCGTTTCATATCGTGACCAATTCGATTGTCTTCGTTGTATTGGACCAAATCAGCAAAATCGTCTGCTATCGAATTGTAGAAATTTTTCATATCATTTATTGAAGCTTTCGAGAACGGTTTGCATAATCTGAAATAAAATAAAACTTCGTTACTATTTCGTATTTCGACATTATAAATCGACATATAAAACGACGGAATTAACAATTTTTCCAAATTCAAAATACGAATCCCAAACAAAATATGTTTACTTTTAGTTACGCTTCGCTATGGCTAAGTCTGGTATTATTTCTCGTTTCCATGGGAACTTAGGGATTAAAAGCATAGAACACTAACCCGTTATTTTTCTGAGCTTTGAGATTCATACAATTTTATAAGTATTAGTATTCATTGTATCCTGATAACATGATTGCAAATCACCTTTTAATTTTCGGCATAAAAAGCGTAACTGTTGCTTGTCGTTCAAGAGTATATATGAGTATAATATGTATGGCAATAGCTATCTTTAACAAGTTACCTGAGAGTTTTAAAATTTTTAATAGAGTCAATATTTTCAATACCAGCATGTATAGTGTGCTGATAAATGAATATTACAATAATGTTGAGAATATCTAAGTAATGACATAAAATAATGTACTACAGGATAAAATAATATGGACTGTAACAATATAAATATTAGAAGCAAAAATAAACTCGTTGTGCAGTTTACTAGGCTACACAAAATTACAAATTCATTCAAGGACAATTGTATATTATTTTATAACAAATTACCAAATGAAATCTTTGAGATGTCTCTCAATAAGTTCAAAGTTTATATAAAACGTAAGCTTACAGAAAAATCCTATTATAATATTAAGTATTACTTAAACGATTAAAAAGCTTGGGTGTGAATTGCTAGCTAAATAAATTTACCAGACCAGGCCGCGTTTGGAACCCTCGTAGCTTTAGGTTTAAGATGGCGAACGAAGTTATCACTATGAATAGTCTCGTGGGAAATAGAATTTTAGGGTCACACAAAACTTTTGACATTTTGTAAAAAGCGGCTTTAGCTTGTCCAAGTATGCATTTAATTTCTTCTTGGTGGTCTGAATCCGATGTCAAGATGCCGAGATAATTCATCTCAAACGCTCAAGTAATACGAAGGGCCAAATGCCAACGGAAACTAATGACAACCGTCATACAAAGGAAGGTTGCGTTTTTCGGTCACCTACAGAGAGGATCCCTGTTCGAGTTTCCAAGGTTGATCCTTGAAGGGAAGATTACCGGGAAAAGAGCAACTGGGAGACCGATGAAGAAGTGGTTCGACGATATAAGAGAGTGTACCGGAAATACCTATTCGGTATTGAAGAAGATATATACGACAATACACACATCGCCATCTAGCCCCAAAGTAAGCGTAGCTTGTGTTATCAGTACTCAAATGACTGATAACAATTTTTATAAATAATATACGTAAATTCTTATAATATACATATAAACACACTGAAAAACACTTGATATTATATCCCTTTTTTGATAAAACCGCAAGCGATCCCTCACCTATCGTCGTTCATTCTGGGTCCCTGGTAGTTCATGGAGTTCTTTAATAGATGGAGGTGATTTGTTTATTGGTTAAATTAAAAAAAAAACAAATTACAGTATAAATGTGACACCCTGAATAATAGAGTTTTCTTTCAATCTAAGTACAGTTTTGTCGTATCACACTCTTAAAATATGAGAGACGAATCTATATTATGGAAAGGAGAATCTATGTTTACACATCTTTTTACAAAATGGAAAATTTCTTTAACTGTAATATTTAAACTTGGAAGTCATAACAAAATACCTATGTCCGGCAGTGGGAGTCCATCGGTTGGTATGATGTGAAGTGTGATATAGTTATTGTGATTACGTGCAATGTACATACTTAAACTCTTTTTCAATTGTCGCAGGATCCGCCTTTATCATAGTTTCGATTTGTTGATGAGCCAATTTCACTTGAGTAACGCAGTCTTCATCGCCGGTTTTTTCACGCAAAGCATCCACGACAACTTGAAAGTATTCTAAAACAAAGAAATTTTTGTTACATTATATTTAGTAAACATATTATAATAGATAATAGATATAATACGACAATACACACATCGCCATCTAGCCCCGAAGAAAGCGTAGCTTGTGTTATGAGAACTAAGATAGCTGTTGAATATTTTTTTATGAATATACCTAATTGACATAAAAACTTATAATATACAAACAAACACCCAGACACTGAAAAACAATCATGTTCATCACACAAACATTTTCCAGTTGTGGGAATCGAACCCACGGCCTAGGACTCAGAAAGCAGTGTCGCTGCTCACTGCGCCATTCGGCCGTCTCAATAATAAAAGCTAATTAGTATTTTAGTTTGTTTGTTTGAGCAAGCTTATCCGTGGAGGTATTTCAAGAAGTTGGATAGAAAAAATTGTATTTGCATTAGATTTTGTAGTAGTAAAGGTTTTAGGTGTGTTCCCATCTGAAGGGAATTGTAGCTGGGTAATCACATTCGAATGAAGTTTAACACAATGGCCAATGCCCCTTAACCTCCTGAAGGTCAATGGCCATTGACACATTTAGTACCAAAGATGACATTAGCGTTATTGTTGTTTATTAAGATAACTAGGTAAAAGTAACTGTTATGTGGCAAGCTGATAAATTGAGCAAAATGCATAGCGTCAGAAGTTGAACTTTAACAAGGGTAATAATGTTATTATGATAATAAGAACTGACAGTGATAGCCTAGTGGCAGTGGCGTGCATAGAGGGTATGCAGACAATATAAATTGAAAAAAATCTCCAGTACAAGTTATAAGAACTTAAGGGTAAGCTTTTTATAACTCTTACAATGCCTATCCTTAAGTTTTTTATAACTCATACTGGAGATTTTTTTAGTTATATATAATCTGCCCGCTTAATGCTTACCCTGTGTATACCCCGTATGCACGCCACCACCTCGTGGTTAGAGCTATGTCCTCCCTTTTGGGAAGACCAAGCTTGATGCCCGGCTCTTCGCCTCTTCAAAGTTATGTGCCTTCTTAATTTAAGGAATTCTTATATCACTTGCGCATCTACCTAGGCAGGATGTTATATCACGAGTGAAACCTTTGTGCCTGTGACTTCTCCATAACATTCTCACTAGGTCAACATGGCCTTATCATTTAGAGAGGAGACCTGTAGTGGGCCGATACTAGGTTCATCAACATCTTGATGCCATTCTTGATCATTAAATCAATAATGGAGTGAGTATTATTGGTTTGAGTGAGTCTTATGAGTCTAAAATATTAGATTACAAAGATCTGTAACAGTGAAGACTTGTATAATAGCTTACATTGTGAATTTCCATGTAACAATACATAATATACATAATACTGGATAACTGCAAAACATAAATAGTACCTTACCCATAAAATTAACTTTAGCCAAAAGAGGTCCACTAGATGATATTGCAGCGTGTACTAAATGTGGGTACTTCAGACGGAGCCATGCTGCTAACGACCCAGGGTATGATCCACCAAAGGCAATCCACTTTACCTCTCTATTAAACTTGTATTTATCGTTCATGGCTGATATGAAGTTTGCTAAATCGGCAAGGGCTTGATGCGAGGACAAGTATAGCAAGTTTTTGGTACTGAGATCCCTGGAAGGAGGTAAAGAAAATTTTTAATTATATCAATTTTGAGAATTAAATAACCTGCACCTGCTTTGGTAGTTAGTTAAAATGATTTGATCAATAATATAAAATGTTTTAACTATTATATGGCACCTTAACTTTAAGTAACATAATAGAAATTCATAGATACCAAACAGCATTAACCAGATGGTGCAAATCACAACCAAGCTGATGGTAAGTGGAAATACCATCACTTTGCAGGGCATGCAAGGAACAATTCCTTCAAAGTGCGGCTCAGTATCCATAAATCTGATCAGTAGTTAGGAAGTCTTATATTCCTATAATTGCACCAGCAGATAATAATCCCTTTAAACGGGAACACAGCAATAAAAGTTAAAAATTTAAAAAAAAAAAAAAAACAAAAATTGTTACAAGTCGGGAACCACAAAAAAATACCTGATAAATAGTATTTTGGGTGATGTTGTCCTACACTTAGATATTGTAACCCTCACAACAACACAACTTTACTACTAAGTTACGCAATCTCTTCATTACTTTTTAGTGTGTGGTTTTAGGTCAATGTTTGATAGAATAAATACAATCAAACGCAATAGAAAGATATTTTGTTAATATTCCTAAAAGCGTTTTTATTATTTTCTTAACAATTTGAAAAAAAAAAAAAAGTTACAAAAAGATGATGTAACATATAAGACAAGTAAGAATAAATTGACTAAGATAGATACTTTGTTTTATTTACTCACATTGTTGGGTGACTTTTTCCATAATACCTATGTTCTAATTGTATGCATAAAGCATTGAATTGTTTAGCATATTCAATCCAAGCCCCTTGGACCATCCACTTCGCATTTGCAGGGCCTTCGCCACCAATCATCAAGAAAATAGGCCCAGGATTGTTGAAGTCATAGAAACTTTCATTGACAAAGTAGCGCTGAAATAAAATATAGTAATCAAATGTAATAAAGCATTTTCGATGATTGCTCATGATTTTGATCATCGTCATGATCCGCACCCTATTAAGCCCACTGCTTGGCACGGGCCTCATCTCTCATAGGAGTGACGGTTATAGAAAATAGGCCAACCACACTGAACCAACATGGGTTGTTGGGCTTTAACACGTGATTCAGATGTACAATACCACATTGAAGTAAATATATTACAAAATTATTAAATACTATAACTATGTCAAAATGTTTGGAAGTAGTTACCATAGTAGCTAGACCTAGATCAAACAAAGTGTTCCTCTGTAAGCCTGCATAATGTATTTATATATATTTCATGATAATAAGGTTTGAAATTTGTACCTGTTTCCAAGTCCTCATGTCAGTAGGACTGGAATGGTCCAACTTTTGGACAAACCATTGTTCAGGGGGCAGTGTTACGCCTTTAATGCCTGCTGGTGCTCCTAAATTACCTCCTTTACTTCGACCCAAGTGGAAACGTTTAGCGCATTGAACAAAAATTATAAGTTGAAAACTTATTACAAGTAAGGAAAAGTTTCGCGGCATTTTTTAGATTTTGTACTATATTTGTTAACAGCTTTGATGGACGATAAAAAGTGGTCAGCGTATAAAAAACCACTCGCAAAGCAAGGTTAAAACTTAAGTGAACCTTGATAAACTTTAAAATAACTCTAGTTTCACATTTCGCGATAACACGCAAATCAATAACAATAAACAAGAACCACGGACAAATATAAGAAAATAGATACTGATGGCCATAGAGTGCCTAGACAGGGATGGTGGTAACAGCGGTACCTTGATTATTATGACACTAAACTAAACAATAAACATTCTCTTCCTTTGAAAATGAAAGAGCTTTATTTACAAAGTCTGAAATAGGAAAACTTAAAATAAAAGATCACATGAGTATCTTGTAAAAAACAAGATTATTGTATTATTAAAATTTGCGAATAAGCTACACTCATGGCTAACGTAGACACTTTTTTAGCTGTTATTGTATGTTTTACGTTCACATTACGATTTCGTATCATTAAGGATATTTAAAACACTACGTATAATTTTTTTAAGTAGGTACACCCAGGCCAACTGTGGAGAGGTCCGTTTCTGTTGTTAGGTTTAGTCCGTACTCTGTGTTAAATGTAGTTTTAGTTGAATCTATGGAGGGTAGAGGTAAGGAGAGTCATCTTATATGGGAGAAAAGTTGAAAAAGTGTCCAGTTGTATGCGCTAAATAACAGTTCAAAAATCCGTATGGTATGAATGTAGCAATCGTAGATGAATTGAAGTATGCCGAGTTAAAAAATTTAATGTCATTATCGACTATAGTCGGAAAAATGTAATAGGCCCGTTTTGACATTTGTGCAAGACCATAGAATGTAACTTGGAACGAAACTGAAAGAAACAAAAAAATAAAAATCAATTATATACAGTGTTTTAAAAAATACGTAATTTTTTTTGGGACGTTAAATAATATGAAAGAATATATCGCGAGTATTCTTTTTGCGCTTACTTCATAGTAGCATGCAATTTATAATTGTTGCGAAACGTTTCGAAAACAGTTACGTTCTCAGTCTTTTTTTTTTTTATACTAGAGCTGTAACCATTTTTTTACTGAATATCGAAATTAAATATTGTGTAGTTATCTTTACTGCAAAGAATAAGCTTGGTTCTCAAAATGGGTTCTAAATAATGAGTCTGAGATGATGTATCTGACCAAGCGGCACATGACTGAAGCGTCCCCGCGCGCACTGCGCAATTTTTCGTTCCATATCTTGTAAAGTTGACTGTGCGCTCGTTTAAGTTTGATATATATTGTTTACTATTACGTTAACTATGGCTCTTCTAATTTGGACATTAATTTAAACATAGTGATTTGACTCGATTTTTGTGTTTGTTGTTATATAGTACTAACTCTGTTTCAACATGTTGAAAAGTGGACGTATAATCAACAGCCAGTCACGCGTATTGGTTGTGAAGTTAAAGGAATACTTTGAACGAACGAACACTTTACAATACATAATAATATCAATCAAGTACTGATACAAACTTGAATTGATTTATCGTGAGTATCGAGTACAGAGTCTTATGGTTCCATAACTAGTTACGTCGCGATGACAAATGTCAAAACGGGCCTATTACATTTTTACGACTATAAAGTAGTTAATTATTGAGAATTTCAACAACTTACGTTGTACAAAATATTGTGGTAAATATAACCTTACTTCCTTGTTTATTTTTCAAGCCTACTCTAACAATATTTATATTTGGCGCTTCTTTTAAGAGTTACCTTGATGCAAATGTGGCGCCATCCTAATTTAATACATTTTGACGACACTTTTTCATATACACAGATGATCCTCCTTACCTCTACCCTCCATATTTCATATACACAGATGACTCTCCTTACCTCTACCCTCCATAACGATAACGCATGTAAAAATGTCATGTTTTACTATGAAATTGAATATGAGTATTGCGAACTAACACTTTACGCCTTACAATGAGATTTAATGTGAATATTAAACACTAAAGACTTGGTGGCTTTATGCCTTAAAATCAAATAACAAACAAAAAACAAACACTGGAGACATGACTGTACGATAATATACCTGTGCAAGAAGTAGGTTCGAGGAGGCCCCCAACATAAGGGGCTCCAAAGTAAAAATAAGAAAAGACGCTTCACCGTCTGACAGAACAGAGCCTGGATCTTCAAGTGACCAGGATTTTGAATTTGCAAAGTATACCTAGCAGAATACAAATTAAACTCGCAAACTCGCCCGATTTAAAAACAGGAAAACTTATTCCTGTATTTAAATCGGGCAATAAAAATGACTTAAATAATTACAAGCCTATTACAGTCTTACCAGCACTTAGTAAAATCTTTGAAAAATTATACTTAATCAACTATTGAATCATTTCAATGTTAATAACCTTCTTCATCCAGAAAATTATGGCTTTACCTTTTTTATAGGTCTGCGGGTCTGCTAAACTTATAAAACATGTTTATGATGCGTGGGAAAGTTCGCAGAATGCCATTGGTGTTTTTTGTGATCTATCCAAGGCCTTTGATTGCGTTGAACATAAAACCTTATTACTTAAACTAAGCCACCACGGCATCAAAAATGTTGCACTTAATTTATTTGCCTTATCTTAGTGATAGAACACCAAAGATATGCATAAAAGACCTAAAGTTTTAGGGTACATCAACCCTCATGGGTGTCCCACAAGGCTCAATTTTGGGTCCCTTTCTATTTTTGGTGTATATAAATGATCTCCCACACCATGTCAGTAACACTTGTGAATCTGTTTGGATTAATATAATGAATTTCTTGCTACGACGTCTGAAACAAAAAGTGATCCATTGTTGCCACCCTGACCCTACATTTACCCGTAAATTATATCTAGTGGCAAAGCGACGAGTATTTCCACTCTAAGCGAAATCGTAGTTCGTGTTGAACGGAATTTAGATTTTTTATTCTTTCATATTTAGATACTTGCCCTATATTTGTACTGATATTATTGAAATGCGAATGATTTGTAAGGATATCGCTACGATTAATATAGTAGTTCCTATGCAATGCGTTTGGAAGATGCTGAGTAAATGCACCACTGCGACCCGTTCGGGCTCGGGCTCATGGAGAAGAGACAAGAACTTCAAGTCGCAGTCGTACGACTGGAGACAATTTAACACCGAGCAAATAAAAGTTACAACTAAACCTCGAAAGTGTTCACGAGAAATCTGTCCATCGGACAGAGCATGTTGCCACGACTGAAGATCGATATCGGTAGTGTCAGTTCCTCTAAACCTGAGATCTTGAGGGAGGTCGAGAAATTCTATACAGTTTAACGCGTCTATACAAAAGTCTGTTGAAGATTTGGCGAAAGGCATTAGAGCTAAATTGACCCGGACACTTCATCGAGGATATCCCGGACGTCAGGCTTTTTAAATCCATTGTGAGTTTTCCAGGGCTCTTTCCCTGGATGAGAAGTATACATGTGCCAAATTTTTCAATGCAGTGGATGAGCCGACGCTTAAACCCTACAATTTGCATTGCAAAGTAAAATAGGTAGGTAATAATTATTTAAAAGATCCTATTATTCCAACCAGAAATAAAAATATTTTTAATCTAGAAATTATTAATTGAGATATATTTTTTTATTTTCAACGGACTTAATAAAGGGGGAGGTTCTCGATTCCACTGTATTTTTTTTTTGTATCTCTGTTACGCGATTATACTCTGCCAAAATTTAACAAAATTATTTTTAGTCATAAAATGCGCACTCATTTTGCAGTGTAAAACAGTAATATAAGCCTTATATGGTGTATTTGACTTAAAGTAAAAACCTAACAAACACGGATCCTAATTTCATTAAGAAAACGTATTTTTTATTGCTTTATGCTTCGATATTAGCAGCCAATACTTACTTGTTGTAATCAAAATGTCGACCTCAATAACACAAACATACAAACCGATTTGTACGATTCTTTCTTTTTTTTGGTATGTTATACTTCAGAGGTGGTCCCATTTTAATTTGGTGAAGATCTATTGGAGGAATCCTGGAATAATCGAGGGATCTTTTCTAATATTATAGGCACACTTATAGCGGGTTGAGTATTTTGAGAACAATTAAAGTTTTGAATGAATATGCAAATATTGTTTATTATCCCTACTAATATTATAAATGTCAATGTAAGTTTGTTTGTTACGCTTTAACGCCAAAACTACTTAACCGATCCTCATGAAAGTTTGTACACATATTCTTGGAAGTGTTAGAAGTAATATAGGATACTTTTTATCCCGACGTTAAGCTCAGTTCCTTTGGGAGTCGATTTTACACCATAACTCCGAAAAATTATAACCGATTTAAATAATTATTTTTGTACTATAGAGGTTATAATATGTGTTTAATTATGCCCGAACTGTGGTTGGGGATAGAGGACAGAACTCCTCAGCGGACAGCAGCAAACCCCTCATTTAAGGCTTAGCGATACTGAATACTTTAATTTTTTTTAGATCAACAACTAAATTCGATGCCACATCAAAAAACAAAATAAAACGCAGACGAAGTCGCGGGCAAATGCTAGTATTGAAATAAGAGCATCAATAGTATTGAATTAAAACTGTTGTAATAGATTTAAGTAAGAATAATAAGTATGTAATTAAAAATAGCAAGGCATCTAGTACCGGTAACTAACGCCATCTGGTGACCGTTGTAGGAACTAGTCAGTAGCGCCATCTAGTAACAGTAGTGGTAAACCGGTAACTAGCGTCATCTAGTGACAGTTGTAGGAAGTCATTTGTAGCGCCATCTGGTAACGGTTCTGTGAACTGATTTGTAGCGCCATCTAGTAACAGTTCTGTGAATTGGTTTGCAGCGCTATCTAGTAACAGTTCTGGGAACTAGCGGCATCTAGTGACAGTTGTGGGAACTGGTCTTGTTATAAAAGGTGCATTGATAAAGTTAAGAACACTGTTTTACATACTTTCCAGCATAGGATTACCTGAAAGATTTATTAAATAGATATTTATCTAGAAATTGAATAGAACTCGATCTTCAGAGAGGAGTATTGAGACGTTTGATAGATCAAATAAATTTTAAATACAGGGCCTAACACATACAAATGTACATACCAATTATCAAACAGAATAAATCAGAATTTACAAAAATATTTTTCAGAATATTCATTCCATAAAATCTAAAGATGTTGTGTTTGGATAACGAAACTCACCAACAGCTTAGATCTATTAAAATAAAACTTATTTAACAGATGCATCAGGTGTATTATTTACTAATAATATGTCATGGAATAAATATGCTGATTGCATAATATCAAGGGCTTTTTAGAGCTTTGAATGTTTTAAAATCAAAAGGTAAAACCTGCTGGGGTACTAATTCAAAAATTTTACTTTTACTTTACAAGTCTCAAAATCCCAAGTCATTTGGAATATGGATCTTTATCTTGATATTGTTTAAAATTCTAGGTTACGTTTTGTAACAGGGGTCTTTAAAACAACTCCAATTAAAATAATGCAAATTTAATGCAATATTCCTCCTTTAATTATACGATTCGATTTCTTAAAAAATATTTTTTTATTATAATTTCATTCAACTAAAACTAATGTTCTTAAGTAGACTTGTAAACTCTCAATCAATCTCATTAAACATAAATTCCTTATTCTTGCTGCATGGTTTCTTTGAGTGTTTGTAGTTTATCAATTCTTTGAACATTTATAGAACAGAGACCAATCGGTCCTGTTAAGAAGGAATTTATCAAAGCAAATATTTTAATGTTAGTACAGAAACAGATGCTTCTTTTACCAGAAAGGAGTCATTATATTAAAAGCTTTCAAAATTGCCCATATATAGAATTATATACACTGATGCAATAAGTTGCAAATAAAATATAATTTTTATTAATACATAACTATAACCTAAAATAAACTATGTAAAAACTAAATAAAATCTAAAACGTCCTCGAAACCACCGCAGCGAGGCACAGTTCCTAAGATGCTGTCAGCATTGCCCCTCTGGATGGCCAAACTAATTCGTTGGCCAAGGTAACTGCCCGCTCTAGGATCACCGGTAGACTCGATAACCCTTTTCGATAATTCTTTGAAAAGGGCTCTTGCCTCCGGACCCCACGGTCCCAAAGTCTCTACACCAAAAGGCACAAAAATGAAGCTGCTATCCAGGTTTTCATATTTACGCCTCTTGGCCTGCTCGGCACTGGAAGCAGCCGCACCTACCATTGACGAAGTGGCCTGGATGTGTGATGAAATACAATACATTTTTAGCAAAAACAATATAAAACTTTAACGAACAAACTTGTCAAAAAATTTTTGTAGTGCTACCTTATACAGATATTGATAAGAATTTGATAAATATTTTGGTGAAGGAATGGCAAGAGATACATGACTTTCATGAACCTGCTACCAAGGGATTGTGGTATAATTATGTAAATAAAAGGCCGAGGTTTTGTAAAGATAAAATTTATAGAACAGAAAATATTACTTACTATATTTGCGGTTTAAGATTTGGACATTGATTGCTCCCTTAATTTACCCAGAATGAAAATGATTGTCTCTCCATCGTGTAATCTTTGTAATAACAATGCACGGATTTAAATTATTCTTTTCTACTGGATAGCTTATACTATCAGTTAGCTTAGCCAAAATTTCCTGTATGTCTTATAAATATGATTGGAGATAGAGGACACTACTCCACAGCTGAAAGCAGCAAACCCCTCATTTAGGGCTTAAAGATACTAAATATATATGAAATTTTGACACATTTATGAGAACTTCACTGCTAGGACCAAATAAAAAAAGTTTCGAAATTCCAATGACGGGCACCCATCCTACCTACTAAAATGTAGTGCTGCTGTTAAGCTACATTTTATTTGTAGTTGTTTGTTATAGGGGATTTAAAGTATTTTAAATAAGGCAAAATGGGAATCGGTCTTCGGGACAGCCATTTGCGATAGGAAATGTTTACGTTATTGAAGGTTACAAATAGTGGGTGATTAAACCTCCAAGAGCGAGAACAGATATACCTACTACTCGCCCACATCCAGTCGTGCGTTTAAATATTATGTTAAAATACTATATTATGTACTTAATATCATAGGTTTTCATATTTGGCACTTACAGTACTATTGAAAAACTTTACGTTTGGTAACTGATTTATTGCGGTAGGTGTAGACTACGAAGCAGTACTCTGCGTCCCGTTAATTACGCGGGCGAAGCCGCAGTGCACATCTAGTTAGAAATATTTGTACAAATTTATCGATAGTACAATTCGAAAAATTTAATATATATAGAGGTTATAAAAGTTATTTCATAAGATAGAAGATAAGAAATAGTAGATAAAATAAAGAAGATAAGAGATTTCAAGAGACGAAGAAGAAGATGTTATGAGATAAAAAATAAACTGAGAAGATTAGAGAAGTGGATTACTGAAATTTAATACCTACAGGATAAGAAAAATTTTCAAAATGCGAAGAGAAGAATGAAACATTGTGATGAATCATTACAATAATGATTATAAATGAAAATAAAACATCAGTGAAAATAGGACTGAATAGATTTCGGCTTATTATGAACAATAAATACTCGAGCATAAATTATACGATTGAATAGGCTGTATGGTCAATGATCTTTGCCTGTCCGGAAGAGAGCAAATTAAAAAACAACAACATGTAAAAAAAAATGTTGGACTGTAGACTTCTTGTCAGCATGACATCCAAGTTTCCAAATTTCACCACTTGGGGATAGACCGTTACTAGTTTGCTATCTGTAACAGCTCAGTCCATCACTCGCGAATTCGATCAATAGCGAGGTGAACCTTGGTTGTGTGTTGGTTAGCGCTCGGTGGGTTCAAAAATGGCTCTGTTCAGGATCACGTCTTCTAAATTAATTGAAATACAGGTAATTTTTATACATAAATATTTATAGTGTACATGTTCATCCTTAATTCATACAATTTTTTGAAGGATTTTTATCCTAAGCATAACCTTCTTTGCCACATTTTTCGGTCGGTGTTCGAAGTTATGTAATGTGAATAAAACTATTTTGGGAATAAGTGTACAATATTTTCATTAATGCGATGATATCTGAAGGTTTTTTAATAAAGTGAAGCGTGAAGTCTTAAGCGTCTAAAACAATTCATAAATTACGAATTATTTTTCGCGGCAAACATAACTAAGGACACGCTTCTGTTAGAGCTGAAATAAACTAACGTGGATGCTATTAATTTATACGAAAATAATATTACATCTAAGTACTTAAGCAGGTTGGTCTATCATCCACAAATTATATAATAAAAATATTCACTTTAGAATTAAAACTAGTGCATATGCACATTTTCATACGTTGATTTCCAATGTATGTAAATGTGCGTTTTCACGATAAATATAAGCTATTTCGCATGCTGTGCAATAAATATTATTTAAAATATCAAAAAGATGTTTGATAAAAACTTAACTGATGAATAATTATGTTACTCCCGTAGGCGACCGCCAGAACTTTTTGTGTTAAAAAAAATTGCCCAACAAACAGTTAGCATACATGAAAATATTTTTTAACTTGAACATAGATGTTCGTAAATAATTATTATACATTAAACACATTTATATCATGGGATATTAAGGTTTTCTAGTATTTTATAACTGACTTCAATGAGATATATATTTGCTATTTGACCCCTATTTATGTGTTGAAGTAGTAGAAGGGGGTTTAATTTTTTATATGGCCAGTGCTAAGTCTGTTTTGCTTTATAAGGTAGTGACTTCACTGGGCTTTATCCTTGCTTTGATGCCTACCATAGCAATGTAGTTAGCACTTTCAAATCCCTGATGAACCCTGCATACCCTGGAACCAAACATAAAAGAAACTGGTTTTTACTGGCCAGAGCAGTGTGATACTGTAGGCCTTAAAGGATTATAATCATCAGTGTATTCAGGTACATGGTATACATTCCCCTTTGGGTTTCTTGGGGCAGTGGCTATGCAAGGCTTAAAGATCAATTGACACCAACTGTCAAAAAATCAACCATTTAATATATATATGAAATTGTCTATATTTTCACTTATTGTTGAAGGTCAATATTAAAAACATCTAGTTCAGTTGCATTCATAATTTTAAATACCTCTTATAATTATCATCATTACAATATTTAGCTGCAGCCTCTAAACATTTTTTTGTTGTTTGTACAAAAAGTGTTTAAGGTTAAAAAATACATTCTACATAAACATAATTTGGTGTAATGCAATGATATTTACAGGCTCCCATTCTTTTATCATGATAGTATTCATTAACCAAATTACAGTGACACAGGCTTGGGTCAATATATACATTTCATTTAAGTTAGGTATAAATGCTGCTTACTATAAAAATATATGCATGGCCACAAGCATTCAATAGTATACTCTTTAATTAGAACACTGGTGTTATGTTTTACTAAAATGATGGGGTAAATGTGTAAGTTCAATTATAGGTTAATATCAAGTATGTATGTTTATTTTAAAAAGATAATTTTGTAAATACTTCCCTTTATAATCTGTTCTATTACTAAAGCATATCTAAGTAATATAAAACCAGCACATCTTTGAACACAAGCAATTTGGGATAAATTAGGTTTTTGTAGAGTAATTGTGGATGTTTTTTTTTATTTATAAATTAATATAATACTGACTTGACTGTAATTTCGCCTAAGAGATATAAGTACATACAATTCCCTTGTGATTAGTATGCAAGTCACAAACATTATTTTCGTCTTTTTTTTGTATCTAGATTGACCAGCCGGATGGTGACTAGCCACAGCTTCCTACCTGATTCTATTCAGCCCCAATATAAATTATTGAGAGATCCAATCCCTTTTACATTCAACCAATTTAAATTGTATGCTCCATCAATTGGCATTCATCCAAGCAATCTGCAAACTTTTTTTGACTATTTATCATAGTCAGTATTTCGTACAGTACAATTAATGATCAACAATCGAAAGTTAACGAGTTCTTGTAAAAGGACTCACACTTTTATTGGACTAGAATGTACCTAGATACATTTAATTAAATATGTATTTGAATAAATAAGATATTTATACAGTATCTACAGTTTCAATTTTACATCAATTGATGGTTTTGCTCACTGCTTTTATGCAGATCACATAAAATTCCACTTAAGCTTTACCTTGCCTTATGAGTTTGTTTGTTTGTGTTATAGTAAGGGAGAGATAGAGCATTATAGTTGTACCACAATATGTCAAAGGGCAGTTTTTTTTTTACCTTATAAGTTTCCGAAAATGAGCTATGGCCGATTTAGATGCTGTATTGTCACCTGAACGCTTCTGGGCTAGTGCTTGAATGAGTTAAAGGTAGAAAGGAAGCTAAGGAATTTACTAATGTAATTTTTCGCTTTAATTGTAAATGCAATATTGTCTTTCTAACTGTGAACATTTTATCTCAATCGGTTTTATTCTGCTGAATGTATTAACTAAAAAAAAACATTACAACTAGAGTGTGCTCAGAAACTATTCTATTTATTTTCGTCCTAAGCTTTCTATTCTTCGCAAGGGTTTGCACCGGCAGTTGAAATTCCACGCCACGTACGAAGCGCATTGCTTGCTCATTTCACATGGCTATGGAACGAAAAGTTCTGAATTGTTCTCGTGGCTTCTAAGTATCTCGGCGACGTCTCCTATATGATAAGAGTGTAGACAAGCACGCTTAATTACTTAACATCCATTACTCCGGCAGCTCTAACAGGCGTGCGATGAGAAAATGATGCCTAGCATTTTCTTCTATTTCTATTAGATGAGACGAGAAAATGGGTAGACAGAATTATAATGTGGTATCCATGTTTACCCTACTACCTAGGTAACTTGCTGTACACTGTACAGTATACTAAATGTTTATTATTTCTTAAAAATACCTACTGTTTTAATTACATACAATACTTTGCAATATAAAGAAAAATGTATATCATTTTCCATTATTAGGTACATTGTATTGCCTTTCAGACAATGGCTCCAATGTTAAAATAATTAGTTATAGGTACATACGGATTCTGTATTAGGTAGGCACCTATATGGGCATACTTACCGACAAAATACAACCTTCTGTAAAAAAAAAGTCGTACTGGATACTATAAAAACTACCGATTTTTCCTTTTACGACTTTTCATGAAGGAAGGTCATTTTAAGCTAATAAAACACCGCTAAAATTTTCCTTAGATTCGATGACAAGTAACTAACTGTCTAAGAAAACCAATTTATGTCAATACTCTTCACTTAATGTTATTTAACATTAACATATTTAAGTGGCCTAAGCTATATCTGGGTAGCTATAAATTAGAACAAGTTGTCAACTGTGGCTTCTTTAGACCGTTCTTAATACTTCAGAAACCTTTTAAGATATAGTGTAGTTGGAACAAGATTGAATTCTGATCCAAATCGCGTAACCAAGGCTGTAATACACTTGTTTAAACATTGATATACTTAGGTACCTATTCATTTAAGACAGTTTCAAATTCTCCGATGTACTTATGATACCTGCACAATATTATGTTATACGTATGATCTCTAGTACAGGTCTGTACGCGTCTGTACTAATTTATTAACGAAATTAGAATAACTTCAATTAATCTAAACGCAGCTACTACATTAAAAATCAGCTGCTCATGTTATGTAACAAAAAACAACAATTCTACACAACTTCTCTCTTTTACACCCAATTTACGCACGTGATATAATGACATTGAATTCACCTACGTAGTCTTATCATGGGCTATCTTATCAAATGAGATATTCTGGAGCTGTTCGATCGAACTGTACAATTACAATTATATAGAGTACGATTCTAGTACATCTAAAAATATAGGCTCGACCAAATCAGTCTCGGCTAGCAGATCGATTATGTAACGCTCGCGGGTTTGGCAAATGCTTCGCTGATTAGTGCGCTAAAACTTAAATCTATTTATAAAGGTAGAAACGTATAATTACGCATTTTATTTAACATGGGTTGACCTCACAGCATAGCTGGGTAATACCATAATAATTAACATCCATCCTTGTTATATAAAAATTACTGACTAAGCTTCCGTATGTTCGTTCGTTCAGAACTCGAAAACTAGTCAATGTTTTGATTTTAGATTTAAACAGCTTTGTTTTTATTTTTTCGATATAACCTTTTTATTTCTATAAACTCCCACGGAAGCTAAGAATTAACATCAAATGGCAACAGCGTTGCCGGGTATAAATGTTAATTGATCCATAATGAATAGAACTAAAGAAGGCATTAGTTAAAGGAGACAAAATGATACTAAACGAACTGGTGCTCGTTAAAATTTGGACGGTTTAGAATAATAAATTTTCCTGTGGTTTACGGTTTAGAATAATAAATTTTATGTTTAAAACAAAATATTACTCAAGTAGTATTTAAAAGTTGTAGCTACCCGATGATTAACAGTGTTAGTTAAGCGTTATTAGACTCAACCAAGATATATTATCGACGCAACAGTGACTCATTGAAATTTAGCCCCCACAGCGGAATCAACCGGATCTAGTTAAAACGGCATTTTAAAATTCAAGTAAAGAGTTGGAAAAGTAGGCCATGTGGTCACAACTGAGATAAGTATAGGATCACACGTCGAATCACGCGAGTGTTTTTCGCGATTAACCGCGTAACGCGCTCCATTACGCAATGCGCTGAAGGTTATTATATATCGTTTCAAAGTCGTTCGTAGTATTTTGGCGCCGATTTTGTTCCGTTACGCTATGACATCACTACTAATATTTTGCCACGCACACCTCGTTATACGTTATATGAAGTTAACTAAAGATGCCTGTTTAACACGTATCTACCGATTTTTTTTTTTTAAAACGTGTTTTGTTGTTTTTACTTCAAGCAGTTGCGAGGAGTAACAAGTTTATGGTCTATTCCATGTTAATATAACAACCATCATCAAGGTTAAACTCGAAATGATTTTCATAGTTTATTTCCGAATTTAAACTGCTAATACGGCTACTACTACTGTATGTGAGGCAAGGTGACCGTGATCAGTGATCACAGAATAAATAAATTTTAAAGGTAAGCACTTACGCACCTTCTCCAGGCGTCTAGAAATTCCAGCAAGAATGGCATGTGGCGGTTATTAGTTCAGATATACCCAATCCTTTCGTAGCTGCTGTCTACAACCTAGAAAAAGCTCCATAACAAACTTAAACTTTGTAGGCTTAATATTTTCGGTCGATTAGTTAGTATATCTTAAACAGGTTAATAGATTTTTTAAACTTGTATATAACTTAGTCAACCCGCACTGCGCCAGCGTGGTTGACCTACGGTCTTAAGGGTTAACCCTTTCTAAAATTTCTGTAATAGGTTTGATATTATGATGAGAACATTATCTACAAAGTTTATTTTGCGTACTTTCATAGTGTTATGTCCTATGGAATCTTGTTATGGGGTAAAGCAGCTGATATCGAAACTATATTTATATTGCAGAAAAGAGCTGTACGGTCAATATATAAACTTAAATCACGCGAATCCCTCCGTGAGAAGTTTAAAGAAATAGGCATACTTACTGTAGCTTCACAATATATTTATAACAATATAGTATTTGTAAGACAACATATTAGTCTTTATAAACAAAAAGTGGACATAAACAGTCGACTTACAAGAAATGGTCATAAATTAGTGTCATCTGCATATCGTCTGCGTAAGGTACAGGGATCATTTGTGGGATTGAGTATACGCTTTTATAATATGATTCCTAAGGTGATTTTGGACCAGCCAATGCACAAGTTTAAAGAATTTGTTAAAACACATTTATTACAGCGAGGTTACTATACAATTGATGAATTTTTTAATGACAAGGTTGCTTGGAAGCATCCGGCTCCGCTTTCAGCTCTCACAAGATAGAAAAATGAATGTTAAAATGCAAAATGTAAATTGTTGATGTTGGAAAAGAGCAACTGCTGAGTTTCTTGCCGGCTTCTTCTCGGTAGAATCTGCCTTCCGAACCGGTGGTAGAATCACTACAAACAGACAGACTTGACGTTTCAAAAGTGCTTATATTAGGCCTACTTGAAATAAATGAATTTTGAATTTTGAACTCTCAGGCATGCGTGTTTCCCCGAAAAATTTGATGCGCTTGTCGATTTACAGGGCCCAGCCTTCGCTGGGAGACAGTTCGATCAAGGCGGCTGAAGTCCTAACCACTAGGCTATCACCGCCTTCGTATCATTGGATTCGTCTTCTTATTGTCGTTAAATTTTCGAAGTCACAAAGAAATCAATAGACAAAGATCCATTAGGCAAGGCCTAATCAAACGGGTTGATAGATTGTGATTAATAAGGTATCGTTATTCTTGCGTCTGTTGCTAGAGCGAGACTGGGTGGGTGACGTCACAAAAAATAGCAACGGAAAAATATTATTTATATTTATACAATAAAAATCAACCGCGTGAGCTAACCTTCAATTCAAGTTGTATAATAATAAAAAAGAGATGAATATTACCATGAAAGATGGTATGTATGGTGAGGTATCCTCAAGGAAAACTTATGGGGATTCTACCGAGCTTATCATTGTGCGGTAACTATATCGTCTACGTTACGACCTCCTTGGAACATCGCAATGACGTTTAAAGGTCCCCATACACAAGACGATCTGTCGTTTAAACCTGCCAGTAAAGAAAGTGTATGTCAATATCGATTTCCCTAATCGAAAGCGACATCGTGCAACGCAACGAGTCTTGCGATCTTGAATATCATCATCAAAACTTACTTTGATACTTCCCAATGACCATAGAAGTAAATATGCGAGGGCGTACAGGGGACATGACCGCATACGAGTTGGTTTTACTTTCAAAGTGCCCCAAGAGATATTTCAGAATAAAAAAAAATGTCCCTATTCTCTTGGAAGTGTTTTAACCAATATTCTGACATTTATATATGATAGGAGGTCATCATCATCATCATCCTCACATCAGCCGGCTTGATAGATTTTACACACTCTTGAGAATATTCTGGAGAACTCTCAGACATGCAGGTTTCCTCACGATTTTTTCTTCACCGTTGAAGAAAGTAATATTTTAATTTATTTAAACGCAAATAACTTGGAAAGTTAGAGGTGCATGCTGGGATTCGAACTCGGCCCCTCCGAAAGTCAAGTCGAAGTCCTACCCACTGCGGTCATCGGTATCACCGCTTCAAATTCAAGTTCATAGGAGGTCATGTGAATATTATTGAAATGTTTATATTCAGAAATCAATATTTAATTATGACTAAATATTTTTAAATGTTTTATCTTATTAAGTAATAGAGTAGGTTAAAAGAAGAAAACAAATGATTTTTAATGAAGATCTCGAGGTTTCAGTCGTATGTTATGCTAAACCTTCTTCAAACACAGAATCGGAATCCGTGTACTTTATTAAACCTAAAGAGAGTATGTCTCAACGCTTTTATATCTAAGAAAATACTGTTTTAGAAACCTAGTACTTTTAAGAACCAAGGTTGAAACTGCGATGCACAGTGTACTTCCCCTATGCCATTTATCAACATGTGTTCCAAGATATTTGCGGAGATCTGTACATACAACAATATATTTTTTATACGTAGAGCGAGCTATATGGACAGCCTTGAATTTGTACTTTAACCCCAATGTGGATGACAGATAAACTGGTTTTATATTAGGAATAGCTAATCCGGTCAGTGGCTAGTTAGCTTTACAATTTAAATTAAGTCCGAAACCTAGATTTTTTTCTTGTTTCGTACATTTATGAAAGTAAAATTTTTAGAATTGAATTCAATCTTATTTTTATTATACATTTCAATTGTATTGTATTTTAACTTTTAGTTATTTAGTAGGGCATTTATTCTTTTTATTTTAATTTAAAAAATGGATAGTTGACATACCCTTGCAAGTGTTGAAGATAGTTAGTAGGAAGAGCAAATAAATAATAAAGTATTTTTACCATTTTTGCACGGAACCCTATAACTGGAAGTAAATGAAACAGATAGTATTAACTATAAATCCAGCTACATAATAAGTACGTGCACTAACGATGTCAATAATATTAAACTCTGACCCGCGGTTGACCTCTGCTCAGCTTTGATTAACCATCGGCCAACGTTAATATAGTGATTGTTTGATTGAACTGTCCAATCGGTGTCATCGCGTTTCCATTTGTCTACTCTCAAATTAAGCTGGCTTTGATTAGCTCTAACGGTTCAATTTAGAACGAGGTTGTCTTCTTAAACAACTTAAATTAGCGAAGGATTATCTAAATGATAAAAAGCTTTGTTATGAACTATTTTTCTTTAAATAGTTTTAAATGGCAATATGGGATGGTGATAACAAAAAGAACACCCGGCTGAGTTTATGGTGGGCATCATAGACCACGGCGCGTCTGACGCCTCGTAGCTTTAATTTTAAGTTTACGAATGTAGTTATCGCCATCAACTCAGTAAAATTACAGATTTTTTATGTAACGTACGCATAATAATTCATGGGACTATTTAAAAAAAAATTGACTTTAATTTTGACATCGAAGTGATTTCATGTAAAGATCGCGTCATGTAATTGTGATGAATGGGAAAATCTTATTTTACAAACAGAAAGAAAACAAATTATAAAAAAAGCTATTATAAAAAATATATTATACATGCGCACAGGCAGCCTTATCGCTTGAAGCGATATCTCCACTAACCTCCAGACAACGTTTGGTTCAAGAAAGTTTTTAAGTCCAGACACGTAAAAGTGCGACATTCAATTTAGAGAATTGTAAATATACATTAAATTTATAGTATTAATCAATAAAATAAACAAGTTACGAGATTGACTAAATTTTGAACGCATTCCGCCACCAGACACTCCTACGGGACTCGGGGCTATTAATGCATATACATTCTAGGTTTAGAACTTTAATGCAAAAGATCTTCGATCTTTGATCCGCCGATGGAGGTGCATGCTAATTAATTCCTATAATGACTTAAACCACTCTCAAGTAAAACGTGTGTTTTACTATGACCATGAAATAATTCCAATAAACCTATTTAATATTGTAATACCACAGTTGTACAATCTATACAGTTGAGCAACACGTTTAGGGCGCGGGCGCGAAATAGGCGGTAATTTATTCGATAGTCAAAAAAATATTTTGAATACTGAATTCGATCGTTTTTTGTATATTTTGTAGCAATGAATTACGTGAATATTAACTATATCATGGATGACAGTTTGTTGGTTACGCTTTTACGCTTTAAGTCAAAGTCAAAGTCAAATATTACTTCATTCAAATAGGCACAAAAATGGCAGTTTTGATGCGTTGATTAAATACAATGCGTGAATGTAGTTATCGCCATTACTACTCAATAAAAGTGAGTATACATTCAAAAACTTAAAACTAAAGCTACACAAGGTTCCAAACGTGGCCTGGTTTAAGAAGAAGCCCTCAACAAACTACGCCGGGTGTTCTTTTCGTTATAACCATCTCACATTGCCATTTGAAAATATTTAAATTTATATATATTTTTGTGAACACACATTAAATTTTCAAATATATATTGGCTATACACTGTCATTATTTTACATATATTTAACTAAAGTAACTATCGCGAGGGATGGAAAAATAACTTTTAGAAAGAATAGCACGATTCGATTGACCAAATCTGCATTAATGTAAATGAAGCCGCGGGCAAAAGCTAGTAATAGATTCAAATGTCACTATGTAAGGTTCATCTTACGATTTGAACTAAAAATGTTAACTCCCCTCTACATCTATTTAAATATGAAGCTGTAAGTAGAGCATTACGTAGTACTTATAAAATATTCGTGTCTGGTGGCGGCGGTAGTATTGTAGCGTCAAAGTTTACCTTCGCTTCCTAAGGGAAAAACCTACCGTCGTCATATCGCTCGTTCCGAGAACCCATAAACGAGCGTTGTTTTCAACCAACCAAAGTCGAGTAGCATTCAGAGTTCGATGCGAACTGCTTGAAAGCCAAATATTCTTAATTGAGAGTTTTTATTTTTATGTGCATATTGTCCGCTGTTTCTTGACCGAAATGCGTATTTTTAATGTTTTTTGATGCGACGTATGAAGTCGTCGCAATAATGAATAATGTATCTTCCATCATCAATATCTTCCATCCTATCTAGTGTTACTCTCAGCAATATCAAAAAATATTGAAGTTAACTACGCTAGTAATAAAATTTTAAAATTATAATTTCTTCATTTAGGAATTTGGAATCAGTTGATTAAACTAAGTTGCTAATCGAACATGTTTTCTGCTGCATGTTTGGTTCCCAATTGGTCTCTCCGGCTACAGGTTAAATAATAAATAATTAAAAAATAACAATTTGAAATACACCAATAACTTTATTTGTAACATTATTAACTGTGTGGGGTCGGCACATGACAACATAATATTGTCTTCTTCTAATATTAATAATCCACAAATAATTCTTTTGAAAACAGCAATTGTTAAACCTGTCATCCCATTGAAAAATATATTAGATACGAAAGTATTACAAGGCAAACGTTTCAGTATGATAAATATGTTGTCTTATTATAGGTATATGTTATTGCGAGTATATACAATATGCATTTATAACTGCTTCGCTTATTTTGT
Organism: Pararge aegeria; assembly: GCF_905163445.1. Classification (NCBI taxonomy): domain Eukaryota; kingdom Metazoa; phylum Arthropoda; class Insecta; order Lepidoptera; family Nymphalidae; genus Pararge; species Pararge aegeria. Next base: position 7,437,161 of record NC_053208.1, read on the forward strand.
ACAGTGACGCTTCAAATAAAACGGGGATAAGTAAAAAAAATAAAAAAAAATCTTAAAGAATGCAACACAGCGTTGCCTTTCTTTATAACACTTTCACAGACTTCGATTTGTTAAAAGTAAATCACGTTTTATTTGAAACCGAAGAAAGCTTCTTTCTCACGTACTCATAAGATTCTCGTCTTAATTTACTGTGTAACTTGACGAGAATGTATTTAAAAGGACCACGGAAGAAAGATTAATATGTTTTCTTTTGTTTATAGAAAGCATGCCCGACGGCATCTATCTTACTGCGAAGCCTCAGCGCGGAGCAGACCAACTTGAAGAGTATTCTTCAAGAAAAGATCCCCAAAGAGCAGGAAAAGATCCGCGAGTTCCGTAAGAAAAATGGCTCCACCAAAGTGGGTGAAGTCACAGTTGACATGGTGAGTATTTTAAACAGAGACTTCATTTAGTATGATAAAAGCCCATTGAACCTAAAAAAAAAACGCGACTTCACCGAGACCAATAAATCTTACAAAATAGGTCGAAACACTCGTAGTGTTTCTCAGTTGTAGTAAATTTGAATATGGATAATATTTCACCTTGTGCTAGATGGAAATGGAACAAGCCGTCTTCAAAAAGGGTTGGATTTCAATAGATGTAGAATTTACACTATTTAGCGTTCCGATCTAGAAAATAACTAGCAATAACTTGATCTCTACATTATTATCCTTATTAATGTCCCACGGATGTCGCAAGGAGACATCTTTCTCCCTTGGGAAAGGCCACAAATGATCTTCTCCCACAGTTTTATCAACTCTGCGCACAGGTGGAAATGATACAAATAATATACGTATCTTCTACTATTCTCTGTTGTTGTGCCTTGGCAGGTGGACTCGTACATATTATCGCCTGTCAGGGCATAAAATCTTTTTCTCAAGCCTATGCTGCCCTAGAAAATTCGACAAGACAATTTCTTGACCGATTCACACAACGACAAACTTCTTTTCCACAGTCGTACATGTTAACCACGAGGCAGTTGTTGGCTATTGTTGATAAAATTCCCGCCTGTAACTAACTCTTAACCGAGGTGAAGCGTGGAGTCTGTTTACAAATCAATTTTTTTTAGAAATGTTGGAACTCATGAGCATCGATAGATTGAATGCTGTTAATTTTCCTCTATGTATTCTATTATTCCTTATTTCACTTTGTCTTGTTGAAGAGTAATTTACTGAAACTACTTAAGTCTAATTTAAAAGTGTAACGAATCCTTTGACAATCTGCAAATTACCTTATGTCCCAATTACGTATTTATGCACGAGGAAAATGCTGCTTTATGGAGGTAGAAACGTTTTATCGCTACAATAACCTTTGTTGTAAATACATTGTCATGCATTATTTATAAGCATGCAAAAGGGAAAGAGTTAATACAAAAGTTAAATTATACCCTTGTAAACTGTCGTCCTTTTATCGAAATCTTCAACTCATATTAGTTATTTATTTTATTTATTTATTTATAATGCAGCATTCATTTATTTATTTATTCAGTTATAATGCAGCAAAGCCATTTGCTCTTCCAGCCACTTTTCACCTTTTATATCCTTATATCGGAGATGCTTTTGAAATACTCCACCTTTTAGGCCTATACTACTTGCAAGGATATTGTAGAAATGCGATTAACACACAGCATACACAAACTGACTCTGAACGGTCAACTTTACTCTGAAGTTATGTATTTTCCTGTTGAAATCCGGGATAACCATCGAATTTTACGAGTTGTGTAAACGCGGGGTATGAATTTAACCTTAGAAGAAAGAAATTAATTCGTTGTGTTACCTCTTCAAGAGTCTGGTCTAAGAGTAGTATTATACTTCTTAGTTTGCCATTTGGATAGCACATTTGGATTTGTGTTTCATGAAATTGGCTTCGTTGTTAATTGCACTCTGTATTTTTCTCGAACGGATATTCTATCTGATATTTTTGATAGCGTCAATACCTTCGACTTTTTACGTTTGTCGGTCACGCATCGCGCTTCACTGATTGTCCCTCGCTACATTTCGGTTGGCTGACATTACAACATTGGCTGATATTACCTAATCAAAAATATATCAAGATCAGTGTTACAATATTTTCCACGGAAAGAATGAGACAAAAACAATAACCTAGAAGTGTCGTTACGAGTTTGGATGAAAAAGGTTGGATAATTTTCATCCTCATAATATAATATGTTGATCCCGAAAAGTGCGTTTCATGTAATTAGTTATAACTTACTTAGAATTTTGGTGGCTTAATTCAAAGATTTCTCTTCACTCACTGTGTTTGTCAGTCGGTCACTGTTACACACAACGTATTTTGCTTCTACTGCAACATATTTTGTCTTAATAAAAGGCTCTGTATAATATTCAATTGTTATCTAAGATGGTCTAAAATAAACTGCCCACTTTTAGCTACCTAATCAATAATAACTTTCTTTCCATCACAGATGTATGGTGGCATGCGTGGCATCAAAGGTTTAGTGTGGGAGACATCAGTGCTAGACCCCGAAGAGGGTATCCGATTCCGTGGACTCTCAATCCCCGAGTGCCAACAGAGACTACCTAAAGCTAAAGGGGGTCAGGAACCTCTGCCAGAGGGTCTCTTCTGGCTTCTTGTGACCGGCGAAATTCCCACCGAGGCGCAAGTTAAAGCACTGTCCAAGGAATGGGCACAGAGGTAAGCAACCTATATTCTTTTCCTGTGGTTAAGCAGAGGTATACAACCTATCTTTTAATGTATATTTGAACTAGAGAAGAACGTTAAGATTATTTATTTGCGATCTGCACTGTACATAGATTGATAAATTAGTACTTTGGCACCGGAGTTGGCCAATGCGTAGCCGGTTCTTTAATAATATGTTTACTTGCTTCTTGAATCACCTAGTTTATACTCGAAGGAGTTTTTAGGGCTCAGAATATCTGAATACAGTTCAACAAATTAGTTTATTATATTGTTATCCGTATGATAGCTGATTTCATGTAGATCCTTCAGATAGAGATACTTCAAACTAATTAAGTTTATCTATAACTGGCCGCTCAGTAGATACTGTCGGAGTTAGTAAAAGTAAGGTAATACCATTCAAATTATCATTTTATATTCAAACTTAATATACTTTAACTGCGAAGTTTATTCTAAATACTACGTTGATATAATTGATGGTCAATTTGTAGTTGTAATAATGCAACTTGACCTGATGCTTGGATACTCAATTAATGAGTCATTTTAAGGCGAGTATACACATGCGATGTTCTTTAACGCAACCACTTTTCTGTAGTTTGTAACGCACTTATATTTTCCGGTACAAGTAGAATGAATACAATGAAGACATAAGATACATAACGACTTAGCACATGATGTTTTGCGTTACATAATGTGGTAAGAGTCTTAACGTATGCACATTGCACTGGCTTGCATTCAAGGGAGATTATACAAAATATTCTGTTACTGAATCTACGGTTTTATTCATTTGCAACAAAGACAACAATGCCCGCCCTTTTAAAAAGAATCGAAAAATGACGACTTTCTCTCATACACTTTAATAACAAATATTGCTGCAAGACCTTCCAGTATAAGTACTGACAGTTCAGACCTGTTGAACCTCAAACCAAAAGGAATACCTACTTTTTTGGTATAAAAAACGATTTCCCCCTGACCATTGGTGCAATAAGCCAGTTTTATATAATTACAGTAAGAGTGAGCGGATAGAGCCTGGGCCAGATATGTATAAATTACTAGATCCTTCCACCGTATCCATATTGCCGATGCGTTTCATTTATCGGATATATATCGATAAGCAGTCATAATACGCGTTCTCGATACGTTTTATATACAATACGTGATATTACCCATTCCACGTTGCTTATTTTCCAGTGAAGACGGAAAAAAATAATACGTGATACGCACTCTACGCTACATTTTAAGGTTAATGGTACTGATACGGTGATCGGATCTGGTAAATGATTCACAATAATCCTTAGATGATACCCTCAAATCGGCTTACTGAACATCGACAATGTTCTTGTCGAGTACAGTTAGGCTACATTTTTGTTCTTTATAGGGCTGAACTCCCGGCTCATGTTGTGACAATGCTCAACAACATGCCAAGCAAGTTGCACCCGATGTCGCAATTTTCGGCTGCTGTGACAGCCCTGAACAGCGAGTCCAAGTTTGCACAGGCCTACAGCGAGGGCGTACACAAGTCTAAATACTGGGAGGTAAGTGTCTTATAATATCCTATCTATACCCGTCATTATTTGTATCAGGTATGGTGTATGGATACCTTGGAACAAAGGCGCAGGGGGGCCTGTCTCTTAAACTACTACTCATTAACAATAAGGTTGACAATCCAGATGCACTTAGCAAATGCTCGTTAGCTGTGCCTGGTAAAACGGTACGAACTTGCAGGGGAAGATTATCACTATTTTCGCTCGATTCATTACGTACGCATTATGCTCTAAATGCTCGAACATATTTCGCAACAACCAACAAATTGACATATTTAATATAAGTTTAGCTAAGTACATAAATTATATTCAGACATCTGTAACTGACTTAGTATACGTTTTGACTAGCTGTTTGAATACTAAGGATATAAATAAATAAATAAACACGTTATTTGTTAGCAACATTAAAATTTAGTTTTTTTTTTTCACATTTACATCTATCTTAGTTGTTAGAAGAATAATTCCAATAAGTTATGACACTTTAAGATAAACACCGAATCCAAATGAGTGGTGTATTGCTTAACACAACGCAAATAAAATAGATAGGTATTTTAGTTTTAATAATATATAATTACTCTAATGCTCTGAGGTACATCATTGTAATTTTTCGGTACCCAGATCATTATGAGATATTATATTTCCCTTTTGGGCGTATAATTTGGTACCAAATAACCAGAAAGGTTCATACTTTTATTTGAAAGTTCATAATCTCAATTATTTTTATAATCTATTGTTATGTGCTGGATACTAATATTACCTTGTATTTTTTCTACAGTACGTTTACGAAGACACAATGAACCTTATCGCTAAACTGCCAGTGGTAGCCGCTACTATTTATCGCAACACGTACCGCGACGGAAAAGGAATCGGCGCCATTGATGACAGCAAGGACTGGTCTGCCAACTACTGCACCATGCTTGGCTTCGACGATCCGCAATTCACGGAACTTATGAGACTGTACCTTACCATTCACAGGTAAGTTTGATTTATACTCCTTATATTTCCAAATTACCTCTCAGAGGTAAGTTTCAATTACAAAATGTCACGTTCAAACTAAGTTAGTGTACAGTGTCCACTAGTAATGAGTCTGTATAAAATTGACTTAAATTACTTTAATAACACATAAGGTCTATTTTAATTACAGACTTTATCTTTAAACATATCATTGATTTTCCAATATGTTACGTAGGTATAGTTGTTGTTTAGGTACGTGCACATGAAACTTAAATAATATGTACTTTAATTTTGAACAAATTAGATAACAATGTATATTTCAAACAAAAAGCTACTACAAGGTACAAAGTAAAAAAAAAATTGTATTCATAAAATTTGTGGGAGGTTTTACCTAAGAGTTCTTTAGAACGTAATCATTTGTTTCTCTATACTTGTGAATCGTGATAAGTATAGTGACGTCACAAATACCTACCTACCTAACAGTTAACGTTAAATCGTGACAATCGTGACCAGCTTATTTATTGTCTTTTGTAGTTCCATACACTTGCCGCCTAAATTAATTAGCATATGGACTTCATACAGTATATTATGCGTTTGTTATCCGTACATTTACCTCCTGTAGTATGTTATGAATTGATAAGATACTGTTTATTGGTATCTCGGAGGATCGATTGCAGCAGTCGTCAAAAGGGCGGACCCATTTTATGTTTACAGAAGTGTAATAAAATTGAAAGACTTCGAGTCAAGGCCGTTAGTAGTCTTATTTATAAACTTGGCATAAAGTTATAATAATCAAGCAGTGTTTAGTCACACTTCAGCACCTTCCAAATGTCGCAGTGCAAAACAGCGTAACTACTCCGACGTTACGCCATATTTATTAATTAGACCCTTGGGATATCACGGTGTTAGAGTGACGTCCCCACCCCGTAGAAGATTTAGTGACCCTCGACAAGTCGGACAGGCGAAATCATACACGCTTGTCGCAAGTGGCACAAGACCAAGTAACTTGGAATCCCCTAAACCTTTGTGCAGCAGTCGACGTCCACTTATTGATTTGATGATACTGATACTTACTCACTCGTATACTTATTTTATTATTTCATCTGTTATAGCCTTGTGCGATTAACTATTAACGTAATTATGCTATTAGAGTACAGAATTAAAATAACAGTGATTAGACACTAATAGTTTGAAAATTAAACGCTTGTCCAAGCCCAAGAACGCAATACGTGACCTTACTAACTTATAATTCTATGGTGACCTAGCTTCGTAAATCATTCATTGCGGTGTGAACACTGTACTTTGTAGTAATGTAACTTATAAAAAACCGCAATGTATTTATCGTCGAATATATTTATCATTAAAACTCAGTGAAGGCAACCGCCTTTTAAACTATTTAGTATTCTTATCGTACCTAGCTCCCGGATTTAGTGAAACTGTCATTTTTGTTTAGTTTCCCATATAAGTAAGTTTAACTCGGATGATTCCCTGTTCTTTTACGACAGTATAGTATACAAAAGGTGACTTTATTTCTTTATAATAAAAATTTTATATTTTGTAAAAAATTATCATTGGTAAATGAAAAAGAAAAATTATTTTTTAATATTATAAATTTGTTTTTCGATGCCTTTAGATTTGACATTCACAACACAAAGTTAATTATGTTGTTACTATATCTATGTAAAAAAGTAAATCCAGAAATTTTTTCAATACTTAATGTTATTTATTTGTTTTTAGATGCATTGACAACACTAAATCAAATATGTTGTTACTTTATTCGCTCTGTAACTTTATTCGAATCAGATAAATCATAACTGCTTTGGTAAACTAAACATACTTTGATTATTGTTAAAGAGACTATACAAGACAAAACTTGACTACCGACTCGACTCCTTCGCAAGACTTGATACAGAGTGCCCGGTGTGAGATTTTACTAGGATTTGTAGGGAATCAAAAGAGCGCCATCTACACACAGTATTTGCCACTAGATGGCGGTCTAGTTACAATCCTGGAAAACAGTAACATCTCTTCTTTTGATTTCATACGAATTGTAATTAATTTTCTCGCGATCGAATAGATAGACGTAACTAAAAAATCTACCACGAGGCATTTTGACATAGGAAATTCGAAACGTTTAATAAATTAACTTTTCCAATAAATTAATTTATATCAGACTGAGCCGAGAAACTTGGCTGGTTTTAACTAGTATATTTATTATAATAAAATAAAAGTTAGGTATAATTACACATTTTCCGTAGTCGATCATAATGTATGGCTGGTTTTTGTTTAGCATATGCATGAATCGAATATGTGTAATAGCAGTAGTATTATTTATGTATTACTAGTGGTTGCCCGCGACTATTTTATTCAGTGATCCCTGAACTAGAACTAAGCAAAAACCATATCAATTTCTTGCTCTTTTAAAAAAAAAACGAATCTATCCCATGGGAACTGCAGAAGAAGATGGGAACTGTAAGTACATGGGTACTGTTTCCGTTGTGAGTAGTTATCTAACGATAAGATCTGTTTAGTAACAATTAAAAATATAAAAGATTTAAACTTTTAATTTTTTTTATTAAAGCCGGGACTTCTATATATTAATAGGTATATTTAAATCAATCCATTATAAGGTTTAATTTTGCGCTTATTTTAATAAGTGTGAAAGTGTCTGTTTGTTTGTCCTACTGGGCAACCACTCAACTCGATTTTTAGCGTAAAGTTAGAAAGGACGGAAAGTATCATAGGCTAATTTTTATATCCGGAAAACAAGGGGATGTGTAAACAAAAGTAATAAACGCGGGCAACAACTATTAAAATAAATAAGTACTTCAGATTTCCTAGAGTTGGAAATAAAAGTAATAAAGTCTGTGTAGAAGTTTTCTGCAAAAACAAAACGTATTTACACGTGGCTTGGTTCTCTATAGATATACTATTTGCTTGTTCACATGCAGCTACAGCGATAACTATGGATAGCACATGCAATGTATACGTGAACACACTTCATACGGTTGTCGCCGTCACTATTTAATGTAAACACCCAGTAAAACCGGCATCGGCATAAACCCACCACTCTGTTTCGATGGAGGTTGGTGGGATTAACAATTATTAATATTACATGTTATGGATAATAATTTAAAATAACTGGGACCTATGGCTCAATGTGCTCTGTGAGAGAGTGGACACCACCAATTTCCTAACCTCGTGGCTGGTACTGCGAATGATTAGCGAAAAGAAAACCCAATAACAGTTAGGGATAGTAATTTAAAATAAATGGGACGTATGGCTTAATGTGCTCTGTGAGAGAATGGACACCACCAATTTCCTAACCTCAGGGCTGGTACTGCGAATGATTAGCGAAAAGAAAACCCAATAACAGTTAGGGATAGTAATTTAAAATAACTGGGACCTATGGCTTAATCTGCTCTGTGAGAAAGTGGACACCACCAATATAACCAAACTAACCTAACCTAACCTAACCTAACCTCGTGGCTGGTACTGCGAATGATTAGCGAAAAGAAAACCCAATAGCATAACATTTCTTGGTCTAATCTGGAATCGAACCCAACACCTTATGCCATAAGCCGAGAGTCCGATAATCTATAATATAAAAATGAATCGCTGAATGTGTTGCTAAGCGCAAATCTCGAGAGCAGCTGATCTGATTTCGCGGATTCTTTTTTTAGAATATTCCTTGTGGTACGAAGAGTGCTCTTACGGAGAGAAAAAATGTATTCGTAAAAAGTCAATTTGAACTTTAATACCATACGATAGAGTTCAAGTGTTAGTGGAGAGGTTCCGGGAAGGCAAAGAGTTACGGTAAAGATAAAACTAGGTTTTAGTTCTAGTTTTTCTAAGATATTAAAAGCGGTAGTAACCGATTTGGTGCAGACGAAGTTGCGGTGGTAAGCTAGTGAAATATAAAATTCTTCAAATGATTTTTGTGATGCTATGCGAAAGCATATGTCTCTAATATTTGTATTTATGTAAGTTTTTCCCCAACTGAACGCTATTGCATGTTATATGTTATTTTCCCGCTGTTTGCGAATTTGCTTCGTCCATAATCGCTTCACCTTGAAAATTAAGTGGCCCAAGAACACCTGAGTCGAGTCAAGTCAAAAATAATTGGCACTTTTGACGCGTACATAACATGAAAAATGTGTACATGTTATGGCGATAACCATATTCGTAAACATAATCCAAAGCTTCGTTGGTTTCAAACGCGCCCTGGTCTAAGAAAAAGCCCACAACAGTTTCGCTTATTGTTTTTTTGTTATCACCATCCGACATTGTCATTTTAAATTATTAAAAGAGGCTTTGAATTATTGCTCTACCCAGGTTGAGCAATAATTAACACCCAAGATTTTTTATCGTTTATTTAATCCTTTAGCCTATATATTAGGACTATTCTAGAAGCTTAAGTTTAATACGAACTTTGAACTTTGATATCTCCATCAGGTAGTTTATTGTAATATTGTAATCAATTTCCTTGAAAAGAATTACTAATAGTATGTAGCCATTTCACTTATGCACCTGTAGTTGGTCAGTGACCATCTATCTTAATAACAAATCGCGTTAGAAATAGCTGCGTGACGTTATAACCGCTTCCTTGCGTCTGCGTTTGCGGCTGTGGTTAATACAACACACGTGTCCACAGGTAGAGATTTACTGCATATCATTGTTCCTTATGTGTATAATGGTCTTTTGTCGACCTAATTGGCGGAGGGGTGGTCTTATGGGAGAGGTCTCTGGTTCGATTTCCGGCTGAGGCAGTAAGGGAACTTATCATTTCTGAATTTTCTCTGATATAGTCTTTTGGCGGCCGTGGCTAGTAACCAATCTACCGATAATAAGTGCCGCCAAGCGATTAAGCGTTCCGGTACGATGTCGCGTAGTAGCCGGGGTAAGGAGTATGATTTTATTACAAGTACCATATTAGATAGCATTTTACCATCTTGGAATGAATTATCAATTGACAGCAGGTGACATTGCAGTCAAGGGCTAACTTGTAGTGGCACAAAAAAACTGACGTTTTGTTGACATCCCAGATTCAGTGGTGAGCGATCTTAAGTTGGAGATCCCGGTTTCGATGCCCAGCATCGCTCCAGAAGGCAATTTGGGAATTTACAATTTCTGTATTTTCTCCGGTCTCGCCCGTGCCTAGGTACGACCATAACTATAAAGACGTGCCGCCAAGCGTTTTAGCGTTGCTTTACAATTTAACATAGAAACCAATAAAGGATAAGTTTCTTAAAACTATCTTACTACTAACAGGCTAGCCCGCTACCATCTTAGTTTGCATCATCAATTACCAGGTGATTAGGCCAACTTGTAAAAATAAAAATAAAAAGTGTATGTACTTATACACGTACACGCGTTTGGCGTATTTAGTTATTCTTTGGCGTAACAAGATAAAAATCATTTTATAAATTTTATCTTTCGCCTTATTCTACGTTTGTAGAGAAAACGAGACTATAAAAAGGTATTTAATACATTGAAAGTTTTATTATAACGCCTTATCTAGTTATCTCATTAACGGACAACCAAGTTTCACTCAACATTAAAATTTTAGATTTTTCTTCAATTCAATCAATGAAATCACCGGAATGAGCGTGCAGACTGACGATTGAAAGTGTACATTGTCAAACCTTTTTTGAAAACTAAAATAATGACTATAGCTAACTTCAAAGTGTCGGTTTTTTGTGACGGTGTGAAAATTTACTCTCATCAGTTTTCCCTAACGCTCCAAAGTATTACTTCAAAAAAACAAGAGAGATAGGCACACTTAATTGCACACAAAGGCGATATTATTATATGACGTTTGCAAAATTCATACAAAACCGTAGTTGTATAAAGAATATTCGACTTACAACTTTTATGCCTACTTCCCAACGAACGAATCCCTATCTTCTCGGACCGAAATCATAAAAAAAGTTTATTAGTCTGTCGGACGCGGGCGATGACCCTTAGGCTCGCGCTGTTTTGATTTAGTTCCGTGGAAAAGTCCTTGCATATTGTATACAGATTGTAGTCACTTATCGTGCATTAACTATAATTTCGTGACAAAATGCATCGAACGCGACACGAGGTATTTGCGTGTCGAGGGCCAGCACTTTAAAATCGTTTGAAAAAACAAATTGGCTCACGGTAATTCAGGCTATTAATTTAATCTATCGCAAATGGGTATCTATATATACAACGTACTAGATGTATGAACTCCATTTTAGAATAAAACAACCCACATGTGTTTTAATCTACACTAATATAAAGATTATGAGTTAGTTTCTGCTTTATGTTTGAACGCGCTTATCTTTAAAACTGCACAAGTCTGTATAGTAAAATAAAAGAGCCCGCGTTAATGATGGTTGGTTATTATCATATACATATATCCATAAAATTGAGAACATACAGAACCCTCATTCAGCCATTATTGCATGGATTGCATTGTGCCCAAAACTAACTGTTACACAGATTTAAGCGGGCTAACCTGTAAGACTGCATTATCACGTACCACCAGGTCATGTTGCAGTCAAAGGCTAACTTATGTAATAATATAAAAAAAAAAGTTGCTTCGAAGGGTTCGAGTTGCGAGCGTTTAAACTGTGTTCCGACACGGAGGCCGAAGTTAACCACTAGGTTATCACCGCTACACATATGTCATTACCCTATATTTCCTTACGTAAACCTGTAAAATTTCGGCTGTACCACCAGATTAGTTTAATCAACCAATCAATCTCAGAAGATACAACCTTAGAGCATACAAACTCTTATATGTATTGTAAGTATATATTTGATGAGTAGGTACTTCATAACTTCCAATATAACAATGTAAATGTATAATATGTTAATTGTGTGCCCATTTTGACTGCGCATGTATTTGATAAATGTGCTTAGCGACGAATTATCACTGTTTGTTTATAGAACATCATGTTTTGCGTTGCATTTCAAGCTAATACCCGCATTTATTAATTCCAGTATTGACTTGTTTTCTTTAAAAAATATGCATGTTTTGTTGGATTTCTTTTACAATGCCGGTGCTTTGTGCTTTGTTTCTTGAAATTATTTTAACAGAGATAAATTGGATAGGTTAAAAAGTGCTATCATTTACGCCAGGTAACAACTGTGTTAAATAAGCTGTGTGTTTAGTCACTGTCCTAATTCATTCAAAGAAACAATACAGTAAAATATTTTTAAAGTTATATTTCTTTTGGCGCTTTAGGGAAAAATGGTGAGAGTAAATCTTTATGATGCGCGCGCACACCGTTACACAAAACCGACACCATGAAGTTAGTCATAGTCGCAATTTTAGTTTTTCTAAAAAAGGTTTGACAATTGACTTTATATAATTATTCAAACAATACCTTTTTTCTATTGTTAGTGTCGTTTTTTCTACAAACGTGTAGAATCAGACGAAAGATAAAAAAAATTGAATAGATTTTGATCTGGTTACTCAAAAGAAGTATAACTTCTAACGCGTGTACGTAAGTACACACACTTTTTTTTTTTTGAGTAGGCTAGGGACTGACTCAAAAATACAATACTCCTAAGGTGACTGAAATTTAGATGGTTCGTATCCTGAAAAACTGAATGTTCAAATTAAATTATACGCACTCCGTTCGGGGTAAAAGCGACTCGTAAGGTACGAGTAAAACCATCGATTAAATAACTGCCATACAAAAGAATTATTTTCATACTCAGGTCAGTATACTGATGAAGAGTGGAGCTATTCATGGCTTCGTAAATTCAAATATAAACGTTTAAACTTTTCGTTGTAAGCACTCTTCAATCGCATGCAATTGTTGACAATAATTCAATGTGCAATTTTGCTGACGCAGACCTAGTGACAAACTTCGCTTGCACACTTGAGTACTTATCATAGTGTTGTTAATTAAACATTGTCTATTCAAATAACATTTTAAATAGCCATGAGTCGTTCTGAGCGAACTAAAAGATCTCGCCAGTCTTTAATTTGTACATACTGGCTTTTAAAGTCCGGTGTTCAGCTTCTCTATGGCTGAGTCTCATAGTCTTATTTGCTTTTAGTATTCCCGTTCAGTTCCACAATATTTCGGTGGGAATTTGGGGATAAAAAATATTTTAAAATACCGTAATATTGAAATACGATTATTTATTTTATCGAATTGTTGTAGTATTTGTGGACCCAGACAATAGCGAAATGTAAATATATTTAAAATATAAATATATGTAGATCTATTTATTACTTTGTCAAAATGAGTGCCACTTCAATAAAAGAAGCCAGTTTTCTCTTATCTTATATGCCATTTACATAATTCATATCTCTGTTGATGATCACGTTATCTAAAATATGTAAGACGTGCTGAAGATAATGGTCATAAAAGCGTGGCTTATCGAACAAGCCAAGAACTACGGTTTCGAGTGTACATAGACGCTTGATACGAATGTAATTTTTGAATGATCGCCTTCAAAATTGGGTGTTATAACCAAAAAAACACCGTACGTTTGTTAAACAGAAACCCTACTTAGTAACTTTCCAACAAGATGGCAACTGTACACTAAGTATAATATTTGTAAGCGTCTAATCAAAGGTCGATTTCGACTATAAATACTATGTAAAGTCTGTGTAAAATGAAATGTATGGAACTTGTTTTAAAGCTCTAATTCGCTCACACTGCTACAGGAAGCGTAACGTTTTAAAAATCAAAAACAGGAGTACTGAATTTGCGACTCCGGAACGATTAACGTTAGGTCCATTTTTCTTTGACGTTATATTGTTTCGTTACTCGAATGCAAATATTATTAATCTTACTACTTAGGCAAATAACAGTTCATTATATGGATCTCGATCTCTTAAGAATACTTATTATAATACCGCTTTAACCGATGCTATTTAGGCCCCCATAGGGCTAGCATGCGTGCCACGCGACAATCATCTATACCCTTTAATCGTATTTTTATATAGAGATGGCTATAATACGAAATAATGGGTGTAGACATCACCTTCTCGTGGTGCGCATGTAAGCCGTACTGGTCTTCTTAATATAAAATGCACCATTTGGCAGCGACCGTTGTTTTTGCAAATTAACGTGACAAGTCTCCTCTGATGTACAACTAGCTGACAAGAATGTACTGAACCACAAGTACTTAAAGACAGTTCTGACGACTTAAATGTGGATTTACTTTGACCTTAATCAGTTTTTTGTTGGGAACATGTTGGCGAACCTTGACACATAAATCTCTTATATCCTCTCTGCGTGTTTTTTTATTCGAAATTTGACAACTATAGTTGGCGTTCAGGTAGCTATGAAAGCACAAACAATTTCATGGTTCACAAAGTACCTACATCACTTTTTTTTTAATATTACATGAATCGCATTGCGAATATGTTATTCAGAGGCAAATGTTATCCTGTACTATAATCGCGCTGTTGTGTTATCTGCTTTATTATTTCTTATCATGTAAAACCTACTAACACGGTGGGTATCGGTAGCAGTGAATTCCATTTGATTCGTTTGGATTGCCAAAATATGTAGGACCTACTTTTAGTGTAACTTTATTGCGTCGTTAGTGGTAGTTTAATGGTTAGCGTATTCAACTACGGATCACGAGGTCGTAGGTTTGAATACAAAGTTTGGTCGGATCAAAAATTATTAGTTATTGAGGTTTTCTGTTAAAAGAATTATAAAAGAAATTATAGTTAAATAACGTAAAAAACACGCTTTGTTTATTGGGCTAAGAGAGGCGTTCATATCCGCAAGCTATTAATGATGATGATGACGATGATGATGAATATTGTTGGGATAAGGAGGGAAGGGATATTCTATATTTTTTTATATTAAGTTTTTTTCTCATTTTGTTACTTATTAAATGACTTCTGACCGTTTTAATAAATTAATGAAACGTTCGATGTGCGTTGTTTATCTTTAGCACTGGAGCACGCATAATTCCATGCGTGACATGGCCGTAGTGATACATTTTACGGATTATCACCCACTTGTCACTGACGCTTTACACTTTATCGATATTTACTTGACCTTGACTCGATACTCTACCGCTAATGTATCCCACTTACATAAGTAATTCAATTTACTTTTATATACACTCAATGATTTCTATGCCAATAAATTAAATGTTGGATAGAAGCAGGCTACGAAAATGAGCCTTTGTTTGCTATTGTCCGCGACAAACTAAATTATTTCTGCAAAATATATTACACACGATTTTCTAAAGATACAAATAATGGAGTTTTGGATATGAGCTAGGTATACTTTACGATATGTACATGGGAAATAATTAATGCTAATTAAAGCTTTATTTCTTATTATTGTTAACGACAAACTAAATTCTTAGCTTAATTTTCCGTGTCCGTTTCCGTTTAAATTGAAATGCTTAAAAATTAATTTATGCGATTGTACGGAACTGTATTATTTATTTATTTTTATTTTATCTATTTATTATTTTTATTTGGTAACTATGACCCTTCTACACTCTAACATAACAGAATAATTAAAAACTAAACTAAATCAAAAGACTTACATTAAATATTAATATGCAATATATCAAATGTTACAAATTAGAATTTCGGCGTCCAGGCAGCCCTGCGTGGAGTTTAATATACAGCTTGTAAATCGGAGATTCGTATCGATTTATTAATGCTTTATATTATTTATTATTAATTAAGAAGCATAACACAGACACGTTTCTAAAATTTTCGTGTCTATTTGTCCGAACTTTTTGTTGACACTTATGGGACATTTTATATTTAAGTATCATTTTAAAGGATTGAAAAGATTTCCGTAAAACTTTTTTGGTCATTACTTCGTGGTGGTAAATCCTGGCAGTTCTGCAATATTAAAAAAGGGGCTACCTTATATGGTAGAACCACGTTTTTATTTTAATATTTACTATCTTTTTAATCTAATGTGATGAAATTTCTTTTCCAGTGACCACGAGGGTGGCAATGTATCAGCGCATACAACCCACTTGGTCGGCTCTGCTCTCAGCGATCCTTACCTATCCTTCGCTGCCGGCCTCAACGGCTTAGCTGGACCTCTGCACGGACTTGCCAACCAAGAGGTGTGTTTCTACTACATTTTAAGTAGCAGTACAGGGTTTTTTGACAGGGGTCGTCCCTAGAAATGTCACAGCCATGCTTACTTTTGCAGCCTAGCAGCATTGCATAGCATTGCTATGTTCAGGTCAGAAACGGGTGGATGCCGGTGTAATTACAGACACTTGAGTCTTTACACCTACGCCCCTGATTCATTGAAGCAGGGAGGTATTGCTCTGGTTAGGTATAGGCGATGGTTTTCCACTCATCAATTGGCCATCTGCTAAATCTGTCAACTATTTATATAAAAAAAAACAATACAATCTAATTGGATAGCAAGCCACCACTCACGCGACTCATTGTTCTGTCGTAGTGATATAAAATCTATTATGATAATAATACCTTTTAAGATGCAATACGTTAGAGAAATATATTATAAGATATGCCGTCATTGCTTTTGGGATTTGCATGCAATTAGTCGTTCAGAACAAAGAGATTTACCCTTGGGGATCAACATCAACTAGTTAGTAGTTAATGTTGATCCCCAAGGGTAAATCTTAAAATCGAATGCCTCAAGGGTAACTGAATCTAGAGGTCACTGTAAAAATTATAGACCTGTGAAAATGGTGCTACTTTACTGTAAGGTGCTCTTGCAGTCAAGTATATATTTAAAAATAAAACAATCCTATTAACTCCTCAGCTCTATACCACTACAGGTAGTCATATTCTAAAAAACGTAATGTTTACGATATCAGGTGTTGATCTGGTTGGAGAAACTACGCAAGCAGGTGGGCGATAACTTCACAGAAGAGGGCCTCAAGGAGTTCATCTGGAAGACCCTCAAGTCCGGCCAGGTTGTGCCTGGATACGGCCACGCTGTACTTAGGAAAACCGACCCTAGGTAAGCCTACAGCATGTTGTTCGGAATTTCTGAACACTCCATCAGCCTATAATGTATATAGGCGCGCGACTGCTTCTTCAGTTAGGCATGATGACAGTAACAAGGAATCGCAAAAAATGTATTTATCTAATGATATATGATTCATGTTTAATGAAAAACGTATTTTTATTTATATTCGAAGTGAGATTGAATAATTTGGCCTTTCACCTGTAGTGAAACGCCAAATGACGTCACGTCTATATAAATATTCTTCATAGCCGCTTCAGTCTTCGCGTTGATTCTCCCCCGTGCCTCGTAGAGCACGTTAAGCTCTGCGACTGATCTCTTTCCGGTCGTGTCGTAGCGTTTGTTATAGGACGATCAGAGTGAGGGGTCATGTGAATTCACCTGTGTTTCCGTAGACCACCGTGGCCGAATTCGGTCAGGGAAACTATGTTTTTTTAATTTATTTTAGCCCTCCTGAGAACTCTCCTGTCTGACAGATTTAAGCCTTCCTAGTACTTCTTTGTAGTGGTGTCCGCCCATCTTATCGAACTATAATATCAACCGTTCAATGGACACATCTTAACGCCTCCAAAAAAAACTAAGGACACTAAGATGGTGATATCAAAAAGAATACCAATCTAAGTTTGTTTTGGAGCTTCTTCAAAATAAAATCGTAGCTTTAGTTTTAAGTTTAACAATACAGTTATCGCCACGCATCAAAAGCGCTGTCTCCCTGTTTGAATAAAGAAATATTTTACTTTATCAACTCTATCGGCAGCGTAAATAACTCTTTATCTATCTCTATGCTATGCTAGGAGTATCTCCATGTGATCAAATCAGAAATGAGTTACCGACATAGCTCAGCGAGTCGCGAAGCTGAAGTGGCAATGGGCGGGGCACAGAGATCGGAGAACCGATGGACGTTGGGGTCTTAAGGTGCTGAAATGGCGACCCCGCACCTGCAAACGCGGCGTAGGTCTGCCCCCAACGAGGTGTCCAGATGACATCAGGCGAATCTCTGAGTGCCACTGGAGGCAAGCGGCCCAGGACCCAGGAGGATGTCTAGCAGTGGACGTCCATGGGTTGAAATAATGATGATGATCAAATCTATGCTTGATTGTCTAACAATCTGCACTTGGCCTATTTTTATTTATTTTTATCAGATACACCTGCCAACGCGAGTTTGCGCTGAAGCACTTGCCTAACGACCCCATGTTCAAGCTGGTTGCGGCGGTGTACAAGGTGGTCCCACCAATCCTAACTGAGCTCGGAAAGGTCAAGAACCCGTGGCCCAATGTGGACTCCCACTCCGGTGTCCTCTTACAGGTATTTAAAAATAACAAAAATCATATTTTGGCAACTTTACTACGATATATACAAATTTAAGTTTCGACACTAGAAAGTTAGAATATTATGTAGTTTAATAATTAGAGATGGCCGAATATTGGTTTCAGCGAATATTATTCGATTTTCTTTTCTATGTTTTTTCCTTTTACGCCATTGGTTGCCTGGAAGAAATCGATATGTAGCGATAAGGCCACCAAATTGTATTCTCTTGATATGTATTTATATCTCCGTAACTACTTTTTTTATTAGGTGTACAATAAAAGTGTATTCATTCATTCGATTTAACCTTTACCGAACCGGACATTTGGCCGAATTATTCGGTTTACCATTGTTTGGCAGCGTAAACAGGTTCACTACAAACAGACTGACTTGACTTTTGAAAAGTGCTTTTAAACTAGGCTTACTTCAATTAATGAATTTTGAATTTACGGTGCGATGCGACGCGATGTTTGGAAACAAAGTGAACGATAAGAAAACAAATTGCATATCATTACAAAAATGATAATATCAAAATAACGGAAATGCTTCAACCGAATATATTCGCAAACAAAATCGAATAATTTGACCGAATACGCATAGTGGAAAAGATGCCGAATACGCGGATTACCGAATACCAAACGAATATTCGGCGCATCTCAACTAATAATCATAATTTTATGTTGTGCTCGACTAAATTAAAGGCCAGTCACACAAGTGGCATACGATTGCAGTACTTATGTCGCAATGATTAATCACCAGCGAGCCGAGGCGACAGTAATTGGATAGAAAATTATAGTCTTTATGTTTCTGATTTATGTGCTGCTAAACGCGGTTGAAAGAACTAAGTATCACTAATTTGTGTAGTTTATCACAGCGAGAATATATTTTATTTCGACGATATTGTTGAGTTCAATCCGCGTTTTTCTCACTCTGATTGACACATATTAACTGATTAATATTTGTTATTCAGTTAATATGAATAAGCAGACATTACTGAGTATTTTGATTGTTTTAATTTTTTTATTATTTACTTGTATTTTACTTGTATTTATATTTCTTTCAAGTGTAAAAAAAACATATCTTTTATTTTATACTGCATCTGATAAAAAATTGTAACGTCGCAAACTAAAATCGAATCCTGTAGTGTGACAATCTAAAAATTATTTATTATGTTTTCAACCAGCTGTTCCTCGCAGTTTTACCCGTCTTATGGACCGCGCCACTCGCGACTTCGTCCACGTATGAGTCAACCTTAAAAAATAGTCGCAGAAACTTTTAAGAAACAATCCCGACCTAATTCCGTCGTGTTGGCCTAACGTCACCGTTCACACATCGCACGCATCGAAATCTTTCAAAAAGAATATTTTTATGCAGTTTTTGCAACATTTCTCATTGATGATCGTAGTGTGGTCGTGGTAGCTACTTACTGGTCGTAGCATGATTTTATATAGCCGATACTATCTACACAAAAAAAAACGATTTTAAACCGCAGTTACTGAGATTAGTGCGTTTAACCAAACAAATTCAAATCTTTATAATATTATTGCTGACCCGTGCCCACTTCATTGGGCGGTTACCTGTTTAAAATATTAGTCTAGATTACAGTTTAAAAACCGTAACCGTTTCTCATATACGTTCACTTACGACTCGAACTTACTATAATTTTTTGCATCAAATATTTTTGTACTTAATAGTCACCCAGCGCCATCACAATTTAGTCAGCGGAGGCTGACACAATATTTGAATAAAGTGAAATTAATATTGAATAATTAGTTAATCAGTAATTAAGTGGTTGACAATTAAATTATGTATTAACAGAGAAAACCGCAGAAGTAAATATCAAAAAATAATTGTTACAAAGCATAACAGGTGTATCCTTCCTTCCTCATTTCGATGGTAAACATGCTGTCACTATATCTACTGACAGTATCAGTCTTAGTACCAATGGTGGAGTTAATCTGTAATTATTGTTTTACAATACTGAGAAAAACACTAACTTTTGCTAGATTTTAAGGAATGAATAACCTAATCATACTTGCAGTATTATTTTTCGTACCAATAGTCTTCCAGAACCTGCCGTATATTTTTATGGAAGAACTCATCTCTATCTATCAATGTATACTGGCAGTATAATTTTTTATAACAATGGTCAGGTTAACATTCCAGAACCTGTTTATTATTTTGACGATGAACTTAACGCGACGGTCACTGCATATACTTGCTGTATAATTTCAAGTACCAATAGTCGGGTTAACTTTTCAAAACCAGTCTATTGTATTGACGACGAACTTACCTTGCAGTACTCGGTATTCAGAATATAATTTCAGTATCATTCTCATGTTTATGTTTTTCCTTTCAGTATTACGGTCTGAAGGAGATGAACTACTACACCGTTATGTTCGGCGTGTCTCGCGCTCTCGGCGTGCTGGCTCAACTCATCTGGTCGCGCGCTCTTGGTCTCCCAATCGAACGCCCCAAGTCCCTCAGCACCGAACTCCTCATCAAGCAACTCGGCAAGTAAATAGCACCATAAATTCGATAGGCGATCTAGTATCACTGCCAGGACTTTCGAACTTCTACGCGTTACTGCTGACTACTTATAGCTTAAGACATACAATAACCATGCGGCGAAAGGTCGTTTCTGAATAGACATACCGATAAAGGCCCTGTTCTATTTATGCGCACGCTGCGTGCCAGCACGTACTCTCTGAGCTGGGTGGAATACAAAAAAAACGCCTGAAATGCAAGCACCATGGCCACTCACAAGTAAAACATAACTTTGTGGCACTGCACGTAGCTGTGGGCTAATCAAAACGGGGGCAAGATTTAGACATACAAATGACACAAATTTAAAATATCCTTCTCACGATTAGGTACTATAATGCATTATGAATGACATCCTCAGGCCCAACTTTAGCTGCCAAAAAATGTATGCTCACAACAACAACTATGACGTTATCGACTTATGCGTGCGTAAATTAAATTATAATCCGAGTACACAAATATAGCGCATATTCTAATAAAATTGGCTACGTAAGTTAAACACGGAGAACTAAGGAACAACGCTCTAAACTTTAATCAAGAAGTCGCTTAATGTTGGTTGCATTCACGCTTTGAAAGCGTGCGTGTGTAAAAAAAAGCTACGTACGCACGTATCGTTGCGTGTTCGTGCGCATCAACGGAACAAGGCCTTTATCTCATAGATTGTGTTGTCAAGTTTTGGCTTATTTACATTTGAATCATTGCTGTAATGCGCTTTGAGGACTTAACTATGTAAAAATCATTTTATTTGTACGTACCGATGATTCGGTACTCAGTATTTTTGTATTACAATATGTGACTATTCTAACTAACTCAAGCTAGGTACTTAATTAGGTACCGTATTTTCGAGATTTTCATTATCCGAGCCTGATTATTTAAAAAGTTATCTTTAATAAAATGATGTTAAGTTTATGGAAGTTCGGGTATGTATATACGAATATAACTTTTATATATTTATGTGTTCGATAACAAGCATTACCAAGGTCCAGAGTCTAATTATCTATATATGTTATATTTTGCGCACGATATGTGACGTCAAAATGACATTTATAGATATTATAGTCTTTGTTAGTGGCTAAAGCCAGTGCAGTTTCAGCCAGTCAGAAAGCATTGTTGTCATCACATAGTATCTGTTTTTCATTGATAATCTATAATGGTCATTTTGAATAACTGTGACTTCATATAGCAGTTACGAGCGTATTAATGCCCTGGTTTGGTATAAAGAATGCTAGATCAAAGTAGAAGTTAAATATTCATTGCATACGATTAAGATGCTGTATGTACTCAGTTTAGTAACCAGCGAAAAATAAACTGTCAGATCGCCTATGAGTATTTCAGATAGTGTCTCCATAAAAAAACCGACTGAAAGGTGATCATATTAATTGGACTAATCTAATGAGGAAGGTACCAAACGACTATCTGCTAATTTTGCCACATTGTTACTAATATTATATAATGTCTCCTAGTTCATTAAATACATAATAAGTTGGTGCCTTCATTGGACGATATAAACCTCACATAATCTAAATATTTTAGCAGACATTACAAAATTTCTTTGTGGATTGATTGGTTTGGATTAACTACGTCCAATATTTATGGTCGACTGTCAGTAATTATAAGGAAACGCCGTTATATAGATAAAAGTAAATCACAGTTTTTTTTTGTATTCACACGTCACACCAATAGTCAATTTACATTTTAAATGTATTTTGTAAGATAAGTTTTGTCGAAATTCGCCCTTTTTTTCTTAAATTATTTTTTTTTAGCATTAAGTCTAAGTGAAGGTTATTATTATTTATAAATGGATGATCTTATGCAAAACAAAACCAAACGAAATAACTTTCTAAATATAATCATATACATGAAGAGTATTTACTTTTTTAGTATTCTAAAAAAGAAAGATGTTGCCGCTTTATTTTGAAATTGTACACTAGTAAAATTTTATAAAAGTTATCATCTTAGTCTTAATTGGTAAGATAATGATAAGGTTTGTTTTGCATATCCACATTCAAATAATCGTTGTTACACCAATCAGCGATACCTCGGTGTACTTATGTCTGTGATTGTTTTTTTTTTATTCATTTATAATATTTTGTATAATAATATTACATATCATTTTAGATTTTTTTTTTCATTGTACGATCATGGATCGATCACGTGGTATTTAAATTGACTGTGGTGGTGTGATGCAAACTCCCCCATAGCTGTTAGTGCTACAAAGCAATGTTACGAATTGTTGGGTCGTTTAGATCGTTATAATAATTGTAGGGTTTCATAGTTGAGGGGAAGGGGGAATTGGACTCAATATTGTAAGAATATGAAAGGGTTTAAGACTGATCGAAGTAGTTTAATATCCTGGCACCTGATATCTTTGTTGCATTGACAGTAATGATGATGTGTCAAAATTTACGTCACATGCATTTTATTATGCAGTTTAAGTTTCAATACCACCGAACAAAATAACAATTAACACGGGTACTAGGAAACTATAATTTTTTTTTATTATGCACAGACCGTTAGATTAACGGACACACAAATTGGAAAATTAAATAGCTATTTTAACTTCGTTGTGATCAACTAAAACTTTCTCTAAATTATTTCTTTTTTCAAATTTTTCCAAATTCCTTGTCTGTGTTGAAGGCTACTTCCGAAGTCCATAAAAATGAAACCAAAGAAACTTAAACTACTTTGCTAGAGTTATCTATCTCTGTCAGAAACTTGATATGGATTTACCCTCATATTCTTACAAATTTAGATTCTAAAAGTACCTCGTTCTTAGACGGTGTGCTGTGCATACCGTTCCTTTAATAATAAAAGCGACAATACAAACGATATATTACGTGCCTACAATATTACTCAGTATAGGTAGTTTTCATTGTACTTAGCTGCAGCAATAGCCTCTGTGATTTTGTAGTAAGAAGTTGACTAAGTGCAAACGAAGTTATATTTAAGAACCTAGTTTTCTTAAGCGTCCCAGTAAGTTGAGAGTGATTCGTAGATTTTTCACTTTTACTGTCAGCTCATTGGCCAGAAAACTAAAAAGACAATAATGATATAAATTCTCATAAAGCGTATGAACTTCCAACTCTTTCCGCTTAGTTCAGCACTTACTTGATTTATTTATTTAATTAATTAATTTTATCTATCTATCTAAATCATTTTCGTAGTTTGTAACAGTAATTTAATTTCATGTTACCAAAGTATTGATGTAATTTTTGTTGATTGTCGAATGTATCGGTTAAAGTAATTTTGATTGTTATTAATACATTGCATATATATTGGCGAGTGTTTCATGCATAATGAAATCTTATTTTCACACAATTTCATTACCTTGATTGTAGTTCATTATATTTCTTAGCGATGTAACTTGTAGCATCAACTATTTTGATTGTTTGTATGAGTTGATGCGTGTTATATTTAATCAACTAGTGTGATGTTGCATTATGGTCTTTCAACGAATATAGTGGCCACAAATAGAAAATTGACAATACTAAAATAAATTGGTACGGTGTAGTAATTGATGTTTTTATTTTCAATTCAAGGAATGGGTGGGGCCTCCCATCCCCTAACTCCCCTCTACTCGCTATGATATGGTCATTACTTCACCTTAAAATCTGTGGCAGCCCAATGGGTAGGGTTTCAGCTTCCTTTTCAAATGGACCGTGTCTGAGTTATGGGGTTTTCTCTATTATGCCATAAAAAATCCCTTGGAGAAAAACGGAGAGGAGAAAGAAAACCTGGATGCCTGAGAGTTCTGCATAATGTTCTCTAGGGCATGTAAAGTCGTCGAAGCTCATATATAAAGCATGAAATGTGAATACAGGATCTGTTTTGAATTACCTATATGTTTTTAAATTATTTGCAGACAAACCTCTTTTCTTACAAGAATGAAGATCGAAGTCTGAATCAGAGTATGACCACTCAATATTTCGACTCCGACAAAAGAAAACTTTTAATTTCAAGTAATGTATTAACATTTTAACTTCAAAGTGAATTGTTGTATATTCTAATAGTAAAATATATATTTAAAAAGTCTGCCTCTAATCAAACATTAAGTGAGGTTAGAATTAAAAGAATTAGAAGGAGCAATATGAAACAAAGTTATTAACCCTTTACAAATCTTTTAGGTCGATCGATATTTCATACTTTATTGGGTGTCCCATAAGGATCGATTGTGGGTCCCTTTTTTTAAAATTTTCATGGAGCGATTTGCGTGACCTAAGTTTAGATACAGTAGATCAGACGGCTTGTTTTTGTAATATAATTATAGTTTCTATTGTTACAAATATTGGGTTAGGTTCAGATAAATGAGAAAAAGTGCATATTTTTGGAAGTTATTTATTTACTTGGATCCTCGATATTTATGTTAGGTAAGCATTTGTCAAGCAAGCAGGTGTGCAGTTGACGCAGGTGCTTATAATTTACCATAGTATTTGCCTACTTAATAGACTAGAATAGTTTTAGGAAGAAGGAAATGCCAGTCATAGATAGGTTTATATAGGTTTCTATTCATATTTCGTTCATCTAATAGGTAAGCATTTCTAAAGTTTCAGCAATTAATTATCATTCCTTACATTTTACCCGATATAATTATTTAGTCACAATGGTCCTATTTACAGCTTCTGGAAACTAGGTTTAACGTAAATGAAATATACTCCTCAATTTCTTAAAAAAAAAAAAAAAAAAATTATTATATTCAACTAAAACTAATGTTCTTAAGTAGACTTGTAAACTCTCAATCAATCTCATTAAACATTAATTCCTTATTCTGGCGGCATGATTTATCTGAGTATTTGCAGTTTATCAAGTCTTTGAACATTTATAGAGCGAGACCACTCGGTCCTGTTTAGAAGTTTAGAACTTATCAAAGCAAATATTTTCATGTTAATACAGATACAGATCCTACTTTTATAACAAAGGAGTCATTCTATGAAAAGCTTTCGAAATTGTCTTTTTTAATGAATTATATACACTGATGCAGCAAAAAACGAATCCAGCCCACTGATCGCTATTTATGACAGCAAAGCGAAACTGGGTTCTGGTGAACAAATTGATCCCAATGCAAGTAAATATTCGGCTTAAGCTCTTGCTATTCTCTCTGCGTTACAACACGTTAAAAACCATAAAGTATAAAGTAAACTGTTTAAAATGAGTGATTGCCAGCGATCGTATGAGTGTCCTTAAAGCTCTATCCCATAATAAACTAAATATGAATTATGAAAACTAACTATGTCATTTACGAAATTAAGAAGAAAATATATTAACCGTATTCAAGTGGAGTTGAAAATATTTGGGTTTCTGCACATACTGGCATGAAAGGCAATGAAAATGCAGACTTTTTAGCAAAAAACAATATTAAATTTTAAGGAACAAAACTGTCAAAAAATTTTTGTAGTGCTACCCTACCTTATACAAATATTGACAAGAATTTGATAAATATTTTGGTAAAGGAATGACAAGAGATACATAACTGTACTGAAACTGCTACCAAGGGATTGTGCTTAGGAAGATGTAAACAAAAGGCTGAGGTTTTGTCAAGATAATATTTATAGAAACAGAAAAAATATTACTCTTTTATTTGCGGCTTAAGATTTGGACACAGATTGCCCCATTAATTCACATTTACCCAGAATGAAAATGATTGTCTCTCCATCGTGTAATCTTTGTAATAACAATGCATGGATTTCCGCAAAGTAACGCCTGCTTGTATCCAATACAATTTGCACGGATTTAAATAATTCTTTTTCTGGATAGCTTATACTATCATATATGCCTAAATTTCGTGTGTCTGATAAACATGATTGGAGATAGAGGACACTACTCCACAGCGGAAAGCAGCAAACCCCTCATTTAAGGCTTAATGATACTGAATATATGAAATTTTGCCACTTTTATGAGGACTTCACTGCTAGGACCAAATAAAAAAAGGTTCAAATTTCCAATGATGGGCACCATCCATTTCCTGACATGGGTCAACGTTGGTTAAGCCAAATTTTATTTATAGTCATTTGTTATAGGGAATTAAAAGTATTTTAAATAAGGCAAAATGGGAGTCTGTCTTCGGGACAGGCATTTGCGATTGGAAATGTTTGCGTTATTGAAGGTTTCAAATAGTGGGTGATTAAACCTCCACGAGCAAGAACAGATGTGGAATATATTCGCCCACATCCAGTCGTTTGTCTAAATATTATGTTTATATACTTCAGTACTATTGAAAAAACTTTAGGTTTGGTATCTGATTTATTGAGGTAGGTGAAGACTACGGTACTCTGCGTTCCGTTATTTACGCGGGCGAAGCCGCAGTGCACAATTAGTTAGAAATATTTGTACAAATTTATCGATATTCAACAAATTTGATATATTTAGAGGCCATAAAAGTTATTTTATAAGATAGAAGAAAATAAATATTAGATAACATATAGAAGATCTCTTAACTTCTATCTCTTGATAGAAGTTGAGAGATAAAAAATAAGCTAAGAAGATTAGAGAAGTGGATTACTGAAATTTAATACCTACAGAGTGTGAAAAAATGTCAAAACACGAAGAGCAGAATGAGACATTCAAATAAATCATTACAATAATGATTATAAATGAAAATAAAACATCAGTGAAAATAGGACTGAATAGGCTTTGGCTTAATATGAACAATAAATACTCTAGCATAAATTATCCTATTGAATAGGTTGTATGGTCAATGATCTTTGCCTGACCAAGAGAGCAAATTTAAAAACAACAACGTAATACTTGATTGTTGTGATCAATGTGTTGACCTCAATAGCACAAACATACAAACCGATTTGAATGATTCTTTCTTTGTTGGTATGTCATACTTCAGAGGTGGTCCCATTTTAATTTTGTGTAGATCTATTGAATCCTGGAATAATCGAGAGATCTTTTCTAATATTAAAGGCACACCTATAGCAATAAGAGTATTTTGAGAACAATTAAGTTTCCAATGAATCTGCAAATATCGTTTATTATATTGAAAAAAGAGCGTCAACAATATTTAATTAAAACTGTTGTAAACATGCAATCTAAACAGGCAACTAGCGCCATCTAGTGACAGTTGTGGGAACCAGTAACTAGTGCCATCTAGTAACAATTGTGGGAACCAGTAACTAGCGCCATCTAGTAACAGAAGTGGGAACTGTTTGAAGCGCCATCTAGTAATTGAAGTGGGAACCAGTAACTAGCGCCATCTCGTGACAGTTGTGGTAACCAGTAACTAGCGACATCTAGTGACAGTTGTGGGAACCAGTAACTAGCGCCATCTCGTGACAGTTGTGGTAACCAGTAACTAGCGACATCTAGTGACAATTGTGGGAACCAGTAACTAGCGCCATCTAGTAACAGAAGTGTGAACTAGTTGGTAGCGCCATCTAGTAACAGTGCTGGGAACGCCATCTTGTAACAGTTGTGGGAACTAGTTACTAGCGCCATCTCGTGACAGTTGTGGGAACTAGTTACTAGCGCCATCTCGTGACAATTCTGGGAACCAGTAACTAACGCCATCTATTGACAGTTGTCGGAACCAGT
This sequence comes from Pararge aegeria, assembly GCF_905163445.1. NCBI lineage: Eukaryota > Metazoa > Arthropoda > Insecta > Lepidoptera > Nymphalidae > Pararge > Pararge aegeria. Next base: position 7,465,668 of record NC_053208.1, read on the forward strand.
AACTAGCGCCATCTAGTAACAGTTCTGGGAACTAGTTACTAGCGCCACCTAGTAACATTTCTGGGAACTGGTTTGTAGCGCCATCTAGTAACAGTTCGGGGAATTGGTTTGGAGCGCCATCTAGTGACAGTAGCGGGAACTGGTTAGTAGCGCCAGTAACAGTAGTGGTAAGCCGGTAATTCCGTTTACGCGTCTGGTTTTTACCTTCGCCTCCTTCGCGAATTGTCAGCATTGCGAATTCGAACACCGAGGATGGGTTAATAAGAGATCGCATTGTGTGTGGTGTTTCGTGTGTTATACAGATTATTAAGAACGGACGATCTGACCTTGGAAAAGACGCGACGGTTTATTCGTTGTTCGACGCAATGTTGCGTGCACGGGCCGGAGGCGGTTCGGCAGCGCAGCTAACCGGTGCCAGCGGCGCGCACATGCAGCGCAGCGAGAGTTCCCCGGGTTGTCTGTTCGATTCCCGGTTACACACAAATAGTAGTATGAAGTGTTGCGTATCATTCAGGCAACTAGCGCCATCTAGTGACAGTTGTGGGAACTAGTTTGAAGCGCCATCTAGTAATTGAAGTGGGAACCAGTAACTAGCGCCATCTCGTGACAGTTGTGGGAACCAGTAACTAGCGCCATCTAGTGACAGTTGTGGGAACCAGTAACTAGCGCCATCTCGTGACAGTTGTGGGAACCAGTAACTAGCGCCATCTCGTGACAGTTGTGGGAACCAGTAACTAGCGCCATCTAGTGACAGTTGTGGGAACCAGTAACTAGCGCCATCTAGTAACAGAAGTGTGAACTAGTTTGTAGCGCCATCTAGTAATTGAAGTGGTAACCAGTAACTAGCGCCATCTCGTGGAAGTTGTGGGAACCAGTAACTAGCGCCATCTAGTAACAGTGCTCGGAACTTGTTGGGAACGCCATCTTGTGACAGTTGTGGGAACTAGTTACTAGCGCCATCTCGTGACAGTTGTGGGAACTAGTTACTAGCGCCATCTCGTGACAATTCTGGGAACCAGTAACTAACACCATCTATTGACAGTTGTCGGAACCAGTAACTAGCGCCATCTAGTAACAGTTCTGGGAACTAGTTACTAGCGCCACCTAGTAACATTTCTGGGAACTGGTTTGTAGCGCCATCTAGTAACAGTTCGGGGAATTGGTTTGGAGCGCCATCTAGTGACAGTAGCGGGAACTGGTTAGTAGCGCCAGTAACAGTATTGGTAAACCGGTAATTCCGTTTACGCGTCTGGTTTTTACCTTCGCCTCCTTCGCGAATTGTCAGCATTGCGAATTCGAACACCGAGGATGGGTTAATAAGAGATCGCATTGTGTGTGGTGTTTCGTGTGTTATACAGATTATTAAGAACGGACGATCTGACCTTGGAAAAGACGCGACGGTTTATTCGTTGTTCGACGCAATGTTGCGTGCACGGGCCGGAGGCGGTTCGGCAGCGCAGCTAACCGGTGCCAGCGGCGCGCACATGCAGCGCAGCGAGAGTTCCCCGGGTTGTCTGTTCGATTCCCGGTTACACACAAATAGTAGTATGAAGTGTTGCGTATCATTTCAGTGCTCAGCCAAATTTGTTAAGTGTTTTAATGTAATCGTCGGGGCCGTTTTAAACGGTTTTGACCCGTCAAATTTAATAAGAAAGTGTTTTCTAAGTAATTGAAGAAATCAAAGACGACCTATTTTATGCATCTACTTAAATGTATTATCTGGTTCTGACTTAAATGTATTATTACTACAGTCAGTACTTACAGTCGTTACAGTAAAAAATCGTATATTGAAGGAAATAGTGTTGAAAATCTTCTCCAAAGCCTTACACCAGATTTTGATGTCAACGATTGCCCTAACTTAAAGTCCTAAAATTTACAGTCAGAAACCCCGATCTCTAGGCAGGAGCTTGAAGTAGCTATATAGTCTAAGGATACTGAATTAGAAATGATATAATTTTCCATGCTAAGACATTTGCCAGATTGTGGGAAGAATTGGTTGCTATACTTATTTAATATGTTTCTTAACAATGGAAATAAATCAATGTCATTCCAATCCGAAATCTGGTCAAAATCAACAGTCACAAGCATTTTTACGACCAATATCTTTAATGTCTTGTGTGTGCAAAGTATTTCATTCGACATTGAATAAGAGGCTTGAATGGCGTTTTGAAAAATCTCGTGTATTTTCAGCACATACGACTGGGTTCAGAATATCCCGCTTTTGTTAAGATAAGTCATCTAGTAATCGATATTGAAACAAATTTAGGACGAGGGATACCTACAGTTTGTTGTTTCGTAGATATTGATAGTGCATTAAACAATTACGTTGACCATAATCTACTACTCACATTAGATTGTTACGGTTTAGGATCAAATAAATGGTGTTACTATTGGTGGTGGTTTGATTCTTAATCATAGATCTTTAAGCATATGTTTGGAAAAGTATAAGTTAAGTAGGTGCAGTAGTCGTGGTCTAGCTCAGGGAGACCCTCTCTCCATTATTGTTCAATATAGCAACAGCAACCTGAGCAAAACTATTCAAAATGTATCTATATCTCAATATGCTGACGACTTAATATTATACGAATCAAAAAAAACTTAAGATTTGCAGAAAATAAATAACAAATTGCACTTAATTCTTTTGGACACCTGCTTCAAAATTTAGGTCTGGATGCTTCTCCGCAAAAGAGTAAAATATATGCATTTTTGATCGAAGTCATATTGGGAAATCAATCAACCTTAAAATAAAAGATTACACTCTGGAAGTTTTAGAAAATGTTTCTTGCCGGCTTCTTTTTGGTAGAATCTGCCTTCCTAACCGATGTTAGAGTCATTACATACAGACAGACTTGACGTTTCAAAAGTGCATATATTAGGCCTACTTGAAATAAGTAATTTTTGAATTTTTTGACTCGCCTGTGTGAACGTTGTCCTGTGTGTACAGTCGATTAATTTTGTTAAATTTATAATTCTCTCAAACTCAAAAAGTGCATTACAACATTTGGCTCGGTGTGTAGAACTGTGGAAGGAATATTTCGACGAAAGATCGAAGGAATAAATATTTTGGTACAAAATGATTCAGCCCTGCGATTTTCCTTGGATAGAGGGCTGCAAATTGAGTTGGCAAGATATTATCATAGCTTTTCGTCTTATCTCCGGACACATTTCACTAAACAGATTTGCGTTTATGCTCAGAAAGACTCCTCAAAATACTCATCAGACATTTTAGTACCCATAACATAAGCTACGCTTACTTTGTGGCTAGATGGTGATGTGTGTATTGTCGTAGTATAATGATAATAATGATGATGACCCGGCGTCAGTTCTTGAAAATAGCAGTGAATTGCTCTACTGGGATCGAACGATTATCACTGACAGGTATATTACAGCAAATATACCTGATATAGTTCTAGTCGATCGATCAGTGCGCCGTGCAATTTGACATTACTATTCCACATGACGATAATCTGGTGTAAGCTGAAAAGGAAAAAGTATCTAAATACCTTGCACACGAGATTACCGCCATGTGGAATGTTGAGTCGACCGTTGTTGTTCCGATCGTCGTTTCAGTCAATGGTCTTCTCGCGAAAAGCTTCGACCAACAACTTAAGGAGCTTTCGCTTGGTTGTTTGGATCAAGGGTCGGATACAGAAGGCAGTAGTCCTTGAAACGGCGCGTATTGTGAGGAAGTTCCTCACTCTGGAGCCCTGACCACCGGTTGCTTGGGCATTCAAATTTTTTTTTTTTTATAATTTTTTAATAGTGTTTTTTAATTTATTTTTAAGCATTGTTAATAATTTTAAAAAAAGAAAAATAATAAATTATATAAAATATATAATGATAATAGTTTTAATTTAATTGTCGTAGTATATTCATTTATTTATAATTATGGTTTTAATAATTTATTCATAATAATGTGTTTTAGGCAAATTATTCTTTCGACACTGTCATCTTCTCAAGCAAACGCGTACTTTTGAGCCATCGGCCACTAGATGACGCTAGTTGTTCTATAACTCGCGCTAGCGTTTGGTTCTCTGAAATACATGATAAGCCAAGCCTTGCTGTCAAAGAGTTAGTCTTAGTGCCTTTTTTGCTGTTCAAGTATTTTTTGGAAACGTCATTCCGATTTCGGAACAGCGTTTATAAACAACCGTAATAAGAATACGGGAAAACGTTAAGCCACCCGTGTCCAGTGTGCCTACCAGCCTCTGCCACGCACGACTAACAAGGGCGGCAGGAGATATAAATTATATCCTCCGACAAGGGATATAATTAAAGTATCCACCTGCGACCTGCTAAGCACGGGAACATGGGGCCATCTGGTCCGTCATTAGTATATAAAAATAACATTAGCAATGAGAAAATATACCATGATCGGTCGTCGTTCATAGCTTTTTTGTTAATATATAGGTATATATTTTTTAATTATAATAATGTTTATTTCCAAAAAAATCTTAAATGTAAACCATATAGTAAAAGGTTTTCTTATTTTATAGGATGGGGCATCCATGAAAATTATTATTTTACTACAAGCTTCGTAAGCTAAACTAAGGAATCTTGTATTTCAGTGCTTCTGCTTAAATATTATACATGTAGTTTTTATTACTTAATAATAATAGGAAGAGACCATACTGCTTGTTCCTCTGTAAAAAATTATAAATATAAAGGTGTGTGTCTATTGTGTTTGGTAATTTGTCAATGGTATAATAACAGTATAAATATATATACACTTTTGGCTATTTTTCAGGACGCTCACTAATTATTTTAGTCGATTGAATGCAGAGGCCAAAATGGGAGAATTAGTTCTATATTTTATTGCGAGTTTTTGCAGTAAAGCATAGAGAGATTATAATTTTAATAACATATACTTGATTTCTGGTGTAACTCTTGTATCATATGACCTTTTGAAGGTATTGTTTAAACAAAACACTCACACTCTAATCTAAATAAAAACACTCTAATAAAAAAACAGATTGAAAATTATTTATTTTAGTTTTCGCCTTAAGAGTATCACAACTTACACCTATTTTGTATAAAATTGTTATTGATAAATATTTTGACTGTAAATAAATTAAATAACCAATGACATAAGACATATCAGGTAATATTCTTTCACAGAGCCTCAGTAGTCATAAAATAAGACAACATTAATGATTAAATTACAAATATTTTTTTTTGTTTTAATTAGTTAGGGAGCTAAACCTAGCCACGCTTTTGGCTCAGTCTGATTTTAGCTTCACGAACGCAGTGAAATGTAATGAATACCTAAGTTTTTTGGACCAATTCGAAGTTTCCCTATTGTCCTGCAACATTTTTTATTCTACTACAACTTTGCCTTTGACTGCAATCTCACCTGATGGTCATTTAAATCCATGATGGCGTCTGAGATGGCACGTCTTTGTCGGTAAGGTGGTAGCCACGGCCAGAGCCTTCCAGCAGACCAGACTAGAGAAAATTAAGAAAATAAAAAAATCCCAAATTGCCCGGGGATCGAACCCAGTACCTCCCACTTAAATCGTCTGGAGTTCGTCAAAAATATGCGACATATATATACCACACGCACTTACTTTATGAGTACTATACAGGATGTTTGGTGCATCGTGTGCCAAATCGAATCTGATGATTGGAGGGGTCTTTGGCTATCTCTTCAGCCCTCGTAAAAAAATCTTGCTCAAACGGTTTTTTTTATACTGATTTTAAATTGTTTTTTTAAAAATTGTAAAAATTCTACATTTAAATTTTAATAAAAAATAAAGTTGTTAAGTATTAATTAATTTTCTTTTTAATCTTTAATTTGTAACGTTTTACGCTTCTTTTGAAACTAGAATTACACGCCAGCAACATCTAGTTTTTGTTTTACAGCCCCGCAAAGTTTTTTTTACGTAAAAAAATAAGCTTGAACGTCAACTTTCGGTTTTAATAAAAAAAAAACTAAAAGTGATCATGTTCTTCCAATTTTTTTAAAACATCTCTGGACTGTCCCCTTTCTAATGGTGTGCAATATGCCATGAAAAGTAATTAGTAACATCACTAATTTTCAAATTTTCTAAACTTGGTCGCAATTTTCTAATATTCAACAGGTGAAAGAAAAACAAGGGTTTGCGTAAATAACACTCACAATTCACAAGGCAGATGACATTTTCTGTCTCTTTCATAAAGTTATACGCCCGTTGTTCGTTTAAACAGGCAAAAATAGTTTTTTCACTCTAGTGAAGCGAAATCTATCTTCTATTCCTTTCTTGCATAGTGCAAACCTGTTTGAACCAATCGCGAACGGGCCCCGCGTCGCGTCGACACGGCGGCCATCTTATTTTTTAGTCGAGACATCACTGCCTCTGCTGCCTAACGTGTGTGCTAGCTTACTGTACTCCACGATTCTTTTATTTAGTTTTCGTTAAGTTTTGTTGTTTTTTGTTACGTTTTATTTACTTTTGGTGTTATTGTTAAACTTTGTTGACTTTTTTGTTGTTGCAATGACGACATACTCTAACGAGGAATATGCGGACATCATAATGGTTTATGGTGCAGCCCGTGGTGTCGCTCGTGCAGCGCAACGACTTTACCAGGAACGCTTTCCTGGTCGACGATTACCTGGCCGCAGAGTCTTCCAAGACACATACCGACGTTTACGCGAGACTGGGAGTGTCAATTTTCATGAACCAAGGGGACATGTTGTGCGACATAATGTTGAAGTGGACGAGAGAATACTGGCACTTTTTGAGGAAGACGACACAAGAAGCATTAGATATGTGGCGGCACAACTTGATATTTCAATATGGAAAGTGTGGAAAGTCCTTCGACAAAACGAAAAATATCCATTCCACGAGACTCCGGTTCAAGGTACGTAATTTAAAACCTTTGTTTGACGTTGCCTTTGTTTAGCAGGTATCCATAATCTTCTAGTGCAATTAATTACTGCTCAAGGGGAATTAAAAAGATTTTTGGTTGTTGCAGGTCTTGAGGGTGGCGACTTTGACAGACGAATGCACTTTTGTCGGTTTTTGTTACACACAGATGTGGATAATCCTGATTTTTTAAAAAGAATACTGTGGACTGACGAATCCAAATTTACCAGAGAAGGGATTCTTAACTTGCACAATTTACACCATTGGGCACCGAAACGGCAAAACCCACATGCCAAAAGACAGCAATCTTTTCAAAGACGGTTTAGTGTGAACGTTTGGGCAGGAGTGATTGGGAATCAGGTAATTGGACCGCACTACCTGCCTGATAACTTAAATGGCGATAATTATTTAGAGTTCCTGCAAAATGATCTGCCGGAATTATTGGCCGAGGTGCCCGTGTTTAATGAAGATGTGCCCATAGTATTTCAAAATGACGGCTGTCCCGCGCATTGGCGTTTAACTGTGAGGGAATACCTCGATAATGTGTTCCCCAATTCGTGGATTGGGCGCGATGGGCCTATTGCATGGCCTCCACGTTCCCCAGACTTAACTCCGTTAGATTTTTATGTCTGGGGACGTGCCAAAGAGCTAGTATACGCCACAGAAGTCCCAACGAGGGAGGTACTAATACAACGCATAGAAGCGGCCTTCGGTACAATTAAGAACGAAATACGGCTTCGGACTACAACTGTAACAATACGTCAAAGATGTCGGGCCTGCATTCGAAACAGGGGTGAACAATTTGAGCAGAATTTGTAAAAATTATGAAATAAATGTTTCAAATGCAATGTATTATTTTTATTTCAAGTAAAACCTACGAAATTTAAAAATTTTACCTGCTTGTGAGTTTTATTTACGCAAAAACTTGTTTTTCTTTCATCTGTTGAATATTAGAAAATTGTGACTAAGTTTAGAAAATTTGAAAATTAGTGATGTTACTAATTACTTTTCATGGCATATTGCACACCATTAGAAAGGGGACAGTCCAGAGATGTTTTAAAAAAATTGGAAGAACATGATCACTTTTAGTTTTTTTTTTATTAAAACCGAAAGTTGACGTTCAAGCTTATTTTTTTACGTAAAAAAAACTTTGCGGGGCTGTAAAACAAAAACTAGATGTTGCTGGCGTGTAATTCTAGTTTCAAAAGAAGCGTAAAACGTTACAAATTAAAGATTAAAAAGAAAATTAATTAATACTTAACAACTTTATTTTTTATTAAAATTTAAATGTAGAATTTTTACAATTTTTAAAAAAACAATTTAAAATCAGTATAAAAAAAACCGTTTGAGCAAGATTTTTTTACGAGGGCTGAAGAGATAGCCAAAGACCCCTCCAATCATCAGATTCGATTTGGCACACGATGCACCAAACATCCGGTAGAACAATTAAGAATATTACATACAAATTTTCATATATTTTTTAATCATACGTCCCATGAGAACGGGTGTTAATATCGGATTGAGCGTATAATAAGGTGTCACCGAGTTTGGATAGTAGCAGTTTATTTTTTTAATCTCACAAAATAATAATCGTATATCATAGTTACATATAATATTCCTATCTCTTATCTCTACATATATTTGTATAACTGCTACGTATCCATATCTAGGGATTTTAAACTTATTTAGATACATATATCTTGTTAAATTATTCAATATGGTACAAGGCATTCAGGATATTTTGAAATTCTATTGATATCGATGTGTTGTAAAAAAAATAATTTAAATTTAATTAATATAATTTTATTGGTACATAAAAAATAACCTAAAATAACCTATGTACCTAAATAAAACTAAATAAAATCTAAAAAGTCTTCAAAACCATCGCATTGAGGCATAGTACCCAAGATGCTGACAGAATTGCCCCATGGAATGGCCAAACTAAAAGGGTCATTTTAGGACCTAAGGACCTTTTTGGTGTTCATGATATCACTGCACTCGCCATTCGTCCACCGCTATTAGATGTTTGCTTAAATCCCAACCTGTAACAAGCGTAAGAAACATCATCATCAAAATTATTTATGAATCATTGAAAACAGGAATTAGGAGTTTAGACCGTTCTCTTTGCTACATTGCTTGTTGGCAGTGGCGTTCCTAGGGCCTTGAATTTGAGCAAGCCCAGTTACCGAAAGGATAAATTAAACTCGTCATGATCTCTAAGTCATCGTTCTTGATGTTCTAAATAATAAACAATATCAACTCATCTTTGTAAAACACTACGATTAAGGTCAACACGCGAATTATGATTGGGAATTTCGATTGATAATTGATTGTATAAAGAAGTTTCTATGCGCTGTTTTGTCAAAATTGAAGAAGAAATAACAGAACTCCAAGTGTTTCTGTTAATTATGGTCTCTTTAATTTTTATAGTGCCTGATGAGTTATGTCATATTAACCAGACGCGTTCCAACCATTATTTTTATTAGAAAAAATGCAATACCAACAAACAATTTATTTGATTGGGAGCATCAAACAGATCCATTAGACTGTCTTTAATGGGTTAAGTTTGAGAAATACATAAGTCAGGTGTAGGTTTCGGTGAAGTAAAGAGATGTATTTTTTTTAGGAAATTCTAATAGTTTACCTTTTGTTCCGAAATGAAATTCACAAAATAATTAACATTTTATAGCAATGAGGATATAAACACTTTTAACTTTTGCTCAATAATGAATATACTCTTTGCTAACGTTACTGCAAGCACTACGTTACTCTGGCAGACTAGTAGACTCTGTGGTAGCAACCAGCCGAACGCAGTAGGATGACATTAGGTGTCGCGCCGAAATATCACTATCGCGCTCTTCGCGTGTCTTCGTACGCGATCGGAGGTCCCGCTTTGTTTAGCTTACATTATATACTAGTTGTTTCCCGCGACTTCGTCTACGTTTGATTTTGTTTTTTGATGTGGCATTAAATTTAGTTGTAGTTCTAAAAAAAATTAAAGTGTTCAGTATCGCTAAGCCTTAAATGAGGGGTTAGCTGCTGTCCGCTGAGGAGTTCTGTTCTCTATCTCCAACCATAATTTGGACAAAATTAAACACATATTTTAACCTCTATAGTACCAAAATAATTATTCAAATGGGTTATAATTTGACGGAGTTCATCCCCTCTCCCAAAGGAACCGCGCTTTTAATGTCGGGATAAAAAGTATCCTATATTACTTCTAACACTTCCAAGAATATTGTACACATATTCTTTCAGGTCTTAAGTTTCATGAGGATCGGTTGAGTAGTTTTTGCGTGAAAGCGTAACAAACAAACTTCCACATTTATAATATAAGTAGGGATAGGGATATTATTCACAGATTAACGATTATTGATTAGTAACTATTTAGGAGTTTATTATAGTTTTTTTGAGTTGTAAAGTGCATGCATTTCACTGGTTTATTTTTGTAAATTAAAGTTTATATTGTTAAATATGAGATCAAATTGTTTGGAAATTCTAACTTGTCGCGAGCTAACGTGAGTTCAAACATTAATTAGCAAACAAAAGGTAAACTAAATTTTTTTTGGAAATAAACAGCTCGTAACTTCACCGAAACTTATGCCAGACTTGTGCATTTCTCAAACTTAGGCCCAGATAAATAGCCAAGCTATGTCTTAAGCCAATTAAGCGCTTAGCATCCGTTCTCAGCATTGAAACCCTTAAATATACAGTAAAAGTATAAAATTAATTATTTGGCGTGCGCTGAGATAAATATTGATGATACATAAATATTATGTGCTACATAGTTAAAGTACTCATTATTATCTACAAAAAAGTACTCGAGGGAATATATCTAACTATCATAGTTAAGTCACAATAGCTTTTGTGACTTATTTTATGAAATCGCCGGTAGAAACAAAAGTTGATTTCATTAGTTTCGCAGTATTAATCGCAGATAAATAGTTTTATCATCAACGGTATTTATATAGCAGTAAAATACGTTAATTTATTGCAATCGGACATGCGATCGCGAGGACTATACCGAAACTAAATTGTTTTTTTTTTTATGTGAACATCTATAGACCTGATTTTTGGCGTGGCGACACAGGCCGTGAATTTTTGTATTTCGTATTTATGGAATATTAATTTTGTAATAAAACAGTCATTATTAACCGACTTACAAAAAGGAGTGGTTATCCATCTGCTTTTTTTTTTATTTTTTATTGTGGAACAAATTTGTAATGCTTTATCTTTTCATTATGCAATATCTGCAATAACTTACAGAAAACAATTTCGATGTTTCACATCTGCCATCCCGTGATCATACGTTTTTTTTTTTTAATAATTTAATTTAACATTTTTTTTCCAAGAATACCCAACTTAAAAATACGTTTTAAAACAAAAACAAACGCCGACGAAGTAGCGAGCAACAGCTAGTTATGTATGGTTTTACCTGTTCTTAATAGTCCCATCCTGAAATTCCTCCACTCCTTCAATACGATGTCATTCACATATCTTAGCAATTTGTAAGATGGCTCAAAGTTTAAACCGGACCCTTTGGCAGCTGCTCGATTCCATTCCTGTAGGGTCTTACACACTTGAGCGAATGGCTTCAAGTCAGACATTTTAGCAGAAACCTGGAATTTTATAAATTGAAAATTATTGACTTTGGATAACTTAACCTCTTAAAATCGAAATATGAAAGTTAAATAGAATGACAGAGTCTACTTTACTGGGAAAAGGAATCCTAGTATAGCCTATTTTTTCATACTTTCGCTTCAAATATTAGCTTAATGTATTATTAAGAAATACTAAAAATTATAAAAAAACCTTCTTAAATTTGACACACACAGAGATTATAGTCAATGGCTTGCTTGTAATGGAATCCAAACTAATTAATGATAAATGCACAAGTGTTTCACACCGTAACCTAAGCAACCTATCATACCATAGAGTTAGAGCATCCATAGAGTTACTCTCCTCTCCGTCCTATCTACGTACTATCTCTAACTCTCTAACTCTATGCCAAAAATCAAGTACTCAAGTAGTCAAGGCTGTAGCCTGTTACTCTGTACGTTTAAATCATTAAATATTTCATATATTTATTTGTTTGGCGCAGTTTGCAGCAACCCTGCTTTCTGAGCCCAAGGCCGTGGGTGCGATTCCCACTACTGGAAAATGTTTGTGTTTTTCGCATGAATGTTTTTTAGTGTTTGGGTGTTTATATATATGTTCTAAGTATTTATACATATTATTCAAAAAAAAAATTCATCAGTCTTCTTAGTACCCATAACACAAGCTACGCTTACTTTGGAGCTAGATGGCGGTGTGTGTGTGTATTGTCGTAGTATATTTATTTATTTATTCAAATCGCGGTTAAATGACTATTTCCTGTCCAATATTCGCCTATTACACTATAATATATTATGTAATGTATAAATATAATATATATAATAAGTATGTAAAGTATATGTGATGGATATAATTTTCAAATTTACCTATTGCACTTATTGTTTTGTTACCCTAGTTTTCTATTTGTATGTGCAATTGACTTTCTATTCTATTCTATCCTACTTTTTATTCCAGGAAACACAGTTCCCGCGGGATTTTTAAAAAGCGTAAGTCAAAATTATATCAAATGCCACTTACCAAGTAATCGTTGTTTATGGACACAGTTATAAGAGCTAGCAGCACAGCGTGGAAGTAAGCGCACAAAATATCTTCGACCGCAGCGTTATTTTTCAGAAAAACGTGCATAATCCTAGCACTGGTGTCAGGAAATACAATGTAGTTCTTGTCGGCATATATTTCTTTTATCTTCTTCAAGTATGAGGCTTCTGAGGTGTATTTCGTTATGCACCTTAACGACTGGCCAAGTTTTATTTGGAATCCGGAAATTTTTAAATCTGTAAATAAACATCAGTATTTACATAAATATTGTATGAAAAGAGAGATATACAACATGTAACTGAATTATTGCGGAATGCATTATTGAAGGATGCATATTTATTTCTCCATAAAAACTAATTAAAAACATTCGAAGTGTTTAATTATAACAACTCTATTGAAGATAAAAGACCGCCACGCGCATAGTATTTTTATTCTTATGGACCTCATAAGAAGGCTCAGTCACTCAGCGATAGAGAGAGCTATCTCTATGCGATAAAATCAGAAATGTGGAGATTCGTATAAGAACCAGAGTAACCGACATAGCTCAACGAGTCGCGAAGCTGAAGTGGCAATGGGCCGGGAAAATTGTTGGGAGAAAGGATTGACGCTGGGGTCCCAAGGTGCTGGAATGGCAGCCCCAAACTTGTAAGCGCAGTGTTGGTCGACCCCCAACGAGGTGGACAGACGACATTAAGCGTGTCGCAGGTAGCCGCTGGATCCAAGCGGCACAGAACCGAGGAATTTGGAACTCCCTACGAAAGACTTATGTCCAGCAGTGGACATCTATCGGTGGATATGATGATGACGGTGAAGATGTACGCGTAAAAACAGGTGCACTGTTCTCTCTCGCTCTCATAGACCGAAGACAGATCAGACGCGTCAGTTTAACGTGCTTTCCGAGGCACGGGGATGAATCACTGCCAATTTCCAAACTCCAGATATTTTTTTAATAATTTTTATTAGTGTTTTTATCTAAACTTGGAGGAATTATCAATTACCTAAATTTAAAATGCATATAAAAATTTTCGGAACAGACAAGATTTGAACCTGCGACTCTCTGGCAATCGCGGCCTGAGCGCTTTCTCCAATATAGCTACGGGTCTCCTTGCCAGAGAGTCGCAGGTACAAATCCTGTCGGTCCCGAAAATTTTTATATGCATTTTTAATCCCGAAAAAAACCTTTTGAATGTTATCAAAAGATAATAAAAATCACCCAATAAATTCTGCCCGAGCTGGTAAAATATGATCGGTTCACTTCTGTTTATTTCACAGGGGTTGGACACGACCTCCTTCTTCAGATAGCTGTCTATCACCAAGAGGTATCGCGGTTCGTTTAAAGTCCTCAGGCAAACCGCCCGTACCGCCAAATAGTTGAAGACAATATGGAGTACCATCATCAGCATAATTAAGCCGATATTATTTCTGAAAAAATATAAAAGGTACAGTCAACTTAGGTAACTGAATGAAAACTAACTAAAGCACAGTGGTTATTCAATTGGAAAGGTTAATGGACTAACTTATGTAATTATTGTATAGATTATTCATAAAAATATTTTTCAATTATCATAGTACCCATAGCGCAATCTACGCTTACTTTGGGTCTAGAGGGCGATGTGTGTATTGTCGTATAATATTTATCAATTTAATTCCGACGGCCGACTGGCGCCTTGGGCAGCGCCTCTTCATTCTGAGTCCTAGGCCGTGGATTCGATTCCCACAACTGGAAAATGTTTGTGTGATGAACATGATTGTTTTTCAGTTTCTGGGCGTTTATCTGTATATAATAAGTATATATGTGTATTATATTCATAAAAATATTCAACAGCTATCTTAGTACCCGTAACACAAACTACGCTTACTTTGGGGCTTGATGGCGATGTGTGTATTGTCGTAGTATATTTATATATTTATTATTTATTCTATCCCGTGAAAACTGGCATTTCCCACGGGATTTCAAACAACGAGGAAACTGCAAAATGGGGTTAAAAAAAAACTACGAGTTTCTTTCCGGCTTTACTCGGTAGAATCTGCTTTCCGAACCGGTGGTACTACAAACCGACTGACTTACGTTCCAAAGTGCTTATAACTAGGTCTTTTTTTTATCCAGAGTAAATGCCTGAAACATACCACTCCATTAGTGGAAACGGGTTAGTTATGTGGGACTTCCAACCATTAAAAACTCTGTGTGTCCCTCGACATACCTTTAAGTGAGAGTACGTGATTAACTTATGTTAACACTCTTAAGAAACTAGGCCTACTTAAAATAAATTAATTTTAAATTTGAATTTAATACCAACTTTCGAAGCGGTGGGCACGTGTATTCTACACGGTATACCCCAAACCACCTCATCGCATCACCCACCCACGCAATTAATTGGTTTTATCGGCTCGGAATAATAAAATTGTTAAAATGTTAATATTGGAAACGAGCAACTGTTGTTTTCCTTGCTGGGTAGAATCGGCCTCCCGGCAAACAGACAGTCCAGTTATTTCTAAACTATTTTAGGCGTACTCTCAATTAAATAGGTCTAAGCTCTCAATTTACTATAAAAGATATCTCTTTATTTCTTAATACTTACTGCAGTTAAATTTAAATTTAATATTTTCATGGTTAATCAACATTTCTTAAATATAGTTCAACGATTACACGTGTACATACCACGATTGTATTATGGGATTTGTCAAGGTATATGTCGATCATATTTATCGAGGTATTGTAGTATGGATTTCGTTTTCGTGTTTTTGTTTTCGATATACTACACTAACAACGTCACTTTTGAATAGAGAAGCTTTTTGGGTTTGCATAATTCTACCACTGGATTCCACACTTTTCCTAATTTAAAGCCGTCCTCACGATTGTAGTTTTTGGAATATAGTGACGGTCGGTGGAGAGAACTTTAGGGTCATGTAGCTCTAAACAGTGCTGGATGCCCCCTCGTAGAATCATTATCGTGGTATTCACCCGTTGCACTATATTTAAGAAATGTTAAATTTAAATGTTATAAAACCGTAATAAAGACGGACGTCTTAAGAATGCGGGCCACAGTCAGTAAAACAAATGTTATAAAACCGTAATAAACGCGGACGTCTTAAGAACGCGGGCCAGTTAGTAAATTATAAAATGATAGTTTACCCTATATATGTTATGATGAGCAACGCCGCTATTGATGCCACTAAGTTGACAGCTGTTTCTTGAGCCGAATCCTTGGCGGATACGTCGCCCATGTTCCCTCGAATGGCGTGGTGCTGGGTCATTGCGACCCTTGTAGCGCTGCCTACAGTGCAATAATAAATTCGAATGTGTTTTATTCATATAGACCTATCACAGGCACTTATGAAGCGTTCATACATATTTGTTGCCATTATTGTGAGGTGTCTAATCGCTTTTGTTATCACCATCTCACAGTCAAATTAAAATTTTGCTAAAGCAGTTCATGGCCAAGGTGAATACACGTGATCCTTATTAATATAGGATTTTTTATATAACCTTTGAATTTACTGAGAAGCATCTCTAAATAAATGTTTAATATGAGCATAAGTGTTAAAATAAACTAAATTAAAAACTATTTTTAAACAATTTAATTTATTTACGGTCTACGGATACGAGCTATTTTTATGCAAAATTTTTTCAACATAATTTGAGGTGAAACACAAGTGAGCAACTTTATACTTTTTAATGTGACGCTTTTCTGGTGTATAAAGTATTCAATGTCTATCTAAAGGATGCTGCATAGCGCCTTTTTAACGAAAATTTCGAAGAGATTTCGATTTTTTTGAAAATTTTCATATTTCGTTCATCTAACAGGTAGTAAGTATTTCTAAAGTTTCAGCAATTAATTATCATTCCTAACATTTTACCCGATATTGTTATTTAGTCAAAATGGTGCTATTTACAGCTTCTGGAAACTAGGTTTAACGTAAATGAAATATACTCATCTCCAATCTCGTTTGCAACATGTGGTTTGAATGAAATAAATTGTAAGTCCATAGTTAGTAAGAAATCACGAGCAACGACTATCGTCAATAATACTGGTTGTTCGTTTTACTGTCCTTTGGAAACAATTACTACTCATATTAATTACTATATATAGAGAACCGAACCACATTTTAAACTTCTACCAATTGTACATTAAGTTTCAACTATGCTTGTTTTTCCCACCATCACCAGTTACATCAACTTCGACTTCCAAATTACTGCCAATGACTCCTAAAGATTGGACAGTATACTATGGTGTGATTGACCGGTTATAAAATGGATGGAATCGAGAAATCTTTACTAATATTATATAGGCACACCTATAGCAATAAGAGTATTTTGAGAACAATTAAAAGTTTCGAATGAATCTGCAAATATCGTTTATTATATTAAAACAAGAGCGTTAACAATATTGAATTAAAACTGTTGTAATCGATTTCAGTAAGAATGATACCTAAGTTTGGAATTAAACATGTCCGCTAGGCATCTATAATTGGCAACTAGCGCCATCTAGTGTCAGTTGTGGGAACTGTCAATAGCGTCATCTAGTGACAGTTGTGGGAATTAGTAACTAGCGCCATCTAGTGACAGTTAAAGGAACGAGTAACTAGCGCCATCTAGTAACAGTTCTGGGAACGCCATCTAGTGACAGTTGTGGGAACCAGTAACTAGCGCCATCTAGTAACAGTTCTGGGAACTTGTTGGGAACGCCACCTAGTGACAGTTGTGGGAACCAGTAACTAGCGCCGTCTAGTAACAGTTTTGGGAACTGTTTTGTAGCGCCATCTCGTGACCGTTAAAGGAACCAGTAACAACCGCCATCTAGTGGCGTTTGTGGGAACCAGTAACTAGCGCCATCTCGTGGCAGTTGTGGGTGTGGTTTATAATGTATTCAATGTCTATCTAAAGGATGCTGCATAGCGCCCTGTTAACGAAAATTTCGAAGAGATTTCGATTTTTTGAAAACTAAAGTGAACGTAGACGCAGTCGCGGGCACTAGCTAGTTCGCCTATAATTTATTTTCGAAAATCTGTAAACGTAACGTCGTAATATTATTTTCAAACACCTATTAGACAAGGACATTATAATTATAACTCATAAGAACTGGCGAATTTAAGTTTATTTGTTTTTTGTTTGAACAATAACATAAGGTTTCCTAATTTGACTACGGTACCCTAAAAAAAGAAGCTGAATGTGTGGGTTTTCTGCAATACTTTTCGTCCTCCTTACCACTCGTGTAAACGGTTCTTTCCCTATGATCAGTTTTGATCTCGGTGACCGCTATTAAACTCCGCTATCTCTAGATATACAGTGCCGCAACCAGTCTATTATAAATTAACAGCAAATCAAAGTTTAAGCATACCTTTCGCAAAGGTGTGTGAGGTCTACCATACCGCACTTGGTGGGCTCGGTCCTCAACCCCTCCTTAATTGAGAGGAGACCCGTGCCCTGTAGTAGGTCGGTAATGTGTCGATAATGATGATGATGATAAAAGTTGCATTCCTGAATCCGGTTCTGTATATGAGTGTCGTATAGCCGGCGCAATCAATATGTAATATCACGGTTTAAAATTATTTCTTTAGTTCGGGATTTTACAATAATATTACAGAGATAGTGAAAATTAACCGTGTTATGAGTTATCAAAATGATTGATTTGTCATTTTCTTAAAAATTTCATCTCATAACGGTTTACGGTACGCGCAAGGAAATGGGTTTTAAGAAGATCTTTTTTCGTGTAATGTTATTTTTTGTTATTTCTTTAGTTATTTTAATAACAAATTAAACATCATATTGAAACAATTGTCGTAATAAAAAGAAAATAAACGGAATCGTTAAATAAATAGAAAATAAATACTAATGAAACTCCATGATAAATGCTCAAGTGAGTTAAATTTGTTGGTGATTTTTTGCATAGAAATAGTTTATGACCCGAAGCGTCATATAAGCTATAGGTAAGTAGGTAGGTATCATTATCATCATCACAGCGAACACAACTGCACCACGGAGGCATTTAAAGTTATTAGTTTTTAACATTTATTTACATTATTCAATTTTTTTAACAGACACCACCATTTGGCAAGTTGAACGATATTTACATTGTCCACGATGCCAACGCTTCTACGTCATTCGGTAAGTGTATAATAATATTAAATCCTTTATCATAGATTTCAAAAAGAAAGTGGATATTAATTCGGTCGTTTAAATATTTTTACTTTTTATATATGTTCTGGGCATAACTCCGTCAAAGACGTGCAAAGTCTACGAGGGGCATGTCAGTCAATCTTGAGCTTTAGATGTTAAACCTCGTGTGCCTCACTGTAATAACGATTCGGACTACTTTATATTAAGTGTTGTTTAAATTAATGGAAGCATTGGTTTCTTCTTCTTAGACCAGGGCGCGTTTGGAACCCTCGTAGATTGGGTTTTAGTTGACGAATTTATTTATCGCCATAAACTCACTTCTATGTTATATTTTACATGTAATGTACGCATCAAAAGTGCTATATATGTGCCTATTTGGATAAAGAAATATTAGACTTTTGACTTTGACTTAGAATATATTAATATTCAAAGTCAAAGTCAAAAGTCTAATATTTCTTAAAAACCAGGTTTAAAATAACAGAATTTCAAAATATATTTTAAAAAATGCCGCGTAATCTTTCCTATACCACCGCAGGACGTCATCTGTGGGTAAATAAAGCGATCGAGTAGAACATGGAAATGGATTGAAAATCATATTGGTGATATTTAAAACCACATTTTACAATTACTTTCGTTACTACTCCTCCTAATAAAATATTCATTAATGTTTTTAATACTACTATTATTCATCAATTCTTCTCTCCAGTTTTATTAACAAAAAAGAAAGTAATCGCGAAAAGAACGCTGTCAGTAAGTAATGTTTGCTTTGAGCTTGTTTACACACAGATGACGTCACAGGCCTGTACCTCTGTTTCAATGATAATGAACCACAGCTTAAAAATGAGATCATTTTTAAGTTTTGATTGTGGATTTAATTATATAATGATTATTTCATTAAAATATCAAGTGGACAATAATTTTATTCTATATAGATACATTTTAGATTCCTTCGAATTTACTGTCTGATTGCCTATCACACCAGCAACAATTTCCTTCAGACCAGAACACAGCAATGCTGTGGTGTGTTCTGGTGGTGTGAGATTAGATTTTAATCTAGAGAAAGTGATTCTGTCTTACCCGCAACACCAACAATGGATTTCATGACAGTGCTCACACACAAAGCAAAGGTAGTGTAGCCGCCGAACAGTGGCAACGCTATTTCAATGCACATGGCTGCGTCATTTAGTGTATCTGCGTACAAGCGCCACTTTTTACTATAAGAATCCAGGGAGCTCCTGTAAAACAGAATATGTTAATGAGCATTTTTTTCAAAATAATGTTTCTTATTTTTTTTTATTTCACTACAAACTTTCTTAAAACTTTCTTATTTTTTTTATTTAACTACAAGTTAGCCCCTGACTTCAATCTCCTAATGGGGGCTAACCAGTTTGGGGTATGACAGTAATAGTTTTCTACAACTTCTCTTTCTGCGACTTCCTACCGGAACGCTTAACCGCTTAGTGTGACGACTTTGTCGTTATCCTCCCACCAGATTGGACTAGAGAAATTTCAGAAATTATAAATTCTGTAGTTGCTTTCTTGGGGATAGAACCTGCTACCTCCCACATAAAACCACAACACTCACTGTGCTGGGGAGGTCGCCCAAGACTTCGACTTCATATTTTTGATGTTTGTCCATAAATGATTTATTATATTTTTATATAATATATGCCACGAGAAGAAAATATAGAGTTAGTTGAATTAGTGACAAAGAAGTGACATGAGAAGAAAATATAGATTTGTACAGCTTTGTAAGTAAGTTGCTTGTAAGCTACATCAGATATAGTAATAAATGTAATCATAATCGTCACCAGCTTGCAATCATCCACTGTTGGACATAGGCCTTTTTGAGTCCATGCCATCAGACAAGGGCCTCCGCCTTTCTCATCCAGCCATTTTCAGCTACCTTTTAATAAAATAATATATAACAAACGTAAAGGGAATTGTTTATTTAAAAATATTATTATATAACTATTCACAATAGTTTCACCAGATTTAAATAAATGTTGCTACATAATGTCATTTTATCCAGAGACCTTACTCATCTGCCCCTTATATTTGTCCGTATCTCCTAAACTATGAGGCCCAATCACATGTTGTAAAGGGTAATATTTATATTGACAACTACTGCCAACACAACATGTGCACATGCTCTCTGTAAATTAACTACCATGGCCGAAATTTATCCCAGAGTTTCCCTATACCCCGAAGTTTTGGTCTGTGCGTGTGTTTATTTGGCTCACTGTCACCCTGTTGAACTCACACTTAATTAGGTAGATTGTTTCACATGAGTGAAAGTGCCTGCAAGGTTCTGGTGCTAGACTATTGAACAGAACACTCACCCATGACTATAAGCAAATAATATCCTCCCGAGATGGCCGCATCCGTCCTTAATGACCCATACTATAGTGGCTGCCAAGGGGGTAGAGGCTGTGTTACCAACACCAACTCCTCTCAATACTTCTTGGGTTGCAAGTGTTCCTGTAAAAATTAGATGGACTGATAGATATCTTCATTTAATTAATTGGATGCTTCAAATATTCATCACCATCAACCCCATCACTGGCTAACTCCAGGGCACCGGTCTTCTCTCAGAATGAGAAGCGTATAGGCCGTTAAAATATGAATTCAATAAATTAAAGCCCTAATTTAGAATAGTAGAATTGTTTAATATAGATTAAAGCACCAAAATAAAAAAAAATGCTTACCAGTTATAGTGCTACAAAATGCTTGAGCAGTGTCCCATATCTGGTATGCAAAGTAATCTTTGCTTACACTGTCTGGATATCCTTGTGGTAAAAATATTCTTGCTAAGATTCCTGATACATCACTATGCTGACCATCATTCAACATCACTACTTTTAATTGCTCTGAAAATTCAAAATTTAAATTTATATTCCATTTTGGCAAAACTGACTTATCTGACTGCAGATAATATTATGCAAGATATTTTTGAGAATACTTTTTTTTTTCCTTCTAGCTTTATACAGATTAGCCAATGTAAGGTGGTAGATTTCCTTGTACATTAGATCTGTCACTACTAGTGTTGTGAAATCCATGAGTCTAATAACTCTTCATTCATGAGGGTTGTTGTGATTGCCTTTAAACATGGTAACAAGAGGAGTGAGGTAGTTTTGTTCACTGCATCTTTAAATTGTATTGTCTAATCATATACAGTACAATCTCACTAATCCGGCACTATTAAAAACCGGAGGGTGCCGGATTATTGGAATGTTCGGATTACTGGATTATACTGAAAAAATCATAGGTAATAAATAAAATAAAGCATTTCATAGAGAGAATAAATGTATATAATGTATTAAATTAACATGTAGGTAGATATGTAATTAACTAGTTATGAAATAATCCTTAATTGATAGAGGGGTGAGGGAGGCGTGGGCGGAGGGTGCCGGATAATTGGACGTGCCGATCTATCGAAGTGCCGGATTAGTGAGATTGTACTGTACTAAATTTACCTGCAGGTTGTACGTAGCATCTTTCCTTGGTTGAAGCACCGTAGAGTTCCCTAAACAATATCTCTCCCTGTTGCGTACCCATTAAATCTGTAATTTGTAAATGTAGTCATTTTAATATTTCTGTTTTAAATTTATAATCATATCATAATCATCATCATGTCAACTAATAGACGTCCACAACTGGACATAGTTCTATTATAGGGAGTTCCAAATACCAGTCTTATACTGCTAGGGCCCAGTGGCTCTCCGCAACTTACTTGATCTCATCAGTCAAACTCATCTGGGGTCTACCAATACTACATATACTGGAGCTATGTTGCCTTTTGTGACCCCAACATCTGTCAGCTTTCCAAGTTATGTGCTGTGGCCCATTGGTAATGTAACTTCAAGAATCTTTGAGTTACATTGGTAACTATAGTCCTTCAACGGATCCCCTCATGCCAGATGTGATTGCGTACAGATACTCCAAGCCTTCTTATGAGGCTCAAAGTTAGCGACCATGTTTGAGAGCTATTGGTTATCACTAGCATCACACAATGTTTGAAGAGCGTCTTCAGGCACTAAGATATTTTGGAGAAGATGTCACTGAGTTTCCCTAACACTGCCCATCTGAGTTGGATTCAGTGGTTCAGCTCTTTCTCCATTGGACCTACCTAACTGGATTGTGTGTCCTAAGTATATGTCTCAATGATGACTGGTTGGAGCGAAACATGAGCATTAGACATAATCTTTGTCTTAATAATGTGTATTCTTAGGCCCACCTGTTGAGAGACTACGATGAGTTCATTGAGCATCATATTAAGGTCTCCCAGAGTATCTGCCACAACATCGGCAAACCGAAGTTGATGGATGTACTTGCCGTTTATGTTTATGCACAGTCTGTTCCAATTCATAAGTCTTCCAACTATTAATATCATAAAAGATGGTGTGTGTTTGTTTGCTAACTGACAAAAAAATTAACTTTAATTAAGCCTGGAGTTACTTGAAAGGACGGAGAGTATCCCAAGAAAACAAACGGTTAACGCGAGATTTGTAAAGAACAGTAATGAATACGGACTCTGAGTACAGCTATTTCTTAATAATATATGAATGGTATTTTAAATTTACCTTGGGTTATTGAAACTTGGTAGTAAAAAATACTTACTTTTTTCCTAAACAACTATAACACTGTCTAAATATTTTATGCGCTTTTAGATCGTAAATCGCAAGTTTATCAAAAAATCGTAGTGTAATCTAATCAATGTACTCTGTTATTTTAGAAGTGAAAAATAAATATTTCATTCGAATAACTAAGTAAATTCAAAAAATATCTAACGTAGCAGCTATATTAATATAGCCGGCGGCACCACAGTTTAATGTTGTTTTTTAATTTGTCGTCTTCAGGACAGGCAAAGATCTAAGACCATGCAGCCTATCACAACAGAAGATCAATGAATATAAAATTACTACGTGTCACATTACAGGACCTACGTGTTAATGATCACATTTAATGATTTGTTGACAATGATCACATATTCATGATTGTCAGTCACAGTCAGTATGATTATTGATCTTCAAAGTCTACGTGACATTGGTGAAGTAGAATAAGATAGAAACTGAATACTAGTTTCTTCCTTTATTTACTGTTCGGTGATATCAATGAATTCCACCGGTTTCAGTAAAATGAAATATTAAATCGTATTTGTTACATTTTCACCGAAAAATATATCAATAGTTAGATCTATACATTATTGCAAATATATAATTTTTTTTTTATTTAGTATTACCTATGGAGGGTAGAGGTACCTCTACCCTCCATAGTATTACCGATCGAAGCCATCCACAGAGTACACTGTTATATGTGGATATATTCCGTGGTCTGTGTTGTGGACTGTGTGTGTCATCTTGGCTGTACGGTGATTTGCCTATGCTATACGAATAAAGAAAAATAAAAAGTGTGTGACATCTGTGGGTGTGACGTCAGTATTAAATTATTGCTTTGGGTAAATAATGTTGTTTTTATTGCAGTTTGCAATGTACCTACATTGTAAATAATTTTTATGCCAATTTCTCCATAGTTTTTCGGTTAGAGTTTAAAGCAGTGCTTGAATTTAACGAACCGCTATTTTTGGGTGTTTATATAAATAATTACTACAAAGTGTGCGAGATGTTAACAAAGATCACAAAGTGAAATTTTACGGCGAAAATGTCAAACAAATATATAATAATAAAATGGCTGTGAATTTAGATAGATCTAATTCGAGCAGAAATCTTAGCGTCAAAGTTGCAGGAGACCTAGGAGATGTTGAAGTAGCCGATGCGAGTAGTGACTGTGGTGACAATATTTGTGATAAACAAAAAGTTTCAAGGATTTTTAGTAACGCTAACGTCCTATCGAAGATCCCTCCTAATTTGGTACAAAATTCTGCTGTACCATCTTTTGGCAGAGTCGCGATAACAAACTCTGAGAATGTCCAATTTGGCAACAACACATATTTCAATGGGCCTGTGACTATAAAGCAGATTAAATCTGGCGTAGAGAACAGTTCATACACTAGAAGTGATGAAGAGAACTTTACAGGGACCCATCACTCTGCAAATGGAAAGGTTCAGGAGAGTTGTAAGTTAATTGCTCTTAAATTGCCTTTGCGGTATTAATATTGTCCTCAAAAATAGTAATTAAGCAGATGAGTCAGACTGTAATAAACAGTAGTAAACAGGCATTGCATCTTTTACTTGCTCCATAAGTCTATGGATCACACAGTCTTGGGTTTGATTAATACATCTTAGCATGTTTATGAACTAATCCACTGATAAACCACCTGCTAGGTGGTCAGACAACATAAAGCAAGTTGAAGAGAGTTGTTGGACACTACTGGCACAAGACCATGGATATCCCTATAGAGGACCTATCCACAGCATTGCGTGTCTATTGATTGTGATGATAAAAATGATTACATGCTAAGTTAAATTTTAAATACACTATGGTAATAGGTTTTACAAATTCGTAGTCCCTGACTATGGGTCTCATAAGAAGGCTTGTGCTGAAGAGTCTCTCTGCTGGCAATGAAGAGGTATACTTGGGATTCCTCTAAGTGATTAAATCAGGAATGAGGATTATGTAGAGGAACATAAAGCTGAAGTGGCTACGGGCAGGCACATAGCTCGCACTGGTAATCACAGCGATGGTAGACCCCCCAGAAGGTGAACAGATGACATCAAACAAGTTGCGGAAAGCCACTGGACCCAAGTAGCAAAAGACCAGTGGTATGTACAGGGTATGCAGATATTATAAAATGTAGCAAATCTCCAGTATAGTAACATAAGTGTAGGCGTTTTATAACTCTTACAATGTCTATCCTTAAGTTTTTATAACTTGTATGGGAGATATTATTCATTTTATTTCATCTGCCTGCTTAGTGCATACCCTGTGCATACCCTGTAATCACATCTCTGCACAATAATTTGGGTCTCCCTACAAAAACCCCATGTCCAGCTGTGGACATCCACTGGTTGACATGGTGAATCTATTACAGGATGACCTGGTTAATTACAATATGGTTTGACTGCTGGGCCTGATTTCTGCATCCCCCTCTTTCTATGTGTTGAGATGCCTGATCATTCTGATCTTACTATGACACTGATGTGCTGTAATACACTATGCTAGGCTATACCAAAAATTATTTCTTACTTTTACTGATTTTCCAATTACAGTAATGGACAGATTATTGCACTTTTAATTGGCCTTTATCTTAAACTAAGCTAAACAAAACACAAACATCATCACATGTATCTAATAAAAATATAATACATAAATCTTATCTTTAAAATGACAAAATTATAATTTTGGTGTTTGTTTTGAAACATCTTAATTTTAGGGTTGTTTGACGTGTACATAAATTGACACAGGAATATAGACATTAGATTTGTTCTTACCTGGGTGGGCTGGATATTATAGAATTGTCATAGAATTAAACTAAGTTCAATGTTCTGTTATAAATTAGTCTTACAATTTCTTTTACAGCTGACAAGAAAGAACAAATTTTAGTATGGCACAAAATAACATTTTCTGCAGTGTGTATTACTGTTATAGGAAGTATAATTGCAATAGTACTTGTATTGCAAAATAAGTTTGAACAACAACAACAGCCCTCAAATGTATACTCACAGCCAGACTTTACCACACTGGATTCTCCCGGTAAGTTCAGTATAAAAATATGTATGGCTTATACATGGGAATATGTGATTAACCATCTTATAATATTTAAATTAGAATAAATCAGTATTTTGGAGATAAGCAAAAGTAGTAACTATTGTGCATCACACAGATAGACCCAATTTTATTTTTCTACTATATTTTTAATGATGATAACAGAATGTCTTATTTTATTAACTACATTAAAATACAACAGCTATAGGTTATTATATTAGGTTAATCATAGACTTACTTTGTTAGAGTTATATTGAGTTAAAATGCAATAATTAGATATTTATTTTTTGTAATTGAATAAACTTAATGTAAAAATAATTTTAAACAGATAGATGGCTATACAGGTAATGTTTTATGTTAGTGTCATACATATATACACCAACTCAGAATTCATTAATGCACTGGATTGTGGTATTCTCTTTTGTGATTAATTTTATGTATTTCTAATTTGATATAATTAGTTAAGAGGTAAATATTTGTGTTAAAAAAAGCGGCTGGTGTTTCACCATTTTTGAAATATCATAGTGGAAAGTTGAAGGCTACAAATACTAGCAATGTAACAGTTTTATCAGACATGATTGACCTTTTTACTATTTTGATACTGAACCATAGGAACATTTTTACTCAGATAAATATAACAAAAATTGCCTCTGCATAAGCTAGTTAATATAATATGTTTAATAACAAAACATTAAGAGGAATAATTAATAGTATTTTATGATTTTACATTTTACATAGTGCACAGATTGTATGTGCGAGTTTTAAAAGAAGCACTGAGACACTAAGACTCAGTAATAGCTTGAAATTGCATTTACAAAAATGTTAGTGTTAATTATTGTCACATAATATAGTGTGGAGTATCATAACCTTTTTGGTGTGGCCACTAGTAATTTGTGATCCCATTAGTCTTTACATTGATTTAATATGTTAACTACTGTGTTTTTAAATATAATGACAGCTGATGTTACGGTTGGCACTGCACAGTTTTTCATCTTTGTATGTTTACTACTCTTAGTATTAGTATTAGGGTAAAGTTATGGATCACAAATCTTTCATTATTACTAATCCTTTCTAATATTATAAATGCAAAAGTGTTTGTTTGTCTTTCATATAGGCTACTTTCTATCCCAAGAAAACAAACGGTTCCCATGGGATTTGTATAAAATTGTTATATGCCGACTGTTATATAACCGTGAATGCAAGCAACTAGTACTGTTATTAATACCCCTTAATCGATTAGTACCCATTAGTAAGTTTAATACTAGTTTTGTATAATTGAGGTTATACAAAACTAGTATTATACTGTGGTTATATTGACATATATGGATTTGTGAGTAATAGATATAGATTATGCAGTGGCAATTATTAGTACATTAAATCAATGTCTTTTTTATATTTGCTACTACAGACGTAGACTTTGCCTCTCAACTATTCAGTTTAACACGTTTGCAAGATATGTTTATGTTTAATCATATTAAATATATTATGGTTATGTTGTTTTCAGCTGATACTCCGGTGGTGGGATTCTGTTATGAGAGTTTTCAAGTCATTATTATATCAGTTATCCTGTTGTTATTGACATTTATGTTAATTTCTTATTCATTACTAACAAAGGAGGCCGTCGGTACTAGAATGGTTAATGCTATAATGAAGAATACGGTTCATGAAAACTGCATGGATAAGCATTGCATGCAGTGCAATAATGAAGGTAATATCAAAAGTTGCTTTGCACCGCAACTATTTGTCAATGCTTCTACAAAATCTGATTTACGCGCAAATAGTATCTTTTGTTTCTAGATAGTTATGACTTATTTATAGCTGAACCCTGCGACTTCATCCGCGTTATCGTAGTGTTGTGTTAAACAATCTAACCTAGCTACCTAAGGTAAAAACGTTGATTAAACGTGCAAATATACAAACAATTAAATAAAGAAATTCGATCGGAAGGTCAAACTTGAAAAAAAAAAGCGTTTTTTGAAAGGCATAGTCAGATCATTTAATAAATTAGACATATGTAATCATCATGGATTTCATATGTAAAATATTGGCAAAAATAAGGTCATTACTAATGCTATCCACATGAATTTAGAATGGTTATGATAATGTTATAAACGGTTAAAGGTTAAATAAATATTACGGTTAAAGTAAAACCAGTTCTTTAAAACAGCACAGCACAGCTTTTTAAGAAATTGAAATTTGAATGGGTTTTTATCTCGGCATTTTTGCGATTAGGTATTGTTAAAAATCATTATGCGTTTAAAACAGTTTTTGTCTTATCGTGTAAATTTAATAGAAAAACTTATGTTTTTTACTAGAGGAGGCTAGTTTTCTTAATTTCGGGGCTCTTGTTATTGGAAAATCTTTGGAGATTATAGTGTGTTGTATTGTTTGAATTTGTTTATCACAATGTCCACAAACTAGAAACGATAAGAAAAAATACGTTAACCAACTATAGGACGTTTCTCGAAGTAAATTAAAATTACGTTGAATTTGTCATATTATCTTGCTTATCTTTATTTATATAATGTAATAATCCGATCCTCGAAGCCATGAGATTAGCATGAAATTTAAAGAATTTACTTCTTAATCTTACTTCAGTCCCGGTTTAGTAGGTTTTATTTTTTACTCTTGCTCACAAACAGACGTACCTACAGAGTAGAATTTTTTTATTGATAGAGATAACAAAACTTTTATGAGTTTATACTTAATACCATACCATATAACATGCTTCATGTTAAAAATTCTAAAGTACTTTTGTTTATCCGTTCTCACGCTTAGACCACTAAACAGATTTCGATAAATAAATATAATCAAAATATTTTATTGCAGTATGTGACAATATGACAAGTCAATATTAAAATTTAAGTTTCAAACAATGAGTAGAGCAATTGATTAAATTAATAAAAAAATAAATGCAAGGAGATTTTATCTCCTTTCTTTTTAGGAAAGTGCATTGGACTTCTTAGCCCGAGAAACGTCCGGGAAACTCAGACAAAGTCGTGGGAACCAAATAGATTTCCATAAAAGCATAAAAATTTCATTGTTACATTTCTAAGGCTAATTTTAAGTTCGAAAATAATAGAATCAGAACATCCTTACAAAGGTTTAAATTCTTCAAATCTTTTCTTACTACATAATATGAAATGCGTGAATAGGTACTTATAGACGTAAACACCTATACGTAACCGTGATACTCTTATTTTGTATTATATCTTAAGCGATTGGTCCAAATAACGTGCTATAAAGTGCAAGTTTTATCTATATAGGGATCTTAAGGATATTAGATTAATAGAATTTTGTTTTTCTGTAAAAAAAATAATCTCTAAATATTGTGAGATTTCCGGAAAGTAGAAAATAGTGTCACTTTATCAGTAAATATCATTCATTCATAACTCGAACATTGATAACATTGCGCTCTTTGTATACCTACTTACAAAGCAACAAAGATTTTTTGGTATTTGTGGATTGTCATGACTAACTTTATTTGTGGGCATGTTTGTATACTAAATAAATAATTTTATAAATGAATGGTAAACACGTTAAATCTAATGATTCAGAAAATAATTTAAGCCTTGCTAAAACACCAAAATGCGAATGGACTGGACTCTGGTGGCAACTGGCATAGGACCATCAAATTTGTAAATACCTTTAAAATAACGTTGGACGTGCATTGTAAGATATGATGATAATAACTTTAGAACTAAAAGGTAGATAAAAGTAAATAAAAAAATAACTTTATCCAAGTATTTTTGAATTTTTATTAGTGTTTTTACCTACACTTGAAGGAATTATCAATTTAATAAATTTAAAATGCATATAAAAAAATTCGGAACCGACAGGATTTGAACCTGCGACTCTCAGGCCGCGATTGCCTGAGAGTCGCAGGTTCAAATCCTATCGTTTCCGAAATTTTTTATATGCATTTTAAATTTATTAAATTTATCCAAGTGTATAGGTGGCATTCTGTGTTGACATTCGGTGGCTCTTGACTTCCTTCTTACATGAGAATTACACGGTAGTGAGATGATGGCAATAAAAATATACGTAAACTTAAAAGCTCCGACAAACTTAGCCAGGTGTGTTTTTTGTTATCACCATCTCTCATCATCATTTAATATTATTATCTAAGATAACTAAAATAAAGCCTTTGGTTCATTACACTGCTGCTATAATATAATACCCAACTGGAGCATGTGCATGTGGATACCGAATATTAATTTGTTGAAAGGAGATGTTTCATCAATATATGAGCCCTGGTCTAGAAATTGGTACGGTTATAATTCAGAAACATAAAACAATTTTTAATTATTTACTCTCTTTAAAATGGCTTGTTTGGTTGTAAAAAAACAAGTATTTTTGCTTAGTGTCCAGAATTCATTATGGCAATAATATGTCTTTCGGTCTTTCATTTCGCTTTAAGATTTTCGCGTAACTCTCAGCTGTCAGTTTACGTCAAACTATAACACGCCAGCCACGCCATATTGAAAATCGATCATATCAATAATGAATAAAAAAAATTTTTGTACGAGTAAAGTATTCGTTTTAACTCTAAATTTTATTTATACCGAGCTTAGCTAAATTTGGAACATCTTCTTTACACATTTTAACAAATTAGCACTCGCTTCGCAAAAGCTCGTAGGCGAGCTAGCAGTACGCGAGGGTATTTCACGCAAGCACATATTTATTTTTTATTTGTATTAGTTTTGCCACATTATTTTTAATAGGTTCCGATGAGTGTCGTCGTTTAAAGGCGTACCTTCCTACGCCGATTGACCTAATGACTATTGATTTTGCGACCGTTTTCCAAATTTTCAGCTGGTCGTCGTCTCTTCAACTTTGCGGTTCTTGTTTCTCTTGGTATAGCACCTCCTTTAAGTTTTTTTGCCATTTTTATTATACGCTATCCTCCAGAATGCATGAATTGATTTTCGGGAGGGTTTTAATTAACGAAAATTGTGTACTGTCTCTGAGACATATCAATGAAACCGAAAACATAATAGTTTTTAAGTAAACCACTGCCATAGTTTTTACTTCGAGAAATTACATACAGCCCTAACATCACATGTAACATTAAAATAATGTGACTCCTGTCGCTTTATTACGTACGCTTCGCGTAGTGTAGGAACTATGCGCGTGTCGGTCTTTTATCTTCAATAGGGTTGTAATAACTAAACACTGAAAATGTTGTCAATTCGTTGCTTCTTTTGATTTTATATTTTACATGGCGATTCCTCATGAAATATACTTATGAATCCTTCCACGTTACACGTTGTATACATGTATTTATAGAAATTTCAACACGTAAGTACGTATTTGACAAATTGTACTAATACTGTTGTTTTTCAGGCGATCCATTATTAATTGCCCCGGACCATTTGAGAATAGTGTCGCGGACAGATTGGCTAGCGCAACCCGTTGAAGGTGAACTTACTAAGTTAAACCAACCAGCACCATGGGTTATTATTACACACACAGCCACTGAAAGCTGTCATACGCAGGTTAGTTTGAACGTTAAATAAACTTTTTACCCTATTTCGATAAAATGTAACCATGCGTGATCAAATTCATTTATTTCAAGTAGGCCTAATAAAATGTCAAGTCAGTCTGTTTGTAGTGAACCGGTTCGGAAGTCTGTTTCTGCCGATTAGAGCCGGCAGGCAATTCTATTTCAACACCATTTTACATATCTTTATTTTTTCATATTTTGATTTTTTCTATCTTGTGAGAGCTGAGAGCGTAGCGGCCTGCTTCCAAGCAGCCTTGTCGTTGAGAAATTTATCAATCATATAGTAACCAGTTTTTATTAAATGATCCGGAACGAACTATCGCTACTGGTTGTTTAGCTTTGGTTTAGTTTAAAAAACAAAATTCACTTATTTCAAATAGGCCTGCTTTATAAGCCCACAAACAACGGCTCGCAAGGCAGACTCTGCGAAGAAATTACCGGCAAGAAACTCAGAAGTTGCGTTTTCTTAACATCAACATTATACTTTAATTTTTCTTTCCTGCTGGATATAAGAGCGGTGCTGACTGTTTCCAAGCTACGTTTAAGCTTATCACAATGGACAGACAGGCTGACGCAGCGGGGGACTTTTTTTTACGTATAATATGTAAGGATTGGTTATAACAGGAATTGTAATTTGCTAATTTAATAAAGTTGTTGATAAGTAAACCATATTTTAATGCTATATGAGTGAATCCCCATAATTTATTTTTATCGCGATTATTAAAATACTCAACTCGTATTGGGGAAGTCCTTCCGTTGCCAAGTATGATATTGCGAGTTTAGACCTTTGGAGCGTGATTCATCTTTTTAATATTTACCTAATATAGAATCAGACGAATTTAAAAAGCTTTAAGTCAGTTTCTATGATGCAATATTTGACGGATCGCTCGAAATCCTATTTATTATGTCGAGTGAAGAATTGAAATAATGCTCTAATTAATTTGGTCCAAGGAGTTTTTCGGGGAGGAAAATATTATATCCTTTTCCACAGTCCAATAATGATGCAACAGTGAGCTTGTTATAAAAAAGATTTTTAAATAAAACTTAAACTTGATTTCGAGTAGCCCGGGACACTAGTTTTCGAAACTCCCTACATTGGACAAGCAGTGGATGTGAATCGGTTTATATGTGGATGATGATGGTTATGCAGGTGACACTTTAGCATGTATAATGTAATTGAACGTCTAAGTACCGGCGAGTAATTCATGTGGTGGGAGGCTACGGGCATGGCTATTTTACATCCCGCCGACAAAGACGTACCGTGAAGCGATTTAGCGTTCCGATACGATGAGAGGTATGGGTATATTGTAACTGCCATACCGCTTAACATGTTTGTTACCATCTTGGAGCTTGATGCTAAACACGCTGAGCTAAAGGCCGACCACCAGCCGCACGTTTAGCACTAAATCAGGTTATGCTCACCAGCGACGCTCTCAGCCAGAATCCGAAACAGTCGCTATGACCGATACGGTTAGGATTGATCGATTGACACTGTATCATCACCACTAGGTGATATTGCAGTTAAGGACTTACTTGTTATCATCATCCACATGACGTCCACTGCGGGGCATACGTGTATTGTAGGGAGTTTCACAATCCCCGGTCATATGCCGCTTGTTTCCAGCGGCCAATAGCGACTAGTTTGATGTCGTCTGTCCCCCTCGTTGGAGAACGACATCCCAGTGTTTACCGGTGCGAAGTCGCCATTCCACCTTGGAACCCCAACGTCCATCGGTACTCCGAGCTATGGTCCCCGCCCATTGCCACTTCACCTACCCAACTCGTTGAGCTATGTCGGTAACACGGTTTGACGGCCGATTGGCGCAGTGGGCAGCGACCCTGCTATCCAAGTCCAAGGCCGTGGGCTCGATTCCCACAACTGGAAAATGTTTGTGTGATGAACCTGAATGTTTTTCAGTGTCTGGGTGTTTATGTGTATATATTATATGTATTTATGTATGTTATTCTTAAAAATATTCATCAGTCATCTTAGTACCCATAACACAAGCTACGCTTACTTTGGGGCTAGATGGCGATGTGTGTATCGTCGTAGTATATATAAAAAAAAAAACAGTTCACCTACGGATCTTCTCATTTCTGAGATCCTGCTGCATAGGTCTCACCATCGTAGTGGCTTAAAAAAAGCTATGTTTAAGAAAACCATGTCCTTTTTTATTACAGAGTAAATGCGTGCTCCGAGTAAGATTGATACAGTCGTTTCACATCGAGTCAAAGGGATGGTACGATATTGGATACAACTTCCTGATAGGCGGTGACGGCTCCGTCTACTTCGGACGAGGCTGGGACTATGAGGGAGCACATACTAAGGGATACAATAAGTACAGTATTGGCATAGCCTTTATAGGCACATTCAACAACGACTCACCTCCGAAGCATCAAGTTGAAGCCTGCGAGAAAATCATCAGACAGGGTGTCGAGTTAGGCAAGCTAAGGAAAGACTATAAACTATTTGCGCATAGACAACTGCTGTCCACTTTGAGCCCCGGCGATAAAGTGTACGACATAATTAAAGAGTGGCCACATTTTGTGAGCAATTTCAGTGACGTTGACTCTTTAATACCTAAAAAACTTTGAAGATGTTCCCTTCAAAACTGTTCAAAAATATTTAATTGTTTCTAAGACATCGGATCTACAAAATTAGATTCCTTACTACCATCGTTTAAAGCAGTGTTACTTTAAAATTGTATATGCTCTTATTTCTGAATTATATCTTTATTTTCGGGCGGTAAGGTATGGTAAGGTATGTCATATAAAATAGTTATTTTCAATTAATAATAAGCAGTAAACGATATTAGTAGTGGCGAAATCATGGTTTTTCACCCATTTAGCAGCAAGATGGCATAAAATAGAAAATCCTTCTCCTACATGACTGCAGGGTTAGCATAGACAATTTTCTTCCCGGGAAAGGATACAAATTTATCTTCTCCCACAGCTTTATCAACTCTCAGAGCACGGGCGCACCAGTGGAAATAATATATGTGTCATAATAAAGGGGGGTAATCTTCTCCTATTCCATGTTCTCGTGCTTTATGAGGTGGACACGTTAATAGGGGATACCTGTAAGGGGATAGAATCGGGGGATATAATTAACTTGGCCACTTGCTTAAGCACAGGAACATGGAATATACGCATGACGACATTAACAAAGAATCAAATTCAAATTCAAATTCAAATTCATTTATTTTAAGTAGGCCTACTTTATAAGCACTTTTGAAACGTCAAGTATGCATGTTTGTGTGACTCTACCACCGGTTCGGAAAGCAGATTCTACCGAGAAGAGCCGGCAAGAAACTCAGTAGTTGCTCTTTTCCAACATCAACATTTACAATCATTTTGCTATCTTGTGGGAGATGAGAGCGAGGCTGGCTGCTTCCATTCTACCTTGTCATTGAGGAATTCATCAAATGTATAGTAACCTCGCTGTACTAGATGCGTTTTTACACATTTTTTAAATGTATGCATTGGTAGGTCAAGAATTTCCTTAGGAATCATGTTGTAAAAGCGTATACTCAACCCCACAAAGGAGTTCTGCACCTTTCGCAGACGATATGCAGATATCACTAATTTATGACCGTTTCTGGTAAGTCGATTGTTAATTTCAGCTTTTGATTTATAAAGAGTAATATTTTGCCTCACAAAGACTATATTATTATAAATGTATTGCGAAGCTACTGTAAGAATACCTATTTCTTTAAATTTTTCACGAAGCGATTCGCGTGATCCAAGTTTATATATTGATCGTACGGCTCTTTTCTGTAGTATAAATATACTTTCAATATCTACAGCTTTTCCCCACAGCAAGATCCCATAGGACATAATACTGTGAAAGTATGCGAAATAAACAAGCCTAGCTGTTTCAACATCGGTAAGCTGTCTAATTTTCCTGATTGCATGCATATGCAATCAGGAAAATTAAAGCCTAGCGAGTAAATCAGGAAAATTAAAGCCTAGCGAGTAAACTCAGCTCAGCTGCATCAGCTGAGCTGAGTTTACTCGCTAGGCTTTCTATATGGGTACCCCACTGTAGTTTACAATCTAAGGTCACTCCTAGAAAAACAGTGGAGTTTTCTATTTTAAGTGTTTCTCCATTTATTATGATGTTTTTATCAATTTTTTTTACGTTAGGCAAAACAAATTCCAAACACTTGGTTTTTTTTTGCATTTAAAAGTAAGTTATTAACAGTAAACCAGTCTGACACATGTGACAAAGCACGGTTTACGTCGTCAAAATTATCTTTGTTTCTATCAGTCTTAAAAATGAGAGATGTATCATCTGCGAACAGTACAATCTCACAAGTGCCCCTGACATGGTGTGGCAGATCATTTATATACACCAGAAACAATAAGGGACCCAAAATTGAGCCTTGTGGGACACACATTAAGGCAGATGATCCCTTAGACTTTATGTCTTTTACGCATACCCTTTGAACTCTATCACTTAGATAAGAGGCAATTAAATTGAGTGCAACGTTTTTGATGCCATAGTGGCTTAGTTTTAATAACAACGTTTTGTGTTCAACGCAATCGAATGCTTTGGACAGATAGATCACAGAAAACACCAATGGCATTCTGCGAACGTTCTCAGGCATCGTAAATATGCTTTATGAGTCTTGCGCCTGCATCCGTTGTACTACGTGTACTACCTTTAGTGAAGCCGTACTGCTCCGGATGAAGTAAGTTATTTACATTAAAATGATTTAAAAGTTGATAAAGTATAATTTTTTCAAAGACCTTACTAAGAGTTGGCAAGATTGAAATAGGCCTGTAATTGTTAAGGTCATTTTTATGACCGGACTTAAAAAGGGGTATTAATTTACTACATTTCATTAGGTTCGGAAAAATACCCATATCAACACATTCATTAAAAATTTCGGCTAGATAAGGGGCAATAACGTCAATAATGTTAGAAATGACCATCACCGACATACCCCACAGATCACCGTTTTTTTCAACTTTAATAACCTGAAATTCTTTACAATATCTATTGCAGATATATGTTTAAAATTAAATAAAACATTGCACTCTTTAACATTATCTCTCAATATACGCTGAGCTGCTATTGGTGAAGAGCTTAGAGAATCTGTTAACAAAATGGGAACATTCTGAAAGAAGTTTTCGAAAGTATTAGCAACCTCCCTGTCAGACGTCTCTTTATTGTTATCAACAATAAGTTCAAAATCCACATCACGAGATTTAGTTTTTCCTGACTCGTAATTAACTATTTTCCAGGTTGTTTGTATTTTGTTATCAGATTTCATTATACTATATTTAATGTGTAGCGATTTCGCATTAGTGCAAACATTCTTAAATATTTTAGAGTATTTTTTTACGTGTTCTACGAAAGTTGGAGTATGATTAAATTGTTTTTCATCATACAGCTCATACAACTTCTCCCTACTTTTATATATACCTACAGTAGCCCAGTCACTAAATTTTAATTTATTACTGACATTGATGTGCTTAAAGTTGAATACTCTATTAAATTCGTTGTTTATAGTATTAAATAGTGCACTATAAAGACTGTCCGGATGAAAATGTTCGCACGCAATACCAGGGATTTTCGCAGAAATTTCACGTTTGAATCGCATTAATTTAGTCTTAGTTATTGGCCTACACTTTATAATTTGTCTGCTTTTATTGATAGTATTTAAAACAGTAATAAGTTGACCACTATGATCTGACCTTTAATTATTAATTATTCTTTTATCTAAAATGTCACAATTGAAAAAAATATTATCTAAGCAGGATGCTGAAGTTGCAGTTACTCTAGTAGGTTCACTAAAAGTGTGACACAAATTAAAACATTTAAATAAGTTAAGCAATCTAGCAGTTGTTGCATTTTCTAGTAAAATGTCGACATTGAAATCGCCACATACAATTACTTTTTTAGTAGAAAGACACAAACGCTTTAGTACATCCTCCATGACATTCTCGAAATCGCTAAAGTCACCTGAAGGGGTCGGTATACACTCACTATTATAAATCGCTCCAGCTCCATACAAGACAGTTCTGCAATGCGTTCAACAGAAAGACCAACTATGTCTTTTCGTTCTTTACAAATTATATTATTACGTACAAAAATTAAATATCCACCGTGAATTGCAGTCCTTCTGAAGAACGCACTTGACAATATAAAGTTATTGATGTTTACTGCTACTTGTGTACCAGTGAGCCAGTGCTCAGTTATACACAGAATATGTACATTGAGTTTCTCCACAAACAGCTCTATTTCTAATTCTTTGCCGGTGAAGCTCTGTATATTTTGGTGTACAATGTTCATATGGCAGAGCTCCTCCGTTGTCTTATTAACTAGTTTAAATCATTATAAAATTTCTCAATAGTACTAGCGCAAGTACTAGGGTCAGTAATAGAAATAGAAGTACTTGAAGTACAATTTGTAAAAGTGTCAATAGATCGCTTAGAATTAGAATAGAATCGCTTTCATATTGTATTTATAATGATATACGGTTCACGTATTAAGACAAACGTATTTCTTTAACATTCGAAATGAATTGGTAATTATTTTCAATACATATAACTGCAAAATCGCGATCCGCCATGACAGGTAGAAAGCTGAAGTCGAAATTATCACGTCACGTCGATATAAACTAATTTTGTACCGCTTGAACTTAGAAAACCTCTGCTTATACAGCATGTTGTAATTTCAAACTGTCAGAAGCTAAGTTTTTTCTTATGAATACCAAAATCCATAATCTATAGCTACGGAAGATTTGCCTATATCGTCAAGTGTACGGCCATGACAACCGGCGACATATGGTTTCTTATGTTAAATACAAACCATACCTGCAACTCAGTGGCAATCGCGGCCTGAGTGCTTTGCTAATGCCAATCAAGCCATGGCTCTTTTACCACCGATACCATAATGCTGATTTATCACGTTGTATCAATCTTAAAACACAGTCCCTTTACCACTGGAGCCGTGGTATGAGGCTGTCAGTACAGGCTGTCTGTACAGTTGTCACCCCGTCGGAGCGTAAGACTCGGTTGACTAAGGAAACATAATGGGCAAATAAGATAGGACAGTAGCGTTCTCTGTGCCCCAACTATCAACTCAAAAAAAATTCAAAATTCATTTATTTCAAGTAGGCCTAATATAAGCACTTTTGAAACGTCAAGTCTGTCTGTTTGTAGTGACTCTACCACCGGTTCGGAAGGCAGATTCTACCGAGAAGAATCCGGTAAGAAACTCAGCAGTTGCTCTTTTCCAATATCAACAAATTACAAAGTCAACTATAAGTAGTTGACTTGTATGTCATCGTAAGCGAAGCATAGGCAGGACAGCATTTTAACTCCCGATTATGTCCACTGAGAAGGTAATAAATGTATTTGTCAACTGTCCAAAAGCACGGTAACAGGGAAAGTAAGTTTACCCTCCTAAACGTGTAATATTGATTACACGTTACCACCAAAACACTCATGCTCGGAAGCAGAAAAAACTGGGTGAAGATAAAAATTCTTCCTTTCCCCGTGGAGAAAATTCTCTTTTATCCGTGGATAAAACCTTA